>NC_138883.1:134424099-135859966 GCF_965194825.1 Balaenoptera physalus
AACAGTGGCTAAGTTGCAATCAGTTACAGTATTCTAATATGGCTACCCAGTTCAAAGTCTATTTATCAGCTTTATAATCATGACAATTCAATTTTCTTAGCATGCTCAGGGGTACCTGGACTCCAGGGTACTAAGTTATGGTAAAGAATGCATAAAAGACTGGTGGATAAAACCAGGAAGCCAATTTGTAAATTCCCAGAAAGACTGATAACTATCAATTAGAATTAAAATAGTCTCTCTGAGTGGACAATTTTACACAGGAAGCTTTAATCAGAGGCTTATTGCCTGGAGATCATGGGATTAGAACAAGAAGAGTTAGCTATTTGATCATAATGGCTGGTGTCACACAATTTGATACACTGGTGCCTCTGTATTGACACTTATTTTTGAGAGCCTGGGTACCTCTTTTTCAGTACTGCTTAGAGGCCACAGCTAAAGATTGCTTCTCTAACTTGCTTTTTCCCTTGGTTTTCAGGGCTATGAACATTCTCAATGACAGATTTCCTTTAGATATGTTAATACCAACAGTCATGTTCCCATCAAATCTTGACCTGAGAAACATTCTGACTCTTTAAAAGTAACTAAGTTAGAGGTGCCCATTCTTACAGGATACCTCATTTAATGAGCCCTCAAGAACGTTCAGTAGCTGACTAGTGGGACAGCATTCAGTATTTTATGTGTTTTTGACTAGATACCAGAAGGCTCTGGAAAATCCATGTCCACTGCCTCACTTCTCTCTTATTTCTTTTCCATTTTGAATCTAAGTAAAGAAATGAAAATGCTCTCTTAAAGCTATTTAGGAAAGAATTGCTAGATGGAATACCATGAAATTCAAGTAAATATTTAAAAATCTTCATGTTTTCTGACAATTAAGTCAGTGATACAAGTACCTAATAAGTGCTAAATTGATCTATACATGTAACAAATCCTCATTATGAGGCAATGACTGCATTATTGAAGAGTGGACATGAGAAGTCATTTTAAAGGTAATTCCACAAATTACTCTCAGGCACATACAGTAAAACACAAAGTAGAAACCTCATGAGCTTCGATAATGCAACATTGTTTGAATGTGGTAGGTGTTCAATAAGTACTCATTGAAAGGATATCTAATTAACACAATTATTTGGCCAGATATAATTAAATAACTGTTTGGTTTTCTTTAAAAATAATATGTAAGTAGACAGCTTTAGGTTAAAGTCATTTTTAAAGTAGCAAATGTATGGATTCTGTATCATGATAATAGTCTTAGGATTTCCCAGAGATTCTTAAAACCATAACATGTTTGGTTAATTACTTCAGACTGAAATTTTTAGAGAATTTTCTCAAAAGTTGGGTAAAAGATGCTGTTTGCCTGGCTATTGTAAGACTGGTCATTTGTATTCTTTAGTTGCCTGAGGAATTATCTCAAAGATAAAGTCCTCTTATCTGAAAACACAGTGCAAGGTGCATATCTGGAGATCTATTATCTCAGTCTTGGCTACCTAACCTCTTTGGCAATGTGTCATCTCAAAATTATTAATCACAATGACATAAAATCTTCTGCCCTTTCTATGATGTATCTGAAGTCATCATGAATGGATTACTTATGTCTGAAGATTTCCCCAGAAATTTACTTTCTTTTCTCCTGTGAAAGCCCTTTCTTTGGGATTGCAAAAATGTCACTGAGGTCTTTACTTGGAATTTTACATAGAACTTCCCAGAAATGTGAAATTTTATTTATGACATCTTCTCTTCAGATAATATGAAATGAACTCCAGTAACAGTTGACATTTATTAAGTGGCTTACTATATACCCACCACTGTGCTAAGCATTTTGTACATATCTCATTTAATTCTCACAACAAACTAATGAGGTCAGTGCTATTACTACCATTGTGCAGGACATGAAACTTAGAGATTCACCATCTTGCTCAGGGTCCTAAAAATAGGTGAGCTGGGAAATAAATCCAGACCATCTGAGGACAGAGATTACACTCTTAACCATGAAAATACATCATGCTTTGTACATATATACAATGGACTACTACTCAGCCATAAAAAAGAATGAAATAAAGCCATTTGAAGCAACATGGATGGACCTAGAGCTTATAATACTAAATGAAGTAAGTCAAAGACAAAGACCATATGATATCATTTATATGTGCAACCTAAAATATGACACAAATGAACTTATCTATGAAAAAGAAACAGACTCACAGACATAGAGAACAGATTTGTGATTGTCAAGGGGGAGTGGAAGTGGGGAAGGGATAGAGTGGGAGTTTTGGATTAGCAGATGCAAACTATTATATATAGAATGAATCAACAACAAGGTCTTACTGTATAGCACAGGGAACTATATTCAGTATCCTGTGATAAACCATAATGGAAAAGAATATGAAAAAGGTATATATATATGACTGAATCACTTTGTTCTACAGCAGAAATTAACACAAAATTGTGAATCAACCATACATCAATAAAATATTTTTTTAAAAAAAAAGAAAATACATCATCTTTTGGTGTAAAACCATGCGTTGTTAAAGCCTCATTTTCCAAGAGGAATGGAAAAGCAGCTCAAGATTCTAGTCTTGGGAGATACCAATGGTTGATTTTGGATACTTAAAATTATGCTGTTTCGCCAATACACAGTAGAAATTTGCTTCCCAAAGGCAGACCTGCTATTTCACACAACAGTTTCAATAAAGTAATTTATTTGTCCTTATGGGTTAGATGAACAGTACAGAAGACGTCAAGCTGACTTAATAGAAGACCTGAGGTTGGTTGGCACAAATCCTGCCAGCCAGCAGGAGAAATGAGGCAATTCTTGGTTCAATAGCCAAAAGATAAGTGAATAGAATCCCTTACACTTGGGTAAACTTCTGTTTTTAATGAAGTTTAGGGAAATCCATGTTTCTCCATCTCCAGGAAATATCCAATATAAGTAGTTATTTCAGAATGTAAATACATGTATCGGAAAATAAACAATAAAGGAAAGATATATTGTTTAAAACAAATCTCACTAAGAAAGCATTGCTGAGTAAATCCAGACATACTACTGATCTCATAAAGCCAGTCATTTTTTACTAAATGTCATCTGTGTAGAAGAGATTCAGAGAGTTTAATTTTGATTTCCCTCTGCCATAAATCCATAAATATATAAAAGTTACCTAAAACTTATTGTTAAGAAAAATGGCAAAGATGTTTGGATAAAATTTTTAAGGAAAATAATAGTGTCTTCTCCCAAACTTTAATGTTCTCCACACATCACTAAATAAACATTCTTTGATGATCTCACACACTTCTAACACCCCTGCTATGTTATTGAAAATTTTGAATATGTTTTATAAGGGCAGTCTCAGCCCTAACATCATAATCGAGGATTCTTATCCTCTCCTCTGACCAGGCACCTTGACAGCTCTTGGGGAATGCAGGAAACAGGTTTCAAAGGTGAAGATCCTCACCATAGAACCCTTTCCTGAATTTCTAGCTGGGCCACCTCTTTCTCCTTCTGCTGCTTCTCACGCCACCTCTCCATATAACTGAACTTTAAGAGACCCAGGAGAAAGAAGAAATAAGACTTTAAATAATTTATTTGGAGAAGCAGTCAGTGAAGAGGAACAAATCATGTTTCGCTAAAAGAACTGGGACCTTTGACACTCCCCTTTTCGCTCCACTACCTGGAGCTCTAGCCGGATTGCATTAGTGAAATTTTCATTTGATGGCATTTTAATATTCTGCCTTGATGACTTTTTAGCAACATTTACTTTCAGAGGTCTCGAGTGTTCCCTCGGAGGAAATGAAACATATCAGAGCCCATTACAAAAATCAAAATTTAAATACCTCGACCACGTTAGGGCTTACACACAATCCCATCAGTGCTTAAGCTGAAATTCACAACTATTCATTCTCTTGCTCAATCAGTAATGAGTACATTTGATGAAGCATTCCAGGGTCAGGGAACACACGTTAGTGATCCAACTTAACCCATTGATTGCTGGGCCACAAAGGACCAAAGCAGGACGTGATTAAATTGTAACAATAATTTCCAATAGCACCAAAGGAACTGCTTTTTTTTTTAACGATTGTAATTCCCGTAAGTAAAGGAAAAGGGATAACAGTAAGACAGGTGTAGATTAGGTTCAATATCCTTTGGAAATTACTATACGTCTCTATGTCCTGTAAAACAACCTGTTTAGTTTTCCTGCAACTATGGCCATAGTTACTCTGTTATTAAGAGCTGTTGTGGTCTATAACTGGAGGGTCACTGAATGCAATACTTTTGTTTGAGCAACTACCTTAACCCTCTTATACTCCCCTGACTTCCTCAAGAATTTTAACATATTCCTGGCCAGAAACATCCCCAGGTTGTGGCATGACTGTCTACAGTGTATTATATTCTATTTGCCTGGCCCCAGAGTCTCTTGGATATTGATCTTGTATGCAAAAGCAATGCAAGTCACATGTTGCTATTTGACATCAAAGTAAAAGCTTCAAAAATCCAACTCAGTCTATACACAATTGCTATTTTTTTTTAATATAGGAAAGATTATTTCTCTCTCTCTCTCTCTCTCTCTCTCCTTCTCCTTCTCTTTCATTCACCCCAACTGAATGACATATAATCAGGTAGGGAAATACACTACTTGGTTACATCACTATGGCAAATTTCGAGAACCTTGTTGCTGCTCCTATAGTTCAGCCTACAGTCAATAGGTTAATATTGATGTTTCAGCTCTTCCTCAGGATTTCAGACTGTTTCCTTCACTGCAACCTCACCAAGGAATGAAGGTTCCCTGCCTTGGCTTTCTCCTTAAAGGGAATTAAGTAATCTCCTTTTTAAGAAATAATTAAAAGTGGCCAGGGGCCTGATGGCAAACTGTGGTGTGAACCTGCTGGGACAGAATTTCTTCTGGACCTCTTAGGTCATGTTCTTAATACACTCCCCATAAAGCACCAGTATTACTCTTGTGAATGGCCTGGAACAAGGATGTTAGAACCTGAGGTCAGAGAGTTCCTATGCTCTTCTTAAGGGATACCACTAATCTTCCACATGGTCCAGGGAAGCCTGATAACTCTCACCAATACTTCTCATTGTCAAGGTTAGAAGGGACAACTGTGGGGTTCTCAATGACTTCTAAGATTTACGTATCTTTCATTTACCTTGAGGAGATCTCATTTAAGGGAAGATATACATTCAAATTACTAGTGAAAGACAATGTTCATTGTTTCTCCTTGTCCTGTTGTTTACTGGTTTCCAGAGACATGCAATATAACGATTATTTGGAAAAGAAAACCATCATGGAGCAGTGAAACGCATTAAGAAAATCCAGCATGCCCAGCAGAAAGCTAGAAAAGTGAAAGAAAGTGATTTTCAACAATAACCCGGAAGGAGGTAGTCAAGGTGATTCCTCCCTCATTGCCCAGCAGCAAAATCACTGAAAATCTACTTTTAATTAACCCTTTCCTTACTACCTTACCTTGAACCTGGTGCAGCTCCATGAAACCAGTGGTTCTCAGCCACAGTTTCTAGTCCCACCCATGATTGAATTCAGAAAAGATCCAGTTGCACACTTTAAATTAAAAATGCTTGATAAAGAATGAAATAATGCCATTTGCAGCAACATGGATGGACCTAGATATTATCATGCTAAGTGAAGTAAGCCAGACAGAGAAAGACAAATATCATATGATGTCACTTATATTTGGAATCTAAGACATGGATGGACCTAGAGATTGTCATACCAAGTGAAGTAAGTCAGAAAGAGAAAAACAAATATCATATAATATCACTTATATGTGGAATCTGGCAAAATGGTAGAGATGAACTTAATTTCAAAGCAGAAAGAGAGTCACAGATGTAGAGAATTAACTTATGGTTACCAAGGGGGGAAGGGGGGGTGGGATGAATTGGGAGATTGGGACTGACATATATACACTACCATGTATAAAATAGATAACTAGTGAGAACCTACTGTATAGCACAGGGAACTCTACTCACTGCTCTGTGTGGTGACCTAAATGGGAAGTAAATCTAAAAAAGAGTGGATATATGTATACGTATGACTGATTCACTTTGCTGTACAGCAAGAAATTAACACAACATTCTAAAGAAACTATACTCCAATAAAAATTAATTTAAAAAAATGATACAAATGAACTTATATGCAAAACAGAAATAGACTCACAGACATAGAAAACAAGGTTACAGTACCAAGGGGGCAAGGGGGGGGAGGGATAAATTAGGAGCTTGAGATTAACATATACACACTACTATATATAAAATAGATAACCAACAAGGACCTACTATATAGCACAGGAAACTATACTCAATATTTTGTAATAACCTATAAGGGAAAAGAATCTGAAAAAGAATATATATATATATATATATATATATATATATATATATATATATATATATATATATATGTATATATAAAACTCAACCACTTTGCTGTACACCTGAAACTAACACAACATTATAAACCAACTATACTTCAATAAATTAATTAATGAATTAAAAACCTTTAAAAGAATGATTAATGAAGAGAGGAAGCCATAAAGTATTCTTAATGCTACCACTAATGCATACTAGTCAAAGTCTTAAGCAATTTAAATCTCTCAAAGAAACTTAGAAGTGAAAAAAAAAACAGCCATTCTCTCTTCCAATTTCTCAGATATGGAGACAATATTGCGGAAACATCTAAGATTCTGGAAAAAATCTTGAGACTACTAAATTAATTCCGTTTGAAATTTTAATAAAAGTATGCATAAGCAGTCTTGCTAAATTCATTCTAGTCGTACTAAATTCACTCTCTTCTCTTGCCTTTAATTAACCACCTGGCACACACACACACACACACACACACACTTCAAGTACAATTGAAAAACCCTTCTACGCACAACTTAAACCTCTGCTATTTATTTTCCATTTAGTTCAAATCAGAGAATGATTTTTCTTTTTTACTCTCTAGCTCTTTAGGCAAAGACTGTCACATTTATAACTTCTTTTGCCCAAAATCAATGAAAAACTCATATTTAATATTCAAACTTAAAAACTCTCCACAGATAGATGAACTTTAACCTTCACCATGAAGCCAAGACCACCTTCTCTCTGGACAGATGCCCCTTACATTAGAAGCTTATCTTCATCTTCATCGACACCTTGGACACCATATCTGGCTTTTTGCTCTCTTTTACTTCTCTGCTTGCAGCCAGAGAGGTGAGGTTTTAAATGTGGCCTAGAATTGTGATTTGCACTGCTTTATTCATTTTAGGAAAAAGTGGAAATAAGGAAAGGCATAAGGTGTTAGTGAAGAGTGTTTCTTAAACTGTTTCTTGTTTCCATCGTTCGTAAATTTGAGATAATGACTATTGTTGTGATGACTAAGTGCCACAGCATGTGTATAACCTACAGCAAAGTGCTTGGCTTTCTCTTATGGTCATCATCATAATGTTTGCATCATCGTAACTATTTTTTTCCCGTTGAAATCTGTTTCTTAGACACACATGGTGTTCAACGGATATGATTCATTCCCCTCCTTGCTCCATGGATTCTCTTCGACTTTCTCTTTTCTCTTATATGTTTGGCTTTGGCCTCAGCAGCCTTCTGTTTCCATCAGCACTTGTATTTTAACCTAAGAAATAAAACAATGATAAGAGCTTTCAGTGATGGTCTTTCCTAGGCAATATATGTTTTACAAAGATATTAACTATAAGCAAAGGGATAAAGTTGAGGCAGTGGAATATGAGGCAGCAGCTGACAGGAAAAGAGGAAAGAATTGAATTATTGGGATGTTTGGAACTTCTCTGAAAATAAATGATCTTGGTCATCTCCAGGATACTATAATACCAGTTATAAGCACTCATGATTTTTGGAAAGAAAGAGAGAGAGAAAGAAAAGAAAGAAAGAAAGAAAGAAAGAAAGAAAGAAAGAAAGAAAGAAAGAAAGAAAGAAAGAAAGAAAGAAAGAAAGAAAGAAAGAAAGAAAGAAAGAAAGAAAGGAAGGAAGGAAGGAAGGAAGGAAGGAAGGAAGGAAGGAAGGAAGAAAGAAAGAGAGAGAGAGAAAAAGAGAGAGAGAGGGAGAGAGCGAGAGAGGGAGGGAAGAAGGAAGGAAGGGAGGAAGGAAAGAAGGAAGAAAGAGGGAGGGAGAAAGAAAGAAAGGAAGAAAGGAAGAGAGAGAGAGAGAGAAGGAGGGAAGGAGGGAGGGAGGAAGGCTGATAAGCAAACCTACTACACGTTTCATTTTCCGTAGAAAAATGGGAGGGTGACGGCCTTTAAAATCTTACAAGCAGTTTATTCTTCTTCTGATCACCCAAGTCTAAGAACATGTCAGCGTAAAAGAGAATTTCTCAAAAGAATACCAATTCAAAAAATTAGGAGAAACAGAAAACAGATTTTGACCCCATCCAAGTAAAATTTTCTACCAAGAAAATTGATAACAGTTTTCTTCTGTTCTTGAAGGTATTTTCATTTTCTAGATCTTAATATTAAAACCTCCTAAAGGAAAAATTATTTGTTATGCCATGTACACTAGAAAAGTAAAACATCTACAAAATAGGAATTTCTAGAAATAATTCAGAAAGTCTAATTTGGAGGCTTTAACTGAAACTGAGAGAGAGAATTGATTTGTTTGTTTTAAGGGCAGAGCCCCAGAATAATTTACTTCTAAATACTGAGTGTTTGGAATAAGTTTGCTTGATGGTCATGTGTAATTTTTAGATCATGATGTGTCATGAAAAAGGAAAGAAAGTCGAGATATAACTATCTCTAAAATTATTGAGCTATGCAAATTTCCCCCCAGAGTTAGCTAAATATTCTGTTTCCCTATCTATAGAAGTTCTTCATCAGCAGCATAATGATTGTGAGCATTAAGGGAGCTAGGTCTAGCTAAGAGAGGTGGATATTTCTCACGCCGAACCCACTGACAACTATGGGAGATCTCCCTGCTACATCCCTTCACTTGACATGCCTGCGTAATAAAGTCTCAGGCAATAACACCGTTCAGAAATAATGTGGTTATAATTTGCAGGGGTTTTATCAACCTGATCCAGGACCTGTATAGGGATGTTTCGACTCACTTCCTTCTCCTATCGATCTCCACCCTGCCCCTCGCATACATTATAAATCCACCAAGTGGCATGCCGCGCTGCTCTTCTGTAAAGTGAATTTATGCTAATGGCTGTCTGCATATGCTTATATCACATATCTATATTAAGCTTAATAGTCTGTTACATTGCTTCTTAACCCTGTGTCCACACATGATTAACTTTCCTGATTTCTTTCAGAACCGTTATTAACACGGTGTAGCATTTCACTCAACATGTCACTTAAGTTCCTCTGCCTAATGCTAGAGTTGGGGTGATTATAAAACTCTTCAGCTTTTGCAAATAAAAAGGCATAGAAAGAATTAAGGGCACATGAAGATAAGCTCCTTTTGGTGTGTGTTTGTACAACTTGAAGCTGGTAAGAGCTTAATGTCTAAGCTCTCTAGAAAGCAAGAAAACTCCGACTGGTTTTCTCCAAGTTAACAGAATAGGGTGTACTGAGGTTCCACCAAACCTAATAGTTGATGGTGAATGATTAATTCTCAAACTTTTGGAAAATTCATCCTTATTACTGTAGAGTTTAGGACAAGTGAAGAGGGTATCCAAGCTATGAAAATTCCCAGGGGGTAAAATCATCTTTGAAGTGAAGTGTACATCAAGAAATACTCCAGATGTATTATCTTCATTCAGTAAGCTTACAGAATCTCCTTGAAGAGAAAACTTGAAAATCCTGAAAGGGTCAATATTGAAGCCAATTATACAACCCCAAAGCCCTATAATCAGTCAGGAACTAGGATTTTAGAGATTCAAGCATAGTAGGAATTTGCCACACATCAAACAAGCTCTGGCTTAGGACTTAAGTTAAATATACTTTGTGTAGGGAACAAACTTTGTCCATAGAAATCAATAAACTTTGGGCTGAAAAAATTTATGTATGAATGATGAAAGGACAAAAATTACTATGTTTTCAACATTGTGTGTGTGCACACACTGTAAGTATCAAAAAGCATACATGTTTATTTTCTAAAAATATTAAGGAATAACTTATTTGTATTTTTTCCTGCACTCATATACACATATGAGGATAATTTTCAAACATTGTCCTAAAGATAATTTTGAAATACTCAGCAGAATGAGGAAATGGAGCAGTAAGTTGCCATATAGAAGTCTCCTTCTGATGTCTAGTTCGATCATTTCTATTTGTATATAGATGACAAAGGGATCATTAAAAGTGTGCCTTAGGAATAAAACATGAAGGATAGCCAGTAAGTGATTAGATGGATCTGGTATGAATCCAGCCTCTGACACTTGCTAGCTTGGTGACAAGTCACTTAACATGTTTTAGCCTCATTTTCCTCATCTACAAAATGGAAATATCAGCTCTCTTAATCTTGAATGTAAAGATCTCTCACACTATTGTAAGCACAGTATTCCCCCAGTAAATGGAAGAGCCACATAAGCCTCTGCCTCCCAGAGAGCCCAGCTCCAAGCCTTGTCAAGTTCTGGTCCAAGTGAGGACCACACTGCAACTACTTCTCGGCTCCATTCATGGCTCTTATTCCTCGCTGGCTCCACTTTTCTTTAAAGAGATACAGACTCTTTCCATTCATTCCCGCAAGCACCACTATTAAAAGGCTCTCATATATAACAGGCTTTACTGAAGGACAAGCTCTGACAGAGGACTATTTTGGCATAATACAGATCCAGAAGCAACTTCAATTTGCATATTAGCTCTCTCCAAGTTTTCCAAGACATTTACTGCTCAGGAAGTATATCAATTGGGTTATTTCCTCCTTAGATTTTTGTCTACCACCCTGGAACACTTGGCCCTGCAGAAACTCTTCTTGCTCTACCCTCAAGCTGCTAGTCTATTTTTAAAATTTATTTTATTGAAGTATAGTTGATTTACAATGTTGTGTTAGTTTCTGGTGTACAGCAAAGTGATTCAGTTTTATATATATATGTATATATATATATGTCCAGTTCATATTCTTTTTCACTATAGGTTTTTAGAGGATATTGAATATAGTTCCCTGTGCTACACAGTAGGACCTTGTTGTTGATCCATTCTATATATAATAGTTTGCATCTGCTAACCCCAAACTCCCACTCCATCCCTCCCCCACCCCCCTACCCCCTTGGCAACCACAAGTCTGTTATCTATGTCTGTTTCTGTTTTGTAGATAAGTTCATTTGTGTCATATGTTAAATTCCACATGTAAGTGATGTATGATGTTTGTCTTTGTCTGACATACTTCACTTAGTATGATAATCTCTAGGTCCATCCATGTTGCTGCAAATGCCACTATTTCATTCTTTTTATGGCTGAGTAGTGTTCCATTATATATATGTACCACATCTTCTTTATCCATTCATTTGTCGGTGGACATTTAGGTTGTTTACATGTCCTGGCTATTGTAAATAGTGCTGCTATGAACATGGGGGCACATGTATCTTTTTGAATTATAATTTTGTCTGGATATATGCCCAGGAGTGGGACTGCTGGATAGAGCAACTCTATTTTTAGTTTTTTGAGGATCAAGCTGCTACTCTAAAACTCCACATTTCTCTAACGTTAGTCCAAGAGCAGTTTACCTCCTAACCTTTAAACCAGGTTAGGCATATTTCAAAAGCCCAAATTCAGTCATTAATTTTTCTCCTCCTATTAGAAGAACTATTATTAATGACAGTCCTCAGATGAACCACATGAAGGGACAAATCAGATATGTATTCATTTATTCTTATTAAGGGAATATAGATTACAGTCCATATTTAATTTCCCAGGAGAAGACTTCAAGTTGTATTTATTCCATAAATATCCTTGCAACACTCATTTTAATGTGTCTTTTCCAGAATTTTTTTCAAGTGTGACTGAGTGAACTTAGTTCAAGAATTATAATCACACATTTTTGCAGGAGTCGGACAGGTAACAGATAGGAGTACAGTGAAATGAATGGCCATGTCTTTTCAGATGGGCTAGATTCTATGTAATTTTTCTGCCTGTTGCAGGCATGCCAATTGCTGCCAATTTCTTCCCAAGAGAGCCTGAAATTATTTTATGTGAAATATTCTAATTTTTTTAAATGATATTATACAGGCAAAGAAAAAAGAAAGCACTTTGGAAATGGGCTTTGGCTCAAGGGCTGCCTCTTTGCAAGCCTTGACTCAGGTCTTCCACACATACCATTGTCCAATGAAATCCCAAGATCCTTCTTGGTTGTCATTTGCAGAAGACCTCATGTGTCCCTCTTGTCTGCAGTAGACTTAATTTGAGGTTAAATCCTATCTCAAGCTGGAGTTTGAATATAAAGGAGATCTAATCTTTGAGCTTCTTCAAATATTTGAGGGAATGTAAATAAAAAAAAAGATGTTTATGAACTTTGCATTTGCCTTCATTGATACCAGTTATGGGACACAATACATACAACCTAAGACAGAGCTTAAAATGTATTTTATATTAAATATGCTAGTATAGGCTTATTATATGTTTAAAATATGGCTATCTAATGCACAATGCAGAACATATTAAATCTGTTACATAATATCTGGTTAGATAGTATTTATTTTGTTATGCATTGATATGTCAAAAATATTTGTAATGCATACGTGCTAAATAAATAAAAGATAACGTTTGTTATCAGATCAAAACTATCCTTGGTAAGGAAACATGCTTTCATTTTAACAAAGACGTTTTATGAGATTTCAGAACTGAATTAATGATTCATAATCCTTGAACCCTGAGACATTCTCCAGTGAACAAATTGGCTTGATTTCATGTCTCTTTTTGTCACTGCAAGATCCATGTGTGGGCTGCAAGATTTTATGTGAGACAAAATGCTCGGGAGAGTCTTTTCACACCACGTTGCATTAATGGGGCCATAAGATTTTTTAAACCAAGTTTTCAAATGACTGCTTGCTAATTTCAAATTGCCTTTCTCATTGCCTACTTTCCTCATTTGTAACTCTGCCGCAGATTTCACAGAATAAGGATGGTAGGAACAACTAAAATAAGAAGAATATTAATGTCCAGGCAGTAGGCTCATTTAATTCTAGCAGGTATTTGGGCAATATCAAATACAATCAGTGAGTTAAAATGTGGGAAAACTTTTGTTCAGAAACTGGAAGATTATTTTTATTTATTGTTAAATCAAAATGAACTCCTGATTTTTCCAACATATTTTGCTATATATACATACATATACATATATATATATATATATATATATATATATATATATATATATATATATATTTTGGCCACACCACGTGCCATGTGGGATCTTAGTTCCCCAACCAGAGAATGAACCCATGCCCCCTGCAGTGGAAGCACAGAGTCTTTACCACTGGACCACCAGTGACATTCCACATTTTGCTATATTTTTAATAGCTGAATATCTTTTACATTTTATGAAGAGTAATTCTGATAAATATAATATTAACCCAATATCCATTTTCATGGCACAAGTTACAAAGGTCAAGAAAATATATTGATTTTATTACCAAAATACTATAAACTTTAGTGAAATATTTGAAAGCAAGTTACGAATGAAAACATGGTAGAGACAACAGATACTAATAAAAGACAAGTACAATTCTTCATAAGGAATACTTAACTATGAATCCTTTACCAGTAACTCTTGTGCTTCAACTTGTTTTTTTGTTTGCCCTTTTAACTAACATTTTCTTTGATTAGACAGACACTTCACTCAAGTAGGATGAGTCATTTAGAGCAACATTTCCTAAAATAAGATCTCTAAGGAAGGGAAAGATTTTGAAATCCATTTAGTGATGATAAATACATACACTTGGAATATCTCAGTGGTTATTAGCGTGTTAAGAGATGTGGAGAAAGCTGTTTAATATTACTTAACTCAGTGTGTCTTAAATATTTGGCCAAGGAAATCTAATGTTAAGTAACACTATTGGGCAGGAAAATATTAGCTCAGTGGGTTTGGATGCTCAAATCCACAACATTCTTAAGAGAGAACTGTCTTTAAATCACAGCAAGATCCTTTTTGACCCACCACCTAGAGAAATGGAAATAAAAACAAAAATAAACAAATGGGACCTAATGAAACTTAAAGGCTTTTGCACGGCAAAGGAAACCATAAACAAGATGAAAAGACAACCCTCAGAATGGGAGAAAATATTTGCAAAGGAAGCAACTGACAAAGGATTAATCTCCAAAATTTAGAAGCAGCTCATGCAGCTCAATATCAAAAAAAAAAACAACCCAATCCAAAAACGGGCAGAAGACCTAAACAGACATTTTTCCGAAGAAGATATACAGATTGCCAACAAACACATGAAAGGATGCTCAACATCACTAATCATTAGAGAAATGCAAATCAAAACTACAATGAGGTATCACCTCATACCAGTCAGAATGGCCATCATAAAAAAATCTACAAACAATAAATGCTGGAGAGGGTGTGGAGAAAAGAGAACCCTCTTGCACTGTTGGTGAGAATGTAAATTGATAGAGCCACTATGGACAACAGTATGAAGGTTCCTTAAAAAACTAAAAATACAGCTACCATATGACCCAGCAATCCCACTACTGGGCATATACCCTGAGAAAACCATAATTCAAAAAGGGTGATGTACCACAATGTTCATTGCAGCTCTATTTACAATAGCCAGGACATGGAAGCAACCTAAGTGTCCATCAACAGATGAATGGATAAAGAAGATGTGGCACATATATACAATGGAATATTACTCAGCCATAAAAAGAAACAAGACTGAGTTATTTGTAGTGAGGTGGATGGACCTAGAGTCTGTCATACAGAGTGAAGTAAGTCAGAAAGAGAAAAACAAATACCATATGCTAACACATATATATGGAATCTAAGAAAAAAAAATGGTTCTGAAGAACTTAGGGGCAGGGCTGGAATAAAGATGCAGACCTACTAGAGAATGGACTTGAGGACATGGGGAGGGGGAAGGGTAAGCTGGGACAAAGTGAGAGAGTGGCATGTACATATATACACTAACAAATGTAAAACTGATAGCTAGTGGGAAGCAGCCGCATAGCACAGGGAGATCAGCTTGGTGCTTTGTGACCGCCTAGAGGGGTGGGATAGGGAGGGTGAGATAGGGAGGGTGGGAGGGAGGAAGACACAAGAGAGAAGAGATATGGGGATATATGTATATATATAGCTGATTCACTTTGTTATAAAGCAGAAACTAACATACCATTGTAAAGCAATTATACTCTAATAAAGATGTTAAAAAAAGAAAAGGAGAGAACTGTCTTCAGGATTGGCCCTTGGCTGGCTCATGAGAGATAATCTCTGAGCCCTTGGAATATTCTGCATGATGAGTGGTTTTGTATGTCTGAGGCCTTGAACCATACTACACCAGTTTGATCAGATACATTTATCCTAACACCGTGATTTATGACAAAGGCCTGTTTTGACCCTATGAAACTAGAGTCTGAGCAATGTGGTCACCCACATGAGCACTGCACTGCATGCCCATGTGCCTGGATCCCAATAAAAACTCTAGACGTCAAGGCTTGAGTTAGCTTCTCTGGTTGGCAACACTTCACACGTGTTGTCACACATCATTGCCGGGAAAATTAAGCATGTCTTTGGTTCCATTGAGAGGACACACTTAGAACCTTGCATATTTTTCTCCTGGACTCTTCTCTATGTGCCTACTGTACGTTAAATGTCTGCACTCCCCGCCCCTAAATTCATTAGTTGAAATCCTAACGCCAATATCATGATACTAGGAGGTGGGGCCTTTCGGAAGTGATCAGGTTGTTAGGGCAGAGTCCTTATAAAAGAGGCCCCAGAGAGACTCCTTACCCCTCCCATATCAGGATATAAAGAGATCTCGGCACCTGAAAAAGGGCCCTCAATCCACCATGATGATCTTGGACTTCCAGGTTATAGAGTTGTGAGAAATAAATTTTTGTTGTATAAAAGTCACCTAATCTGTGGTATTTAGTTATAGCAGGCCAGATGGATTAAGGCAGTGCCTTTTACCTTTGCTAATTTTAATTTATATCCTTTTGTTGTAATAAATTATAACCATGAGTATAACTACTTTTCTAAGTCCTTTGAGTTGTTCTGGAAATTTGTCAAGCCTGAGGATGGTCTTCGAGACCTCTGACACACCTACTCATTAATATTGCACAGAAAAGAATTTGTAGGGGTGAGAATGTTGAAGCCATTTGCAACTAATTGATCTTCCAAAACAATTTTTAAAGAGTGATAATAATGTTAATATTAAGTCCTTTTTGATGCAAACCTAAGAGAAGAAATAAAATAAAAAACTATCAAGCAGTATTGATAAGCAAGCAGTTGGTAACTTTGACTCTGGCTTCTAAATATTCCATTTATCAAACTGAAAGATAGAGATATCTAACTTTGAATGGACATGCATATGAGTACAACATACATACACACAACAAATATTCTTTTAACACATGATTTTTACCATTGGGTGAAACAAATACATATACCAAAATGAAAGTTTTAATGTTTGATATCTGAATTACTGTCTACTATTTTGATTTGAGCTGACTGGTAAGATGGCAAATCATTCTTGATAAATTATACTAATTCCACTTATTTAGAATCTGACCTAAAGACAAACACTATGCCGGGAAATATGTCCCCTCTACTTGATATAGACTGTTAAAATGGTAACTGAGGTATGTCAGATACAAAAAAGTCAATTTTTTGACTGTTCAAATAGTGGTTGAACAATCAGGAAAATCTTTTATCACTCAAACATGCAACAGGTAGGCACCTCAACTGGATTAACATTTTTGTTGGCCATGCTCTGGGATAAAAAGAACATTGGTGATGAAACCAGATAAGAACTAAGAAAGCCAATACAGTGGAATGTTAGACCATTATGCAGACCGAGTGAACAGCATAGAAGAATAAAAAATGGAAAAGGAAATTAGACTTTTCACTAGTGGAAAAAAATGACTAGGCAACTCTGGGATATGTTACAACAAACTCCCGAATAAAATAAATAGGAAGTATTTTTCAGGCTGTGGGGATTGAATGAATGCAATCAATCTTCCTTGTGTGGTAACAGCATCATTCCAACACACAAGCTCCCTCTAGTGAATTAAAATCTCACAACAACTCAACTGATAAACAGTAGGCGTGTGCAATGGTCACTTACCTAGGATGAGATCCTGCACATAACCAGCTAAACCTACAATAACACTGCTTTTTCTTATGAGCGTCCCCTGCAGTAAACCATTTTACAGCCACATTTTCCTTCTTTCCAATGTTAATTATATTAGACATATATTAGACATGCATAATGTCCCTTACTTTGACCATAAGAACATTGCATTATTTTCCATGTTAAAAAGCTAGCCTAATTTTTGTTTGGTTCTATATAGTACAGTTATCTGTGTCTCTGGAAAATTGATCTTAGTTAAATATGGGATAAATATTATGAAGTTTATTTAATAGACTCAACACAAGTGACTGGCTTTTGGGACATCTCTGCATCCTTTCCACTCAACCAATGTATATTAGACATACAGTACATAAAAAGTAGTCCCTTATGCCACAAAGATGAGATATGAATTGCATTGGCTCCCAATAAAGTAGTAATCCTGTCATGAAGGAGTAACACATATCATTATAATAAAAGGCAGAATGTGTAAGAAAATCACAGAAAAAATTGTATTTCTGGAAAAAAATTATAACCATTTACAATAACCCATGTTCCTGCTACTGAAAAGGAAGGTTCATATCTGAATTGTTGGGCTATAGGCATTGAGCTGAGCAGTGTAATGGAATATTTCCTCAACGGGAGAAATCCAGGGAGGTCAAGTTGCTGAATGAGAAAGTATGAGAGAAGACACCTAGATGGAAAAATAGGGGAGCAGAGGGAAGGCAAGGGTTACTTGAGAGGAGCAGGTGGTGAGGAAGCATGCAAAATGATGGAGAAAGGAAAAAAGTGAGGAAGTAAGAATGATTTGGGCATTTTGTATAAAATAAGGAGTAAGAAAAAAAAATCTAATGAGTATTTTAAAGATGTTTTGCTGCGAGATTGTGGTGTAAACTTCATTCAGATCCCTAATAAATATTCACTAAACCTCTTTATTCTTCTTCAATAGATTGTTGGGTATTTTAAAATTATTTTATATGTATTTATTATGCCATATATAATAGGTACTCAATAGCGGTTTACTGAATTGAATTCTCTTTGTACTTAATCCCATGAAGAACAGCTCAGTTTTAAGTCTCTTGTGCTTAGCCTAGAAGTAAGGATAGGAAAATGTATTGGGGTGAGGTCCTTTGGTCAATGAGGCACTTAGTGGATTTTTAATCTTCAATGGGGCAGCAATTAACCTGGTGGATAAGAAAACTTGTGAGATATTATAAGATGGTAGCCAGCTAGAAGCCATGTTCAGAATCACATGCGCTATTTACTGTATGTGATAACTGTATGCCAACCCAGGATTAGCCATTTAATCAAAGGTATTCCCTCAAGGCTTAAGCAGAGCAGAGCATTTGGAAGAATTTCTAGAAAGTTTTCTATATCAGGGATGAACAACTATTTTTTCATTCCTAGAATGTCAGGTGTCTTCCTGGTGGTCCTGTCTCAAGAATGGTACACTTTAAGTAGTGGTGTGCTAGTAAGCCAGCTCTCTAGAAAAGAAAAAGAAAGAAAGTAACAATAAAAAAAACAGACAAACATAAATAAATTCCCTGATTTGTGGAATTTGCCAATTTCTGTGGTGTAAATATTTCCACCTTGGCTGATTTCAAGTTACCATTTGTTTAACAACCAGCTCACTGTCACAAACTAGCTCCAGACCACTACAAAAGATAATCCCTGATGCTCTGAGTTGATGACAGGCATCCAAGCTGTCCATGATCAGGGCCTATGTCAGACTTGGAGCTCAGATCTAGAGCCTCAGAGAAAGCCTATGACTTTTCTTCACTGTGGTCCATCTTCTGTGACCCAGCTCCCTCCTCGAATAGGAATGTCCTGGCCATGAGGACATCACTGTGGACAAATACATCTTGGCGTGACCAAGACAAACATTTAGACAAAACAATAAGCAAAAGGCAAACATCTATGGTCTGTTTACCACTGTCTTTAGATACTTTACAACTTTCTTAACTTCTCTAGTCATGTCATGGTCTACAAAACCAAAATAATGCTGTGTGGAAATTATGAGGTGGGCACATTAAGCTAGGCTTTTTAAAATAGCATCTTGAATCAGATGTATTATGGTTTAATATTTGTAAAACCAAACTGTGTACAGATATTGAAAACAAACTTATGGTTACCAAAGGGGAAATGTTGGGGGAGGGGAGGGATAAATCAGGAGCTTGGGATTAACATACACACACTACTATATATAAAATAGATAACCAACAAATACCTACTGTATAGCACAGGGAACTCTACTCAATATTCTATAATAACCTATATGGAAAAAAAATCTGAAAAAGAATGAATATATGTATGTGTTTAACTGAATCACTCTGCTGTACACCTGAAACTAACACAACATTGTAAATCAACTATACGCCAATAAAATTTTAAAAAATAATAATAAAAAAAATAAAATCTACAGACACATTCTAGCAGCAGTTTTATGTTGTGTCAGAGGATCATGGTTCCTTCAAATCCAAGCTCCTACATCCCAAGACATCCGTTAAGAAAATAAAGTCATAATTTCCAGAAAAAACAACAAAACAAAACAAAAACAAAAACAACTGAAGTAGTTAGAATGCCTCAAACAGGGGAATGAACTAGATGTTTTCACTGTCTTATCAGATAATAAAAGGATTTGAGGGACTGAAAATTTGCTGAGGTCTGCAGGGAGGGCTGGAGAGCTTGGGACATATTGTACAGCTCAAGTGCGGGATCAGGCATTTCAGTAGAAAGTTGTCTTCACTTTCCTCTTCCCGTTCCTTCTCATCTTCTCCCCCTTCAGCTGTGAATAGTGAGAAAAATGACTGAAAACAATAGGCTACTTTACAGCATTTTACACTGAGGCTCTTTCTTCTTTGCCTTTGACTTGTGAATGACTGAGAATTGTTTTACTGAAAAGTTTCTCAGAGAACAGGACTTTTATTTTACCTAATAGTGCCAGAATGGGCAGGAGGCAAACAGTCAGCACCTTGTTTCCAGCTGCCACTCAGACATTAGAATTGTTAATAGGGTCGCAGGCTTGAGCTGGCTCTGCCGGTCCAGCTTTTCTGCTACTGGTTGCTTGTATATGAGGTGGAAACACTTCGCAGATAAGCCACTTGCTTCTCTTTAATTCCACATTTAGTTGGTCAGGCAAAATATCAGGGGCTTTTAGCATCAGAATGAGAGCCTCTTCTGAAAGCCTGATTCTCAGTGGAGTTGGAACAGAGGGTAAAATAAAAAGTACTGCAATTTATTCCCTTATATAATGAAGTGCAGAGACAGAAGAAAGAGGAGGAATGGAGAGCTACCAGCGTGCTCCATATTAAAAAAGCAGACACTGAAACTCATTTGCAGGAATGTTTTAACCGCACATTCACACTTGATAGCAGAATGTCAGCCATTTACAGCTTAATCAGGCCTTTTTAACCCTTCCCTGCCAAAAGAGGCACTAGGATAAGAAATTAGAGCATAGAAGGGAATGTAGAAGTAATCGAGTTAGCCCGATAGGAAAAGGTCAATTAAGATCTTTAAAAGAGAAGAAAATGTGAAAATATTATGTCAAATGCTATAGTTACGTTTGATGTCTTCAGCAACCAAGGATAAAGATTTTCCCTAGGGAGTTTTCTTGCATAAGTAACTAGAAAGTGTTAAGTCCCTTCAAAGTCCATCTTCAAAAAATTCACTTCTTTTGATTAAGATGTGTTGATGCTCTTTGCTCATTTTAAGTGTATAGTATTTCCTAATGTGTCTCATGTCCAAAATATGCAGACATTCAAGAAATCAATTTATTAAAACATAAAAAGATGATTTCTAGAATTCTATTTAAAATACTAAACTGAAAGGTAAAAAGTTTTTTAAGCTTAAATAATAAAAAAATAAAGTATTTAACTGTAGACATCACAAAAGACAATTTAATTAAAAAGTTGAATTAGATAACTTATGAACCTTTTTTTATTTATTGTGTGTGTATGTATGGGTGGGTGTGTGTTTAATTTATAACCAGACCCTTATATTCAGTTCCATAGGAAACTATGATTAAGCTTTTAGAAAAAAATAAGTAAATAAATAAATTGACCATTTTATTGGAGGAAGGAAACAGAAATATTATCCAATTGTGTAGAATAGGATCCTAAATCTAAGACCAGGATTTTGTTTTGAATATTAAGGCTTATCTTCTACATGAGAAAATATATTCATGAAAGCAAATGTAACCATGCCTCTTTTTTCTTGTGTTCAGGAGATATTTATTCACCAAAATCATAAAGATAAACATACAAGGACCCTTCCCATAGATGTAAGCCTCTACATAGCACTTACCATAAATTAAATGTAGATATTTGAGAGTTCATATCTTTCTCACAATAAACCAGGTCCCAATGGGCTGATTTGGCAACAGACAGAGGCAAAAGGAAAGGGGTGGGGTCAGATAATGGAGAGAGTAAAGCAAAAGGGAACCAAGCTAAAGTGGCACCAATGTCACAATTTTATGTAGAGACAGAAATGGGCTGTAAAATATTCAGCCAGTCTTTTAATATCTTTTTTTTTTTTTTTGGCAGAGGCAGATATGTCATCACTATGCTTATTGTATAGAGATCTTTTTGCAATATATACAACATAGAAAAATTTAAGAAAACCTGAGAATGACTACTTCTGAACAAGTCACAAATCCACATACATATAATTGGTATGGAGATTCATTCTTCTTTCACTCAAAAAACATTTATCAGAAAACCGTTTCATGCTAGGACTGTCTCAGATTCTGAGGAAAGAGAAGTAAAAAATAAACAATCATTGCTTATAGTCTCTGGAAGGAAATACCATGCTCTAATTTCTATAATAGACACATGAATGAAGTTTTACAGGAGACCAGAGGAGGGGAAAAATTAACGCTGAAGGCAAGGATTAAAAAATACTTCATGTGCAGGAAAGATTACATCAGTGACTCACATACTCCAAAACTTTGGATGAGAATGAGAAAATTGTTAAATGAAAATTACTCTTGTTGTATTCTACTTCCAGTAATAGCAGAGAAAGTGCCCACCAGACAGACTCACATGCAGAAAATGAGTATAAAACCTTCATATAAGATAAAAAACTGCAGGCAGAGTCTAGTGAAAAATGCACAGTAGGAGGGGGAATGAATTAAGTGAGTTTCCACTTTTTTTCAACTTTTGGGGAAATGAAGCAAAAGCGTTGCTACTTGGTTAAGCAGAAATTGGAAACCAAAGAATCCATGACTATTATAAAGATTGGGGAAATCATGGAATGGAAAGAACCAGAAACGGAATCACCAAATTCTGTCTACCTGCATTTCTCACTGACCTTAAATAATGTATCCATGGAACAGACTGAAAGCAATGTAGATAAAGCCAAAAGATTTGAGTAAAGACCAGCTCTAATACCCAAGAAGACACCTGTAGCTCAAATCCAACCAAGATAATTCCCTGGTAAAACAATGGATAAACATTCATTAGAGAAAAATTACGAATTTAGAATCTTCACATCTTAACACTAATAATGTCCAGAACATAATCTAAAATTATCTGACATATAAAGAACCATGAAAATAGAACCTGTGTTCAAGAGAAAAGTAAATCAACTGAAAGTAGCCTGGAAATGACCCAGGTGTTGGAACCAGCTAGCAGGAATTTGAAAGCAGTATATGTAACTTTCCTCATTTAAGTAAAACTATACATGCTCACTATGAATAAAAATAAAACAAAAATAAAGTAAAATAATACAAAATAGTTTCAGAGAAAGAGAATGATAATAAAAAACAAGATCAAAACAAGAGAAACACTTCAAGTATAAAGACATAAATAGACTGAAAGTAAATGGATAGGTATCACTGTAAACAGTATATATAAGGAGGAACAAGTGGCTATATTAATATCAGATAAAATAGATTTTAAGATATAAAGTATTAGCAAAGATAAGAGGGATTTATCCTAATGATGAATAGATCAATTAATCAAGAGGATATAACAATTATATATGTAATATGTATCAAATAACATAGCTAAGAATAAACAAAAACTAACAGAATTAAAGAATAGAAGTAGATAATTCTACAATCATAGTTGAAGATATTAATATTCCCTCAGCAATCAGTGAAACAATGATAGAAGATCAACAAAGATCTGAACAATGCTATCAACTACTTTTACTTGAATAATATTTATAAAATATCAAAAACCTACAAACCTTGTGTCTTTACAAGGGCACATAGTATGTTTACCAAAAAAGACCATATGCTACATCATAAAACAAATTTTCATGAATAATAAAAGACTGAAATAAATCAGAGTATATTTTTGACCAAACTGGTTTATACTAGAAATTAATAATAACAATAATAACGAAACAAGAAAAACACCAAATATATAAAAATTATAAAACAATTTTGGGACTTCCCTAGTGGTCCAGTGGCTGGCTCCACGCTCCCTATGCAGGGATTCCGGGTTTGATCCTGGTCAGGGAACTAGATCTCAAATGCTGCATCTAAGAGTTCACATGCTATGACTAAAAAAAAAAAAAAAAAGTCTCCCACATGCTGCAACTAAGACCCAGCACAGCCAAATAAATAAATATTAAAAAATTAAAAAAAATCAATAACATAAAAAAGATAAGAAATTACATGCTTATATAAAATCTAGAGAAGAAATTACAAGAGAAGTTAGAAAATATGTTGAATGGCTATCCAGTATGCATGGTCAGAACCACTCGAGGTGACTGTTCTCTTACTCTCTGTACATCCCCTGCTTGACCTGTGCCTGCTTCACCTACATCCTACTCACCTGACTGACCTTCCTACATACTTGCCCCAGGCCCCAGCTAGTGATTGTTCCTATCAAAGGGGCAGTGAGGGACATACACCTCTGCTAGTTTCCTTGGTAACTGATGAGCTAACCTGACCTTAATTCCCCCTGTAAATGGCAATCTCCTCTTCCCCTGGAAGCAAAGACTGCCATCATGTTCTGCCCACCCTCTGCCACACATGGTGGGGTGTCACTCCAGGGCCTTGCTTCAGGCATGCAAAATCCCCCATCCAGTAAACCACTGATGTCTCTGTTGTTGACTCTGGTCTCTTTCTTTGGTGTTGAAGCTGAGTAAGCACAGGGCTTGTAGGCCCATGGGGTGCAGCCCAATACAGTGTACCAAAATTTCAGGGATGAAGTTAATGCAGTACTTAGGGAAATTTTACAGCTTTAAATGTTTGTATTAGAAAGGAAGAAATATCTAAATCCAATCAGCTGAGTTTCCATCTTAAGAAATTAGTAAAAGGAGAGCAAATTACCAGACAGAATGGAAAGAAAAAGAATTATAAAAACAGAAATCAATGAAATAGAAAATGAGGAAATAATACTATGAATAACTTTATGCCAATAAATGTGACAATCCAGATGAAATAGACAAATTCATCAGAGAAAATTAAATTTTTGTTAAAAACAAAAACTACCAACTGAACCAGAAAGAAATATAAAAGTTGAATAGCTCTAATCAATTTTTTTTAATTGAATTTTAAACGAAGGGCCTTTCCCACTGCAGAGGAAGAGGGAGGGTCCCCAAACCACTGTCACTCTGCAAGTTTGAGTGTCACCATTCCCACTCTCAAATTTGGTAATTTACTAGAAAGACTCTCAGAACTCACTAAAGTTGTTATATTTAAGACTATGACATACTGTAGTAAAAGGATACAGATTAAAAATCATCCAAAGGGAGAGACCCATGGTGTAGAGTACAGAAAATTTCTAAAAACAAAGCTTCAATTTTCCTCTGCCAGTGGAGTCATAGACAGTGCTAATTTTTCCCAGCAACTATGTATATTGATTTACATGGAGTATTGCCAAACAGGGAAGCTCACCTGAGCCTCGTTATTCCAGTTCTATTGAGCTCAGTCACTCACATAGATGTGGTTGACCACACAAGTGGGCATGTGGCTGACCGTTAGTCACTAGCACTTATGGAGGTGGAGCTGTTACAGTGTAACGCAAAGCCCCACCATAAATTTCATTGTTAGAATGTCTGGTGTGGCCCAAGACTCCCAGGTAAACAATGGCACTCTTATCAGGCAGGACATTCCAAGGTTTAGAGATCACTTCCCAGGAGCTAAGATCAAAGGCCAGACCTTTGGATAAGGCAAATTCTTTACTACACACCCATGAAGAAAACTCCAGACCCAGTTATCCTCCTTAGTAAATTCAACCAAACACTTAAGGAAGAAATAATATTAATACAAAAAATTTTTTCAGAAAATAGAGAAGAAAATGTTTACTATGCCATTTTATGAGGGCAGTAGAAGTGTGATAATAAAAGGAGACAAATGTATCCGTTTTGAATATGGACACAAAAATTCTTAACAAAGTACTAGCAAATTAAATCCATCAAGACATAGAGGATCATACATAATAACCAAGTGGGCTGTATCCCAGGAATTCAGTATTGTTTCAACATTTGAAAAACCAATCAGTGTAACTACACAGAATAAAAGAGAATGCCATAAGATCATTGAAGTAGATGATGAAAAAAATCATTTCACATATTTTGACATCCATTCATGGAAAAAAGAAAAGGAAAAAACTAGGTAAACTAAAAATAGAAGGAAACGTCCTCAATCTAAGTAAACAGGTATATGAGAAACATATAGTTAAACCAACCTCCACAGTGAATGGATCAGTGCCTCTACCTTGGATCAAGAACGGCAAAATGTCTGCTCTCACCATTATTTTCAACACTGTCCTGAAGTTTTATCCAAAGCAATACGATAAGGAAAAGAAAAAGGCATACAGTTTGGAAAGGGAGAAATAAAACTGACTTTACATGCAGAGGACATAATAGCTGGCAGGCAAAATCCTAAGGAATTTAGAAAAAAAATATTTTAGAAATAAGAGTAAACTTAGTAAGGTTGAAGGATACAAAATCTATATAAAAAATAAAAAACTAAATTGTATGCCTGAATACTAGCAATGAAAAATTTGAAAATGAAATTTTAAAAATATCTCCACTTACAACAGCATTGAAAAAAATAACAAAATATATGCAAGGCTTGTACATTGAAAACTACATAACACTACAAAAGGAAATTTTAATAGATCTAATAGTGGAGAAATATACCAGATTCATGGATAGTAGGAGCTGAATTGGAACAGTTGATTTTTGACAACGGAGGCAATGGGGAAAAAAAAAGTCTTTTCAAGAAATAGTGCTGGAACAAATGAATATCTGCATGGAAAAGAAGTAAATTTCAACTCTTTCCTCACATAATAAACAAAATGGATCATACATTATAAAACTATCAAATATCTAGCAGAAAATACAAGAGAAAACTGTGATATTGGGCTAGAGCCATATTTCATAAATAGGACCAAAAAAGCACAACCCCAAAAAGTGAAACTAATGATAATGATAATAATGACTATGCAATTAAAAACATTTGCTTTTTGAAAAAATGCAGTTAAGAAAACATAATAGGGAAACCACAGAATGCTGAAAATATTTGCAAAGCGTTTATCTGTCAAAAAGTTTATGATATCAAGAATTTGTAAAAGAAAAAAAAAACTTTAAGAATTGAGTGAAAAAACAACCAATTAAAAATTGGGCAAATGGTTAGTGCAAACAGTTCACAACAGTGGATGAATGACAATAAACACGAAAAGACACTCAGCATCACTGATCATCAAGGTGATACAAATTAAGACCCATACACATATATTCAACAGAATATTACTCAGCCATAAAAAATGAAAAAAATCCTGCCATTTATGACAACATGAATGGCCCTTAAAGACATTATACTAAGTGAAATAAGCCAAAGACAAATACTGTATGATCTCACAAGTGAAATCTAAAACAAACAAACAAAAAAATCCCAAAAAACTATTTAAAACAAGAGAGAGTGATCAGAGATCAGATTTGTGGTTACCAGAAGTGGAGGGTGGAGAAGGTGGAATTGGATAAAGGTGGTCAAAAGGCACAAACTTCTAGTTGTAAGATAAATAAGTATAGGGACGTAATGTACAACATAATGATTATAGTTAACACTGCTGTATGGTATACAAGAAAATTGTTAAGAGAGTAAATCCTGAGTTCTCATCATGAAGAAAATTTTTTTTTGCTTTTTCTTTTTACTGTAGCTACGTGAAATGATGAATGCTAACTAAACTTATTCTGGTAATCATTTCACATAATATATGTAAGAAACCATTATGCTGTACACCTTAAACCTATAGAGTGATGTATGTCAATTGTATCTCAATACAATTGGGAAAAAAAACAAACAAACCTTGAGACCACAATGATATACCATTTTACACCCATATATTTAAAATTCAAAAATCTAAAGATATGAGAGAAACCAGAACTCTCATGTCTTGCTGGTGGGATTGCAAAATGGTATAGCCACGTTGGAAAACAATATTGATGTCTGTTATAGCATTAAACTTACATACTACATTTATTATATGACCCAGCAATCTGACTCCTAAGTATTCACCCAAAGGAAGTGATAGCATGATTTCACAAGAATACTTTCACGTATTTGTTCAAAGCAGTTATATCTATGAATGAATCTCAGCAACATTATGCAAAGTTAAAGAAATCAAACCCAAATGACAAAATATTGTATGATTCTAAGGTAAGAAATTCTAGGAAAGGCAGAATTATAATGACAGAAAGCACATCAGTGGTTGCCTATGCCTACAGGTCAGGGGAGGAAACTGACTGCAAAATCCACAAGGGAACTCCAGGGATATGGAAACATTCTATATGCTGATGGTGATGGTGGTCACATGACAGACACCATCAAATGTATACTTTAAAACTGCACATTTTGTTGTATGCAAATTGTACCTTAATAATGATAAAAATAATAAATTCTGCCAACTATTTAAAAGATTATTATACTCTTAGTGTCTGCCGGGGTATACTTACTGTCATTTTTTCAGAGTCAAGACCCTGGTTTGGATAGCCAGCCATAAGACAACAATACAGCAGGATGAAGAGAGGAACTTTCTTTCTAAGGCAGAGCCTCATATTTTTAATTTTATTCTGAAGGCAATTTCCACAGATGTAGCCCACAGACCCTTCCTTCATAACTGCTGGGATAAGCTTTGCTTCTGAGCTCTGTGTTGAACTCTAATTTTTAGTTACTCTATGTGTCCAGATTATCTCCTTCATTCCTTTCTCCACCAAAGCAACAACCAGGTTGAGGAAAAAAAAAAAAAAAAAAAAATACCGGTAACGAATTTGACTATTTCTTTCAGGTAAATGGAATTCTCCAAATGCAGTTATTTCCCCATGCATTTTTAATCTGTGGATCCCCCTTCTATCCTTTCTACAGAGAGCTCTTAGTTAAGTATTGCTGAAATTGGACTCTCAAAAGCAACTCTAACTGAAAGAGCAACATTTCAATTAAATGAATAATCAAATTCAAAATGTTATTTGAATAATTTGTGTTCTTAAATTAAGCACGTAGATTTTTTTCTTTGCAAGTAGGCTATAAATTACATTTTCCGCTACATTGACAGTAAACGGGTAATTAATATCTCAACTTTTCTTTCTCAATGTTGATTTAAAAAATAAAATTAAAAATAAGCACAGAACATAAATCAGCACGGAACATAATCAGCTATCCCAGATTAGATGTGATTACCCATCTCCTGTTTATCCTACTTTCTCTGGAGTGCATTCTTCCGTTTTGGAGTGTTGCCTGGACCAAAGAGAGCATGGTACACACAAGACAAAAGTTTATATCATTGTAGAGGTGGTAACTGAAACTTTAGTGGCATAATAAAATCTATTAAATGATTATTAGACATTTTTCTACTCCAAATATATAAAGAATTATCATATCAATAAGGCACATTATATTTAATATATTATTTCCACTGTAACTCTCTTAACCATTGAGAGAAGATAATTTACTGAGAAACTAAAAGGTTAATCCTTAGGTTATACTTTCTAAAGGTTCTATTATTTTGGTAGAGGGAACCATGAAATGTTATTTTTAAATAGTCATAAGAAGATTTTGAGTGTGCCAGGCAGTGTTGTAAATGCTTTAAACATACCAATTCATTTAAGTTTCACATTAATCCTAGAAGGATGTTACTTTTACTATTTCTCAAATTTCACAGGTTAAGGGCATGGTCCTCCATAAGACTGCCTGCACTTCAGACACCAGCCACAAACTCAGTTGTTCCCAGGTTACCTGTGATTCTGACCAACGGACTAAGATTTGGGGGTTCCCACTACCCCCTCAGGCGTGATAATTTCCTAGATTTACTCACAGAGCTCAGGAAAGCACTACACTTATGATTACAGTTTTATTATAATGGATACAAATCAGGACCAGCCAATGAAAAGATGCATAATGAGAAGCCTGGGAGGGTCCCAAATGCTACGTTTCCATGTCCTCAGGACATGTCACCTACTCAGCACATGAATGTATGATTATCAACTAGGGAAGTGCACCTGAGCACTGGTGTCCATAGTCTTTACTGGGGTTTCCTTCCATAGACATAACTGAACATCACTGAACTCAAGCTCCAGACCCCCTCCAGTTTCTGCATGTGGGGAGATCAGGCCAATACCATGTGGTTGGTCTTCCTGACATGAATAGCTCTCATCCTGAAATATCTGGGGCCCACTATGTGCCAATTTATCAGCATAAACCCAGGTATGATCTAGGGACCCACCATGAATAGCAAAGACACTCCTATGACTTGGGAAACTCCAAGGGCTTAGAGTCTCCCTCCCAGGAACCAGAAACAAAGGCCATAAATTCTTTATTATACAACAATGGGTCAATCCAATGAGCATTGGTCTCCTCTTGCAGCATTGTCTCTCTCCAACATTCCTTGAAAGGCCACACCAAAATACTGTCTTAAGGACACTGGGAGCACATCTTCTTTCCTACCACATCAGCAGTATCTGTCAAACCCAAGAGATGGTTTTCAAATATTAGTAGGTAAACCACCCTTAGAGTGAACTAAATCAAAAGGCAGGAATCAAAACTAGACACTTGTCTGTCTCATTCATGCACTCTGTCTCCAATTGTTGACAATCCTCTCAGATCTTCTAATCCACCTCTAGCCCTTGATAACAGGCTCCTAGCACGGCTGTTTTCTTTTCACAAGTGCCCAGTACTAACCCTACACTCACACTCCCAGTGTCTTATTTCTTCCCAACCACGTGTTTTGTCACCTTCACCATGCCCTCCACTCACGATTTGGCTCCATATAACTTTGAGTTCTTCTCAGCATTTATGTATCTTTCAAAATTAAGAGGCAATACTAAATTTAAAGGAATGTGATATGGCTTTGGCATATTTGCCACCAAACTAGTCTTCTGATTTTATTTTTCTCAGTGAGCATATTATGACTTTCTGTTTTTTCCCAACCAAATAACAAAATACTAGTTCTACTCTAGGGGGAAAAAAAAATCAGCTTCTCTTTCTTTTAGAATCTCTCTTCATCTTGATAACATCAAACATATTACTTTAAAATCAGGCTTGTAAGTTACATTTATGTATCAAAATATCACTCAAATGTAAAAAAATAAAAGTAAATAAACAATGCTTTATAGAAATAACATGCTCCTTTTCATTGCCTTTGAGGTCTTTTAATAAGAAGATTCTTCTTATGGTTGTAAAGATATTTTAATACCTTGTTTTTAAACTAGAAGATGATTCTGTCTTTGATTTTTCTACTCATTTACCTGCTCATTAAATCTAATGTAATGCAAATATAAACAAATATTTGGGATTTTTACTTTAGGTGTCACTTGTATAAGAAGAGTGCCATATATATATCCCATTGCCCTTCTGATAACTACACTACATAGTTGGCTTATTATCAGTTCATTAATTCACTAAGGCCACATGTCATTTTGTTTGTTTTCTTGTTCTGTGTTTTCTTACATAAACAGAAAGTCTTTGCCATGCTGTTCATTTTTTGAATTTCAGGACAGGACTTAGTTTAGTATTTGCCGAAACTAATTTACAAATTGTGAGGCATGAAATAATAATTAACATACCCTTCTTACTACTTTCCACACACAAAAAAATTTATATATGTTTATTGGTTTTATTCTGGTGATTTTTTGAATGCTACTAATATTCTCAAATATACCAAGGAAATCTAAGAGAATGTCATCATTTATAACTTAAGAGTGAACATCAACAAGCTAATAAGTAGGCTTCTGATTCTGGAGGGAATTATTTGACTACTGAGAGTCAGGATATGTGATTCCAGTTGCACTCTGCTAATTACTTGTGTGAGACATTGAAAAAGTTACAACTTGAGCTATGAAATAAGACTAGATGATTTCTGAGGTCCCTTCCAGAGAAGACCACTGTTTAATGACTTATTAATTTGTGGGTTGACATTGATAACATCTTCCCTCAGAAGAAAATACAAGTTCCAAATTCCATTCTATATTCTGATCTATTAGGTGACCATTATAGACTTCTGTTCCACACTTACTGTTTTAATCATTAAACGAATGGCCAAAAATAAAAGAAAAAGAAAAGGAGGAAGGAAGGAAGGGGGGGGAGAGAGACAGAGAGAGGAAGAAAGAGAAAGAAAGAAAGAAAGAAAAAAGAAAGAAAGAAAGAAAGAAAGAAAGAAAGAAAGAAAAGAAAGAAAAGAAAGAAAGAAAAAGAGGGAGGGAGGGAGGGAGGAAGGAAGGAAGCAAGGGAGGAATGAATTAAGAAAGAAAATAAAGAACACAACCATTTGTTTCTGAGTTTAATATTGAAGTTGTTACTTATAACTAATTTTAGGCAGCTGATTCATTTTACATCTCAAAAATCTTGCATGTACTATTTTAGCTTTTAAATGAACAATATCTTTGTTCCTGAGAAATTGTTACATTTGAAAACATCTTTCTTTTTTTTGTTTTCTCTCAATGAACCAAAAGGTATAACGATGTTTGCTGCAAAAATAAAGGAAGGAAGATAAGGGGTAAATGGAAATTCCCTGATTACTTCATGAATTCTCAAATGTTCTTTCTGTAATACGTGGGTGGAAATAATTATATGCATTTTACAGAAGGAAAACAATGGCAAAGTAAGGTATCTCCTGAAGTTAAAGCTTGAGGAAGTTCTCAGACCTTATAAGAACTGATGGTACAAACTTTCCTCCACATGAAACTATACGATTTATATTCTATTGTGTACTTGACATTTTAGATAGTATGGTTTGCCAATTGAAGAAAATAAAACAAGCAAAAAAATCTCTACATTGATTCTCAATGTCTGAGAATATTCCTGACTCTCATTTCTTATCAACATTTCTATTCCCTGACTTACAGTTAATTAGAGTGATCTATGTACTAAGCTCATTAACCTACCTCGATGGAAGATTTTGTTAATGAAAAAATAAAAAGTCACTATCTCGTAACTCATGAATGGTAAATCATGGTATTGATGCTGCTTCCACAAAAGGAAACTTTAAGCATTTTTTTCATTTTTTATATATAACTATACTTTTGAATAAACAATTAGCAAGCATTTAAATCCACTGAGTATTAAGTAAGGTTGGAAAAAAATCCATAATACAAAGTCTCCATAATCACCATAGTACAGTAATATTAGAAAACCTGATACTGCAAAACAGAGTATCATACCCTGTTTTGAAATTAATGTACATCTGTTATCAGTATCCTCAAAGATAAAAACAACAATAACAACAAAACTTGGGTTTTTTTCTACATACTAGAATGTGAAATAAGGAGTAGTCATTACTTATTTAATCTAGTACTTTTATACATCAGTGATTTTTGATTGGAGGAGGTAGGAGAATGGACACCAGGCCACCCTACAGAGGTTAGGATTCTAATGAAACACCCATGCCATGTCAAAAGATTTTGATGTTACCAGCCCTCCCAGGAACTGGCAATATTTGAGAAATATAGCTACAATACTTCAGTGAGCTACCATTACCAATGGAAATGTGTTGCCTCCTTTAAGGAAATGAAAATTAAAAAAAAAAAAAAGAAAGAAAGAGACTGATGACCATTTTGTATATAATTCAGGAGTGCAAACTCAAATTTCCGCAATGGTCAGATGGTTAATATAAAAGGGTGACTCTTCTAGGGGAAGGAGTATAATACTAAGTGGCAGGCAGAAACTGTGGAAATCTGTAGCATGTGTATCTTATCTAACAGTGTTCAATTATTTTTTAAAATATAGAGTTAGTCAAATAAATCACATGTGAATGCTGTTGGGGTTTGATCTTTAGCAAATCATCACAGCGGATAAAAATCGAGAGGGAGCCCATGTTTTTTCTTATTATGGCTTACATATTGATCAAAATAACTGAATATACGTCAATGGCCTGTAGGCGGGTTTCTGAACCTCAGCATGGTTGGCACTTTGGGATGGTTAATTCTTTGTTGTCAGGAACAAAGGAAAACATCCCTGGCCTCTCCCAACTAGATGCCAGTAGCATCATCTTCTCTTCCACTGCAAGTCATAACATATCAAAATGTCTTCAGACATTGCCAAATATCCCTTGTTGGGCAAGATTGCCTCCAGTGGAGAACCACTGGTTTCAGATAAAAGTCAAAGTTTATAAATGTTTATGAAGATATTTTTATTAATAAACTAAGGAGTATGAAGATAAAGCATTTGCATTAATGTAACTACATTAGAAAATGAAGACAAAAACAAGCCCAAGATTAAGAAAAAGAATAAAATAATTTTAAAAAGGATAATTTAATTATAAAAGCAGAGTTAATATTGATCATCTACTTAAATCTATAGTTTATTCTTTGAGGGGAAAAGTAATATTTACTGGCAAATATAACTTCAAAAAAGAGCAGAAAATCCCAACAAATACATAAAGAATTTAAAAGATACTAAGATGTTAAAGTATAAGAAAATATGTATGAATTTATGTCAAAATACTTAAAAATATCAGTGAAAAAAGATTATTTACTAAGAAAATAGAATGCAAAATTGACTGAAAGGATGCTAAATGTAAGATTTTTTTAACCATTAAAAAATAACAGCAGAAAAAGGGTAGCAGGCTACAAAGTATTCTGAAACTTTCAAAAAAAGAAAGAAAGGGAGAGATGTAAAGGGGAAGATGGCAGAAGACTAAGACGCGGAGATCATCTTCCTTCCCACAGATACATTAGAAATACATCTACATGGGGAACTGCTCCTATGGAACACCCACTGAATGCTGGCAGAAAACGTCAGACCTCCCAAAAGGCAAGAAACTCCCCATGTACTTGGGTAGGGCAAAAGAAAAAAGAAACAGCAGAGACAAAAGAATAGGGACGGGACCTGCACCAGTGGGAGGGAGCTGTGAAGGAGGAAAGGTTTCCACACACTAGGAAGCCCTTTCGCGAGCGGAGACTGCGGGTGGCAGAGGGGGGAAGCTTCGGAGCCATGGAGGACAGCGCAGCCACAGGGGTGCAGAGGGCAAAGCGGAGAGATTCCCGCACAGAGGATCGGTGCTGAGCAGCACTCAGCAGCCCGAGAGGCTTGTCTGCTCACCCGCCGGGGCGGGCAGGGGCTGGGAGCTCAGGCTCGGGCTTCAGTCGGATCGCAGGGAGAGGACTGGGGTTGGCGGCGTGAACACAGCCTGAAGGGGTTAGTGCACCACAGCTAGCCGGGAGGGAGTCCGGGAAAAAGTCTGCAGCTGCCGAAGAGGCAAAGGACTTTTTCTTGCCTCTTTGTTTTGCGGTGTGCAAGGAGAGGGGATTCAGAGCGCCGCCTAAACGAACTCCAGAGACGGCCGCGAGCCGCGGCTATCAGCGCGGACACCAGAGACAGGAAGGAGATGCTAAGAATGCTGCTGCTGCTACCAAAAAGCCTGTGTGCGAGCACAGGTCACTCTCCACACCGCCCCTCCCGGACGCCTGTGCAGCCCGCCACTGCCAGGCTCCCGTGATCCGGGGACAACTTCCCTGGGAGAACGCATGGCGCGCCTTGGGCTGCTGCAACGTCACGCCTGCCTCTGCCGATACAGGCTCGCCTCGCTTCCGTACCCTTCCCTCCCCCCCGCCCCCACCTGAGTGAACCAGAGCCCCCGAAGCAGCTGCTCCTTTAACCCCGTTCTGTCTGGGCGGGGAACAGATGCCCTCAGGCGACCTACACACAGAGGCGGGTCCAAATCCAAAGCTGAACCCCAGGAGCTGTGCGAACAAAGAAGAGAAAGGGAAATCTCTCCCAACAGCCTCAGAAGCAGCGGATTAAAACTCCACAAACAACTTGATGTGCCTGCATCTGTTGAATACCTGAATAGACAACGAATCATCCCAAATTCAGGAGGTGGACTTTGGGACCAGGATATATTAATTTTTCCCCTTTTCCTTCTTTTGTGAGTGTATATGTGTATGCTTCTGGGTGAGATTTTGCCTGTATAGCTTTGCTTTATAATAGCTTTATTTTATTTCATTTTATTTTACCCTCTTTCTTTCTTTCTTTCTATTTTTTCTCCCTTTCACTCTGAGCCGTGTGGATGAAAGGCTCTTGGTGCTCCAGCCAGGCATCAGGGCTGTGCCTCTGAGGTGGGAGAGCCAACTTCAGGACACTGGTCCACAAGAGACCTCCCAGCTCCACGTAATACCAAACAGCGAGAATCTCTCAGAGATCTCCATCTCAACATCAAGACCCAGTTTCACTCAACGTCCAGCAAGCTACAGTGCTGGACACCCTATGCCAAACAACTAGCAAGACAGGAACACAGCCCCATCCATTAGCAGAGAGGCTGCCTAAAATCATAATAAGGTCACCGACACCCCAAAACACACCACCAGACGTGGACGTGCCCACAAGAAAGACAAGATCCAGCCTCAGCCACCAGAACACAGGCACTAGTTCCCTCCACCAGGAAGCCTACACAACCCACTGAACCAACCTTAGCCATTGGGGACAGATACCAAAGACAACGGGAACTACGAACTTGCAGCCTGTGAAAAGGAGACCCCAAACACGATAAGATAAGCAAAATGAGAAGACAGAAAAACACACAGCAGATGAAGGAGCAGGGTCAAAACACACGAGAGCTAACAAATGAGGAGGAAATAGGTAGTCTACCTGAAAAAGAATTCAGAATAATGATAGTAAGGATGATCCAAAATCTTGGAAATAGAATAGACAAAATGCAAGAAACATTTAACAAGGATGTAGAAGAGCTAAAGAGGAACCCAGCAACAATGAAAAACACAATAAATGAAATTAAAAATACTCTAGATGGGATCAATAGCAGAATAACTGAGGCAGAAGAACGGATAAGTGACCTGGAAGATAAAATGGTGGAAATAACTACTGCAGAGCAGAATAAAGAAAAAAGAATGAAAAGAACTGAGGACAGTCTCAGAGACCTCTGGGACAACATTAAATGCACCAACATTCGAATTATAGGGGTCCCAGAAGAAGAAGAGAAAAAGAAAGGGACTGAGAAAATATTTGAAGAGATTATAGTTGAAAACTTCCTTAATATGGGAAAGGAAATGTTAATCAAGTCCTGGAAGCACAGAGAGTTCCATACAGCATAAATCCAAGGAGAAACACGCCAAGACACATATTAATCAAACTATCAAAAATTAAATATAAAGAAAACATATTAAAAGCAGCAAGGGAAAAACAACAAATAACATACAAGGGAATCCCCATAAGGTTAACAGCTGAACTTTCAGCAGAAACTCTGCAAGCCAGAAGGGAGTGGCAGGATATACTTAAAGTGATGAAGGAGAAAAACCTACAACCAAGATTACTCTACCCAGCAAGGATCTCATTCAGATTCGACAGAGAAATTAAAAACTTTACAGACAAGCAAAAGCTGAGAGAGTTCAGCACCACCAAACCAGCTGTACAACAAATGCTAAAGGAACTTCTTTAGGCAAGAAACACAAGAGAAGGAAAACACCTACAATAACAAACCCAAAACATTTAAGAAAATGGGAATAGGAACATACATATCGATAATTACCTTAAATGTAAATGGATTAAATGCTCCCACCAAAAGACACAGACTGGCTGAATGGATACAAAAACAAGACCCATATATATGCTGTCTACAAGAGACCCACTTCAGACCTAGAGACACATACAGACTGAAAGTGAGGGGATGGAAAAAGATATTCCATGCAAATGGAAATCAAAAGAAAGCTGGAGTAGCAATTCTCATATCAGACAAAATAGACTGTAAAATAAAGACTATTACAAGAGACAAAGAAGGACACTATATAATGATCAAGGGATCGATTCAAGAAGAAGATATAACAATTGTAAATATTTATGCACCCAACATAGGAGCACCTCAATACATAAGGCAAATACTAACAGCCATAAAAGGGGAAATCGACAGTAACACAATCATAGTAGGGGACTTTAACACCCCACTTTCACCAATGGACAGATCATCCAAAATGAAAACAAAACACAAGCTTTAAATGATACATTAAACAAGATGGACTTAATTGATATTTATAGGACATTGCACCCAAAAACAACAGAATACACATTTTTCTCAAGTGCTCATGGAACATTTTCCAGGATAGATCATATCTGGGGTCACAAATCAAGCCTTGGTAAATTTAAGAAAATTGAAATCGTATCAATTATCATTTCCAACCACCACGCTATGAGCCTAGATATCAATTACAGGAAAAAAAACTGTAAAAAATACAAACATATGGAGGCTAAACAATACATTACTAAATAACCAAGAGATCACTGAAGAAATCAAAGACAAAATCAAAAAATACCTAGAAACAAATGACAATGAAAACATGATGACACAAAACCTATGGTATGCAGCAAAAGCAGTTCTAAGAGGGAAGTTTACAGCAATACAATCCTACTTCAAGAAACAAGAAACATCTCAAATAAACAACCTAACCTTACACCTAAAGCAATTAGAGAAAGAAGAACAAAAATAAACCAAAGTTAGCAGAAGGAAAGAAATCATAAAGATCAGATCATAAATAAAGGAAAAAGAAATGAAGGAAACGATAGCAAGGATCAATAAAACTAAAAGCTGGTTCTTTGAGAAGATAAACAAAATTGATAAACCATTAACCAGGCTCATCAAGAAAAAAGAGGGAGAAGACTTAAATCAATAGAATTAGAAATGAAAAAGGAGAAGTAACAAGTGATGTGGCAGAAATACAAAGGATCATGACAGATTACTACAAGCAACTATATTCCAATAAAATGGACAACCTGGAAGAAATGCACAATTTCTTAGAAACGCACAACCTTCCAAGACTGAACCAGGAGGAAGAAACAGAAAATATGATCAGACCAATCACAAGCAGAGAAATTGAAACTATGATTAAAAATCTTCCAACAAACAAAAGCCCAGGGCCAGATGGCTTCACAGGCGAATTCCATCAAACATTTAGAGAAGAGCTAACACCTATCCTTCTCAAACTCTTCCAAAATATAGCAGACAGAGGAACACTCCCAACCCATCCTACGAGGCCACCATCACCCTGGTACCAGAACCAGTCAAAGATGTCACAAAGTAAGAAAACTACAGGGCAATATCACTGATGAGCATAGATGAAAAATCCTCAACACAATACTAGCAAACAGAATCCAACAGCACATTAAAAGGATCATAGACCAGAATCAAGTGGGGTTTGCCCCAGGAATGCAAGGATTCTTCAATATATGCAAGTGAATCAATGTGATACTCCATATTAAAAAATAGAAGGAGAAAAACCATATGATCATCTCAATAGATGCAGAAAAAGCTTTTGACAAAATTCAACACCCATTTATGGTAAAAACCCTCCAGAAAGTAGGCATAGAGGGAACTTACCTCAACATAATAAAGGCCATATATGACAAACCCACAGCCAACATCCTTCTCAATGGTGAAAAACTGAAACCATTTCCACTAAGATCAGGAACAAGAGAAGGTTGCCCACTCTCACCACTATTATTCAAGATAGTTTTGGAAGTTTTAGCCACACTAATCAGAGAAGAAAAAGAAATAAAAGGAATCCAAATTGGAAGAGAAGAAGTAAAGCTGTCACTGTTTGCAGATGACATGATACTATACATAGAGAATCCTAAAGAAGCTACCAGAAAACTGCTAGAGCTGATCAATGAATCTGGTAAAGTAGCAGAATACAAAATTAATGCACAGAAATCTCTTGCATTCCTATACACTAATGATGAATAATCTGAAAGTGAAATTACGAAAAATCTCCCATTTACCACTGCAACAAAAAGAATAAAATACCTAGGAATAAACCTACCTAAGGAGAAAAAAGACCTGTATGCAGAAAATTATAAGACACTGATGAAAGAAGTTAAAGATGATATAAATAGATGGAGAGATAGATCATGTTCTTTGATTGGAAGAATCAACATTGTGAAAATGACTATAGTACCCAAAGCAATCTACAGATTCAATGCAATCCCTATCATACTACCACTGGCTTTTTTCACAGAACTAGAACAAAAAATTTCACAATTTGTATGGAAACACAAAAGACCCCGAATAGCCAAAGCAATCTTGAGAAAGAAAAACAGAGATGGAGGAATCAGGCTCCCTGACTTCAGACTATACTACAAAGCTACAGTAATCAAGACAGTATGGTACTGGCACAAAAACAGAAATATAGATCAATGGAACAAGGTAGGAAGTCCAGAAATATACCCACACACATATGGTTACCTTATCTTTCATAAAGGAGGCCAGAATATACAATGGAGAAAAGACAGCCTCTTTAATAAGTGGTGCTGGGAAATTTGGACAGCTACATGTAAAAGAATGAAATTAGAACACTCCTTAACACCATACACAAAAATAAACCCATAATGGATTAAAGACCTAAATGTAAGGCCAGACACTATCAAACTCTTAGAGGAAAACATAGGCAGAACATTCTATGACATAAATCACAGAAAGATCCTTTTTGACCCACCTCCTAGAGAAATGGAAATAAAAACAAAAATAAACAAATGGGACCTAATGAAACCTAAAAGGTTTTGCACAACAAAGGAAACCATAAACAAGATGAAAAGACAACCCTCAGAATGGGAGAAAATACTTGCAAATGAAGCAACTGACAAAGGATTAATCTCAAAAATTTATAAGCAGCTCATGCAGCTGAATATCAAAAAAACAAACAACCCAATCCAAAAATGGGCAGAAGACCTTACTAGACATTTCTCCAAAGAAGATATCCAGATTGCCAACAAACACATGAAAGAATGCTCAACATCATTAATCGTTAGAGGAAAGCAAATCAAAACTGCAATGAGATATCATCTCACACCCATCAGAATGGCCATAATCAAAAAATCTACAAACGAAAAAAAAAAAAAATTCTACAAACGATAAATGCTAGAGAGGGTGTGGAGAAAAGGGAACCCGCTTGCACTGTTGAAGGGAATGTAAATTGATACAGCCACTATGGAGAACATCATGGAGGTTCCTTAAAAAACTAAAAATAGAACTACCATACGACCCAGCAATCCCACTACTGGGCATATACCCTGAGAAAACCATCGTTCAAAAAGAGTCATGTACCACAATGTTCATTGCAGCTCTATTTACAATAGCCAGGACATGGAAGCAACCTATGTGTCCATCGACAGATGAATGGATAAAGAAGATGTGGCACATATATACAATGGAATATTACTCAGCCATAAAAAGAAACAAAACTGAGTTATTTGTAGTGAGGTGGATGGACCTAGAGTCTGTCATACAGAGTGAAGTAAGTCAGAAAGAGAAAAACAAATACTGTATGCTAACACATATATATGGAATCTAAGAAAAAAAATGGTTCTGAAGAACCTAGGGGCAGGATGGGAATAAAGATGCAGATCTACTAGAGAATGGACTTGAGGACATGGGGAGGGGGAAGGGTAAGCTGGGACAAAGTGAGAGAGTGGCATGTACATATATACACTAACAAATGTAAAACTGATAGCTAGTGGGAAGCAGCCGCATAGCACAGGGAGATCAGCTGGGTGCTTTGTGACCACCTAGAGGGGTGAGATAGGGAGAGTGGGAGGGAGGGAGACGCAAGAAGGAAGAGATATGAAGACATACGTGTATGTATACCTGATTCACTTTGTTATAAAGCAGAAACTAACAAACACACCAGTGTAAAGCAATTATACTCCAATAAAGATGTTAAAAATATATATATACCATTTACAATAGAAACCAAATTATAAAATATCATCATAAATCTAACAAACAAGTGGGGAAGACAAATATGCAGATTTCAGAACTTCAGTGTAGGTCATTAAGGAAGCTGTAAATAAATTGAGAAGTTGCACATTTCATGAAAAGAAAGAACATTTTTAAGATATCAAACCTCATTACATTGATCTATGTATTTAATGCATTTTCAATCAAATTTCTAATAGACTTCTTCAGGGATTTTGACAATTTTCTTCATAAGTTTATATGGAAAACAAAGTATTGTTTGGACAAAGGTGGTTGTCCACCACCAATATACATCTGAGGAAGAAGAAAGGATTAGAGGGGTTTTTCCCTGCCAGATACTAAAACATATTATAAAAAAACACATTGTAGAGCTATAGTATAGCTATAAAACATATTACAGAACTGTAGTAATTAAGACAATATGGTATTGCTCTCAAGACAGAAAAAATGACCAGTGGAGTAAATAGTTCCATGCATATCCGGAACTTTGATGTATAACAAATTCATGTAGGATCATTGAGAAAAGAAATTGTTATTAAAGAGAAGCGTAAGCTACATACTGGAAGAAAATGTTTGCAATATATATATATATATATTTTAAAGAAATTAGTAAATATAAGAATTCTTAAAAATCATTAACAAGACAAGCCCAGTAGAAAAACTGGCAAGAAAACATGAGAGACATTTCACAGAAGAGGAAACATAGAGGCCCAATAAACATTTGGTGAAATGTTCAACAACACAGATCAACAACAGCATCACTATTCATGTAAGTGTAATCAAGAACAAAATGAGATGACTTTTCACTATTATTTGTATTGTAAAAATTAAGAATTCTTGATAATACCAAGAGTTGGAGAGGACGTGATTCAGTGTAATCTTGTAGTTTGCTCCTGGAAGCATAAACAGCTACAATCCATTTGGGAAATAATTTGGCATTATCTTGTACAGTTGAATATTTGCACACCCAGAATATTTCCACACTTAGGTAACTGAAAAGAAACTTTTGCATATATGTACCACAAGATATGTACAAAAATGATAACTGCATCACTTTAGTCATCCAGAAACAACATGAGTGTTGGATAAACACAAGTGAATGGATAAAAATATTGAGGTGCAGTTACACAAAGGAATTGCAGCGAGAATAAATGAAACGAAAGAAAACGAAATTAAAGTAAAAAAAATGAAGCATAGCCACACTTAATATTATGAATACTTTCTGCTGTAATTTAAATGAAAATTCCAGAAGACTACAAACAGAATGATATATTCCTCTTATAAAGTTCAAAACAAGAAAACTCCACAATATGTTCTTCATTGAGATATATGTGCATCGGTGTGTGGTGGCTGTCTTGCTCTCTGTGAAGGGCTGTGTGTCTTCAGCACTGTCTCATTTCTTCTGATCAGCAGAGATCACTCTCAGGTATCCTAAGATGTCACCAGCCTTTGGTGAACTACCCCTGTGTAGTCGGTGAAGACATGGGAGAAGAGTTGGAGAATGGGGGTAGACTTGCTGGGAGGTTGAAACACTGGAATTCTAATCTGTCCTGCCAGCCCACACAGAGCCATTAAAAGCCTATTAAAAGTTAGTCTGGTTTATCCTTACCTTGACCTACGCCCTGCCCACTTCCTCTTGAAGCTGCATCAGGGATGACAGTGGCTGTGGGTCTATTGTAATCTGTGAAGGGATCTTTACTGTCCAGAATTAATTTCATCCAGGTTTCTTTGTGTTCCTAGACCTCTGATGGTTTCTAAACAAACTATGACTTTGTAGCTTATCCAGCTTGTTGTGTTGGGGTGAGAGCAAAAGTCTCTTTCTATTTTGTGCACACTGAGCTTACATTTAAAGCTACAAACCATTTAAAGCAATCAACTCCTGTCAAATATGTCATTGTCATCCATCTAACTTTGTCACTCATCTTTTAATTTTTTTCAAAATATATTGACTTATTAACTTATGAATCTTTAGGATCATTCCTTGTGGAGTTTGTATTTTGCTTGGAAAGACCTTCTTTAGTTCTGGATTACTTACAAAAAACATCTTCTCATGTTTTCTAATAGTACTTTAATGCATTTATTTTTAGCGTAAAATCTCTGGTCCATCTGGAGTTTATTTTGGTGTTGGAAATAAAGTAGGAATACAATTTTATTTTTTTTCCAGATGGCTACTAAGTTGTCCTAACTCCATTTATGGACAAAGATATGAACGGAGTTTTTACATATAAGTAATTTTTAAATGTATGAAAAGAGTTTTTAACTACAGTTACCATTTTTTAACTACAAATAATAACTATAGTTAAATATTATTTGTCCCTATCTACCTAAATTAAGTGTGTATATATTCTTTGACCCAAAAATATTATTTCTAGATTAGCCTGTAGATGTTTTTTCCATGTGTTCATAAATACACACATATGTGGATACTCATTGCTACGTTATAAATAAATAGGGGAAAAAAGGTAAAACCAAGTAAATGCCCTTTAAGACAAAATGGTTTAAAAAAAATCTGTACATGTACAATAAGGGGCTATGCAGATTTTACATTCCTATTAGGATGTGATGTCTAAGACATAGTATTGAGTTTTAAAAGCAAAGTGCTTTTATGTATGTACCATATACTACTACTTTGCTAAAAAGAAAACCAAACACACACTGGCACACACAAACAATAAAAGGACCATTTATAGAAATCTTATGACAACCACAAGTCTTGCTGGTTATTTTTTAAACAAATGCCAAACAGGCTTAAAGTTTAACCTGAAGGTGAAATATACTCTTTGGTTCATACAAATTTGCTCGATGCAAAAAGAAAGAAGTGCTGTTTCTAACAAACACCTCTCTCCACCTTCACCAGCATTACTAACAAAATACCAGCACACATTCATTTTCTCAGCCAGTAGTTTTCAAACTGGGTTTAGTGGAGACCCACGTTTTTCACACATGGGTTTCAGATGCTGACCTGAGAGATGGGACACAAGATAAGCTATGGCGGCATCCCTCCTTCCCTCACCTGCTCAACCAGAACAGCTTCATTATTGCCTTATCCAATCCCTTATAGATGGGGGGAGGGAGGATTCTGAATAATTTTTAGGAAACAAATCATCAGTCAATTAAAAAAGAAATAAAAGCCTAATCTTCTCTGTTCTGCCATTTCAATCAACATGATGTAATTAACCATAACACAGCCTCATAAATTTATACAAACTGGGAAGTTTGCAGATAATATAGTCCTTTCCTCTCAGTTGACACAATAGAAGGACAGTTATGTCACAGAGATGAAGGGGCATGTCCAAAGTCACATTTGGCATATTGGTGGCAGGTCCAAGATTAAGGAACCAGCCTCCAATTTCTCAGGGCCTGTCTCTGAATTCGTCATTGGTAAATGATTATCCAGACTCTCAATATTGACATTTGACAAGGGATCTGGATCAACATTTTGCTGCTGTGACTATAAGTTACACATGTGATCAAACTCCCCAATTCCTCTCTTTGGTGAATACTTGTTTTTGAGTTCAACTTTTTGAAGATTTCCACCCATCAAATTCTGCCCAAGAAAGACAAATGCTCCCACTGGTTGTTAGCTTTGACAGCTATGTATAAATCCAAACCCAACCAAAGACAAAGTGACTCATCCAAAAGGGAAAAATGCATCTTTAGAATAGGTCTGAAGGTAAAAGCCTTGTGATCATTGTATCTTTATCTATGCATTTGCATTATCATTTCATAAGGCAAAACAGAAGGTGGTAAAAGCCTACTGCCATCCCTTAGTTTTTGATGGAACATATTCATCAAAAAAGCATCCAGTCCCCTGAGCTTGCAGCCATATGCTACAGGAAAATGTCACCAGTTAAAGATGTATTCATTTGCTGTTTTGAAAACTCTGTTTGATATTCATGCATTCCAAGTGTTTTGACCTAGATTTCTATAGAGGCATTAGATCCAGTCTTGTGCAGGCAGCTAGACAGCTGTTGCTTATGTAGTCAAAGGAAGAATCTAAAGTTAAAAAAAAAGAGAGAGAATGAAAAAATGAAAACATTTATTAATGGGTGCCAACATTTTGCACAGTCAATATGTTTAATACTAGATTAACTAATATAAGCATATGGGGATGCATTTGTTGCAAAGCTTTAAAGAAAAGAACAAAGAAAAAAGTTGGAAGTAGCTAAAGTTCAAGGGAAATGGAATTTGCACTTTCTTCTGTAAATGAAAGCTTGGTGAAATGGCAACATACTTTAATTATAAGCAAGTGGCTAATGTCACAGCATTTAAGATATTTTCAGAGGAGATATATGATGCTCCATGCTCTGCACACATCTTAGATAAAGACTTATATAGATAAGTCTATATATAACAGCAGATCCTTGAAATAATTTTTGATATCAATCTTGTTCTTAGCCAACGTTGCCTATTTTTTGATGTTTATAAGGTCTAGTTAATTCAACCATAAATTAATATTGAATAATTTAGTCATAATGATAATAAAAATATGAAAACTAGTCTCTCCTCAGCTCTATGTCTTCCCAGCAAGGAGAACAAAGAAGCTATGTTACCCATGTAACAACTCTCATGCCACTATCTGCAAATTATACCAAACTACTCATCAGCATCTACTCCCCATCTCAGAAGGATGACAGTACAGTAGGCAGTTGAGTTATAATTGCAGAATCATTTAGCTACACACCCCCAGACTCTCTTCCTCTACCTCTTGGGCCAAGGTGTTGCCAAAAATGTATTTATATAGCAGGTAGAAGCATGAATCCTTTCATCTGTCCAACCACAAGTGGTTATTGAGCCCTTACTAAAAGCAGACACTGTGTTAGATTCTGGGAATATAGAGATAAAAGGAAAAGTCCTTGTCTTTTAGTGGGCTAGAAAATTACAGACAATTACTCCTCAGAGACACAAAATGATTTGGTGCAATCAGGTCACCAAAATAGTTTAATTCAATTAAAGTGTGGATTTGTTGGAAGCAAAGGGAGAGAGGGTAGAAAGTTCATGTGCCATGCTGAGTTGCTCCATCCAAGTAGCTGGGATCTGACAGAAGAACACAGCATTTAGACTGACCACAAACCATGTATTCTTAATCTCTGTTTATTGCTGCCCTCTTCCCAATTCCTACCATGAGCAGTTGACTGAAATGCTCCCTTTCACACCCAGATATTCATTCATTCAATAAACATTTATCTGAGTGTGTACTACGTTGCAAGACAAGATGGACACCCCAAGTCCTTCCCCTTAAGTTGTTCAAAAGGGAAGATAAATACATACACATCTGATTACAAATACAAAGTAATAAACACTGCTTAATACTAAAGTAATACACGCATAAATAAATAAATATATAAATATAATATTGAGATTTATACAATGTCATTGAGTTGCAGAGTTAAGAATGATTATTTTTGACTAAAGAGATAATATATGAAATGGGTCATTAAGGATGCGTATAACCTGGCTATTAGGAAACTTGGGAAATGGCATTTCAGGCAAGAATAATAGAATGCTCATGGATAGAGAGGTCTGAATGAGTAAAGCATATTCAGGGAAGAGACAGATGACACAGTCAGTCTGAAAGGAAGGGAAAATATAGTCACCCTATAACTATGGAGAAGTAGAAGTAGAAAGAGAAGAAGAGGAAGAAGAAGGAAGAGGAGGAGGAGGAGAAGAAGAAAGAAACTGATTGGTTACTGGATGCTGGGATTGAGAAGCCCCAACACAAATATGACCATCCTCATTAAAGCCCCTACAGGCATAAGGTAAAAAAATCCAATCTTTATTTTCCAGAAGTTTTTTGAGTTATTTGAATAAGTATTTCTGTAAGTCTCTTGGGGAACTGGTGAACAGCATGCTCAAAGAAGAAAATAATTTGCTTTTACTGGTATACTAAAACAAAGAGAAAAGTATGTCTGTTTGCCAAGGCTGATGGAAGAGGAGAATGAGGGGAAGAGAAAGAAAGAAAGAACCATGATATAACAAAAAGTTATTCACATTGAACACTTATTTTGGACCAGGAATGCTCTATATGCCTCATATATAATAATTCATTTGTTTTTCACAACCATCGTATGAGATGGAACTGATTTGTATTCCCAGTTTAAAGGTGAGGAAACTGAGGCTCAGAGAGGTAATTTGCCCAATGTCACACAGATAGGAAGGGGCAGTGCAAGAACCCCAGTTTCAGAGTCAGCACTTTTAACTTCTTTACTCCACTGCCTGAGAAAGCTGTGAGGTGCATGACAGATGTTTGCCCAAGTCAAAACTTCAGGAAGGCTTGGTGAAGTAGGTTTTTAGTGGAAAAACCTGAGGAGCTAAGGTTTGCAGCTATATTTGTGTGAGGCAAGTGAGTGGAAGCAAATGAGAAAACATGGCAAGATGTTTTGGGTGGTCTTAATTCAGGATATCCTGTACTCATGGGACTAAGAAAAGGAGATGATTTGGACTTTCCATTCTAAATAACTCTTATCTTCACTTTGCAAAATATATGCAATCAAGCATAGGTAAAATAGGCCATCTTCAAAAGTGGGTCTATCCATCTGTCCTCCAGAGTTTTGAATAATTGAAAAACCACATAGATCCCATTGTGAAGTAGTCAATGTTATTTATTAAATGAGAAATAATCGGTGAATACCTTTCAACCGAACAGGTCGATTAGCCCATTTGAGATGCACAATGTCATGACTAAGAAGACTCATTCTGCATTGTCAGCCCTGCTGTTACCTGACTCAGGCTGCATGGGCTGCCTCTGATGGGACCAGAGAGCACTCCAGCTATACCAGGTATCAGGTTCCATGGTGATTCACAGAGGGAGTTTTTATCAAATGAAAGTCAAACTGTCAGATGGGCTCTTGCCTGACATCGGGTAGAGGACCATTAGGTGTTGATGCAAAAAGAGAATATGCTCAATGAGTATGGCTTCCTTCCACCTCAACAAGAGATGGAGGGTGTCTACTCTTCCTTTGTCAGGACTTGAAGCTCAGCCATAAGGCAAAATGGAAACTGAGAGGGCCTATAGACCAATAATTATTCACAAAATGGTTTCATGGTGAGCCACTAGTAGATGAGAAGCTAGAATCAACAGAGTTCGAGGTTTTAAAATTGGTAGATGTCGATTCCTCTGCCAAAGTGCATTAAAAGCCACCAAATCACCACAGCAATCAATTTTCTTTAGTTGGAAGGCACCATAGCAAACAATCAACTTCCTTTACTTGGAAGAAGGGCATTTATTTAATATAGAAATATACACATATGTAATAAATTTGAATGTAACAATTACATGAACGCATTAAAATCACACATAAGACTTCAAATAAATTTTGTTCTGTGGGAGCACATGCCTATCCACACCTTCCCTGTCTTCCTGCCTCCTAGAGATTCCTCTGCCATTAGAAGCATTTTAGTAGAAAAGATTGAGACTGTCTGCTGAAGAACATTTGCTTCCCACAAGGAGTGAGTGTATAAAGACAAAGAGAGGAGCTGGAGAAGAAAATGACAGGGGCAATGAGGTGGGAGCTGACTTTTCCATCTGATTTTAAATATTTCCAGAGCTGGTGGTCTGATTAGCACTTTCCTGTGTTATGAAGGGGACCTACTAACTTTATTGTTATCAATAAAGAATTAACCTTGATCAAAAAATGAAAGGTTCTTTCCCTCTAAGTCACAATTTTTCAAGGATGTAATTAACAAAGAGTCTCAATCCTTCTGCAATAAATAATAAATAAATCCCTCACCTACTGCCAACACTCTAGATTAGGGAGATTTTCTTCTTCACTACGAGTGACAACGTCAATTTTTTAAAAATCCCTCCACCAATCACAATTAGAGTAAAATGAGAAAATGTTTGTTACAGTAGGACAATTATATGTGGTATTATTTTCAGTTCAACAAGCATTGACCAATTTGCCATCTGCCCTGTTGATAACAGTGCCCTGTGATGCATATGTATATGTATGTGCATGTGTATCTGTATGTGTACACATGTGTATACATACACACAAACACCATAAGAATTTTTCAAAGTGAGAATAAACAAGTGTACTCAATTCTCAGTTGAGTAATTGTGAGTGAGAACATTCCTTGGTTGTGTTTCTCTTTCTTACAAAATTATTCAAGTTTTTTGATGTGACATACATAATGGTGTCCTTTGCTTTTGGGTTTCACAATCTCAGTAATTGTGGCCTTCAAGAAGCAGTGTTCAACTATATTCATGTTACCACACGGTTCACAAAACATTTTAGTGCCATAGTTTCATGTTTGTCTCAAACCCATTAGAGATATTCTCAGAAGAGACTAGTTTCCACTCTGGCAACAACTACTTAGGCACCCATATGTAGTCTACAAAAAGACACAGGATAAAACCCCACACACAGTAAGGATGTTTAGAACCATGGAACAGAGAAGATGGGTTGTCAGTGCACATTCGCTCCTGACTGTTACATACATACACATGGGAGGCAACTTAGAGTAATTAGGACTGCAAATCCGACACTTTCCCTATGAGCTGCCACATTAGGTTAAGAACTGAAGATTACAGAAGACCAAATGTTTCTGTTTCAGCTCCAGAGGATTCATTTACTTTTTTCTCCTTTTTCAACTTGGCAAAGGAAGACACCTAATGTGAAAACAGAAAGAAACTAAAGAATTGTAACCAATGCATCTTAGTCATTATAAAGGTAACAGCCTCTATCTACCCTGTTTGAGACTTTTGAAAAATGGAAGTGTTTGGGTGTTGTTTGAGTTCTAACCTGAAGTTAGATTTCCCACAGATCTTCTTGATTATGACTATCCCACCCTGGGAGCCCAGATTACTGTATCAAAGGAGCTATGGGAAATTGTGCATAATTCTTTTCATTAGTATCATCCCTACTTCTAGCCATAAAGCTACATGTCCTAATGTGCACCAATTTAAAACTACATGCAGCTAGCTGTATTACAGCCAGTTTGAACAGATGGATTTAGGAGAATCAGAGTCAAATATATATTTTTTTAGAATTTGGCTGCTTTAAGTCACTCATGTTACTGTTAGAGAGAGTTGAATTACTGAAACCATCAGATGTTTACTCTCTTGCAAAGCTCTGTAGTAGGGTTCCCTTACTCCACTTGTAAGTAAAATTACTGTAAAGATGAATCTACTGGGAGAATTAAAGCACTCCCAGGATGTCTCCTTTTCTCTTGAGTATCTGGTATAGAGGTGCCTGTGTGTGTATGCCTGACAGGAAGTTTGTGACCTCAGAGATATTTCAGCGGAACAAATGGGTCAACAGGGAATCTAGAGAGAGAAATATGCAGAGTCTTAGACTCTGACAGTGGATGGAGTTAAGTCCAGCTGGTCAGGACCTGGGCGACAGGGACCGTAAGTAGACAGGGCAGTCCTTGGACCAGTGGGTAGCTGCAAATTCAAGACAAGACTCTAGGAAATGGTGAAGGTTATTAAGATAAGGCATTGGACAAAGGCAGAAAAGAAGGGGAAGCCTTTACTAGAACTGGGACAAAAGGGTGAACAAGACTGAGGAAGGAGTTAATAACAGAAAAAGCCAACTTGAGCAAATGGAAAGTCAAATGAACCTAATGTCAATCAGGACTGATGCTAACTGAAGTCTGTGCCAAAAAACTCTTTAAAATATGCCAAACACCTATTCACATAGCATTGAAGCTGTTCTACGTTGAATTATTTGTTGTAACTATTTAGATATAACTTTACATCTTAACAAGAGCATTAAATTCTGAAATAAGCATAGAGGGTGAAAACCACGGTTGAGAATCCCTTAAAGCTCCCATGTACAATCTAAGAGAAATTTTCATGCACATTAAGCTTGAGAATATTAGGCTACTGAAACGAATAAAAGGAAAGTTTCTCTTTATATACACATATTAGGATATTTAAACCACTCTCCCATAAGATAACTAGCAAATCTTTCTTGGCAATTAAGCAATGCAGGAAGAGTTCTAATGTGGTGTTTCACTTGCCTACAAGCTTATGTTATTCATATTTTACTATTAAGCTTCTAGAACTTGAACACGTGTAAATGTGTTTTATGAGTTAAATAAGATAATAAAGTTATATCTCACAAGTAATCAAGAGCCTGAGATCTGTAGGAAACCTAAATACTATGTAATGTAATCTAAGTTCTTTCAGCTTCCATTATTCCTTTTAAAAATGATATAGCACAAAATAGTGCAGATGCTTCGGGCCAGATATATTAGATACGTTCATTAATTCAATCTTACCTATAAGCCTTAAAGTTGGACATCAGTATGCCTAATTTACAGATGAGAAAACTGAGACTCAGAAATACTGACTTTGAAGTCCATACAAAATAATGTACAATGAAGCCATGATTTAAAAAAAAAAAAAAAAAACACTATTTGCCTCTACAGATATTTTCATTTCACTTGAAGATGTAATTCAACGTTAAAACATACATTTTTAGAAGAACTGTCATAGTGACTTCATAAAAGGTCCAAAGAACTCCTCTATCAGGTTTACATTAAAAAGATCAAGCTGCCTGAGGACCAACAATATACTCTGGAATTTTTTTCCAACTCTCTAGGCCCAAATCATCGGAGAAGTCAAGAATTTTTGGAGACTTAAGAGATGAAACAGACTAAACATCAATCTATCTCTCTCAAATAATAATAAAGATTAAAAAATGAAGCAAGATTTTTTTTCAAGGACATGACTTATAAACCCTCCTAATTTCATTCAGCTAATTGACAGAAGGGGGAAATAAATTCATTTTTAACTGCTCCTTTACTGCCATTTTCTACTATGCCAAATGGCTTCCAGACAAAAATCTACATGAAAACCAAATTCAGTGACAAAAATAATCAATAATGTGGTTGGTAAGATTCTTTCCTTCCTTGCAAAAAAATAAACAGTGGATCAGGAAATATTTAGAGATTTGATCTGAATGCTAGTTGATAAGACTCAACTTTCTAACTTCTATTGAGTTCATTCTGTTTTTTCTTGGTTTGCTTGCTTGTTGGGTGTTTTGTTTCACTTTTCTCCTAAGTCCTTTACAAATAGACAACACTTGTTTTCAAGAATATATATATCCAGATTGGGCCATTGTCCTCTAATTTCATTAATCCTGTGATTAACCAACCTGGCTCTGGAGTCCCAGCCTTCTCTTCTCTTAGCTCTGCCAAGACAAAGGTGAGTTTATAAACTCTGCCTCCATGATGGGTCAGATGCCACGTTCCATGCAGGGAGGCAGGGGTGTGCATTTGTATGGGGTGGTCAGGGAAGGTCTCTCTGAGAAGGGATCCTGTGAGCATGGATCTGAAGGAAGGAGGGCATGGCCTCTCTGATCTGCAAGTCCACACATTTCACGGATGAGCAGGCTTAGGTTCAGAGAGATCAAGCAAATTGCTCAAGATCTCAAAACCATAGAGTGGAAAAGGTGATCTTCGAATCATCTTCGAATCCAAGTCTGTCTGACTTCAAAGCCAGTTACCTTGTCACCACATAAAAAATGTGAGTGTGAGATGATTCCCAGAGAAACAGATATGTTGAGAAGATGCTCACACATACATGCAACTTGAGACACTTGGAAAGGTAATAGGTTATCTTGGTCTTTTCTATTCTAATGCACTGAGCCTGCTTTTAGCTCAGAGAAATTTGTCTCCTACCAGCCAAATACAAGAGGGACTATTCAGAGAGACCCAAGTCATCAACAGCCAAAAGAAAACTGGGAAAGTTGCTCTTCCTTAGCAAATTGGCTCTGGTTTTTTTAATATACACAAAAACAGAATGGTAAAAAAGGAAGAATTTAGACAAATATTTATACATATGGTGGGTAAGGACACCTGGCAAATCAGGTGAATCAGCTACAGAACGATATGTTGCCTGCAGATTCCACTATAAGGAAAAGTGACACATTTTACAGTTAAATTTAATGCAAACCTGTTCTCCAAATTATCCTTCAAACTCAGTAGAAACAAAGAGTTCCTTTGTTTTCTTTTATGTGCACAAGGAGATTTTAAAATTAGGTGCCTGTGTGAATTGACCCTCCATTCTGCACAAACTAATTTATGAGGACAGAATTTAAAATTTCTGCATCTTACCCAGATTTTGGATGGCACCTATATCATCCCAGAATAAAATCCAGCCTTTGCAAGTATAGCTCTTGCCATTAGTATAATGCACAAACTCAGGCAACTGTAATGATTATTTAATTGAATATAGATGTTGGCTGAATACCAGTGCAAAACACCATGTATTTTAAATCAATCATGATCCGTGTTAATTCAGCACTCATAATAGGCTATTTCCTATAACAAATGTAAAAGGACAGCATCTCAGCCTTGCGGGAGTTTATAACCTACATAAACACATATTCTACATTTAAATCTTTCATATTTCATTGGGAGATAAGGGGGAATTTGACAAAAGTTTTAATATGGCATCAATGAGTAATTTAATTTTGCATAATGAGTGCAATGTTTCTGAGGAAGTAATTTAATATTTTGCAGTATTATTAATTTTATTAATGGTCATTTTTGCACAAATATTTATTGAGACACCCACTATGTACCAAGCCTTATTTTTGGTGCTGGGTGAAGAGTAGTGAACAAATAAAGACTTGCCCTCATAAACTTATATTCTAGTGGGGAAAGACACAGAATAAGCAAATAAATAAATGAACATATAATACTGCAGAAGATGACCAGAGCTATGACAAAGACAAAAGATAAAGTAGAATCAAAGGAATAGAAACTAGCAGTAAATTAGGGGAATTATTTGATATTAGGTGTTTAGAGAAAATTCTGTTAAGGTACCAATTAACCGTCGACTTGAAAGTACTCTGAAACTAGTTATATTGATGTCTACAGATAAGGCATTCCAGAAAGAAGAAATGCAAAGGATGTATCGGGGTACACATGAGTCCTGGAGGTAGAGTAGGAAGGGCAGGGTCACTAAGGAAGAATGAACCTGGGGGACAGTGGTAGAAGCTGAGGACAGAGAGAGGGTGTCAACTAAATCACTAATGTTGTTAGTTCTTAGAAGCAATGAAGTTGAGTAAAGCATAACTCCTAAACTGATGTTTCATTCTTCTTCATCTTTATCTTTCTTAACTAAATTTGAATATGACTGTAATTACATGATTGTGTTTTAACAGATGTCGATTTCTATTGTAGACTGAGGTTGAGGGAGGTGTTCAAGAGACTGAAAAATGCTCTCCCATATCTTATAGAGTTATTTGACTCTGCTCAATGCATGTTTCAGGAAGTATCAAATGTGTGCAATGTCCAAGCCCTTTAACATACATTATAGAATTTAGTCTTTGCATCACTCTGTTATGTAAATGCTCTCTTCCATTCTAGAGCTTCCTATATTACCGGATAAAGAAACTGAAGCTTAGAGATAGAAATGGCTTGCTGAATTTCATTGTTAGGAAGAGGTAGGCCAGACCCATAAGTCAGGTGCTCTCTCTACAATATTCCAGCTGTCTCCCTTAGGAAGGGCAGAGTACCTCTGGTAAGGAGAAGAGAAGAAAAAAACGGAAGAGCAAAAATGAGGGATCAAAAATGAATAACACACTGTAGAAAACAGTTTGGTCATTCCTCAAAATGTTAAATATAGAATTATTATATGACCCAGTAATTCCACTACAGGGAATATACCCAAAAGAATTGAAAACAGATATTCAGACAAATCCTTGTACATCGATGTCCATAGCAGTGCTATGTCCACTTGACAAAAGATGGAGACAACCAAACAAATTGTGGTATATCCACACAATGAAATATTATTCAACCACAAAAGAAATGAAGCACCGATATGTGTTACAACATTCAGGAACCTTGGAAGCATTATGCTAAGTGAAAGACACAAAGGGTCACCTATTGTATCATTGAATTTATAGGTAATAGATATAATTGGTAAATTCAGGGAAACAAGAAGCAGATTGGTGGTTTTCAAGAGCTGGACAAAAGGAGGAAGGGGAGTACCTGTCTATTTCTCATGGGGTTTTCTTTTAGGGTGATGAAAATGTTTTGAAAATTGATAGAGGTGGTGGTTGCACAACATTATGAATATGCTAAATGGCACTGAATTGTTCACTTTAAAATGATTACTTTTATGTTATGTGAATTTCCCTCAGTAAATAAAAGGAGTAACAAAGGAAAGAAATGCAGATAAGTAAAAGGAAGGAAATGAATGATTCAGCATTGCTCACAGGTGTTCAGAAATGGTGGAACGCGACAAAAGCTGAATCTATGTGCTCCCCTTCAATACCATTCCCTTCAATTTCATTCATTCCTGCCTGCACTGGATCAATATTTCATTGTACAGAACCATCACAGCCATATCTATCCTGAGCTCTCTTTTCTGTTGTATTTTATAATTCAAATGAAATAAGTCTCATTGTTTAAAAGTTCAAGCAATACAGTAGTGCATAAAATGGTAAAAGAAAGTCCTCACCTATTTTCAATCCTCAGCATTTACTGCTGTTAACAATTAACCATGACTTCTTGTTTCACTGAGTGACAGGTGATTCCCTGGAAGATCTGATGTCTTCCTTACGAAACATTTTCATGGCCTAAGACAAATGATACTTCCAAAAACTTACTCTATTGTCTGAATCTGCCTGGGGATTGATAAAGAACACTTTTTCTGTGAGACATATTTTCTTCTTACTAGCTGACTAGTTCTATTTCAGTGAAAATTAAAAAGAACAAAAAAAAAGAAAAAAATTAAAGGAAAAAAAAAAAAAAAACAACTTCTGCCATAACCAGCCATTGACCTAGTTAAATGAACTGAGCACTGCAGTTTAAATTAGATAGACTGCCATTTCACTGCACTAGAGATGACAAACCAACTGAAACTGATGGAGGGGCACTGAAAGTAAATGAGCCCAAAGAGCTCACAAATAAACCCTGCTTCACCTCATCCGAAAATACATGAACTTCCAATATATTGTTGCCTTATTGTACATTGCTATTTTTGAGTTACGGTATGATAAGTAAGGGCTTATCATCTGAATGATCACTGTTTCTGATGATCTCAAAGCTAGGAGTTTTTCCATCCAAGAAGAAAAGTCAAGTGAGTGTTCATAAAGTCAAATAAAATATCTCCCATTACTATTACTAGTAGCCAAATACAAGTGGGAAACCCAGAAGTAAATATGAACAAATGTTCACACATTGCTTTAGTGTTATGTTGAAGATTTTAAAAGCTGTTAAATTTAATATGAATAGTATTCTCTGCTAGATAAGCTCTTTCAGTTTCCTCAATCAATGTATACAAAGATGAAACTTTGGTATGTCTCTCCTCACAGAAACAAATATCATGACATATACACTTTTATTATTATTCTTGAACCTAGCTATCATTACAGTAGGTGTATTAGCCAACACAGGTAATTATATTATTACTTTTAAATTCCAATTTCATTATTTTTCAATGCATGTTTGCCTTACCATGCTTTTCTGGTGATGATTTACATAATCAATCAGGACTCATGATGACCTGCAGCAGAACTTATGATAACATAGGTAAGAGTGTCATATGGAAACACTTTTCCTTCCAGATGTAAACTTTCTGAGAATTATTTTTATGCCATTGGTAAAATGGCACAAATGACTAAAGTTTGTTGTTGTTGTAAATTTTACCCTTGGCCGCATTGAACACTGCTTAATATCTGTGTCCATCTACCTTGATATACTACAATCTGTGAAGAGAACTATGTGGCTTTCTTTGTTTCTTAAGAATTCCAAGAAACTAAATATTTATTCTCACTCAATCTATGCAGTGTGAGAATTTTATGTAAATTATAGAATTTAAGAGGTAAACTGGGATTCCATTAATATATTTGATAATGTGCTAAGAAGATGAACTAGAAACACACTCTTGACATAAGTCTGATATAGTTAATTCTTTAGAAAGTTCTGTATTGAAATCTAGCTGGTTTGTTATAAATTTAGTTTTCTGGACCCTTAGATACTACTTCCTAACATCAAAATAGAGCACATCTCAGAAACAAACAAACAAAAAAAAACAGTAAGAACAACAATGTTTGGCAAGTGATTTGCTAACTTAGACAAGAATGCTTTAAACTGAAATTTGAGGGTGCATTACACTAAAATAGAAGGATCTAAGATTAGCAAAGATCACAAGTAAGGCATGGGAAAAAAACCCCACTATAACTGTGGTACTCAACTGTTCTCAACTGGTCAAAAAATTACCTGGGGGGCTTTTAAGAATCTGAATATCCAGGCAGGAACTTTGAGGGTGGGATTCTGGAAAGCAGTGTTTAAAAAACTCCTCTGGTGATTATAATGTGGAGTCAAATTTGAGAACCACTGGACTATAGTTATGGATAAGAGCAACCTCAGATGTTGATGTAATGATACATAGAATATAAGCAATAAGCAAAGTAAACAGATGTCACTGAGCTTTCATCAAATCAGATTCTCTGGGAAATATTAATCTCTTCTCTCCTGTCTTTTCAAAGAAGGAACAAAGCCAAGAGGAGATAAAACAAAGACATTGGAGGAATTAGAATGCTCTGACGTCTATAAGTACAACAAACATTAAGAATAATCCATTTCCTAGCTAGATTAACATAAATCCTCATACTAAAGGCCTATTTACCAGAGGTAGTATTACTACCTTATCATTTTCAACAAAAAACTCATAAGGCATGCCAAAAGGGAAGAAAAAAACAGTCAGAAGAGACAAAGCAATCATCAGAACCAGATTCAGGTAGGACACAGACACTGACATTATCAGATGGAGAATTTAAAAATAACCATGATTAAGACATTAAAGAATTTAATGGAAAAATAGACAAAATGTAAGACCAGATGGGTATTATAAAAAGTGAGATGACAACTCTAAGAAAGAATCAAAATAAATGTTAGAAATTAAACACATATACATGAACAAAATGAACAAAAATGAAGAATTCCACCAATTGGCTTATCAGTATAATTGACACAGCTATGAGAAGAATCATTTAACTTGAAGATAGGTCAATAGAAACCTCCCAAAATGAAACAAGAAGAGAAAAATAAAGTATAAAATAAACATTATAGAATATCTAGGAATTATGGAATAATATTAAAAGGTTTATCATACATGAAACTGGATTATGAGAAAGAAATGAAACAGTGGGACAGAAAAATTACTTAAAGACATAGGAGCCAAGAGTTAAAAATAATAATGACAGACACCAAACCACAGATCTAAGAGACTCAGAGAATACCAAGAAGGATTTTAAAAAATGGATACCTTGACATGTCATTAAACTCAGAAAACCAAAGTGAAAACTCCAAGGAAGCCAGAGGGGTGGCATAAAACCTTACCTGCATAGGAATAAGGCAACAAATTAGAGCAATGTCTTATCAGAAACCATGCAAGCAGAAAGAAAGTTCAGTGAAATCTTTAAATTGTTGAAAGGAGAAAAAAAGAAAAACCCTGCCAACCTAGAATTTAATATCCCACAAAATTATCCTGCAACAGCGAAGGATGTAGAAAGACTTTCTTTGACAACCAAGAACTGAGGAATTCAATATCAGTAGAGCTGCCCCATAAGAAATGTTTTTTTTAAATTTCATGCTGGAGAAAAATAATATTCATTTTTTGTGTTTCTTTTTCTTAACTGATCTCAAAGGTAACTGCTGTTTAGGAAAATAATAGTAACAATGTCTTTGGGTATTTATAGCACATGGGCAAAGAAATAAATAACAGCAAGGTTGTAAGAAATGGAAGAGAGGATTTGTAATAGTTTTTTATAAAGTACTACACTTCATATGATGTGAAATAGTGGCATTTGAGGGTAGAATTAGATTAGTTAAAAATATATATTACAAACTATAGGGACCAACTTAAAAGTTAAAAGAAATTAAGTATAAATAATTGTCAAGAGAGGAGATAAATTGAAATCATATAAAATGTTTGCATAAAACCAGAGTATGCAGAAAAAAGACAAGGGTTTAAGGACAAAAAAGAAACAAAGGACACAAGCAATAAATAAAAAAGTTATAAATTTTATTTTTAAGATAAATTTTAACCTAACTATATCAATAATCATTTTTAATTTGAATTGTCTAAATACACCAGTTAAAATAAAGAGAAAATCTAAATGGATGAAAAATTAAGACCCTACTGCAAGCTATCTACATGAGTCCAACTTTAAATATAATGATTCAAATAGGTTAAAGGTAAAGGGACTGAGAGAAATACCATGCTAACATTAATCAGAAGAAAATAGGAGTAGCTGCGATAACTGATTTACTTTGTTGTACAGCAGAAACTAACAGAACATTGTCAAGCAACAATAGCCCAATTTAAAAAAATTAATTAAAAAAAAAGATGATCAGGGATAAAGGAAGGATATTACATAATGAAAAAGATCAATTCTCCTAAACATGTATGCATCTAACAACAGTATTTCAAAATACATGAGGCAAAAATGACATAACTTACAGGAAAAATAGAGAAATCAATGTTTATACTTACAGGAAAAATAGAGAAATCAATGTTTATATTTGTAGACTCAACATTCTTTTCTCAGCAATGGGTAAATCAAGTAGGCAAAATATTCATAAGGATATAGAAGACCTGAACTACACTTGATCTAATTGACATTTCTAGAACACTGTAAGGATAGCAGAATACATAATCTTCTCAAGTGTACAAAAAACATTTACCAAAGTAGACCACATTCTTGGCCATAAAGCATTCATTAACAAATTCCAAATAATGGAAATCAGACAAAGTATATTCTCAGACCACAACAGATTCAAACAAGAAATTAGTAACAGAAAGATAACTGTAAAATTCCTATGGATATGGATATTGATCAGAACTCTAAATAATTCATGAGTCAAAGAAGAAATTTCAAGAGAAATTTTTAAATATTTTGAAATTAATGAAAATGAAAGTACATGTTATAAAAATACAAGTTATCAAAAGAAATACTTATGGAGAAATGTATGGTATCAAATGCATATAACAGAAAAAAGAAAGATCTAAGATGAAATATGTAAGCTTCCACCTTATGAAATTAGAAAAAGAACAAACTAAATCTAAAGCGAGCAGAAGAAAAGAAATAAAATGTGAGAAGAAATCAAAGTAGAGAAAATCAACAAAACTAAAAGCTGTTTCTTTGAAAATATGAATAAAATGCATTAACCTTCAGCCAACCTAACCAAATAAAAATGAGAAGACAAGACATAAATAACCAAAAATAGAATAAAAGAGGGCCATAACTATTGATCTCACAGACATGAAAATGATAATAGGAGAATACATGGAATATCTCTCCGTATGTTGCTAGTAGGAATGTAAAATGATCCTGTCACTTTGGAAAATAATTTGGCAGTTTCTTACTCAGTTACACATATTTTTACCACATGATCTAGCAATGCCATACTGCTCTATAGTATTTACTATAGAGAAATAAAATCATACGCTCACACAAAGCCTGTCTGTACACAACGTTTATAGTAGCTTTATTCATAAGTGCCAAGACATGGACACAAGCTACATACTATATAGTTCTATTCCCATGAAATTTTAGAAATTATAGAAAAAGACTACTTCAGCAATTGTTCAGAGCTGTGGAGGTGAGGGGTGGGGAGTTCACCACAAAGTGACATAGGGGAATATTGGTGGACTGTTTTATACCTTGGGTTGGTGGTTACCTGACTGCATGTATTTGTGAAAACTCATGGAACTGTACATTAAAGAGAGTGAAATTTTTTGCAATTATGTAAGAAAGAGTGAATTTAAAAATAAAAGATCCAAGACTTTTGGTTAACCATAATTATGTCAGTCTACAGTTTCAATGGATACAAAATGAAAACAAACACACAAAACATCGACAACCAAACAAATTAATCACAGACATTTTGGCAGTGTTTCAAAAACTTGGGTATCCAGATTAACAGATTTAATAGTGAGATTCTAGATTTTTTTAGCTGATTGGGGCCCAGCAAATTGACTAAGTGATGGTGTGGAAGCTGGTAAATAGATAAGCATTGACTCTCTTCTCAGTGTCCTTATTTGGTACTTATCAGCCACACCTGAAGTATTGTGCCGAATTTTTTTCTATATCTTACCTAAATCACACAGAGTAGGGCAATTTAGATAGATATCTTGAAATCATATTGCAAGAGGGATGGTTGATGAAATTGGTTACACATGGTCTACAGAGAAGAGATTTTTTAGCTGTAGAAGGAGGTCAAAAGAACAGTTTTCAGAGATTTGACTCTAATAAAAATAAATAAATTAAATAAATTTGTAAAATTAGGCTTGTCTACACAATAGTACATGTCCTGTTTGCTGTTGAAGGGATTCAAATAGAATGCATGTTGAATATCAGAGGCCTTATGAAAAGGGTAGGTGATACTTGATGACTATTGAAATTCCTTCAGATTCTTCAAATTTTTGGATTTGAACTGGAACTCTTATTAATGATATGAATGTTTCACAAAATAGAAAATTTCTCTTTATGTGAAGTTTTCAAGTAGACACTCAGGAACTGAACCTCAGGTGGGAGGCTGGCTCACACGACTTTTACATGTCCTATCAACCCAGAACATTATCAGACTTATCCAAAATGTTACAGAGAGAAAAGTCTTCACCGGGTGATAAGTTAAAGTTGCTGACCAGGTTTTAAGTCCTATTCTACAGGTTTTATGAAACAATAAGAAATGACTTGCTTCAAAAACTACTGAGCTCACATTTGGGTTATAAAAGTAGAAAACTCGGGGCTTCCCTGGTGGCACAGTGGTTGGGAATCTGCCTGCCAATGCAGGGGACACAGGTTCGAGCCCTGGTCTAGGAAGATCCTACATGCCGCAGAGCGGCTGGGCCCGTGAGCCACAACTACTGAGCCTGCGCGTCTGGAGCCTGTGCTCCGCAACAAGAGAGGCCGCGATAGTGAGAGGGCCCGCGCACCGCGATGAAGAGTGGCCCCCGCTTGCCGCAACTAGAGAAAGCCCTCGCACAGAAACGAAGACCCAACACAGCCATAAATAAATAAATAAATAATAATTAAAAAAAAAAAAAGTAGAAAACTATTTTTTTTTTTTTGCCTCTTTACCTCCCTACTGTTATACTCAAAAAGCATAAAAGCAGATGCAGAGTTCAAAGAATATTGGTCAATAACATGTCTGTCCATAAATGAGTTCTGTGTTGAGGCAGAATAGCAATGACACACAGGAATAAGGAGAGGAGGATATTTCTATCCATCCTGTGTATTCTTACCTGAGAAAGGAACTTTCCTAACCAGAGGAATGGAGATATAACCCCCAATTCCATGTCAACACATGCACACACGCACATGCACACACACATGCACGTACACACACTGACCAGAAGGAATTTGAGTTGAATGGACATTTCCCCTCTGCATCAGCATTCTGTGTCGATAGTTCTCAGCACTGCAAGACAGATGAGGGCAGGAGATTTCTCTTCAAGAAAGAAAATGGGCTTAGTATGGCAAGAATAATTCACCTATCAGAAAATTCAGAAAGAAAGGACTAAAATGGGAATTCATTGAGCACTTTCTTACAATACACTAAGCAATATGGGCTAAGCTCCTTCAGCTATATGATTTAATCCTCATGTTAATCCAAGTTCTCTACCTCAAGAATCTATGAGTCTCCCAACATGTTCTACTGTTATGTTCTGGGTCTCTATTTTGTTCTCTGCCTCCTATTTTTCTCTTTGTGATTCTCTTTCCCATGCTTTCTCTTGGTAGTTCCTCTATTTCTCTGTTCCTCTTCTGCCTCTCTACCTAACTGGACAGCAGAACAGCATTGCATCTAGAGTCAGATTTCATCAGCTCACATTCTGGTCCTGCCATTTTTAATAACTGTGGCCTAGGCAAATTAACTAACTTCTCTGGGCTTCAGTTTCCTCATCTGAATGAAGCTAAAAATTGTACTCATTTCAAAGGACCATTGTGAATATGGAGATTGCTTAGAACAATGCCTGCCAAGCAGTTAGCTCAGTAAATGAGAGTTATATTTATGTGCAATCCATAGCTATCTGTGTTGCTCCCTTCTTGTCTGTCTTTACTTTTTATCTTTTCTTTATTTTGAAATGTATCTTTTACTCTATTATTCAGATATCAAACTATCTAAAATATCCACCAGCAATACAAAAACAAGTTCCATGAATAGCAACATTTGGCATGGGTGGGTTCTTTATTTCATAATGTGGATCAACCTTCAGGTTCTTATGTAACAAATAAAAAACAAGCATAAAGGATAAGCTGTAGTAGTGGGTAGGGAGTGTCCCATATGTATGCAGAGATTTTTGAGGGTCAGAAAAGCTGTTGAGGTGGAATTTTAATGGAACTTTAAACAACTGGTATACTTGGATAAGAAGAGAATCACATTCCAGGCAAAAATAGCCCACTTCCAAATTTCAGTTTAACATAAAATCCAAAAGTTATGCTTTCCATCCAGGGCTTTTCCTCAGTCCCATGGGTTCACTAATATGACACTAGTCTCCTGAGAACTAACTTATTAAATTACTTCTGTCTGTCTTTTAGAATAAAATATCATGGAAAATTTTTTTTCTTGAAATACTTCAAAGATGAGAATGTTTACATTTGTTATTGCTTTTTCTCAGGGATCGATTCTGGCGGAGGCAAGATGAGGGGAGTAGAAGAGTTAGAATGCTTCCAATTTATCCTCCATCCTCTCAAATGCCCAACTTCTTGAATGTCTTGCCTTTTCATTATGCTGCCTTCATCCCTGTTTGCTGACACCACTGACAAACCTGCTGGGCCGTATTTCTTTATTATCAAAAATGAGAGCAGTTGGCTGGCACTCTTCCATTTCAACCTAAGACCTATGGTCATCATGGGTTAATTCAGCCTGTGTTTGGAAGACTATTCAGCAGCCTGGATTCTCAATTTCCTATCCCCTTCATCTCCCATGACCATCTTTTCTACCCTACTTTATTCACTCACTCCATTGGTCATTCCCTGCATCAAGTGATCACCTGTAATTTACCGATTAAGCCATGTTCTCTCTAACCATCACCCACTTTATTTGCACATTTCAGGCTTAACTACAACTATTTCAACTGTCCTTTGACTTCATTTGACTTCCATTCCTTCTACTTTTGCATCAGCCCTCTCCTTTTATTACTTCCTCCAAAACACCTTAGATGACATGGGAAATACACAAACCCCCTTGACCTCCTGCCTTTCACTGCACTGACGATCTCATGAGTCAATGGAGAGCTGTTGCTAAAAGTCACAAAATAGAGTTGATATACTATAATTAATGAGTCTTCAATACTCCTCAGAAATTATTCATCATCAATGATCCCAAACCTTCTCTACCCAGGCTGCCCACTTGCTCCTCCCCCAATGAGAATATACCAAATATACAAATCTACCATATCTCCACCCTGCCTACCCTTCTACTCTTTCATTACAGTAGAGGAGATGTCTGTCCTCCATGTAAGGCCAATCCCATACAATGCTCTACTTGGTGACATCTTGATGACTCAAAGTCACCTAAACTCAAATTCCTAAAACTAAACTCATCACCATCCCCTCCAAACCTGACTTTTCTCCATATTTCCCAGTCTCAGAAATGGCCACACCTTTTATCTGGTTGCATACACCAGAAATTCAAGGTCATCTTTGTCCCATCTTTTTTCTTCCATCTCTCATCATGTTCTGTCTACTTGACCTCCTGAATACCTATTTCTCTAATCTGCCCCTTCTCTCCATTTCCACATTCAGTACTAGAATAGAATCAGCTATCATCTCTGAGCTGAACTAATACAATAGCTTCAATACTGCAGGGTACCTCTCAAATCTGTTCTCCATATCGCAGTCAAAGACACCTTATGGTGAGAGGGATATATATATTTCAATCTCTTTATAAACCTTTAAATGGCATTCATTTACCATAAGATAGAGACCCAAATGTCTAACATGGCCTACAGCCTGTGCAAGGCATCGTCCTGCCCATACTCCAGCCTCATATTCCAACACTCTCTCCCACTTACTCCAGAAGCTGCAGCCACACTGGCCTCCTTTCATTCTCCCCTAAGTACCATGCTCCTACCACCACAGTAGCAAACTTGACACATGCCTTTTCCTCTGTCCGGAACGCTCTTCTCTCCCATACTTTCCTGCCTTGATCTGTTCCAATCCTCCTATTTTATACCTTAAAATATCATGTACTTCTTATCATATAAACCAGTAATTGTAATATTCAGTAATTATTTAACTCATTTCTTTTTTTGAAATTCACAACTTATTTTTAATGCATCACAGAAATCAGATGGATTTATGGGCATATAAATGGACAGATTCTTATAGATATTCTTGCAAAGTTATTCTTAGTATTTTGCTCTATTACCTCAAATAGAATTTTACCATGTTTTATCACATTTATACATATACTCTTTCAAAACTTTGCTTAAATGTATATGAGTATTTTGACAGAAATATTAATGAACACCCAATGTTGGCATCTAGCACTCTTACTTTACTCATTTTTAAAGGTTATACTGAATTTATAGTTGTTATAAAATATTGGCTATATTCCCTGTGTTGTACAATATATTCTTGTAGCTTATTTTATACATAACAGTTTATACCTCTTAATCACCTAGCCCTATATTCATTTCTAAACTTCCTCCACTAGATTACAAATTCCATGAAATTAGGATGTGTTTGTGTTGTGTTTTGTTTTATTTTGACACGTCTCCACAATAATGAGATTCAATAAACATGTGTTGAATGAATGATTTCTTTTTCAGGTCATTTATAGAAGATAAGAGTGTTTTGAAGCATTTGAACCTCCCTGTAGCATTCTGACCCCAAGGGGGAAGTATTGATCCCTCATCTGTGTTCTTCTTCCATATTATATAGCACTTATCACGACAAATTTATTGTTATTGGTTATTATCTTTCCTGGTTAGCCAGTGAGTTATTGCTTTAGGTATGAAAAGTGTCTTATTCATTTGTGCATCCTCTTCCCCAAAGAGCACTGGACCTTACTGAGAATTCAGTGAACGTTAATTGGGGTGACCTCCACAGCTATAAGAGGCTGACTTCAACAATGTAGAAGGCTGGGCTGACATTTCTCTATAACAACGCACAGGGCCCAGACTTACACAAAATGATTCAGTCACTTATTAAAGGGGAATTTAGACCACACTTACCCAACTTGGATGAATTAGAAAAATGAAACTCTGGCCTAATTATCCAGATTGATTAATTAACTGATTTCAAATTTACTGGTGCTCATTTTGCTTTATTTTCCAACACTTTTGAACACTTACCATAGAAATGACAACATGTACTTTTCATAGAGAGGACAAATTCCACTTCCATTCCACACCCTTCATCAAAAACCCAGAGAGCCCAAGTCCTAAACAGTGTAGAACCATGAATAAAGAAAAACATATACTGAACGAAGTTCCTTACCCCTCTTATCTTCTGTAAAATTTTGCTTTGTCGCAAGGTTTCCTAAATACCCAGTTGAGCAAGAGCATAGGCTGGAGAAATGTCCTTTATTTCAGTGATCGAAACAAATTAAACTCAAGGGCTTCCCTGGTGGTGCAGTGGTTGAGAATCTGCCTGCCAACGCAGGGGAAACGGGTTCGAGCCCTGGTCTGGGAGGATCCCACATGCCGCGGAGCAGCTGGGCCCGTGAGCCACAACTACTGAGCCTGCGCTTCTGGAGCCTGTGCTCCGCAACAAAAGAGGCCGTGATAGTGAGAGGCCTGCACACCACGATGAAGAGTGGCCCCCGCTTGCCACAACTAGAGAAAGCCCTCGAACAGAAACGAAGAGCCAACACAGCCAAAAAAAATAAAAATAAAATAAGTAAAATAAATAAATTAAAAAAAAAAAATCAAAACCATGGCATTCCAGAAGTTAGGAGTATGATTCTGGAACTAGTAGCCTAGGCTGCCATCCTGGTGTCCCATCTACTAGTTCTGTGTGCTCCTGTGTTCCCTCTGAGCTTTCCTTTCCTTACCTGAAAAATGAAGATTAAAAATATCACCGCACTCACAGGGTTGTCACAGTGAGTAAAGAATTAATACATATAAAATTCTTAACAGTGCCTGGAACATTTTAAGACTAGATGAATGTTGGTATCGGTACCAAAATTTTCATCAGCATCATCAGCATCGTATTACACTGGTGATCTTCGGAATTTTGCCTCTTAATAAATGTAAAGACCACCTTCTCAAAAAAAAAAAAAAAAAAGAAGAAGAAAAAAAAGAAAAGGTAATACACTTTTTAAAAGCTCAATACAGTAGCGTGAGAATCATAAATGACAGAAGGGCAGTGTCAAAACAAAGAGGGGACCGTCTAGGATGGGCCTGAGATAGAATTCTTGGGCCTGGTCATCCCATTCAAAACCTTCCCCGTGCACAATAACCCCGCTGTTTGTTTGACTGTCGATAGGTTGATAAGCGGAGGCAGGATGTGTTAATTTCTTGTTAAGCGCGTGTGGCCGGGCCCTCGGCAAACAATAGGCTCCGAGAAGGGGAGCTGCTCCCGGCGGGCCCCCACCGGCGCCCCGTTTCCGGACTCTCAGCCTCACACATCCCCCCTTTGTTTTCCCGGGCTCGGCCGCGCGTGTCGTCGCCGCGGCCACCCCACCAAGCCTTTCCGCCGGCCGCGCCTGGCCGGGGGGCCGCGGGGTCGCGGGGAGGAAGCGCGGGAGGAAGCGGCGGGCGGCGGCGGCGCGGGGCGGCCGGGGGCCGGCGGGCGGCCGGGGGTGGGCGGCCCGGGGCCCGAGGAAGCGCCGCCGCCGCCCGCCGCGCTCGGGGAAGGCCTGCGCGCCGCGATAAGGCGCTGCCCCGGCCCATTGTCTGCGCGCCACGGCCGCCCAGTGAAAGTTCCCGGGGCCGGCGGGATGCGCAGCCCCATCCGCACCTGGAAGCCGCCGCCCTGCGGAGCCACGCGGGCCATTGTGACCCCCCGCGCCCGGCCGCCCACTCTCCCGATCCGGAAGGGTGGAGGTGCCGTCCCTCGGGTGTCACCGGCCGTGCACTCCAAAGGACTCTTAGAGGAGTTTGGCACACAGATCGCGTCTCCAGCCATTTGCCGGGCGAAATGTCCTTGGGCTGGGGCCACGGTAGGACCTCATAGTTCTCAGTTATGGGAGGGTCAAGACCACTTAGAATGATGAGCCTCCTCGTTAATAAAAAATTTTTTTTAAAAATTGTTTTTAACGCAGCTCCCCACCCCCCAAAATATGTGTTATGTTCTACAAATTAACGCCTCTAATATATACACATCCGGAGAACACAGCAATATAATGTTGCTATTTACAAGATGATTACAGGATTTCAAATAATATAATTTTTTTTTAATTCTAAGCAGTTGTGATTGGAAATGATACGCACGTTGAAAGTTGTATAATGAAAATTTTCTTTCCTCAATCCATTTAGTGTATAGCTATGGTTGTTCAACTTCATTTAGAGACCACTGGGATTTGAAAAGTGTAAATTTGAGACCCTTCAGGGATGACAGGCTAAAGCCAAAGGGTTCTCACCCTCCTACTCCCAATCCCTGCCCCAGGCCATGGGCAAAGCAGTTTCAAATAGTGGATCTAAGGGAGCCAGGTGGTCTGCTATTCAGGGTAGAAGCATTTCAAGCTCATTTTCTCTGATTTGGTAGGTTTCTCTGTGTTTGCCTTCCACCAAACCTACAGGGATGTTAATCACAGAGACCACCACCCAGAATCAGGGATATAACATAGAAAAGAATATCCCATTCATTCATAAATCTATTATATGTGGGACTGTCAAATTATGTTTATTTCAAACTGCTTATTTATCATTGAGTACATATAATGCTCTAAATGAGTTTCTCAAGACTACACCAAGGGTCTGATGGAAAAGAAAAATGTGTTTCAATGGAAATATATGCACAAATACAGTACATGTCGACTGAAAAAATGCACAACATGAGAGCTGTGAGTTATGTTTTATTTGGGGCAAAATGAGGACTATAGCCTGGAGACAGCACTGCAGATAGATCTGAGAAATTGCTCCAAAGAGGTGGGAGGGAGGAAGTCAGTATACATGTGATTTTGGTGAAGGGGGGGTACATACAATCAAGCACAAATTTTTGCAGAAGGTTTCTGTTAGTTATGAGGAGCAGACATCACCATGAAGGATTTTAGTGCTTTTCTAGATATGAGGAGATACAAGACTTGGGCTCATAAAGTCTTCTTCTGAAAATATCTAACTATCTGAAGACCTGTTCTGCCAGTTTTTCCCAAAGCACAGGGTGCCTCATTCCTGATCTCCACCCTGAACTCCTTTCAGGGGGTGTTGAAAGTCAGCAGCTGCAGCGGCTCATGATTTAATCCTCATAGAGGTAGATGGCAAGTGCCAAGGGCAAGTGCCAATTTGTAGTTGACATACACCTTTCCTGGCTGCCCAATTCTAGCCTTGTTGTCTAGAGGCTTGTTGCAACTCTTTGTAAATTGATAGTAATGTATATTCTGTCCTATTTAGTAAAGATTTCATTGAACACCACCACCTCCATTGTGGGAAAAACCAGTTTTGCCTCCATTTGCAATTCATCTCAATATTCCTTTATACATCTGTGAATATTGTAAGTATTCCATATACATGTGTACTCCTGATTTTTCCTTTGCACTGGTTGTAAAATCTGCCTGGTTCCTTTATAGGGAAAATAAAGGAAGAAAAATAAGTTCTTGAATGTGTCTTTATATCTGAGAGTCATAATTTTACCTTTCTCTGAAAACTATCTTTTATCATGCCTCCCAATTAAGAGTAACACAAATCAAAAGGAGAGCATGAAGCAGAAAAATAAATAAATAAATTGGTGATAACTTTAGTTCACCATTAGATGCAGGAGGTAAATTCATTAATTTATTCATTACATATATGGAGCACTAAGTGAGAGCTTATTACAGTAGGAGGCTAAAGTAAAGCAATTATTATCTCTCTGAGTTATTTTTATTAACTAATGAAGAAGTTGAGGAGAGTCTCAGAATTGGGACCAGAAGATCTGTATTCAAATCCTGGATGCTGCCACTTAAAGATGGCAGCCCAAGGAAGTTACTTAATCCTCTGAACCACAGTTCCCTTGTCTATGAAATGGGACTAATAATATTTACCTCCCAGGGTTGTTGAAAAAAATAAATGAGCTAGTCTTTGTGACAGAACTACACTGTACCTGATGTTCAGGAAATGTTCGTTGACTCTATACTCTGTGGCATTCTGTTAGTCATTTTGGGTAAAGATACAGGAAGTAGCAAGATAGTACAAGATACTCAAATTAAGGGGCTATCAACATAGAATGGAAACAGGATTTAGTGGCAGAACTAAATTTAGCATTCAGGTCTTGTGTTTAGCACTGGGGCCTCCAGCAAGTAATATAATCGCTCTGGGACTTCCCTGGTGGCCCAGTGGTTAAGAATCAACCTGCCAATTCAGGGGACATGGGTTCAAGCCCTGGTCCAGGAAGATCCCACATGCCGTGGAGCAAGTAAGGCCGTGTGCCACAACTACTGAGCCCGTGTGCCACAACTACTGAAGCCTGCATGCCTAGAGCCCCTGCTCCACAACAAGAGAAGCCACCAAAATGAGAAGCCTGCACACTGCAACAAAGAGTAGCCCCCGCTCGCCACAACTAGAGAAAGCCCGCGTGCAGCAACAAAGACCCAATGCAGCCAAAAATTAATGAATAAATAAATAAATTTATTAAAAAAATACTCTTGAAAAAAAAAAGTAATATAATCTCTCTGAAGCAACCCCTCTTCATCTGAACAGAGATGAAAACATCCGCCTGGGAAAGCTGTGGGAACCCAGACGGTGAATGTAAAGGTTGGCTTGGCACAGTGCCCAGCAGGAAGATCACGCTCTATAACTGGTACCTATCAATAAGGCGGATCAAAATAATTAAACTCAACTTCTCTCCAATTATAACCATGATTCCTGATTTTCAGTAACATATTTCATAAACAAGCCAAATACTAGAATTCCTTCTTTTTAAAGAAACTACCACCGTGGGTCAAAATCCTCCTTCCAACTTGGACATATTCTATTTTCTGAAGTGGCTGCAGCCTAAGGAAGGGAATGACAACCCACAAACAAAAATGACAAGTCTGTTTCTACAGGGGGAAAGGACATTTATGTGTCACCTGTAAACAGGACCACCAGTGAGGCATAAGGAAATTAAAACTTCTGGAAACAAGTAGAGAAATTCACATGGTTTAGTGCTTTCTTAAGGTGTTTGTGGAATGTGGAATATTTTTAGTCTATAGCAAGCATAAAATATTCTCTTACACTGTGTCTGATACTTGATATGTGGGGTTGGGTGGGGAGCAAGCTATAAAGCAACATGTAATAGACAAGTAAAATCAACGTGGCCAGAATCCTTTCTATGAAAAACTCTGTCAAGTACAGCCACTCAGGGATCAAGTAACTCTCTCAGCCCTGGCAATGAATAAAGACATAGCTGATTAGACTAAAGGTGTACAGCAGACATACAGACACCAATTCCACAGACTGGCCAGTGACAGCTGAATTGACCTATCATAGATGAAAATATGGGCAATAGATCAATGAAATTCTCTTTCTGAAATTCACATTGGGAAGCAGAGAAGAATCAAGCAGTGAAGAGAAGTTAGAGCTCTAAAAAAATGTAGAGAGGTAGCATGAAGTGGTGACAGCAGCTCTTTTGCCCCTTTCCTGTTTGCCCATTTCTGTTCCCCTCTAACCTTGAAAGAACCTAATTATAAGAATCAGATCACCAGGCAGTTTAAACTAACTCCTGACGTGTGCTCTCCTGAATGCATACCATGCCTTGTCTAACCTGTTGATTCTTTTCCTGGATAAAAAGAAGTAAGGATGAAGAATTAAGTAGTTAAAGAGTACTAGCTCTCTACTTCCAGCAGCCCCCTTAGCAATCCTGCAGGCAGATCACGGGGCAAGATAACATCTGAAAAGAGGGTCAGCCAGTAACACACAATGGAGAGTGATGCAGAACCCAACCTCCTGCCTCAGTGATTCACTGAGACTCTTTCTCCCTACCACCCCCAATTTGCCCTTTCAAAACTGTCATGGCTGAGCAGAACCTTTGGAGTCAGTCTCATGACACGAGTCCACCTTCTCCCCAGATTGCCGGATTTTCTGATTAAAGCGACTTTCTTTTCTACTGACACTTGCTTCTCAAATTACTGGTTTTTGAGTGGCAAGCATCCAAACCTGAGTTTGGTAACAGCTGGATGAGACACCTAACGTGTCAGGCCAAACCAAGTCATGAGGTAGCGTAAATGGTGAGTAAGTAGAAGTATGTATTAGCAAAGAGCAGAGAAAATGACTAAGCCAGAGGGTTACGTGGCAGAGATTCCTGGCTGTGCACCTCCTTTTCCAAATGGATAGTTGTCCGTGGAGGGACAGTTGTCCCTGGAAGGACACCATTTCCCAGCCCTCTCTGCACAGAAATTGTATGTGTTACCCCCTGGCTGGGAACTAGGCTAAAAAGAGACTCTTCTCTCTTACTCCTTTTACACAGGCTAGACACAGACGACCTTAAAACCCTAACGGACCGAAGAGCCAAAGAGCCTGGATTCCTGAATCACTACGGGAGGACAGCTGCTCGCTGCACGTGACTGTTTCTTGGCTGAGTAGCAAACTTCTGTTGTATTAAATCACATTAATTTATACGGAAATGGGAATAACCTAGAACAAACTCAAGATGAGTAGTAGAGAAATCATGTATCTATGATCAGGGTAAAAAGACCGAAAGGACAAGCCAATGATAGAGTAATCTGCACCAGTTAAGGCTCACTGCCACAAATTCTAATCCACATGTATCCCCAAAACATGTCTCTATTTATTTAAGGTGACTTTAGACAATCCTCTCCAACCCTTATATATACTTACAAGAGACTTACATTTAAAATTTTTTATGCACATTTCAAATTTTCTAACATGAACATATGTTTTCTTTATAACAAATATGTGCATGTACACATACATACACAAACAATCACTTTATTATCTGGCATAGCAAGTTACTTTCTTATTTATTTAGGCCCTAAAACTCCCCAAAAGTAACATGCAATATCTTGATCCTCCCTGATAAAATATTTACTGTATGTAATGTAGGGCAAATAAGCAGTCAAAGAGTGGCTAAAACTTCTGAAACACAATATTTTTATATAGAATGAATGCCTAAGATTAGAGTTTTTGTTTTCCCTGGAAGCAGTCATATCAATGATATTCTGGGAGGCTTCAGATTGCTACTTACCATTGAATCATCACTAGAAGTGAGTCTTTTACCAAGCTGTTGTTATTCCTTAATGATTTGAGCAGGTCAGTTTTACACTGAAATATTTCTAGAGTATTTGTCAATTGAAACTTCCAACTCAGGAAAGAGAAAACATTCTTCCCAAATTAATTAGGAGTTTCCGGGAACTAATTTTGTGTCGAGAGGTGTTTGAGATCTCTCATGTGGCTCAAAAATATGTCAAGAACCTTAAAGAAAGAGAAAAAAGAAGAGAAAGAAAAGAGGAAGGAAAGAGAAATCAAAGGAGCAAAAATGCAGAGCAATATTTTCCCTTGACACCCAAGGCCACAGTATACAGAAACAGGGGACAAATGAGTGTCAATTTCTGTTGTGGATACAAGATATAATAGCAGTGTGACAACCCTAACGCAAATAAATGAACATCACAGGCAACTTTGAATGTCCTTTGAAAGTTAGTGGAAAAATATGCCATTATATATTTTGTGTGTGTGCAAAAAAAAGGAATAGGCAATATATATTTAAATAAACATATTTGTTGTAGCCAATATTTCTCGGCTCTCTATTTTCTAAATATTCATTCAAACTTCAGGCACAAAGGCATGAAACAAATGAATTGTAGAATCTCTACCGATTATTCTAGTTTTATTTTTTGCCTTTGAAATGTAAATTGAAGGCCTATCAGAATTAACAATCTCAATCCAAATCACAAAAAGCTATTGTGAGAACCTATACCTATAATCTGTTCCAAGATATTGAATCTTCTTTGTAATATGATGTTCCTGGAACTCTTTGCACTTCCCAAGTGTGGGCTGGAAAGGAGCATATCTGTGTAGCATAGAAAGCATAAGGTGCTTAATTTTAATGGAAAACTCTATTTTTTTTTTTTTTTGACACAGGCAGATCCTGCTGTGTTTGACAAATATGTTCTAGAGGGAAGCTCAATCTAGATGTTATGTGTAACTTTATCTTATTCCCCTTTGAGCACTGCTGTTCTTACCAAATGATCTCTCCACTGCCCAAAGTCATTACACTCTTTCCCTTTCACATCGTCCCTCTGTAAATGTCACGCATAACTACATTTTTATTTGCAGAGATACCACTGCTATGAATGAGTAAAAATTTTCTGCTCCCCCGCCTCACTTTCTTTACCCTCTGTGCATTCTACTAATATGATTTGTTGAACAAATTGTTCCATTAATCTGGGGCCGTTTGACAGAGTGAGAAAATAAGTGCCAAAGTGAGAAGATTCACAAGAATCGGAAATCTCAGTGCCTCTTTCTCAAGGTAAATAGTTATTATATCAGGGTGTCAGACTGGTGAAATGGATGTGCTTTCATTCTCAGTTTGTAAATGTCACTTTTCCTCAGCCCATCAGGGTGACAAATGAGGTGTGGGTTACAGTAAGAGTTCATTCTTTGACAAAGTTCTTAACAGTCTATTTCAACAGAAAGCATCCAGCCTTCCTCACTTTTATAGTCTAAACCCTGCATGGCTGCCAGAAACTTCTCAGGTCTCCTCTCACTGCTTTATCCCAATTCTCCAAAAGAAAAATTTCTGTAACAAATTTAAAATCTCGGCTAAAAGTAAAAATAGATAGATTAGAAAGTAGTTTGTAAGCCATAACACTGATTTCCCAGGGAAATTCCATTTACTGGTTCTCAAAATTTCATGATCCCAGGAAAATATTTTACATTACAGTGTTTGTTTAAATTTTCTTTCAGTTTTTCTATGTACATTTAATCTTGAAAGAGATTTTTGACAAGTTTTTAATATGAGTTAATGAATATGTATTGATATGTTGTATATAAATGATTCGGGTAAATAAGTTGCTACAAGCGTAAATGAATGAGTGGCTGAGGGAAAGAGAATTCTGCATCTGACTAAAATTCTTCCCCCGCAAAATATGCTTCTTTGAAAAACCTAAGAATATAATATTTGAAAAGGAATAAGATAGATTGGTTTTATAAGTAAAAGAAGCTTAAGATAATATGTACAAATATACAGAAGTAATGTCATTATGGCCAGACATAAGAGAATGAAAGATCAGTGTGAAAATGTAGTGTGTGGGTTGATGCCATTGCCCGAAAAATCAGATCTAATTTTTCTTGAGCGTAATTAAAAATATTTTATTGATGGGGCATCATCACCGCAAAGCATTTATCAGCCAGTTTGTTGCATCAGCACTTTGGTGATTAGCAGCACAACTAAAAGATTCAATTATTGATTCAAAGTGATCTACCTAGTTACATACCATTTGCCAACTCAGGCCAAGTTAGTGGCCTCAGACACACACCCATATCAACCTTCAAAGGAGGGCACCCCCATTTGGGGCCTTCCCAGGGTTTATGGGACTCTGAGGGATTTTCTGGGAAAAAAAAAATAGCAGCTATGTTATTCCCTTAAACAACAAACAGCCATGGGAAACTAAAATTAAAATTAATGAAAACTTGCCAAATTCTAGTAGACCCTGGAGCTACAGTCTCTACTTTAAACCCCCCTCAGAGTCTGCAGATGGGATCATGGGAAAGCTGGCAGCAGCCAGTGAAGTGTACAAATTCTTACCAGAGTCTGCTCTCCAGACTCTCAGTCTGTGATGTTCGGTTGAGAGAGAAAAATAAAATTTCACGTGGTCCTTTCTTTTTCAAATCCAGACCCATTGGTTACTGATCCTTACTCTTCCAGAGGACAGCTGTTACCTTTTCATTTGTCTTGTTTGGGTCCTGAGAACTTGGCTTTGTAATCATCAGGTTAGGGGCCCCAATATATGGCCGGACAGAAATCCGGGTGGCACACCATTTGCAGCTGGGCCCTACCAAACTGATGCCAGCCTTCAGGGGAATTATCTAAGTTTTTCTCTATTTTGAGGAGTGGCTCTGAATCTTGGGAGGGTAATATCTTTTGCACCCTCTTTCGGGATGCCCCTTATATCCAAGGGAGTTCATTCAATAATAGCAGGACTATTTACTATTTATCCCAGCTGAAATTGGACAAGATATTTGAAAAGATTTTTTTTTTTTTTTAAGTAACACTATGGTCAGAAGTTGGCCAGATTAGAAGCTGATATTCAGAGCGTGATAAGATTTTTTTGGGGAGGGACCTTATTCCTTAAGCTAAAATGAAACTATGTACCCAGAGGGAAATACAAACCTTCTGAAGACTTTGTGGAAGGATTTACTAAAACATTCCAAAAACAAAGCTCTCAATCTAGAACATAAGGATCCTTTTGATTTCCATTTTAGTCAAAGATCATCTTCCTGATATAAAAAACAAATTGAGGATATTGTAGTTAGATGGGTGTGTCAGCCTCAATATCATGCAGATTGCAACCCAATTCATTGAGAAATTAGAAACAGCAGTCCTTGTCTTACAGATTGAGTCTTCATACAGTATCATAGGTGTGGCTTCAGAAACAATTCAAAGTCCACCTATACTTTTGCCAATCAGGAAACCTCACCTATTCATCTCAAAAGGCTTACAAGTATTGTAAAAATTCTGGCCCTAGGAAACAGAAGTCCTTCTTGGAGGAACTTGCATCCTTTCCCTGTGCCTTTGAGATATAATTGTTCTATTTGGTCTTCCCCAGGAACTACTATCTAAGCCACCTCTTTGAAATGCAAACTTCAGAAAGATAATTTTTATCAGAAGGAAAAAGAAAGAGGGGAAAAGGTTATTTGGAACTTAGGCAAATGAAAACTCTTTGTGTCTTTTCCACAAATTTAATAAAAAGCTTTAGCTGTCTGACCAGGCAACCTTAACTTATTCTGTCTATCAGAAACACAATTAGGATCCAAATGTTCTTTTATAAACTAATGATTTTTTCATTATCCTACCCATCATACGGCTAAAATTGTAAAACAAAAGCTGCAAGATCTCTGTCTGCATTTGTCTGAATGTTTGTATATGTCTGTGTATGCATGTTATAGATATGTGATTTTTTTCTACATCCTGATGGTATTGCCAAATTAATTTATAAAAGAGCTCTATTTAATTGGCTTAAAAACTAATAAGCACTTATATGAATTAAGGATTCCTAAAATTCTCAGGAATATAGAAACTAACCTAAATGTTTTTCAGTTTCTCCTGATCTAGTAGTCTTTCGTAAATAAAAGCTAATTTAAGTTTGTTGGTTTAATTAAACTGGATATGTCTTGGGGCTTCCCTGGTGGCACAGTGGTTAAGAATCTGCCTGCCAATGTGGGGGACGTGGGTTTGATCCCTGGTCCCAGAAGATCCCACATGCCGCGGAGCAACTAAGCCCGTGTGCCACAACTACTGAGCCTGTGCTCTAGAGCCTGCGAGCCACAACTACTGAGCCCGTGTGCTACAACTACTGAAGCCCACATGCCTAGAGCCCGTGCTCCGCAACAAGAGAAGCCACCGCAATGAGATGCCCGCACACCACAATGAAGTGTAGCCCCCGCTCGCCGCAACTAGAGAAGGCCCGCGCGCAGCAACGAAGACAGAACACAGCCAAAAATAAAATAAATAAATAAATGTATAAAACAAAAATATAAAATAAAATAGGTATGTCTTCTGAGTGATCAACACTTAATATAATACAGACATACAACTTTTATTCTACTTGGGTTCACTACTCAAATAAGCTTATGTTATCTCTGTTACGAAATTTGTCAGCAAGAAAAATAGCTTGGGATTGAAACTGAGCAGGACCCTGTGGGGCTCCTGGGCTTGGAGGACTTCTGTACCCTGTTTCTTGTTTGTAAGGAAGACTCCAGTCTCCATGACCTTCCCTGAGTCCCAAAGGGTAGATTCAAACAGTTGCTAATCAAGGGAGGAGCAGCCAAGAAACCACCTGAGACAAGATGAAAGGAACCAGAGAAGCTTATCAAGAAGATTACCTGAGACCAGATTAGAGGAGTGCAGTCCCTGTACACACCTTAATCTTGTCAGCAGCCCCACCCTTGAACCATTGCTATAAAACTCCTCACCGAATCCTCCCAGGTGGGACACACAATTTTGAGAAGCATGAGCCTGCTGTGCCCCCCTTTGCCTGGCACTGGTGCACAGAGGCCGAGCTTTCGGCATCAAGATTATGGCCAGTTGTCTAATGTGTTATGAAGTCTTTATGGATAGTCTAAACATAATTTCTGGGAGCAAGTGATTTAAATAGATGTGAGTGGTAATAGTTTTTAGTGAAACTTTCAGCAATAATTATATTTTATAGTATGTCTACTTAAAGAGTTTCCCCAAATCTTTTAGGTAACTTGAAACCTTAAAAAGTTAAGTTAAATGATGAAAATTCATTTAATATTTAGATTATTTCCAAATAAGATAAAATACTGAAACATTAATTACTCAACATAGATTTATCTACTTTTGGCTTGTTACAGAGAAACTAAAGACATTTGGATCTGTTAGTAAATATGTCCTGTATCACATTGAAAGTTTGTACTATGAAGAAGCATATGTTTCTAAAAATTGTGAAATGTATGCATAAATTTGCCAATCTAAAGAATCCTGGTGTAACTGACAGCTCACAATTGGTTATTCTTAGTTTTCACTAGAAATTAAGGTTTCTAAGGGTTAAGAATTATAATTAATATGTGTAATTAAAGCTACTGGAAATAATAAGGAAAATAACTGTGTATAAAAGTAGATAAGGCCAGTAAAATGACTGATAGTTCTAAAATGAAAAAGAGAAAAGAAAATAGGACAAAATTACAGAAGGTTTGTGGAAAAGGAATCTTAGGAAAAGAATTCTGTGTGTGGTCAAGCTGGCTAAGATTGGAATAAATTTATTTAAGTTAAAAAATATAAATTTTGATATAAGAAATACAATGGTGCAAAATTAGAATTAGTTTTCTATCTGTTAGAAGAACAAAGTTGTTTTGGACAATTGTTCTGATCCTAATATGAGTTAAGGTTTTTCTTAACCTTTTAAACTAATTTTCCTAGAAAACAAAGATTCTTTGTTTCATCAAAATAATTTTTTGTGTTTAAAGTTGTATTTATCAGGTCTTTGATTACTTAAGAAGACTAAATCTCCTCTATAAGAAGAGTTAAATTTTCTTTTGAGGGGGGAGTTCACAACTGTTTAATTTTCTTTATTTGCCTGCAATATCTTTAATCGTCACTATGTTCAAATGGATAACTATTGTTTCACAGTGACCTCTCATTCTATTTGACCAAGTGTTTTAAAAAACTTTTGATGTTTTTTGACTAACTTCCCCATATCAGATTCTAAATGAAGTCTTTTTATCTTAAATTAACTTTAGGATTTTTACAAGGGGCCCCTGGAACATCTCGAAAGATTTGTTCTCTCTCCCTTTATAAAAAGAGAGATTTTAAACCAATTAAGCTTATTTGCTATGTTAAATCACATGACTTGGAAAGCATTGTTAAATAGGAAGTAATACTAAGCCTTCTTATGTTGTATTTGTATAGGTATATGTTATAAGTGTCCCAGAAGTTGTTTGAAATTTCTGGCAAACTAATATGTCCTGATATAATGTTATTAGTCATACATTACAGATATTATGTTAAAATGTTATGTAACACAGAAATAACTGTATTTTCTTTTCAAATAAGGTTCCATTATATCTTTGACAATGGACATTTTAAGTCTTTTGTCATTTTCAGATAGTTATTGTCTTACTCTGATGGTTTTGCAAGACCTATGGAAAGGACCTTACCAAGTGCTCCTGACCACTAGCACTGCTGCAAAACTAGAAGGCCTTGAGCCTTAGGCACACATCTCACAGCTGAAGAAGGCTCCACCTGACATTTGTTCCTGTGGATACATTGGAGACCTCCAAATCCAACTGACTAGGAAGGGAAGTAGCCAACATTCAGGCAGATTGGTTCCACCGAGACAACAGATTAAGACTTCATATTTTAACTAAACATGAAACCCTGTCTTCTTCTTTTCTTCCTCTTTTTCTTACTCTGGCATTGGCCTGGAAAAATAACACCATCATCTGTATCTTCTAGGCCATTGCTAAGGGGAGTAACCTTTCAGACTCTTAGATTTGTCATAGAAAACTCTGATTTGTCCATGTTGTTAGAGACCCCCTGATCTGCCCTGTGGCCAATTCTCTTCTATTCCCAATGTTACTATCAACTACAATCAACCCTCCTTAGAAGTCAGTTACAGAGTCTGACTTTTATGGGTAGAACATCCAGAGCCTTGAGTTTACCTTTCCCTGATTATAATTGTACCTGCCCAATTAGACACAAATACCTGTGCAAATAATAGCCCATTTGCAACCCCACGTTCTATGATTATCTAAATCAGATTTGCCCCCAATCACAAAGAGATCTCATTGGCAACACTCATCTTTGAAAGGAATTTAGAACAATATATATTTTGGTTTTTTTGGCTGTGCCACACAGCTTGTGGGATCTTAGTTCCTTGACTAGGGATTGAACCCAAGCCCTCATCAATGAAAGCATGGAGTCCTAGCCACTGGACAGCCAGGGAATTCCAAAAATTTTTAAATTTTAGGCTGGGAGATTTACTTCCTGAATGTGCTAAAAACCTAACTGATCCCTGGCTTGAATGGGTAAATGGAACTATCCCTGCTAATGAATCCATTAACAGTGCTACCTTAGTAGGAGTGGTCTATGCCCCAATAGGATTTATCTTTGTCCGTGGTGGTTATCATTCTCCTTGGGCCTCTAAATGTCTAGATGGCTGGCCTAGAACAAGACAATGTCTCTTAGGTTATCTAACTGTGCTCCTAACTGTTCACAATTAAACTGAGATGCCCCATTGGTCAACTCTACTGATTTAACTTCGAGTTTGAAAGAACCTACCAGGAGGTGTTCATAATTAGGATTTTCTTCCTTTGGCAGGTTCTTACTTCCCTGATTAGGAGTGAGTACAAATGAAGCTATCATCAGGAACCTCTCCTTAACTCTTGAAAATATTATGGAATCTACAGTTAAAGCTATAACTATCCAACCAAAATCTTTAGACTCACTGCCCAAGATTGTATTTGATAATAAGATAGCCCTTGATTATCTTTTAGCTGAGCAAGGAGGTGTCTATGTAGCTGTCAACACCACTTGTGCCTGAATTAACACTTCTGGGGAAGTTGAAACTCAGCTACATAAAATCACTGAACAAGCCACTTGACTTTACAAAAATGACTCCTTCAATGGGGTCTTTCTTTGACTTATTTGATTTTGATTGGTTTGGATCTTAAGGTCCATGACTCCAAAGTACACTCCAAACATTGGGGATTATCCCGCTTATAATAATCATAGTCTCTCTGGTGTGCTATTCTCTCAAAAGTTTTAAATGTATGTTCACAGCCATTAGCCACCAAGCAAATGATCTCCATAAGACTGGAACATCAGAAAAGGAATGAAGAGAGAGACCCACTTTAAAACATGTGAACCTGAAGTTGTGACCTGTGAATACCACACAGAAGATCAGCAAAAACTGTGAGAACTTCAGAGCAGCAGCTAAGAATGGCGCTAATGCCTTATTTTGATCACATCTCTCAGGCTGAGAGTCTGATCAAATGGGGGGAATTGTTAAAAACAAGAACACAGACCCAAAATGGAGTAACTTCTAATAAGCCCCAAGTCACCAAATCGAGACTCACTACTTAACTTTATTATATTTTTGGTCTTTCCCAGAAATGGAATATTAAACCAGTCAATCAGGAATTACCTGTTCAGGACTAGTGAGGTCATCTGCCTAATAGACCCCTGGCATGCCCTAAAAGAAGGTGACCTTGCCACAGCCAGTCTGATTTTTGCTGTATAACTTCTTTGTCCTGCTCCCTTTTGCCTATAAAAGCCTTCCATTTCGTACAGCTCCTCAGAGCTTCTTTCTGTCTAGTAGGTGAAATGCTGTCCAACGTAGGAATCATTGAATACAGCCAGTACAGTTTTTTTTAATTATTCAATTGAAATTTTAAAACAGGACCAAATAATATAATGGAAGCATACCTCTGAAATGTTATGAAAAATGGTATTTATTTACATATATGTATTTTTCTAGGGAAGAGAAACAGTAGATTTCCAAAGAAGTTCAGGAATCCCCAGAAAGGTAAACAACCAGTGATATTTAAGTTGTCAGATAAAGAGGGGAAAAAAATAAACTACTAAGAAGATAGGTGAAAAATCAGGCATACTAGAAGCCAAGAGGAATGATGCATTATTGATAGATTCTGTCAAACTCAGAGAGAGAAGAGGTCCATTGGATTTAGAAACCAGGGTGTAAAAAAGGAAAGAGAAGATGAAAATGATCAGCAGGTCCAAAGGTTCCAAGTGTAGATCTTTCAGGTACAATGTGAAGATTAGCAGATCACAAGATTAGCTGGTAAACGACCAGCAGATCACTGAGAGCTTTAGGAAGGAAGGATGGACAAAGAGGGATAAAGCACATGGAGAGACATTAGCTGAGAAGTGTGAGAATTCTGTCAGGGATCATCAGGCCTTGGATGGCATGAGTGGTGATATGGTGAGCAAGAGACAAGTTCATGGCTACAAAGGTACAAGGGATAAAAACACAGAGAAGGTAATTTTCCTGCTCCTTTTACATGGGGTGTGCAACCAAGCTTCTTAGCTACACATGCTTTCAAAACTCATCCATCCCTAATTAAAAAAAGAAAAAAAAAAAGATACAGAAAGCAGTAATCATAAAGGGAAATCTTACTACATTCAACCCAATTATAACTGAGTACTTCTGTTTATCGAAAGATACCACAAAGAGTGGGCAAAAAAAGAACCACACACAGGCAGAACCTGTTGTAAATGCGTAAAACCAGAATCTACTGTCTAGAATATATATTTAAATATTTCTACAAATCAATAAGAAAATGACCTCTTACCCAAGAAAAATATGGCAAAAGACTTCAATAGGTACATAACAAGATAGAAAATCCAAATGACCAATGAACATAGGAAAAATGTGCTCAAAATCATTAGCATTCATGGAAATTAAAAAAAAAAAACTACAATTGGCAATTTGGGAAATGTAAATTGGAAACAGATTGACTAAAATTTAAAAGGTTTGTCAATACCAAGTGCTGCTAAGAATGTGGATCAATGGGAACTCCAATACACTACGTGTGAGAGTGAAAATATTTACTACCCTATCAGAAAACAGGCTTTAGTAAAGTGGACAGCAGACTCAGATATTCCTTACCAAAATACATACCCCAGATGAATTTACATACATCTCCCAGAGTACATACAAAGAAAAGTTCATAGTAACTTTTTGTAAATGCAAAAACTTTGAAACAACCAAATATACATTGTAGAATGGTAAAAAAAATAACAATTTGGTAAATAAATTCTGACAACAGATTGCTATAAGTCAATGAAAATGAATGAACTAGAGCTTCATGCAATAACATGGGTAAATATTACAAACATGATGTTGAAAAGAAGATTCTATCTTTATTTAATGTACATACAATAAAAAATAATCAGTCATAAAACGCAATATTGTGTTGAGATCTAAATCAGAAGACAGCAAACTACAACCCACAGGCCAAGTCTGACCTATGTCCTGTGAGCTATGAATAAGTTTTACATTTTTAAAGGGTTGTTAAAAAAAATGAAGAAGAGCAAAGAGAAAAATGAGGCAGAGATCATAAGTGGTCCCCAAATCCTAAAACATTTACTATCTGACCCTTTTCAGAAAACATTTACTGGATCCCCCAGATGTAAGCTCTAAGGACAAGCAAGAAAACTATCATAACAGCTTGGCTAGTGCTTACATCTTGGGAGGGAATTTGGGCTGTGAAGGGAAGGATAACATGGGGAGACTCCCAGGATGTTAGCAATGTTTTATATTCAATCAGGGAAGAGTTACTTGGGTGTGTTTTTTAAATAATTATTTTTAACCTGTACATCTGCACCTGTAAATTTAACTTGTATATTTATGCATTATCTATTTGTACTATATCTCACAACTGAAATAGAAAATGCACCCTCATTTACACATAGGCTTATACAGTACTCAGTTCTCTATTGCAAGGCAGGTGTGAACTTAGTGGGAGTGGTGACCACAAGACTTACATCAAAGTTGGTTGGACTGGGGCCAGGGACTCTAGGCCAGGTATTTACTCAGGGCTACCTGAGACAGTAGAGCCAGAAGTAAGGGCTTTATTATAGGAAGGGAACAAAAAGAAGGTGTTTATCAAGGATAAGAGTTGAGTGAGGCAATGAGTAGTGATGTCAGGAGCAATTTAGGATGTAGCCCCCAAAAGTAGTTTGGCTCAGGCAGTTCAGGACTAATGCCTGAATGGTGAGAGTATTTTAGAAATCAGTTATTAGGATGCTCCATCTCTGAGAGTGTGTCAGCTAGGTAAGACAAAAAAGGGACAGAATTCAAACATCAATATGATAAGTAATATGTAAATAATTGAGTTCTGCTTATAGACCAATGACTTACTTCACATAACCAGAGACTAACCTCTAGCCAACTAACCCATGCGTTTATTTGCACATAGGTACTTCCATGTAAGTTACAGTACTCTCAAATTCCATGTCAGTTTCCCTCTCTCACCCTTTACTCATAATTATTATCTGAGAGAAACAAAAGAAGTATAAAAAGATAGATTCTGGCCTGATCTGGGTAGGAAAATCCCATCTAAATGTGCAGGTGGAGGCTTTGCAAATAGACTCAGCCAATAAGAAATCAGTACTTGCTATGGTGAAATAATATCCCTCAGAAAGTTAGTGATAACCAACTTATTCCACCCAGATAAAGGCTATCAAAATTTCGTGCAAACCTCTGAGTGACTCTAAATATTTTTGCTTGGTTTTGGCTCTATGTGAATTTTCCAGCTTTTTGAGTATTAACGAAGGATGCTGATGGATTGTGAGAACAGAAGACCATCTATGTGGCTATAATTCCACAACAGAATTTTTTTTAAAAATGCATTCACATTATATGATCTCATGTTCCCAACCAGGCAATAAAGGGGGCAAGACAGGTATTGTGGACCTCACTTTACAAATGAGGAAACTGAGACCCATAGAAACTGAATTGTTTATCCAAGATCACAATGTAAAGTGAAGAGCCATGATGCTAAAACTTAGGCTTTCTGTTTCTAAGTCCAGCACTCTTTCAGTGATATCATACTGCTTCTGGGACATTTATCAAGGGCAAGTGTGAAAGTTTGAATGCTACCTGAAAGAAAACTTCCATTTAGCATGTTCACTTGGAGTCATTAATTGTGCATGGACCTTGGGCCATACAGCACTCATGGAGGTGACAAAGTAGCAGAGTGAAGAAGGCAGTGACTTACAAGTGCTATGCCAGCAAGGACAGATCCTGAATGAGGTATGAAGCGTAGTGGCCTGGGGTAGATGGTGATACTGAAATGAGAGACAGATAAAAAAGGACTGGGAAGATTAAGGGTGGCCTAGGGGTGAAACTGTCAAATATAAACATTATTTCCTTAAATTATCTGAGGCTAAGTTCTATAAGGGGATTCAGTATCTGTTTTCAAAACACACACTCATTATTCTTTATTTTCACAAAGAAAAATTAACCTCTGCATCCAGGGATGCAAATGTTAGGATACTAACTTTGAAAATGTTCTTGTATGAAGAAACCATTTATCACCTTAGTAAATATTTTTAGATTACTTCTACCTGTGTTCTTAGAGGTTTTAGCTGAGAAAAATACAAGCTGGGAAAATATTTGCTACATATGATTAATATTCTTAATCTATAAAGAGCTCTTTCAAATCAGAAAGAAAAGGAGGAATACCCGTGAAAAAAAGTATAAAGAATGTGAACACTCAATTCTCAAAAGAATGCAAATGACCACAATAAATATATAAAATAATATTCTTGGGACTTCCTTGGGGGTCCAGTGGTTAAGACTTTGCCTTCCAATGTAGGGGGTGCAGGTTTGAGCCCTGGTCAGGGAGCTAAGATCCCACATGCATCGTGGCCAAAAAACAAAAACATAAAACACATGCAATATTGTAACAAATTCAATAAAGACTTTAAAAATGGTCCACATCAAAAAAAAAATTTTTTTTTAATATTCTCTTCACTAGTGATCAAAGAAATTCAAATTAATATGAAATCATTCTCATCCTTCATTTTAAAAAAAATTAATGATATTTTCTGGTATTAAGGAAGATATAGAGAAAAGATGTTATATATTGCTTTGGGAAGGTAATCAGTATGTTTTTCTGGAGGGCAATTTGGTAATATATATCAAAAGCTTTAAAAATGTTCATACTTTTGATTCCTAAATTTCCATTTCCAGGAGGAAAAAGTAAAACCAAAAGTGATTAACTCCTTATATGAAGCCAGCACTATCTTTATTCTAACACTAGACAATGGCATTTTCAGACTAGACAATTAGAGATCAATATCCCTCACCAATACAGATTTTTAAATCCTTAACAAAATATTTTCAAATTGAATCCAGCAATATATAAAGAGTACCATCAGTACCAACTGGAGTTTATTCCAAGGCCACAAGGTTAGTTTAGCTTCAGGAATAAATCAATGTAATTCTCCATATTGATAGAATAAAGAATAAATATTATTTTAATAGATGCAGAAAAAATACCTGAAAAATTCAATGCTCATTCATAATAGTCTCTAGTCCTATTGTCCTACTGTATAGCACAGGGAACTATATTCAATATCTTGTAGTAAACTATAATGTAAAAGAATCTGAAAAAGACCATATATATATATATATGTATGTATATATATATATATATATATATATATATATATATATATATACTTTAATCAATTTGCTGTACATCAGAAACAAACACAACATTGTAAATCAACAATACTTCAATTAAGAAAAAGAGTCTCTACATACTAGGGATAGAAAGAAACTTCCTCAACCTGATAGAGGACATATATAATAAACCTACAGCTATCATCATACTTTATGATGATAAAGAACATTTCCCCTTAAGTTGGGAACAAAGCAAGAATGTCTGTTCTTACCACTCATAATCAATATTGTATTGGAGGTCCTAACAAATGCAATAAAGTAATAAAAATAATTGAAAGACATATATATTGGAATCAACTATTTTTATTTTTAGATGATGATATTATCCTATACATTTAAATGTCAAGTAATTAAAAAAAAGACAAGGAAGGAAGGAAGGAAGGAGGAAAGGGGGAAGAGGGAGAGAGGGAGGGAAGAAAATTTCTGCTCTTTAAATACACCATTAAGACAATGTAAAGTCAAGCCGTAGAGTGAAATAATATATTTACATCCTATATTCAGAATGCTTAAATAACGCTTGAAACTCAATAATAAGACTGACAACCCCCCAAAAATGTGGGACATAAAGTTGAACAGACACTTCTGGGAGAATAAAAAAGGAATAGTCAATAAACAAGAAAAAATGCTCAACATCATTCTTTACAGGGAAATTCAAGTTTGAAACCACAATGAGATACCATTATATACCTACTAGAATGGCTAAAATTAAAATGACTGATAATACCAAACGTTGGTGAGATGTGGAACAACTGAAATTCTAATTCACTGGTGGGCGTATTAATGGTGCATCCATTTTAGAAAACACTTTAACGGTTTCTTACAAAGGTAAATATATACTTAACATATGATACAGCAATTCCATTTATACCTATTCTCCCAAGAGCAAAGAAAATATATGTCTATAAAATATCTGGATGCAAATGTGTCTGTTTTATTTATATTATCCATACTAGAAACAATCCAATTGTCCATTAGCCAAAGAATGTATAAACAGTTATTATACATTCATACAATGGAATACCATTCAGCATTTAAAAGGAATGAAGCATTGATACAACAACAGCGAAGAATCTCAAAAACATTTTTCTGAGTAAAAGAAGTCACATTCACATAAAAGACTGCATACTGTATGAGTCTATTCACAGGAGATACTAATCAATAATGAGAGAAAGAAGATCAGTGGTTGCCTGAGGCTGGAGGTGGGGATGGATTATCCCCACAGTGGGCCATAGGAGAACTTTATGGAATCACAGAAATGTTTTATTATCCTAAATGGGGTCATAATTACCTGGGCGTATATGTTCATCATAACCCATTGAACCATACTTCTTTTAAATTTTTATTTTATATTGGATTATAGTTGATTAACAATGTTGTGTTAGTTTCAGGTGTACAGCAAAGTGATTCAGTTATACATATACATGTATCTATTCTTTCTCGAACCATACATTTAAAATGGGTGCACTTTATTGTATGTAAAGTATATTTCAAAAAACTGACTTTAAAAATGAGATTTTAACAGATAACCACTACTATATATAAAATAGATAAACAACAAGGTCCCACTGTATAGCACAGGGAACTGTATTCAATATCTTGTAATAACCTATAATGGAAAAGAATCTGAAGAAGTATATAGAAGGAGTTTCCCATCTTGTAACTGATGTTATCATTCACTGGAATGGAAGAAGCATGTTGGATGGTACGAGCAAGAGGATGAGTATTGGAAATGATGAGTTTGAAGTGCCAGGATATCCAAAGAGAGATGCTGAGTACACAGGTAAAAATACCTGTCTTGTCCAAAATGTAAGAAAGAGGTGTAACTGTAGGAACAATATGCATACCAGTAATACTGCAACTTGCCATAAAGGATATGTAGAACACCAAGAGGTTGTTGAGAAGTTTAACATTTGAAAGGGAGTCAGCAAAAGAGAAGTGACACATGAGTAGAATGTCACTTCTGATTTCAGAATCTTTTTAGTTTCCTGTAAACTGGGTACTTAACAATTGTTTGCCAAATTGAAAAATAAAGATGAAGTCAGGTCCTATTTTACATGAGGAGAAAAGTTTATTCTGAAAAGAGACGGTTAAAGTTGACTCCTCTAGTGCATTTTCTTTTTGAGAACTATTTCAGTCATTCTTACATTGATTCATTCATTCATTTAGCAAACAGTGAGTTTACTCATTGTCCAGTCATTGGAGATAAAAGAAAGAGAATACATAGAGCTTGCCTTCAAGGAGATTGCAATTTAATTAAGACAGACACATGAATATAAGTAAATGTTTCAAGCATGGTAGACATATGTCAGACCATGTGGGGGTCATATACAAGGGCATAGTCATTTCTTAATGGAGAGTCAAATAAGGCTACATGAGAAAAGTATAGTTAAAAGTGAACAGAGATTTTCCAGAAGCAGAGGGATGGTGAGGGAATTCTAGACAGCAGGGACAGCCTGAGAAAAGCCATAAAGCATGACATATCAAGGCACATTCAGGGAAATGCCAAGAGATCTGGGTGACTAGAGACTGCTGATTAGACCTAAGAGATGGAGGGTTGGGTGGTATAAAGGTGAAACCAGAATGGGAGGAAAAGGACAGATGTCAGAGCACATATATTATAATTCTGTGGTAAGCATGCAACACTCAGATTGTGAGAGGTATTTATTCCTTTTCCTTGTTACTGTATCCCTAAAAGGGGCCCCCAGCTGTTAGGAAAAGGGCTACGTTAATAAACAGAACAGACATATTTGGGAAAATGTTAAATTTCAAACCCCTGGGTCTTCTGAACACTTTTTCATCCTTACCATGCATTCTATTGGATTCTGAGTGACTGACAGGGAATAAAGGCAAGAGAAGCAGCTATTTCTTTATATGTGCTTGAATTATTGAGACATTTATAAAAAGTCTAGAAGTAGAAACTGTTAATGATTAGGAAGAAAAACTCAAATAGTCTGATCAAAAGAATTCAGCAAGCAAACAGATGGAACAATTTATTGAGAGCTTCAGGGATGTTTCACCCCACTCAAGGACAATATTTTACTAGTTTATGAATGAGCTATGGTTAAGTGGCTTGCAATGACTATTTCTGCTTGCATTAAAACTGAAAATAATCTAGAAAGCTTACTTGTATTTTTCTAATTATGGTTTATAAATGACTTTCATACAGACTATTTTATTTTGTTCTATGCAAGGGACACAAGGTAGGTGTTATTATGCCCATTTTAAGGATTAAAAAAAAAATCAAAGTTCACAGAGTTGGACTAAATTGCCAACAATCGCAAGGCAATTAACAATAGGCCTACCAAGGCTGTAAGGCAAGTTTCCTGGCATAGCCTTCCTAGGCTCTGGAGTGTGCTGGCTCTTCACACTGAACAGGTAGAAAGCCAAGATCCATGTCCAAAAGCATTACATTCGACAAACAGGTTAGACCTCCAGAGTCATGGTCCAAGAGATCCCGAAAATAGAGAATGACAAACATCATCTTTCAAAAAGTCAAGGTCTAGGAGGGAAAGTTTTTCTGGAATTAGGAGTCAAGAAGACAAAAAGGCGGGCACGTGGATATCTGGGGGCAGTTTGTGTTTGTAAGGGAGTCATAGAGGATGAAGAGAGCAAAGGGAAAGTGTACAGAGAATTTGCTTTCTCTATCTGCAGCTGAGAAGTGTGTAAGGGTTGCAGAAGTCGGAGTACTTGACTAAACTTGGCAGTGCTATGGCATGTGGCTCTCATGGTGGAATTAAGACTACATGCCGGATATTTTGCATTTGTCACTTCAGACCCACCTTCTTCCTCCATGTTTGGATTGAGAGGCTGACTCCCATGTAATACACCAATAAGGCTCCCTGGCCTTCTGGCTTTCAACTGGGTTCAGGCAATAGGAAACACTGATAGGAGACTGGAGAGAAGGAGGAGTATGAGAAATTAGAGTATCTATGTCCCTGCCCTCAAGACACAATTGTTCCCTCAACAAAAGCCCTCTCCATACAGCTTACCCTTTCTCTGTATTCCAGTAACTCTTTCCTTCTCTTGCCCTTTAAAGCCTATGCACAGCAATGGCTAAATATTACTCATCTAGAGTAATTTATTATCCTTTTTAGTTCCTTAAATCCTGCTCATACCTTTGTAGATCATCCTTTCCAAGTCTGTGATCTGTCTCTTACTTTGCCTGATAGTGTAAACTGGGGAGGTTTCAGAGGGCATGAGAGACCACCTCTGAGAATATAAGGGAATTTCTCCCTTAGCTATTTAAGTTGCTTAAGCAAATGAAAACTCCACCTTTTAAAAAAAATGTCAGACAATTTTATTTATATCAATGCTTTAAAAAAGAAAAGTGTACCTAGAATATCTTGTTTGAGACAAACTTTTATTCAGGCATCCATACTCAGTACTATCCAACTCCATTTTACTTTAGTTAATAGAGGACCTCTTATTTAAGTGCTGTACCCATAACTGAAGATTAGCTTGCTTCTTCTCATTCAGGCTGGGCCCCTGCTTTTATTCACTCAGGGCAAATGGTATGGGGAAATGATCTTGCCCATCCCATTAAAATGTCAAAGTCTTCCTGGCTGCTCAAATATCAAAATGTTGCTCCTAGAAGGGAGAAATACTAATCCCTTTAGCTGTAAGACCCTTAGTGCCCAGAAATACCTCTTTCGTTGGACATCAATTGCTTCCGGTGTTTAATCCCTTAAGAATATAAGCCCAGGAAGTAACTGCAGCCCAATTCTCCCACTATGAATGAGCTCCTTAATCTAAGATTCTCATGTATATTTTTGGAGAGGCTAATTACTTATGAGTGACATGGTTTATCAGAAGATGTACTATTCCTGGAAGCTGTTAAAAGTTCTTTTTCAATCTTTCCTATAGCAGTGATTAGTACAGGACTCCTATAGGTTGTTTCCCTGTCAGAACATCAACATGGATCAGATAAATAGGGAATTGTACCCACCAATAAATGACTCAGGATCTTCAAATATGTATGTGTGTTGGGAGGAGGACCTCTGAAAAGTCCCAAGTAGTGCAATAAATATATATTTTATTTTAGGAGTTCAATGCACATTTTGTAACAGTGTGTATCTTTACTCTCAATATATTATCATGTACCAGTTTGGTATCTATCTTTTTTTTCACTTAGATAATTGAGAAGACAGGCTATTTTCAACTTTGCTAAAATTATGATTGTAAAAAATATGTTCTCTGATTTAAAGCGAAAATGCCATGACATGTTATAGCAGCTTGTGTATAGGCACATGGAAGGTGCCAAATAAATATTTTTTGTCATATCAATTTTTTTAAAAAGCACCCCAGAGTGATAGTATGTAGGATGAAGATATGCTAAATATGAGTAAGGTTGACATAAGGCCCACTCTTGTTACAATATTTAGACTTTGCACTGATGCTCTCTATTAGCAAACCTTGGGCTCTCCTACCTATGGGATCAGGTTGGAATTAATATTCTGCTTTTCCTTTTTCCTGCTCACAGCCCAAAGAGGATGGCCAAGTCAGTGAACAAAAGAAGGATATCAAAGGATATCAAGGACAAGATCTATCATGCCAGACACCCTTTTATTTGTAAACACTATGCTTTACAAATCATTATCAGTGATTTATGTGCTCACCGAGCATATAGCTTTATTACTATAATGTGAGCAAATTGCCTGTAATTCGTGGTCCTGGGAACACATATATATAATTTGGGTCAAAATATGTTTACTAACTATAATTTACAATAAACCCTTAGTGTAGCTCCAGTCACAGTGGAAATTTCTGAGTTTTCCTCTTGACTGCTTACCCTTAGATCTGCAAAAAGGAAAAGAAGTAGAGAATAGTTCTCAGCTTTGGGTGAGACTGATACAAGTAGGAGTTGAGATGCTGTAGTGCATACTCAAAAAAGATCATCTTTGCCTTTACCCAGAAATCATCAGAGCATTGTATTCATTGTAGGAAAGGTCTGGAATTTGAAGTCAGGAAGACCTATTTGTAAATCCTTGCTCATTTTAGTATTTATTATGTCCTTAAGTGCAAGATAAGAACTAGTGTCAGTCTTCTCATTGTAGCATTTATGATGCCAACTTTGTGAGAATTATGTGAAAACATGCAGTTTAGTGTCTAGCAAAGTACCTATTACATTGTAGGTGTTTATAAATTGTGAGTTTCCTTCCTTTCTTGTGTTTGGTCTATCTTTGGGGGGAAAAATTTAATTATCAGCCCTGGTAGATTATAAAAATGGTCACAAATGCTTGCCCTCATATCATCCATACCACTGAAATGTGATGCTGCAGATTCTGTAATCAAAAGGTGGAATCTATTTTCCCTCCCTTTGACTCTGGGTTGGCCATGTGACTTAATTTGGCCTATGGATATTACCAAACATGATGCAAGGTGAAAAAGCACTTGCACTTTAGGACTTGCTCTCTTGCTGTACTTGGAACTGTGAAACCATTATGTGCATGAGTCCAGGCTAACCTGTTGGAGGATGCGATGCCCTATGGAAAAGAACTGAGGCATTCCATCCTCTGGCCAACTCAATAACTGATAACCAGCTAGCTGTAAGAGTAGAACAGCACTGCCTTGGACCAGAAGACTACCCACATGACCCACCGAATTATGAGCTAAAGAAAATGACTGTTGTTTTAGCTACAAAGTTTTGTGGTACACAGCAAAATATAACTGGTATACAAATGAAATTTCTTATACTCAGGATTCTGACATGGCAACAGTGGCTTTCCAATAATGCATACTGCTTTTTTTTAATTTTTTTTTTTTTTTTGGTTTCAGTGCTGTAAATTTAGAAGAACCAAAATTACGGTGGTCGTTTTAGCTCTGGCTAATAAAAGTGTAGACATGGTGTATCCTCAGTATCTTAAAGCTAAAGGGAAGGGAACTCTGGCTTGTTCTATGGAAAGAAGTACTCAATAAGGACGAGGAGAAACAAACAATGTTTAAAGAGGTTAATTTATAGGAGGATCTAAGTCAACCATCCTTAATGTCCAAAGAGTGTGTAATGCTGCCAGTAGTAGGCTAAACAATCAGAGAAATGGAGAAGTGCTACCAAAGTAATAGTATGGTAACTGATTAAAACAAAGGAAAGAGAGCATCTCAGCAGAAATATTCCTAGAAGCATAGCACCCATTGAAGGGAATGGAAGTAAAGGAATGACATGGGGAACATGGTGTCTTGCACTATCTGAGCACTTAGGACCTTATTCTCTAGGAATCAAACCTTGAACCTGGCACTAATGAGGGAGAAATACAAGAGTGAGACTGCAACTTCAAAAATTTAACGAGTGTTAGCTGTAATACTTTCTATATATTTCCTGCTTATAGAATGATGGACAGAGGACCTACGGGGGATGGGCAAGGGTGAATTTGCTGTTGGAAGAAATGAGTGGAGTCAATTCTGAGAAGCTGGCACAGAATTAGGCTGTGGGAACAAGGAGGAGGGCTGATAGTGAGGATTTTGTAATAGGAACTTTAATACAAAAGGGACATAAAAGTTATTTGTGTGTAGTAGGACTCAAGGACAAAAGGACCATGTCACCCTCCAACTAATGCAATCTTCAGAGTTTAGGAGCAAGTATCCTGATCATTTTCATTTCCCTTTCAATTCTTGGACACTTTAACCCTCAAGACTTCCAGCCTCAGTACAGGGAAGGAGCTCCCACTCAAGCAGTGCATGGTATTACTTGAACACAGATTAACTAGGCCAGCACACATTCGTCTTATTAAGCTATAGAATACTTTTGTTATAATGCACTGGTGGAGAACCACATGTATTTGTGAGATTTAATTTTTATTTTTCACTTAAACTTTTTTCTTTTACCATTCAACATTATTTTAAAATTTTTGGAAAACACAATAAGAAAAAAAGAAAGTATGTATTAGACAGGAAAAGATAAAGTGATTAGTAATTAAATATATTATATTCATATACCTGAAATTTCCAAAAGAATTAACTGAAAATTTATTGAACCTATTACTATCAAAATAGTATTGTAAGGTAGCCAGATATAATACAAATTAACTTTCCTTTTTAAAATTAATAACCAATTGTGAGAGAGAATTTTGAAAGTTCATATCTAGAATAGCAACCAAAGCTATAAAATATCTAGAAATAACTAAATAGAGAATATGTAAGTTTCATAAACAATAAAACTTTCCTGAAGGGCATAATATAGGACCTGAATTGCTGACAAAATACTGACTTCCTGGATGGGATAACTAAAAATTGTAAAGATGTCAATTTCCACTAAATCATCTTGTAAACATGGTGCCACTCACATCAAAATCTGGATTTTTTTTCGTAAAACCTTGGCAACTTGATAATAACTTTTAAATGGAAGAATAAATACATGAAGATAAACAAGAAAATTGTGACTAAGAATGAAAGAGGACAAGATATCAAAATTTGCCAGATATCAAAATTTACTGTAAGCTATAGTAATTAAAGTGCATATTGCAGATATAAGAAGCAACAGATAGATGATTAGAAAATAATAGAAATTTCCAAGATTTACCCATGTTTGTGTGGTTGTGTATTTCTTAAAGGTTGTATTTCCATCCAGAGAGGGAAAGATGGATTATTCAACAATTGGGTTGGCATTTGGAAATAAAATTAGGAATAACCCACAACCTCTTAAGTAACATCAGACTCAAAAATACACCTACTAGATTAGATTTTTAAATTGACCTACAACTAAAGCCCTTGGACAATACTTATTATTCAGATGCAGGAACAACTTGTTAAAGCATAATAGGAAAGTAAAAAACAATAAAGGAAAAAATGGATAGATTTGGGCAAATAAAAATATTTAACTTCTATTTTAAGACAAACACTAAACTAAGAAAACATTTGCAAAGAAAACTCCAGACAAGAAGTTAATATGCATGATATATAAAAAATCTCTACACATCAACTTTTAAAGATCTATTTTTTTAAGTGGCAGAGCATGAACCAGCACTCCACAGAGAAAGAAATGTTAAGTCAACTATATACATAAAACATCCTCTTGTTAGAAAAGAAATGCAAATTTTTGAAAAATCATATAAGATTTTCTATCATATTAGCATACACATTTTTAAACTGTGAGTTTGTAAGTCTGTAAAAAAAAATAAAATAATCAGATACATCTCTTGATCTGTATATCTAATATTGTATGGCCTTCCTTTGCTGTGATTACTCAATAGCTGCTTGCTTTTGTAAGCACCACCCACTCAAAAATGAGTTAATTTAATGTACATGCATAAAATAATGTAACCATGATAATTGTCTAATTTGGACTTAGAAACATACACATTATTTTGAAGTTTATAACTTTCAGTGAGCTAGTCCCTGAACTGTTTACAATGAGATAAACACTGAAATAGAGAGAAGGTATTTAGAAATATTTATAGCAACTTGGCTGAGTAACTTTATGTGTATCGAATCTACTAATCAATAATTGCAGCTTGTAATTTTAATTTCATTTCTTTTCAGTAATTAATTTTTATGATTTTTACAAAAGTATTAGTACCCTTTCTTCCCATTTTCTGTTCCTTTTCTTTGCCTTTATATCTTCCCTACACATGTCTTCCCTGACCTTCCAATCTCCCCTTCCCTCCCTTTCCTTTCCCCAGTGCAGGAATCAGCATGGTGGATGAATATGGGGAAAGGGGAGGGGAACAGAGCTATGCAGAGGCAAGAAAAAGGTGTAGGAGCCATGAACATGATGGGTGGAGGAAATGGCCAGTATAGGTGAGACAGCGGGCCTGTTAAGCAAGTAAGTATAATGGTTAAGCAAATCAGTAAATATACTGAAGATAATGAAGACAAGTTTCTCATTGTCAGAGAAGATATTTACAACCATGGAAATGAGGGAAGACTAGACAGAACTCTTTTATGTGGAATTCAAATTGGAGGTGTTAGTATGAAATATATTTTTAAATAAGTGTATACACAGATAAAGTAAAAGTGATATAGACATAGGTAGGTAGATATTGTATATACTGTAATATAATATATATACATCTGTCTATGTGTTATCACTATATATATGTGTATATAAAAGTATATATGCATATGTTTACATATATGTTTGAGGAAATATATATAAAATATTTTCTAGCCCTATCCACTGATAGGGCCTCTTACTGATAACAGGGACCCACCCAGCTCAGTCTTCTCTGTCTGGAAAATAATGGTGCTAACAGATCTGCTTAACTGAAGGAGAGTCTCACTCTGACTGGTTGAGAACAAGATAATATATCTGGGTGTCTGGAGCCTTGTGGATACTCATACACTTTACTTGGTGGCCTCATTAAATTAGGAGATTTGAAGAAGGTAAAGGTAGGAAGGTTTACCAAGAAGTGTCTTTGGAAAGACTCAGAACTAGAGAACCAGGTTCCACAGACAGCACGGAGGCAGAAGCGTGAATTCAGAGCAGGAGACAATGACTCGGCAGACCAAAATTCACTGTGCATGAGATTATTAAAATGAAGATTCTATTAGTAAGAAGGCTGAGGCGTGTTACTAGAAGGAACTCATTCACTCACTCATTTGGGTCCTGCCATTGTGAGAGGTGGGACTACAAAGAAAATCCTGCAATCAGAGATTCAAGATTTTTAGTTTTAAACATCTGCTGTGCATTCAACATTCTTCAATTTAATGTCTATCTAATTAGCCTAAATTCTCTTGCTGGCTCCTAGTACGGTTCTGCTTGCTCTGTACTAAATGAGTCAACCTTGCACCAACATGGCTGCAGAAGAAGAATAGGATATGTGCCAGATACACTTGAGGAAGCAATTTCACAGCAGAAGAAAATCATCAGATAGTGTTAGGTTGGCATGCTTCAAAGAAGACAAGACAAAAATGAACTATGGCAGTCAGAGAACCCAGGAGAGCTTCAGAAAGCTTATTTCTATGAGAACAGTTGAAAATCTTTGAAGACATTTTATTTATCCCTTTTACTTAGAGTTGTTGCTGAGTCCTGTTCATGGGATAGTTCTTCTGAAAATATTCAAGAATTCTACTTTTCTAGGCCTTGTGCATCTCTAAAGGTTGAAGATCTCTGTGATATATCCAAGAGGTTTTTACCTCTGGGCAGGCCCTGACTTTACTTGTGAGTTCTGCTGGGTTAGACCTCTGGATAAGAAATATAATATTTTTGCATCCTGAGAAACCCTCTCTTCTCTGGGTCTCTCACTTTCAGAGAAGGAGAAAGAACCCTGACCAGAACACAGGCCACTGTTTGACAATTAGTAGTAGTCATAAAACAGGTTTATTCTTATGAAGGGTAGTGAAACTAAGCAGGACCCTGTGGGGGTCCTGGGCAAGGAAGCCTTTCTGTCCCCCGTTTCTTGTTCAGAGGGAACAGACTCCAGCCTCCATGACCTTCCCTGAGTTCCAAAGGGCAGATTCAAACTGTTGCTAATCAAGGGAGGAGCAGCCAAGAAACCGCCTGAGGCAAGATTAAAGGAACCAGAGAAGCTCACCAAGATTAGGAGGTCACCTGAGATGAGATTAAAGGAGTGGGTCCTGCACACACCCTAATCTTATCAGCAACCCCACCCTTGAACTGTTGCCATAAAACTCCTCACCAAACTCCCCTGGGTTGGGTCACATAGTTTTTCAGTGCAGGAGCCCACTCTGTCCCCCTTTGCCTGGCAAAGCAATAAAGCTATTCTTTTCTACTTCACCCAAAACTCTGTCTCCGAGATTTGATTTGGCATCGGTGCACAGAGGCTGAGCTTTCAGCATCAGTAGCAGAATATGCCACCTCTAAATATGTTATTTTGGCATAAGGACTATTTTGAGCTGAAGGCAATTGAGGAGAAGCAGCTATAAAAAAATGCTCCCTGCCCTCTTTCCCTCTATTTGCCTAAAAGCAGGACATAAATTTACAAAGGTGTCCCTCCTCCTCTCTGTATCAGGAAGGACAAGGGTTAATCCCTGGAGACAACTTTAGGCCTTATTCAAAGGGGAAGCCATCAATCTAAATCTGCATAATGAACCTTACTCTTGTTTACCTTGCTTTTCCAGATAACCTCCCTATTACTGGTGTCTCCATACCTTTCTTTCTTTTGTATTTAGCTGAAGATGGTATTTTAGCTGGAGTTCTAAGCCACCTCTAGAGTTACTCATTTTTCTCTGGTTATCTTTCATATATACCTCATGTTGATTAACTTCTATTTGATTTTCTCTGGTTAATCTGTGTTTTATTACAGGAGTTTCAGACAAGAACTCAGAAAGGTAGAGGGAAAATTATTTTTCCTCCTCTACATTAATAAACTACTTTTTTTTTAAGTTGGATTTTAAGAAGCATGCTATATTAAGAAAAAATATTTGCAAATTTTGTTTGTGGGGGACTTTAGGACTCATATTTCTGCAGAAGGGAAGTATGCCATATGCTGTGATGTGCAAAATTTTGAATGAGACCTCAAGTCACCCAAAACATGACTCCCTAAAATTTGATATGATATCTTCATGACATATATATGTCTGACACATTTTTTGTTTAATAGATTGATAGAATCCATTTTTTATAGCTTATGTTTCTTGAAAATATCTTCAACCAAAAATAGTAGATTGCAATTTGCATAATTAATTACTATTGTAAAAGAGAAATTTGGAATGATCTAGTTTAGACATTCAATCTATTTTCTAAGTTCAGCATATAGATTCAAGGTATAAGAGAGGTTTGTAGTAATCCTTGACTTTTATCTAACACACGCATATATAATGGTTGCTAAATGCCAGGCCCTTTTTTAAGCACTTTATAAACATGAACCCAGGGAATTCCCTGGCAGTCCAGTGGTTAGGACTCCAAGCTTCCACTGCCAGGGCCCTGGGTTCAATCCTTGGTCAGGGATCCCACAAGCCATGAGGTGCAGCCAAAAATTAAAATAAATAAGCAAACAAACAAACAAACAAAAACTCAGTAAATCCTCATCATAACCCCGTGATATGGATGCTACTATTATCTCTATTTGAAGCTTCACAATGTTTGACCCAATCTGATTTTATAAATATTTTTCTTGTAAGCTTATTTAAAGTTTAATGAGGTAATGGATTGGAAAGAGGGTCACAAGAGAGACACATGGCCCTTTGCTAACATGGCTTTTCTTCAAACTCTGGACAGAAGCTGAGCTTGATAAATTAGCTACTCCACATTTTTGACCACTAAAGACTTTGCATCATATTATTTTTGTTTTTTTATACCTATAACAGATTTGCCTCTATTTTGAATTTAAGCTTTCTGACTACTGTCTTCTGAATAAATTATCAATTTAAACAAAAAAGAAAAAAAAAGTATGGAAAAAATGTCCATTTTGAATCATCACAGAACAATTAGTTCTCCCATGAGATAAAGTAATTTGAAACATGTTGATGTAAACTGTAAATGATGTCACCCTTTCTCATAATCCTTTTACAACAGCATGAGAGGAAGAGAATGCAGCATGAAATATCTACGCTCAACAGCTTGTTAGTTAATTTCATCATTTTTGTGAAAAGAAAGTGAAAGAAAACAGAAATATTCACTCATGTAGAATATCCCTAGAAATCTTGACAGGTGGTTGAAGAAGAAAAACTCCCTTACAGGCATACCTCATTTTGTCACTTTCACTTTATTGCACTTCACAGATAATTCATTTTTTACAAATTGAAGGTTTGTGGCAAGCTGTATTGAGCAAGTCTATCGATGCCATTTTTCCAATAGCACTTGCTCATGTCATGTCTCTGTGTCACATTTTGGTAACTCTTACAATATTTCCAACTTTTTCATCATTATTATATTTGTTATGATGATCTGTGATTAGTGATCTTTGATGTTACTATTGTAATTGTGGCATTTTTAGCAATCAAGTATTTTTAATTAAGGTATGTATATTTCTTTGGCATAATGCTATTGCACACTTAATAGATTACAGTATAGTGTAAACATAACTTTTATATGCACTGGGAAACCAAAACATTCATGTGATTCACTTTATTGCATTGTTCACTTTATTGAGATGGTCTGGAACCAAACATCCATTATCTCTGAGGTATTTCTGTATTTACAATGAGCTCAGATATTATGTGGAGATTTACAAAACAGAGTAAAAACAGGATTTTGATATAAGCAAAACCAATAAATAACATTGGAAATCTCCCTAATATGGTCTGAAAAATCTAAAATTGGTAAGTGAGTGACCTTGGTATGTTAAAGAATTCTTAGAACTTCCTCCTTTGACATGGAAGAGATCTTCATATTATGTTATCTGAATGACACAGGACAGATATTAAGTAGTAATATTATTGTATCAATAAAGTTTTCAATAAAATTGGTAACTGGAGACCTTCTGAAACAATAGTTTCTATTCTAGGTAACTTAAGAGAAGAGGATCTGGAAATTAGAGATAGATAAGAGAACATAAAATACTACCATTACCTACATTTGTCAAATGAGTCACATTTCATGGTTTCATTTATTCAACTCATCCACTCATTTTTTCTTCAGTTATGCATATGTTTACATCCTTTTTTATATTATTTTCCATTATGGCTTATCACAGGATATTGAATACAGTTCCCTGTGCTATACAGTAGGAACTTGTTGTTGATTCATTCTATATATAATAGTTTGCATCTGCTAATCCCAAACTCCCAGTCCTTCCCTCCTCCATCCCCCTCCCCCTCATCCACTCATGTAATCAATAGGTATTTATTTAGAATTTGCTATGTGCAGGTTCTTGTTTTTTAGTAGATTTGAACCTTAGACAAATATAGCATAAAAATTATGAAGTAGGTCATCACACAATTTCTTAATTACATGCTGGGCTTTCCTAAAGTGAAAGAAAATATGTTAGATTTGATTATTTTCAGTAATATTACTTAATGAGAGTAAATGTTCTATTACTTATCTTCTTGGGGGAAAAACATACTTTTTACTAATCAAATCATCCAGTTCATAGAGCTATTCCTTTTAGAGAAAATATTATTTTATGTGGACAATATTTTTATTCAAAACAGCTTTCACTCAGCACCTTTGTCTTAATGAACACTTTAAGTCACTGCCAGACTGATAGTACTTTGTTCATCATCAAAAAAATATTAAATTGTGCCCACTTTATTCATGAATTTTTCATTTAATCATATATATGTGTATATGTGTGTGTGTACATATATATATATATATGTATGTATAACGCATATATATAACAAATTGGCCAGGGAATCAGAAGCACTCTGTTCTATATCTGTCTCTGCCTACCTTGCTCAAATGAGCATGGCCTTTCATAAAGCACTTAATTTCTCCTGGGCTTGTTTACTTTTCTCCTAAAATAACCACACAAAAAAATCTGTATCTACAGAATTCTGCCATAAACATGGAAAATGAAATAATACTCATAGATTATTTAAAACCCTATGTCTTTAACTGAAATATCCACAGAATATGACTTGCCTTCTATGATGGACTAAATGTGTTCCCCCAAATTTCTATGTTGAAATCCCAAGGCTCACTGTGATGGTATAAGGAGGCGAGACCTTGGGAAGTGCTTAGGCCATGAGGTCCCCATAAATGGAATTTGTGCTCTTATAAAAAAGACCCCTGAGAACTCTCTTACCCTGATACCATGTGAGGACACAGCGAGAAATCACTATCTATGAACCAGGAAGTGACATCACCAGACACGAAACCTCCCAGAACCTTGACCTTGCTTCCCAGCCTTCAGAAAAATAAGAAATATATGTTTGTTGTTTATGTCACCCAGTCTATGGTAGTTTGTTAGAGCAGCCAAAAAGACTATGATACCCTCTGATATGCTCATGGATTTGAGTTTCTTCTTTTCAGATGGAGTGCACATAAGCAGGCCTTTATCATATCTTGGTTTGCTCATCTTTGGATTTAATCACTTTATTTTGAGGTCTGGGAACCTCACATATACACTCCAGCAACAACAGCAATTAAAAAAAAAAAAAAAAAACAACTAATTTGGAAGTAAACCAAGAGGAAGCTCATTTCTTTTTGTTCTAGGAAAAAAGGGGATTTGGTCCCTGAAGGTGCTTGTACTTCTAGGTGTTCTCTAAGAGAAAAACAAAAAACAACACCCCACAGATCATTAGGGTCATTTTAGACAAACTCTACACAAATATGGCTCCTGGAGATGTCTTGTGTCTCATGAAGGAAAGAAAAAAGCTACCCTAAATGGGGACTCTTACCTTCAGCATCGTGAAACTCCTTCACCCTTTGATGTATGAAAATATTTAATCAAAATCAAATGCTGCTGCCCCTATTTATACAAGTGCTTTATTATCCTGTATATTATACCACAACCCGCCTGGTTCTTAATGTGACCTAAAGAGCTAGTCGGCATTTATTACAAATGAAAGGCAGTAAGCTTCTGGCTGAGCAATTAATCACTGACACCAAGGAATTTCTTCTCTTCAGGTGGGGAACACATCCAAAAACGAAGAAAAATAATCGGGCTAATTAATTCTTATCTGCAAAGAGCAATTAGATAAATGACCTCAAAAAAACACTTGTCACCCTTAGTGAGACACTAACTTTCTAAATAGAATGTGTCTGAGCCTCTTTTCACTGGGCAAGTGATACTGTGAAATGGAGATGACAGAAAGGAAAGGGAGGGAAATGATAGGGGAGCAGGTTAATTAGAATGCAGGCCAAAGAGAGAGAGGCAGAGACAGAGACAGAGACAGCGATAGAGAGAGATGGAGAGATTTGGCTTGATCCAGTCACCTTGCTCTCCCGTCTCTGTAGACAGATAGGCGGGTAACAAAATGGAGGAAATGTGTGTGTGGCCAAACACTGCGGATCTCATGAAGGCAGGCTGCTCTCTGTCTCATTCTCTGGAACACCTTGCTTTCTGCCAGTGAGCTGCACTTCCTTCCCATACACACTACTGCTCATGGGAGGTACAAAATGCTGTTAAAACCAGGTTAGCCTGTCTTTTGCTTCTTCCTTTCTAAACTCTTTGATTTTTATTCTCTGGTCATATGCTTGGTAATGGAAATAGGCAAAGGGACAATTCAGCCTTCAAAACTGACTACCACAGCTAACATTTTTAATGTCCAAAATACAAGTTTTAAGTGGTTTTTATACATACAGTTTCAGGCTGTGTTTTTTCTTTCTTTCTTTCTTTTCTGTCTTCAGAAAAAATGGAAAACCGTACCTTTTTGATGGCAAGTTGATCTTTTCTTTTCTTTCTCCTCCTCCACTCCTTCCTCCTTTTCTTCTCCCCTTCTCCTTTTTTCTTTTTCTTCAGGCAAATTATTGTTAACCACAAGCAACATTTGGGGGAATCCTTCTACAAGCATTGTCTGCTACCAATGATCTTAAAAACTAAACCCACTGAGGGTCTCAAGCCAGTCTTAAGAGGCCAACTAACATGGAGAAGTTAGCCCTGAGGGAAGCCAGTCTCACCATAAATACATCCCAAATTCTTGGCTCACCTATACTTTGGTTCTATTGTTTTAAATGTGAGGACATCAACTTTTTGCCTTTAAGGAACTCTCTATAAGACTATACTTTTCTATTCTTCCTTACTGCAAAGATATCAGAAATATCTTTGTTTCAGAAATAAAGTAGATGTAAAATCCAGGCTAATCTGAGGCTGGGTAGAGCACGACTGACATGATCGGGAAATGTTACTACATTCTTCGCCTCCAAAAACTCCTTTCAAAATAACTCTATTACTGGCTCTGGCATATGACCTAAATAATGTCTTTATCTGAGCACATATTTTTCTCTTTAGTATCTCTTTCTTTTTTATATATAATAAACTTTATTTTTAGAGTCACTTTAGATTTACAAAAAAATAAAAAATACAAAGATAGTATATAGAGTCCCCATACAACTTGCACCAAGTTTTCCAAATAATTAACATTTTATATTACTATGGGACATTTGTTAAAATTGCTGACCCAATATTGACACATTATGATTAGCTAAAGTCCTTACATTATTTATAATTTTTTAGTTTTTACCTAATGTCTTTTTTTTTGTTCCAGGATGTCGCATTATCATGTCTTCTTAGGCTCTTCTTGGTTATGACAGTTTCTCAGACTTCCCTTGTTTTTGATGACCTAGGCAATTTGAAGATTACAAGTGAGCTATTTTATTGTATATGCCTCAGCTGGGATTTTTGAACTGACTCAAAACGGGTGTAAATTCAGGTAGATAGATGATAGATAGATAGATAGATAGATAGATAGATAGATAGATAGATGATAGATAGATAGATGAAGGAGAGATAGACAGTGGGATTCCTGTGACCATCTAACAAGTTGACATATAAAATGCTGGTTATAGAACAAGTACATAGGCTGTAGGTATGCAATCAATGTCAGTTCCCCTTTGCAAATCTGGTTGTCTGGTGCACTGACCTGTCCATACAAGTATCTGCTTCACCAATTTTGGTGGACATCATAACCAAAGCATTACATGTGCATGCAAATTATTCTGAAAGCAAATGAGGTCTTCAAAATAGTGGGTCATGTTCAAAAGCTCTTGAGTTCTCATATAATTCTTTGAGTATATTGATCCATAACATTACAAGGGAGTAGAGACGTATATTCACAAAAGTGAATGACACTTGAAAACCTCTCAAATTCACTAATTTCAAAAGACACCTTCTCTGGCAACAATTCTAATATTAATGATCAATATTTACCACTCTGTAAAACAGATACCTTTTCTAATTCAGCCCTCCAATCGGCCATGACTTCCTGATGCTAGAAATAAATAATAAATTATTAGAAATAAAGAGTAAGATCAGAACATTGTTACAAAAGCCTGAGTATAATTTTAAGAATCAAATGTTCTTTCTAAATGGAGGTCACTTTATAGTGTCCACTTTATAGATATACTGGAGAAATTTTACATTTAAGAGAAAATAAGGAAAAATGGAAATTTTGTTCACATACAATAGCCAATAATGCATATACTGATTAATTTTAAGCAATTAAATTAGCAAAAGTTTAGATGGCCATAAATTGACAATTCTTAATATCAAGAATTTAATAATTGATATACAGTCATCCTTCGGTATCCATGGGGGATTGTTTCCAGGAGTCCCCGTGAAGGTTTAAGTCCCTTATATAAAATGACATAATACAATGAACACATACAGTTCACCATCCATATCCAAAGATGAAAAACCCATGGATACAGAGAATCGACTTTAATGTCAGAAGTTGAGATACTACTTAACAGTTAAAAATCTTTTAAATCTACTAAACCAGCCCCCAAAGACCCATGGTTGGCTTCTTTTTTTAAGAGCAATTTTGATTCCAGCCAAGGTAAACATTTAGTGGAAATGAATTTCTCCTTGTATAAATATTTCAGAGTTGATAATCCTTGTGAGATGAGGCTAAGGGGAAGTAGATGAAAAGAAATGAGATACACTTCAAAAATTATTTCAAGGTTTATTTCAGGCCAAAGACAAAATAAAAGGTTAATTTAGAAGATACTTCCAGCACTATCCCAATATGTATATATTAGAAAAAGAAGTACAGCCCCCAAGTGATGCAATTTGTATATTAGCTCAAAGAATTAACAAGCATCTGGAATTAGTAGGAGTCTCTTACCTACCTTACACTAACATGGTAATGTGTAGTAAGAGGGTTGCAATGGACATGATTCATTTCTATTAAGATGAGTTGCTAACAAAGGACTGCACCTCCACTGGACTCCAATCAGATTATTATAAAACTAAAGCTGTTATTCAGTGGTTGGGAAGTGTACCTGCAAATGAGCCTCTTATTAGACTGAATTCTACTCCACAAAACTCCACTGATGACTAGTGCATGTTGACCGCAAAACATAGGACATAGTTAGTGTTAACTCAAGGTTCCTCAATCTCATTAGACACTTTTTTCCCCTGTAGACTTTGCTACCAGTATGTGATGTGCTCTCTACTTGTTTAGCAAAAACATAAAATATGTCTCTCTGAATGCTTCTCAAGTGCATGTTGGATATTGAAACTTTCACATTCAGAAAAATTATTTCTTGAACTCATAAAATAAGTTGGGACATGAGGAGAGAAGGCAATGAAGTGTAGATGATGGTAATGATGATAATGACAGCTATTATTTCCTGCTTTGTCAAGTCCTGTACCAGGCAATTACAAATACTGATTTGTTTATGTATTCTGGTTTCTAAAAAATTTAACCACTATTAGAATTACTTGGTTTAGATAAGAAAGGTTTAGAATTAGTCAGGCTTTCCTTTCCTTTTCAATTTTAGAAATCACAAATTTATATAGGATTGAAATAAAACCAATAAAATCTCATTGAGAGAGATTTCTGGCAATATTGCAGACAGCTAAAATTATGGATTTAAAATTATGATATTATATGCGATATTTTAATTTTATGTAACACCTAAAGTATACTTTTAATTTTATCACATATAAAATGTGAAACATATTTTATGAAATATTGAATACAAAGAAACATATATTCATTCAATTCTTTTAATTGCTTTTATGAACCGAAAAGAAAATAAAGAGTATTCAGAAGCTAAAATCTAACTGAAGTCTAAAGAAGTAAAGTTCTGTCCTGGCCTAAAACTTTAAGACTATGTATAAAACCAAGTAAATTTGAATTCAAGATTGCAAGGACTCATTGTGTCTGAAGAACAAGAGATAAATCCTAGAGCGCAACCAAGGAGGAGAGACTAATAGAACACACACATGAAGCTGGGACTCCAGTGACCTACATTTCATAGTTAGGGTAAATAAAAGATAAAATTGTACATAAAGACCACTCAGTAAGAAAAATTGCTTATCAGAAATAAGCACTGAAGGAGCAAAAGAATCCCACCATAGATCTGTAACTATAAGCTGGCCCTCCTATGGATTTGAAGCCTGAATTCATGATACCCAAGTAATCTGAAATATCTCAAGCTGAGAATTCATTTTAATGTTCTTCTGGCTGTGTAATGCTTTTAGACACTCTGCAGAAACAAAGCCAAACTAAACCAAATCAAAACAGTAAAACCTCTCCCTAGAAGACTTCACTGTCAAACTAGGCAGACTTTATCAGAATTCCCACTGATGAAGTTCCAAAAAATATGAGTGGGAAGTCAAAAAACACACAGAACATAAAGAAATAAAGTCACCATGGGCTAAAGAGTAGAATTACACTGCAAAAGTCTTCTGATTTTGGAATTATCTGTCACAAAGTATAAAATAAATCTGTATCATATGTTTAAAGAAATAAAAGATTGAAAATATGAGAAAAGAGAGATAATAAAAGAACTATGCATATTTGAAAAATAGCCAAATATTACTTACAGAAATAAAACCTATAACAAGTGAAATTAAAATTCAGTAGACCAGTTTAACATCAGATAAGACATAGCTAAAGAGAGAATTATTGAAAAGAAGAGAAAGCTGAAGAAAGCATCCAGAATGCAGTATAAAGAAATAAAAAGAGGGAGACATATGGAAAATAGATTTTAAAACACAGAAGAAAGAGTAAGAGGGTCTAATAAATACATAATTTGAATGCCAGAAGGAAAGGAGAGAAAGAATGAGGGAGAGGCAATGTCTGAAGAAATAAGTCTGAAATAAGTCTAGAAATAATTTTCTAGAAGTGGTAAAATATACCAGTTCACAGATTCAGGAAGCTTAAGGTAAGACAAACAAAAAAAATGAAATCCAAGTTTAGACACATCACGGTGAAACTGCAGAACATGAACGACAAAGACAATGCATCTACAGAGAAAAAAGAGATTACTTTCAAGAGGACGGTAATAAGGCTGCCAACTAACTTCTTAACAGCCAAAGTGGACATCAGAAGTCCAAGAGAATATGCTAAAGAACAAATTTCTTCAGGTTTAAAAAAATGATGTCAGAAGGAAATTATGAAATGAAAAAGGAATGATAAGCATATAAGATATTTGTGATATGCATATTATATTATAAATAAATATTAGATGTATAAAGCAAAGATGTGTATAATTTGTGGAGTTAAAAGAGAAAGTAAAATATATTACTGGACAAAACAGAACTTGAATTAGGAAGAAAGTGATCAAAATTAAAATGTTTTCAGAGTTTTGAATTTTTTGTGAAAAAGTTAAATATGTTGATGAACTTACACTTTTATAAATTAAGTATGGATGGTAAACTTCTAAGATAACCAGTTGTGTGTATAACTCCTAATCTGATAGAGAGAATGAGAAAAAATAGTGAATCAATACAGAAGAAGGTAGGAAGTGAGAAAAAAAAGATACACAACAAGGTCAGGATACGAAAGAGCTTCAAAATATGAAAGCAGAAATAAATCCAAATATACAACAATATGAATAATTGCAAATGGAGTCAATGCTTCAGTTAAAGTATAAATACTGTCAAACTTTTTGTTTATTCCAAAATTTATGCTAAAAATTTATGTTAATAAAGGAAAATTTAAACATCAGAATATAGAAAGGATAGAAGTAAAAGAATGAAAAGAAAGCTGGTATAGTTATATTAAGATCAGAAAAAATAAAAAAGAGCAGAATGTCAGGCAAAAAGCTTTATAAGAATTAAAGGATTTTCACAATTTACATATTGATAAATCTGGACATTGCCCAAAAGTATCCTATAACATAGTCTCTATATAGCTAAGATGGACAGATCCACAGGAAAAAAAATGACACATTCACCTTCTTATTGGGAGATACGTCATACAGACAAAAAAAAAACCCTGCTAAGTCTAAAGGCAATTTGAAAAGAACAATTAAGAATCTTCATCCAATGGGCATATATTAAAAAAAAAACCTAGCTCCAATAATTGTAGAAGAAGCTGTCTTTTCAAGGACACCGAAAAGCAAGTCTCAATGAATTGCAAAGGATTGCTAACAGAAAGACCACATTGTTTTAGTTAGACATTTAAACATATGAAATTATTATGAACAAGTTTATGCTAATAAACTTGAGAACATATCTTCAATTGCTTCCCTAGGTGCATATTCTGGACCATCCTATATCTGTGCTATAAACTAAAAAATAACAAAAATGTCTAAAGAAATAAAAATGTCTATAAAAATAGATAAATAATTCTTGTTTTCGTCATACATTGAAATACTACACAACAGTGAAAATAAATGAGTTACAAGCATGCTCCATATATGAAACAACATGGAGTATTCTAAGATTATAATTTTGGGCAAAAAGCCCCAATAGTAACAAATTGCATATACAATTCCATTACATATATATATGTATATATATGTAAAAGCTAAATGGCAAGGGAATAGCAAAATTAATAATTTAGAATAGTGTTTATCTCTAAAGGGAGTGAGAAAGGTCGGGATTTAATAGAAACATATAGGGACTCAAAAGGTAATGGCAATATTTTAATGTTTTATTTCTTGCATTGAGTTGTACTTATTATTTTTTATATCATACACCTATTTTTAAATCTTTTCAATATTTAATAAAATTGAAATATACCAATTTTTAGCACCAAGGTCTGGGCTGAGTGATAAATCAGATTAAATCAAAATGGACTTTTCATGACTAGTTCATGCTGTAATTGACACCAAATTACATGATTCATTAGTTTGTATAATTCAGAAGTAATGGGAGTTTCCCCCTCAGACTTTTTGTTTTAGCAAGTTTCCAACATAGAGAAAAGTTGAAAGAATAATACAAAGAACATGTTTAACCTCTCTGTAAATAACATTTGTTGATATTCTCTCTCTGTCTCTAATATCACTTTGGATTTTTATTATAACACATTAAGTTGAATATGTTCTAATCCAAACAGTTTCAAATTTGTCCAGTAGCAGCCCTCCACACTGGCTCTTGTGTTTTTTTGGTCTGAGATCATGAATATTTGAGTCCTTCCTTTCTTTTTGGCATAACTTGATGTCCTGGGCTCACTGTGCCTTCTCTGCCAGTGGAACAAATTTGAACTACTAACTTTCGTTGAAAGCAGGTACACACCTCTGGTGGTGTTGCCAGTATTCGCTAATAATCGTTATGCTTTGAAATTGTCTTCTGATTTGGTGGATACAAATCAAGTCTCATGTATCTATCACAAAAGGCTCTTTCTAGAGGAATTTATTTACAAATAAAATCTGTGTGTCTTTGTTTTAACTAATTTGAATTCACAATTGACCCTTTAAACTTGAGTACCTGAACTATATCTTCCTTTATTCTTCCTCCTCCTGAGTCTGGCAAATATTGATATTCAATTAATATTTGTCAAATGGCATTAAATACCAGGCAGCTATGTGAGTGTGAGTGTGTGTGTGTGTGTGTGTGTGTGTGTGAGTGCACATGAACTGAAATGAAATAACCTAGAAGGAGGACAGGCAGGGGTCTGTAAGTTAACCGAAACCACATTTCATCTTTATCTCCCACTTAAAAACCGATTGGCCTCTGTTTTTCAAGGTTATCACCCTTGTCTGAAGAGGCTTGAAATGCTCCTCACAAATGCAGTTGTTGACTTTCAAGCACGAACCTTCTCCCCGACCCCACTCCTGTTACCCACCCCTCCCAGAAACCAGTGGGTTTTTGAGCGACTTCTGCTTCAGCGGCTGAAATGATTGGAGCTGACTGGAACACTCCAGGCAGGCCTCCTAGCCACACGCTCGGCCTAACTTATGTAAACATCGTCCTGTTGACAACCTTCTCCTACCCCATCTGCAGCTGCGGAGGAATCCATTATTTTTCCTGTCCCAGGGGAAGGAAAAGGTCTCGGGCATCATTACTCCTAGGCAAACGTAACTGACTCTACCACATACCCTAATTTGCTTGCCATAATTATAGGTCGCTCACCCGCTTTGTTATTTCCAACCCCCTCCCCTTTTTTATTCTTATCAATAATAAATGGAGCCCGTGAATCACGCTGCTGTAATATTTGGATATTATGAAAATGCTAATAATAATAAGGTGGCGTCAGCAACACCCTGGTTTTATCAGCTGGTCAGATGCTCTATTAGGCAGCCAGTGAGGAGTTCAAGCAAATTGGTTATGTTAATGTCCTGTAGTACTTGGAAAAGATGAGGAGTTGGCAATTAATTTTTTCCAGGCTGCAGGCCGACAGGCAAATTTATATTCCTCCCTCTTCATGGGATCAAGCTAAGAGAAGGTGAGGTAGAAAAGTGAGCCTCAAGTAGCTTTCCATGATCTAATTGAACGATGCTAAATAAAGCCTGGAGAGGAGAGGGGAGAGGGGGAAAGTGCACCCAACAATGGACGAGCGATGCTCTCCTCCATTCATTCCGCTGACAGGGCTTTTGCAACTTAAACCTGTTTTATTAATTATGTTTGACATTTCCTTAATTAGTTTCATTTACATCCCATCAGCCCCTACCAGACGATTGCTCCATACATCATTTTACTAGAGAAGCATGATGCCTACGGAATTATAACAACAACAGATAATTTTATGTAACTTACAGAAAATTGTGGACAGTCCTTTCCATTTTCAGGGGTTTTATAAAAGGGAGGAAAACTTTACCCCACAGGGTTTGGTATTTTTTTCCTTCTGAATTTCTAAGATAACTAATATGTTTACAAACTTATATCCCAAAGTGTAGATTGGTATACTCAAGTTTACGTCCAGCTTAAGACAATACTAAACCTTCAAAATTATTCTTAAGCAACAAAAGATATAAGCCTGAATAAAAGGGATGGTCTTAGTCCTTACAACATAATGTCCCCTGATGCCACCAGCCAAGTGTACCCACTTGCTCCTTCCGTGAGAACTCAGCCCACACTTCGATACAGGAGCCTCAGGCTTACCAAGCCCTTAGGTACAAGGTTGAACAAAATTAAATGGATTAATTAAAGAATAAATTAGGAGCCCAGGTCCTGAACTAACCTGCTGAAGTTCACTTTGTGACAATGAGTTATCTAACCTTCTGGCTTTGCTCTGAGATTATCAAATGATATAAAATAAACGGCAGGCATTTGTAAGCATGAAGCACTGTATTCGTGTAAGGCACTATTTTTGTTGCTGCTGTTGTTCTATGCCGGTTATAGAAGTGACTTGCAGGGCTCCTGATGCCTGTGACTGTGTGTTTGTGCTTTAAGAGTCTGACTTCTAGCCCACAGATATTGTGCAGAGACCCCCAAGCCTTTATCTCAGGTTTCCAGCCTGAGTTCCTGATTCCAAGACACTGGTCTTGTTGCCCGCATAAACAAATGACACTTTCCCACTGTTCATTTACTTGGTTGAATTTCTTACTTTAAATCTGAACTTATTGCACTTTCCTTATCCTCACTCCCATTGCTGCCTTCTTGGAACTTGACTAAATGGAACCAACCAACCTTTCTCTTTGCGCTGCTTCCCTGAATATGTTGACCTATTACGACCCAAGTTCTAGAGTGGTGTTTTCATAAAATACATATTCAAAATTAATATGAGATAAATGACCTCTGCCAAACAACTAGGACTGTAAGACTTGGTTATTAATTGGTACTACCAGTTCACCAAAACCATGTTGAATGGTGTCTTCCTAATTATCACTATTACTGCTAATCTGGCTTACATTCCCCAAATTTACTGTTACTTTTAACTGGAAATCATAGTCTAGCGTTATGGCCGTTATTAGTTTTACAAAAGCCAGTCAAGGTAAATGCAGGGGGCTGGTCTTCAGGATGTGCAATGCATGTTTTAGGTTGAAATTCAGACACATGAGTTAACACTGCTTCCAAGTAATAATCACCATATGGACTTCAGTCAGTTGGCAACTTCTACTTATATTAATCCAAAACACTTAAAGCATCAAAGAACCATCATTAACCCATAATTCATTATTCAATGTATAAGAGATTACAGTTAAGGAATCTCCTCTTTCTCTAATCACCATCTCTCTGGATCTATTTTTTATTCATTCTTTTCTGTCATAGAGAAATTAGTGATTCTCGCTTTTTTTTTTAACATCTGTATTGGAGTATAATTGCTTTAAAATGGTGTGCTAGTTTCTGCTGTATAACAAGGTAAATCAGCTTTAAATATACATACATCCCCATATCTTGTCCCTCTTGCGTCTCCCTCCCACCCTCCCTATCCCACCCCTCTAGGTGGTCACAAAGCACCCAGCTGATCTCCCTGTGATATGCGGCTGCTTCCCACTAGCTATCTATTTTACATTTGGTAGTGTATATATGTCCATGCCACTCTCTCACTTCGTCTCAGCTTATGCTTCCACCTTCCCATGTCCTCAAGTCCATACTCTATGTCTGCGTCTTTATCCTGTCCTTTTTTTTTTTTTTGATTCCATATATATGTGTTAGCATACGGTATTTGTTTTTATCTTTCTCACTTACTTTGCTCTGTATGACAGTCTCTGGGTCTATCCACCTCACTACAAATAACTCAGTTTAGTTACTTTTTATGGCTGAGTAATATTCCACTGTATGTATGTGCCACATCTTCTTTATCCATTCATCTGTCGATGGACACTTAGGTTGCTTCCATGTCCTGGCTATTGTAAATAGAGCTGCAATGAACACTGTGGTACATGACTCTTTTTGAATTATGGTTTTCTCAGGGTATATGCCCAATAGTGGGATTGCTGGGTCATATGGTAGTTCTATTTTAGTTTATTGAGGAACCTCCATACTGTTCTCCATAGTGGCTGTATCAATTTACATTCCCACAAACAGTGCAAGAGGGTTCCTTTTTCTCCACACCCTCTCCAGCATTTATTGTTTGTAGATTTTTTGATGATGGCCATTCTGACAGGTGTGAGGTAATACCTCACTGTAGTTTTGATTTGCATTTCTCTAATGATTAGTGATGTTGAGCATCCTCTCATGTGTTTGTTGTCACTCTGTATATCTTCTTTGGAGAAATGTCTATTTAGGTCTTCTGCCCATTTTTGGATTGGGTTTTTTGTTTTTGTGATATTGAGCTGCATGAGCTGCTCGCATATTTTGGAGATTAATCCTTTGTCAGTTGCTTCGTTGGCAAATATTTTCTCCCACTCTGAGGTTTGTCCCTTCATCTTGTTTATGGTTTCCTTTGCTGTGAAAAAGCTTTTAAGTTTCATTAGATCCCATTACTTTATTTTTGTCTTATAATTCCATTTCTCTAGGAGGTGGGTCAAAAAGGATCTTGCTGTGATTTATGTCATGGAGTGTTCTGCCTATGTTTTCCTCTAAGAGTTTTAAAGTGTCTGGCCGTATATTTAGGTCTTTAATCCATTTTGATTTTGTTATTTTTGTATAGTGTTAGGGAGTGTCCTAATTTCATTCTTTTACATGTAGCTGTCAAGTTTTCCCAGCACCACTTACTGAAGACACTGTCTTTCCTCCATTGTATATTCTTGCCTCCTTTATGAAAGATAAGGTGACCATATGTGCATACGTTTATCTCTGGGCTTTCTATCCTGTTCCATTGATCTATATTTCTGTTTCTGTGCCAGTACCATACTGCCTTGATTACTGTAGCTTTGTTGTATAGCCTAAAGTCCAGAAGCCTGATTCTTCCAGCTCCGTTTTTCTTTCTCAAGATTGCTTTGGCTATTTGGGGTCTCTTGTGTTTCCGTACAAATTGTGAAATTTTTTGTTCTAGTTCTGTGAAAAATGTCATTGGTTGTTTGATAGGGATTGAATTGAATCTATAGATTGCTTTGGGTAGTAGAGTCATTTTCACAATGTTGATTCTTGCAAACCAAGAAGATGGTATATCTCTCCATTTGTTTGTATCATCTTTAATTTCTTTCATCAGTGTCATAGTTTTGTGCATACAGTTCTTTTGTCTCCCTAAGTAGGTTTATTCCTAGGTATTTTATTCTTTTTGTAGCAATGGTAAATGGGGTGTTTCCTTAATTTCTCTTTCAGAGTTTTCATCATTAGTGTATAGGAATGCAAGAGATTTCTGTGTATTAGTTTTGTATCCTGCTACTTTACCAAATTCATTAATTAGCTCCAGTAGTTTTCTGGTAACATCTTTAGGATTCTCTGTGTATAATATCATGTCATCTGCAAACAGTGACAGATTTACTTCTTGTTTTCTGATTTGGATTCCTTTTATTTCTTTTTCTTCTCTGATTGCTGTGGCTAAAACTTCCAAAACTATGTTGAACAATAGTGGTGAGAATGGGCAACCTTGTATTGTTCCTGATCTTAGTGGAAAAGGTTTCAGTTTTTCACCATTGAGAATGATGTTGGCTGTGGGTTTGTCATATACGGCCTTTATTATGTTGAAGTAAGTTCTCTCTATGCCTACTGTCTGGAGGGTTTTTATCATAAATGTGTATTGCATTTTGTCAAAAGGTTTTTCTGCATCTATTGAGATGATCATATGGTTTTTCTCCTTCAGTTTGTTAATATGGTTTATCACGTTGATTGATTTGCATATATTGAAGAATCCTTGTATTCCTGGGATAAACCCCACTTGATCATGGTGTATGATCTTTTTAATGTGCTGTTGGATTCTCTTTGTTAGTATTTTGTTGAGGATTTTCGCATTTATGCTCATCAGTGATATTGGTCTGTAGTTTTCTTTTTTTGTGGTATCTTTGTCTGGTTTTGGTATCAGGGTGATGGTGGCCTTGTAGAATGAGTTTCAGAGTGTTCCCCCTTCTGCTATATTTTGGAAGAGTTTGGGAAGGATAGGTGTTAGCTCTTCTCTAAATGTTTGATAGAATTTGCCTGTGAAGCCATCTGGTCCTGGGCTTTTGTTTGTTGGAAGATTTTTTTTTTTTTTTTTGTGAAACCCTTTTATTGAGCACTCGTTTTCTATTGGACACTTTTTAAAAAATTTTTTATTTTATTTATTTATTTATTTATGGCTGTGTTGGGTCTTCATTTCTGTGCAAGGGCTTTCTCTAGTTGTGGCAAGCGGGGGCCACTCTTCATTGCGGTGCGTGGGCCTCTCACTATCACGGCCTCTCCTGTTGCGGAGCACAGGCTCCAGACGCGCAGGCTCAGTAATTGTGGCTCACGGGCCTAGTTGCTCCGCGGCATGTGGGATCTTCCCAGACCAGGGCTCTAACCCGTGTCCCCTGCGTTGGCAGGCAGATTCTCAACCACTGCACCACCACGGAAACCCTGTTGGAAGATTTTTAATCACCATTTCAATTTCAGTTCTTGTGATTCGTCTGTTTATATTTTCTATTTCTTCCTAGTTCAGTCTTGGAAGGTTGTGCTTTTCAAAGAATTTGTCCATTTCTTCCAGGTTGTCCATTTTATTGGCATACAGTTGCTTGTAGTAATCTCTCATGATCCTTTGTATTTCTGCAGTGTCAGTTGTTACTTTTCCTTTTTCATTTCTATAGGTATTGATTTGAGTCTTCTCCCTTTTTTTCTTGATGAGTCTAGCTTACGGTTTTTTAATTTTGTTTATCTTGTCAAAGAACCAGCTTTTAGTTTTATTGATCTTTGCTATCGTTTCCTTCATTTCTTTTTCACTTATTTCTGATCTGATCTGTATGATTTCTTCTGCTAACTTTGGGGTATTTTTGTTCTGCTTTCTCTAATTGCTTTAGGCATAAGGTTAGGTTGTTTATTTGAGATGTATCTTGTCTCTTTAGGCAGGAGTGTATTGCTATAAACCTCCCTCTTAGAACTGCTTTTGCTGCATCCCATAAGTTTTGTGTCGTCGTGTTTTCATTGTCATTTGTTTCTAGGTATTTTTTGATTTCCTCTTTGACTTCTTCAGTGATATCTGGGTTATTAAGTAGTGTATTGTTTAGCCTCCATGTTTTTGTATTTTTTACATATTTTTTCCTGTAAGTGATATCTTGTCTCATAGCATTGTCATCAGAAAGGTTACTTGATATGATTTCAATTTTCTTATATTTACCAAGGCTTGATTTGTGACCCAAGATATGATCTATCCTGGAGAATGTTCCAGCAGCACTTGAGAAGAAAGTGTATTCTGGTTTTTTTGGATGGGATGTCCTATAAATATCAATTAAGTCCATCTTGTAAAATGTATCATTTAAGCTTGTGTTTCCTTATTTATTTTCATTTTGGGTGACCTGACCATTGGTGAAAGTGGGGTTTTAAAGTCCCCTATCATGATTGTGTTACTGTTGATTTCCCCTTTTATGGCTGTTTGCATTTACCTTATGTATTGAGGTGCTTCTATGTGGGGTGCATAAATATTTACAATTGTTGTATCTTCTTCTTGGATTGATCCCTTGATCATTATGTAGTGTCCTTCTTTGTCTCTTGTAACAGAATCTATTTTAAAGTCTATTTTGTCTGATATGAGAATTGCTACTCCAGCTTTCTTTTGATTTCCATTTGCATGGAATATCTTTTTCCATCCCCTCACTTCCAGTCTGTATGTGTCCCTAGATCTGAAGTGGATCTGTTGTAGACAGCATATGTACAGGTCTTATTTTTGTATCCATTCAGCCAGTCTATGTCTTTTAGTTGGAGCATTTAAACCATTTACATGTAAGGTAGTTATCTATTTGTATGTTCCTATTACCATTTTCTTAATTGTTTTGGGTTTGTTTTTATAAGTGTTTTCCTTCTCTTGTGTTTCCTGCCTAGAGAAGTTCCTTTAGCATGTGTTGTAAAGCTGGTTTGGTGGTGCTGAATTCTCTTAGCTTTTGCTTCTCTGTAAAGGTTTTAATTTCTCTGTCAAATCTGAACGAGATCCTTGCTGGGTAGAGTAATCTTGGGTGTAGGTTTTTCCCTTTCATCACTTTAAATATGTCCTGCCACTCCCTTTTGGTGTGCAGAGTTTCTGCTGAAAGATCAGCTGTTAACCTTATGGGGATTCCTTTGTATGTTAATTGTTGCTCTTCCCTTGCTGCTTTTTATATTTTTTCTTTGTATTCAATTTTTGATAGTTTGATTAATATGTGTCTTGGTATATTTCTCCCTTTATTTATCCTGCATGGGACTCTCTGCACTTCCTGGACTTGATTGACTATTTCCTTACCCATATTAGGGAAGTTTTCAACTATAGTCTCTTCAAACATTTTCTCAGTCCCTTTTTTTTTCTCTTCTTCTGCTGGGACCCCTATAATTCAAATGTTGGTGAGTTTAATGTTGTCCCAGAGGGCCCTGAGATTGTCCTCAATTCTTTTAATTCTTTTTTCTTTATTCTGTTCTGTGGTAGTTTTTTTCCACTATTTTGTCTTCCAGGTCACTTATCTGTTCTTCTGCCTCAGTTATTCTGCTAATGATTCCTTCTAGAGAATTTTCAATTTCATTTATTGTGTAGTTCATCATTGTTTGTTTGCTCTTTAGTTCTTCTAGGTCCTTGTTAAATGTTTCTTGTGTTTTCTCCATTCTATTTCCAGCATTTTGGATCATCTTTACTATCATTACTCTGGATTCTTTTTCAGGTAGCCTATTTCCTCTTCATTTGTTTGGTCTGGTGGGGTTTTACCTTGCTCCTTCATCTGCTGTGTATTTCTCTGTCTTCTTATTTTGCTTAACTTACTGTGTTTGTGGTCTCCTTTTCAAAGGCTGCACGTGTGTAGTTCCTGTTGTTTTTGGTGTCTGCTCCCAGTGTGTAAGGTTGGTTCAGTGGGTTGTGTAGCCTTCCTGGTGGAGGGGGACTGGTGCCTGTGTTCTGGTGGATGAGGCTGGATCTTGTCTTTCTGGTGGGCAGGAACATGTCTGTTGGTGTGTTTTGGGGTGCCTGTGACCTTATTATGATTTTAGGCAGCCTCTCTGCTAATGGGTTGGGTTGTGTTCCTGTCTTGCTAGTTGTTTGGCATAGGGTGTCCAGCACTGTAGCTTGCTGGTCATTGAGTGGAGTTGGATCTTAGAGTTTAGATGGAGATCTCCGGGAGAGCTTTTGTTGTTTGATATTATGTGGGGCCTGGAGGTCTCTGGTGGACCAATATCCTGAACTCAGCTCTCCCACCTCAGAGGCTCAGGCCTGACACCTGGCCAGAGCACCAAGACCCTGTCAGCCACACGGCTTAGAAAAAAAGGGAGAAAAAGAATGAAAAAGAAAGAAAGAAAGAAAGAAGAATTAAAGTTATTAAAATAGAAAAAAATATTAAAAATAAAAATGTAAATAAAAAAAGAGAAAGAAAGAAGAGAGCAACCAAACCAAAAAACAAATCCACCAATGATAAAAGCGCTAAAAACTGTACTAAAAAAAACAAAAAACAAAAAAACGGACAGTCAGGATCCTAGGACAAATTGCAAAAGCAAAGCTATACAGACAACATCACACAAAGAACCATACACATACTCACTCACAAAAAGAGAAAAAGGAAATATATATATATATATATATATATATATATACATATATATATATAAATAAAAAAGGAAGAAAGCAAGCAAATCAATAAATAAATCTACCAATGATAATAAGCTCTAAATACTAAACTAAGATAAACATAAAACCAGAAATAAATTAGATGCAGAAAGCAAACCCCAAGTCTACAGTTGCTCCCAAGGTCCACCGCCTCAATTTTGGGATGATTCGTTGTCTATTCAGGTATTCCACAGATGCAGGGTACATCACGTTGATTGTGGAGATTTAATACACTGCTCCTGAGGCTGCTGGAAGAGATTTCCCTTTGTCTTCTTTGTTCGCAAAGCTCCTGGGATTCAGCTTTGGATTTGGACACGCCTCTGAGTGTAGGTGGCCTGAGGGCATCTGTTCCCCACCCAGACAGGTGGGGGTTAAAGGAGTGGCTGATTAGGGTGATCCTGCTCACTCAGGCTGGGGGAAGGGAGGGGTACAGAATGCAAGGTGAGCCTGCAGCGGCAGAGACCGGCGTGACGTTGCAACAGCCTGAGGCATTCTGTGTGTTCTCCCGGGGAAGTTGTCCCTGGATCACGGGACCCTGGCAGTGGAAGGCTGCATAGGCTCCCAGGAGAGGAGGTGTGGCTAGTGACCTGTGCTTGCACACAAGCTTCTTGGTGGGTGTAGCAGCAGCCTTAGCGTTTCATGCCGGTCTCTGTGGTCCACACTGATAGCTGCAGTTCGTGCCCATCTCTGGAACTCGTTTCGTTGGTGCTCTGAATCCCCTCTCCTCAGGCACCCTAAAACAATAGTCTCTTGCCTCTTAGGCAGGTCCAGAGTTTTTCCCGGACTCCTTCCATGCTAGCTGTGGTGCACTAGCTCCCTTCAGGCTGTGTTCAAGCAACCAACCCCAGTCCTCTCCCTGGGATCTGAACTCCAAAGCCCGAGCCTCAGCTCCCAGCCCCAACCCACCCGGCAGGTGAGCAGACAAGCCTCTCACGTTGGTGAGTGGTGGCTGGCACCAATCCTCTGTGCAGAGTCTCTCTACTTTGCCCTCTGCACCCTTGTCGCTGTGCTCTCTTCTGTGGCTCAGAAGCTTCCCTCCTCTGCCCATCTGCTGTCTCCACCAGTGAAGGGGCTTCCTAGTGTGTGGAAACTTTTCCTCCTTCACAGCTCCCTCCCAGAGGTGCAGGTCACATCCCTATTCTTTTGTCTCTCTTTTTCCTTTTTTCTTTTGCCCTACCCAGGTACATGGGGAGTTTCTTGCCTTTTGGGAAGTCTGAGGTCTTCTGCCAGTGTTCAGTAGGTGTTCTGTAGGAGTTGTTCCACATGTAGGTGTAGTTTTGATGTATTTGTGGGGAGGAAGGTGATCTCCTCGTCTTACTTCTCTGCCATCTTGAAGGCGCCCCCCGGTGATTCTCTTCTTAACCTATCTGTGGTATGCAATTGTCCACTCACATTTTCTTCCTTAAGGATCCTCTTTTTTTCAGATTTTTGCATTAATCACATCCATGTTTCCCTTTTTACTGGGGGGAAAAAGGCAATTTTCTCCTATGAGCTCTTTTAATTTCCATTTTATTTTTCTTTTGTTTTCACTGTTGAAATTCTTAAGTAAATCATCCATACCTGCTTTACCCTGTCCCTCTGTGTGACTACATTACAAACTCCTTGCAATGTTTCTTACACTTCTACTGTTGAAGTAGGATTCCTGAAAGCCCCTATTTCCATCCTAATGAACACCCTCAACCCTGTTCTTATGCCTAGGTTTTTTTTCATGATCTTCATGGAAAACCAACACTTCCTTGTTGAAACTCAACTTTTTCCTCTTCCTTTTTTCCTAATCCATTAAAAAAAATCAAGGACCTACTCTGCCCAAAAAGCAGTGCTTGTAGATTCACCAAAAATAAGGTAAAATTTTGTTCCTCCAGGAGTTTGAATCTGGAGAGGTAAATGTGTAAACATGGATGTTATCATGTGGAAAGTAAAGGGCTCCAATGAACATACGGTCTTTTCTTCCAAACCAGCCAACCTTTCAACAGCTCTGTTCTTAACATGAGATTGGTACTGTACTCCAACTCACTCAGTCACTAGTCTTGTTTGTTCCTTGCCTTTTCTTGTTCTCCAAATATTCCCAATACTCCAAATACTTCATCTAATAAATTCCCAATTACTAGTTATTCATCTTTAAGATGGCTTTAACCCTTGATTTTTTTCAAGTTCCCTTTGTCTAGTGATTTCATCTCTGGACAACCAGAATGACATCTTAAATGCCTCCTGAATTCCAGAATCTCCTGTCTCCAGTCCTTTCTTTCTGCTGAAGCCAGACTTATCTTGGCAGAGCCTTGTTTAGTGCATGTCATTCTGTCCAAACTCTTGAATAACTTCATTGCTGTTGACTAAAACTTCAAACCTTTTAATCTAAGATTCACAGTGCTTCCCAGTATGACTCCATTCTCCCATTCACCTCCCCAGCCATCCACAATAGTCATGCTACCCTTTTCTCTGGAACCACACCTTGAGTGTTCTCTGCTCTTGTTTTGGCTGACACCATTCCCTCCATCTTCTGTGTTCTCCCCACAAGGGGGACCACCAATCCCGACCCCACACCCAGAGCTCAGCTCAGTGTCCTCCCAATCATCTGCCAGCTCACCAAGGTGACACTCCTCTCCTGAATTCTTACTCCTCTTCTCTCCACTTTTTATTTCTGATTCTGCCCTGACCTTGGACAGCTCTGGTGCTGTTGTTTTTGAACTAATATTTTTTTATTTCAGCTATCATCCAACTCGTTAGTTATTTATGTGTATTCCTTCCAGAAGATTGTAAGTCCTTATGTTTTTACGTATTTATTTTACTTATATCACATACCTGGTGTTCATTCTATACTGAGGAAGAGCAGAACAGCATGTTACCCTTATCTGTGCCAATACAATTAACTAGAGTATCAGCACATACTAATTCTCAGGGAATATATGATGAGTGAGAATTAATACCCTCAGAAAAAAGTTGAAAAATCAGTAGACCCCATGGTAAAACCTACACTGTCATGAAGAATCATTTATTAAACTATCAGGACTATTGCTTTAAAGTATGAATCATTTATTTCATTAAGTAGACACTTAAAAAGAAAGAAGTATAATTCTTTGACATAATTGCCATTTAATGAATAATAACTAGCATCAATAGTTTGTTTTTCTAGGTGTCAAACATCATGCTAGGCCACATGGGTTATTTCACACATACACAGCAAAAGGTGAACATTATTATCTATGTTTTATAGGTAGAAAAAAATTGAGACAGAGAGAAGACAAAATTTTCACAAGTTCACAAATCTACATTAAATACTTGAGCTGAGATTTGAATTTACATCAGCTTGACTGTAAAATGATGTTCTTTCTGGTATGCTGGGGGCTATCAATCATATTAGAAATTTACACCCATCAAATTAATCTCATAATTGCTCAGATTGGTGCACATTGAAAACAAAAGCAAGAAATGCTTATGATTTTGACTTATCTCAAGAAGTATAATAAGAGGTAATATCTATTGACTATTCACTACAGGTGAGGCCCTTTTCTAGGAGCTTTACTTGTGGCAGCCTTAAATACTTCAATCACATCTACTTCATGAGAAGGGCACTATGATTCCTGCTTCATGGAATAAGAAATCAGAGCATAGAGAGTTTTGATTACCAGCCAAGTTCCTACAACTGAGAAATCACAGAGCCGTGATTTATCTCGTGCAGGATGACTCCAAGGGTTTTCAACAATGGTGTCAGTTCAAAAAATGTATTCCTCCGTGAGCAAAAAGGAAAATAACTCTGAAGCCTCTGTGGGTAAGCCCTTAGATAACAACTAGATTGCTCTGTACCTTAAAAAAAATTATATTCATACCTCCTGACACCCCTAAGTGGTAAGAAGCACTTCACGTTAAATCAATCCTTACATCATTTCTTTCACCAGGCTAGCACTACTCTTCTCATATTATGGAAGAAAGCATGAGACAAGGGAAGAAAAGAAATGATCTTATCCCTGAAACAGGCGCTCTTGAATTGGCCCTTGTCTGTTGTGCCCTGCCACTTTGTGGTGCACATGTATTTATCATTTTCATCCTCTTCAGCCAGGTGCCCTATGTGATCCAAATATCAAGCCATAAAGGTCATTTTCTGATCTACTTCTTCTATTTCAATAATTCTATGTTACATTGGTATGGAGCTTTAGAGGGAGTAATTTTGGAATAGCTTCCTGCTTCCAGGGAGGTAGGACTAAGGACAATTAGGAGACCACATGGGATGTGAAAAATACAGCTGAGGTCATGGTATCCAAGACCATTAAGGGCTTTTCATCAGGGTCAAGGAAATAGATTTAAATAGTCTGGTTCTAAACTAGATATTTATATTCTACCCATTTACATTCTTTCTGAATTCATAGTGATGCAAATTCATCACACAAAGTCTGAAGTTTTCACTTATTATCTAGTCTATACTTGAAAGTGGCTTTATTTTGGTATTTGAATGAAGGGAGGTCTAATACCTGTTTTCTGATGTTTCAGAAATCTGACTGAAAATAGCACTAAGTATGAATTCAGCAACAACCTACCTGGTTATGTCCACCTAAAACTGCCACTGAAACTGCCTAAAAGCTTTATCTGTTGCTGATGATCACTTTAGTCTGGGTCAGTACAAATCGCCTCAGCGCACTTTTTCTCACTATATCATATGATAAATTCTTGGGTCTTGATTTGGTGGTGAATCCCTAAATGTTAACTCCAATCAATGGAAATTACTGAACACTTCTAGGCCTAAAAATTGTTCTAGGTCCTGCTGACAGAGGAATGAAGAAGACAGGTGAGGTTCTTGGTGCCCAAGAGTTTATATCCTACTGGAGAGAGCAGGTCACATAGGGAAGAATAACCCAAGAAAGTGAAATGGTATAATGAGAGTGACTGGTCCGGGGAGGAGGCGGGGAGGCGAGGAACATCAGTCAGAGTGATACGGGAGGGAGACTGAATGCAGAGGCCAAGATAAGGGTTGAGAGGGGGAATTCAAGACAGAGGGAAGGGCACGTGCAGAGCCCTTTTCCAGAAAAGAGTTTGGTGTGTTCAAGGTAAAGAAGCCAGCATAGCTCCACCAGAATGGGCAAGAAGAGAAACACAAGAGGACATCTGAAGTGGACCTTTGGATGTTATTCTAAGCTCAACGGGAAGCCGCAGAGAATACATCTGTTTTATTTTAGAACAATTAAAAATATCAACATCAAAAGGACATGAATTTAAATTAGAAAATAATTTCCATGATAATGAAAGTTTAATCCAATTTTAAATTTTTTTGTTTAGGTTTCAAATCTTGTGAATAACTGATGAAGAAAGACTTGATTGAAATGTTTAGGGGCTTATGGTGAGCTTATTAAAAATGGTTTTTCCAGTGGGTTTCTCTCTCTCTCTCTTTTTCTTCCCAAATCATTGTTTGTTGTATCCCCAAAGAGTCTGTGAAGAGGTTAGGATAAGAAGAATTTTAAGATATACTTTAAGTAATAGATTGATAAGTTGCACATTTTTTCCCCTATATCTCAGAAGTCACCTCTGCAGTTGTTGGGAAGAGACTCAGAAAGATGAAAAGAAGATGTTCACATTGCCTTGCAGCCTCTGACAGCTCTGGATTTGGGGCTATGTTCATGGTTGTTTTTTTCTATTCTTGGGGTCACTGATGATCTACATGGCCTATTATTCTCAAAATATGATTCATTCCCTAATTTAAGATTCAGCAGAAATCCAAGAGACAATGCAGCATCCAGGACAATTAACTGCCTATATCATTTTCTAGAAAACACTGTGCTAGATTACAAAGGACTGCAAAGATCTGAAATATCATCAAATGGTGAAAAATCAAAATATTTTGCTGTCATATGCTGTCACATACTGTCAGAAAGCCTTGTGCTATGGCCACAGTCGAGTTGAATCTGGTTAAAAGATCAGCAAACAAGGCAGATTTCAGGGTATTTGACCTCATCAGGTCTGTGCCTGCAAGTACCTGTCAGCGTTTCAGTTGTTCTGTGCTGTGACACTATTGCTTATGCAGGTTGCCAATGGACATGCCTGATGACATCCTGGATAGGAAACAACAGATTCATGTGTTCGGTTTTCTATTTTCAAATACTGTTCATTGCTGCTAAGATGGAGATTAAATTTAATTCCAATTACCACTTCCACAAACAATGAATTATTCAAGATAAACTGCCCAGTTTTACTGAAGCATGTGTGTAATATGCATATGTTTGCTTCTATCTACACATATGTGGATAGAGATGGAGAAATTAAATTAGCTTATTTCATTTTATTAGAATCCCATAATGCTATGTATTTCAAAGAAGCTGATCAATATTTGCTGAGTTGGGGTTGCAGAATTCATGAAAACTTCACCCTTCCAATATGCATGTGTATCCATTAAAAAATGTTTAAATTATAAATAAATCAAATAAGAAAACATGAATTTTGGGACTTCCCTGGTGATGCAGTGGTTAAGAATCTGCCTGCCAATGCAGGGGACACGGGTTCAATCCCTGGCCCAGGAAGACCCCACAAGCCGTGGAGCAACTAAGCCCGTGTGCCACAACTACTGAGCCTGCACTCTAGAGCCCGTGAGCCACAACTACTGAAGTCCGTGTGCCTAGAGCCTGTGCTCCGCAACAAGAGAAGCCACTGCAATGAGACACCCATGCACCGCAACGAAGAGTAGCCCACTCGCCACAACTAGAGAAAGCCCATGCGCAGCAATGAAGACCCAACACAGCCAAAAATAAATAAGTAAATAAAAACATATTAAAAAAAAGAAAACATGAATTTTATCGTATAAGCAAGGAAAAGAAGCTCCAAGTAAGATGTGCATGCATGTATATGTCTGTGTGTATGTCTCTGTGTGTCTGTGTATTTTCAGGAATGGGGTGGAGTAAATAGAATAATAGTGCCAAGTCTTTTTTTTTTTTCTTTAAACCACTCTGATATTGCATTGCTGTGAGTGATGGCATCATATTATTGTCATGTCATAGACTTAGTAAAATTAAAATTTTAGCCAACTTTAAGAAGAAATAAAGCCCCCTTTTCATTGTGATTCATATGGTGAAAATATACACTTCACTTTCAGCAATTCTTCCCCATGAATTTTCATATATTTGCCTTAGGCAAAACTGAAATTATTTTGTCCTTCTTTAAAATTTTTGCATTTCACAGGGAAGAAAAAATCTTGCATAGCTAGAGCATGACAGTTTCCCCATCTGTGAGAAATTGCTCTGAAAACACAGATGTAAGTCTAAAAAATATTTCCATTTTTTAAAGCCCTCAATTTTAAAGTAATCTTTTTTACAGAATTATAAAAATATAGACAGAAAGTGCACAGTTAATTAGTGTAAAGTTGGATGGATTCTCATAGCCAACACACCTGTAGAAATACCACACTGATAAAGAGCCAGGATGCTCCCAGCACTGGAGTCCTCTCATGTCTCCTCCCAATCACTAGCCTCATATCAATCACTATCAAGTATTGTTGCATGCTTTGAACTGTCTATGGATGGAATCCTACAACCAGTCCTCTTTTGTGTCTGGCTTCTTGCACTCAACATCATGTTTGTGAAATGTATCCATGCTGCTGTGTTAAGCAGAGTTTCATTCTCATTGCTGTATAATATTCCATTGATCAGTCAGACAAAAATTTATTCATCTGATCTAATTAAAAATTTAATTGTAGATAGTATTGTTATAATCATCCTTGCCCATGTTTCTTAGTACACATTCGAATATATCTGTTAGGAATATAGCTAAAGTGGAATCACTGCGTCACAGAGCATGAATATGTTCTACGTTAGTAGATAGTGTTAAGTTGTTTGCTAAAATAGGGTCATAAATTTACACTCTCAGTTCATAAGGGTTCCAGTTGTTCTGCATTCTTGCCAGCATTTGGCATAATTAATCTCTTTTAATACTGTCATTTTGATGGACGTACATTGATATCTCAGTGTAGTTTTGATATACTTAACCATGAGACTAATGTGTTGATTCCTTTCTTATATTTATTGACTACTTGGATATCTTCTTTTATGAAGTGTCTGCTCAAGTCTTTCCATTTTCTTATTTCATTGTTTGTTGTTGTCTGTTGTTTCAATATTACCCTGTCTACTATGTTTCATGTGCCATTTTAATAAATCTTTACCTACCCCGAAGTGGTGATGATATTCTATCATGTTATAGTCTAGAATCTCCATTATTTTAGTTTTCACTTTTAGATCTTCAATTCACCTGGAATTGGTGTGAGACAGGGATTGGGACCATTTTATCTCTAAGAATGTCCATTTGATCCTGCACCATTTGTTGAAAAGGCCATCTTTGCTCCCACTATACTGCAATGTCAGCTTTGTCATAAATCAAGTCGCCATATATATTGGTCTGCTTCTGGCTCTTTATTTGTTCTATTTCTTTATTTGTACATCCTTGTGAAAATACATTATTTTCTTTATTACTGAAAATTTATAATATTGTGATATCTAATAGTGTTATTCTTCCAGCTTTATTCTTTTTTTAAAGATCATCTTTGCTATTCTCAAGCTTTTGAATTACCATATACATTTGTGGGAAAAAATTGTTAATTTTCACAAAGAACCTTTTGTGATTTTAACTGGGATGGATTTGAATACATAGATCAATCTGGGAGAAATTGATACCTTTATATTACGGTGTCTTCCATCTATTAGCTTGGTGTATCACTCCATTCTTTAGGACCTTTAAGTTTCTTTCAAATACTCTTTACAAATCTCACACATCTTTTGTTACATTTATTCCTGAGTATTTGATGTTTTGATGCTATATATTAGTTCTTAAATTTCATTTTCAAATTATTTTTTCTGTGTGGAAATAAAATTGACTTTTGCATATTAGGACCCATATCCAATGACATTGCTAAGTTGACTCAGTAGTTTATTTTGTATAGGTATTGTGGGTTTTTAATGTATATAATGAGAGTTTCATTTTTTCATTATAAATCTTTTTTACATTTTATCTTTGTCTTATTGAACTGTCTAGTACTGCTAGAACAGTGTTGAATAGTAATGTGCATAACAGATATCGCTGGTTCAATCTTAGGATCTCAGGGGAATAGCTTTTAATATTTCATAACTTACTGAAATTTGCTATGGATTTTTATGGAAACACTTTTTTCAGATGTACCAACTTCTAATCTCAGATCTCATGCCTAATTGGAGTTTTTAATCATGAAGCTATACTGAATTTTATCAAATGCAGAATTTTATCAAACATGAGATGTTAATATTTTCCTCTTACTTATGTTAATGTGTAGAATTGCATTGATGGGTTCCTTAATTAACACAACCTTGAATTTCTGGAATAAAACCAACATGGTGTGATATGTCGTCTTTTTTAATATATGAATGAATTCCATTTGAAAATATTTTATTAGAATTTTATATCTGTTTAAGAGAACAATTCATCTATAATTTGTCTTTCTTGTGTCATGCTTGGTTATCAAAATTAAGCAGGCCTAATAAAACAAATTGAGAAATGTTCCCATTTTTAAATTATCTTTAAGAATTTGTGTAAGAATGTTGTTATTTGTATTTCATTAGAGAATTTGCTAGAGAAACCATCTGGCTCTGAATTTTGCAAAAGGAAGATTTTTAATTATAATTTTAATTTAGATAAAGATATCATAGTACTGAGATTTTCTATTTCTTTTTGTGTTAGTTTAAGGGGGTTGTGTTTTACTAGTAATTTGTAGATTTCTTCTAAATTCTCTAATTAATTGACATAAAGTTGGATGTAATATCCTTTTATTATCTTGATTATGTTTGTAGGATCTGTAGTGTTTTCCACTTTGTCTTTCCTAATACTTGTAACTTGTACCTTCTCTCTTTTGTTCTTAATCAGTCTTTCTAGCAGTTTATTAGTTTTTAAAATCTTTTCAAATAACCAACATTTGACTTAGTGATATTGTTTTCTTTTATAAATTTATTTTATTAACTTTCTTATCTTTTCCCTTTTATTTATTTTGGTACAATTTACTGTTTGGTTTCTAAATTTTTAAGATAGAGACATAGATTGTTGATTTGTAGCCTTAGTTCTTTCTGGAAAACACACACACATAGACACACACAAACACACAGAGGCCCTGAATGATGAGTTTTTCATTAGTGAGCCTTCCATATTTTTCTCTTCTAGTCAGAGAGGATGAGGAATTGATCACTTTAATCAAATCAGAGACTACGCTAAATTGAGATGGGGTTGGAATTTTGTTAAGATTTAGTTTACCTTTGGTTCATTTATGTTCCTAGAGTATGATCCTTGAAAGACTGGCAATCTCTGCACTTCTCATATTTGTGGCTTGATGTCTTTCATCATTTGGGGGTAATTCATGGCAATGATCAGTTCAGATATAGCTTCTGCCCTATTTTTTCTCTCTGTTTTATGTAATCTTCCATTTTAAGTAGACTGCAACTTTTCACTGTATCTGATATGTCTCTTACACTTTTTTCCTCACCCTCCATCATTTTCCATTCTATTTCCTCTCCATGCTTCAGTGTGGATATTTTCTACAAATATAAATACTGATTCTCTTTTCAACTGTGTCCAATCTGCTGTTAAACCCATCTGTTGAGTTCTAAAGTTCAGAAAAATTGTATTTTTTAACATCTAGAATTGCACTCATTTTTTAAAATAAATTTTGATCCTGTAGACCACTTCTCCACCTTTAGAACATTTTTACACCTTTAGAATATTTCTATCTGACAGAACATCTTATTTTCAGGTATTTTACAGTCTAAAGTTGATAATTCCAGTATCTGTATCATTTGTGTCTATTCCTTTTTTTCTTAATTGGGGTATAGTTACTTTACAATGTTGTGTTAGTTTCTGCTGTACAGTTAAGGGAATCAGCTATATGTATACATATATCCCATCCTTTTTTGGATTTCCTTCCCATTTAGGTAACCATAGAGCACTAAGTGGAGTTCCCTGTGCTATACAGCAGGATACAAAATTAATGCACAGAAATCTCTTGCATTCCTATACACTAACAATGAAAGACCAGAAAGAGAAATTAAGGAAACAATCCCAGTTACCATTGCAACAAAAAGAATAAAATATCTGGGAATAAACCTACCTAAGTAAGCAAAAGACCTGTACTCAAAAAACTGTAAGATACTGATGAAAGAAATCAAGATGATACAAACAGGTGGAGAGATATACCATATTCTTGGATTGGAAGAATCAATATTGTGTAAATGACCATTTGAGTCTATTCTGCTTGTAACTTTTTATTCTTGGTCATATTTCTTGGTGTGCTTGGTAAATATTTATTAAATTCCACGCTAGTGTACACAAAAACTTTAGAAACTATGGATTTTTTTCTTTTTCTAGTGAGAATCCATTGTATTTCCTGGCAGGCAGCTACTGGAGGAGCAGATCATCTTATTCCAATAAGCTGTTTTGAGTCAAATTTTAAGACTTTTTAAGACTTGATCAACCTCTGATTTACCCCTAGTGCATGGGCATAGTTCTTAGATGATTCGGTTAAGAGCCTGAGGTTATTTTTCAGGACCTTTTCTCCTTAGTGGGTCCTGACTCTAATTTTTATCTACCCACTGCTGTGAAAATTTTATCAGCTTTTTAGCCACTTTTTGTCAGGCTTCCTGGCATTTTGCTTTGTGCAACTTTAGAATTTGCAATTTCTTCATGGGGAAAACTGATACCAAGTATCAAACTCACTTTACTCTATCTGACTTTCTTCTGGCATAATAGGCTTTTAAGTTCTGGATACCTTGGCAAGCCCAAACTTGACTTTTTGTCTGGAACTATGTGAAATTGTTGCATGCTCTGCCAGTCGCATTTTAGCAGTGGCCTACTAGCTGGTCTCTCAGCTTCTTCTCTTGCATGGCTTACAAGCCAACAAATGCCCTGAGCAAAACTTTTGCTGTACAACATTGGGCTCATTGTAATGGGCTTTGCATTTCTCCAAAATCTTGGCTCCTCAAGTACTAGCTGGCTTGGAAGCTATCTGATTCCTCCAAACACAATATTTTTGGCATTTTATATATACATACCAGTTTTTCTTAATAGGAATTCTGGTCTGCCTTAAGTAACGCCATCATAGCTGGAAGCAGAAACTCTCAAATCTTTCACTTTTAAATTATGGAATATTTTATTTTTATTTTTCACCAGTTTCCTCCCCACCAATAATACTCATGTACTATGCTGCCTTTGTTTCTTAAATTATGCAAGGAACAAACATCTGATGGAACATTCGATAACATACCAGTGAGGATAAAAAGGTCAATAATATAAATAGAATTTTGCACATTTGAAAACAATTAGAATGTCTTAGGCAAATACATGTCAGTATTTTGAGTTCTGAGTTGACCACTTTTTTGCAGACTTAATAAAACTGCACACATTTTATACCAGTACCAAGATCATTCAAAAACCAAAAAGTTAAGTCAAAAAGTGAGTAAATTTTCCCTTTGGGTTTTAGGAGACCTCTCATTACATATAATGTCATGACATACTGACTGGCAGAGTATCTGATGGATTGTCATTCATGACAGAATGACTTCAATTAAGCTGATAACAAGACGACATGCTCTGTAGTTGATATCCTACTTCTTGGTCTTGTCATTTTTTTTTCTCACAGTAACACTGACTTTAAAGGACCACATTCTTGGTTATTTGGTGAGACTTTATTTTCTTCTATTTATTTTCAGAGTCAAAAGAAATGCTCATCAATTTTTCCAAATGAAAGCTTAGGAAACCCTATTTGAAGAGGATTTTCCTGCAATCTGGACCCCATAAGCACCATGTTATTTGCCTAACAGCCCCCATTCTCTAAACACACACACACACACACACACACACACACGCATGTGTGCTTCGTCCTCTCTCTCTTCGTCTTCCTTTCCCTTTCTCTTTCTGCTCTTTCCCAAATGATGGGCTCAGATGAAAGAATGACAAAATTTCTTTTTAAAACGTTATAGCTGAATGTTGTTTGTTGGCACTCAAAATCCTTCCTATTTAATTCCTAACCTTAAAACTCATCCGTGATTAAGCCTACCCTATGTTGACAGTTCCTTTATCTTTTTTTTTAATTGGAATATAGTTGATTTACAATACTGTGTTAGTTTCAGGTGTACAGCAGAGAAAGTTCCCTTATCTTGAAGTCCACTGTCACCTTCTTGAATTCTGCTTTGGCTCTACTTTGCATCTGTAGAACGCATCTTTGGGACCATCCTTTCCACTGTGATTTGTTTTCCCCACATGAGTTAACTTAGGTCAGGCTCCTAGATGCAGAGCCTAAGCCTAAGGTAGGGATTTGGATGGATAATATTTGACTGAGGGAGTATTCTGTAGACAAAAGAAAACACTACACAGTAGAGGATGAAGCAAGATGGGGAAAGGGAAAGAACCAAGCAAGAAGATGGTCTCAAAGAATGTCTTGCCTTGGTTTAATCCACTGGGTTCTCTGGAGTGTAAATTCTACTGCCGAGTTGTTCCCTTTAAGGCAAGGGGACTGGGGTTTTGAGCCTGTTACCATTCAGTTATTGTCTATGAGACACTCCTCCAGAGAGGCTTGTGTAACTTCCATTGTGAGGCAGCTCCAGAAGACTGAGGGAAATTCTGTGGGTAGGTGGATAACCATGGACCCTTGCTAGCCAACATTAATGGAAACTGACAAGACATTCAAACAGTCTACGCTGCGAGCCAGGTGATCTTTTAAAAATATAAGTTAAGTTATGTCACTCCTCTTTTTAGAGCCTTTCCTATTTAGAATAAAACAGAAACCTCTTATAACGGCTCCTACTCCCTACTCACATGTCCTATGTGGTCTGGCTCCTTTACCTCTCAAACTCCATCTTGTACTACTCTTGCCCTCATGTATTCTCTTAGTAGTAAATCTTCATTGAGTTTGTACTTAGTGCCATGCACTTTTCTGGTATGGAGAATACAGCTGTTAACAAAGCAAGGTCCTTACAGCCAGAGAGCTTCTCTGTTTTGTTTTGTTTTTTGTTTTTTTTAAGTCACCTCATTTGAGCCACCCATGCCTCCTTTTTCCTTCAGAAAACATGAAGAATTGGAACTTAAGTCTCCCTGGTGGATGTCACGGTAGACTCCTTCCCAGTCTCATCCCAGATGTTATCTCCTCATAGATGGTGTCCTTCCTGACCCTATCTAAACTGCAAACCCACCTTAGTTAACTTGAGTTGCTATGATAAAATACTGCAGGCTAGTGATTTAAACAACAGACATTTATTTCTCACATTTCTGAGGCTGGAAAGTCCTAGATCAGCACTTGGATTGTCTGACTCACTTATGGCCAGAGCTTTCTCCCTGGCTCTCAGACTGCCATCTTCTCCCTGTGTGCTGACATGGCCTTTCCTCTCTCTCCCTCTTCTTATTCTAAGGCCACTAGTCTCCCCATGAGGGGCCCACTCTCATGACCTAATCCAAACCTCAGTACCTCCCAAAGCCCTCACTTCAAGCACCATCACATTGGGGGTTAGGGTTTCAACATAAAAATTTTGGAGGGGCACAAATATTCAATCCATAACACCAGCTTTTTTCAGATATTTTCTATTAGTTGTTTACTTTAGTCACACTAATCTCAATGTACAATTTTTATTTAATTATGAATTTTATTTACTGATGGGCTGTCTCTAGGCTGTATGTTAGCTCTGAGAGAACATGCACCTGATTTTCTTTTTAACTAAGATAATGTCCAGTTACTGGGAAATCCCCGGATGCTTAGAAGGTGATGCAGAAATTGGTGATAGTAACCATCTAAATGAAGGAATGTAGTTTAACAGGTAGTTTGGATGTTTAAAATTTTTGATTAGCTTAAATCTTAGTGTCAATCTTAATGGTACAGTTTGTATCATTACTCTATCTCCCTCAAAGCAATGCATACAATATTCACCTTAATAGTCCCAATTTTGATTAATTGAATTCGCCTACTTCAATTGGATAATCCAGTACCAAAAGTCAGAAGTAACAGAAGTTACTGCTACCAGTAACAGAAGTTGGAAGAATTTTTGATGTACTGTGATGCCCAAGTTGGGGGAGTGAGCCATATAAACTCCTATTCACTACAGTTACTGTTTGTCACAATTAGAAATGAGAAGTTTCTTAATTTTGGTGTGCAAAGAGGTTACAAAAAAGATGATGCCTGGAATGAGTTCTCAATCCTGCCACAAGTAATGAACACAGAACTGGTGGTCAAGGCCATTTATAAAGAAGCTTGCAACCATCATGGCAGGCTGGGGGAAGGATCGGCTGCTGCCATTGGCTCTTATTTGGGAGACTAGAACTTTGGATGCATACTTTGATTGGCACAGGCTGAGGAGGAGGAAAATTCATACGGCAGGTAGAAATTGGGAAGTGAGGCATGGTTTCATCATCCCATACCTCACTGACTCCCTCCATCTCCAAAGCAGCTTCTTTTGGAAGGGAGCATTTCCTTGATATATTATGTGAACATACCTTTATGGATAAAATGCTACTGAGGGTACAGCCTATGCTCAGTGTCCTGGGAGCCTCTAGAAGAAGGAAGCTGGGGGTAGGGAGAAATCATGGAAAGAGAGAAGGGAGAAAACCCTGCTGAGTTTAATCTGAACACTGTATCCATCACCTAAAATGATACAAATCAGCCATTACTGGATCATGCAAAAGCAACTCTCCTACCTGCGATCCCTTCTTTGCTTTCTAAACCTCTTTTCAGCTCAGCCTAATGAATTGTCAGAACTGTCAGACAGCTCTAAGGAATGACAAATGTCTATGATTTGCTGCTGCTGCCACTATTTTGCTAGAAACACCTGATGTATGTAGTCTTGCATTCTTCAGTTTCAAATTAGAGACTTGGAAAACAAAATCAACCTTGATAAATATAGCAATTTTTCCCCTGTTCTGTAAGCTGAACTGAATGGATATTTTTAAAGATAAAGAACTCTCTTTTGTTCTTATAATATGTACATGGCACAGGGTAAATCTCAAACAAAGAGCAAATACCCCAGTGGTGGGGGGAAGGGTAATCGCCAATTCATGAATTAGAGTTCTGTTTACATCACTATTGTCAAGATTAATCATCTGTTCCTTTTAAGTAAGTTGTGCTGCCTTGATTAATGCTATTAGGGACCATAAGGAATTGGAAACCTTAGATTTGCCATAGCAGACATCCAAGATCGGCTACCACTTCGTAAGATCATTGGTGATATTTACCTACAGTTAAAGAAATAAGACCAATTTTCTAAGTTTATTTGATGCCTTAAGAAATGAAAGAAATAGCTTTATTATTAAATAAGATCCTCTAAAGATGTGAAGAGGATTCTAGATACCGGATATTAGACTTGTTTAACACAAAGATAACAGCTGTGGCTTTCATGGGGTAATATATATATATACTTTTTTAAATCTTCAAATAACTGGAAATTTAGTGCAAATTTGAATATGTTGGAATAAATTTAATATTTTAATTGTGGCGATTCCTCCCTAGATACTCCATTACATTTTTATGCATATGCACATATTCTGATTATGGAGTTTTAAAACTGAAATTTTATAATAGCTCCTTCTACCCTAGTAGCTCAACCTTTTTTCCCCCCATGCAATGATTTCACATTCACTGGAATAGGTAGAAAGATTTACAATACTTGCAGAGATCAAAATATCACTAAATAAAAATCCATTTTAGCTTGTCAGTCATACTAGGGCCCTGAGTAAAGAATCCCAATTATAAAATGTTACAATTCTATCCAGTAAAATCACGTCTATTCCTTCCTATAACTATTGCAATAAGATGAGCGGTGTCAATTCCTCAATTCCATGCTTCCATTTACAGTCCTTTCTTTTTGGTTATCTTCTAAAAGAAATTTCACAGAGCCAACATTTACTAACATTGAGGAGGGAGGCCTAGAGATGTTAATTTGCAAGGTTACAAGTGAGTACATTCTACTTTCAATGCTCTAGTTCCTTCTGCAATAGGTGGCTGTCTGAGCACGGGCCTAACAAGTCAGTGAGGGGACACATGCCCCCATGGTACAAAATAGAAGCTCCATCACTACGTAGATAACTTGGGTCATGCTAGTTTGTCTATATTAATCAGTAGATAGTGAATAATAGAAGGACAATTTGTTTCAGCATGCATGAAAAATAGAGCACAGGTTTTGGATTCAGAAAGATTGGTATCCTCAAATGAACATATCTGCGAAACAGAAACAGAATCAGGGACATAGAGAATAGCCTGGTGGTTGCCAAGTGGGAGGGGGTAGGAGAGGGATGGATTGGGAGTTTGGGATTAGCAGATGCAAACTGGTATATATAGAGTGGATAAACAACAAGGTCCTACTGTATAGCACAAGGAACTATATTCAATATCCTGTGATAAACCATAATGGAAAAGAGTATGAAAAAGAATGTGTGTGTATATATAAATATATATATAACTGAGTCACTTCGCTGTACAGCAGTAATTAACACATTGTAATTCAACTATACTTCAGTTTAAAAAATGAAATAAAATAAAGAAATAAAGAAAGACTGGTGTCCTCTTTCTTTTACTGTGAATTTTGGGCAGGTCCTGTAGGGATGGATGAACAAATATTTATACCATGGCCTTACATGCTAATAATGATTCTCCTTGTCAGATGTTTTTGTTTTCTACATAGTAGATTTTTGGATCTTTAAAAAAAAATCTAACTTCTCACTTCAATATCCTATTTCTCTAGAAAACATTCAGATTCACATGTTAGTGACAATTCTCTAGTTGAAAACTTTTGCACTTGAACTGAGAAGTGATCTTTCTAAGAGCTTTCCTCTTCAGCACTGAAGACTCTCAATCCCTTAGTCAGAGAGAAAAGAGAGGAACTGTATTTCTCTACATAATAATGTGAAAGGAGGTGGAAAAGGAAGAAAAGATTAATGCCTGGAGAAATAGGAAGGCCACAATGATAATATTCGATAACCGTATACAATTTTATGCTTTCAAGCATTATTTGGACTGGATAAAGAACTTCATATTTGTAAAATGCTCTATAATGGCTAACTAGATAGTTTTTCCCAATAACCCTTTGAAATATTCTAGTATGATGACCTCCATCTCACAAGAGAGGATGCTGTGATACAAGGAGATTAAATGATCTATTCAGGGGAAAATGCTTTTGAGCTTCCATGGAGGGCATCAAAGAAATAGTGAGCTTGGTTCATTCCCCAGGGCCCTGTTCACTTCCTGATAGCAAGTTAAGTGCTAGAATGGGGAGTAGGAGGTGGTAGTGGTGGATTAAACTCTTTGAGTCAACAACAGTACTTTTAAAAGCTGAGTAACTACAATGAGTACATGATTCTTCACCTCTTTTCCCCAAGGGGATTCTGGACTGGGTTTGTCGGTTAATTGGAGAAGACCAACGAGGTCAAATGGTTACAGGTGCTTTCTTTTCACAGCACACATCACACGTGACCTCATTCACAAAGGTTAGCAGGGCTCTAGTATACACCTATATCACCATGACTGAAAAAATACATCAAATAAACTTTTTATATTATTTTCATAGATAAAAGGAAGACTGATTCCTGAATTTGAGGTATTTTAAGTCTCATTTTAGGCTAATAATAATAATAATGTTCTTGTTACATAAAATTTTCAACTATTCATTCAAAATATGGAAAACTGTAGGGGAATTTACCTTTTATTTCATATCCATTTTTCTTTCTTTAACCTCTCCCTAACCTCACTACAGATTCCCTTCATCTCCTCAGATTGATGATTAAAATAATGGGTAACTGAGCTGAAAAGGGGAGAAGAGTGTCAGTAGGATTAAAGAAAACCAGTTTAAAAAAAAAAAAAAAATCAGCTTTGGTCTCCGAGATTGCAGCAAGAATAAAATAACAAAGTTCAGAATTTGGGCAATGGATTTGGAAGTATTGAACAAGAAAGAACCAAATGGATTTGTTATTTCAGGGTACAGCATATGAGACAGGCCATGTTTTAAATGCTGGGGCAGGTCCAGACCACTTCATAACACAACCGCATTATACAAGACTGAGGAAGATGGAACTGAACACAAGAAGAATGATAGAGGGACTCGGGGATCTGAGATTGTCACAAGGGATGGGCAAATGGTGTGGATAAAATAAGAACCAAACTGAACTTCCACCTGAGCCAAAGTGAAATCAAACTCTTTTAAGGGAAAATAATTTCTGAACATTGTATCATTTCTTTTCTCATCACATTATGTTTCATTTTTGCCCCCTTTGATATCAAGAAAATCTCAGCAATATGAGAAGATGAGAAGACAAAGAAATGACAAGACCTCTTCTAGCTTTATTTCCCTACTAGAAAAAAGTAAAAGCCCAGTACTGCTAGAAATAACACTGATGCCCAAATATATGTGTATGTGATATAAATACAGCTATGTGTATATTTCCTAGCTAGATGGATAGATAGACTGATTATAGATATAGATAGAGCTATAGTCGTGCAAATTCCAGCAACCAGGAGGGTAAATGCACTAAATTACACCCATGCTCAAATTCCCACTTTCCCATCTTCTGGACTTCAATCATCTCTACACACACACTTTGGCAGATAAAACACTCCAGCGCCTTCCTTTTCTAGCTATGGTGCCAGAGCCCTTAGTTTATGAAACCATCCTAAGGCAATCTGTGTCAGATGGCTGGTGAATGGGCACTGCTTCTGATGTACGGCTGTTGAAGAGTCCAGTCATCACACATCTGCTGACAACAGACCTTCCACTCCTTTGTCTTGGTGCAACATCACACTCTTCTCGCCTTTTCAACTCAGTGACCCATTATTTTAATCATCAGTGTGAGGAGATGATTGTTCTCCTCCTCCTCAGGTAGGAGGGTGATTAAACATTGATGCTTAGGAACTGATGGCCTCTGCCCCTGACATCCCTCCCCCTTATTCTGGTAACTGCGCTAGAGGGCAGAACCTCTGAGGTCCCATCTCCTCTTTGTGCCCAGCACCTACTACACAAGATCTACAGACGTGGGCTATGCAGAGTGGCATGTTTCACTTTCAAACTTCCTTTCCTCCACCTCCCCAAGGGAAAGCCATTGCTGCTGCCTTCCAAGGCACAGTTCAGAGGTGCCCAGCAATCATGAGTCAGTCTATTTGACCACTCAGCTCACCTGTGAATTAAAACCAGAAGATTGAGATGAAATAAAAAGGAAAGTTCAAGGGACATCAGTTGCTTTGGGTCCCTCTTCTCTTCAGTTCCACCTATGAAAATAATACTAAAATAACCATAACTGCAAGTACCACTGTGTGTGAAGGAATTCACATTTTCTATCTTAGAAAGCACCATTTAGAGATGAAACTGATGTCAGAGAAAAGAGTGCCTGGGGCCCCTTATTAATCATCTGCGCAGGGACAGCTGGGGAGTGCACACTTGGAGGACACACTCTGCTCCCTGGGCTTCACCTGACTGCATTGCACACTGATGGGAAAGGAAGACCTTTGTGTAGCCTTTTAACATTATTGTTAAAATTGGTAAATAGCAGCCTGTCAGTAAAGAGCTGTTGCTCTGGAATTTAAATTCCAATAGCCCTATGATTAGGGAGTTTTCTGGGTTTTGAAAAGACACATTTGAATAGTACAGTCTACTTTAAAATCAGCAGAACAAGAGCTCTGCTCTTCTTCTACTTGTTTCTTTTATTTGGTCATCATTATAATCATTCAAGCAATGATGCTTTTGCTAGGGATTCCCATAGATGAACTGGAAACACATGCTGGTGGAGGGTACTGGGTTGCCTATCACCTGGATGCATTGGCCCATAATCACCTAGCACACCAGGGTTTAGTTCATGTCAATTTGCAATGAAAAAAATTTTCATAATATCCTTGTCATATTGCCAGAGTAAGTAGGTGACCATGAGCAATACGGAAAGTTTGAGCATCTTACCCAGACTGCTAAATGAGGCTGGGAATAGGGGGCATGATGACTTGAAAATAAACTGTTTGAAAGCACACTTTTTATCATTGCAACATCATTGATCAATTTTTTGTATTTATCCATTCATTGTATTCATTCATCAAGCATTTTGTTATGGGTTGAATTATGCCCCCCCCTAAATTCATATGTTTCGTCCTAAACCCCAGGACCTCAGAATCTGACCTTATTTGGAGATTGGGTCTTTACAGATGTAATCAAGTTAAAATTAGGTCATTAGGATGGATCCTAATCTAAAATGACTAATGTCTTTATAAAAAAGGAAATTTGGATACAGAAATGCACCTTAAAAAAAAGACAATGTAAAGAGACATAGGGAGAAGACAGCCATCTATAAGCCAAGGAAAGATCTGTAACAGATCATTCCTTCACAGCCCTGAGAGGGAACCAACCCTGCCAATGCCTTGATCTTGGACTTCCAGCCTCCAGAACTGGGAGGCAATACATTTCTGTTAGGTCACCTAGTCTTTGGTACTTTATTACAGCAGCCCTAACAAACTAACACACATTTATTAGGATTCTATCGTGTACCAGGCACCTTAAAATAAATCACATTTAATCTTCCCAATAACTCAGTAAGCTTTTCTTCTACACCTGAGGAAACTGAGAGTTACCAGTTAAACAGCTTGCTCAAATCACCATTTCGTGAGTATCTTCACTGGGGTGCAACCTCAGACCTGCTTGACTTTAAAGTTTGTATGGAGCTCCTGGTGACAGGGAAAGCAGTATTCTCTAATGTGCATTTATATCCTTAGGGTTTGGGTTAAATCCATAAATCTATGTATCCATATATAGTTGTACGTGTGTCTTTATCTATGTGAGTGTGCTAGTACATAGACAGTGAGCAAGTTGGCCAGGGGTCTTCCTAAATCCTCTTGGGGGTACAGTTCATAAACAGTGGCGATTCATAGACCCATTCTATGTGCAAAACTGAGGACAATGTCGAGAAAACTGATCAAAGACGTTAAGGAAGAAGGATGATTGTCATTTACTGGGATCTGCTTCTCCAAAGGCATTTGGGCCACTAGTAAAACCCTAGATCGTACCTCGGGAACAGAGAAAGGACTCAGAATTGCTTCGCGGTAATCGCTGACTTCCATTATTGCATTAGCAGATAGATAATAGCCAGGTCTTCCAGGATTTAACCATAGGAAACCCCCTTAAGTGGCCCGAACCTCACGCTCTATCATCACTCGCTATTGTCACAGAAATAATCATGCAGATTCGGCAGTGAAGGAACGTCTCTGGTAGAACAGAGTTCATGCATGACATATGATGTATCTCTTCAAAGGGACACATACATCTTTCTTACTGCCACCACGCAGCCGCTATCCTCTGCCGTCCTTCCCATCCAAATCACCTCAAATAAATGTGAGTACTGCAGTGCTCACAGTAATTCCTTCATTTTTAAACACATAATAGAAATGTATAACTAGTCCTCATAAAAATTTATATCTCAATCCGTCCCTTTAATTTATAACAGGCCCTCTAGGCGGTTATTATTCAAACATTAATAAAATGCCTATGGATCACCAAAAGCAAGCGTCTCCAAGTTCGCTTCGCTCTATATTTGTACATATATAAAACTAGATTAGTGTTAACGCCACTTCTGCTCCTAACAACAATTATGCCTTTAATAAGAGAGGGCCTCATGATGTATTATCTTAATCATGTTAGGAATTCGGGCTCCCGTCATGAAACCAAAGTTGAATTTTTCATGCCCTTTGCAATAATTGTTACTCTTAATGCCCTATATGTTTGGATTCTGCAGTTATGCAAATGCTCCCTTTCTATAAATTTTAGATTTATCTCCATTTGTCATTGTATGCATTCTCATATAAGGTGATTGTTTTCTTTTCCCTCAAATATGATTAAAACCCATTTCAATTATTTATACTGGGCGAGGAAATAAAATAAAAGTAGATAGGGTTTTCCTCTACTGCAGGGTTAATTATATGACTTTTAAAATGTTAATAAATTTAACACAGGTCCAAACCTCTCCTGAATTTTTAAAAATAGTTGTCTTGAAAAAAGACTTCATTGAAACTAGAAAAGAAAATAAGAAGCATGTAGCTTTTATTTTCATTAAGCAGCTGAAATGTTCAACTCAGAATGTTCGGTAAAAGATTTTTTCAGTCTCGTGATCCTGCAGTTCAGCTCTTGTTCTTATGTTTGCCCAGAAGCCTTACAACCTTGTAACATGTGTTTTCCTGAATTAAAGAATAAATAAATAAATAGTTGACCTGTTTTCTCCTCTAAACTTGAGTCATACATTTCAAACACTGCCTGATGCTTTGTAGCAATGTGGTTTTGTAGGAGGCAGGGCTATACCCATAGAACAATGCTGCTATAGATGAAAGTCTTGTTCTAACATCTTATTTCCATGACAAATATTTTCTGATATTAGCAGCAGGTCATAGTCAATGCTTCACAAACACTGGCTTAGAGAGATAACCATTCACACTGTGAGAAATCCAAGGTTTCTTTGTGGTATGTGCGCATAAGAAAAGTTTGTTTTCTAATAAGTTACATTTCTTCCCATCCATCTCTCTCCCCAGCCATTTAAAAGTACCATGGGGAAAATAGATGGCGAGGTTTCCAGTGGACCAAGAAAAATCTTTTGTAAGGCCCTTGACTTCAGTACATTATCCAATTTCCCACAGATTTTATCATGACTATTGATTTTTCACCTCTGTGATCCCCTTTCAATAAATTCACAGCAACAAAGTTAATATCACAGGTTGATTCTGGTTAAATGTTAGTCGTTATTGCTAATGAGATCTTGTACCTTTAAAAAGCTAACTGTGCTTCGGTCCCTTTATATCCTGCAACTCTAACGGTCTCTCCACTAATTGGTTCTGTGTAAATGAAACAAGCTGAAAAATACTGTGGCACCAATAAATATTAATAAGTTATTGTTTGTTTTCTTTACCTTGCTTATGAATTCATACAAAGGCAGTGCTAAGACATTAACTCCAGTCTATTAATTGCCACCTGATAATTGCCACCTGATACTTTTCTCCTGGATAATTAGGTACCCATTAGTTCTAATCAAGTAGTTACTTAATTATTGCAGTAATTAGTCTAATGGACTAGCAAATTGAAGCTTTATCACTTTTGGATACTTAATGTTCCTGACAGAGTACTTCACAAGTATCAGGGTTCCCGATTCAGCAACCTGTCATCTAAGAACCCCTCCTCCACTCCTACCCTCCACCCATTGTCCTGCCATCTACTTTCCCTGACATTGTTTGGAGCCTTCCAAGAGGCTTCCTAAGCCCAAACCCAAATTTCTTCTGCAGGTGCCCTTCCTGCTGAAACTTCATAGAAACGTGATGCTTTATCTTCTGATGGGAAACTGCGCATTGAATGGTCCAACGTCTGGACAACATGAATTATCAGCCAACGTACAGAAACCATTCAAAGAAAATGCAGAGGGACTGCAAAATATGCTGATAAAGGGAAAGCCTTGTTTAGGAATGCTAGGGATCTAATTAATAATAGGATGGCATATCTTTCCCACTGAACAGAAAGAGGATGCATAACAAGCAGAGCATTCCAAAAAATTACAATTTGTTTATACAGGAACTGAAAGAAGCCATAAGTACAAATAAAATTCAGAGGACCAAATAAAGGTAGCCCTGAAAAGTGACAAAATTGCTTATTGCATAACAAAGAGCCTCCTTTGTTATGGAATTTCGACAGACATTGACTTTACTGATTACCTTCTCAGTAGAATGCACTCCACATTGCCCAGACATTCTAGAAAATTCCTTCACTGAGTGTGCATCTTCATTTCCAAAGCCAATCATGACTTCCTTCTCCAGTATCCTCTCCTAGAAGGTCACATGGCGGCTCTATTTTAAGTGCCCTCTTTTTTCACTGTACAATATTTTCCATTCTTTTTGGTTTGTGTCACCTCCTCTGCCAATCTCTCTATGTTGGTGGATCTCTAGGGCTGTGTCCTGAGCTTTATTTATGTATGTATGTATGTATGTATGTATTTATGTAGATAGGTAGGCAGTTATTTGTTAATTTAAATTTATGTCCTCTCATTAGGTAATCATAACTCTGCCAGTAGCCTAGCAACAAGATTCCATCACTTTCTGGCTTAAAAATCTTTCAAAGGTTTGCACTGCACTCAGAATACCCTCCGGACTCCTGGCCCAGGAGGTCGTGCATCATTTGGTCCCTGCTTCTTCTTGGATTCTCTGTGTATCTGCTTTCTTCCTCACTTGGGACCTGCCAGCCACTTGGCCTTTTCTAGTCTTTGTTCACACCTACATTGTTTCTGCCTCAGGACCTTTTCACTTGCTGTTTTCTCTACATTTGGAGAGCTTTTCCCAGCTCTTCTCATGCCTGGTTCTTTTTTGTTTTGGTCCTAATGCAGGTGTCACCTCAAAGAAGACTTCCTTCAATATCCTGTCTAAAAACACCTCCCCAAGTAAATCTCTAAGTCATAACTCTGATTATTTCCTTTATAGCACTTAACAGCAACTACCATCTTCCCCACTGGAACCAAACCGCATGGAAACAGAGACCTTGTCTGTTTCATTTGCCACAATGATCCCCTAACATCAGCAAATCTTGCACCAAGTAGGCACAAAATACATATTTTTTTTAATTCATCAGTAAATGAATGAATGAAAGAGGAAAGTTATTCTTCAATTCTAAGATGTGGATTAAAGATGTTTCCTTGGAAATTCTTCCTGTTGAGAGTAGCCTTGTGATCTTGTTAGATTCTGATTTCAAATGAAACTTTAAATTTCATTTATTTCCACCCAATCCAGTCCTCTGAGTCCTACTGTGTAAAATACTATGGAGTGTACAGAGGCGGAAAAAAAGATAGGACGCCATGGTTAACAATCTGGAGCCAGAGAGCTCTGCTTTCACATCCCAGCTTTCTTAGTCATGGACCTCAGGACTTGCTTTCTTCATCTTTGGAGCGAAAATAATACCAATACCTAACTTAGGGAGCCTATGTGAGTATTTTTTGAGATAATAAATATAAAAGTCTTATTAAGTGTGTGACACCTAGTAAATACTCCCTAAAGATAGTTAGTATCACTTTGAAAAGATGGCTCCTGTGTTCCAGGGGCTCATACTGAGGCAGGAGATAGATGGGCCCCAGGCTGAGCAGCTGGAGTTTGTCCCTTGTGGACAAATGCTCCAAAATAGCAGGCGGGAGGAGAAGCTAAGCCCTGCCCAGGTAAGAGGTAAAAGACCACATATTCCTCATTCTCGAAGGCAAGGAGACCTTCCAGACTACACATGCGCAGAAAGGCTCCTCAAGGGTCAAAAAGGGAGGGGGTGCCACCCCATAGTAGGTGATATCAACCTACCCATAGGCCTCTTCACTAGAATCCATCTTGGCTAAGAGATGTGTGAGCACACACGGGAGGACCCTGAGATAAACCAAATACGGACTCAGAACCAGGCAAAGCAAGATGATTGGCCAAAGGAAACCCAGAAGAAATGCCCCATATAAGTGATTCAAACTACCACGAGGGCACGACTCTCTCTGAACCCACCCGTGTGTCTCTCCACACGTACTCTTTTTCCTCCTAATAAACACTTTACTCGTTTCACTACTTTCCATCTCTATGTGGAAATTCATTTCTACACAGCTGATGGGCCAGGGTCACTGGTCCCTTGTGGTCTAGTGGCTAAGATTCAACACTCTCACTGTAATGGCCTGACCTCAGTCTCTGGCCAGGAACCAAAATCCTGCTTCAAGCTGCTGCAGAGCAAGGCCACCAGAGATCAATACCACTGTATCCAACTCCCTGTTCATAACTTAGCATGTCACCTATCTTGGTGATCTCAGGGATTGAGGGCTCACCAGAGTTGCTTCTCTACATCTGCATTTGGACCCATTTTGCTTGTAGATGCGCCAGAAATTTTCTTCTGTAGGTTTCTCGCTGCTTGGTCTCCACTGGCATCTAATATCCCTTTGTGTGAAAAACCGTATCATAAGGTAAAATTTACAGAGATTTGAAAGAGGAGGATTATTTTGTCTCTGTCCTTTTTTTCTCTGCCCAGCTGCCTAATGGAAAGCCTAATGGGCATAGTGCTAGGAAAACAGAAGTGATCCAACCCTGGCTTGATGAGAAATGAGAAGGCCTGGCAGTGTCAATCTCAGTGGAGGTCCTGCAGCTTTGTCCCAGAAAAGGTACCACTCACCATGTCACCACGCTAAACCTGGACTTTATCTCATACATCAATTTGATTTGGACTCTTCAGTCCTCAAGTCAGATTTGTATCTGAATTGATCACCGAGACTTTGACAAGTGTCATCTATATTGCAATTCATGACATTTAAGGGCCTATTGACCTAGAAATTCCATTCCCATGTGGGAAACAAGATACCAATTTCATTTTAAAATGTGGTGCAATTGACAAATGCTCATATTAACCAAAATACCTAGCAGGAGGTGAGAGATTAAGTGTTCTGAAATCTATTTATGCTATCTATTTAGTTTTACCACATCTTTGTCTTCTACTAAACAAGAATATGTTTATTTAATATTAAATGCATATTGGGAACTCCAACTTATCTTCCATTGCTGCTGTGGAAGTGTCTCAATTTTAGAAATCGTAAGAGTTTTAGAAAAGAAGTCCTGGTTGTATCAGATTCTTAAAAATAAAAAACAGATAAGTAAATATTTAATGCATTATGGCAATCACTTGAATGAAAAAATATATTTCTAATACTAATATATTTGCCAAGGTATATTAAGCATTATATAAAGTAATATTAGTAAAAATAATATGTAGAACAAGTTTTCTGGAGGAAATAGGCAAAGACAGTCATGAATATAAATGATGCTGTAGAATCAACCTCAAGATGTAGTGGTTAAACACACACTTTACTTAATCTCAGTTTTATTATCTATAAAATGGGAAAATGAATACCTATCTCCCCTACCCACTTCGCAAAGATGCTGTGAGGGTCAATTGGGTTAATACATATAGAATTATTTGGAAAATTAAAGATTTGTTTTACGGGAAAGCAAGAGATTATAAAGAATATAGCATACATTTTATTTTTCAAAAGAGAAATTTTTTGATCTCATACTTTATTAATTCAAAACAACTCAACATACCACACCTTTCCTGTATAGTTTTAACATGCAAAGTTAGAGTATATGAACCAGAGAGTCTTCTAACCCCACTCTCGGCATGGAACCTAAATTGACAAAAGCAGAGAGACTTTAAGACTACAGATGCAGTCAAAACAAAAAAATGGAACTTCATATATGTCCACATATACACTACCACTCTCTCACGTTGTCCCAGCTTACCCTTCCCCCTCCCCGTGTCCTCAAGTCCATTCTCTAGTAGGTCTGCGTCTGTATTCCCCTCTTGCCCCTAGGTTCTTCATGACCATTTTTTATTCACACTACCAAATGTAAAATAGATAGCTAGTGGGAAGCAGTCGCATAGCACAGGGAGATCAGCTCGGTGCTTTGTGACCAGCTAGAAGGGTGGGATAGGGAGAGTGGGAGGGAGGGAGACGCAAGAGGAAAGAGATATGGGGATATATGTATATGTATAACTGATTCACTTTCTTATAAAGCAGAAACTAACACACCATTGTAAAGCAATTATACTCCAATAAAAATGTTAAGAAAAAAATTACCAAAAAAAAAAAAAAAAAAAAATGGAACTTCACTGAGGAAAGTCCCTGGACAAATTAAAGTTTTTTGTCCTTGGTTCCAACTTGATGAAGTTCCATCACTGCTTCCCCGCCACCAATATTCTTTGGAGGAAAATAATAACAAGAAGTTAACCATCACTTAAATTGCTATTGGCAGACACGTGTTACATATCTTCAAGGTAGATATCACCCATGAGAAGTTGGAGGTCAAGGAACTTAAGGTAATTTCTCCAGGATCACATGGTGGTGCATAGCAGAGCTAGGATTTAGCCTCTGTCAAAACAGTGCACTCTTCTTTTCATAGCTGCCCACCTCCTAAAAAGCCTGGTGCATTACTGAGTTTTTTTAAACCTTCTTTTGAGGAACGAGAATCAAGGCTTATATATCTTTGCCTCCCACATAGTTTTCCAGCAGAGTGCTTAGCACATGTTGAGTATTTGGGAGATGCTGACTATCCTTAATCCATTGGCCATATCTAGCTGCACATTTTTCTGTTATGTTGCCTGAGAATAATCGTCTCTTTTCTCATCTCTGTGATATGAAATATCTCTACTTGCAGTCTATGTTCACTCTAAATTTGTCCTGCTCAGATGAGACAGCCAACAAGACCAAATTAAAAGCCTCTATGGAAATGCTAATTTCACAAAATGCCTTGGTTTTTTTTTTTAAACATCTTTATTGACATGTAATTGCTTTACAATGGTGTGTTAGTTTCTGCTTTATAACAAAGTGAATCAGTTATACATATACATATATCCCCATATCTCTTCCCTCTTGCATCTCCCTCCCTCCCACCTTCCCTATCCCACCCCTCTAGGTGGTCACAAAGCACCGAGCTGATCTCCCTGTGCTATGCGACTGCTTCCCACTAGCTATCTATTATACATTTGGTAGTGTATATATGTCCATGCCACTCTCTCACCCTGTCACATCTCACCCCTCCCCCTCCCCATATCCTCAAATCCATTCTCTAGTAGGTCTGTGTCTATTGTAATGAGGTGGATGGAGTTAGAGTCTGTCATACAGAGTGAAGTAAGTCAGAAAGAGAAAAACAAATACAGTATGCTAACACATATATATGGAATCTAAGGAAAAAAAAAAAAAAAAAGGCCATGAAGAACCTAGTGGCAAGACGGAAATGCCTTGTTTTAACTACTGACCGTATAACTGTCATCAGTTTGCTGTGGGTACATGAGAAGTTGATTGCTCATTGGCTCCCAGCCTTACACTAAGTTGTTTTACTAGCATTATTTTTTACTGACTGTAGGTAGGGTATTGATTTCTCCCAGAGGAAGATCACTTGTGTAAAGATGAGTGCTGGCTTTGGAATATGGAAGTGAAGGCACTGACTCGTGCTGAAATCTTTGGTGGATACCATTGTTGAGGTTGTCTGGAAGTGATCAGCCTCTTTCACACTCTGTACTCTTGTACATAACCAAAGGCATACATTGATCTTATTAAGGGTGCATATATTGACCGAGGATGGTGAATAACAGAAATTAGAAAAAGAATGTAACACTAGTATCATCATTATGCTCCAACCAAGTGAATTAAAATAGACTTATAAAGTAGGCACTTATAAAGTAGTGACCAATCTTGGTTTTTCTGAGCCAGTGTGGTATCATGAAGGGCATGGTTTTTGAAGCTTGGTCCTGCCACTTTTGAGCTGTGTGATATTGGATGAGATATTTAGCCTCAGAGTGGCTTAGTTACCCCATCTTCAAAATGTCTTTTCAGGAATGCTCCTACACTGTTGGTGGGAATGTAAATTGGTAGAGCCACTATGGAGAACAGTATGGAGGTTCCTTAAAAAACTAAAAATAGAGTTGCCATATGATCCAGCAGTCCCATTCCTGGGCATATATCCAGAGAATACTTTGAAAAGATACTTCAACCCCAATGTTCATTGCAGCACTATTTACAATAGCCAAGACATAGAAGCAACCTAATATCCATCAACAGATGAATGGATAAAGAAGATGTGGTACATATATACAACGGAATACTACTCAGCCATAAAAAGAGTGAAATAATGTCATTTGCAGCAACATGGATGGACCTAGATATTATCATACTAAGTGAAGTAAGTCAGAGAAAGACAAATATCATTGATATCACTTATATGTGGAATCTAAAAAATGATACAAATGAACTTATTTACAAAAGAGAAACAGATGCACAAACTTAGAAAACAAACATATGGTTACCAAAGGGGAGAGGTAGGGGGAGGGATAAATTAGGAGGTTGGGATTAACATATACACGCTACTATATATAAAATAGATAACTAATAAGAACCTGCTGTATAGCACAGGGAACACTACTCACTACTCTGTAATGGCCTATATGGGAAAGGAATCTAAAAAAAGAAAAAAAAGAGTGGATATATGTATATGTATAACTGATTCACTTTGCTGTACACCTGAAACTAACACAACATTGTTAAGCAACTATAATCCAATAAAAATTTTTTAAAAATAGATAATCAACAATGACCTACTGTATAGCACAGGGAACTCTACTCAATACTCCGTAATAACCTATATGGGAAAAGAATTTGAAAAACAAATAGATATATGTATATGTATAACTAAATCACTTTGCTGTACACCTGAAACTAACACAGCATTGTAAATCAGCTATACTCCAATATAAAATAAAAACTTTCTGAAAATGCCTTTTCATGGGCTTGTGAGGATTACACATGATAAATAAATAGAAAAAAATGTCTTGTTAATCATAATGCTCTCTGCAATATTAGAGATACTTTTGCCTGTGCAGAGTCAGATCACCTTATTTTAGTTATCAGAAGTCCCTTTTTATCATTTTACTTTTTACCCTGCCCAGCAGTGTGTGGGAGCTGACACATTCAGCTCAGGAGACTATCTGCATCTCCTCCCTGCATTCAGTGATGGCATAGGGTTAATTGAAATAGGCTATTTTGGGAGTATCTATACACAGAAATTTTTGAGTGCTACAAATCAGGGCTTCCCCACTTCCTCCAAGACCCTGTTGTCACAGGTTTTATCGGCATACCCCTGATACCATCCTCTCCCTAATCTCTGATCCTTCCCACCTTCAGCCTCCACAGAAGGCACAGATATCAGGGATGTAGGATTTGTAAACCCAGGATGACAGAGACCTTTCTTGGTGTGAAGTTTTTCTCACTGCCTAGCAGAGCCTGACACATACTAAGTGTTCAATAAAAATTTGTTGAATGAATGTGTTAAAGGACAAATGAATCGCTTTAAGGATGCAGTGGAAAGGTATGCTGGAGTATAAATGTTGACTCTAACCTATGAGAACTTCATCCAATTAACAGCTCTGAGTTTAGATTTCTGCATCTGTAGAATGGATAAGTGACTGTGTACTTCACATAGGATTGATGTGAAGATTAATTAAGATAACACCAAAAACAAACATTGGGCAGTTAATAAATGTTAGGTGTCTTTCTTTCCTTCTAGAAGCTAATGGGTAATTCTGTTCTTTCTTCTAGCTATCCTCCTCCTTGACTACACCCCCTGCTTCCTCCAACCTGTTTATATACATATTTATGTTTACACACAAACACATATGTTTAACAACTAGCTGCGGAACTATCATTTCACACTAGGACGCCGAGCTCAGCCAACACATTCAGATGCTAACACCTGTGATGGAGACAGAAAGAATGACTTCCATAAACCGACATTCAATTTTTGAAATTGGAGTGGGTAATTCAGAAGGGTAATTCATGAGTTTCTTAATTGTTTTTTTTTTTTTCTTTTTTTTTTTTCAGGCTCTAAACTGGTGAGGAGGATCCTTTATTCATTTTGCCTACCTGTTAGAGTGGCTGTAAGGTTCAAATGAGATGATGTATATAAAACACTGTACATGCTAATTATTGCTACTATTTTAACAGGAAAATAACATCAATGAATCCTAGAACCTTAGAGCTGGCAGTGAGCTGAGATTATCTTTATTCCAATCCTGTTAATTCATACATGAGCAACTTTAGGAATAAGGTTACTTTTTTAGGTCACCCAGTTTAATCAATGACAAAAATTAATCTAGAATCTACTGACTTAAAATCTAGCACCCTTATTCATGATAATGCACACCCATATCTTCAATTTGACAATAATTAAAATGGCAACATCTGGGAAGAAAGTATGATCTGAAGCACATACATAATGATTAAAAGAACGAGAAGAAGGGCTAAAATACGTCAAGAAAGTGTGCAAGAATTTTGAGTCAAAATCATTCACTTCTGTTAGATCCTTTTTAAAGCATTGTCACTATGAAAATATAATTACAGTTAATTAGTGAAAAGAAAGCAAATGCCAGGACTTCCTGGGGGTCCAGTTGTTAAGACTCAGGGCTTCCACTGCAAGGGGCGCTGGTTCAATCTCTCGTCGGGGAACTAAGATCTCTCATGCTGCGCTGTGCAGCCAAAATATAAATAAAGAGATAAATTTTAAAAATAAAAATAACTGTATATTTTTAAAAAAGAAAACAAATGTTTCTTAGAAGTTTCATAAACTGGACAAAAAATCCTCTTTAATGATCTAAAAGAAGGGGGGAAGAAAGAATAATTGAGACCTACATTACTTTGGATACAATGAATGGTACTGGAGAAAAAGGGACAAAGCAGGAATCACAGCACAAAACCCCACATATACTGAGCACCAAATTTTCCAGCCATGTTGTCTCATTCTGAAATTCTCCAGCTCAGATGTAATCAATTTCAGCTTGTAGTGATCCAGCAGCTTAAGATCTCTATGATAGTTTAGCCTACTGCTGTTCAACTGCCTGTAACTTCTGGAAAGGAAGACGTCCTAGTAAGACACATGGTGAGGAGGGAGTCGATGGCAAGAGGCTCTCGGGGACAGGAGAAAAGAAGGGGGGGAGAAGCAATCAGACTCTGGTGATATTCCAAGTAATAGGTGATTTAATTAACTTCTAACTCAGGGGTGACTTTTAAAATATTTAACAACTAGGAGGGTACAGGCATCAACTAATCTGAACTGATGCTCGCTATCATGTTGGAGCAGGGTTCTGGAGGGCCCCTGCCGTGCTGGATGTTAACAAGTCTCGGGGGCAGGGGCAGGGCTGCCGATGTAGGTGGAGGTGGGCAGGGATTCCCAGAGCTCCGAAGGGCAGCTATTTGGCAGCCAGAGTGGGAGGAGTGTACGTTTCTGTTCCATTTTGTTTTAAACAACAAACATTTATTTCTCACAGTCCTGAAAGTTAGGAAGTCCCAGATCAAGGTGCCAGCAGATTGGGTGTCTGGTGAGGACCCACTTCCTGGTTCATAGACCACTGTCTTCCCGCTATGTCGTCATATGGAGGAAGGGGTGAGGGAGATCTCTGGAGTCCCTTTTATGAGGACACTACTCCCATTCATGAGGCCAACATCCTCATGACCTAAGCATTTCCCAAAGGCCGTACCTCCTAATACCATCACGCTGGGAAATAGGTTTAAACATCAGCATTTCGGGAAGACAAACATTCAATCTTCATTGTTAACAACCAGAATAGCAGTACTTCTGCCTATCCACTGAACTGTTGATGTGTCTCCTTTTTCCTTAGGTCTCCCCTTCCAAACCTTCCAGTCTGATGGTTGCTAGAAAGAAGTCCCATCAGTGGCAGAGTTCAAAGCTCCAGGACACAAGTGCTCCTCAGAGAGCAGGGTGGGAGCGGCAATGCTCACAGGTGACCCCTGGCTGAAAATGAGAGCTGCAGGAGCTGGGCAAGGGTTATCCAGAAACGAGGCAGTCACATTAGGACGGTGGTGAGCCAAAAAGCAGATTCTGTCCAGAACCACCCGCCTCAACTCAGCTCCAGCCTCACAGATACACAGGTCCAGGGTTGTCTTCCGTGGTTACTAAAAGAAGTCAGAAACTCAGAGTTTCTAATTTTTGCCATCATGCAGGCCCATGGTGGAAGGGTGAGTTTGTAATGTCACGCACCCAAAACTGAGTAGAAGCACAGAGGCTGAAATGATCCGAAGATGAGCCGAGGTTGGAATTTTTCCAGCTTCCTCTTTCTTCCGGGACTAACAATCCAGTGTATTGTGAAATTTACACATAATTCATCCTCCCTGGAGCTACCCCTCTGCTCTCTGATCTAAAGGCTGGTTCGTGGCTCTTGACTGCACAAGTTGAGCTTTCTTTGGGGACACTCTGCTGTCATTCCTTTTTAAGAAACAGCTGCCTCTGAGAAAGACTTCTTGTCCTTTCTTTACTGCTTTCTGCAGCAAGAGGTTTCTCAGCTGCCTATTTTCCTGGGCCCGATGTCGCCAACATCTTGCAGATATAAAATGGAAAATGGGCTTCTCATCAGAACCATGGCAGCTGTTTCACACCATCACAAAACAAAATCATCATCCTTGAAAACCAGATTTAGCAGTTTAAAAGAGCTGCTAAGACAAAATTAGATGGAGACAAGAGTGTGGGTTTGTAACTGACACTGCTTCCACCAAACCCTGTAATTCATGTAAAAACAACTTTAAAACATCAAATGGCTGAAGTTTCTTTTTTTTTTTTTCTCCATGGGATAAGCTTTCAGTCTGGCAATGCATGCTTGAAAAGAATGCATAGATTTATCTCATTACCCTTTTTAACAACAAATTCTAAGTAAGCATTATGTCAAAACTGCTGTAACTCAAATTACAGAGATGATACATTTTTTTTGACGCCATATCCACAAAAGTGGCTGGGATGTTCTCTTTTTTGGCAATTGCTCTATCCTCTACTTTGTCTAGGTGGGAGCGAGTAAGGTGATACACACAGTTTTGTTCACTAATCAGATATAAATCTTACATCTGAAATATCTTTAATGATTAATATATCTTAAAGTCATGTTTTCCCTTTTGAGCCAGCAACTGGTAAATTCCTGGTGCTGAAGATTATTATTCCATTGACCAAATTGTTTTAGAAGCCCTCTTGTGACTTTATTTTTTGTTTGTTTGTTTGTTTGTTTTATTTGTTTTTCATTGTTTTCGATCTAAGGTATGCCTGGAAAATAAATTTGTAAAGAATACCCCGCAAAACTTACGATTATTATAGAATTACCTGTCTGCCAGCCATGTTTGCTCTTATGCTGATAAAATTTTGATGGGCAGGTATATTATTTTTAAATTTTTTGATGGGTATAACATTTTTTTTTTTTTGGCTGCACCATGCAGCTTGCAGAATCTCAGTTCCCCGACCAGGGATCAAACTCGAGCCGTGGCAGTGAAAGCCTGGAATCCTAACCATGAGGCAGGCCACCAGGGAACTCCCTAACATTTTTAAATAAAATGTTGTAATTAAACTCTTTTACCTCTCTGTGTGAAACAAAATAGTTACATTTTTGCTGGCTCTTTGCATCTCCTATTGCAGAAGTTAGATTTTTTTTTTCTTTTTTCTTCACTCTTAGGCTTTTTTTCTGAACCAGGTAATTAATTTCCCTGCATAAAAGTCACCTGGTTTTTAATCCAAGACTTTTTTTAACAGAGATCATTTTAGGTATTAATCAAAGATCAGGACCAGTCATAGATCAGGACGAGCATCAGTTGTCAATTTTTATTTTGATTAGTTAAAAGTAAATGTACTGAGATTGAAATCTACCTGCTAGAAATTCTAGAGAATGGGGAAGGGGGTGTAGAAAGAAGAACGTATTGGAAATTGTTTAGGATCCCTTGGAAAGAGAAGCTTCGATGAGGATGTTTAAGGAACGGGCTACCATTCTGGAAACATTGTGCCTCAGGGCAATAGTAAGAAGTGGTTCTGCACCATGAATGGACCTAGAGATTTTCCTACTAGGTGAAATAAGTCAGACAGAGAAAGACAAATACCATATGATATCACTTATATGTGGAATCTAAAATACGACACAAATGAACTTATCTATAAAACAGAAACAGAATCACAGACATAAAGAACAGACTTGTGGTTGCCAAGGAGGGGAATTCGGGGAGGGATGGAGTGGGAGTTTGGGATTAGCAGATGCAAACTAGTATATGTAGGATGGCTATGCAACAAGGTCCTACAGTATAGCACAGGAAACTATATTCAGTATAGTTGAACCATAATCCATAATGGAGAAGAATGTGAAAAAGAATGCATATATGTGTATAACTGAATCACTTTGTTGTACAGTAGAAATTAACACAACATTGTAAATCAACTATACTTGAATAAAATAAATAAATAAATAAAAAGAAGTGGTTCTGTATGGAGAATTGGAGGTGATCCTCTTTTCTGTAGGAGATTTTGCCAAGAAAGAAGCGATCAAATGTGAGCGTTAAAAACTTAGAAACAAAGTCAGAAGGTCCAGGCCTGACCCACTGAGTTCAGTAAGATGAGAGTGAGGCCTGGAACCCCAATGGTTTGGGGAGGATTCTCTGTAAGAGGGGCCCCAGATGTCCTCTCAAAGGCATTTGGGACAAGCCCATCAGCTGAGGAGGTCAGTGCCTGCCTTGACCCACACCGGCGGGTGGCCAGTCAATCATCCCATCCAATATAAAGCCTCATTTTCTTTAAAAGAACGTTTGTGTACTTTGTTCCAGGCAAGGAACTCAAGTGACCCCAGACTAACTGCAAGCTGTGCCCTGACCCAAATCAAAGGAGCACTCCAGCACCTGCCATTTATCAGGTTCCTTTCAGCAAAGTAGTCATGAAAGAGAAATAATTTTCCTCACTTTTAAAGTGTAGTTCTTTGGGGAAGCAGATGTTGAACAGCAGCCCGGCAACCTGGTACAACAGTTTAGGACAGGAAGTAGAGAAAAACCGATCCAATAGAAACTGCAGAGAGAATTGAAATAGGCAGAGCATAATTACCTGCATCGGAATGGAGCCTGAGGACCGATGCTAACATCATTACTCTTACATTAAGGGGAAGAGGATTTTTTCTCTAAATACAATCAGCACTTTGCCCTTAGATACCAACAATTCTGTAGAGGGCAGTGGAGGCGGGGAGACTTTTAAGAAGGTGAGAAGGCAGAAAGAGTAAATTAGACAGAAGGGCACCTTTCTTTATCACTACTCTTGGCTTCCCTGTCGGCTTCTCCAATCCACTTACTTTTTGGCAGGCACCAGTATCGTATTAAAAATTCATCCTATGATTCTAATATATTATCTCTGCATTTGCACTGGATGACAGGGTGGTGCAGACAGACACTCAAAAGTTGAGGCTTGCATGTATCCCAGAGTTGCAGTGAATTTTCAGTCATCATCCCATATATAATTGTGACAACATTTCAGTTCCTACAGTATTGATGATTGCTTCTTATTTTTTTTTATTGAGGTATAGTTAATTTACAACGTAGTGTTAGTTTCAAGTGTACAGCAGAGTGATTCAGATTCTTTTCCATTATAGGTTAATACAAGATATTGAGTACAGTTACCTGTGCTACACGGTAGGTCCTTGTTGTTTACCTATTTTATATATAGTAGTGTGTATCTGTTAATCCCTAACTCCTAATTTATCTCTCCTCCCTTTCATCCTTGGTAACCATAAGTATGTTTTCTATGTCTGTGAGTCTACTTCTGTTTTGTAAATAAATTCACTTGTATCATTTTTTTAGATTCTGCAAATAAGTGATATCATTATCATATTAAGGGAAGTAAGTCAGACAGAGAAAGACAAATATCAGATGATTGCTTCTTATGAAAATAGAGAGGTATTGGGTCCTAATCAAGGATGGTCAAGCACCTGGATTCAGATTCTCCTTTTTCCTGTTCCCAACTGGGTGATCATAGGCAAGTTACCTAAGCACTCTGTTACTTCGTCTGTAAAATGGGCAACTGATAGGACATACTCATGTGTGTGTGTATGTGTATGTATTCATTAAGCAATATAACAATTGAAAATTGACGGTCAATAACTATTATCTGGTATTATTATTAATTAAACTCCAAAATAAAAAATTAAGATCAATCTAAACTACAAAGGCTATTTCAGCTTCCAATGTTCGCCTAAGATCAACAGGCATGGAATGAGGTCTCTGCAAAACCACGAGCCCAGGAAGACCATAAACCTTCGCAAACCAAGCTGAATTATGTCATCCATATCAACTGACAGCTGGGTCCATTTTCTGAGAATTGCTATGTCATGCATGCAGAGCTGGTTAAAAGGCCTTTTTAAACAGCAGCCCGATGAAACCATACAGGAGAAAAAGACAGAGGGAAAAAAAAAAATTCTCACAGGCAAGTGACAGAATTCAGGATCCAAGCAGGCAGTGACGCCCTGAGCTCAAAGTCTTTACAAGCTAAGTGGTCGATATGGCTCCCTAACATCATCCCCCAATATGGCCCTGAGAGAACTAATAAAGGACCTGGCAGTGAGGGGAAGCGAGAGGAATGCACTCGGCTGAAAGATTGACTGATCTTGCTACAGATCAGATGGATGGTTCTAAATGACCTGTAAAGACATTCCCGGAGCCCTGGGCCACAGCAGGAAGAGCCCAGACAACACTCGCACTTCTGAAGTAGTTATTAGTGACTGAAGTCGCCGTTGACAACTGCGACTTCAGTTTCAAGTAATGGTTTAACAGCATCAACTTGAGGAAAGGTTACATCTCGGTGTGTCTGGTGTACTGCTGACACTTAAAGGAAATAATTGGTAGATTTAGAGCAGAGAGAGAAGCCAGTGGGTAGAACAGGAGGGGCGGTCAAAACTTCGGGGAGAGTTTCTGTGTGACTGTGCGAAACAGAACCAAATCACCTTCACACACAAACGCACACCCTACATGTGTGCACACAGACACCTCCCACCATCTCTACTCTGATCTGCTACCTGACAACGAAAGAGTTTTGTGTTTCCCTCTGTCGACTAGTCACAGAATTCTTCATGTGCCTACGCTTTGCCAGTTGGAATGCATTGCAATTTTACAAATGCCACATTCAACAAGGAAAGAAATGTGCTTAACCAGCACCTTTGGGGTGTGGGAGGTCTGTGAACAGGGCAATTAGACCTTTTTTGTTCTGCTTGCTGTTCTGCAGCTTGACATAAACCATCAATAAGACACGTGGCTCCCACACCTACCTGATGGTCATCAAGTTTCAATCAGCAGGATTTGATTTTGGGGAGGTGCTGAAGGATCGTGTTGGCAGGAGGGAGGCTGGAGACATGCTGCAGGCAAGGAGAGAAAAGTCTGTGTGTGTGTGTGTGTGTGTGTGTGTGTGTGTGTGTGTGTGTGTCCTTTCTGATTAATTCCTCAGCAATTCCCACATACAGAGCTACCTTTGCCTTCGCCAAAGTAATACATGTAAATGGTAAGTTTGTTGTCAAACGTATCCAGATTTTGATACCCAGCATCTTTTAATTTAACCATCTTGATACCATGGAGGCTTTTCTTTAGAAGACATTATTTCTAGAATTTTTATTAAGAAGTGGCAACTCAAGTAAATTTTTTAGTGTTTTTGAGTCTCAGAAATAGCACTGTTACAATTTACATATTGCATGTAAATTGCATTGTATTTGTATTTACACATTTGTATTAGATTTGTATTTTTTTATTGCCTTCCTGCCTTCCCTCTGTTTTTTCTCCCTCCCTTCTTAACTTCCTTCCTTCCTTCCTTCCTCTCTCCCTCCTTCCCTCCCTCCCTCCCTTCCTTCCTTCTTTCCTTTCTCCCTTTTTTCTTTGAATTGTGTTTCCTCTGTTTATCTTATTCCTGTATGTGTCTATCAGTGGGAAGATACAGAATAATAATACACATTTAAATGACACCGATCATGACCTAGGATCATAAAGCACATTAATAGGTTGATCTGAACAGCATGAAAGGCCTGAGAATTGCCCTAACTTCACATAAAATGGATCAACCTTCAGTTTGAATGAGAGCAGCTGTGTTAGAAGTAAAAGCAATATGGCAGATTCGAAGGATGTTCTCCTAAATCTCTCCCAGTTGCCATGGATTGAAAATATTTAGATGAGGATCTGACAAGCCAAGTTAAGTGTCTACCCTGACTCCTGTGAAGAGTGCCTGGGGAATCATTGTAATTCACCACTGAGATGGGCTCAGACACTTATTTTCTCTGGGAAACCACTAAGCTAAGGTTAAAGGCATAAAATAAAGAGAAGAAAGAAAGAAAGAAAAAAAGAATAAAAGAAATGACAAATGAAAAGAAACATCAGCCAAAGGTTGGCCTGCCCTGCAATCTGGCTCCTCTCCAGTGAAAGATAACTCATTGCTGTCAAGGACATCCCCAGAGCCCAACTGGTTTCATCAGGTGTACCCTGTGGTCCATTGTTATGTAGAACAAGCTCCCACTGTATTGAGCCCACAAGCTGCTTCCTCAGTCTAATGGCAGAGTATTCACCTGGGAAGTTGTAAATCTTCAGTCTATTCCTAGAGGGACTTCATGTTCCCCATAATTAATTCTTCCACTGGACACTTATATAACTCCACACTCTCATGGTCCTTATGAACTGGTGTGATGGCTCCTGGAGATGGCGCCACGGCTTCAGCATGGGGCTGTGGGAGGCCCATGGAGACTAGCTCTCGTGGCTGTAAGGAGGGTGTGACGTGAGTTCCACAAGCACAGGTGTACACACATGCAGGGAGACTCACTCAGGAGAGCTGATGAGATGGTTTCCATTTTGGCGTAGAAGATGCTTGTCAGACCCATCAACTGATAACATCCACGGAGCTAGAAGAAGGAAAATGAACTGCATTACAACGAACTCAAATTTCACAAGCAAAAGCTGCACACTGGCGTTAATATTAGCTTAGTTTGACATGACCTGAGCTCAGATTGGATGAAGAAGAACTCTTCTTGCATGTTCGCCTACCCCATCCCATAAAGGGCACTGTTCCCAGGTCTGCAGGGGTAATAGATCATGCAAAATGTTGCAATAATCCTGCTGGCTGTTGCCCCGGAATGCAGAAACCCCCAGATAGTCAAAAGCATCATGTTTTCTATAGAATTTCTAAATATGGGGGGAAATGATCCATGCATCACAAATGTGGAGAAGCATTCTAACTAAAGCAGTGGTTCTCAAACTCCACTAAGCCAGAGCTTAGTGGTTTAAAATGCAGATTCTGGAACCTGCACCCTAAGCAAAATCATTTGGCCTGAACTAAGGCCAGGGAATCTGCATATCTGACAAGCTGATCCCTACTATGCTATAGCTATGATTACAGGTATTAATCGGGTATTACAGACATTAATAGGATAGAATAATATATTATTTTTAATTTATGGTTTTTAAAATATTATTAGGTTAGTAATTATATACACACACATACTTATTTAATCATTTGCTATTATTACATAGAGTGAACTTGTACCAGGAGTCAGGCTATAATGTGTTCCAGACATTCAGAAACATCTAGTAAAGGAGAGCAGACTGGCCTCAGCATGTGTCAAGCCACTTTGCAGTTAGTTCACAGACTTGAGACTTTTCACCAGCAAGTTGAACATCCCCATGTGGTAGAGGAGGCACAGGGAAGTGAAGTTATAAAAACCAGTTTAGGGCAAACTGCCATTAGAACTTTGATCTTCTGACTGTCATTCTCTGTGAGGAGTTTCAGACTATAATGAGATCATCGTTCTACTCATCTTAGTCACAGATTTTTAACAAGGATTATCTAACACATTCCTTATGCTCAGTCTGTGAAGTAGGTAGTATATTTTAAAAAGAAATTTGTCAATGAAGAATGTGCAGTTTAGGGAATTTAAGTAACTTGGCCCATGGCCACCCTCCTAGTAAGTAGGGGAGCAGGATTCAACTATAGGACCCACACTCTTAATCATCATGTGCTTTATTCATCTACTCATCATTTTACGAGGATATGCTGAATACCTGTGATCTGCCAGGCCTTGGTTCAGGTGATGGGGACACAGTGATGCTCACGACACAGTCCTTGTCTCTGGAGCTTAGAGGCAAGCGGGATGGAAAAGCCCCCCACCTGGGCAATAGGGCATCATACAGCTTATGCCATAATGAAGGAAGGACATAGACTTGTTTCTTGTGGTGCACTTAGGGAAGACTTCCGGTGACAGTGAACTTGGACAGAAGGGTGACTAGGATCAGGACAGGGGAAAGTGAACCAAGCAGAGGGAACAGCATGTGCAAAGGCCCAGATGTGAGAGCGTATTTGGAGAAATGGTCAGGCAAATACACTTGGAGGCTGTGCACTTACACATGCCACTGCCAGCTAATTCAGTTGAAATCTGCAACTCAGTCAGCAAGACCTGCTAAACTCACAACTCCCACTAGCTAAGTGGACCTAGAGGATTCGCTCGGCTTCATGGTCTAGTGAGGATGATGATGTCCCCAAGAGAGGTGGTTGGTGAGATATGGCAGGAAGAATGTGGGCTTTCCAGTCACAGAGATCTGAACTCTGCTCTCTCCTGCCCCCACTTCCTAGCATGGTAATATTGAGAAAGCCTTTAACCCTTTCAGATCTGCAGTTTTCTCAACCATACATGAGAATGATTAAAACCTACCTTGCAGGATTCTTGAGGATTGGTAACAATCTATTTAAATGCCTGACTCATATACAAACAGCAAAAGCAAAGTCAAATTATACACTGGGTAAAAGTATTTGAGACCTATTAGGTAAAGCAATAATTTCATTAATATAGAAAATATTCCTACAAAGAGATAAGAAAGAGACCATTAAGGCTGTAGGAGAATGGACAAAAAAATGTAATCAGAGCGTTCACAGAAAAGGAAGTACAAAAGGGTCTTAGATACATAACATTTAAAAAGAAAACATGCTTGCCCTTACTCATATGAAAATAAGTCCAGATTAAAACCACAATGAGATTTCATTTTCAAACTTTCAGATAATCAAAGTCCAAAAAATTTACCATCACCCCATGTTGGAGATCGGGGGCTAGTTTTAGCAATATCTGTTAAAAGTTGAAACATACAGGCTCTGTTACCCAGTGATTCCACTTTTGGAAATTTATCATGCAGATTTACTGACACATGTGTGCAAAGAAGTATGAATGAGAATGTTCATTGCAGCATATTGTGATGTAGCAAATTATCTGAACAACTTAAATGTCTATTGCAAAAGGATGGAGTTCAATAAGTCATGGTGGAGGGAAACAGTGTAATACAAAGCATCTGCTGAAACAAATAAGGGAGCTCATTCAAGAAATGGTGCTGAATGATCTCCAAGTTGGCAGCCATTGGTATTAAACAATATATTTATTCCTGCATGCCTGCATATGCATAGTGTATCTGTGGGATAATATACCACGACCTGATGGCATTGATTCTCCCCAGAACCGGGGAACTCAGTGGCTTGAGAACAAAATGGGTGGGAGGGTTTTCACATTTTGAATTTTTTACCTACTAATAACATAAAAATACTTTGTAAAGGACCAGAAGATTTAAAAACATAACGAATAAAGTATGAAGACCTAATACATGGTGGTCCCTGACACATAACAGCCTAATCTTGGATGTGTTAGAGAGGAGGACTGGATGGGACCAGCCATACTCTCACTCTGTGTCCCTTGTGACAAATGTCCCTTTCCATCCTAGCATTGAGAAAGAGGTGCCATAAGCAATACTGAAACAGAACTAAATGGGCAGGTTAGTCATCACACATGCTGTTGAACAAAACATAGAACTTTGCTCTTTCGTGCACCGTAGCAATGGAGTGGAACAAAAGATAAGCAAATTCCCTTTGTGCAGCATTGTCCAGCACATCCATAAGACGTTTGGTCCAGAACCAAAAGGTTCTTTATATTTTGTCCTGTCCAAAACCATTTCGAATGGACCAAATTTGCTCATGAACATTTTGGATAGGATCAAATCCAAGGACCTTTGGGCATGGAACAAATATCTTATGGACATTTTGGACAGGATGAATTGTCTGCTAACCACAAATTCCAGCCCCATCCATCATCTTACAAGCTGTGTGAACTTTTGCAACTAACTGAACCTCTCTGAGACTTACTGCATTCATAAATTAAAGGAAAATATTTCTTTCACTAATGATGAGAGCATAAATGAGACAATGAAGTTTCAGTACAGCAATAGATATACAGTTGTTGTTCAATTTTGCTACTACACCCAAGAAGAAAATGTCTTTTAACTATTTTTTGTTTGTTTGTTTGCTTCTACTTACTGAAGTTAATGTTCAGATATTGCCAGCTTTGGTGTTTTAGGTTATTATTTTTCAAAAGTCCTAATAAGAGCATAGATCCCTGTTCTTGGGCTCTTGCTTAGACTCAGGCACTAACTTTCAACACAATCTTGGAAAAGTCACTCATTCTGTCTGCTTCAGTTTTTCTTTTTTTTCAATCTGCAAAATAGTATTCATCATAATTGCATCACTTCATGGAGTTGTAATTTGCAGGTACAGGTGAAAAGTGTACTCATACATAGCAATTTAAAGTCGAAAGCCTTTTAATAAATAAGCCAAAGTGAGTGATGTACATCGTGTAAAATGATTATCCCCAGGATGAGTAGCAAGCTGGGGGTACCATGCAGGGACAGCCCAGCCATACACACTCCCTCATCCCCATCCCTAAACCAAGCCCTCTTGCAGTGAACAGGATATTCATGTACAGTCTTCTTTAGACACTGATATAAGCTCATATTTTAATAGGTAACTGACAAGCAATTGTGAGAGAGAGAGACTGTCTCATGGAAATATGAACAATGGTTGAACAAGGTAATGATTGGCCCAGAAGCTAATCGGAAGCAGTGGAAATGGAGGAAAAAGAAGAAAATCACAATTATCGTGTGGGACTTCCAGGCATCCACAAAGTACACTGGGGGTCGGGAATCCAAGGCCCACCTAATTCAAGAGGGTCAGGCTAGATTAGGAGAACTTGAACAAGGGATATGGATCCAACTGGGCAGGAAAAGCCCACCTCCTTGACAGCTATGCAAGAGCACCAAACGCAAGAGTCCAGTTGGTCTCAGATGACTGAGCAGAGCCTCATGGAACAGAGGAAAATTCTATGTTAGATTTAATTTCTCGGCTGACCAAACTGGCCCCTGTACTTAGTCTTTAGTCATATAATTTTTCTGCCTAATACAATTAATTATCTGCTAAATTCCCACATGTAGTTACTCTGTACACAAAACACTGAGCTGAGTGTATCCTTATTAAGAGTTTGCCACTAAGAGTAACCATATTACATTGATTTTTCAAAATAATCCTAATTTTTCTTTTTTAAAAATAATATCACATGCATTCTGGGTGTTTTTTTTTTTTTCTTGGCTGCTGCGCGACATATGGGATTTTAGTTCCCCAACCAGGGATGGAACCCATGCCCCCTGCAGTGGAAGTGTGGAGTCCTAACCACTGGACCACCAGGGAATTCCCCCCCAAATAATCTTAATTTCAAATACAGTGTTATTTTGGCCCCATGAACCATCAAGATAACTTGGGAATTTTCCCCTTTGTGCAATTTTTATTAGATTTTTAAATTTTATTAGACTCCAGAAGGCATTGCATTAAAAAGTACATATATGTTAGAAAGAGACTCATAAAATAATTAATGTTTGAAAAATATCTAGTTAATCAAAAGACAACCAACACTTGTTTTTGAGCCTCAAGTGTCAATGGACATGTCCATGTCCTGTGGTCCTATTCACTTTGCCGTGAAATTATTTGGATAATCTTCCAATATAGAAACCCGCACAATTGGGGCTATAAGGCAAAGCTGATGGAATACAGTATAAAGAGAAAGTAAAGTTTTTCCACTTGCTTCTGTAAACAGTCATTGTGCCTGCCAATCAAATCACTTCATGTGTTCCAGTCCATTTAATTATTACATTTTATTTTAACGTCAAAATTAGTACAAAGAGCAGGGAAAGAAATACATGTTACGATCAGAATACTCTTTAGGAAAATTATACATTAGGAAAAAAAATGCTCATAGACCTACATTCTTAGTTTAGAAAATATGATTCCCCAAACTTTAGCTAAAATGAAAGTGCCCCAAGTTCATAAGTTATGGCAGCAGATGTGGCGGCCAGAGCAGCAGGCTGGGAACGTCAACATGGCTTGGGAGGACTGTGAAACCCAGGATAAGCAGCAGGCCTTTTTGGATGACAGCTCAATGTGAAACGAGAAACGAGCCTCCATCCAACTCCCAGTGCACGGGTGTCAACCTCAGAAAATGCTCCATCACACAGCTAGTAGAAGCGCAGCCTGATGGACACGGAGCCTGACCTGGCTTCCCCAGGGGACAATCCCTGAAGGTCATGGGTGAGGGATACTGGCAAGGGTCACTGAGGGGGGCTTGCAAGTACAGCTGCTTGTTCAAAATCCATCCCCTAATCAACAGGACTCAGCCTCAAGGGGTTGTCATGCCAGCCCTCTCCCCAGCACTCACTGAACAGATGAAAAGCAAAGCCCAGGAAAGCGCTCTCACTTTTCAAGATCCAAAGCTGTATGGAAAGGAAAGCATGAAGAAAAGGATTAAAGCAGGTCCAGCTTGCATGGGAGGGCCAAACTAGCTGGTTGTATTGAGCAACACCTGAGTGAGTCCTTTATTGCAGAGACAAAAGAGAGCTCTGTCTAAAAGTGATGCAAAGGGCTTCCCTGGTGGCGCAGTGGTTGAGAGTCTGCCTGCTAATGCAGGGAACACGGATTCGCGCCCTGGTCTGGGGGGATCCCACATGCCGCGGAGCAACTGGGCCCGTCAGCCACAACTACTGAGCCTGCGCATCTGGAGCCTGTGCTCCGCAACAAGAGAGGCCGCGATAGTGAGAGGCCCGCCCACCGCGATGAAGAGTGGCCCCCGCTTGCTGCAAATGGAGAGAGCCCTCGCACAGAAACGAAGACTCAACACAGCCAAAAATAAATATAAAAAAAAAAATAAATAAATAAGTAAACTATTAAAAAATAAATAAATAAGTAAAAATAAAAGTGACGTAAAGAAAGGGGGAGAGAGACAATAGATGGATGGATGGACGGACAGATGGATGGATGGATGGGTGGGTGGGTGGATGGATGCATGGACGGGTGGGTGGATGGATGGATACATGGATGGATAGATGGAAAAATAAATGACAGATGATATATTTAGGTTTATAGTTACACCTTTGTATCTATAATTATATCTGTACTTATAGCTTTCTCTCTTCATACACATGTAGCCATGCCTGAGACACACTGACTCAGGCAATGAGCACACAGTCCTCACTTTTACATAATCAGAGATGTTTAACTTCTCCAGTTGATTGCTTCAAAACGAAATCCTGCCTTGTGGCTTTCTGTGATGTGCAGGATTCTGCAGAGCCCTGGAGGCACCTATCAGACTCTCTGGTTTATTGGGTAGCTGGAAGCTGCTTAGATTCAGGGCAAGGGGAGTGACACGTCTGCCTCTGGAAAAGCGGTTGTCGGCTGCACGGCACTGTGCCTTTAGCAGGTGCCTCAATGTCGAAGGCATTAAGGCTCATTATTTTCTGCACTTCCCTCAGTGCTGTCTCTTCCCTCTCATCACCCACCCTGGCCTCCTTCCTCTGCACCGACCCCTCTCCCTCTCATTAGGTTTATCGTCGGTGACTACTAGCTGGCCTGGAAGTGGAGATGTCAAGCTGAGCCTGCAAAGCTAGCAGCTCATGAGCCCTTCCAGCTGGAAAGAAAGAGGACCTGGTGGTTGTCCTTCCACGTGGAAAAAAGAAATCTGTTTCTCATACGTTTGTTCAGACCAATTATATACACGTAGGTAAATTCCTTCTGACACAGGCTACATTTGTCCTGATTTTTAGCCCATCCTAGGGGAAAAAAAGAAAGAGAAAATTAATAAGACATAGTCATATGATATTCTGCATGCTTGCAAGGATCTGAAATTAGAGGTGGAATTAATGAATTCACTTACTGAGTCAACAGATACTTAGGATAGAGCAAAAGATGTATTATTACATATGTGTTCTCTAATGGTAACAAACCGTTGAATGCTTAAACGTTTTAATGCTTGAGAGAACTACCTCCATGTTTCTACGTGTTTGGGTTTCATAAACTTCTAATAGGAAAAATAGGTGAAACTTACTAGTAAATGTGGTAGTGATAATAGCTAATACTGTCAAGTGCTTATGTCCCTAATTGCTTTACATGGATTATCTTTAAACCCGATGATAACCTTACAAGATAAGAATTATGACTACAACTCATTTTATAGAAAAGAAGACTGAGACACAGAAAGGTCAATGGCTTATGCAAAATCTTGCGGGGGCAGAAGGTAGATCCAGGCAATTGAACTCCAGAATCTGTTCCCCTTAAATACCACACTATGCTGCATCCCATTATTTTTACTGATAATTGACATGAGCAAAGTATTCATTTGGTTTTGCAGAATATTTCAAGGCAAGTAGAAGTGAAAGCACACATTTTGTTCATCTATCCATATTGTAGGTTAGAGGCATTAGTACCATTTTATGAATGAGAAAACTGCAGTGAGAAACCAGTGAGAGGCTATCCCGTAATCGAGACAAGGATGTGCTGGATTAGGGTCTTAGAATTTACAGTTCTGATTTCCTGTCAAAGGTTTAATTCCATCTTCTTGCACTAAACCAGGAAAGAAGGAAAAGGTCAGTTCCTCATTTTCAAAGTAATAATTATGCAGGAGGAGAATCAAAATGGAAGCAAAGAGGAGATGAACTTGATGTAATGTAATGCAGCTTAAATATTCTCTAAATGATGTAGACTTTCAGCAAATTCTGTTCCCCTGGGTTCCTAAATTTGAAAACAGACTTAAGAAAGAATGTTACTGTGAGAACTTTAATGAATAGAAAGCCTCTTTGATCCTATAAAAGCAAAAGAATCGATCACATTCTAATCAAGTTTCAGTTATTGGACCATAAAGACTTCTTTGGGTATAAATGTGAACAGGAAACAGAAATACTGCAGAATAACTCTAGGTAGAGAAATACACCCACTTTGACTCAGACATGATCCCCTCTCTGCCCTACTTTTTCCATCACTGTGAAATTGCCTACATTTAATAGTGAAACAATAAAACAAAGAGTTAAATGATTTACAGCCTGGTGTTGGTGACAGAATTAGTTAAAAGAGATAGTAAAACAGAGTGTCAGTTCATTGCTGTATTCGAAACGGTTACCTAAATCAGTGTAACCAGTTACCTAGACCAACGTGAGCAAATCATATCTTGTGGAATACTACTCCAACAAAATGTTCCAGAAAAATATGTGTGTGTTATGTTGGAACACATTTAGGAAATACCACACACTCTTCTTGAAATCCACTGTAAACTTTTCAAAATTCAAAGAGCCTGTTTCATGTCCATAATTATTATTAAACTAGTATAAAACAACTAGTAAAGGCACTGATAAGTCCTGCATAAAGAAACTTCCTAACTTTCTTTAAAAGAGTGTGTCCCAAAATGATTTGTCTTTTTCGGATTATGTCCATAGACTTTTATAAGAAAGTCTTCATTCCTCTTTTTTCCATCCTCTTCCATAACTGTTTTTCTAGAAGAATCCTCTCAAGCTCGTAAAAGGCTCCTGTCTTTATGAAAGAACCTAAGGGGAAGCACAGTTATGGCTGCCCTGTATCTTTGGATCAGCCTTGGCCACTTGTTCAATATACAGCTTACCATACACCCAACCCTCATGTTTGGGCATCTCAGGGCTATTGATATAAAAAGTTCTAGACCTCTCTTCTTTGATCTTGTCTATATTCTCTTTGCAGTAATTTCTTTTTCCAGACTCTGGTCTTTTGGCTTGATTTGCCATTCCTGATCCAAGTTTGCCCTTGAACTTGTTTGCTCTTGCTCCTTTTCTTCTGGACCTGGATTTGTACTTACCCTCAAATTTGGTCATATCAGGCCACTTGTGGTAACCTGCCTGATAAAAGCTCAGGCCCAAGACCCAAGCACAGAACTGCTCTCACAACCCAGTGCCCCAAGTTATTGCCCCTCTTGAAGGAGGATCAGTAATAAATGGACCAATCTAGAAACAAATTATTGCATCAGTCACCTAGAGATCTGGGGCATGATGTGGATGCACAGATGTATAGCATTATCTATGATGCTAAGCACACACAGCTTCTTTGGTCCTCAGTTTATTGGTCTATAAAATGGTGACTTTCTTACCTACCTTTCTTATAACACAGAGGGGACAAAAAATTTCTATACAGAAGCATAGCCTTTTAGATTTTTATATATCATTGCCCTTTTCTTCTGTATCAACTTGGTCAAAATATTTGTATGGCTCTCAGTAGTTTACAACATGATGTTACACATATGCTTTCATTTATTTCTAATAATTCAAGATGAGTAGAGATTACGATGGTGGTTTCAGATGAGACAACTGAGACCCAAACAATTAAATGAGTTGCTCAAAGTTGCACAGCTGGTGAAAAAGGTGCTTATCTTAGACCCCACTGTGTTTGGCCAGGGGCAGGAGGGCTGCCACTCGAGTCTCCTAGCTAGTGAGTATCTTCTCTTTTGACACCAGGCCATTGCCAAATAGAGCTGGTGACCCGGTGACCTTCTGCAAATCAGGCTCAGTTACAAGCTTCCCACACAATGCATTCTCTCTACATAAAGGAACTTTGACCACGCAGTTTACTGTTGCTTCTTTCTCATCAAAAGGAAAGCTTAAACAAACTCCTCCTCCCAACTTTTACACCCAAAGCTGCATTGTCTCTGGATACCCGTACGCTTGAGGGGTAGCAGTTTGGCTAAGTCGAGGTTAGTGAATGCTCTGCTTTGTGAGGTAGGGATAGAAAACCAACATGTTCCTTCATTTATTCACTCACTCAGGGATGCATTCATCGATTCCTTTAGGACATATTGAAAACAACTCTGTGCTCGACGTTCTTCCCGAAACTAGTGATATAGAGATGATCAAAACAGAAGGTTTCCTCTCCTCATAGAACTGACCTTGCAGTGGGGAACCAGATAACAAATTAATAAACACACACAGAGACAAGGTGATCTTTGATGCTAATAAGTCTAAGAAGAAAATATGACAGTAACGGTGAGAGTGACACGGAGGCAGGGGGAGGACAGCAGACATCATTTGTTAGGATGGTCACAGCCATCTTCTCTGGGGAGAACAAAATAAAAAACATCGCCTAATACCTTCTAAACAAGAGAGCGGGCTAGTAGCAGGATACGTTGGACTGGACCTGTTATTAGTCTGTGAGGTTTCAAGTTCACCAAGCTAGACTCCTGTAATTGTAGGTTAGAAAGTGATTCTCCAGGTTCTTTTGGAAAAACTTAATGGAAGCTATCAGAAATCAACATTTATAGACTGGCAAGGGGCTGAGGAAGAAGGGAGTTTGGGAGGAGAGTGACAAAAATTAAGGCCAGTCTGTGTTCTTCCATTGGAAGTCTTCCACTTTCATTGTTAAAAGGGGGAGCAAAAGGAAATGAAAAATTATCTTCATGAGAAGGGGTCAGGGGTCATCTGCTCACCAAGCAAAGGCAAGGTCAGCAGTTGCTGTCTTTTGGCACCGTTAACCATGCTCTTGTTTATGCAGTTTGAATTCCGACTGCTGAGGAGTTTTACGCTATTCAATGAACATCTTCTGTCATGTTCCTTTTCAAAAGGATATAATTTCCTATCCAAACTGTAACATACCAACTTTCAAAGGCAGCCACTGTGGGTAGGTGGTGATGGCACTGTGTTTCCTAACTGGTGATTAGCAAATTTATTGCATGATAAACCATTTTCAGTGCAGTTTTGAAAAATAAAAACATGCTTCTTCCTGAGTAATTAGTTGCTCTTTACCGCCAACAAACTGTAATTTTTATTCCTTTTACTCAAGCCCATTTATTAGGAGAGAGAGCTAGCAAGCATTTATGCTTTTGTGTTTATACTGCAAAGAAGACATGGCATCGAAAACCTGCTATGAGAATTCTGAATGCCGTTATATTTTAAAATCTACATTAATTATAGATCCACTTATTCTTAGAAAAGACAGGAATTGCAGCAGGATGGTAATGGGGGGGAAGGGATTCATGTATAAATTGCCTCCCAAGGACCCCACTGAAATTTCCATAACATTCACCACATGACACTGATGTGTGAAAATTGACACAAAGATTTGAAAATTGGGACCGAGGGAGCCCAAGCATAAAATAACTTCAATTTTGTGCTCCCTCTGTCTCTCAGAGGAATAGCGCACAGGACTGACCACACAACACAAACAAGAGAAGGGGGGGGAGGGGGAAATCCAGGAGAAGGATAGGAGTTATTAAGGAGAAAACACACTTCCACACTTCTCACTCACAGAGAGAAAGGATGATCAATGGATTTAGTCACAGAGAAATTCAAGCAGAAAATTGCTGCTGTTTTTTATCTGAACAGCAGAAAGTTTAACCAAACCAGAATTCTCAAGTCTGAGGAAGGCATCCACAACACCTGTGCATGAAAGGATGGGAATTGGGTCTCTGAACCAGGGAAAAATGGCCAAGTCCTCTTACTCTTTCATTATGTAATAAGTAGATTTTTGATAAAGGAGGCTTTGCATCTGAAATGCCTTAGGTCAAGGCTAACATTCATTACAGACCCCAATAGTTTCAAAGTGTATGAAATAAATAATCCGCTTGGTTCCATTACTTGCCCTTGGATGAAAATAATACCCCAAATAGTATCCAAAATGAATGTGAAAACAGTACACCGTCCACGCATAGACTATCTGCTAAGAGTGACAAATATAAAATCATCGCTGACAAAAAGGAATGTACCAGCAATTCCTCACCTGGTAAAAATATTTAAAGAGCTGTTCAAATCACACTATTTTGGCAAGTGCACTTCTGAAGCTTGAGGAAAACAGAATTGGGGGGGGGGGGGAAACAACACTTCATCTACCCAAGACTTTGGCTGTCCTGGGTTACTTTTAATGCAAGAAAATTGATAACCCAATTACTTGAACTACATACTTTTAAATGAGAAGTAGCTGCCCACCCTTGGAGGATGACTTAAAGAATGCCATTTCCAACATCAGGATTTTCAGACCAATTGGAAGGAACAGAATGGCCCATGTGAACAGCTCTCTGCTGCTATTCCTCTGAGACAGAGGGAGTAAACAGTTCAACTTTCCTCTAAAAGAAGTTTAAAATTTTTGAACACTATACTAGAATTTAAAGCAGATTTAGAAAAAAAAAATAGGAATTTAATGAGGGCCTTCAGCCCTTGGTAGTCATATGATTTTAGGCACATGACTTGATTTCTCTAAAGCTCGGTTTCTTCGTGTAAAAATCAGGAAAAAGGTTTTACTTAAGGAGGCTGGGAGGAACAAATTCAATACACTACGTGAAGTTTGCATCCTGTTTTCATAAGCATTGAATAAATATCAGCCAGTAGTATTTTATTTCACTACAACTTTAGCAGTTACTCCCAACACTTTATGCAACTACACCAATAAAAACCCTGAAATCTGTACAGGGTTTTAGAGCTTGCATGATATTTTTACATTTATTTTATCCCCACTTGATTCTTGTATTAATTAGGATAATACTAGCTGCTGTAACAAACCAACCTTGAAACTTCAGTGACCTAACATAAAAAAGAAAAAGAACTTTACTTTTAGTCCTGTATAAAAGTTCAACACAGGTGTTCTTAGTTGGGACACAGCCGCCTTCATGGCAATTTAGGGACCCAAACTCCTAATGTCGATTCTGTGTTTGTTTTTCCTGGACTATGGGAACCTCTGTGTTTGGCTGGCATGTGGGGAGTAGCATGGAAGGGCACTCATGCTGGGAGGACCAGTGATCACCAGAGAGGTTTCCGTCAGCCACATCCTTCTATTTACATTCTATTGGCTGGAAGTTACGAGGCCCCACTGAACCTCAGGGGAGTCTGGGAATTGCCTGGAAGCTCTGTGCCTAGGAGCAGCTAAACAATCTCTACCCAAATCTCCTCCTCACCTGACAAGCCCAAGACCTAGAGAGAGTAAACATGATTTCTCCTTTTTATAGATGAACAGAACTCCAAACAGTAAGATGACTTCTGTGAAATCGCAAAAGACTCATAAACTCAGTCTCTGGACTCCAAGTTCATTGATTTTTCCTTCCATCCACCTCAGCTTCACAGGGAGCATCATGATGGCTTAAGAGAGAGATGGTGACGTAGGTTATCAGGTTATCAGGACTCTTGTTTGTGCTTCCCTTTCACTCTTCTCTCCCACCCTCAAGCTGTCTGCATCACTTCAGCCAGAGAGGAAAAGGATGTGACAGACCCCTTCACATTTTTAAGGACCTGAAGTCTTCCCTATCCTTCCAGCACTTGCATTTTATAAAAGGGTAGAGAAGCTTAATTGTTAGGACAGTGTTTTCCCCACTGAAAGGAACTGGGAACCAGCTCACCCATAGTTCAGGCTGTGGGACCTCTTCTACTAGGTTCCTGGCCCAGGAAGGAAACTAGTTGCTTTCCATTTCCCAGCATATCTGAATCCACAAACTGAGGATACAGAGAAGTTAAGACCTAGTTTGTTCTGCTCCCTTTTCTCCCAAAACTGTCCAGATAAGAGGGCCAGAGCATCTCGAGTTTTCCAGAGGCTTAGAGAGCCACCAGGTGTCCTGTTAAAATGTACTAGGGAATTGCAAGCCTTTAGCCAGAAAGGCCTCATTTATCATCTCAGAGGGCTTTCAGGCCATCAGAAAGTGAGCAAAGAAATCTTGGAAGATTGTGCAGGACAGCCACGACCTTTTCTCACCTGGAGTAGCTCTGAATAAATATTCAGATGGTGTAAGTCAAAAGGCAAACGAAGTTTACTGCTAAAGAGTCTAAATTCTTTTGCCCCAAAGACAGTTATTTTCTTTCACCTCAAACAACTTCAGGATATTGCCCTGGGGCCGTGGGAGTATTTTGGTATTTTCTGTGTGAAATATTATATTCCCTGGTGGATGTGGGGAGATTGTATTCCTGTCCTCTGATTCCCTTAGTTGACACAGCCAGCAGTGCTGGTGACCTCAACATTCCGAGTTGCATCCAAATGCAGGGCTTTTCTGCTGAAGGACCAAGATAAAGCCCGAAGACTGAAAGAGGCCACCGAAAGCCAAGGCACTGGAGAATCCGTGCGCTCTGCCAGGCAGGGATGGGTATGTCACGTGTCCACTTGCTAGCGTGCTGTTACTATCCTGAAATACGAGGTCTGAGGCACTGCTTGGCATAGGTAGCTGATAAAACCCTCATAATTCACGCCACTTACCAATCAGTGATCACCAGGGAGTGAGTCAGGTGAAATATGACTTGGTCTCAACTGAGTTCTTCTCTACCCTTACATATAAATAAATCTCTTTCTGCTGGTGAAAATAAGTTGGCATGAGGACAGAGAAAGATCTAGCACCTTTCTTTTTTCAACCACCATTAGAGCCCTGATACATCTCAGAGGCACAGAAACTTCTAGGGAGGGACGGAATGCTATAAGAAGAGAGTTATGGTATCAAATTTTACCAAAATGACTGTCCTCTGGGTTCATTTATATTTTTACTTTGTGCTGCAGTTAGGTCTGTGATTTTCCCGAAGATGATGATCTACAAGACGGGCTGTTTGCATGCTCTGAATCTCATTTATTAGGAAGTGGAGTACGTAATGGTGAAAAATAGCTCTCAACGGGTTTCTTCTTTCTCTGGGGTATCTCTCCGCTGCCCCACGGCTGGCTGCACACACAGTCAGTGCCACGGAACTAAATGGATGGGGCCCGGGGGCCCGGGATGCGCAGCGTGGGAGACCCTCGTCTGCATCTGGAAGCCTCTGACAGCCCCACCTCCTCCTCCTTTCTGCCCAGGACTCAGGCTTGCGAAGAATCTGGGGGGGTCACTAGGATGACGACTGCAAAGACACATGTGAGCCCCACACTCAGTAATTTATTTTCTTGACGGACTCTGTGTGTGTGTGTGTGTGTGTGTGTGTGTGTGTGTGTGTGTGGAGTCGCGGCTCACAGCGTTGATGGGGGAAAGGCCGACTTCTCCACCTCCCAGTCTGCGAGATGCCTTTCTCCAATCACCTTGAGGACTTGCCAGCAGTGAGTAGAAAACCCCTGAGCGCAGAAAAGAGTTTTAAGGACTTAGCGGGAAGAAAAGACATGGAGTTTGATCTACTAAGAAATCTTTAGCAAATGCATTAATAATTTATACGGCTGCGCTTCTAGCTATGGAACAGACACTGTTCCTTACGGACATCACTCCTTCAAACTCTTGTTACTCCTATTTTAACACTGATATTCTGGAATACGGAGACAGGGAGACAACTCCTGAAAATATCGCCGTCGGTCCGGAGGAGAACTGCTACCCAACTCCAACTAGACCCTGTTCTCCATAAGGCAGAAATCTTGGCCTTTCCAGCTATATCATTGCTACTCATCAGTATGAATGCCCTTTCACTGTGTGTTTAGCTTTCTCCTAGGCACCAGGAGAAGCAATATTTTCCAGAAAGGACAAAATGTGTTATGATAACTAGTAGGTTATGATGCAATTCTGTAAGGTTAGAAATGTGCACAGAAAGGATAGATCCTGAGAGTGTGAGTGATGCTGAGGCTGACTTGTGTGCCAGTCGCTGGGTGAGGCATTCTGTATACCTGACTCACTCAGCTTCATGGTGCCTCTGAGATGCTGTTGGAATGTTATGATGCCCGTAGCACCGATGAGGAAACCCAAGCTCAGGGAAATGAGCTAATTTTCTGAAAGTCCTACAGCTCATCTATGAGAGAACCAGAATTTCCACCCAAGCTGTGACACCACAATACACAGCTGGCTCACAGATGCACCTATGTAAGAGGAGAGATGGGGAGACCTGAGAATAAAGTCACTGAAGTTTCCTCCAAGAACAATTATTTAGTAAGGATCTCTGGTGCTCAGGGATTCTTCTCTGCAAGGAGCCTTGGTTGCATGCCTGCACTCACCTGCTTTTAATTTTTAAAAAGTAGTGGAAGCCCGCAAGGTCATGTACTCAACCGCCTTGTGTCATACTTGAGGAAATCAAGGACCAAATAAGTGAAGTGAGATTTGCAGGGTAGTGTAGACAGTGAACAAGTTGAGGCTAATACCTGGGTCTTCTAGATGCCTTGCTGCTCTTGACTCTGAGACATTTTAGCAATAGATTCTGCCATCTCTTTGGTTGCCAGGATTGACTCCATTTTTCCAGAAGGTGGGAGGATGATTGGCCTCCCTACCTTGCCCCTCACACAAGGCCCTTGGTGAAGGTCACAGTGGCTCTAAAGAAGGAAACTCATTGGTGAGTCAATGCTATGGGACATGCTGAGCTCCAGGAAGAGACCCTCCAATGTTCAAGACTTTTATTGGGCATGCCAGTTATGTTGTCCATCTGAGTCAAAAGCAATTCTGTTATTGGTTCATTTATTAGGTATTATTTCTTAGGTAACTTCTGCCAGATCACACGCCTGCTCTCAGGTTGCTGCACAGGCAGGTAAATAATGATACCCCAGGACAGAGAATGGTAAGGCTCTGACCTTTGGTGGCACTCCCAGATAGGGAGCACATTCATCATTTGGCTTCTGTCACTTTATGCTTGGTCAGGGTGCCCTGCTAGGAAAAGTTACAGAGATGCACAGGCAGACTTAGGCAAGGGCAATTTTACCTCTGAATGCCTTAGCCATTCTGTAGTAATCATTTATTCTCTAACATTTAAATTCTGATATCTTACCGCTTCCCCACATAAGCTATGTGAAATTCCCTCTCTCCTTGAACTTCTAGTCTAGAGGTTCTCAATCCTAGATGCACATGAGAATCCCCTGGGAAGATTTTTGAAATCTCCCATGCCCCCCCACAGATCTCTGGATGGATGTAGGGCCCAGACATCAGTGGGACCCAGTCAAATCCCATGATGAAGTTAGGTTCCTATCATATCCCATCATCATTTGTGGAGAGAAAAGAAAGACAAATAGGCATTATTTTTGTGCAGGGTGTACCCAACACTTTACATCTGTTATCTCTTTCAGAATTTACCACACTTCTGTGTTGTAAGCTTTATCATCCTTCCTTTTAAGTGAAAAGATTCATGCTCAGAGAAGTTGAGTCCTATACCCTAGATCACACTAGATGTAGCAGATATGGAATTAAAACACGGTATTGCTAAATTCTCCCAACCTCACATTTTGGTTTTCTTATGTAAAATGTCTAGTATGGTGCCTGGCACACAGTGGGATGACACTATGTGTTAATGCCCTTCTCTTTCAATCCCAAAAATCTATATATTTCCTCATATCTATTCTCAGTAATTTTGGCAGACTACCCTTCTGTTAGATTTAACTCAAGTCATAATAACCTCTGAGGAAAAAACTTTGAAGAATTTCCTTTTCCTATGGTATCAAATCTAAACTACTTTACTTGATTTTCAAGAACTCACTTTATCTTTTTGTCTAATTTTAAGATTCATTCTTTCTAAATTATATCTTCCTCCACAAGTCAATTTAATATCCCATGAAAATGGCCTAAATTTACTGCCCATCTCTATAATCCTATAGGTTACATAATTCAACAATCAGAAATGATTTTAGGAGAATTATTAATGAATCAGGAAAATGTCTAGATATAATATTAAGTGAAAAAGTAACACCCAAAAGATATATATATCTGGATCCTAATTATGCAATACATATAAACATATAAACAAATATAATTATGCCATGATTCTAATTATATGATATAAGCATATGTTTATACATATGTATGCATACATTACATATGTTATTTTATTTGGGTATATAAGCACACATTTAAAATTACAAGCATACATGCCAAATAATAGTAGTAGTTACATCTAGGTTATAGTTAAATTTTTATTTGCTTCTTTTTATGCTATTTTCCAAGTTTCTTTTAAATTTCTTACAAAAGAACTTATATTTTACATTATTATCAAATTAAATAAATTCAGCTTGTCTTCCAGATGTAAATATGGCCTCTCTGTAAAGTCTTCTTAATCACATTCAACCTAGTTGATCTCCCCACTTTGAAGACTTAGAGCACTCAACATACACCTGGTGTGCACTTCAACACATTTATTATGTTTTTTGTCTAGCGTTCATTCTCTCACATGTTGTAGAGGAATTGATGCCACCACCTGGCTCAAGAGTTAGAGCAAGGGACCAGGGCTAAGCCGATTACCAGATTTTATCTATAGGGCCATAGAGATGGGCCTTTTGTGAAGTAACACATTCCCTTTACTTAAAAAAAAAAAAATTGCTATTTTTTCTGTTGCTTGCAACTAGTATATTTCTAACTGATATGAGTCTCAAAAGGTTTGTTGCATGCATATAATTTTTATCTTTGCAACCAAGTTGGCCTTCATTCAACAAGCATTTATTAAGCATCCTTTCTGTGCCAGACCCTTTGGAAACGCAAAGACAAGCTAGCCACCATTTTATCCACACAGACCTTGAAGTCTTGGCTGCTTGTTTGCACCCCCCATGGCACAGAGCTAAATCCATGGTAGGTTTCTTAGACCTTGATGAGTACATGATAGCTTAAAGATTCACCTTAGGAGTTTATTCAACATGGTGCATATCATATATCTTCCTTTTCAAGGTCTTCTTTTCAAATCTGGCTAGTACAGTTCTGTTTTACCACCTACAGATTCCATCTAGCTTTATGGTTCATCCCCATAATAATAACATTTTCCACCCTAAACATGTATATTTTAGTGACTGATGGTATAAATAGCTTTTTTGTTTACTTTAATGCAAGCATTAGCCCTTAAGACTTTATATAATTCAATTCATCTTGACAAGAAAGAAAAAGAGAAAGAAAGAAAGAAAGGGAAAAAGAAAGGGAAAAAGAAGGGGAGGGAGGGAAGAAGGAAAAAGAGACTCAAAGATCTTAACTACAAAGGCTTCCAGAAGTACAGTAAGAGAGATGGAAGAGATAAGCTGAAATTAGGCTAGCAAATTCTGAAACTGATTTATGGCAACAATAAATATTTTAAAATTTTCTTTTAACCTCAGAGAAGTTACAGCAAAAATAACTCCAAGTTTGGAATCCAACCCAGTGATCATACCTCAAATTTATTAATCTTGGCAACTGAAAACAAAATTACAGGGTAGGAGCAACCACATAAAGTAACCCTTATTTGTAATTGCGGTAAGTGGGAGACACAGAGAAAACATCTATGCCAGCTTTCTAAGAACTCCTTCTCAGCCAAGAGCACCTGGGGCTAAATTGTGACTCTTTCACAACATCCTGCTGAAGGAAAGGCTGGGGCAAGCAGAAAACCTACCTAAGGAAACCTGCTGAACATAAGTGTGAGTCTGACTCATGCAAACATTTCCCTCCTTCTCCAGCTATGTCCTAAAGCAACCTTCAAGTTTTCTAACAGATTGTATTGGGGAAGGGATGGGGGCTTCGCCACCAAGCAGACTCCAACTTCAGTTCCTATTCGGCCATTTTCTAGTCCTGTGACCTTGAGAAGATCCTTTAACCTCTCTCAGCCTCATTTTTCCCATTTGTACATTGGAGGAGGTATACACTATTTCACAGTTTTGTTGGAAGATGAAATAAGTGAAATTATTTTACTTTTCTCCTATCAGAAAGGGTAAAGGTGGATATCATTGCTTTTGGAAGTGTTTAATTTAAAATTAAGTAAGCGGGCCATTTTTTAATTTGGGGTTGAATACGAAAGAGATCCAAAGTTTAAACTAATACTTGTACCTCAGGCAGTATTACCTCTAGGGAATATAATATAAAATAAACATAAAGGCACCCACAACATTTCTCTGCCTAGTCATTCTGCGAACATTCAGGAAGCAGTGAGACAGAATTTAGTTTAAGTACATTGCTGTATTAGGATAAGGAAGAGACCTAGCTTAGCATTTCCTACTGAATACTAACTCATGGCAGGTGCAATGCTAGGTATAAACACAACTTTTGTTTAATTCTTTCTAACAACACTAGAAGCAGACATATTTTCATTTGTGCAAAAGAAGACATTGAGGCTCGGATAAATTAAGTAACTTGCCAAAATTCATACACTTTGTAATTTTAAGAACCAGGATTCATATCTGGATCTTTTTCAGTTGAACTGGTTTCTATAGCAGCCAGACTCCCCAGTTTTTCCAGTGTTGTGCTTTAGTCTGCTCAGGATGCCATAACAAAATACCACAGACTGAGTGGCTGAAACAACAGAAATTTATTTGTTGATTTCATTACTGGTGAGGGCTCAGTTCCTGGCTTGCATATGACCCCTTGCTCACTATGTCCTTATGTAATGAAGAGAGAGTCATCTCTCTGGTGTCTCTTCTTATAAGGACACTAATCCTGTTGTATCAGGTCCCCACCCTTATAACCTCATTTAACCTTAATTATCTCCATATAAGCCCTCTCTCCCAAAACAGTTACATTAGGGCTTCAATATATGAATTTGGGGGGGAGGGCATAATCAGTCCATAGCAAGTATCTTGCATAAATTTCTATTGTATACAGTAGTTTTGAGACTGTCTTTTATCCTACTTTAGATATTGCCCATTCTCTTCTCAATTCAGTGAGTTTCTAAATTCTACAGATAAGCTCTCCATATTGTTTGTCACATTACTACATCTCCTTAGAATAGACCAGCATCATGTCTCCCCTTGAATACTATAAAACATGCTAACAGATTTCCAACAGTCAGGCTTCATCTTCTCAAATGCATCCAACAGACAACCACAGCACAGACAGCCCAGCTCAGACTCTCTCAGTCCACATCTTAAAGCCATTCATTTGCTTAACAAATAAAGCCCTAACCCATCTGACTGACATTCACTGCCTCCCACTGCCAGGTCCCAGGCTGCCTGTCCAAACTCTTCTCTTCCTTCTAAATCTCTTTTCCTTCTCATTAGTATATCTTGCACCAGGTGACTCACTAATCATTTGTTTGCTTATTCACTTATTTATTGAATAAGTATTCAATGACACATTAGTGTCACTAATATGCCAGATAGTGTGCTAGGCTTTGGACGTTCAGCAGCAGACACCATTTCTACCCACATGAAACATGTTTGACTAGGAGACAGTCATCAAGTGCTTTCATGCATATCAAAAAACTATTATTCGCCATGTCCCAACTCCAGGCATACCTCCATTAAAGTTGTCCCATAAGACAATATTTGGAAAATATTTATCCAATAAAGGTTTGTGTCCAGAATATATAAAACTAAACAGTAATCAAACAATCCAATTGAAAAATGAAGAAAAGATTTGAACAGACATTTCACCAAAGAATATATACAAGTGGCAAATAAGCCCATGAAAAGACATTCAACCTCATTCAAATTAGGAAAATGCAAATTAAAACCACAATAAAATATTACTATACATGCAACAGAATAGCTAAAATAAGACACTGACAAATATGAAATGTTGCCAAGGTTGTGGAACATTCATACATTTGTCAACTACAAATTGGCACATGCCATTGGCACTTGCCATCTACCTCTACAAAGATTAAATCATGTGCTGCTGCAGCTGCTGACTTTCAACACCCCCTGAAAGGAGTTCAGGGTGGAGAGCAGAAATGAGGCTCTCTGTGCTCTGGGAAAAACTGGCAGAACAGGTTTTCAGATACTACGATAATTTCAGGAGCCAATTTTATGAGCCCAATTCTTGTATCTTCTCATATCTAGAAAAGCACTAAAATCCCTCATGGTGATGTTTGCTCCTCATGACTAGCAGAAACCTTCTGCAAAAAATGTGTGCTTGATTGCATGTACTCCCCCTTCACCAAAATCACATGTATACTGACTTCTCTCCACCCCCAACCTCTTTGGAGCAGTTTCTCAGAGCTATCTGCCATGCTGTCTCCTGGGCTATAGTCCTCATTTTGCCCCAAATAAAACTTAACTCACAACTCTCACATTGTGCATTTTTTTAAGTTGACACATGCTGGTAAGAATGCAACATGGAATAGCCACTATGTAAAACAGTTTGTCAGTTCCTCAAAGCGTTAAACATGCACTTATCATAGGACGCAGCAATCTCAGTCCTAGGCACTTACCCAAGAGAAATGAAAACATACGACCATATAAAGACATATATGTGAACTGAGTTTATTTATAGCAGTATATTCACAATAACCTAAAAGTGGAAAGTACACAACTGTCCATCATTCGGTGATCAGATCAACAAAGTGCTATATACCTATACAACAGAACACTACTCATCACTGAAATGATTTAAACTACTGATACTTGCAAAATGAATGAAATCTCAACATTATGCTAAGTGAAAAAAGCCAGAAACAAAAGACTACCTATGATTCCATTTATTTTAAATATTCTAGAAAACTACAGCTGGAAAGTGATTGTCAGGAGCCAGTGGGTAGGGGGAGGTTATGAACTGCAAATAGGCACACTGGAACATTTTAGGATGATAAAACTCTTCTGTACCATGTTTGCAAAGACGGTTACACAACTGTATACATTGATCAAGTCTTATCACTTCTTTCTCACGTTCTTAATTAAGTTTCTAAGGAGTAAATCCCATTTTAGAGAAGGCATATGGAAAAGATAGAAATAGGAGACACACCCTAATGTTTACCTAAATCAGAACATATACATTAATCTGTGTTAAACTTAACCCCTCCTTTCTCAGTTCTCCAGATGATCAAACCATGGTTCTCCCTCTTCACTAGCACCTACCTGAGTGTATTTCCCATTATATCCATGAGTTAATGAGCCCCTGTGCTGGAAAGGGGCTAATCACGTTCATATCCACACATTAGTTCAGCACCTTGCACGGAATAGGATGTAATCAATACATGTTAAATTAAATTGGCTATGTTTTACAACTGTTCCTCTTTCACCCCCAAACCGAACCTTTACTATTTCAAGTAGAAGGAGTATCTTATACAAGTTTCCAGTCTTAAAGAATCACTACACTTAAGTTCCTTAAATGCCAGCCTTCTTTTTAGCATTCTTCTAAACAGGACTTTTGGCCAAATAACCTAGGAAAGACCAACTCCACATGATGAATAAAGCAGGTTGAAGCGAAGGTTGGGGGAGGAGGAGAGTTACCTGGAGTCCATGGGCTTTATGCCTTGCAATTCTAGTCAGAGGATATGAGAGAGAAGCAATGTATATTACTTATATATATTTATGTAACAAATAAATTATATATAATATATTATATATCACATATATAATATCAACTTATATAATACGTGTTATATAATATAAATTATACAGTAAACAGCTAAAATGCTAATTACTATATTTTTATTTTGATATATGTGTCAAGAGATTTTTTTTTTTTTTTTGCAGGCAGGATGCCACTATACAGATACCCTGCATCTTCTTTTTAGAATGATATTGATGTATCTTCATTCAGAATATAGAGTTTTTTTAATATAAATTGATTCATTTAATAGGGATTTGTGAGATAATAGAAAATATATATTGGTCTCTGACCCCTGTTCCTGGCATAGAGCTTCTGAAACCCTTGTAAATTCCTAAGTAATAAGAGCACCAGGAGCATTTTTGTTCTAGTGAGAGGATTCTGGGTGGGCTCCTGGATGGCCCAATGTATCTCTTAATCTGCTTGTTCATCTATATCCATTATCACATCATTGAATAAACTGGTAAACATAAGTAAGTGTTTCCTGAGTTCAGTAAGCTGTTCTAGTAAACCATCAAATCCAGGAGGGAGGGGATCATGGAAACCTCTAATTTATACCCAAGTCACACTGAAGTTCTTGATAACCTGGGGAGGGGACCTACTACTTGTGATTGGCATATGAAGAGGGGGCAGGGGCAATCTTGTGGGACTGAGCCCTTAACCTGTGGGATCTGACTCTATCTCTATGTAAATTATGTCAGAATTGAGTTAAATTGTAGGACACCAAGCTGGTGTCACAGAGAATTGCTTGGTGTGGAGAAAACAACCACACATTTGGTGTCAGAATTGTCAGCAGTGTTATGAGTGTGGTATTGGCATAAGCGTGAAGGAGAAACACAGGAAGGAGGAGATTGAGGGTTTTTTTCCAACACACAATTCCTCAAGGACAAAGACGGTGTCCATTTTGTCATCACATCCTCAGAGCCTGGCATGATACACAGTGGGTACTTAAAAAAATACTTGCCAAATAAATTTTAAAAATTGAGTAAATGAATCTGTCAGCTGGATCACATGACCTACTCATGACAAACGGAAAACCCAACACTGTGTGTGCACACCCCTGGTCATGGAGGTGTGATGAGCCTTACCTTTCCCATTTTGTTTTCATTTACACTGATGTCTATTCATATGCGTCTATAATTCTTGGTAGGGTGTATGAGATTGAGATCCTAACAGTAGAAAGGCACAGTTATAAAGAAGATACAAGAAGAAGGAGGGGTAGGGGATGCAAAATTTATTTAGATGAGAATACATAAACCTACTTTTGTTAAACTCAAAAATCATTCTGTATATCTATTTGCTGTATATCCAAATCCTTCTCTTTAACATCTAATGGAGTGCACAATCCACACCCGTGGGCACCTCGGCCATGGAAGTGTGTGCTCGGATTCCCAAGGCACCCCTTTCCCCTTTGAGAGTAGAGCCTGGGTAAAGAATGTCATCATCCTTTTCCTGATTTCATCAAACAAGCCTTCCTCTAGCTTTCTCCTAGCTTCAGTCCATCTTCTACAGGATGACCCAGCCATGTGGCTGACAGGGTCTTGGTTCTCTGGCCAGGTGTCAGGCCTGAGCCTCTGAGGTGGGAGAGCTGAGTTCAGGACATTGAACCACCAGAGACCTCCCAGCCTCTTGTAATATCAATCAGCGAGAGCTCTCCCAGAGATCTCCATCTCAATGCTAAGACCCAGCTCCACTCAATGACCAGCAAGGTACAGCTCTGGACACCCCATGCCAAACAACTAGCAAGACAGGAACACAACCCCATCCATTAGCAGAGAGGCTGCCTAAAATCATAATAAGTTCACAGCCACCGCAAAACACACCACCAGATGTGGTCCTGCCCAGCAGAGAGACAAGATCCAGCCTCATCCATCAGAACACAGGCACCAGTCCCCTCCACCAGGAAGCCTACACAACCCACTGAACCAACCTTACCCACTGGGGGCAAACACCAAAAACAACTGGAACTATGAACCTGCAGCTTGTGAACAGGAGACCCAAAACACAGTAAGTTAAGCAAAATGAGAAGACAGAGAAATACACAGCAGATGAAGGAGCAAGGTAAAAACCCACCAAACCAAACAAATGAAGAGCAAGTAGGCAGTCGACCTGAAAAAGAATTCAGGGTAATGAAAGTAAAGATGTTCCAAAATCTTGGAAATAGAATGGAGAAAATAAAAGAAACGTTTAACAAGAACCTAGAAGATCTAAACAGCAAACAAACAATGACGAACAACACAATAAATTAAATTTAAAATTCTCTAGAAGGAATCAATAGCAGAATAACTGAGGCAGAAGAACAGATAAGTGACCTGGAAGATAAAATAGTGGAAATAACTACTGCAGAGCATAATAAAGAAAAAAGAATGAAAAGAATTTAGGACAGTCTCAGAGATATCAGGGACAACATTAAACGCACCAACATTCGAATTATGGGGGTCCAGAAGAAGAAGAGGAAAAGAAAGGGTCTGAGAAAATATTTGGAGAGATTATAGTTGAAAACTTCCCTAATATGGGAAAGGAAATAGTCAAGTCCAGGAAGTGCAGAGAGTCACATACAGTATAACTCCAAGGAGAAACACACCAAGACACATATTAATCAAACTATCAAAAATTAAATATAAAGAAAAAATATTAAAAGCAGCAAGGGAAAAACAACAAATAACATGCAAGGGAATCCCCATAAGTTTAACAACTGATCTTTCAGCAGAAACTCTGCAAGCCAGAAGGCTGTGGTAGGACATATTTAAAGTGATGAAAGGGAAGAACCTACAACCAAGATTACTCTAGCCACCTAGGATCTCATTCAGATTAGACGGAGAAATTAAAACCTTTACAGACAAACAAAAGCTAATGGAATTCAGCACCACCACACCAGCTTTACAACAAATGCTAAAGGAACTTCTCTACGCACAAAAGAGATGGAAAAGACCTACAATAACAAACCAAAACAATAAAGAAAATGGAAATAGGAATATACATATCAATAATTACCTAAAATGTAAGTGAATTAAATTCTCCAATCTAAAGACATAGACAGGCTGAATGGATACAAAAACAAGACCCGTATATATGCTGCCTACAAGAGACCCACTTCAGACCTAGGGACACATACAGACTGAAAGTGAGGGGATGGGAAAAAGATACTCCATGCAAATGGAAATCAAAAGAAAGCTGGAGTAGCAACTCGAATAAGAGGCAAAATGACTTTAAAATAAAGACTATTACTAGAGGCAAAGAAGAACACTACATATTGATCACGGGATCAATCCAAGAAGAAGATATAACAATTGTAAATATTTATGCACCCAACATAGGAGCACCTCAATACATAAGGCAAATGCTAACAGCTGTAAAAGGGGAAATTGAAAGTAACACATTCAGAGTAGGGGACTTTAACACCTCACTTTCACCAATGGACAGATCATCCAAAATGAAAGTGAAAAAGGAAACACAAGCTTTAAATGATACATTAAAAAAGATGGACTTAATTGGTATTTATAGGACATTCCATCCAAAAACAACAGAATACACTTTCTTCTGAAGTGCTCATGGAAAATTCTCTAGGATAGATCATATCTTGGGTGACAAATCAAGCCTTGGTAAATTTAAGAAAATTGAAATCGTATCAAGTATCTTTTCCAACCACAATGCTATGAGACTAGATACCAATTACAGGAAAAAAAACTGTAAAATATACAATCTCATGGAGGCTAAACAATACACTACTAAATAACCAAGAGATCACTGAAGAAATCAAAGAGGAAATCAAAAAATACCTAGAAACAAATGACAATGAAAACATGATGATGCAAAACCTATGGTATGCAGCAAAAGCAGTTCTAAGAGGGAAGTTTATAGCAATACAACCCTACCTCAAGAATCAAGAAAAATCTCAAATAAAGAATCTAACCTTACACTTAAAGCAATTAGAGAAAGAAGAACCAAAAATACCCCAAAGTTAGCAGAAGGAAAGAAATCATAAAAAGATCAGATCAGAAATAAATGAAAAAGAAATGAAGGAATGATAACAAATATAAGTAAAACTAAAAGCTGGTTCTTTGAGAAGATAAACAAAATTGATAAATCATTAGCCAGACTCATCAAGAAAAAAACGGTAAAGACTCAATTCAATAGAAGTAGAAATGAAACAGGAGAAGTAACAACTGACAATACAGAAATACAAAGGATCATGAGAGATTACTACAAGCAACCATATGCCAATAAAATGGACAACCTGGAAGAAATGGACAAATTGGTAGAAAAGCACAACCTTCCGAGACTGAACCAAAAAGAAATACAAAATATAAAGAGACCAGTCACAAGCACCGAAATTGATAATGTGATTTAAAATCTTCCAACAAACAAAAGCTCAGGACCAGATGGCTTCACAGGTGAATTCTATCAAATATTTAGAGAAGAGCTATCACCTTTCCTTCTCAAACTTTTCCAATATGTAGCAGAGGGAGGAACACTCCCCAACTCATTCTACGAGGCCACCATCATCCTAATACCAAAACCAGGCAAAGATGCCACAAAAAAAAGAAAACTACAGGTCAATATCACTGATGAATATAGATGCAAAAAACCTCAACAAAAATACTAGCAAACAGAATCCAACAGCACATTAAAAGTATCAGACACCATGATAAAGTGGGGTTTATCCCAGGAATGCAAGGATTCTTCAATAATATGCAAATCAATCAATGTGATACACCATATTAATAAATTGAAGGATAAAAACCATATGATCATCTCAATAGATGCAGAAAAAACTTTCGACAAAATTCAACATCTATTTAGGATAAAAACCCTCCAGAAAGTAGGCATAAAGGGAACTTACCTCAACATAATAAAGGCCATATATGACAAACCCACAATCAACATTGTTCTCAATGGGGAAAAACTGAAACCATTTCCACTAAGATCAGGAACAAGACAATGTTGCCCATTCTCACCACTATTATTCAACATAGTTTGGGACGTTTTAGCCACAGCAGTCAAAGAAGAAAAAGAAATAAAAGGAATCCAGGGCTTCCCTGGTGGCGTAGTGGTTGAAAATCTGCCTGCTAATGCAGGGGACAAGGGTTCAAGCCCTGGTCTGGGAAGATCCCACATGTCATGGAGCAACTGGGCCCGTGATCCACAATTATTGACCCTGCATGTCTGGAGCCTGTGCCCCCAACAAGTGAGGCCGCGATAGTGAGAGGCCCGCGCACTGCAATGACGAGTGGCCCCTGCTTGCCACAATTAGAGAAAGCCCTCGCACAGAAACGAAGATACAATACAGCCATAAATAAATAGAACAATTTAAAAAAAAGGAATCCAAATCAGAAAAGAAGAAGTAAAATTGTCACTGTTTGCAGATGACATGGTACTATATGTGGAGAATCCTAAAGATGCCACCAGAAAACTACTAGTGCTAAACAGTGAATCTGGTAAAGAAGCAGGATACAAAATTAATGCACAGAAATCACTTGCATTCCTATACACTAATGATGAAAAAATTGAAAGAGAAATTAAGGAAACACTCCCATTTACCATTGCAACAAAAAGAATAAAATACCTAGGAATAAACCTACCTAAGGAGACAAAAGACCTGTATGCAGAAAACTATAGGACACTGATGAAAGAAATTAAAGATGATACAAATAGTTGGAGAGATATACCATGTTCCTGGGTTGGAAGAATCAGTAATGTAAAAATGACTCTACTACCCAAAGCAATCTACAGATTCAATGCAATCCCTATCAAACAACCAATGATATTTTTCACAGAACTAGAACAAAAAATTTCACAATTAGAATGGAAACACAAAAGACCCCGAATAGCCAAAGCAATCTTGAGAAAGAAAAATGGAGCTGGAGCAATCAGGCTCCTGGACTTCAGACTATACTACAAAGCTACAGTACTCAAGACAGTATGGTATTGTCACATAAACAGAAATATAGATCAATGCAACCGGATAGAAAGCCCAGAGATAAACCCACACACATATGGTCACCTTATCTTTGATAAAGGAGGCAAGAATATACAGTGGAGAAAAGACAGCCTCTTCAATAAGTGGTGGCTGAAAAACTGGACAGCTACATGTAAAAGAATGAAATTAGAACACTCCCTAACACCATACATAAAAATAAACTCAAAATGGATTAAAGACCTAAATTTTAGGCCAGACACTATAAAACTCTTGGAGGAAAGCATAGGCAGAACACTCTATGACATAAATCACAGCAAGATCCTTTTTGACCCACCTCCTAGAGAAATGGAAATAAAACCAAAAATTAAAAAATGGGATCTAATGAAACTTAAAAGCTTTTGCACAGCAAAAGAAACCATAAACAAGATGAAAAGACAACCCTCAGAATGGGAGAAAATATTTGCAAACCAAGCAACTGACAAAGGATTAATCTCCAAAATATACAAGCAGCTCATGCAGCTCAATATCAAAAAAAAACAAACAAACCAATCCAAATATAGGCAGAAGACCTAAATAGACATTTCTCCAAAGAAGATATACAGAGTGCCAACAAACACATGAAAGGATGCTCAACATCACTAATCATTAGAGTAATACAAATCAAAACTACAATGAGTTATCACCTCACACCAGTCAGAATGGCCATCACCAAAAAGTCTACAAACAATAAATGCTGGAGAGGGTATGCAGAAAAGGAGCCCTCTCGCACTGTTGGTGGGAATGGAAATTGATACAGCCACTATGGAGAACAGTATGAAGGTTCCTTATAAAACTAAAATAGAACTACCATACGATCCAGCAATCCCACTACTGGGCATATATTCTGACAAAACCATAATTCAAAAAGAGTCATGTACCACGATGTTCACTGCAGCTCTATTTACAATAGCCAGGACATGGAAGCAACCTAGGACATGGAAGCAATCAAAATGTCCATCGACAGAAGAATGGATAAAGAAGATGTGGCACATATATACAATGGAATATTACTCAGCCATCAAAAGAAACAAAATTGGATTATTTGTAGTGAGGTGGATAGACCTAGAGTCAGTCATACAGAGTGAAGTAAGTCAGAGAGAGAAAAACAAATACCGTATGTTAACACATATATATGGAATCTAAAAAAAAAATGGTTCTGAAGAACCTAGGGGCAGGACTGGAATAAAGACGCAGACATTGAGAACACAGGGAGGGGGAAGGGTAAGCTGGGTTGAAGTGAGAGAGTGGCATGGGCATATATACACTACCAAATGTAAAATAGATAGCTAGTGGGAAGCAGCCACATAGCACAGGGGGATTAGCTCAGTGCTTTGTGTCCACCCAGAGGGTTGGGATTGGGAGGGTGGGAGGGAGATGCAGGAGGGAGGGGATATGGGGATATATGTATACGTATAGCTGATTCACTTTGTTATAAAGCAGAAACTAACACGCCATTGTAAAGCAATTATACTCCAATAAAGATGTTAAAAAAATAAAAAACATCTAATGGATTACGCCAAAAGTCATGTTACTAATAACTCTACTAGCTAATACTTAAAGTGTGTTTATCATGAGCACAGCTCTGCATCAAGGATCCAGTCTTCACAACAGCCCTACAGGGTAGAACATATTTGGCTTCTCATTCCTTCTCTACCTTCTTTTTCCCAAATTTAATGTTTTTCTCTATGAATGGAATCAAAACAATTTATCTTCAGAGCAGAGATCATCTTAAAAATGGAAAGCAATTTTCACTTCTAGACACAGTATTAAGATCCATATCAATTTTGTCACCACAAACCTCTTAATACCTACTTCGGCCATAGACTAGTTTTCAATGCTCTCTGGTAGTTCAATACGTTAGTATCCCTTTCTGTGTCTTTAATCTGAATGAATGGTGGCCTGCCATGATGCACAATTACAGAGGGCACCATTCAAATCCTCGTTCATGTGGATGGCACAGCAAGAACGCGGATGGTTCTACAATGTTCAGCCGGACAGTGTTCAATATGGCGGCCCTCAGTAATAGATTTGAATTCTCAAAGGTGTTTTCTTTTTAAATCTGCATGAATTTGTTACTCCATTTCCTCATCCGGTAATGTAATGACAATGATACATACACTTTAATGAGTGAACATTCTGTTTCAAGTACTTGGCTAGCATTATCTCATTTAACACTTATAACCCTATATGTAAATACAGTTATTGTTCTGATTTTACCGTTCCAATACATCTGGAAGGAAAGTAACCAGCTGGGAATAGGTATCGAAGCCTGGAGTTGAACTCAAGCATTTGGATTTCAAGCCCCAATAAGCTGATTTTGAATAATCACGCATGAAAGTTAATATACTTCCTATAATTCTTGCTCCTGACATTCATTTTTCTTTGTGCATTTTCTTGGATTGCTTGAGGCATTCACTTGGGCTGCATTGGAGGAGTTGGTGAGAGCAGGCTTCTTTCTTTGTGCTGCACTTTGTTAAAAAAAAAATCTCTTCCCAAAGTGAGTAATGATGATGGGGCTTCCAGGACGCTAGAGACTGTTTTGCTAGAAGAAGTCATCAGAAGCCAAAACCAATAAAGCCCAAGGAGGAAGTTTTGTATCTATGAACCAAGGCTTCAACAATGATGTGAAATCATCAGGTCAAACAAGGACTTTGCTCAGCAAAAAAAGAGTCACCTCCAGACACCTGGAAAATTTTCTCTGGCCTCCTTCTCCTTGACTCCCCATCATTACCATGCCCTGCCTCTCTTGTTTATTTTACAAATATTTCATCTCAAGTTATGACTATGACTAAGAAAAATCTTATCTGTCTTCTTTCTTAGAGATTCATCTGAAGTCAGGTGTTCTTTTGTCCCCTTCATGTTAAATTTAGTTTATTAGTCAATTCATGTTACATTTATATGAAGTAAAATCACAGCTTCTAGGAAATTTTTTCTTTTGTTCCTCTGCAACTCTAAAGTTCAAGGCTATGTACACTGTCAAAATACTTGACCTAGAAAAATAGTCAAGGCAGTGCACTCTCCTGCTGGTTGGATTGGGGTGATAAATTGCAACAAACGTTCTTGTTCTGCTTCTAGGACTTGGTGTTTCAGGCAGAAACTGGCTTCCTTCCCTTGCCACTGGCATTTGAAATTAAAGAGGATGATACAGCTCAAGGGATATTGGTACTCTTTGAATATATATTCTAAACTACTTTATATAATCAAAGGCATGGAAGTATTTTTTTACACCAAACAAATTAAAGTTAAGCAGAGCTGTACAAGAACTGGAATTATAACTTGGAAATTCAGCTACTGAACTTCAATATTTTTTTTTACCCAATCACGCACTCTGCATGGATTTTTAAAAACTGTATCCAGAGTTTTTCTCAAATGTTAAATTGAATTCCAGAACAATGCTTGAATCAATATACCACCATTTCAAGTGTCTACCGTTTGCAAAGAGTTAATGGCTTTTAACTACAGGATTAGGTCTCAAATTAGCCACCCAAGGGCCAAATCCTTCCCACTATTCAAACCCAGCCTACAAGCATATTAAGATTTTCCACAGAACTTTTTCTTTTTAATGGACTAATATATAAATCTGGAAATTTCATATAAATTTTGGGTACCCAGCTTTTTTAAAAAAATGAAGAACCTAGTTATACTTGGATATATATACACACACACACACATACACACTTGGTTATTCTTGCATTCTGCATTTATTTATTCAACAAATCTTGAGTGCATGCTGTTTCCCAGATAATCTATTTAGGTGCTGGGCATAAAGCAGTGGGGGAAATGGTTGCAAACAAAAAGTCCCTGTCTTCCCAGGAGGAATGGAGCTTCCATTCTAGTGGAAATTTATCTAGAGAAGAATAGAAGCTCCCCATGTAGATGGGTCAGTTTTTCTCCATTTCACGATAGCCTTTATCCTCCTGCATTTTTGGAGTTGCTGCCACTAATTTATATTTCCATTCTACACTCCTATCTTCTAGCTTCTGAGTTTTTAAACTCCCATCTAAAGAGACCTATGCAGTATGAGTTTCTGCACTGAAGACCCCAGGAGTAGTGGGAAAGGCAACATGGTATGGAGGGCGGGCACGGATTTGGAGCTGGACAGCATAGGTTCACACCTTGGCTCTGATTTTTATATGCTTTGTAATCTTGGGTACATCGTTTAATCCCTCAGTTTCCCCATCTGTTACACCGGGATGATAATGGTCCCTAAGTCATGATGATTAAAAGAGTTAACACTTGAACGTGCTTAGAAAAGAGGCTGGCACGTGGAGAAGGCTTGTTAAATAAAGACTTTTAAAAGTATGGTGAAGTCTTTCTATCTTTTTCCAGGTAAGGTCAAGAGAAACAGGAACAAGATACAAAGCCAAACTTCTTATGTAGAATTATTAACTGAGCAAGTAATCTTCCTCAGAATCCTGAGATATATACTCTGATCCAAATATTTCATCATTATGGAACACCCAGAATGCTTTCAAATGTCTTTTAAACACACAATGCATGGTCTTCTCCCCAATAGATTCATAATATTTGAGAACTATTCTTGATGACAACGAAAGAATTTTGTTATTTATTAATGAATAACATGACTTAATTTTCATGTTTTCATGACCTAATTTTCAGATAGGACTTAAATGCAGCATTAACTTGGAAATATACTCTGATGCACTCCAGCTGGCATATACCACGCTAAATGAGGCCATTTGCTTTAATAAACAAATGAAACAAAATAAATAAAAAACCTTCCTTTTCTCCTAACTATATTCCTTCCTTGCCATTTATTAAATAGTCCAAATCCTCTTCATGTCAGATTCAACTCAACTAAAAAGCATTTACTGTGTCAGACACACTGCTAGGTGTCTGAAACACATCATTGCAGTTAAACATCATGGACTCTTTGGATACAGTTATTATTATCTCCATTTTCAGAGGAGAACACAGAATCTCAAGGGAGTGAAGTTGACACAGCCTCTGGTCGTGATGCCAGGCTCTGAATCTGATCTCCTAACTCTGGATCCTGTGTCCATCAGGGTTGTTTTGGGTAGTGGTCCTCAGAATATGTGCCCAGACAGCTGTATCAGCATCACCAGGACCCTTGTTAGAAATGCAGATTCCCAGGCTCCACCCAAATCTACTGAATCAGCAACCCTGAGGCCAAGACCCAGCACTCTGCGTTTCAATAAGCCCTTTTGATGCTCCAGATACTGACTCAAGTTTGAGCCTTTGGGCTCATCTCAGCTGACCATCCTGACCTCAGTCTTTCTCCCACCCTCTAATACACCTTGCTTAGCTTTGCCAAGCTCTTCCTTCATGAATATCCTTTTCATCACACTCCTCTCTGCTCAGAAACCTGGAGTCAGTCTCCATCCCCTGCTCTGTGAAGGCCAAGTTGCTGACAGTTCAGGGTTCCCGTGCTTCTCCCCTAATCTATTGCTGTCTGATATCTTTCTGCCCTCAGACCAGTCAAATCAGCCTGCTATGGGGAAGGGGGCCTGGGAGGGATGGATTGGGAGTTTGGGATTAGCAAATGCAAACTATTATATATAGAATGGATAAACAATAAGGTCCTATTGTATAGCATAGGACCTTATCTATATCAATATATAATATATCAATATATTGATATATATTCAATATCTTGTAATAAACCATAATGGAAAATTTAAAATTAATTAATTAATTTAAAAAAATCAGCTTGCTTACTTTGCCAAGAAATGGCCAGTTTCACAATTTCTGTGCACTCGACTGTGCTGATCTTCCTTATCCTCTGTTTTCTCCCCAAACCAGCTCAGACCCCACCTCTTCCACTCAGGTCCCACTGAACGCTCAAGTCCAGAACTCCTGTTAAAGAAGCACTTGGGCTCAGCCTACCTCACCCACCTCAACTCCTGTCACTTCCCCTTCACTCTTTGGCTCCAGCCTCACTGGCCTTCCTTCCATCCCTAGGACACATCTAACGTTGTCCTGCTGCAGGCTCTTTGCCACTGATTTTCCCCCTGCTTGGAACACCCTTCCCCCAAATCCTTGCATAGCTTATCCTTCCTTCTTATCTTTTAGACTCAACTCATATGTCACCTCCCAGGAGAGGCTGTTCGTAAACTCCTGCTGCCTAAGCCCTATGTCACTCTCTTAATGCCCCACTTTATTTTCTTCATAGCACTTATCACCATCTGCACTCATTTTATGCAAGTATTTACCATGTTGCTGTATGTCTTTCCACAATTACAAGGAAACATTCTGAGAGCAGACAGTGTAATTGCTTCAGTCTTTGCTTCAATCCCAGTGCCTGGAACAGTGTCTGGCGCATAGTAGGTGCTAAATAACTGTGTGTGAATGATTAAATGGATCATTTAGAATCTGCATCACACCATGAGACCATTACTTCGAGACTATGTTACAGGGTGAGCTGTTTCTATTTTCAGTGTCCATCCTGATTCCTCCCCCTGGATCGTGAGATTTTGAGTAGCCATGCCTGCCTTCTAACAGTTTTCTAGTCCTAGAGGACCCAGCAGAAGGCTGGAATGACACAGACCATGTAGGTTTTGAGATCTACCATCTTCACACTGTCACACTATACATCACTGTACATAATTACTATTTCTTTGCCATTGCATGGCAAATGATATTTGAAGTGCTATAGAAGAGCTTTATATTAAAAGGAGTCCAATGATGATGTCCTTATAGAAAATAAAAATACATTTTGTAAAGTGACTAATTCCCTCAAACTTTTAACTTCTGAAGAAAAATCCTGCTTTGTAACATTGAATATACAAAAATTTTATTTGTAAATTGAATAATACTGACATAAATTAATTTTAATGCTTACTTATTTGCAGCCTGGTATTAAACTAGGCAAATTACATGCATTATTGTCAACGTATTCAATCCTTATAAAACCTTTGAGGTTAGCTTTGTTATTGCCTCTTTTAGAAACTAAATATCATGTCAGTAGGACCTTTACTTGTTCAAGATCTCACAGCCAATAATGTTGAAGTTGAGTTTGGAATCCCAGTTTTATCTTACATTCCATCACTTTGCTGTCTATCTCTCATTATATTTACCCCTGTGAGCAATTAGAAAATTTTTAATTAAATCAAAAGAGCCAGCAAAAGAACATTAGAGAAAAAAATTGCCCTCTAGTTTGGAAGAATTAAATATATGTTTAACTAATTCTAAAAGCAGTGACTAATTCACCATAATATCAGTAATTTAACAAATAAAATATTTGGAATTCATTCACATTTTCCATACCAGGAAGGCAATTCTATTTGAATCAAATTGCAAAATGTTGTTTCCACCACCAAATTCTTAGCAAACCACAGTAAAAGCTTCCATTTGCTTATTGCTGTCAAAGTGATTTTACATATGCAATTTTGTCATTTACTGGGACTTTACCTGAAGGAAAATGAGGATGCACACTTGATAGATGAGGACGTCGAGAGAGGCAGTGAGGTCCAGGCTTGTCTCTGGATCTGCCTACGATCATGGCATTGCTGGTCCATGTAGGTCAGTTTGAGACAGGCTGGGACCTAGGACCCTTTGCTGCAGTGCTTGCACCTGGACAAATGTTTCCTTAAGCAACAAAATACAAAGAAATTATAAGGGACTAAAAATAACTGCATGCATGCACAGTTGGCGCAAATTATGGACAAGATACAAAAAGACCAAAAAAAAACCAACTGCCACTTCTGAAGAGCTGGGAGCAAAAACACGGTACTGCGCATGCCCCCTGCACTCAATACCACCAAAGCGGTGGGCAAAACACCTAAGCCACTCCTCCAGCCTGAACCCTGGACACACTCCTACCCTCATCCCATGTAAGGAACCAGCTCACCCCCCCTCGGGGAGCAAGCAAGGGAAGCTGTTACTTGTTTTCACTCCCCACCTGCTGCAGCAGAGGCCCCAATAAAGCCTTGCCTGAATTTCTTGTCTGTCCTCTTATCAATTTCTATTTATTGGGGAAGGCCAAGAACCCTGGTCAGTATCAAGTTCTGTTGCCCCTTTATCAAATGTTCTTTGTACATCAAAACAAAGAACTAGTCCTGCTGACAGTTGCTTGGTGGAACTTCTGAGACACCAACAGTTTCAGTAGGCCATTTGGACCAGTACGGAAAGTCCAGACTCTTGCTCAACTCATCCAAAAAGAATTTGGATGAGGAACACAAAGGGAAACACACACACACTGAGGATGTGTAGCAAAGACAACAAAGCAGCAGTTTATCGAGACAAAATCGAAAGTTACACACTCAGAGAAGAGTGCAGGCATCCTCGCGAGTGAGGGGTACCCCACAGGTTTTTTGATCCCCCTTTTTATCTTATTTTTAGCCCTTTGAATGGTGGGGGTCTTTTTGATTAGGTGTGGAACATTCACTGAGGGGAAGGCTGAGGCATGGCCTGGATTGCGCCAGGTTGTATCAGCTCCTGGTCCTGCGCATTTGTCTTCTGAAGCCACAGTACATGTGCTCTAAAAGCTGTTTTCCCTTAAATTGTCCCTTACTAGTCAAGCGGCCACATATGGAAGGTCGTACAGGGTCGTCAGCAACCTGTGCATTTTTATTGCGCATGCTCCACGGTTTTTCTGGTCAGTTCCTTGTTCAGATGCTGCAAAATTTCTGTTTTAGAGGTCATTCCTCCATGCATCATGGCCTCGTTAAGTGTAAAACAAGGAGGTGGCTTTGCCTTCTGCCTAATATCTATACATGAGTAGGCTGTCCTTGGACCCAGTCCTGTCTTTTCCTGCCTCACTGGTTGTTGGCTTTTTGTGTCTTGGCTACATCTCAGACACTTCCACTGCTTATCTGGTGGCAAGAACATCCAATAGTTGACATTGACTTGCTTCACCCTACTCCTCTTTGTCTCATGGACTGAATCCTAAACCTACATCTTGGACCCAGGACCACCAATCTTCCTACTTTGCCTCCCTTCCTTTTACTTGGCAGTGCTCACCACACTATATCTCCATGTCTGAAATGCCTGTCCCGGCCTTGACCCACCATGGAATTCTGGAGTCACACTCTGTCATGCCAGTCCTCCCTACACTTATGGCAAATCCGCTTTTTTAGTAGCTTGGCTGTCACTTGGCTGAACAGGAGGAGTTCTTTAATCTGTGCATTTATGGCTGGTAGATCATCAGTGTTGAATTTAAAAATCCAGTCAGCAGAGACTCATAAAAAAGAAACATCATATATTAAACTTTTAAACTTAAAACCTCTAAAAATGTATCTTTAATTTGTCAGCCTTTTGATATAGGGCCAAGGCATCCTCTCTGCTTACGGGCCAGCTCTGTCAGAGTTCTGCGGCGTCATTTTGCATAAATTACACCCATGAAGAAGCATCCATGATTTTTCAGTTGCTACAAAGTGGAGCAAGAACTTAAAGACTTGCAGAGCAATCTCAGAAGAGAATCCATCTAAATTTTAATGATCTTTCCCAATCTTACACATTTGTCTAACTCACACCTAATTTAACAGCAATTACTTTTCAGCAAATCGCCTTCATCAAATCTCTCCAAAGCACTCAACTTCGTTTTCATAGACACAACATCTTGCTTTCTTCTAACACTAATATTTCACCAGTTTACATAATGTTTAATGAAACTAAGCAATTACAGTAACAGATGCAACTGGTTTAAATAGAAACGGGGACAAATACACCTGGTTCTTGGAAAGCATCCAGCTCAATGGAAAGAAGCAGAAGTCCGTGGGTATCTTAGTGAGCAGCATACTCCCTGGTGGGGACAACTCCATCCATTACGGAAATCTGAGGGCATGGGGAGTACCAGTTAGTATGGAAGGTCATAAAAGTGGAGACTGTTTACCAGAGGCAGGTGGCTATGCAGACTTATCTCTTTCTGTCACAGAATCAGAAAATAGCAGACATCGTAGGAAGCCTTCCAACCACCAGTTTGTGGAATTCAGATTTCCAACAACTATCTTCTTAGCAAAATCCACGATGGTTTTTTTTTCAAGTTTTCAAGAATACTCTCAGAGACAGGGTGCTCATGAGCTAACAAAACATCCTCTTTCATAGTTGGACAATGGAATAGTTAAAACATTCTCTAGAATAGTCAGGATTTTCCCGTTTTTCATGGCTCTAAATTCAACCTCCTTGTTTCCATCAAGTACTCCTTCAATGGAGTGGTTGCTAGACCCCTCCCTCTCTTTCTCTTTCTCCCCTGGACACACTCTAGTTTGGGGTTATTAATTTTCCCCTTCAAGGACATTGCCCAGAAATGAAACTATTTGGCTCAGAACTGATCAACAAGAGCAGAAGACAGAAGAATGTCAGGACACTTTGCCTATATTCATGGGGTTTCTTATTGCATTCATTTACTTTTTCAAAATAATTGCATTGGACTTCTGGCTCATTGTTGACTTATAGCCAGACCAAACGTCCAATTATTCTTTTCCTGAATTATAGCCAAATTACTTATTTGTTTTCTGCTTGCTTTTCCTGTTTTTTTTTTGCCATTGATTTTCAACCAATAATTCGTGTTATTCATCTGAGGCTAATTAGTTTGGTGTACATTGTTACCATGACAATAATAACAGCTGATATTTATTGAGTGGTTACCATGCACCAGGAACAGTTCTAAGCATTGTCCATGGACCATTTAATCCTTAAAACCATTTTATGAGGTAAGTATTATTTTACATACCCATTTCTCAGCTGAGAAAACTGAAGCAAAGCATGTTTAAGTCTATTCCTAAGGGTCATCCGTGCAGCAACTGGTAGATGAGAGATACAAACCCAGGCAAGATGGTGCCAAGTACAGGGCTCTTAGACGCTACACTCTGTCATCTCTTGATTCGTGTTTGATTCATCTCTCTTCTTAAATAGGACTTTATAGTTTATGGAATCAAAACTTGACAAAAAGTTGTCATGGACCTTTAATTTCTTCAGTCAAGAAACTGAAAAACATTTCTAAACATACCTTTGTGGTAATTCTATGTCGTCCATTTTCTATTGGCTTTTTTGGGGGAGTTTAATGTATGTATGCTCCGTTATAAGGCACTTCTGTGGTGAATTGTGTGTTCAGGTGGGGAGGGGGCCTTGTAGATTGCAAAGGCAATGCGCTCTGGGTTGGGGAGACTTGGGTTCTGGTCCAACCCCTTCTTAGCTGCGTGAGCTCGGCTCCTTACTTTGTTGATTTTAGCCCCTTTTATTTGTAGAATACAGACAATTATACCAACCTTATGGGGCTTCTGGGAGGTTCACAGGCAATGACAATGGTAACACCCTGAGCTAAGAGCAGGCACTCCATGTGAGGAGTGCAAATACTCTCACAAATGTTCAAGAAATATGTAGGAATGCATGGTACTCTCTAGAAGAAAGAAGGTGTGAGCTATGCAAAGGTGACATCTCAGGCAGTTCTCCAGAGAGGAGAGAGAAGGACTCATTCCCTGGCCATTGCCCTGCAGAGGACAATGGGATCATGGTACTGGCCAAGCCTGGGCAGCTGGACCTGCCAGTGTGGGCTAGCTCCTCTTCTCGATTCAGCCTGCTGGTGAAGAGGAGAGAAAGGGACACTTGTGTGCACCTCAGAGGAATAATTAATCATCTTGGCAATTACTCTAGTCTCAAATCAGCTTCCCACTGAGCTCCCTGACACCGCCTCTCTCAATTTCCTGGGACCAGCAGCTTTACTTCCCTCCTTCAGGTGGCCACCAACCAGGGAAGCAAATTAAGGAGATCTTCCTCTATAGCCTGTTTGCGCAGATTGTATTCAAAGAAAATGACAATATTAATAGGTAACTGATTTTTCACTAATGACAAAAGACTCCTACCAAGAACCCGGTTTGTGTCCAATAATGTCATCAGACTTTTTTTATATATAAGTGTTCTTCTCCTAGAGATTCTGGGAGTGGATTTCCATCCTTTTGCCCTTCATATAGCAGTTGGATGCAAGCGTAAAAAAACAACAAATATTGTCAGTTTCTGTAGATACTTCATTTAGATATCACGGAAGACTCCTGAAGCTTATAGGTTTATGAGAACTAATGGAAATAAGTATTGGGAATTTGTATGCCACCTTATAATTTTACATCTAGCCATCTTTTCCAAGGTCATATACTCTGAACCCAGGAAGAGGGAGTGGTGGGCATCTTAGTCTTCCCCGAGGGAATGGCCTTTCTCCCATCCTGACTTCTCCTTTTCCACATGGTTCCTGTGGCTGTCATCATAATCCCTTGGATATGAGGACAGAATTGGCTTGTTCTATTTATTCTCACCGTCTTCTTTTCAGACATTGCTTCGTGCTCACATTTTAACTCCTTTTGTTCCTTCTAGACAATTCAGTTCAGCACCAGACTCTATACTCTCATCTTGGCATTCGCTGCAGCTGGGGCATCCCCTTGACCTCCCTGGAGTACCTACATCTGGTAGCTGCCCACCTTAATTTATTGTTTGCTTTATTTGTTTTGGCATATTTGTTTGAAATACTGCTGCTGTTTCCCTTACAGCAATTAACAAATAGATAAACCATATGAAAGATTCTTCATCAGTTTGTGCTTTTATGTTTATTTTGCTCCAGCTCTGTTTTTTTTTTTTTTTTCCTTTCACTTATATTGTAATTGTAGGAAGGAAAAGTGATCAGTCTTTAGGTTATTAACAGCAAACTTCACCCTTCTGGTTTGTCTTAGGGTCAGTAAAGTTTGCTAAATTGTATTTTAGAACTACAACAATAACCCCACTATTCTGGCAGAATCCACAAAAAAGCTAATAGTAGGTTACACTTTGCTGAGTATTGGTGCTTATGTGTTTAGGATTCAACATGTTTCAAAGCACCTTCACAACTATAATATTGTCTTGCTTTTATGCCCAAAGTCGACATATGTCTCAATAAGGAGGGACTCCTGGGATGGATGAGTTAGGGAAAATGAGCGATCTAAAATAGGAAGTTCTGAGTTCAAATTGTGCTGTTGGTACAGTGGGTGAGAAATTTGACCTACCTGGCCTTTGGTTTAATGTATAAAATGAGGGGATTCAAGTTATCTCAAGTTGCATTTGGCTCTAACATTCTCTTCTTGCTTGAGGTCATGTAACCAAGGATTGGCAGAGTCCCCGTCAGGACCCTGGTGTCTTCATTCCTGGTACCCACCCTTACTACGCCTTTCCATACTGTTAAGAACAAGGTGAAGTGTATCAGCACCACATGCGGAGGTACTGAAGATGTTTGAGGATTAAAAGTTTCAAAAATGTCAGAGCAGAGGAGGGAGCAAAGAGCGAAGGAGAGGGCAGGGAAATGGATGATGGACCAGGATTTTGAGACAAGTTTATAAATGCTGCATGTGGTTTATGAGGACACAGAGGAGGAAAAGTCATTCTGCCTGGGGGTGAAGGAGAAGAAAACCAAAAGAACTGGAGAGGGAAAAGAATATTTGAGCAGGATCATGTTAACTAGACAGAAGGGAAAGAGTAAATTGAAATTAAATAATGAAATGGTTGATCTGAGCATAACCAACAAAAATCTATGAACTTTTCCTTTTATTCTTTGATTTACTGTAAGGAGAAAAGTCACCTCTGATGGAAAAAGAAATACTACATACTTGTGCACATAGAAAAAAATTAGAAAAATCCCTCTCTGTTCTTAATCTCCTCCATAGTCTATGTTTACCATAATAAATACCAAGATTTCATATTCAGAAAGTGGACCCTGGGGAACAGTAAGGATCTAAAACATCAAATCAAGAATGAGGCAAGTTCAGTTTACTATGATTGCTGAAGCAGGGAGGTGGATTTATCCATTTTGAGAAAAAAACTGGATAATAAGGGCAATGGAAACAAAGGATTTTAGTTTTGCTTGATCATCAATTAACAACAACAACAAAAGCTCAACTTACCTGGAAAGCCCCATTTCCTAAGCATTCGGGTTAATTGACATTTTCCATTTAAGAGTGCAAAAGGAATTCTAGTAAGGAGATGCAAGGAGTTGTAAAATTATATCCATCCGCTTAATCACATGTGAATTTTCTGAGGTGGATTTTACTACTGTTTTCTACCTCAGTGTGAAAAGCTCTCTTTTTCTAAATGAATTTGATAGAACATTTTACTTGTCCCTGTAGAAATATGCTATTTAATAAAAGGAATACAAAATGAGGGTGCCGTGGATGGTCATACTGGGATACCAGCCAGGCCAGATGGCACTGGTTTCAGGTCCAAGGGGCTAAAACCCAAGCAGAAGATGTAGGATATTGGGGGTGAGGAATAAGCAAGACCCGAGTCCACAAGGAAGACAGAGGGTGAACACCAGGTGTGCAGTTCAATCACCAAGTCCAGCTGTGATCTTGGGGACAGAAATTAGAACAAGACTGACTTGGGGTGAGAACTTCAGCACTGACATTGGACTGCCTGTACTCAAACCCCAGGTCAACTCATTCTTCTGATACAGCTTTGCGCACACCTCTTAATTTTTATAGAGCTCAATTTCCTCATCTGTAAAAAGATAAAGAATAATAGTACCTACCTCATAAGTTTTTTTTCGGGGGGTGGATTCTCATCATAAATGAGATGATGCACGTAAAACATCCAGCCCACAGTGAGTGTGTGATAAATGTTAATGGTTACAATTCACAAATGAGACAAGAAGTCAAGGATTGAAATAAGACTTGACCAAGAAAGGAACAGAGAGAATGGGGCTAAGAGCAGGCTAAAGCAAGGAAAACTTAAGACATTGCATCCCCAAACAGAGTGGGAATATATGTAGCAGCCTAACTTATCCATCCAGCTGACTTGCTATAATAATAATAATAATGGCAATAATAACAACTATCATTTTGTAGCCTTTATTATGTGCCAAGCACTGTTCTTAGCACTTTACATATATTAATCCATTTTATCCTCACAACAACTTTATGAAATAGGTAGGAAATAGCAGGGCTGCCCTTCATTAAACTGCAATTGAAGTCCAGTTATACAGCAGGGAGAAAGTTCTTTAACTATTATCTTAATTTAGACATGTATCTTGAAACCAGGACCTTGAAGAAAATAATCATGTCGGGATGGAGACCAAAAAGGTCAACTTAAAGGTCACATGAACCACTTGATATTAAAAAATAAATTAGAAAACTTTCCACAAGCAAACTACTCCCCGATCAGTGTCCTCCGACAGAGAGACATTGATGTTTCTGACAGTAGATGAACTGGACAAAAGATAGGAGAGTAGCCAAATCTGGAATTCACTTCAAGTTCTGTTCCTTAGATACTGTAACACTTGCCAGTCGGGGCATTTCATTTCATCTGATGTCGCTGCCAGAGGTGCCCAGGATTCGATGCCAAGGCAAAGAGAAAGCTTTTAAAAGAGATTTGTTGAAATACTGTCACAAGGTCCTATAAACAATTCCTGTCTCCTTCCTGTATCCTGTTATAAATTGTAATCTATATTTTACCTACTGTACAAATATCATTATTCCTTTGTATAATACTCTCAACATCTTCACTTGACTACTTCTAAACACTTTTCAGCTTATTATGATGTCTTATCTATTTTTTAGCTTTGCTTATTTGGTTTGGTGCCACCTTCCTCTTTCAGGAATCAGATAACCTTTTTTAACCTTTAGTCACCTCCCTCTTGTTACCCAGTAGTTCATATCTCAACAAAGACCCTCTTTTAATAAGCGAAGAATGTGAGTTGGTTACAGGTGGTTTTTTAAGGTTTTAATGAAAGTCAGGAAAACAATAATAACCAAAAATCCCCGCCTCCTTGATAATGATGATATATTTGACTTAATGATTGCATAGCCTTTTATCAATTTCTAAAATTATCCCATTGTTTGAGGTGGTAAATCATAATTGTGTGACATTACACTCTTTTAGGACAATAGGAATAATAATTATACTTTGCAGTTATGAAAAGAAATATATGGCAGGGAAATAAAAGGCGATTCAATTGTTTTTATACACTCAGTGTTTCATATTCTGTACTTTAACCTCTTTCCCAAGAGTGCCCATATACTACTTTCTCATTCATCATATGCTAGCATACTGACCTCAAATTAAATGACAGTTAGGATATATCTTTCAGGATGTTAAGATATCTGGATGAAAAGTGAATCATCTCAAGGTATTGTCTAAGTGATGCCAAACATGGATATATTTGGAAACGACCCTGACGTTTGGTGTCATAGAAACAAAACAACGAGTTGACAATTGAATTATTCATTTTTCAATGAGATGTTTTGGCGTCACAAGGACCCTCCTCAAATCATCTCTTCCTCTAGTGGGCCTTGAGCTGTGATTTCAGCTGTTGATTATTGTTCAGGTAGACCACAGGAAGTTTGCAAAGCCAGAGTTCTTTTTGAATGAATTGGTAAATGTTAGAAGTTCAGTAGCAGCACAACTTTTCTGGGACATACTCAAGGATTTTTCCTGTTTCTAAGATAATGTAAAGCTCACCAGCTATTGGGTCTATTTCTCTCTCTCTCTCTCTCACAGACACACAGACACACAAGTCATCTCATTCATATGCTTCCTAAGGCTTACTTAAGGGAACGGGTCATTAATAATTGGTTTCAGGATTCAGGGGCCTATTGTGGTGAAGGTCCCTTAGAGAATTCTGAGATAGATGCCAGGGGAGACCATCTGCTGCTATGGGTTGGATAAACCCAGGCCACTTAATAGTGATGTCCTGAAGTATCCCAAAGCTGACCAAATGATTCTTCAGTCCTGCAGGAGATGTCAATGGAATTAGGGGATAGAACAGTCACCCTGCATTCACACTCCCCTGGCCTTCATCAAGGCAGTACCTCCAGGAAGACCCTTTACTCTTAACCATCTGGCTGGAGCTTCACTTCCTTCCTAAAGACTCAGCCTCACTTTTTCTGTGAAACCTCCTCAAAGTCTCAGCAGATGGGTGGCCTCTGCTCTCCCATCACTCTCTGGTCATAACCTTTATTGTTCTGGATTCACTATTGCTCCTGCCAGACTGTGGGCTTTTTGTAGCCAGGGGTAGTTCTTACCACCTTTGGAGTCCTGAAAATTAGCCCAGTACTTGACAACTAGTCAGTCTTAGTAAGCACTACCTAACCAAATGCCCTCTTTACTCCAAGCTGGCACACTTCCTCTGTGGGTAAATTTCAGCAGCCAATGACAAATTGTGTGTATATATGTTTCTGTATATTATACACCCTCCCAGTCCCAAGTTCATAGGAGTGCCTCACTTCTAAGAGGTAAGTGTTCACCTAAAGTGGGTGGATGAGTGGGAAGGGGAAGGAGACAGCCAGTGCCACAGAAGCTGAGCGTAGTCAAGGAAAGAGCTCATGGAATTGCCACCCTGCAACTCCTTGCAGAATCCCTAAGGAAGAGTTTTAACAGTGTCTTTTATTCATTCATTCAACAAATCATTTGAAGGCCTACTGTGAGCTGAGAAAACAATGATGAGCAAAACAGAGAGAAGATTAAAGTCTTGGGAGGTAACATGTAATAAGTTATGAAAATAAATACTGCAATAGAGCTGTGGTCAGCCCCATAGAGAAAAGGTGTCTGTGCAAGGTGCAAGGGGAGATGGGAGGGGGGCACAGTGTGAGCTGCCCTGAGGAAGTGGTATCTGAGGGGAGGACGGCAGTGGGAAGGAGTTCATTGGGGGAGAGGAGGGAGCAGGGAGAAGAGTGACTGGGTTGTTTTGCCACAGGAAGAAAGGGAAGCTGGAAGAGGCCAGATGTGAACATGTGAGCGGGAGGTGGGAGAATGAGGAGAATTATGAGAAATCTACTTTTTAAAATTTTTTAAATTTTCTTTATTATTTTTAGTAAGATTTTTTATTGAAATATAGTTGATTTACAGTGTTTCAGGTGTACAGTAAAGTGATTCAGATATATATATCTGAATATATATATATGAATGTATTCTTCTTCAGATTCTTTTCCATTATAGCTTATTACAAGATACTGAGTATAGTTTCCTGTGCTATTCAGTAGGACCTTGCTGTTTATCTATTTTATATATAGTAATATGTATCGGTTAATCCTAAATTCCTAATTTATCCCGCCCCCTGACATTTCCCCTTGATAACCATAAGTTTGTTTTCTATGCCTGTACTTTTAAAACCAGAATTCCAACTCTTCTTCACAGAAGAAAATATACAGTCAGGGATACTGGCTTTAAAATACCTTAAGACAAAACTGGCCATGAAGGAAACCCCCAATAAATATTTATTGCAATTAGCCTAGTCTTAAAATTTTTGCAAATAGTCACTTCAGCCCAAGTTTCTGTTAAATGTTGAGCCCTTGGTGGGTGAGGTCCTCTGAGGCCTGGTGCTGGTAACTGATAGTCCTGTATCTTTTACTGCAATACTTCCATTTGCAAAAAAAGGAGTTTTCAGGGTTAAGTTCAAATCCCAGCTGGCTTAGAAGATGGCATGAAATGAGGAACCCACTATGAAAGACCATGCTTTGCAGGGAGGACATGGGGTGGCCTCTGTCAGTGTGGCAGGGGTCCAGTTAGGGCTCCAAATGTTCCCATCCTGCACAGGACGCCGTCTGCTTGGAAACAAAGCCAGGTTGGTTCTGACTTTAATGACCTTTTCCGTTTCTCTGTCGACAAAGATGAAAGTTTATAGTGGTGCATTCCGATCTTATTAAACACCGAGTGGCCCCCATCAGAAATCGCAGGAAATGAGGGACACAGCATCTAACACAATACGCATTCTTTTGTGTTTCTTCTTCTGCAAAGGGGTGAGTTAGGCCTTCAGAAAGGGGATGAGGCAGCTTTAATAATAAGAAAATAAAATGTAAGGAGAAGGGAAGAAAGGTGCCTCAGTTGTCTCGGCAGCTGATCAACAAAGGAGCAGTCGTGAGCTGTAACCTCTTGGAGCTGCAGTCTGGAACATGACACATGTCAGCCTATGATAAATGGTGCAGAGTGTGTGCAATTTCAAGCGCAATGCCCTTGAGATGCGCAGGACCCCAATCGCAAATGTTATTGTTAAATTAAACCTTAAAGGAAGGATTGGAAAGAGGAGTGGGGGAGGAGTGGGAGATATATATATATATATATATATATATATATATATATATATATATTAAGAAATGCACAAAAAGAAAAGGAAGAGAGGAGGAAATAATAGATAGGAAGGTGAAGAAATAAAACTTTCTCTTTTTCACATAACAGAATAAAAAATTATACCCTGAGAACTATTCAAGATATGAGACTTCCGTTTGTTTTTCCCTTATTCAGTATTCCAAATTACTTCTATGGGTATAGCTAACTTATAGCCTCTGGTTTGTGTATTTGCTCTGTTCTTTTTTCTCAGCTTTGGTCACCCTGACAGCACTGGCTATCTATCCTGTTTTCACATTCTGTGTGTGTGTGTGAATGTGTGATATATGTGAGTGTGCGGGGGCGTGGTGTGTTTTTATCTAGCATTAAAGGCTAAAACTCTCTCTCTCCATCCCCCTATGGACACATCTTCAACACCTAAACTAATTAATTTAATGCAGGAAACATGGGATGGGATGGGAAAAGGTAAAGGAGGGAAAGGATGTTGGAGAAAGAGGGAAGGGGGAAGGGGGGTGTGAGTCTGAAAACTATTCAGCTACAAAGGCTCAAAGTCGTCAGTGACATGAGTGACGTGAAAAATTAGCTAGAGGGGTAACAATGGAAAAGCCACAGAAGTAAACTAAAATCAGGATGGCAAAAAGTGAAGAGTTATTTTCATGTAGAATTTAGAGTAAAAAATAATGTAGGATAATTGAACATCTTTATCACATGACCACACCTGCCAATCACAATTCAGGATTCCTCTCATGGACTCCAAGTATCATTATTGGTCTAGAAGTGATTGAAGCACAGGGATTGGCTAGTGAAGAGAGGCACCTAATTGTGTTCTGGAGAGAGTCCATGCTGAAGCGATTTATTTTCCTTTCCCCTCCCTGCAACACATTTAGATGAAAGAATGTTTACTAGAGGGGAAAAAACCCAAATCACAGAAGAAAGGGCACCCAAGGCTTGTTTTGTACATTTTGGCCAGGGGTTGCCTAGCATCTTTAAAAACTAGAATCCTTTTTTGGTCTTTTGGAAAAGTTCACCCAGGTTCCTTGTTATGAAAGAAAATAAACATCAGACAAAACAGGACTTTATCAAAACTATAAATAATTCAATGTGGAAGGATTTAAAAAGCAAGCAGATTTTCAGAGTGTGTAGCACGGCAGGGTTTGAGTGGAAACAGAGAGGGACTATAAACAGAAAAAAGAAATGAAATTATGAACTTGTTGAGGAAAATAAATAGACACATAAAACTAATTGAAAGGAAAATAAAGAGGGAACACTCTGAAAACAAGGCAAGCTTCCCAGAGTTCTGTGCAGTGGCACACTGCCTGGGGCCACTGACTAAAGGCATCCCATCTGAGAGCTGCCATTGAAGGCAGGCTGCTGACCACCAGAGCAAAAAGGTACAGCAGAGAATGAAAGTTGGTGAAATTTTCTCTGCCTCAGGTTAGTGTCAAACTGCAGTTAGAACCCAGTGGTCTGGGGTCCGTGTCCAGTGCTTTTTCTACCATGTTGCACCAGAAGTGGTGTTAACCCCTACGTAGCATCTCAACTGAACATAAAACCCAGCTCACCCTGGACCCAGGGCCAATCCATCAAGCAATCAAATGGTTTTAATTTTGCAACTCCTTGACTCCCCCAATACAACACTACAGGAAATGCCAGGAACCAAAGGAAACTGAATCATGCATTTAATCAATATCTCTGGAAAGATTCAAAGGGGAGCCTGCAAGTCTTATGATCTTGGAAAATGTCCTAATTCTTTGGGTTGGGAGGAGAGGTTGCACTCCCTGAATTACCCAGAAAAAAATGCGTTAGCCGCTACAAGTTTGGGAATTTCCTTCATCAAACCACCTCCATCCTACTTTGCAGACAGGAAGAGAAATAAAAGAAGGTAGCCTGCTGAAGCTGTCCTGGCTGAAGCAGGGGTCAGGCTTCAATTACTGCCACTTTAGTTGATGTCTCAAACTTATTTCATTGGTGGGTTCCTCCCTGTCTCCCTTGCACAAGCCCTTGTGGATGTATAAGATGGATGTATAAGTCTTTATTGATTTATTAAAGGTGGATTTATCAAGTCTCGTTTTGAGTTATCTGTGTCAGGTAACCACAGAGAAGAATTTTTTTTTTTCCAGACAATGTGAATAAGTCTTCAGTGAAAGTCATGAAGTGGATGTAAACAAGTTTGCAAGATATGTGGAATCTGTTTTTAATCAGTCAACAAACACTTTCCACACAACTACTGAAGGTGTATTCCTTTGGTAGCTCCTATAGATGGACAATGAAAAATTCCAGTGAGATCACACAGCTGGATCCCACAGCTTGGTTGGTGATTACCCAGTATGCTCACAAACGTGAGGGTTCTCCCCTGTTCATCATGGCTGTTTCCAAAGAAGTGACAATTTTGAGTTGGCAACTGAGCCAAGAGGTGTCAACTGCAACTAACTATCACAGCATCTTTCTCTCTGCCTTGGAAAGTCACAGGCTCAAACATTACCTGGGAAAGACTGTGAGACAATCAACAATGTTGAAGTGTTGCTTTTGCATCTTTAAGGGGAGAAATAAGCCTTTCTTCCACCAGATTAATCATTTCATTTTACTTTATTTCATACACAAGTCATTTCTTTTCCAACATCATAAGGGTAAGCTACCAAAATATTGTTGATACAGAAACAGTAGAATCCACATCATAATTCCTATTCATATGGCGTATGCATCCCATCCCCTCCTGGGGAGCAACTCGACTTCCTACATCTGGAATCTCAGATCCAGCCTTTCAGGAAAGCAAGTGCCTTGGGAGGGCATCCTTTCTTCAAAATAAATGACTAGGGTAATTGCTACTAGAGTGATTTGAAATTACATATTTGCAATCAAACTCCAATTTCAAATTACCCCAACAAGCAGCCCTACCTTATAACAATTTAGAAAGCCTGGTATTATTGACATGAGTGTGCATCGCTTGAAAGAAAATGAGCAAGGGGACCTCACCAAGAGTAGCTTTTACATGGTCACAACTTGATTATCATTCACCCAGAGTGAAGTGCATCTATTAAAAAGAAAGTTTTATTTTTGCCATGTTCTTTTTTTCCCCTCCTTCTCTTTTTAAATCTATTTCTTAGCTTCAGTCCTGCCTGGTGAATTGTCAACATTGACCCTAAATCTAAGGCCAATCCAAATTCTACACACTTAAATCTTGAACCCCATGAAACTTGCCTTTCCCAGTTTGATGGAAACTCAGCCCAGCAAGTAAAAGAATCAGCTCTGGCAGATGAGAAAGCTGCTCAGAACGGCCATCTCACTGGTATCCAGGCTTCAAGCTGATTGTTATTCTTGTTTCCTGTAAGTTAATGTTCTGAATCTTAGCGCTGCTCATAAGGGCCTTCATTCTCTAGCTTTTACAGTTTCATCTTCTATTAGTATCCATTAAAAACTCCACCCTCTGGTCGTAGTGAACTTCTTACTTTACAGGCTGTCCCTATTTCTTAGCACAAGTTGTTCTCTCCGGAATGACTCTTCCCTTCTGCTCCTCACGTTCCAGTAGAAATGCAAGTTATCCAAGTTATCCTCTTCGAGGCACCCTGCCTCCCATCCTCATCCTCTCTCCCACCTTATTTATTGAGCATCTACTATGATTAAGGCATAGCGCTTGGTACTGGCTACAGTAGTTAGAAGATGTGACCATTATTCAGATGGAAATTGTAGTCACCTTTGCTTCCTTATTTCTTCCATACTGCCATAGTATTTGGATCAAATCACATCAAATTAAAGTTGTTTATGCTCATGTTTATAGTCATAGGAACCAGTGGGCACTGCCTGGTCCCAATCCCGCTTGATTCAATGTCATAGCTTCTGTACCTGGCACAACACTTAATACAGTTTTGTTGAATAATTATTTTTTTTAATCTATAATGTCAAGACAGAGAAGAAAGCCTTATCTTGAATTACTAGAAAGGAATGTAATTCATAAGCAATAGGATGAACAATAAGGTTAAAAAAAAAATTGGCCAAAACACTGTATGCCAGACTCTCTTCCCAGGATCCAGTCCTGGGTCTCTGATTGAAGGGACCAGACGAGGGTTCCAGATGCTCTGGCTCATCTCTATAAACTCTGCCCCCTCCTATCACTCTGCTCCGTTGATGATGGCCTTACATTATTAGGGTTGACTTTCAATTAGTATCAGTTTTCCAAAAATAATATTTTCAGGAACCTTCTACTCAGATTCCAAACCGACTTACCACTGAGATGAAAATGCTCAGAGAGATTCCAGCCACCTTCAAAGGAAAAGCTTTGATAAAAGTAAACAAGCAAACAATACACATCTTTCCCTCTTAGTATTAAAAAAAATTAATCGTAGGACTTTTCCCTTCTTATTGGAAATATGAAGCTCATGTTGGTGTATTTGTTTGATTCTATATGCTGATTTTATAAAGTCTGGATCTGACGGTGCAAAACGACAGTCCCATTTAGACAAAAGAAATTCCATCTAAATTGGATCAAGAAAGAAGCATAAGCTTACTGTGATTAAAGAAACAACTGAGAAAGTCTTTTCTCTTAGAGTGTATAATGATTGTTGAAAATTCGAGGGAAATTCAAGTGAGGATCCACATGGAGGAAAAGGAAAGAAGAAAAAGTGTGTGTGTGTGTATAATATATCCATACACATTAACACATATATATACACAGACACATACATATACACTTACAGACACATTCATATATACCAATTAATATATATCCCCAAGCTACAATAGGATATGAATGCTTTTGTCAAATTGCATTTAAAAACTTATAAGTAAATTTAAAGCTCTTGATAAGTCATGAAGTAACTTATTTCATTTTCCTGATGTTCCTAAATGTGTACCTCATTTTTAGTCATGATATTAACATAATAAAAGCTGATTATCCATGAGTAATCTTTAACTTTAAATATTTAAAAACCGGAATTTTACCTACTCTACCATAATATAGATATTTTTGATGATAAATGTTATGTAAGGCCCTAAAAGAGTCACTTTGTAGATATTATATATACACAATATATATACTACATATAGCTACAAAGTGAATACATTTTAAATACATAAAATTGGTGTTTAAAATGGGTTCTTTGAAGACAATAATAGTTACAGAAAATTTGGCTTGCACCAGCTTAAAAGCAGGACATCAGAATCTTAGTTCCACCTTTGGCATTGACAGTCTGATCTTAAGTGACTCAGTCTCTCCAACCTTCCATTTTCTCTTCTGTAAGATGAGCTAGTCATCCCACTCTACCCTCTTCATTTAGTTATGTAAAGATAAAAACACTAGTGAACATGTATGAACACTTAACTCTGCCAGGCGCTTTCATTTTATTTCTCTCTTCATCTTGCCATCTCGCCAGATGTAGGTATTATTACATCTGTGTTTTACAAGTGAACTTAGGGGATAGTGAGGTAAAGTAGTTTGCTATGGGTGACACAGCTTGAAAAAAGCAGACACAAACTTTGAAATAAGTTCTGTTTGTTTGCAGGGCCTGGACCCATCATCATTAGCTCAGCCTAGTTTGCAGAGAAAAACGTCCCCACAAAAGCGATTCAAAGAATTGAAGGACTAATCAATGTGCACAATAAGTTGGCAGCAATCCCTGTGCCCACCATAGGGTCGGTGCCCATAGAAGACAGCACTAAACTTATGTTAAAAGTTTTTCTTTTACAGGGAAAAAGATTCTCCATTAGATAGAGACATACTTGGAACCCCCCATCATCTGATCTATGTCTAGAGGTTTACGATGAGATTTTATCTTTGCTATAGAAAGCACAACTAAAATGTAAAAGTTGATCGAGGCTGCATGTTAGATACCCTTGATTTCATGCCTTTTAGGTATCTCATAAATAAATTGATTGCTATTCTGGGATTTAATTCTGAAGTCAAGGGCTTTCTCTTTGACAGGAATCACAGAGGAGGGAATTAAGTGCTGCCTTTTAAGGATTTTAAAAGGCAGAAATCCATGCTGTCTGATGCTGGATACAGGTGCAGTTTACAAGGAAATTTGACTTTGCTTGCTCTGTGTGGCTCCTCTGCTTCTAAACCACCAGCTTCAACTGTCCAAAGGAGATACAGTTTTATGGATGTCAAGACTTACAAAGTATCTTCCCATCATATAAAGAACTTCTGTGGTTCTTTAGCAGTGGGTTCTTTAGGAGTGTGTTCCTCTAGCTAAAAAGGATGATTCTGGAGAGTATAAGATAAAGAAGCCTCATGGGATATGTAGGGGGATAAGGGAATGGGTGTGATGGATTGGATCATGCTTATATTTGAGCCTGAAGAACAGCAGCTCTCTATGACAAACTTTTTTTTTTTTTTAGGAAGAATTTTTCAGTGTGTAAGTTTCTTCCTGAAATGATAGAGAACCCAAATGCCTAACATCAAAGAAAGACATGCTTAGCCAGGCAAGATATAGTAAATTGTACACCATTACTATGACTGGAGCAGCGTGAGAGTGGACATTTAGCATTATCTTTCTGGTCTACCATCTGCCAGCCATGGAGTTGCATAGGTCACTTCTATTTTTGCATTATTGCACCTCAGTCTCCGTGTTCCGGGAACTCATGGGGTTAGAGTGCATTTCAGGACTAAAAAATACCTGAGACTGAGATTATCCTTTTGTCTTTATCATTTTGTCAGTGTGCCTATGACCTTTTATCATTATCAAAGAGGATGAGGGATCCACACGTTTTCAACAGGAAACAATGAGTTTCTGATGAGAAATAAAGGAGGACTAAGGTGTTCATTCCCAGCATTGCAGGAAGCAACCTCACTCCTAGTCATCCTGGCTTGAGAATCCTGCAAAGAAACCAGTTCATTTTTCTTCTTCTTTCTTGACTTGTCATTTGTGAATCTCAGAAATAGAAAAACTGAACTAGAACTCTGGGCTTCAATATGTATGAAATCCAACTGCAAAGTCAATGCCTCTGTGATTCTGTCCTAGTTTCCCGAAAGGTTAGTTCCTTTCCCTCTTTACTTCTGAAGCATTTTGTGCTTAGAATTCCTGTAAAGCTTCTCATATTAATTTAGGAATTTTTTTGTATGTCTCTTCCATCAGACTGTGAGTGACTTTATGGGCATGAGCAAAGTCGTATTCATCCTTGTGGATCCAATTCTTAACATAAGTGTTCATCACATAGTAAAAATCCAGTAATTCTTTGGTGAATAACTAAGTGCATTTATTAATCAATCTGTATATGATTAGCCTAATATGGTGAGGAATTATGTCAAGCCTCATTCCTTCACTTCATGAACATCTGCCATATATAAAGTCAAGTACTAGACCTCTGAAATTTATAACAGTATAACATTGACCAAAAGTTTAAAATACTTTATTTAACTGGCTTATAATTGACCCTCTTACTCAAATATATGGGTAATGAATGCAAGATTATAACTAGTTGGGATTGAACTTCTGGATGTCAGATGTTAACACATAGCAGATATTCAAAAAATATTTGTTGAATGAATGAATAAATCAGGGAGTAAGCAAACGACTTCAGCATCATTAACGGTACCCAGTGACCAGTGATCTTGTACAAGGCTACCTTTGGGAATAAGAGGTCTCTAGGGGTTTCTTCTAGCTGTCTGAAGATTTAAAGCCCTGCAGATTAATTTGGTGGGAGTGGCTTTCAGAAATATTGATGGCTTTTGAATTCCTTATCCATTTTTTTTAATTTAAGACTTTATTTTTTGAGCAGTTTGATGATCACAGCAATATTGAGAAAAAAGTATAGGGTTTTCTATACACCCCATGCTCCATCCACACGCATAGCCTCCCCATTATCAACACCTCTACTAGAGTGGTACATTTGTTATAGTTGATGAACTTACATTGTCAGATTATATTCACCCAAAGCCATTTCTGTTTTAGATCTACTGAAGGCTCTGTAGATACAGAGGAGAAAAAGTCTGTTTGGTGTTGGGTCTGAAACAGTGCCTGGTACATAGCAAGTCCTCAATCAATATCTGTTGTATAAATGAATAACTGCTCTTAAAGTACTGAGTTTTCAGTAGTATATTGTCTTCCATTTCTCCAGCCTATTCTGAAAGGTTGTGTTCTTATATCTCAGCACCATCTGTTCACCGTTCCTTTTGTGATGCCACTGTTTTTCATTGAATCCCCCTCACCGATCTCTTTTTTACCTTGTATAGATGTGGATTTAAGAATGACACAGACTTTATCTGTTTTCTTCTAGTGATTGTTATGAATAGACTATTAAGAAAGTGTTTTAAAAATTTCCCTTTCCCAGGAGGGCAGATGTTTATCTAATCATAGAAAAGTAAGCATCAGAATATAGAAGCTGAGTTGAGGTTCTCAGCCTATCAAATGAGTCAACATGCTAATGAATTCCTTTAGATATAGCTCTATATCATGCTCATGCAATTGTTATTTGAAAAAATAGAATCTTGAACCAGGATTTCTACAATTTCATTCATAGCATAGTGGATATGGGGAAAAGCATGTAATTCCATAGAATCAAAGTTCAAAGAAAATCTGTTTATAAAGTAAAATGCCAGGGATTTTCACACGAAAGGAAAATTAACTCTAGGCATAAGGTTTATTTAAATTTTGTAGAAACTTTCTATTATTTGGAGAAATAATCAGATTCATAAAATTTGGTATAAAAGTCTAGTATAATTAAAGGATGATAGTCCTGGGGGGCACAAGGGGGTGGTTTAAATTCCTAGTTCTGTGTCTCCAAGAGGAAGGAATTTCACTCTTCTGAGCTTTATTTTCTTCATCATTAGATGAACGAAGTTACCATTCAGTAAGGTTGTTGAGTGAATAGAGTAAAAATATCTCTGAGAATGCCTAACATAAGGTTACTTTACCCTTTACCACCCTTCCCTTTGGAAGAAAGTAATCACTTAGATAAAATTTCTTGAAAGATAATGGTAGGTGAATAGGGTGACATAACTGACCATTTTAACAATGATTAAATAGAAGGAGAATTAGAGAATGAAACGGAAATTTAGAGATTATCAAGTTCAGGGGTTTTCAAATACTTTATTTAAAAAGAAAACTTTTTTTTCAATTAAAAAAATGTTTTTAACATCGTTATAATTGCTTTACAATGGTGTGATAGCTTCTGCTGTAAAACAAAGTAAATCAGCTATATATATATACATATATCTCCATATCTCCTCACTCTTGTGTCTCCCTCCCACCCTCCCTATCCCACCCCTCTAGGTGGAAACAAAGCACCGAGCTGATCTCCCTGTGCTATGCGGCTGCTTCCCACTAGCTTTCTATTTTACATTTCGCAGTGTATATATGTCCATGCCACTCTCTCACTTCGTCCCAGCTTACCCTTCCCCCTCCCTGTGTCCTCATGTCCATTCTCTACGTCTGCGTCTTTATTCCTGTCCTGCCCCTGGTTCTTCAGATTCTTTTTTTTTTTTTTTTAGATTCCATATATATGTGTTAGCATACGGTATTTGTTTTTCTCTTCACTCTGTATGACAGACTCTAGGTCCATCTACCTCACTACAAATAACTCAGTTTCGTTTCTTTTTATGGCTGAGTAATATTCCATTGTATATATGTGCCACATATTCTTTATCCATTCGTCTGTTGATGGGCACATAGGTTGATTCCATCCCGTGGCTATTGTAAATAGAGCTGCAATGAACATTGTGGTACATGACTCTTTTTGAATTATGGTTTTCTCAGAATACATGCCCAGTACTAGGATTGCTGGGTCGTGTGGTAGTTCTATTTTAGTTTTTTAAAGAATCTCCATACTGTTCTCCATAGTGGCTGTATCAATTTACATTCCCACCAACAGTGCAAGAGGGTTCCCTTTTCTCCACACCCTCTCCAGCATTTATTGTTTGTAAACTTTTTGGTGATGGCCATTCTGACCGGTGTGAGGTGATACCTCATTGTAGTTTTGATTTACATTTCTCTAGTGATTAGTGATGCTGAGCATCCTTTCATGTGTTTGTTGGCAATCTGCATATCTTCATTGGAGAAATGTATATTTAGGTCTTCTGCCCATTTTTGGATTGGGTTTTTTGGGGTTTTTTGATATTGAGCTGCATGAGCTGCTTGTATATTTTGGAGATTAATCCTTTGTCAGTTGCTTGGTTTGCAAATATTTTCTCCCATTCTGAGGGTTGTCTTTTCGTCTTGTTTATGGTTTCCTTTGCTGTGCAAAAGCTTTTAAGTTTCATTAGGTCCCATTTGTTTATTTTTGGTTTTATTACCATTTCTCTAGGAAGTTGGTCAAAAAGGATCTTGCTGTGATTTATGTCATAGAGTGTTCTGTCTATGTTTTCCTCTCAGACTTTTATAGTGTAGGGCCTTACATTTAGGTCTTTAATCCATTTTGAGTTTATTTTTGTGTATGGTGTTAGGGAATGTTCTAATTTCATTCTTTTACATGTAGTTGTCCAGTTTTCCCAGCACCACTTATTGAAGAGGCTGTCTTTATTCCACTGTATATTCTTGCCTCCTTTATCAAAGATAAGGTGACCATATGTGTGTGGGTTTATCTCTGGGCTTTCTGTCCTGTTGCATTGATCTATATTTCTGTTTTTGTGTCAGTACCATACTCTCTTGATTACTGTATCTTTGTAGTATAGTCTGAAGTCAGGGAACCTGATTCCTCCAGCTCCATTTTTCTTTCTCACGATTGCTTTGGCTATTCGGGGTCTTTTGTGTTTCCATACAAATTGTGAAAGTTTTTATTCTACTTCTGAGAAAAATGACATTGGTAGTTTGATAGGGATTGCACTGAATCTGTAGATTGCTTTGGGTAGTAGAGTCATTTTCACAATGTTGATTCTTCTAACCCAGGAACATGGTAAATCTCTCCAACTGTTTGTATCATCTTTAATTTCTTTCATCAGTGTCTTATAGTTTTCTGCATACAGGTCTTTTGTCTCCTTAGGTAGGTTTATTTCTAGGCATTTTATTCTCTTTGTTGCAATGGTAAATGGGAGTGTTTCCTTAATTTCTCTTTCAGATTTTTCATCATTAGTGTATAGCCTTGCAAGAGATTTCTGTACATTAATTTTGTAGCCTGCTACTTTACCAAATTCACTGATCAGCTCTAGTAGTTTTCTGGTAGCATCTTTAGGATTCTCTACGTATAGTATCATGTCATCTGCAAACAGTGACAGTTTTACTTCTTCTTTTCCAATTTGGATTGCTTTTATTTGTTTTTGCTCACTGATTGCTGTGGCTAAAACTTCCAAAACTATGTTGAACAATAGTGGTGAGAGTGGGCAACCTTGTCTTGTTCCTGGTCTTAGTGGAAATGGTTTCAGTTTTTCCCCACTGAGAACAATGTTGGCTGTTGGTTTTTCATATACGGCCTTTATTATGTTGAGGTAAGTTCCTTCTATGCCTACTTTCTGGAGGGATTTTATCGTAAATCGGTGTTGAATTTTGTCAAAAGCTTTTTCTGCATCTATTGAGATGATTGTATGTTTTTTATACTTTAATTTGTTAATATGGTTTATCACCTTGATTGATTTGCATATACTGAAGAATCCTTGCATTCCTGGGATAAACCCCATTTGGTCATGGTGTATGAACATTTTACTGTGCTTTTGGATTCTGTTTGCTAGTATTTTGTTGAGGATTTTTGCATCTATGTTCATCAGTGATATTGGCCTGTAGTTTTCTTTCTTTGTGACATGTTTGTCTGGTTTGGGTATCAGGGTGATTGTGGCCTTGTAGAAGGAGATTGGGAGTATTCCACCCTCTGCTATATTTTGGAAGAGTTTGAGAAGGATATGTGTTAGCTCTTCTCTAAATGTTTGTTAGAATTCACCTGTGAAGCCATCTGGTCCTGGGCTTTTGTTTGCTGGAAGATTTTTAATCACAGTTTCAATTTCAGTGTCTGTGATTGGTCTGTTTATATTTTCTATTTCTTCCTGGTTCAGTCTCAGTAGGTTGTGCTTTTCTACGAATTTGAACATTTCTTCCAGGTTTTCCATTTTATTGGCATATAGTTGCTTGTAATAATCTCTCATGATCCTTTGTATTTCTGCAGTGTCACTTGTTACTTCTCCTGTTTCATTTCTAATTCTAATGATTTGAGTCTTCTCCCTTTTCTTCTTGATGAGTCTGGCTAATGATTTATCAATTTTGTTTATCTTCTCAAAGAACCAGCTTTTAGTTGTATTGATCTTTGCTATCGTTTCCTTCATTTCTTTTTCATTTATTTATGATCTGGTCTTTATGAATTCTTTCCTTCTGCTAACTTTGGGGTTTTTTTGTTCTTCTTTCTCTAATTGCTTTAGGTGTGAGGTTAAGTTATTTCAGATTTTTCTTTTTTTTTTTTGAGGTAAGATTGTATTGCTATAAACGTCACTCTTAGAATAGCTTTCGCTGCATCCCATAGCTTTTGGGTCATCGTGTTTTCATTGTTATTTGTTTCTAGGTATTCTTTGATTTATTCAGTGATCTTTTGGTTATTTAGTAGTGTATTGTTTAGACTCCATGTGTTTGTATTTTTTACAGATTTTTTTCCTGTAATTGATATCTAGTTTTATAGTGCTGTGGTCAGAAAAGACACTTGATGCGATTTCAATTTTCTTAAATTTACCAAGGCTTGGTTTGTGACCCAAGATATGATCTATCCTAGAGAATTTTCCATGAGCACTTGAGAAGAAAGTGTATTCTGTTGTTTTTGGATGGAATGTCCTATAAATACCAATTAAGTCCATCTTGTTTAATGTGTCATTTAAAGCTTGTGTTTCCTCATCTATTTTCATTTTGGAAGATCTGTCCATTGGTGAAAGTGGGGTGTTAAGTCCCCTACCATTATTGTCTTATTGTCAATTTCCCATTTTATGGCTGTTAGCATTTACCTTATGTATTGAGGTGCTCCTATGTTGGATGCATAAATATTTACAGTTGTTATATCTCCTTCTTGTGTTGATCCCTTGATCATTATGTAGTGTCATTCTTTGTCTCTTGTAATAGTCTTTATTTTACAGTCTATTTTGTCTGATATGAGAATTGCTACTCCAGCTTTCTTTTGATTTCCATTGGCATGGAATATCTTTTTCCATCACCTCACTTTCAGTCTGTATGTGTCCCTAGGTCTGAAGTGGGTCTCCTGTAGACAGCATATATGTGGGTCTTGTTTTGGTGTCCATTCAGACAGTCTATGTCTTTTGGTTGGAGCACTTAATCCATTCTCATTTAAGGTAATTATCTATATGTATATTCCCATTACCATTTTCTTAATTGTTTTGGGTTTGTTATTGTAGGTCTTTTCTATCACTTGTGTTTCTTGCCTAGAGAAGTTCCTTTAGCCTTTGTTGTAAAGCTGGTTTGGTGGTGCTGAATTCTCTTAGCTTTGCTTGTCTGGAAAGTTTTTAATTTCTCTGTCGAATCTGAATGAGATCCTTGCTGGGTAGAGTAATCTTGGTTGTAGGTTTTTCCCTTTCATCACTTTGAATATGCCCTGCCACTCCCTTCTGGCTTACAGAGTTTCTGCTGAAAGATCAGCTGTTAACCTTATTAACCAAGGAAACATTTAAATTAAATATTAAATATTGTACATAACCTCACATCACATAGAACAAATGAAGTGGAACTTCAATGGTGGAAGCCAGCGTCTGGGCTTCTGCATACAGCACTGAGCCTGTCCATTCACCCAGGAAGCTCCTCCCCAGAGCCTTCAGGCACTAGCGCCACTGTACATCTTTTTTTTTTTTTTTCATGTAATATGACTCTCTGTCTACTCCACCCCACCACCTATAAATTTTGAGAGTAGATGAATGATTCAAGTGGATTAAATGACTTGCACAAGGCCACTTAGTTAATTAGTTGTGGAATACAATATAAATTAAATTATTTTAACTACCAATCTTTTACTCATTCAATCATGCCATACTGTACTAGTCAGGGCAGGCTAATTTTTGCTCCAATAAGCACAATATATTTCAGTGGCTTAAATCCATGATTTATTTCTCACTCATTTAACATATCCATCTTTAGATTAGTGAGGTCTCTCTTCTACAAAGTCCCTATTCATGGACTCAATCTGACGGAGTCTCCATCATTGGGAATCCCCCATTGTTATAGCAAGAGGAAGAAAGAGTTGGAGAGTTAAGCACTAGCAATCAGATGCTTTTAGACAAAGAAGACACACATCTCTCTCACTGGTCAAAGCAAGTCAATGGACACATCTAAATATAAGCAGATGGGGAATTACAATACTGGAAGGAGAAGAAAAAAGAACAGTAGACTATTCTGCCATAGTCACTGATTTATGTTTTTCTTTTAGTTTTATATTCTAAAACTGGTTTAGAATCAATTATATTAAAGCTTCATTTTATAGTATTAGAATTAAAACAATTTTTAAGTAAAGTTGCATCATGACAAGCATGAAGTTATAGAAACATCTTATTATAATAGTAGCCACATCTGAGGTCCAAATCACTTGATAAGTCTCTGTTGACCCTAACCTGTTGGGGTCCCAGAGGAACAGTATAACTTGGATGTTTGAGATGAGAAAACCATAATGGGCAACTTTAAAAATAAAAAACAAACAACTATGCACAATTACACTATGTTATTTGTAAGGTTGCTTTAGTTGCAAGGAAGTGAAGCTGATTGTAACTAACCTAAGGGAAAGGAGTTTATTGAAAGACTATCAGGGATTCTAAAGAAGGTTGGAGAGGCAAGTATACCTCAGATGTGGCTGCTGTTATATGACAGTGTATATATTTTCGTGACACAAGGCAGTCTCACGGGCCAGGAAGCGGGAACCACAGTCAGAGATTTGAAGCTCACGTAGTATGATCAGGATGCAGTGGAACCGGACTATTTTCTGTCTCTTTATTCCTCTACTCAATATTCACAATCTAGGGCAAGAGCATCCATTTATTTTAATTATGCCCCTTGGTTAAGAGAAGGCTATTTCCACAGAGGAAGAGGAGGAAATAAAATAGTTGTTCAGAAATAGAAAATGATACTGGGAAGCCCCTCCCCAAAACAATGTGTTCACCTCCCATAGCTAAGAAAAAATGTACTAGTGCATCCAGGGACACACACCCACCCTCCTTAGATGCAGGATTATCTCCCTCCTACCCAGCAGATGCACTGGGTTATTCCCTATCTGTACTGTACTTCATCTCAGCTTCTGGTTACACTCCTACTATTTTATTTCAAAAGCAGCTACTCTAGCTTCAACATCTACTGTTCTTCTCTTTCCTATTGCAAACCTCCAAATTCCCATCTTTATACCTGTAGCCATATGATTCTAGAATCTAGAAAAGGAAAGATACAGACTCAAAGGTCTTTTGAAAGATTAACCTTAACTACAATTTATTATTAAAGGAGAACTCACTGCTTTTATTTCTGTTTTTATTCCACCAAATAAAACTCCACAGTACAGATGTTTCTCTAAAACAGACTGCTTTATAAAATTAAAAGAAAAATGATCTCTTCCCAAAATGCAAGTTCCATGATATTATAGAGCATTTTCTTCTCGTTTAGATTTATTTAAATTCATTATCCCATACAAGAGGAGTCACAGCTGTTCTGGAGTTTTGGCATGTCAATATGTCAAACCACTTATGCTGATTTTAGGCTCCTTTATAATACACATTCTTGTCTAAATAAGAAATTTACTTGAGTACAAAGTTTCCCCCTAGAAGTTTCCCATAAAGTGGTTTACTTTATGAAAAAAGTTCTTAACCTTAGGGGGAAAAGAAAAACTTTCATGGTTTTAAAATCATCTCTCTCATGATTGAAATTCTAATACAAGTAAAAGTGTCTTAAAAATACTAGTTCATAATGAAAGAAAAATAAGAATAGAAGTAACTAGATTCTCTTATGGAAATGCCTATCTTTTAAAATCTGGAGATGATTTTCTAGGTTCAGATTTCTCTCCCAGATCTCAATCATCATCACACATTTGTTGGTCTAATTATTTGACGTACTATTCTGTGGTAGACTTAGAAAAAGAACTGCGGGGTCAATATCCAAAACTCTCTGGAATAATCTTTAAAAAATAAAGTCAGATATTATTGAAAGCAACTAGATTAAATGTTAAAGCAAACAAAATTTCACCTATCTATCTATCTGTCTGTCTGTCTATCGTATCGTATGGTATCATATGTGCACCCTTTTCATTTTTCTTTTCTTTTCACCGACAATGAAAACTTTGGCTGTGCTCAATAATGTTGCAAGAAAAACTTCCGTGCTGCCAACAGTTTCTTCTAAGTCAGAGAACCTCTATTGTCTTTCCTCTGGTAATAAATGATAATAATTAAAGGCAAATACACAATAATTAGTCACACTAGGTTTATCCATCTGGTCTACCTGTATCCTATCACTGTGTCTTTGAAACAGATGACAAGCAACATATTGCAGCACATCCTGCTAATGGGTCTAAGTGGAAAATGAGGAGGTAAAGAGGTCACTGGAAAAAAGGTCAGCAGCAAAGAACAAGAGCATTATTCCTTTTTTAAAATTCAAAGTCGTCATTGCCCATTTAGCTCTGTATCTTCCAAAAACATATGTGCTTCCACAAGATAGTAATAAACTATTAAGAAACTTATCAGGCCCAGGGAGGTGTATAGATACTATTGATTTCATTATTGTTTAAATCACAAGAACCATGAACATGATCATAGTTACTATTTATTGCTTGCTTACTATCTACCAGGTACTATGTTCCATTTAAAATATATTTTCTCTGTTTCTGAAAATCTTGCAAGGTAAATATTAAGGTCTTATCTCCATTTATAGGTGAGAAATTGAGATACAGAGAGATTAAGTAAATTTTCTAAGACTATTCATCAGTACTGAACCAAAGTTTAAAGAAAAGATAAGACATTTCTGGAAGATTTAACAAAGTATATTGGAACTGCTTGTCAATTATCTTAGTTGGAGGCTGACTTTAAAATAGCTCAAAATATTTTTGGCCAAGCTTTTATGCACAATATAGACTTTCAGAGCTTCAGTTAACATGGTCATCAAACCCTTCTAAGGGATATGATGCCAAAAATAAACATAGGAGTGAAGTTTTATATGTGAGAAAGGCACATCTTGGATAGACTATTAAAAGTGCATTACAAATGAATTCTTCTTCCCCTACAAATCCAAGAGAGATGGTCCTTCATGAGGGTTATTGTACCTCACATGTATTCTTCAAGGAAGAGGAATGATATTACTCAGTTTAGCAGCTGCCCCTATAAACTAAGAAAGACCTGAAATCTCTCTTTAACCCACCTAGCGTATTATGTACTTGGTTCATGTAACTCCAACCTCTATTCACATTTTTAAAGCTTAAAATGTCCTCAATGCACACATTCATATATACAAGATGGGCTATTACTTGTCACTCCATCTTTTTACACTCTCTGAATTTGTCATTAACTTCCCACAAGTAAAAAAGTGGAGATTTCTATTGGTTTTTTTTTTTCCCAAAGCAGAAGATTAGGCACTTCCAGATTATTAAAGATAACCATCTTATGTTGCCAGTGTTTCTCTGGGAAAATATTCTTTGTTCATTGTTGTGAGATCTGCACATTATCAGGCCCAACAGATGGGAAGAGAGTAAAAAGGTATGGTGGGAGATAGGACTTTCAGAGTAGAAAGAATTCATAAGTGCATGTTTAAAATAGATTGAATAAGAAATGGTACCTCCACTTGCTCAATATAAGAGGGAAATTTGAGAAAAACAAGATCAGGGCTTTGCAATCAGTGTAAATTGTTATTCACCAACCATTTCGGAGTCTCAGCTTGTCTTTGGAAGCACAGAGTTCTACAAAAGCAACAGCACCTGTTGCTGACTGTGCAGTCACAGCCTCACCAAGCAATCAAGGCACTCCCATCTGTGGTGAAATTTCCCAATTTTTCTTGTAAAGATCAGATCTGTCATTGCTAATGAGCTAACTGGAGGCATGCAACGTCGGATTCAATTCTATGGCTGTGGTATAAAGCAGTGGGAATTAAAAATTAAAATCAGCTGAGGTTTTCCCCAACTTCTAAGGCTGATGTTCCCCTCTTTCCAAAATTCCCTACTTTGTACAGATTTTCAAGCTTCTATTCAAATCAGGACATTAGGCATGTTGGCTTGATTACATTTCTTTCTTACGTGTCTCTAGTCTTTCTTTGCAGGACAGATCTAAGGTTGGAATGTTATCCTGGTCTCTTCCTTTCCTCTTAATTCCACATCCAATTTGATAACCAAGAACTGCAAATTTTGCACTTTTAATGAGTATTAAATCTATTGTCTCTGCATGTGTTTCATCCCTACCACCAAGGTCTTAGGATAGAAACTCATTATTTCTCATGGATTTTTTCCAACAGCCTTTAAATGATCTCTCCTTGCTTCCCACTGCCCACCCCCCTCAACTTTCCCTTTCAATCTAGCGTTCACATCACTATTAGAAAGGATATTCTAAAATATAAGTAGGATCACAACATTACATTGATGAAATAAGTCAGAAGCCTGAGTGTGACTTTGAGATTCCTCATGACCTGACTGCAACCCCCAAGTCCATCTTTACCTCCAGCCCCTTCTCTGCTCTGAATTCCTTGCTCTTTTTTCAATCAAACTTTGCTGTTCCTTTGAAAATTGTGCCTGTCCTTGCCTTGTATTTCTCCCCACAATGTCCCTGTCTCCCTGTCTTATCTAATGCCTTGCTTCTTTGCGGGGATTGGGGGGAGCTTCTATTCATCCTTTAAGGGAGGCGTGGAAATAGGTTACATTTTATACGGTAAATGCAATGTTGTTCAGTAGTGTTGATTCCTGAGCTTCTTTGCTCAGTGGGGTAATGATGTTGTGTCTGGGATTGGTGACAATAGTGCAGAAATAGGTTAGCAATGTCTTCCCAGGGTGAGGAAAGGAGAAGGGTTGCTCTGGATAAAATGTTACTCCCTCCGTGAAACCTTCTCCAACTCCCCCAGAAGGATGTATCAGCCCACTCCTTTGCATTCCTGAAGCATCCTGAACTTCATTGTATTTAGTTTCTTATGTGTCTGTTCTCTACATTAAACTGTGAACTTCCCTGGGGCATGTATTAGACATGGAGCACTTACTAAGTATTGGTTGAGTGAATGATTGGCTACTCATTCTTTTCTGATCCCACCTTAATGTGGTCTAGAGCAGAGTTTGGCAAACAACTATGGACTGCCTGCAGGCCAAATCCAGCTGACCATGTGTTTGTGTAAAATATTACTGGAATAGAGCCTTGGCCAGCCTTTTATTTAGTACCTATGGCTGCTTTCATGCTACAACAGCAGACAGAACTGAGTGGGTGCGACAGGGACCTGGTAGCCTGCAAAATCTAAAATATTCACTATCTGACCATTTACAGAAAAGGTCTGCTCACCCCTGTTCTAGAGCCTAAAAATAAAGGCCGAGGTTTCACATGTTGTACCTTGTTTCTCTAACGCAATACAAGGAATTTCTGCACCATGGAATCTAAAGTGTTCAGCCTAAGTGAGAGACCCTCAAGGTCAAAGTTGCTCCCTGAATTTCACTGGGTTCTGCAGATTCCAAAATGATTTTTTACCACTTTCAAAAGTTTTGCCAAAAGGACACTTTACTGATCCTGGAAAGAACTCTGATCATTACTATGGTATTTTATGGCTCTTACGAGAATGTTCTGGATTCTGTGGCTGTGTACAGCACTGCTCTTTGAAGTCATTCTGGCCCTTTGCCTTGTATCCATTTGTCAATATAATTATGCTTAATGAAGAGCAGGAAATGTTCCTCTTATAGTCGTACCCTTGTTTCCCCTTCTTCTATCCCTAAATCTCATCTCCTGATACAGTTCAGCTAACTACAACCCAAGCAATATGATTGTTCCCTAAACATTGGTTGGTAACTTACTGTTATAGCCTAACTGTTGTAGAATCAGATCATCTGGGTTCTAATGCTGGCTCATCTCATAAACTACAGGGAAGATCATATATTTTTCTCATCCTCAGTATCCTCCACTGTAAAAAAGGAGATTATAGCAGCAAAAATATCTGTAGATTGTGAAACCCTGAAAAGCACTTGGCAGAGCTGTTGTCAGAAGCATACCATTTGCTTTTTGTCTGTTTTGCTTTCATCCTTCACATCACTTCATCTTGCCAATTTCTTATGAGGAATTAGGTCTTAAAGTAAATGTATCAACCTCCAGGTGTCCAGATCACAGTCATGGCTCTTTGACTTCTGGTATTGAAACCGAACAGGACGCTATGGGGCTCCTCAGCACGAAAGCCTTTCGGGGTCGCCCTGTTTCTTGACCTCCCCTGAGTTCCAAAGGGCAGGTTCAGACAGTTGTTGATCAGAGAAGGCAGGGCATTCAGAGACAAGGGAGGAACAGTCAAGAAACAATAGTGCAGCCTTGAGGCAGGGTCCTGGTTCTGCCTCAAGGGATACACATAACAGTATCTTTGAGCTCTTCTACAGAACTTAAACCCCCCAACAAATGGGAGATATTAACTACTTGATGAAGCATTCTTCATTCCAGAGAAGGTCACAGTTTGATAACCTTGAGAACCAGAGAAGCTCATCAGGAGACCACCTGAGGCCAGATTAAAGGAGTGCAGGCCCTGCATACACCCTGATCCTTATCAGCAGCCCCACCCTTGAACCATTGCTATAAAACTCCTCACCAAATCCCCCTGTGTTGGGACACAGTTTTGAGGAGCACAAGCCCGCTGTGTCCCCCTTTGCCTGGCAAAACAATAAAGCTATTATTTTCTACTTCACCGAGAACTCTATCTCTGAGATTTGATTCAACACCAGTGCACAGAGGCCGAGTTTTCGACATCAGTGTCAAGAAATCACGGTTTACAGAAGCCTGAGGGGGCAGGCCATATCATTCTGAGTGCTCTGGTCTGCATCAAGGTGAACCTGGAATGGTTCTAACAAGTCAAAACCAGCCTCATAGCAGCATATGTCTTGAAAAGTAAAACAATTCTCAAGATATCTGACCTGTCAAGTCTCTTCAGGAATGCGTTCTCGATCTCAGAGTGGAAGAAAATTACCCTCTTTTTCTAACAGCCAAGGGTGTCCTAGTTGTAAGCTGTGGGGCCAGTCTGTTCTGAGATACCTGTGCTTTTCCACAGCTCAAGGCCTCTACGAATGAAGATGCCTGCATAATCTCGCTCTAAGTGTTTTGATTCTAAGTTCATTGGCCCAGAATCAGAAAAAAGAGGCAGAAAAAAGAACGGTTTATTTTCCCTTGAGCATTATTTTTCTGATTCCATCCTGGAAACCAAAGAAAAACATGTTTTGATTATATTTACAAATTTATCTAATCATCCTGGAATGTTGAATTACATTTTATCTTTGGAAAGTGCCATTAATAGAGTGCCTCTGAGCATGGAGCTTGTTAGCCTTCAGGGACTTTCTCTGTGCGACACCAGGCACAAAGGGGCAGCCAGGGCAAAGACATCCTTCTTCTGCCTAGCACGTGGTAACCCAGTATGCATGGCTCCTCCCTCAGGGGCCTCAATGCACAGTGGGTATTCTGATATTTGTCTGTTTAACAACAAACATATTTTGGAAGCCTAGACAATTGGAACCACCTTCAAACTGCTGTCACTGATGTGAGTTTCTCTCCCCTCACCCCATCCATCTTACTCTGCCACCAGAGCCATCTATCTTAAACACAAATCTGATCATGTCACTGCCCCTCTTAAAAACCATCAGTGTCTCCCCATTGCTCAAAGGATCATGTGTTAACCCCTTTAGTAAGACTCACTAGCATTCATGATTTGGCCCATCAGTCTCCTTGGCAAATCCATCGTTTCTTTCAAAACTCAAACTCAAGTATCTTTCTTCATTCCTTTTTTTTTTTTTTGGAATTTCAACACAATGGATGCATGTGTTTAGCACTGAAATATTTTAGATATCATAAAGTAACGTGGACATAGCTACCTATCTCTTCCCTATTATACACACCATGAAGACAGAGACTATGCCAACCTTTTGGAAAGCACCCATCTGACACAGTGATTGGTTAAATGTAGGCTCTGTGGAAATGCTGAATGGATGAAGGCAAGACTTGGTTCTCCCACAGATTCCTGACTGCAACTCACTCTCAGAACCTTCATGTTCTATTACAGCCCCAGTCTCTTCTAACAGATTTTACAGTCCTTGAGGGCAGGAATGCTGTGTCTGTCTTATCTTCACCTGTCTCAGGCTTCTCTATATTTCTGATGTGTGGGGAAAGCTTCATAATGATCTGTTGAGGAAAAGGTTAAGTTTTTAATGTTAAAAAGTAAATAGACCTGGAATCTACTCCCAGGCAACTTTCTCTCCACTTGGATGTGGAAGACAGGACTCTGATATCTGGCAGACAAAAGTCTAACATTTGTTTTAAAAGTCTAAGGTTTAAGAAGGAGACATGAAAATGAAGCATGACAGTGTGAGAGGAAGAAGAGATTACCTTTGGTTGCAAGGATTTATTTTTTCAACAAACATGTATTGAGCACCTAGTGTATGCATGGCATGTGATAGGCTCTAGGAAGAAGAGGAAGAAACATAAGAATAAGACTTCTTCCCTGATGTCCAAAGCTCAGGACTAAGACAGACCATTGCCATTTCATGGTAGGAGGGGCGGTGATGGTAGAGGCAGCACCAGACACTGTGGGGACAGAGGCATAGCTCCTAAATCTCCTGGGAATTGGGAGAAGGAAGGGAGATGGGAAGCATAATGGAACTATGCTATGAAAGGTCAGCCAGCTCCTTAGCACGATCTGGAAACTAGGGGAGAAAATGTGGGAAAGATAACTAGCTTGAGAGTTCCCTCATCAGTCTGATAAGCAATTCTAGGTCAGTTGCTGTTTCTCTTACTGTTGTCTCCTGGCTCCAAGTCAGCCACCCAAACCATGGACACCAGGATACTGAGGCTCTGAGGAAGACCCAGAAAGGCCAAACTCTGAAAGGAAGACTGGCCCCAAACCAATGTCCCCAAAGTGCCCCAGCACAGAAGTGCAGAGAGGGTCAGGTCAAACCCTAATGTTTCCTGAAAAGCCATTCCAAACCTGGAACTATCAAGATGGGCTTAGTGGAGATACAAGGTAGCAAGTTCCCCCTTGAGCAGGTTTGCACTGGGTGTTTTCCTTTTCTTAAAACGGAGGGCGTGATTGATCCACAGCCTTTGATATTTTATTTTTGAGAAATCGAAACCTAAATTACATAGGAATTTAGGAAACTCTCACACTCCTTCTTATAAATGCTCTATTTCCGAAAACATCTGTGGGTAGTCTCAGAGACACTACTTCCACTCTACTTAAACAGAACTGAGCAGATAGTAGGTTCCTGACAACTGTTTTAAAAAATGAATTCAATTGAATAATTTTATATTTAGTTTCCATCATATGTCTGACAGTAAAGATATAAAAAAATGAGATAGACTGGGTATCTCTCTTCAAAGAACCAAGAATCGAGTGGGAAGGAAGCGTGGGAAAAGGTAAAATAAGAACATAGTAAGTACAGCTACAAACAATTTGCTATAGAAATTCAAAAAAGGAAGAAATAACATTTTTTAGATCAATTAGGAAGAGCTTAAAGGAGAAGGTTACACTTGAAGATCATTGGTTTTCCTGACCTAGATTTGGGGTTAAACATCTCTTATTCATCAGCTTACAAAATGCTTTAATGAGGTATAAAAATTAGTACTATCCCACAACAATGATTCCACAATTTAAATTAGAAATTAAAGTAAGAAAGAATCAGGAGTTTGAGAAGAAAGAAGAAACAACTTATCAGTAGGTTTATTCTGTGACGGCCCACCATTCTTTATCACCATTATAGAGATTTCCAATAATAGCTATTGCTGTCTAAAGCTCTGACCACATGGCACATTTATATTTGTGTATTTCATAGGGTTTACAAAGTCCTTTATTACAACCTGTTTTATTTGATTCTCTATTAACACTGTAAGATAGATTACCCAGGTAGTGGCAGCCCCAAGCTTATTTCACATATGCTGTAGCTCAACAAAACTCATCTTCCAAGTTTCGTCAAGGAGCATTAGAATGGAACCAGTTTTCAACTCTGTTCTTCCAGCTCCCTCAACTCTACTCTGCTGTGTCCCATAGAGTTTTGAAAAGTTCTTCAGCTGGATTTACTTGAATAAAAATAATTGCAAAAACCTTCCTGAAATCAAAGTCTATTTTTAGTTAGCCAAAATTGGCCTCCCTTGTTTTCTTCTACCATCACCCTACATCATTTGCAGAGCACTGTTCTTTAGTGTTTCCATTTCCATCTGAAAAACAAAGTTTTTGTGTTAGAAGGAAATAAGTCCCTGAGAATAGAGATGATAGAATAGGATACATTAGCTCCTTCAGGAAACGGGAAAGGTAAGATATTTTAATGGTGTGACTTTATCATCTCAAATGGAAGGCTAAGGCTTGTTAACAAGAACAGAGGTTCCCCAACTTCAGTAATGACAGATAAGCGTCCTCTTATAGGTCCATTAATAATGGCTGCCTGAAGCAGTGTTAAGAAGGCTGTGAGCTCAACATGGAGAACCCTATGTCAACTATCAACATATCCTGGCTATAATAGGCATAAGGTCATGCAGTTCCATCCCAGGAGATCCTGATTCTGTCTTATTCAAGATTTCCCTCATGAGTGGCACATTTATAGATGATGATGAGAACTGAGAGCTTATACCCCTGCTAGCCTCTGATCTCCTGTTTTCTCCGGAGCATTATGCTGACTTCAGGTCTCTACTATAGTACCTTTCAGAGCATCTCTCTGATATGTGGCTCATTCATTATATACTGTAATGTAACTATTCACTCTCTATTCCTTTATCTTTCAGGTTTGTTTTGTCTATACATTTCCTAGAAAAGGGTCTAAAGCCAAATTAAACCAAATAAGAGTCAGAATAATGAAGCTAAATTATCTTCTGTGATGATAAACTATTTTTTTGGCTCATAAATTTAATACTGTAATGTAAAAAATGTGAATACAGAGAGTATACTAAAGAGAGTATTTGCTATAATCCTCATCTACAAATATGAGCATTAATAATATCCTCTAATAATGTTTCCTTTAGTTTTTTCTATTAATACATAAAATTATTGAAGAGATACTTTATACATAATTTTGTTTTGTACATTTTTGCATCCTATTATAATAAAAATAGTTCCTACATATTATATTATGAAGTCTTTGTAAGTATAGTTTTTAATAGCCAGACTTAACACATTCATACAGAAGTTTCGAGTCTCCCCACTAAAAACATACTTCTTCCAAGTCTGCCAGTCTAATGAATTGGTACCACAATCCACTCAGTAATGCTTGCCCCAAATTGAGGCATCTGCCATGATTCTTTTTTCCCCTTATAGCCCAAGTGGTGTGATTGCTAACTCTAGAACTCATCCTCATTCCACACGTCTGCCTACATCCCCACCCCCATTGTCTCTGCCCTGGACCACATCATTTCCCTCAACTGGCCTCCCAACTCTGTCTTTCCCCTTGACCCCTCCAAAGCCCATTCTGCACAGAGCAAGCAGTAAGACCTTTTTGATAAATTGCATCATGTCCCTCCTCTGTTTAACACACAGTAAGACCTTTTTGATAAATTGCATCATGTCCCTCCTCTGTTTAACACCCTCCAACCACTCCCCTTTCCCTGTGGAATAAAATCCACCTGCCTCCCCATGGCCGATGAGCCCCACCACCCTCTGTGCCGGCCTGTCACCCTGCCCATTTCCAACTCTTGCTCATTCATTATCTGAAATGATCATACTTTTTATTGATTTGTTGCCCATTTGTTTATTGGTGTGTTTATTGCCTGTTTCTCTTCACCAGATTATAAGCTCCATCTCATGCCTGGGCCTGTCTGCTCGTGGCATATCTTCCCAACCTTGAGTGATGGCTGGCATACGGCTGGCACTCAGCCAGCATTTGTTAGGCAGATGAATAATATTCCATGACAAATTTTGTTAGCTCTCCTTCAGTTTTAAAACATTTATCGACTCAATACATTCCTTCAACTTCAAAAACATCGACATATAGCTTTATTCCTCTGGTCCAAATCCTCACCCACCTGATCTCTGCAGCCCCGACACGTGGAACTTCAGGATTTGAGCCCACATCTCTTTCCCTGGCCCCAGCTGGAAGTCTTGCTCGTGTTAGTCCTCACCAGACAGACAGACACCTCACTCTTCCTACTCCTGGGTATTTTTCACTGGCTGCTCCCTTCCTTAAAACGCTGACTTTCCCTCTGCCCATGACCCAGGCTCCCATCTCTTCCTGAGGAAATCTTACGGTGATGCCTGCCCTCTGGGGACTTATATCCTAGTAAGAGGAACAGACAGTAAACAAATAATCGGAATAAAAACACAGCAACACAAGGTGATAAAGAGTTACTAAGCCAAGGTGTAGTAAGAGATCAAAGAAGATATCGTTGAAAAAGTGATGATTAAGCTGAAACCGAAAGCAAACTACCTTGATACTTAAGTTTTACTTTTACTGTGCTATGTGTCATATGCTCTTATATTTAGGTGCCAGTTTTACTTTTCCTCTTAGGTTTTAAGCGGCGAGAGGACTGATTTCCTGTGTGATTCACAGCACTTAGGCACTACACACATCTCCTTAAATGAGGGAGAAGAGGCAGAGAGAAAGAGGAGGGGGTCAGGGGTGAGCAGTAGGAGGGCAGAGGGGGAAAGAAGCAGAGGGGAGTCAAGGGGGAAGGGAAGAAAGGAGGGGAGAGGAAATAGTCTTTCAGGTGATGCTTGTGACTGAGAATCTGACTCTGAACATTACAACATCAAGGTGGCATTTGGCTAACCAGTGGGCTCTGAAACTCAGCGAGGATTTCAGTGCCAGTGCGATAGATTATTTTCTTGATGTCAGTCACCCTTAGCATCACCTTAGAATGGGATCAAGCTGATGTTTTTTGTATTCTCTCTGCTTCCTTAATTTGCTTGCACCGTATTCAAGTGAAAAGATCCCCTAGCGATCCATCGTGCCTTTTTTATTAATGGAGCCCAAGCCTTCTAGCCAGTGCAATCTCGTCAGGGCCAGCTCTGATTTGGATTTATGAAGCCCAGTTAAGTTGGAGCTGGCTTCGAACCTTGCCCTGTGCAGGGGAGCGTGGACGAGCTCCAGGTTGCGCCAGTTCCTCTGAGCCTGTACAGCGGGTGAGCAGAGGGGCTGCCCTGGACTTGCAGGTGACACCCGGGGCTGATGAGAGGGGAGGTGGAGAGTGCAAAGGTCCCAGACTATCTCCTCCTTTCGGATGGCTTCCCTAAAGTCTATGGAAAGCAAAGTGCCCTCTTCTGCTTGCTCCCATCCCTGCTGCCCTACAATCCTTCCCCAACCCTGCGGAGAGGTCTGGGGCTTTAACGGGGCCACCCAGACTGCCTGGGAGCCAGATGCAGCTTAGAAAAAAGCACAGTTGCCAGAGAGCAGGGAGGCCACCAGTCTGACCCCAGGCGCAGAGGAGAATACCATGGCAGTGGCGAGGTGGAGGCCAGGAAGGTAAAAAGGACAAAAGTTGATATTTACAGAACATCCACTTGCATGGATGTTAGGCAGCTGACAAAAAGTCCCCTCTTTGAATGCTCACCCAGCCCTTGAGATAAACACTAATAACATTTCACAGAAGAGAAAGCTGAAGTTCAGACCCGCTGACTGTCTTGTCCAAGTTCACACCACTGGAATTCAAGCCACTCTGCCCTGATATCTAGGAGAACAGTATCGGCATCTCCCTATGTTTCTCAAGCACCTAGAATTGCACTGAAAACTTAGCAGGCTGTGAGTAGTTTCATTGCAACTAAATGAATAAACTACAGAGAAAAGCACAGAGTCCTGTCTTCGGACATGAAGTTATTATTCATGCATGTGGCTGATATTAACAAGTCTGGAGAGAAAGTCCACCTAAGGCATGGATGGAAAAGGCATCAGAATCTGTGACCCTGGGCACATCACTTAACCTTCCTGGGCTTTATTTTTTTAATCTGTAAAACAAAGATAAAACTGCCGACCTCATAAGATCCCCTGTGAGGATAGGAGGCAACAAGATAATACGGCACCTAACCCAGCGCCTGGCACCCATGGGTCTTCCTTCAAGGCATGTTCATTATTTCCCCGTTTACCAGTGAGCACATGAGGTAAAGAGCCGTGGGAGAAATATGTTGGATATTTGAGTCCTGTGCTCCAAGGTCATGGAAATTCCTTCCTGCTCTGGCCCAGGCTACCCCTCCAGGGTTTAATCTGGCCTTTCTAGCACATTTGTCATTTTGATTTCTCTTTTCCTCTTTCCTTTTTAACGTCCACGGATTGGAATAAGATCAAGAAGTTCTTTGCAAACAAGCTTGGAAAAGGTGTCATGTGCTGAAGGTTGGGGTCCTGGACACGAGACTTCAACATCAGGGCCAGATTCTCTCTTTAGGAAGGCTTTGGGCTACTAGTACACGGTGCGTGGACACTGGTAGAAAGACAGATTCCCCCAGGGTGGGGCTCACATGATCTTGCTGGTGTAATTCAAGACCCTTTGGATACAGATGAGAGTTAGTTAGGATGGTCTCCATCCCAAACTAACAAAACCCTACACGGATCCGCATAAGGTCAGAGCTCTGGGCCAGACAATTTGGGAGCAATATTTTAAACATATTTTTAAAAAGACATCATTGTTTTCATACATCCAGGTGCATCCCTGAATGGGGAGAAAATGCCAAGTCAGGGGGAGAAACTTCCCTGCCATTATCACCTCCCTTCATCTGCTCCTGGCCTGAGCTGTGTGGGTTGCCATGGTGACACAAGGCTGACCTCTCACTTTTTACTCTTCCAGGAGCGAAAAAGGTAAAAATGAGCCATTTGGTCTCAAATGAAAATCAACCTCTCTGAGTTAAAAGATGTTAAATCGCTTTCCCTTCATCAAACCTAATGTTCCGTAGCCAAGTTTTTTAAAAAAGCAAAGAAGGAAGGAGCTGGGGATGGGGAAAAAGGGAAGAAAGCCAGCCAGAGGTCTCAGAAGCAGAGATGCAGGGCTAAGCCACTGCAGCCAGGAGAGAGGCAGCGGCAGCCCCGAGGCAGCGGCAACTTTCCCGAGCTCACAGTTGGCTGCTGTTGCACTTCCTAGACTTGTACTGGCCCCGTGATGCTGGCTCCAGCTTTCTCTCTGCCTGCCTCTTCCACCTGCTTTGCGGTGGTACCTGATGTGGCTGATCTCTTGGCTTTTATTTTTTATGTGGAGGGACATTTGTTCAGGAAATCAAAATATTGACTGAACCCCATCACAGTAGTGCAAGCCTGTTATTAGCACCATGCCCCATGCGAGAGCCAGAGCTGGTCGGGCACTGTGATGAATTTGCTGTGATGAATTGGCCGAAGTGGTTTTCTGCAGCAAGCCAGGCTGCTCTGCCGGGCTGCCGGGAGCTCCATCACTCACAGCCGCGAGTGCAGGACCACCCAGGCCAGGGATGCCTCCTGTCGGATGAAAAGCGCCACACTGGTCTGGCAGTGGAAGAGGTGTGTGGTGTGTCCCTGGGCAGCAGGCCTGGCCGTGCTTGGGAGCTGGAAGCATCTTGCTGCCCATTTGTGGCTTTTTGATGTGTGGCAGGGCAGCTGGAAATTTCCCCTTCCTCTTCTTTCCTCTCGCTCTTGGTCAGTGGAGGAGCAGACTGCAGCCTGCCCACCTGCAAAGCACATGCAAGGGCAGTGGGGCTGTACTTTGGGTTCAAACGATTCATGGGTTTCATTCTGATGCAAGTTTCTGAGCAAGTGGGCTAGAGCTGTTAAACCGTCCTCTACATGTGAATTACGCTTAATTATAAGCTAGGCAAGAACCACCGATTTATCACTACTAGACTTGTTTTTAATCCTTTAACTTCCTGAGAGTGGTAACATTGAGAAAAATTGGAAAGAGTAAGTGTATGTAGGGAATGGGTCTAATTCTTATCAAAAAGATTTATTTACAATATCTGGGAGCAAAATCTTAGGTTTTTCAGAAAATACTGTTAGGAACCTCAGAGGTCAAGCATACAGAACAATTAATTAGTGACCAATTTCACTAAGCCCAACATCAGAATAAACAAAACCAAGTTATAAATGATAACCTGGAGAGGAAGAAAATGATGCCCAGATTCATTTGCTCTTTCACTCATTCAAAGGATGTACATTCTTGAGTCATATTTCTCCCAACATTTGGCAAAGATCTGCTGGTTTAATATTCCTAGGCTTTATTTATACCATCAGCTTTCTGTGGCAATAAAACTTACCAAAAGAACCTTTCTCTGCTGCATTCATGACATCTCTTGGATTCTACCTGAAATAAGCTGTCCCTGAAATGTGAGAAGAAAGTCTTTTTCATGTTACACACACACACACACACACACACACACACACACACACACACAGTCCATATTCCTAATGAGATCTCTGTGGTCATCTTACTCTTGCTAAACCCATGCTCTGAAGACAGCTTAGTTGCATCAGACTCTTTAATTGGCTTGCATTTTAAAAGTTTAAAGGGTTAATGCTCATAAGGGAAAGAGAAAATACTCTACAGCGCGCGCGGTTTGATCTGAGGTTCAAAACATACATGTAGATGAAAATGCCAGCCTCATCACTACACATAATCCCTTTCTCTGCCATCTCGTCCCTCGCCTTCCCTCTCCACAATCTTACAGATCTCAGTGCGATGAGAGAGCAGCAAAGTGAATGGCCAGTGGTATTCTATGGTTTCAGTGTAGTCTGAAGATTAAATCCCTATGAAAATAATATATCTCTTCTCCTTTTCCCTACCCCCTCCCCACTAGAAGCAGCTGCTTTTCACATTTAAATGTAGCAGGGGTAACAAGAGCCTCTTTTATCAGCTACTCCTATTCATAAGGCATTAAAATACATGCCTTCTTAATCCCTAGCGCAGCTCTAACGGGCTTCAGCCTTGTGCTGAAATAGTACGTATCTTTTTAAAGAGGCTGATGGAAATCATCTTCTAAACCAAATCAGTCTCATAAAAGCAGCTCTCCCCAAGGTTTACACAGAACATAAATGGAGTCCCGGACACAGTATGTGTCCAACCAGAAAGGGCTTGAGAAACAAAGCCAAAGTTTGTTTATAAGTAGCCCAAGCGACTTGGCAAGCTGCATCCTCCTCTCTCCCCTCCTTCCCACCCTGATTCCATACCCATCTTTGCAGCAGCAAAACTTGGCATGGTACAGCACCTCTTCTGGGAAAGGCATTTCAACATAAGCCAACCAGCATTTGCTGAGCAAGGTCACTTTCAGAGGCAGCTCTTTCTGAAGGCAGAATCTCCAGGAATGGTGGCAGAGGGAGTGGGGACATGGGTCAGGTAGAAAATCACCTGGATTCCCAGTTAATCCACAGACCTCAGAGGAGCATGTGCAAGACTAGTGAATTTCACAACCATTGAGAAAGCTATTTTAGAGACAGGTGGCTGATAGAAACTAACATAGCAACATGATGTATGTATAATATACATACCTACAGATTCACATACAAGCATACATTATCCACATCAGATAATAGCATTGGTTTCATGTACAATTATCTAAAAATAGCATTAGAAGCACTATTAGTACAAAGGGAACATTTAAAACACAGACAAAAATAAATACTCTGAATTACAGTTAACTATCATAGCTGTATTGACATTAGTTCCCTAAAACCAACTCTTTCTTATATGTTTTGATTAAGACTGACCCTTTAAAATAAATCCTTTATATATTTATATATATTTTTTTTGTCTGTTTGTTTTGGTTCTTTTTTTAAAATTTATTTATTTATTTATTTATTTATGGCTGTGTTGGGTCTTCGTTTCTGTGTGAGGGCTTTGTCTAGTTGCGGCAAGTGGGGGCGCCTCTTCATCGCGGTTCGCGGGCCTCTCACTACCGCGGCCTGTCTTGTAGCGGAGCACAGGCTCCAGACGCACAGGCTCAGTAATTGTGGCTCACGGGCCTAGTTGCTCCGCAGCATGTGGGATCTTCCAAGACCAGGGCTCGAACCCGTGTCCCCTGCATTGACAGGCAGATGCTCAACCACTGCACCACCAGGGAAGCCCTATATGTTTTTTATATACATATATTTTAAGGATTTCTTTTAGATAAATATATTATTTTATATATTTATAAATATATATTATATTATTTTATATCTATTATATTTTAAATAAATATTATATATACTTAAATATTCAAGCTGTCTTCACAAATATATGTAGTTTTCTATCTTTGGTAAAATTAGCGGCTTATCAGTCTTTGGCATTATTGCTAATGAAGAAGTGAAAAAGGTAGCAGAAATATCTATGATATTTTGTGTTCAGCTCTTGCTTAACTTCCACTTAGAAGCTTATAGAAGATATTTCAGGGGGGGAAAAGTGTCACATTCTTGTAACATTGTTTAACTCAAAGCTCCAGTAAACGTGTAATTTTTTTTCCTCAAAGCAAGTAAATGTTGCTAGAAATGTTTTGGATTTTAACTTCCTCTGGCATACCTGTTTTTCAATTGCTGTGACTCTCCTATTTTCTAATTCTCTCTCTCTCTTTTCTTGATTTGCAGCCAAAGTGCTGATGAAGGGTCTTTGCTTTGTGCAAGGTTTCTTTTTACCTATAAAATGTCACAAAGTTATAAAGTAGGAGGACTGTCTACAGGATAAGATCCACCCCCTCCCCCATGCGCTAGTCAAACATTGAAGATGGCCAACAGGAACAGAAAAAAATGCATGCGTGAATGAAATGTACACATAAATATGTACCAGCATTTCATCCCTTTTGTGAAAAGTATCCATCTCGCAAAGGTGGTAAGGTTTTTAATAAAAAGAGGAAAATCTTCAGGTAATTTTAAATGCCCTTTAATACCATTAAAGGAAAACTTAATTCCAATCACTGAAATTTATTGAAAATCTCACTTTCCGGGGTAATGGTGATTACTTCTCTATCATGTAACCTGACTGCCCTCTTCTGGATATAAAGAGAAATAGTAACAGCCTGAAACAATGTGGGGACCTATAAATTGATTACTCTTTCACTGATTATTCCTTTACTGCTAGGAAATCTGTAACAAATTTCTACTTGCATATTAAAAATTGAGCATGACTGTACCTACAAACTAAATAATCTGATTCCCCTTCACCTGGAATGAGATGCTCCCTAATTTTTTTGGGTAGCATTTCTGACTTGTGTACTATTTTATTGTATGTTTGAGACCCTCCTGTTGGACCCAAGTGTTCAAATAAGGCTAAATTGAAAAACAAGGAATTCTTATGATATTTCCACAACTTTTTGAAAAACTGATATTGAAGTGAGCCAAGCTTTCAGAAACCTTGCATTCAGTTTATAGGCGAGACTTACATTTATTGAAACTTCTCAAAGTAGCTTGTCAATAATGAACTAGATCACATTTTAGAAATTAAAAAAGTGAAATAAAACTTTTCACAAATAAAATAAAAACATAAAAAAATAACTATTATGCTATGTCATAATTAAGTAGGACTTCACTTGGTATTTGGTAGAAGAATTATCACCTGAATAATCCTAGGTCCCTTCATTTCTTCCCTTTGTGTTAGGTGATACAATCTTACATATCAGTATCATAATTAAAGAGCTTTATGTTTCTCTCTTTTTTGCCATTTTACATCTGAAAAATGGTGTAACAAATTCAGGTTGACTGATAATTCTGGATAGAGAGTCGTTAAATTCCAACAGGAAGAAAATTTTACCCTCAATTATAATTGTGATACTACGTCAAACAGATAGAGGAAATCCTAATTCTGAGCTCTATTAAAATGCACTTATTTCAATTTCCAGTTGCTATGTATGTCCTATTAGCAGCCTGACATTTTGAGTAGTACACTAATTCATATGAAGTGGGTTTTAAATGAAAGCTTTCAAGTCAACCTTTATGGAACACTGAATATGCGATAAGCCCAGAATTAGCAAGAGAATGAGCTGATACTTTTTCACCAAGCGAGCTTCTTATATGAAGGAGCAAACCCCGAACACTCCAAATTATAAAATGTTTTCATTTCAAGGGCCTTGCTCATAAGTAAAGTGCAAGCTGATTTCATCATATTTTTCTCTTGGTGTAATTCTAGTCTGCAGTTAGAAAATTAAAGGTCAGAGGTTAAGTGCGTGTCTTACCAGGTAGGTCGCAGCTGGATCTTCACCTGTTAGGCACCGGAGCTGGGGACAAATTCCAAAACATCAGGCAAAGTGGGCTAAGAATACACATAACTGGGCAAAGCTTATGTAGCCAAGGTTAGCAAGAGAAGAGAAAGAAAGATCCCCTGATTGTCTAATTATCCTCTAGAAAGGCTGTCAGACCTGCAGTGGGGTTCTGTGTTTGAATGGAGAGACCCCTCCTTTTTTTGGGTCTCTTCTGAGATGACAAGTGTAAGAGGCGTTGGAGAGGGGCAGGTGGGCTGTTCATCCCCAGGTCGTCTGGCTCTAAGATACACATACTTTGCAGTTGTCTGGGAACACTTGCTGTGCACACATGGAAAACTTGGGCGGAAGGATATCACAGTCTCCCTGCTGGAGGGAAGATTCATGACTGGCTGGGTGACCGCGAGCGGCTGTTTTCAGCCAGCTTGTTGTCCGGGGACCCCAGAATGGATTACCAAGATCACGTTTCGCCAATCCTGCTCAGGCACCTCATTGTATTAATAAAAGAACACTAGACTAGGAGTCAACTTCTTCCCAAGCTCTGCCATCTTGTGATCACCATTTCCATCATGGGACCATGTTCCCTATACCTCAGTTTACTCTTCTATAAAATAAGGGGCCTGGATCCGATGCTCCCTAAAACACCTTCCCGGTCCTAATCCATATATTCTTACGAAGTCACTTTTTTCCATTAAACTACATCAGTAGATTGGGTATCCAGTTACCACCATGAGCAAAGGACACCAGTTAATTATAAGACAAAAATCTAGTTTTATGAAAATTTTATGTCAATTTTTCTCCTCTGATACTAGATCAAACAAAATGAGTGTAAACCGTGATTTTATGGCTTGCTCACTTATGTAATAAACCTGGCAATACCTGAGACTCTCTCTCTTTTCAAGTTAATAAGGTCACTGGTTTCTCTTCCTACAGAAATCCTCTTCTGTCCAGAACCAAGAGAAAAGTCATCGTGGTCCAGGGTTTCGGGGGAGAAATGGAGAGACCTGATGGCATCTTTAGATAGAACGTTCATGAGGCAGCAGGGATATTTGGTCCTCTGGTCTGGGGAGGATGCTAGGGTGGAAGATGCTGAACCCTCTGGAAGGAGTCCTGTCAGGTGTAGTTTCCTCCTGTTCTGCTGGACAAAGAATTGTGATGATAGAGGCTGCAGGCTCAGCTGTCAGCTGTTTGTGCCAATGTAAACTCCCCAAGCAATGACAGATGTGGGGAAATAGGACCAGAGATAGGGAAGCAGAGAAAGTGAGGAATCAATAAAGATAAAGGATAATGTAAACCAGATAGTCATGCCCGCCTTGACTCCCAAGCAACACACCCATCACCCTTTAAAATACTTGCCTGCATCCACTTGAATCCATGTGACTCCCTTGATGGAATTACAAGAAAATGTACTAGAATCCCTTACTATGTAAGTTCTGTGTGGGCAGATATTTTTGCCTCCTTTGTTCTTTGCTAGACCTGCAGAAGCTGGAACAGTGCTTGGCACCTAGTTGGAATGCATTACAGATTTGGGGAAGAGGTAGAGGTGGTGGAGGTGAAGGGAGAGTTGGTAGTGGAGGTTTTGATGGTGATGGAGGGGAAGCTGATAAAGGTGAAGGTGATGGAAATGAAGGTGATGGTGGTGGAGGTGGTGAGAGAGGTAGAGCTGGAGATGGAGGAAGCTGTGGAGGGGAGGCAGTGGTGGAGGTGATGGAAGTGATGCTGGAGGTGATGGAGGTGGTCCTGGAGGTGATGGAAGTGGTCCTGGAGGTGATGGAGGTGGACGTGGAGGTGATGGAAGTGGTCCTGGAGGTGATGGAAGTGACGCTGGAGGTGATGGAGGTGGTCCTGGAGGTGATGGATGTGGGCATGGAGGTGGTGAAGTTGGAGGCATGGTGGTGGCCATCATGGACTGTGAGAACTTTCTGAGATGGATTTTGTTGACTCAGAGGCAAAGGGGCCAAAAGAAATGCAGATATCTGGAGAGAGGGAGACAGAACACCTCCTGTGAGGCAGCTTGAGTCCCTGCTTCCAGCTGAGTTTACAGATGGAGGACTTCTTCAGGTTTGAATGACAAGAGTCAATAAAAACCCCTTTGTTTTCTTATGCAAGTCTGAATTCCTGAAAGTGCATCCCCTACATCTGAAACCTCAGGCCCTTACCTCCCAAAGCCTGTCAAGCCAGCTCTGGTCCTACTTGAATTCAATCACCACCATGGCTTGTCACCACCTGGGCACCTTCACTGCAAGGTTCAGACCCTCTGGCAGCTCTGTTGAAGAAGTCCAAAAAACAAATCGAATGCATCCATTTTCCTCCTTAAAGGCTCCCAATGGCTCCCCGGGTACTACATGCTAAACCCCTGCCTCGTGTCACAGCCGCCCTGCTCTACTCCCTTTCTCTGGTCTAAATCCCCTTCAGAGCCTAATCCACCCACCGTGTCCACTTGTGTGCACTTCAGTATATCTGTCACACCATTCCACATTTTCACCTACCCTTTTTTTATCCTTCACTCCTCTCTCTTCCTAAAAAATGTTTGTACCGTCTTTGAAATCCCTTCAAGACCCCTTTAAACCCATTCTTCAAATTCCATCCTTCAAACTCACATTTTCCTCTCACTCCCTTTGAAGACTCCCACCCTGGCACCCTATCTTTTCAGCCTTCATCCAGAGTGGCCCTTCTTGGGGTCTCCTTGACAAATGGGCATATTCCTGCCCCAACACACCTAGCTCTGTGGAATCACTGATGATGCACTATTTGAGAACAGAGCTGACACATGTACTTAGCATGGAGCTGCTACAGTAACCAAGGATGGTTCTCTTTCTTTTCCATCTCACAGTTTGTGCAGGATGGCAAGCTGTATCTGTGCTAGCGCATTATCTGAAATAAAGGGAACTTATGAGAAAAATAAATAAATATTGAGAGACCAAAGGAGAATTGTGTCTCTGATCACAGAATACAACGGTGTCCCCTGGAACAGGGGTCCCCAACCCCCGGGCCGCGGACTGGTACCGGTCCATGGCTCATTAGGAACCAGGCCGCACAGCAGGAGGTGAGCCGCGGGCGAGGGAGCTGAGCTTCATCTGCCCTCCCCATCGCTCACATTACTGCCTGAACCATTCCCCCACCCCGGTCCAGGAAAAAATTGGCTTCCACGAAACCGGTCCCTGGTGCCAAAGAGGTTGGGGACCACTGCCCTGGAAGGAAATATAAATCCACTTCGTACTTAAGAATAAAGAGAAACTGATAGAGACTTCGGAATTTCCGCACAGGGTCGGGGAGGCCATTTAGGTCCTGCAATTTATTGGTTGGGTGTGGAGGTGGGTTGGGAATCACTAGGAAACTTGTTGAGAGTTTCATTCCCTCAATAAGTATACTCTTGTTGTTTAGAAGGCATTTTATTTGTGTGCCTGGGCGGAGTGGTGGCTGTGGAGGATTCCGATGCAACCCTAAAGCTACATTCTTCAGTGCTATCTATAGAGGGACCATGGGAATGAGCAAGAAGTAAGCATTTACCATAGAAGATACTCATTGTGTTTTAATATTTTCTACATACGTTGCTCTGCAGGTATATTTGGAAGGAAAGGGACACTGGGAATATGTGAGATGATTCTTTGGTTGCCTGTGTTCCCAAAGCTCTGACTGATGGGGGCTCTGACCTCAAAGAAATGGTACTTTCGAGAGCCAAGAACTATCACAAAGGCATTCAAGGGCATCCAGGAAGCCCTCTACTATCTGTGTCAATAGACACAATAACAGAACATTTTTTTTTAAAAATAGAGGGAAAAACAGCAGATTTAGATGTCTATAAGGGCCCAGATAATAAGGGGCAGGAAATAAGTGTGTCGTGTCCAATTATACCTCACAGCAGGGACAGAAGCCCTTTTCAAGATGACAAGCTACTTTTCATTTCCCTGAAGCCTTGAGATCAACACGGTGGTGGGGACTGTGGGAAAGAGGGAAGGAACTGAAACAGCAGAGTCCTCGGTCAAGGCAACTGGGGATGGAGGTTGGAGTGGAGAGAGAGGAAAGAAGACAGTGGTGCTGAGAATCAAGTCTTCAGGCAAGTGGATGTGGGATGGGGTGGGGATTTCATTGCTGGTTTTTTTTTATTTCCTCTCTGTTTTCTTCATTGAGATTCTGGGTTCTCTATCAGTCATGAATTAATCCATAAATGTTATTTCTTTTTATTGTTCCTATTATTAAGAAAATATTGTTACTATTATTAAGAAAAGTTTGAAATGTATAGAAAAATATCAAATCACTATGTTGTATAACAGGAGCTCATAGTGTTGTAGATCAATTATACTTTAAGCAAACAAACTCATAGAAAAGGAGATCACATGGACTTCTCTGGTGGTGCAGTGGTTAAGAATCTGGCTGCCAATGCAGGGGACACAGGTTTGAGCCCTGGTCCGGGAAGATCCCACATGCTGCGGAGCAACTAAGCCTATGTACCACAACTACTGAGCCAGTGCTCTAGAGCCCACAAGCCACAACTAGTGAGCCCACGTGCCACAACTACTGAAACCTGTGCGCCTAGAGCCTGTGCTGTGCAACAAGAGAAGCCGCAACAATGAGAACCCACGCACCACAACGAAGAGTAGCCCCTGCTAGCTGCAGCTAGAGAAAGCCCGTGTGCAGCAACAAAGACCCAATGCAACCAAAAATTAATTAATTAATTAATTTTTTTAAAAAAAAGAAAAGGAGATCACATTTGTGGTTATGGGGTGTGTGGGGAGGAGGTTGGCAATTACATGAAGGTAGTCCAAAGGTACCAACTCCCAGTTATAAGATAAATAAGTACTAGGGATGTAATGTACAACATGATAAATATAATGAACACTGCTGTATGTTATATATGTAAGTCAAGAGAGTAAATCCTAAGAGTTCTGATCACAAGAAAAAAATTTTTTTCAATTTCTTTAATGTTGTATTAAAATAAAGAAATTGGGGCAAGTGGAACTTGTAATAAAGTTTAGACTGTAAAATGGCTGGAGAAGTGAAGACAAAAAATCGACTCTAAATACATGTGTAGCTAAAGAATGAGAAGGATCCAGCAATACCAAAGACAAAGGGCTGACCTACCAGGCAAGATGTTTAAAGCCAACAGAGTTGTTACACACGGTCAAAACATTGGAATACATTCATCTTTCTCTCATGCTGCAGCAATTTGGAAAAATGAGCTCTGACAATGAGCTGTCATACAAATCACATACAAAATTTTTGTTATTGGAGATTACAGTTATCAAGGGCTCGTGGGATTAACAAAGAGGGGAGCCAGAGAAACTTCAATCAGAAGAAAAATGATGTTTACTTACGTTATTCCTTTTAGCGTCATTTGAACATTTTTAATTAAATGTGAAATTTTAGAAGAATGGTTTGGTTGGTTGAATAGGAATGGAGTATATGTAAAATTCCGGGCTTTGCGCTAACCCAGAACATTATTCTAAGCAAAAGGCTGAGGAACCACACATGAAAAACTTCATGAAAATGTCCTATGAGAGCGATAGTGCACGGATACGTATATGCTGGCCTTTGTTCCTTCATCTTTCATCAAAGAGCTATGCACGCCCTTCTCTGTGCCAGGACTCATAACTGGTGCTAAGGAGAGAGGGTTAACCAGACATAATCCCTGCTGTCCTAGAAACTCCAGAAGGAAATGTGTTCATTCCTAAGGGAGAGCTCTGATTGTCTGAGAATGATCATGATTTGTTAGTCCAAGTAGAACTTTCTGCTTGTGTTTTCCCAACAGTCCATGAAAGGTCAGCTAAGCAAACCTGTCCTTCAGAGCCCATCTCATGGAGGCAGGGTCTAGACCCTGCCACATACCATCTCCTGGTTTCCAGGAAGAAAGCCTAGTACTGATGCCTCAAGCTACTTTCTCTTTGTTTCCATATGTTTTCCTAGGGGCTCTCTCATCACAACACGTTACAAAACCCATATCAACATCATGTCCCATTTGGTCAAAAAGCATTTCCAATCCAGTGCTTCCTAACCCCTTTTAGGGGAAGTATTACATGCAAGTTAACATTACCATGCCCTGACAGATCAAATGAGGAGATCCAGCCAGAAAGCACTGAAAGTTCATGACAAACCAGGTCACTTTCTATTATATTTACATTTCTGTAATAGGGTCCTTTAAGGACTCCTCTTAAAGATGGTTTACAATATCTCACGTCAGCATTTTTCTCAAATTCCACTCCACTCATATCAGGATTATCATGTGCATGGTTGAGTGGACCCTGCTCAGTTACATACAGCAGGATGGCAGGTAGTTGTAGGTGGGTGCAGGGAAGACCAAGGCATAGAACCAGACCCACCTGGAAGAACAGCACAGGAGCTGAGGGTACAGAAATGTGATATCTCATGAAGGAGGCCAATAGAGCCATAGGGAGGCAACCCAGAATGAAGATTAGACAAGTAGGTAGACAATCTTCCCCCTCAACCAGTAAGACTGGGTTCAGCAGCTGGGTCCTAGAATTTGAGAGAAAGCCTAGAAAAACCACAGAGAGTGACAAAAGTTTGAAGAGGAATATTTGGATGTAGGTATATCAGCGGATTCTGCCTTAGAAAAAAAATTTTTTCCATCATAGGAAGCAAGACTCACAATATGGAAGAGGTGAGCAAGGACCACCTGGGCTCAGTCACCGGAAAAGAAGTATTCATTGTCCAAATGGGCCATCAAAGACCTGGGAAAGGGGCTTCCCTGGTGGAGCAGTGGTTGAGAATCTGCCTGCCAATGCAGGGGACACGGGTTCGAGCCCCGGTCTGGGAGGATCCCATATGCCGCGGAGCAACTAGGCCCGTGAGCCGCAACTACTAAGCCTGCGCGTCTGGAGCTCGTGCTCCGCAACAAGAGAGGCCGCGATAGTGAGAGGCCCGCGCACCGCGATGAAGAGTGGCCCCCGCTTGCCGCAACTAGAGAAAGCCCTTGCACAGAAACAAAGACCCAACACAGCCATAAATAAATAAATAAATAAATAAATAATAAAAATAAAGGGAGGGGGCCTTGGGAAGATGGCGGAAGAGTAAGACGCGGAGATCACCTTCCTTCCCACAGATACAGTAGAAATACATCTACACGTGGAACTGCTCCTACAGAACACCCACTGAACGCTGGCAGAAAACGTCCGACCTCCAAAAAGGCAAGAAACTCCCCCCGTACTTGGGTAGGGCAAAAGAAAAAAGAAATAACAGAGACAAAAGAATAGGGACGGCACCTGCACCAGTGGGAGGGAGCTGTGAAGGAGGAAAGACTTCCACGCACTAGGAAGCCCCTTCGCGGGCAGAGACTGTGGGTGGCAGAGGGGGAAGCTTCGGAGCCACGGAGGAGAGCGCAGCCACAGGGGTGCGGAGGGCAAAGCGGAGAGCTTCCCGCACGGAGGAGCGGTGCCGACCAGCACTCACCAGCCCCAGAGGCTTGTCTGCTCCCCCACCGGGGCGGGCGGGGCTGGGAGCTGAGGCTCGGGCTTCTGTCTGATCGCAGGGAGAGGACTGGGATTGGCGGCGTGAACACAGCCTGAAGGGGTTAGTGCACCACAGCTAGCCGGGAGGGAGTCCGGGAAAATGTCTGCAGCTGCCGAAGAGGCAAGAGACTTTTTCTTCCCTCTTTGTTTCCTGGTGTGTGAGGAGAGGGGATTCAGAGCGCCGCCTAAACGAACTCCAGAGAAGGGCGCGAGCCGTGGCGATCAGCGCAGACCCCACAGCAACAGGGGCGCAGAGGGAAAAACGGAGAGACTCCCGCACAGAGGCTCGGCGCCGAGCAGCACTCACCAGCCCGAGAGGCTTGTCTGCTCGGCGGGCGGGGCTGGGAGCTGAGGCTCAGGCTTTGGTCAGATCGCAGGGAGAGGACTGGGGCTGCCGGCGTGAACACAGCCTGAAGGGGTTAGCGCACCACAGCTGGCTGGGAGGGAGACCTGGAAAAGGTCTGCAGCTGCCGAAGAGGCAAGAGACTTTTTCTTGCCTCTTTGTTTCGCTGAGCGCAAGGAGAGGGGATTCAGAGTGCCGCCTAAACGAACTCCAGAGAAAGGCGCGAGCCGTGGCGATCAGCACGGACCCCAGAGACGGGCGTGAGACGCTGGGGCTGCTGCTGCCGCCTCCAAAAAGCCTGTGTGTGAGCACAGGTCACTCTCCACCTCGCCCCTCCCGGGAGCCTGTGCAGCCCGCCACTGCCAGGGTCCCGTGATCCGGGGACAAGTTCCCCGGGAGAACGCACCGCCCGCCTCAGGCTGGTGCAACGTCACGCCGGCCTCGGCCGCCGCAGGCTCACCCCGCCTCCTCCGTACGCCTCCCTCCCCGCGGCCTGAGTGAGCCAGAGCCCCCGAAGCAGCTGCTCCTTTAACCCCGTCCTGTCTGGGCGGGGAACAGACGCCCTCAGGCGACCTACACGCAGAGGCGGGTCCAAATCCAAAGCTGAACCCCAGGAGCTGTGCGAACAGGGAAGATAACGGGAAATCTCTCCCAGCAGCCTTAGAAGCAGCGGATTAAAACTCCACAAACAACTTGATGTGCCTGCATCTGTTGAATACCTGAATAGACAACGAATCATCCCAAATTCAGGAGGTGGACTTTGGGAGCAGGATATATTAATTTTTCCCCTTTTCCTTTTATTTGTGAGTGTATATGTATATGCTTCTGGGTGCGATTTTGTCTGTATAGCTTTGCTTTACAATAGCTTTATTTTACTTCACTATATTGTAGCCTCTTTCTTTCTTTCTTTCTTTCTTTCTTTCTTTCTATTTTTTCTCCCTTTTACTCTGAGCCGTGTGGACGAAAGGCTCTTGGTGCTCTAGCCAGGCATCAGGGCCATGCCTCTGAGGTGGGAGAGCCAACTTCAGGACACTGGTTCACAAGAGACCTCCCAGCTCCACGTAATACCAAACGGCAAAAATCTCTCAGAGATCTCCATCTCAACATCAAGACCCAGCTTCACTCAACGACCAGCAAGCTACAGTGCTGGACACCCTATGCCAAACAACTAGCAAGACAGGAACACAGCCTCATCCATTAGCAGAGAGGCTGCCTAAAATCATAATAAGGCCACAGACACCCCAAAATACACCACCAGATGTGGACGTGCCCACCAGAAAGACAAGATCCAACCTCATCCACCAGAGCTCAGGCACTAGTTCCCTCCACCAGGAAGCCTACACAACCCACTGAACCAAACTTAGCCACTGGGGACAGATACCAAAAACAACAGGAACTACGAACCTGCAGCCTGTGAAAAGGAGACCCCAAACACAGTAAGATAAGCAAAACGAGACGACAGAAAAACACACAGCAGATGAAGGAGCAGGGTCAGAACATACCAGACTTAACAAATGAAGAGGAAATAGGTAGTCTACCTGAAAAAGAATTCAGAATAATGATAGTAAGGATGATCCAAAATCTTGGAAATAGAATAGACAAAATGCAAGAAACATTTAACAAGGACGTAGAAGAACTAAAGAGGAACCAAGCAATGATGACAACCACAATAAATGAAATTAAAAATACTCTAGATGGGATCAATAGCAGAATAACTGAGGCAGAAGAAAGGATAAGTGACCTGGAAGATAAAATGGTGGAAATAACTACTGCAGAGCAGGATAAAGAAAAAAGAATGAAAAGAACTGAGGACAGTCTCAGAGACCTCTGGGACAACATTAAACACACCAACATTCGAATTATAGGGGTCCCAGAAGAAGAAGAGAAAAAGAAAGGGACTGAGAAGATATTTGAAGAGATTATAGTTGAAAACTTCTCTAATATGGGAAAGGAAATAGTTAATCAAGTCCTGGAAGCACAGAGAGTCCCATACAGGATAAACCCAAGGAGAAACACACCAAGACACATATTAATCAAACTGTCAAAAATTAAATATAAGGAAAACATATTAAAGGCAGCAAGGGAAAAAAAACAAATAACACACAAGGGAATCCCCATAAGGTTAACATCTGATCTTTCAGCAGAAACTCTGCAAGCCAGAAGGGAGTGGCAGGATATACTTAAAGTGATGAAGGAGAAAAACCTACAACCAAGATTACACTACCCAGCAAGGATCTCATTCAGATTCGATGGAGAAATTAAAACCTTTACAGACAAGCAAAAGCTGAGAGAGTTCAGCACCACCAAACCAGCTTTACAACAAATGCTAAAGGAACTTCTCTAGGCAAGAAACACAAGAGAAGGAAAACACCTACAATAACAAACCCAAAATATTTAAGAAAATGGGAATAGGAACATACATATCGATAATTACCTTGAATGTAAATGGATTAAATTCTCCCACCAAAAGACACAGGCTGGCTGAATGGATACAAAAACAAGACCCATATATATGCTGTCTACAAGAGACCCACTTCAGACCTAGAGACACATATAGACTGAAAGTGAGGGGATGGAAAAAGATATTCCATGCAAATGGAAATCAAAAGAAAGCTGGAGTAGCAATTCTCATATCAGACAAAATAGACTTTAAAATAAAGACTATTACAAGAGACAAAGAAGGACACTATATAATGATCAAGGGATTGATCCAAGAGGAAGGTATAACAATTGTAAATATTTATGCACCCAACATAGCAGCACCTCAATACATAAGGCAAATACTAACAGCCATAAAAGGGGAAATCGACAGCAACACAATCATAGTAGGGGACTTTAACACCCCACTCTCACCAATGGACAGATCATCCAAAATGAAAATAAATAAGGAAACACAAGCTTTAAATGATACATTAAACAAGATGGACTTAATTGATATTTATAGGACATTCCACCCAAAAACAACAGAATACACATTTTTCTCAAGTGCTCATGGAACATTCTCCAGGATAGATCATATCTTGGGTCACAAATCAAGCCTTGGTAAATTTAAGAAAATTGAAATCGTATCAAGTATCTTTTCTGACCACAACGCTATGAGACTAGATATCAATTACAGGAAAAGATCTGTAAAAAATACAAACACATGGAGGCTACACAATACACTACTTAATAACGAAGTGATCACTGAAGAAATCAAAGGGGAAATCAAAAAATACCTAGAAACAAATGACAATGGAGATACGACGACCCAAAACCTATGGGACGCAGCAAAAGCAGTGCTAAGAGGGAAGTTTATAGCAATACAAGTCTACCCCAAGAAACAGGAAACATCTCGAATAAACAACCTAACCTTGCACCTAAAGCAATTAGAGAAAGAAGAACAAAAAAACCCCAAAGCCAGCAGAAGGAAAGAAATTATAAAGATCAGGTCAGAAATAAATGAAAAAGAAATGAAGGAAACAATAGCAAAAATCAATGAAACTAAAAGCTGGTTCTTTGAGAAGATAAACAAAATTGATAAACCATTAGCCAGACTCATCAAGAGAAAAAGGGAGAAGACTCAGATCAATAGAATTAGAAATGAAAAAGGAGAAGTAACCACTGACACTGCAGAAATACAAAAGATCATGAGAGATTACTACAAGCAACTCTATGCCAATAAAATGGACAACCTGGAAGAAATGGACAGATTCTTAGAAATGCATAAACTGCCGAGACTGAATCAGGAAGAAATAGAAAATATGAACAGACCAATCACAAGCACTGAAATTGAAACTGTGATTAAAAACCTTCCAACAAACAAAAGCCCAGGACCAGATGGCTTCACAGGTGAATTCTATCAAACATTTAGAGAAGAGCTAACACCTATCCTTCTCAAACTCTTCCAAAATATTGCAGAGGGAGGAACACTCCCAAACTCATTCTACGAGGCCACCATCACCCTGATACCAAAACCAGACAAAGATGTCACAAAGAAAGAAAACTACAGGCCAATATCACTGATGAACATAGATGCAAAAATCCTCAACAAAATACTAGCAAACAGAATCCAACAGCACATTAAAAGGATCATACACCATGATCAAGTGGGGTTTATCCCAGGAATGCAAGGATTCTTCAATATACGCAAATCAATCAATGTGATACATCATATTAACAAATTGAAGGAGAAAAACCATATGATCATCTCAATAGATGCAGAGAAAGCTTTTGACAAAATTCAACACCCATTTATGATAAAAGCCCTGCAGAAAGTAGGCATAGAGGGAACTTTCCTCAACATAATAAAGGCCATATATGACAAACCCACAGCCAACATTGTCCTCAATGGTGAAAAACTGAAACCATTTCCACTAAGATCAGGAACAAGACAAGGTTGCCCACTCTCACCACTATTATTCAACATAGTTTTGGAAGTGTTAGCCACAGCAATCAGAGAAGACAAAGAAATAAAAGGAATCCAAATCGGAAAAGAAGAAGTAAAGCTGTCACTGTTTGCAGATGACATGATACTATACATAGAGAATCCTAAAGATGCTACCAGAAAACTCCTAGAGCTAATCAATGAATTTGGTAAAGTAGCAGGATACAAAATTAATGCACAGAAATCTCTTGCATTTCTATACACTAATGACGAAAAATCTGAAAGTGAAATTAAGAAAACACTCCCATTCACCATTGCAACAAAAAGAATAAAATATCTAGGAATAAACCTACCTAAGGAGACAAAAGACCTGTATGCAGAAAATTATAAGACACTGATGAAAGAAATTAAAGATGATACAAATAGATGGAGAGATATACCATGTTCCTGGATTGGAAGAATCAACATTGCGAAAATGACTCTACTACCCAAAGCAATCTACAGATTCAATGCAATCCCTATCAAACTACCACTGGCATTTTTCACAGAACTAGAACAAAAAATTTCACAATTTGTATGGAAACACAAAAGACCCCGAATAGCCAAAGCAATCTTGAGAACGAAAAACGGAGCTGGGGGAATCAGGCTCCCTGACTTCAGACTATATTACAAAGCTTCAGTAATCAAGACAGTTTGGTACTGGCACAAAAACAGAAATATAGATCAATGGAACAGGATAGAAAGCCCAGAGATAAACCCACACACATATGGGCACCTTATTTTTGATAAAGGAGGCAAGCATATACAGTGGAGAAAAGACAGCCTCTTCAATAAGTGGTGCTGGGAAAATTGGACAGGTACATGTAAAAGTATGAAATTAGAACACTCCCTGACACCATGCACAAAAATAAAATCAAAATGGATTAAAGACCTAAGTGTAAGGGCAGACACTATCAAACTCTTAGAGGAAAACATAGGCAGAACACTCTATGACATACATCACAGCAAGATTCTTTTTGACCCAGCTCCCAGAGAAATGGAAATAAGAACACAAATAAACAAATGGGACCTAATGAAACTTAAAAGCTTTTGCACAGCAAAGGAAACCATAAACAAGACCAAAAGACAACCATCAGAATGGGAGAAAATATTTGCAAATGAAGCAACTGACAAAGGATTAATCTCCAAGATTTACAAGCAGCTCATGCAGCTCAATAACAAAAAAACGAACAACCCAATCCAAAAATGGGCCGAAGACCTAAATAGACATTTCTCCAAAGAAGATATACAGATGGCCTACAGACACATGAAAGAATGCTCAACATCATTAATCATTAGAGAAATGCAAATCAAAACTACAATGAGATATCATCTCACACCGGTCAGAATGGCCATCATCAAAAAATCTAGAAACAATAAATGCTGGAGAGGGTGTGGAGGAAAGGGAACACTCTTGCACTGTTGGTGGGAATGTAAATTGATACAGCCACTATGGAGAACAGTATGGAGGTTCCTTAAAAAACTACAAATAGAACTACCATACGACCCAGCAATCCCACTACTGGGCATATACCCTGAGAAAACCATAGGTCAAAAAGAGTCATGTACCAAAATGTTCATTGCAGCTCTATTTACAATAGCCAGGACATGGAAGCAATCTAAATGTCCATCGACAGATGAATGGATAAAGAAGATGTGGCACATATATACAATGGAATATTACTCAGCCATAAAAAGAAATGAAATGGAGGTATTTGTAATGAGGTGGATGGAGTTAGAGTCTGTCATACAGAGTGAAGTAAGTCAGAAAGAGAAAAACAAATACAGTATGCTAACACATATATACGGGATCTAAGGGAAAAAAAAAAAAAAAAGGCCATGAAGAACCTAGTGGCAAGACGGGAATAAAGACACAGACCTACTAGAGAATGGACTTGAGGATATGGGGAGGGGGTGGGGTGAGATGTGACAGGGTAAGAGAGTGTCATGGACATATATACACTACCAAATGTAAAATAGATAACTAGTGGGAAGCAGCCGCATAGCACAGGGAGATCAGCTCGGTGCTTTGTGACCACCTGGAGGGGTGGGATGGGGAGGGTGGGAGGGAGGGAGATGCAAGAGGGAAGAGAAATGGGAACATATTGTATATGTATAACTGATTCACTTTTTTATAAAACAGAAGCTAACACACCATTGTAAGGCAATTATACTTCAATAAAGATGTTAAAAAAAATAATAATAAAAAAAAAAAAATAAAGGAATTCCTTTAAAAAAAAAAAAAGACCTGGGAGAGGAAAGCTGAGTATCAGGGATGAAAAAGGAAGCCAGTGGTCAGAGCAGGGCACCGTGAGGGCAGCATTGTGTGACAGCCCAGGAAGTGAGGTCCAGCCATCAAGACACCGTGCTATGTGTCTGCATGTGTATGTGATAGTGATGGTGAGGACATGACAGTGAAATCATTTAAATATCCACTGCCATGGGCAAAGATTCATCTGGAGCTGGGGCGAGGCTAAGCTTGGAGGTGGCAATTTCACTGTCATAGCTTTCCATGGACAGAGTTGAAGGAATCTGACAGACTTAACTCTCCTCTGGTTCACCCCAAGCTCTGCACTAGTTATCTCCAATCCCTCTACCAACTGCCAAAGTAAACTTTTTTCTTTAAGAATCAGAATCCTCTTTAGCCCCTGGCTCCCTCTTGAGTAACATTGGGTGCAAACATCTTTCACTGTTAAAGGTTCAAAAACGATCTGTATTCAGTCAGCCTATCATTTTTTACTGAGCAAATGGTCACCTCTCTTATTGGTTGTTCTCAATTTTCTTTAGCTTTTGGTCAAGCTCAGTTCCTTCATGCAGGAAGTGTTGATTGAATCCTATTCTGTGCCCTACACTGTCCTAAGTGCCACAGGTCCTCTGCCCTTATGCAGTTTCCAGGTTAGAAGCAAAAATAAATAAATAAATGGGTGGTTTTGATTTAGTGTGACAGTGTGTGGGGGACAGTCCCCTCTGGAGTCTTAGAAGAGACTTGTTCAGGGACAGCTTTCCAGAAGGATTCAGAACAAACAGAGAGCTTTGCAGGTACAGTGGCCTTATCGTGGAAGGGCTCGGTGCCTCCAGGGAACCATGAACTATTTGAGAAGTGGATTTTCTATTCTTTCAATGTGATAATACTTAATAGGAAATCATCAGGAGCATAACAGGATGTAGAAGGTTCATGTTACCTGATATATGTAAAAGGAAAATCTGATTAATGTTCCGATATTTGTGACTACTATGAACAAAACTCTCAGAAGAAGAGATATAAGAGTTTGCAATTATTTAAGCTAAGAGAGTGATTCCCCAGGAGTGCCAGTTAGATAAAAAATTTTACTGTACTCATAAAATCTATGTCGAACTTAATGCAGTCAAGTAGTGAGAGAACTGGATCAGAAGTTAGGACTCTCGATTTGCCTTTTCCAGTTTTGTTCCTAAACGCCCCTCTACTAATGACAAATCATGTGTGTGGCTTCCATGTCCTCATTTCTAAAACGAAGGAAATGAACCAAGTTTCCTACTAGTTATAAAGAACTGTGATCCTGCCCTAAAAGTATTCTGAGAATGGTGTTATAATCATTTATTATGATCTATGAAAAAGATGACTTAGAACATAATGTTCTTTTTGAGTAACGCAGTTCAAGACAATAGACAGGACGTAATAAATTATCTGCCTTGGGGTAAAAATAAACTCCAGTCAAATGTATGTGCTTAATACCTGGGTAAAAGTATTTAAAGTTATTTGTCTATTTAGGCTAAATAAATAATGACTGGGCTTATACAAGCAAGCATGTTAAAATCATACGCTGTGCAGTCCACCTGTCACTTCATGGGTAAAACAGACACGTGTTAAAAAGGCAACTCTATAGACTGCTTTGAGGAACAAGAATGAAAGTTTCCTCTGGCCAAAAAAGGTCTCTCCCACTGCCCTACTATAGTCCCTGAAACCCTCACCATGGTTTCTTGGGGATTAAAGAAAAATTCTAAACTCCTTATCTTTCTTCACTCTCTGAGCCTCACAGGACCAGGAAGATTAACTAAAATATGTTATGGAAATGTGACTGGCACACAATAGTCAATCAATAAGCATGAGTTCCATGTCCCTTTTCTTTCTGTGGCTTTAGCCCCCTCCACAGACAGCCCTTTCCCCTGCTCTCTCTCCCTGAGCCCAGTAGGTGTGGCGCTGTCTCTAAACCCTTGGGGATGCTATTTCCTCTACCTGGAATGTTCTTCTCCCTTCTCTGTGTTCATCCAAGTCCAGTTTATGTCAGTCAGTCAGTCAAGGCTCTTGGCTGCAAGCAAAAAAGCCTATTCTGTCTCTCTTGAGCTAAAAGAGAAAGGTTCCCAGGGGCTCTCATACCAATGAGGGGCCGGAAACCTGGCCATGGAAAATGAGATAGAAACCAGGGATCTTCAGAGGACCCAGGGCCACACCACAGGAACCATCTGGTCTGCACACCTCCACCACAGCTGCGACCTCTCTGATCTCCAAGTGGCCCTGTCTTTGGGCACCAACTCCACAGTCAGAGCCCACAGGTCGTGCATCTGTTTGGCGAGACTTACATCATGAGCTGGCCTTCTGGCTGCACCTAGTCAAGGTGAGGTGGGAGATGACCCCTTAGCTCTAGCAGAGGAAAGTAATGATGAGAAGAGGTGTCGGCATTAGCTTTCCAACAGCAGAGTGTGCTCAAAGAGGCAGCCCACCAAGGTGATCTCAGGGCGAATGCCAAAGAGCCCCTCAACTACCAGTGGTGCCCACAGAGTGCATTCCCCAGAACACTTACCCAAGCCTCTCCCTCATGCAAGGGCTCCCCTAACTGGCTTCTCTTGGCCTCAGCATCACTCCTCTGAGGATCTTCCAGTATCATTTCTGCCACACATTTCAGGAAAAGCATCACACTACCCTGAACACACCGCCTGACTCTTCAGTGTCTCCACAAATAGCTCCTGACTATTTAGTGTTGTGTAACTCTGCCTGTGTTGCCTTCTTGCAAGGAGCACACCAGGTCTCTCAAGAGGCTCTTTTTGGATGAGGAAGAGAGTGGATTCATGACGAAACCTGAATTAACAAAGGAAATCAGTAATGTCCAGAGTCTGGTTCTGTCAAGGAGCATGGGCTATAGTGGGGCACGAGGTACCATGAGGTTGTAAGCTCCTGGAGCAAAACCATACCTTGAGTGTGTTTTTCTAGCATTGAGTCTAGAGAATGCTTTGATAGAAAGACCTGAGCCTGACTGTCTCCTGCCTCTGATAGACCTCTGGAAATAAAAAGCAGGTAAACTCCAAACGGAACTTAGCAGAAGCCATGCAACCGTATTAGGAAGTACCTATCTGAAAAAACAAAAAAAAAAAAGCTAACTCCCTTAATAAATAAGATGCCCTAAGAAATAAGATTCCCAAAGATAAAAGTATTCTCTGATAAAATGAAGATTTATGTCAAGCCAAAAGCCAACATCTCCATAAAATTTTAAATCAAACCAAAGATGATTACTGACTCCAGTATCACTCATCATTAACTTCTTAGCATTAAGCAATATAATAAGAAAATATTTTAAACTATTTTTAAATGATGTGATTGTACACTTACAAAGCTGAAATGATGGTCGGATCAAATGAAGCATAAAGATCTACTCCCTACTTTCTCCTATAACTAGTTCCTAAAAATACGTCTGTAAAAATGTTAAATAATAGATTTACATGTTCTAAAGTTTGTTTAATTCCAAGGGAACTTACAATTTTTTAAATTAATTTAAATTCAATTAATTTAAATTATATAAAGTGATATATAGCCATGAATGTTCTAGAATGTATCCATTAAGTGCTTTAAATTCTAAAACAGTTTGACATCTCTCCACGTTGTAAAAATTAATTTTCAAAAGGAATTTTTACTCCAAATTATGTTTGCTTGTTTGAAGTAATATTTTTAATTTCAAGGGACTGATTTTATTTTTGAAAAAGAGGTTTCATTTTTTAATCTATTTTTCCCATTTTCTAATTTGTGATTTTCTACTGTGATTCAGGCATTCTTCAGTTTTTATTCCTGCATCTTTCTAAAAACATGCGCTTTCATGCAAAAATCATTAGCACACTAAGCCACATTTGCTATGTCTATTTAGACTTTCAGATATAACCTTATAAACATAATTTCTACTTGCCCAACTAACAGTTCAGTCTCAGCAATATTGCCATCAGTTTAGGCAAAGGGGTGTTTGTGCAGTTAATTCAATACATTATTTCATTTTGGCATACAATTTGTAAAAGTAAAGCAGAGTGTAGAACAATGAATTAAATATCAAATGAATTAAAATCAAGAATAATATAAGAATCTCTGGCCTACCCATACAATGGAATACTACATGGGCATTAAAACCATGATATCTAAGAGTATCTACTCCCATTTGGAAATCTTCTTGACACATTTTTAAGAGAAAATTCCAGAATAAAACTTCACATACATATGACCTTCATTTTGCATACTAGCCTTCTTTTCCTGCCCTTAAATGTATCTTTCCTGCCATCCTTACAATAGCTGTACAGACATGTGAACTCTCCATGTGTGGGTGCAAAAAGTCTCAGCAGCAGAAGCAGTGTTGTGACCAAAAGAGGTCAAAAAGGAACCCAGGCAAAGGCACATTTTCATCTAACTTTGCCTAGAGTTGGCCTTCTAAATAAAAAAGCACTAATAATAGCAGAAGTAGTAGCAGTAGCTATAGTAGCAGTAGTAGTAAAAACAATAATTTACATAAAAGAATGCAGGTACAATGGGTAACTTTTCACTATAGGCATCATAGAAAAAAAGAAGCAAATAAAAACATCTAGAAGAAGTAAGAAGATTAATAATCTATTAACCACGAAGCTACAAAGGTTATTTTGGGAACAAAGGACACATCAGTTGGAATCAGAGGCATTCTTTGACCTTGAAATCAGGTTAGGAGAAGGATGGCTTGGGGAACACTAACTAAAAAATATTTTGGTGGGTCCCAGGAGTGGGAGTCATGTCAGGTAACTGATCTGTTCAAAGCAGGAGAAGAAATGGAGCAGGAAAACTGCTCTGGTCACTTACAGTAGATTCCCAAAGATCTGAACTTTTCATCTCAAATGTTATATCACATAGTTACATATCATTTTTACTGACAAATTAAAAACTTGTTTCCCAGTATCTCTCCAAGGCAGGCAAACTTTTGACAGTTGCTATGTTGGCGACAGCATATTTTTTAGCAAACTTGCTCAGTGGAATCTTTGCTTTTAACTTTTCAGCAGTTCTTAACTTCTGTTTACATCATTTCAAATTTCCTAATAAGAGCTAACATTTTTTAAGCATGCTACTAAGTTCTTTGCACGTGTTATTCCATTTAATCCTATTGTTAGTATTATTGTTTGGTATTAGTATTATCTCCTGTTCAGCCCTTTTTGCAAGGTCTGGGAGGCCCCCAAGGGGTGCCTCACAGGAGCGCACCCATGCCTATTAGCTGCATTTATAAAGTTCACACTCTATTCTATTCTATCCTGCATGGGCACCCATCTATCACTGTCTATTACCCAAGTTATTGCTTGAAAGAGCATCATGCTTGCTTCTAATGGTGCCACCAAGAGTACCAAGCCCAATGTTTGTGCTGAGAACAGGACTCACAAAGCTGATAATCCTTCAGGTGGCAGATCCAGGTCAGGTTCAGGGCCCAGGCAGGGTGACTGGCCCTCTCACTATCTCTGCACCATATTTTGTTATGGGACCTGAAGGTTCTCTAGAACAGTCTTAATGCATCGCTCACGTGAACAGCCGCCAACCTCTTCCCCCAGCTTAAACCAAAGGACTCCAAAGGCAGTGGAGGAGAGGATGGAAGCCGATGCCCGCCCCACCCTTCCATCCCCTCCCCACTCTTCTCCAGAAACAGTTGCTTTTGCTTGGCCTCTGTGTGACCCTGGCTCTTCCACAGAAATCTTCTCTTTTCCACTTTGAAGTTTTATTTATTTTTTTAAGCCCTCAAGCCATGTCTTCATCTCAGGAAAGGAGTTTGGCTTTGCATTTGTATAACTAAATAGCTCATGTAGGTGTTTTTTTTAGGAAAGAAGTCTCCCCAGTGGTAAACTCAAGCATGCAAGTCTAAAGAAACAGAAATCTCTCACTGCATTTGACTGACAGTTATGCACATGTGGTGGGTTCTTGTGGTTACGGCTTGGTTTTACTTTCTTCATCTTTTGCCCACTAGGTCTTTGAAACCCATAGTGCTGAGATTCAACATCAACCCTCCTCTTTCTGAATGACTTCACCAGCTCAACCCCATCCCAGCTGGCTCCCCTAAAGGTCCCAGTATCATAAAACGCTACCTCCCTGTGTCTCATCACTTCTAGGATCGTCTCCAGCTTGGCCTCTGAAGCAGCTTGCTCAGTCTTTCTGGCCTCTTAAGTAAACGTTCATTGGTCCCCCTGGACTTTAGCTTCTTGAATCTACCTTTACGAAGATGGATACTTCAACTTCCATTGATCTATGCTCAGCAGATGCCCAGCTACACTCTCTGCAGACTCCCTCTTTACCCCAACTTTCAAGGATCCCAGTTCAGATCAAAGCTTTGAGGATTCAATTATCCAAGAGTAGAGGTTGGGTATTAAGAAGTAGAGGCATCTGCAACGACAGTTCCTGTACAAGTCCACCAGCTGATATCTGTATCCTGGTGATGAGAATGAGCCAGAATCTGGGCAAGCCAATGAAATACCATGCAGGGGGAGGGGAGCCAGGTGCACATGAGTCTCCATTTACAGGAGAAGTATGTGGACATACAGTATGTCAAGAAAGTTATTCCAGTTTATGGAAGTGAGCCTGCCTCCATTCACTCAGAGCATAAGCGTCTCTGCTCCAATAAATATTAGGCAATGGAATTGTATATTAATCAGTTGTGAGGCTCCTCTTTTCATGGAGCTGAGCATTTATTTAGATGGGAGGTACCCCATGTCACGAGACACCTTCAACACTTGTATCCAATAGCAACTTTTTGATCTGTGTCAATATGAAAGCTTTTGATTAACATTTTAAATCTCCAAGTATGCGATGTGCGGCACAAAAATACAGGTGAAGTCCCTAAGGTGAAGCTTTAAATCTATTTAAAACAGGTTTTAGCCATTACTAAGTAGTCAGATTTTCAAGCAGAAAACATCATGGACGGGGAACTCACAGGATACCCACCAGATAGCACATTGGGTATTGCTTACCTTATCAAAGTTAAATTTGCTTTCATTGAGGATAATTCCCATTTAAATGGGTGACCTAGACAAACTAGTTTAAGCTGCTACAAATGAAAATGCAAATAAAACATCTGCTTCTAACAAATTTTCACTCATTATTTTAACTTCAGAAGAGGAAATGTTAGGAAGGTTTTACAATCAATTGAATGCCAATTGCTTTGATCATATATGCTATAAGGATCACATGAGCCAATGGGCTGTTTTTAAGAGGTAAAATCCCTCCGAGCTTTAAGACAAGTAGAATACAAACAAGATGGCAAGCTTAAGAGACTGGAGAGTCCAGGTAGAAATGTCTAGAAAGCAAATGAGAAATTGAGGAGATGTAATATATTGCAGCAGAGGGAGGGATGAATGTGAGACATAACTCAATGTGGGAGAGAGACCTGAGGAGGAAAAATCTCATTCATGTCGCATATATCTTCTTTAGAGACTCAGCAGTCATGTTGAAATAAGTGAGTCAATGCAAGAAAGCCTCATTGATTTGGAGGATGCTTGACAAGTACCAGAAGCCAAGGAAATATGGAAGGATAGTGCAACCCAACGATACATACACAGAGAAAGGACAACACTGCTCTGACGAGGTGGGTCATGTCAGACACTCACGGTTAGTTCTTGGTCCTTTTGGCACAGGTTTCCAAAATTTTCAAGTGACATTTGAAAGGTGGGAACAATATTTATGGTTGTCATTTTGGGAAATGGCAACTGTTTTGTCCGATGTAGTCATTCCACCAAAATAAGATGGAATAGAGCAGAGAATCAGACATATATGGGCTCCAAGCTCAGATCTGCCATTCTTGTCCATATGAATTTGGGCAACTTACTTAAAGGCTCTAAACAATATTTGTCGCATTCCTTAAAAAGAAACAGGTGTCTGGGAGGAGAGTTTTCTATGTAAAGTGCATGAAACATAGCAGTTGATAATTAAACATAGCTATTTGCATTATTATTATTAATTCTTCTACTAAGAGTTGGGAGATGTTCCAGAGGAAGAACCACGATATTGCCTTGAAGGAAAATATTTAAATATTGTAGGTATATATGCATCCTTTGAGGAATGTTTCCGTTTGAAATCCCCCATGTGAAACCCAGCATCCTCTTCCTTCAGAAAAGATGTTCAGATTTAGTCTCTAACATTTTATTTTATTCTCTTAATATTTTGCTTCTCCTACTCAACACACGTGTACTTTTTAAAAATATTGATTCACTGATCCACTTTTCTCTTTCATTTTACTTTTATTTCTTTGTAATGTGGTTTTAGAGATTCCACAGGAATCAAGGAGGAAACTAATGCAATGGCTTTTAAACCCTTCTGGGGTCACACATTACTTTGGAATCTGACAAAAGCTGTGATCCCATACCCCCTACAAAGCAGATATACATAATACAAACATAATTATACAGGTTCATAGAGCTTCTTGGAGCTCCAAGAAAGCATATTAGGTTAAGGACTATTTAGGCATAAATAGAAATTTTCAGAATTTTTCCCCCACCCCCTAAAACAGTAAATTAGGAATTACTCAGTTCTTTATCCCCAAGAAGAATCATTTGTTTTGAAGCTTGGTTCTAAGTCCTGTTCCCTGGATACTCATGAGGAACATAAAGGATTTATAGCCCATATATGATTATGGAGAGATTTAAGGCAATCAACCTGTAGATATTCACCTTCCATGTAGCCTGTTTCAGAAAATTAATTTGCTGGAGAACTCACTTGAATGTCCGTTAGCTCTTCTATTGGTAGTTTATAAAGGAAAGGCATTCACCTCAACCATCCCCAAATTAATGCGGCCCAATGTCCTAAGGAATGAAAATCTTTAAATGTCAAGCAAAGGGGAACCTCCTCTAATGATTATGATCAAGCTACCATAACTCCATAAACCTACTGAAGGGTTTGGATTCTTCCATTCCTTGGCTATTCTCAAAGTAGTCCTAGAAAACAAAGTAAAGAGAGTATTGGTAAGATAAAGAGATTGCTAAAAAATTGCTTTTTATTTTTCATATATCTAAATGGAAACTATTCTTTTCAGTTACCCTCAATATTTATCTTTAGGGCAATTTAATAGCTGGAAAGCAAATCGCTGTTAAAATAGCATAAGTAGAATAGGTAGCTGACTGAAACGTTTAACTGCAACTAGAGTATTTTATGGGACTAACAAAGTTTTCACTAGACACTGAATAAAACCTCAGATAAAACTTTTATGTGATATATTTCATATTCTCTGTTATTCAAGGTGTTTTTAAAACCTAATTTTTATCAATTATCATTAAATATTTATATGAATTGAAGTCAACTTGTCATTTTATTTCATCCTGTAAAAGGTTTAATCATTTCTACTTCATATTTTTTAAAAAATAATATGCTGGTTTCCAGACAGACTATTTCTTGCCTGCATTTCCCTTTCTCTTTCATTGATGCATAGAAAAATTCTGGACGTAATTTATCTTATCAAAATTCCAATAAAATTTCATTTATCTTTAATAATTATCAGAATTTGTAATCTACTTATGTTGTTTATAGATCAACATAACTAACTAACTGGGTACTAACAGTAATGTAGCAATATCCCAGAAAAATTGTTCTTAATAGTTATGTTCACAGGAAACAAAACATATTAAAATATTTTACATATGCATACATACCATATATAATATATGTATATATTGTTGTAGATATGTATGATAGAGTGATTAGTAACAGATTTTCAAATACATAACTATAATACACTAGATAACACTTTGTGGAGAAAGAAAAAAATTTGGAATTCAAGGAGTAAAAAGAAAGACAAAATCATTGAGTTTTTTAAAAGTGTGTTTGTGTATTTTTTAAAGTGTGTTCATGAGTTTCAAATGATATTTTGAAATGATATTTTGATTTTGTTGGATGTATTTAAAATTGTGACATAAATATTTTATTTATAAAAATCTGCCAGAAGTCTATAGTTTGAAATTATTTAAACTTATGATAAAAAGTTTTATATGCCATTATTTGTACTGAGAAAGCACATTGTTTTTTCAAATTATTTTAAAGGCTATGCAAATAAAGAATTCTAAAGACTGCTGCTTTCAGTTGTTATGTATTCAGTATGTGATAAACATAATGTTAATAATAGTAGGAATAACTCAAATTTTATATATATTATATATATTAAATTACACATGTATATACATATGTTTGTATATATCTCTGATTTTATTGTCATGTCCTCTTTTCTTATTAGTTTTTTCAATTTTAGCATGGCCTATTACATGAAGAATGAATTTATAGACAATGTTTTGAGAAATCTTTCTAAATTGTCTAGGGATTTTGTCAAAAATAACAATAAAATTGTACTCATCCTACTCATATTTAGTATCCTGTGTGACCCAAATTTGGAAACTTAGTGCTCTTAGAGTTAAGAGTCTGTGATAAAACAAGCTCAAAACAGTCATATTGGCTTATTTTGCTCCACTGGAACCAGATATGATTAGTTTTCCAATCCTATTAATACTTTCTTTCAAGTGTCTTTCTTCAGCACTGACTCTCCTAAAGGTCCTTACTAAAAGCTATCAAAGACACACAGAGGAACCTATCATGATTCTTTCAGACTGTGGAAAGTGCTCTGGGGATGGAGAGGTGGGGGCCACATCACATGGATTTCAGGATTTCACATGAGGAAGCAATCACTTTCCAATCATTTCCAACTCCACAGACAATGGGAAGTTTATGGAAGAGACAGCGCTTTTGTCTGGAAATACGTGTAGGATGTGGACATTCAGAAATCAGGGAAGGCCACTTAAGGGGCGTATTAAGAATGTAAATAAAATAAAAGGGGTAAGAAATATCATTAAAAGTTCAAAGAATACTAATCTAGGGTCTATCATGTATTACATATTTTAGCAAAGGCCTTGCATTTATTTCCTTATGTAGCTCATTTTCTGTGGTTTTCCTCTTGGTTATGTTGTTCAAACTGCAGGTTGCAACCCATTAGTGAGTTGTGACATCAATTTAGTGGAGCACGGCAGGCATGTAAGGAAGTGAAATAAAATAGAACAGAACAGAATAGTAAATTATTAATGGGTACACCTAATAATTTGCTATTATATAAAGTAGGGGTTGTTATTGTTTTGTGAAAGTGTTATTTCACACGTGTGTGTATATGTGATGTGATGTGAAACATAATTCTTATTGTAAGCTGTTGAACAACAAGCTTGGGGAAAAGTCTGGGATAAACACAAACCTAATAAAAAGGAGTAGAGAAAAATAAGGTTGTAGTGGAAGTTTACAGCCCATTTTCTTCTTTGAGTGATTAGGTGGATGGTGCTGCATTAACCAAATTGAAGAAAACAAGAGGAGTGGGACATTTGGGGAGAAATTGGTTTATGGGGGAAGTGTGAGATGTGTTGCACTGAGATGCCTTACTGACTCTAAGTGAAAATTTCAAGTAAACTGCTGACTTTCAGGAGAGAGGTTTTACCTGAAGACATAAATTTGGAAAATATGAGCAAAAAAGATGGTTGTTGAGGCTTATCTTTGAGTAAGGCTACCCAGTATTTTCCTAAATATTAAAAAGTTAAGGAAATTGAGACTAGTTGCTGGGAGAAGATATTAAATTTTCATTAGAATGAAAAATGTCACATTGGGTCAGTTCCTTTGAGTGACTCTACTCAGAGACACATCAAGGGAATTGAAATGGTGCCTTTCCAGTTTTTTTCAGCATCACATCCAAATGGAGTTGCACTGCACGTGTGCTAGACCAGAGAAGGGGTCATTGTCTTTGCATTTTGCAGCATCTCAATGTCTCTAGGTTTTTACCATTTAAGATATTATTGAATTTGGGGGGTGGTGAGTGTGGAGTAAAGTCATAAAGTTTCTCAAGCACGGAGCTTCAGAAATGTCATTGTCACCGAGCATCCTTTCCCCTTGGAAGCTCTCTCCAGATCAGTGACAAACAAGCTCTACGGAGATTCCCTGGCATCCACAAACATCCCCTTAGTAGGGGACAAGCAGCAACCCCCAGACCATTCCAGTTGACTTTCTGCTCCCACACAGGTCCACTGTAGTCCTGGAGGTGAGCTGTTACCCACACAAATGTGTCTCAGAAAGGAGAACAAGAAGGCTGCGAAGTTGAGGATGTGAACTCAAATATGCACTTCAAAGTACAAGTACCGTATATTAACGCATATATATGGAATCTAGAAAAATGGTTCTGATGACCCTAGTGGCAGGGCAGGAACAGAGACGAAGACGTAGAGAACGGACTTGAGGACACAGTGGGGAAAGGGGAGGCTGGGAAGAAGTGAGAGAATAGCATTGACATATATACACTACCATGTGTAAAATAGATAGCTAGTGGGAAGCAGCCACATAGCACAGGGAGATCAGCTTGGTGCTTTGTGATGACCTAGAGGGGTGGGAGGGAGGCTCAAGAGGGAGGGGATATATGTATACATATAGCTGATTCACTTTGTTGTACAGCAGAAACTAACATAACATTGTAAAGCAATTTTAATCCAATAAAGATGTAAAAAAAAATCGGTTTGAGGTTGAAGTCCATAGCCGCTCCCTTGTCCAGGATGTTTAATGAACGTTGTTGTGAATCATGGTACAAAAATAGCTGAGAGGATATGACCTGGTAAATTTCAGATTTTTAAATTTTTTTCTCCCTGCATTTTCTCTCTCATTTGGTTCATTGAAGCAGGTCATAGCCTCTAGGTTTTCTTGTCCCAGTTGAAGTGTGAGATGGGGAGAAAACATTCCAGCATTTTCTTTCCAAAAGTTGAAAACCACAGAGCACATTATATTAAGTATCTGGGAAAGTCAGGCGTAGGGGAGATATAGCTCCAGGCAGAGAGGAAAAGATTTTAATTACTGGAAAGAGTCTTCCAAAGACTGGGGAAATAGAAAGAGGTCTGTGGGTTCTGGAGAATGGAAACTTGTGCCCTACTTCTGGGTAAAACTTAGAGGGGGATGAGTATGCATTTCTTACCCTCACCAAGGAGCCTGGTGCCCTGAACAACATGGGAAAGTATCAGGGAGCCAGCGAACCTGAAGAGATCATTCAGGCAGGAGCAGGGAGGTTCTTGGCAACAACGGAGGGTTTGGAGCACGTAGTGATGAATGAACATCACTGACATGTGACATTACAGAAGATTCTGGAAACTTGACTCTGTTTGAGAAGGACCCCTAAGAATGACTAACTTTAAACTTCCCATAGTCCAGAAGGACAGGAGCTTATGGTTGAAATAAAGTTGATTTACACAAAATAAATAGATCTATTCTATCTGGTAAATCCTGGTCTGGGGACTGACATTGGTACCCATTGGTACCTCTTTGTGGTTATTGGGCTGTTGGAATATCCTTTGACTCCACTTATCCCCCCACACACAAACACACACCCCCCAGAATCATGGGCAAAACTCTCCTCTGAGAAGTGTCCTGACCACTCTGGCAACAATATATGAGAATAAAAATGTGAAAAAGGAAAAAAAAAGTAAGCAAAAGTTGAATGTGTTACAAGTCATAGGGATATAAGGACCACTACTTCCTCAATTCTTTAGATTCCATCAACAATCATTTTCTTATGTAAGATTAATTTCCTTCTAGAAATGCCAGTGCACACATCTAGGTCTAATGAAGTTGGGAGCGTGCTCGGTCTGGCAGAGGAGGGGCTGCTGTCTGCTCACTGCGGCTTTGTGGGGTTGCCTGTCTCTTGATGGTGTGATTTCAGCCAGTTGTGCAGGGCCTCTCCTTACTGGTATATTTCTCCCCAAAGAGTCAATGTTAATATGACAAAGACATAAGCCACTTCCTCTTTGGTTTAATCTCCACCATTTAGAGCTCAGATACCACTACCTGAGTGCATATTCAGTATTGAGTTTCTGCCTGTTGGCCAATGTATTAGTTTCTGTGACTACCATAACAACTAACCACAAACTGACAACTTACAACAGAAATGTATACTTTCCCACTTCTGGAGGCCATAAGTCTGAAATCAAGAGGTCTGCAGGGCCATGCCCTCTCCAAAGGCTCTAGGGTAGGTTCTGTTCCTCATCTCTTCCCAGTTTCTGGTGGTTACTGACATTCCTTGGTTTATGGATTATGGCTACATCACTCCAATCTCTGCCTTCATCTTCACGTAACCTTCTCCTGTTCTACTCTATGTATCTCTTATAAGGACACATCATGAGATTTAGGTTCCACTCAGGTAATCTGGAATGAGCTCAACTCAAGATCCTTACTAAATCTTCAAATGGTACCTTCTTCCAAAAAAGGTAACATTTACAGATACCAAGAACTTGACATGAATATCTTTTTAGAGGAGGAGATAATTTTTTTTAGCCTACCACAGCCAGCATTTAACTTCAGTCTCCACAGAAGAATATTCTTCTCAGTCACAGTGTCCTCCATATGATCTGACAATAGAGCTGGGCTGAAGGGTGGTTTTCACGAAAGCCGGCCCCTTATTTGTCCCTGTTTTGTCAAGACTCCTGCTTTCCCCAATTTGCTCTCACCAAGAAGAAGTAGTTCTCTTAGATCGGTAGTTACCAACTATGTCAGATATAAAGAAATCCATACTTGAAAATGCCTTATTGTTTTTGTTACAAAAATAATTGTGCAATCTATAAAATCAGAAAATATGCATGCATATACACAAAGAGAACAAAATTTAATTAACCATTATTACACCTACTGTACAACATGTTAAACTTTTAAAGCCTGTATATTTTATTCATCTGACAGTGTCATACAATAGGTTCAAAATAATAAATCATTAAATCCCTTAAATGCTTGAAATATTCCATTATAATAAATAAATCATAACTCATAGCTTACTTCTTTCCTTATTAATGGGCAGATAAGTTACTATTTGAAATCATGCTTTTTAAAAAATATCTCAGTGCCTATGTTTCTGATCATGTATTCTGAGAATTTCTCCACCATGGGCTCTAAATTAGGACTGTCAGGTCACAGGCTGTGTGCATCTTAAACTTCACTGGACTTTGCCAATTTTCTCTCCACAGAGGTTGTTCATGTTTATACCTCTATCATCATGCTTGGAAGAGTCCATTCTTTCTTCACCAATTTAATCAATCTTTGCCATATACCAAGTTTTAATATATGCAAGATACACTGTCAATATATGAAAGTGTATTGTTTCCATGTCCTCTATTTTATTCTATTAATTTAATAGTCTGGCTTATTATTGATAAAATACCCTAATTGCTGTATAAAATGTTTTTGATTGTGGGAGTTTCTTTATATTCTTCTTCTTCAAAATGTTCCTGTTATCTTTGCTTTTTAACTCTTCCATATACATTTTAAAATCAGATTATACAATTTTATAAAACTCTACTGGGGTACTGAATGGGATCACATAGTATTAATTTGTGGAGAATTTTCACCATTACCATAGAGAGCCTTACTATTCATATTCATGGTATATTTATTTAGATATTCTTTTTCTTTCCAATAAATTATATAATTTTCCTCATAAAGGTCTTAAGTATATATTTTGTTATGATTATATATGATATTTATGGCTTTTAATGCTATTATAAATGTTACTTTTTAAACAGTTTTATTTTTGAATAGTTGCTTGTGCAAAATTAACAGTATTGACTTTTGTATGTTGACAGCATATCCAGCAACCTTGCTGAATTCTCTTTTGAGTTATAATATTTCATATCCTTTATTATTTGGCATTTAAATTGATTTCAGTTTTTCACTGTTATAAACAATAATGCAATGAATATCCTTGTTGAGTAAATCAATGAGTATATAGTTTGATTATTTTCTTGTAATAAATCCTGGAATAAATTTGTTGGGATAAATTTTATTGAGCATTTCTAGATCTATGAGTAGAAACATATTAAAGCTTTTGCTACATATTGCCAAATTAGCTTCCAGAAAGTTTAAAACCATTTTTATGGTTGTGTAATCATTCATCCAGTGGATACACTAAAATTCATTCAAGTGGAATTTCAGTAATTTACCATTCTAGGCATTGCTTTATCTTTGCATAAATTCTTAGTTATGTTAGTTAAAAACATTTTAAGAAGTGAAATTCTCAAGTCAAAAGGCATTTTAAAATATAATATTATAACAACAGCCATTCTGTTGACCTCTTACTATGTACTAGGCAATACGCTTCTTTACTTACATTATTTTAAGCCTCACAACAATTCCATGAAAGGGTATTCTAATTTTGTTATGAGGAAAAGAGAAGGCCAGATTGGTTAGGTAAATTACCAAATTAACCCAGCCAGTGAATGTCAGAACTAGGATTCAAAGTCACATCAATGTGATGCTTTTAGTCCTAGTCTTACACTATATCTCAGTACTAAATGACCCTCCAGAAAGGGTATAATAAAGGGCATACTGAATTGTATATACTAATATTGAATGAAACTTCAGTTTGTCACATGGTCACATACACAGTAGTGATATTAACCTCCTGTTGTTCATATAAGTTATAAATATTTTCATAGATTGTCTTTTGCCTTTAACTTAGTTTATTGAGGGTACTTATTTTTTCAATATAGTCCTTATCAGTTTTTGCATACCTGACTCTATGAATATATTTTTTTCTTTGTTGATTTTAGCTTTGTAGCCATGGCTGGAAGGTTCTTCTTTAACACAAGGATGTTATTTTATATTTTAAATTTATTTTTAAAATATATATTTTATAACAATTTAATTGAGATATATATAATTCACATACCATACAGTTCATCCATTTAAAATACACAATTCAATGACTTTTAGTGTCTTCCCAGAATTGTGCAGTCATCACCAGAAACAACTTCACAACGTTTTTACCACCCCCAAGAAGTCTTATATCCTCTAGCTATCACACCCAGCCCCCCACTTCTACCCCATCCTTGAAGAATATGGCAACCATTCATTTACTTCCTGTCTCTATAAATTTACCTGTTCTAGACATTTCATAAAAGTGGAATTATACAAAATGCAGTCTTTTGTGATTGGCTTCTTTCACTTAGCATAGTTTCAAGATTCAATCATTTTGTAGTATATATCATTACTTCATTCCTTTTATGTTTGAATAATATTCGATTGCATGATTATACCACATTTTATTTATATATTCATCACTTGGGCATTTGGCTTATTTCCACCATTTGGCTATTCAGAATAATATGATTATAAATATTTATGTGTAAGATTTCATGTGAAAATATTTTCATTTGTCTTTCATTTCATTCTTTTATTCTTTCATTTCATTTCTCATATAACATCGAGTGGAATGCCTGGTTCAAATGGTAATTCCAGGGTTAATTTTGAGGAAATACCAGACTATTTTCTAATAATCTTAAATTTTAATTCATATGTAATTTATTTTGAGGACATAGTATGAAGTAATTCCTAAAATAACTTAATATATAAATTAACTTCTAAAATAATTTTCACACAATTGTTGTATTTATTCCTTGGTATGTAAAATATTTATCTTTATATATTTTTTACTTTTTATGATTTTTCTACATGTTACAAAATAACAAAATATTTCCCCTAACTTTAATGGGAATACATCCAAGTTTTCATCAACGTTTGTAATAATCATGGTTGCTCTCAGATATTTTTTATCATATCACGAAAGAATTCTTCTAGAATCAGTTTGAGAATTTTTATGAGAAATGGATGTTGGCTTTCAAATGGATTGCTGAATATATTGTGATAATCATGTTTTTCTCTTTTGGTTATTCATGTAATAAATTATTTTAATAGCGTCCTTAATGTTGAAACATTCTTGATTTCAACTTAATCTTGTTCATATTTAATTTATAACATTAGCAACTATATTGATGGTAAATGAGAAAAGTATGCAACTTTTTTTTTTAGCTGCAAAGTTATGCTAATATAAAAAAATGAATCTGAGAACACATCCTCCATTTTTCTCATTCAGATATTTTAAATAGAGCAGGAATTCTTTGCTCCTTGAAAGTTCTCTGGAATTCATCTAATAAACTATCTGGGCTCAGTGCCCGATTCTTTGGTGATAAACAAATAGTACCTGGACAAGCTTGTACATTTTTTCTGGAATCAATTTTCAACATTTTTACTTTCCCTAATAATCATCTATGTTATAAGACTGTGTATAGAATTCTTAATCTTCCTGATATCCTACATAGTTGTATTTGCACTCCCTTTCTTAATCCTAACATTATGCATTATGACTTTTATTCTAGATTAAATTCAGCAGAAATATGTCGCTTACTGTGGGTCCAGAATCAGCTTAGAAGTGTGGCCATAATCAGCTCTGGAATTTATCAATTATACCATTTAATTTTTTCCTCTTTTTTCCTTTTCTAATGATCACTACTTTTAGTTTAGTCCTCAGTGACTTTTGATGTGACTTTACTTTCAAAAATGTAAACCCCCAGATAGGGGACCTTCAAGATGGCAAAGGAGTAAGATGTGGAGGTCACCTTCCTTCCCACAAATACATCAAAAATACATCTACATTTGGAACAACTCCTAGAGAATATTTACAGCCAGAATGCTGGCAGAAGACCTCAAACTTCCAAACAGAGGTCTGAGGATGACCTACAGGCAGAGGTGGGGCCAAAACCAAAGCTGAACCCCAGGAGCTGTGCGAACAAAGAAGAGAAAGGGAAATTTCTCCATGCAGCCTCAGAAGCAGTGGATTAAATCCCCACAATCAACATGAGTCGTGTGGCTGACAGTATCATGGTACTGCAGCCTGGTGTCAGACCTGAACCCCTGAGGTGGGAGAACCGAGTTCAGGTCATTGGAACACCAGAGACCTCCCGGCCCCATGTAATATCAATCAGCGAGAGCTCTCCTAGAGATCTCCGTCTCAACGCTAAGACCCAAGTCCACCCAACGGCCGGCAAGTTCCAGGGCTGGACGTCCCATGCCAAACAACTAGCAAGAGAGGAACACAACCTTACCCATTAGCAGAGAGGCTGCCTAAAATGATACTAAGTTCACAGACACCCCAAAAAACACCACCAGACACAGCCTTCTCCATCAGAAAAGCAAGATCCAGCCCCACCCACCAGAACACAGGCACCAGTTCCTTCTACCAGGAAGCCTACACAAGCCACTGAACTAACGTTACCCACTGGGGGCAGACACCAAAAACAATGTGAACTACAAACTGGCAGCCTGTGAAAAGGAGACTCAAACACAGTAAGTTAAGCAAAATGAGAAGACAGAGAAATGTGCATCAGATAAAGGAGCAAGGTAAAAACCCACCAGACCAAACAAACGAAGAGGAAATAAGCAGTCTACCTGAAAAAGAATTCAGAGTAATGATAGTAAAGATGATCCCAAATCTTGGAAATAGAATGGAGAAAATAAAAGAAATGTTTAACAATGATCTAGAGGAACTAAAGAGCAAACAAACAATGATGAACAACACAATAAATGAAATTTAAAATTCCCTAAAAGGAATCAACAGCAGAATAACTGAGACAGAAGAACGGACAAGTGACCTGGAAGATAAAATGGTGGAAATAACTGCCGCAGAGCAGAATAAAGAAAAAAAAATGAAAAGAATTGAGGACAGCCTCAGAGACTTTTGGGACAACATTAAATGCACCAACATTTGATTTACAGGGATCCGAAAAGAAGAAGAGAAAAAGAAAGGGACTGAGAAAATATTTGAAGAGATTATAATTGAAAACTTCCCTAATATGGGAAAGGAAATAGTCAATCCAGTACAGGAAGTGCAGAGAGTCCCATACAGGATAAATCCAAGGAGAAACATGCCAAGATATATTAACCAAATTATCAAAAATTAAATATTAAATATTTTAAAAATTTTAAATACTTTAAATATTAAATATTTAAAAAATATTAAATATTTAAAAATTTTAAATATTTTAAATATTAAATATTTTAAAAATTAAATATTTTTTAAAGAAAAAATATTAAAAGCAGCAAGGAAAAAGCAACAAACAACATACAAGGGATTCTCATAGGTTAAGAGCTGATCTTTCAGCAGAAACTCTGCAAGCCAGAAGGGAGTGGCAGGACATATTTAAAGTGATAAAAGGGAAAAACCTACAACCAAGATTACTCTACCCAACAAGGAGCTCATTCAGATTAGACAGAGAAATTAAAACCTTTACAGACAAGCAAAAGCTAAGAGAATTCAGCCCCACCAAACAAGCTTTACAACACATGCTAAAGGAACTTCTCTAGGCAGGAAATACAAGAGAAGAAAAAGACCTACAAAAACAAACCCAAAACACTTAAGAAAATGGTAATAGGAACATACATATCGATAATTATCTTAAATGTAAATGGATTAAATGCTCCAACCAAAAGACATAGACTGGCTGAATGGATACAAAAACAAGACACGTATATATGCGGTCTACAAGAGACCCACTTCAGACCTAGGGACACATACAGACTGAAAGTGAGGGGATGGAAAAAGATATTCCATGCAAATGGAAATCAAATGAAACCTGGAGTAGCAATTCTCATATCAGACAAAAGAGACTTTAAAGACTATTACAAGAGACAAAGAATGACACTACGTAATGATCAAGGGATCAATCCAAGAAGAAGACATAGCAATTGTAAATATTTACACACCCAAAATAAGAGCACCTCAATACATAAGGCAAATGCTAACAGCCATAAAATGGGACATCAAGAGTAACACAATCATAGTAGAGGACTTCAACACCCCACTTTCACAAATGGACAGATCACCCAAAATGAAAATAAATAAGGAAACACTGGCTTTAAATGATACATTAAACAATATGGACTTAACTGATATTTATAGGACATTCCATCCAAAAACAACAGAATACACTTTCTTCTCAAGTGCTCATGGAACATTCTCCAGGATAGAACATATCTTGGGACACAAATCAAGCTTTGGTAAATTTAAGAAAATTGAAATCATATCAAGTACCTTTTCCAACCACAACACTATGAGACTAGATATCAATTACAGGAAAAAAAAACTGTAAAAAATACAAAAATATGGAGGGTAAACAATACGCTACTACATATTCAAGAGATCACTAAAGAAATCAAAGAGTAAATCAAAGAATACCTAGAAACAAATGACAATGGAAACACAACAACCCAAAACCTATGGTATGCAGCAAAAGTAGTTCTAAGTGGGAAGTTTATAGCAATACAATCCTACCTCAAGAAACAAGAAACATCTCAAATAAACAACCTAACCTTACACCTAAAGCAATTAGAGAAAGAAGAACCAAAAAAACCCCAAAGTTAGCAGAAGGAAATAAATCATAAAGATCAGATCAGAAATAAATGAAAAAGAAATGAAGGAAACAATAACAAAGATCAATAAAACTAAAAGCTGGTTCTTTCAGAAGATAAACAAAATTGATAAACCATTGGCCAGACTCATCAAGAAAAAAAGGGAGAAGACTCAAATCAACAGAATTAGAAATGAAAAACAAGAAGTAACAACTGAAACTGCAGAAATACAAAAGATCATGAGAACCTACTACAAGCAACTATACGTGAATAAAATGGGCAACCTGAAAGAAATGGATAAATTCTTAGAAAAACACAACATTCTGAGACTGAACCAGGAAGAAACAGAAAATATAAACAGACCAATCACAAGCACTGAAATTGAAAATGTGATTTAAAATCTTCGAACAAACAAAATCCCAGGACCAGATGGCTTCACAGGCCAATTCTATCAAACATTTAGAAAAGAGCTAACACCTAACCTTCTCAAACTCTTCCAAAACTTACCAGAGGGAGGAACACTCCCAAACTCATTCTATGAGGCCACCACCACCCTGATACCAAAACCAGACAAAGATGTCACAAAAAAAGAAAACTACAGGCCAGTATCACTGATGAACATAGATGCAAAAAATCCTCAACAAAATACTAGTAAACAGAATCCAACAGCACAATAAAAGGATCATATGATGATGAAGTGGGGTTTATCACAGGAATGCAAGGATTCTTCAATATATGCAAATCAATCAATGTGATACACCATATTAACAAATTGAAGGATAAAAACCATATGATCATCTCAATAGATGCAGAAAAAGTTTTCGACAAAATCCAACACCCATTTATGATAAAAACTCTCCAGAAAGTGGGCATAGCGGGAAACTACCTCAACATAATAAAAGCCATATATGACAAACCCACAGCCAACATTATTCTCAGTGGTGAAAAACTGAAACCATTTCCTCTAAGATCAGGAACAAGACAAGGATGTCCACTCCCTCCACTATTATTCAGCATAGTTTTGGAAGTCCTAGCCACAGCAATCAGACAGAAAAAGCAATAAAAAGAATCCAAATTGGAAAAGAAGTAAAGCTATCACTGTTTGCAGATGACATGATACTATACATAGAGAATCCTAAAACTGCCACCAGGAAACTACTAGAGCTAAACAATGAACTTGGTAAAGTAGTAGGTACAAAATAAATGCACAGAAGTCTCTTGCATTCCTATACACTAATGATGAAAAATCTGAAAGAGAAATTAAGGAAGCACTCCCATTTACCATTGCAACAAAAAGAATAAAATACCTAGGAATAAACCTACCTAAGGAGACAAAAGACCTGTATGCAGAAAACTATAAGACACTGTTGAAAGAAATTAAATATGATACAAATAGATGGAGAGATATACCATGTTCTTGAATTGGCAGAATCAACATTTGAAAATGACTCTACTACCCAAAGCAATCTACAGATTCAATGCAATCCCTATTGAAAAAAACCAGTGGCATTTTTCACAGAACTAGAACAAAAAATTTCACAATTTGTATGGAAACACAAAAGACCCCGAATAGTCAAAGCAATCTTGAGAAAGAAAAATGGAGTTGGAAGACTCAGGCTCCCTGACTTCAGACTATACTACAAGGCTACAGTAATCAAGACAGTGTGGTAGTGACACAAAAACAGAAATATAGATCAATGGAACAGGATAGAAAGCCCAGAGATAAACCCGCACACATATGGTCACCTTATCTTTGTTAACAGAGGCAAGAATATACAATGGAGAAAAGACAGCCTCTTCAATAAGTGGTGCTGGGAAAACATGACAGCTACATGTAAAAGAATGAAATTAGAACACTTCATAACACCATACACAAAAATAAACTCAAAATGGATTAAAGACCTAAACGTAAGGCCAGACACTATAAAACTCTTAGAGGAAAACATAAGAAGAACACTCTTTGACATAAACCACAGCAAGATCCTTCTTGACCCACCTCCTAGAGAAATGGAAATAAAAACAAAAATAAACAAATGGGACCTAATGAAACTTAAAATCTTTTGCATGGCAAAGGAAACCATAAACAAGACAAAAAGACAACCCTCAGAATGGGAGAAAATCATTGCAAATGAAGCAACGGACAAAGGATTAATCTCCAAAATATATAAGCAGCTCATGCAGCTCAATATCAAAAAAACAAACAACCCAATCCAAAAATGGGCAGAAGACCTAAATAGACGTTTCTACAAAGAAGATATACAGATTGCCAGCAGACACATGAAAGAATGCTCAACATCATTAATCATTAGAGAAATGCAAATCAAAACTACAATGAGATATCATCTCACACTGGTCAGAATGGCCATTATCAAAAAATCTACAAACAATAAATACTGGAGAGTGTGTGGAGAAAAGGGAACCCTCTTACACTGTTGGTGGGAATGTAGAGAACAGTATGGAGGTTCCTTAAAAAACTAAAACTAGAACTACCATATGACCCAGCAATCCCACTACTGAGCATATACCCTTAGAAAACCATAATTCGAAAAGAGACATGTACCACAATATTTATTGCAGCACTATTTACAGTAGCCAGGATATGGAGGCAACCTAAGTGTCCATCGACAGATGAATGGATAAAGAATATGTGGCATATATATACAATGGAATATTATTCAGCCATAAAAAGAAATGAAATCGAGTTATTTGTAGTGAGGTGGGTGGACCTAGAATCTGTCATACTGAGTGAAGTGAGTCAGAAAGAGAAAAAAAAATACTGTATGCTAACATATATATATGGAATCTAAAAAGAAAAAGCGGTTCTGATGCACCTAGGGGCAGGACAGGAATAAAGACACAGACGTAGAGAATGGACTTGAGGATGTGGGAAGGGGGAAGGTTACGCTGGGACGAAGTGAGGGAGTAGCATTGACATATATACACTACCAAATGTAAAAGAGATAGGTAGTGGGAAGCAGCTGCATAACACAGGGAGATCAGCTTTGTGCTTTGTGACCACCTAGATGGGTGGGATAGGGAGCCTAGGAGGGAGTCGCAAGAGGGGGGGAATATGGGGATATATGTATATGTATAGCTGATTCCCTTTGTTATACAGCAGAAACTAACACAACATTGTAAAACAATTTTACTCCAGTAAAGGTGTTAAAAAAAATGTAAACCCATTTAGTAACAGTGGTTCTTTTAGTGTTTGCTGAAACAGTAAATAATAATCAGCAATATCCATCACTCACTATACACGAGGAACTTTTCTAAGTAATACATTATATGTATCATCTTGTTTAATCCTCATAGTCATCAAGAAATAAGAATTGTTATTTTTTTGCATTTTATACATCAGAAAACTGAGATTTATGAAGAATCTACCTGCCCAAAATTGCATATGTAACATGAGATATAACTGGACTTCAAATCATCTGGTTCAACAGCCCAGAACTTAAACCAGCCTGTTATGAATTCAGTCAAATCCCTAAGTCCCTACTGTTGCTTTTCCTTCATTTTTGCTTAGTTTAGAATTTTTCCTACACAAAAATGAATTAAGATCCCATGGAATCTTAATGCATTCCTGTACCTTTACTTTATGTCATGATTCATGAATATGACAAACACTATATTGACATTTCATCTTCCAAGTGAAGAATGCCAAAAAGGAAAAGTCTACTCCACATTTGGTATTGCAACAGGTGGAGTGGGTCTTGCAAAGGCTCTTAGACCTTAGCATTTGCATCTTGCTGTTAACCTCAAAGATAAACACCATATTCACAAATGCCAAGTGCTGTTGGATTGTTGGGATATATATGATGGAGATCAGGCTTCTTGTTATTAGATTATAGGGAAGTTGTTTAATTATAGCTATAATATATATTCCCTTGCTATGAAAAATATTCATTTATATGCGGTAATATTTCTCTACCACTGTAAGTAGGGATCTAATAGAGCTAATGGTTTGGATTTAAATTAATGAAGCATACATGTGACTAGGATTTTATATACTTAGTTATTGAAATATTTGTCAATATTTGCTTGAGGTTTTTTCACACACTGCATCAGCCTTTGTGGCAATGGAGGGTGCCTAGACACATTTAGCAGAGGAATAATGAAGAAAGAAAGGCACTTAATTTATTTGGGATTTTTAACAAATAAATAGCATTCCAATTTGGTGTTGCTGGCTTTAAAATAGGAACAGTTTTAGAGATTACTTAAATGTCTCTATTCTCCCAGCACATGCTGAATAGAGATAAAAGAACATTTGATATTTATGAAATGCTGTTTTTCAATACATATTAAGATTTATTCATTAACCATAGGAATAATTATGAATGTTAACTAATGAGATGTCTTTTTTGCTGTTGGCATCTTTTTCAATGGCAAAATTAGATCTTGCAGAAAGTTTTGTGGATAGGGGTGGGAGGGGAGTTATAGAGAAAACCACAGTGGTGCAAACAGAAAGATATCATATTTAGGGTATTAAGGAATTCTCAGAAATTCACAACCAGCTTCCCACATCCCAGGAAAACGTATATTTCCAGGTTTCAATGCCAGTCTCATTCCCATAACTCAGTCCAATTTACCGTTATCTTGAGAGGGAACCCTAAAATTATAGACTATAAAGCTGAGAAAGTTTAGGTTGTCTAAATCAATTCCTCTCTTTCCAGTGAAGATACTGAAGCCCAGAGGGGGGAAGTGGCTTGTTCAAAGTTACACAGCAAATTTGTGGTATTTCTAGAACTGGCACTTAAGTTCCCTTGTCCTTATTACACTAACTCTCTTGTATAACCAGGATTAGCATTCTGCTTATACAATTTGTAGAGTCACGCTGTTCTGTATCTATAATGATTGGCGTTTTCATGCCATGCATACTGTTAAATATTTTGAATTTCACAATGACCACACCACATCTTAAAGAAAAGTTTCCAATATGTCTTTGGAATTAAAAATAAATCAGGGGCTTCCCTGGTGGCGCAGTGGTTGAGAATCTGCCTGCCAATGCAGGGGACACGGGTTCAAGCCCTGGTCTGGGAAGATCTCACATGCTGCGGAGCAACTAGGCCCATGAGCCACAATTACTGAGCCTGTGCGTCTGGAGCCTGTGCTCTGCAACAAGAGAGGCCGCAATAGTGAGAGGCCCGCGCACCACGATGAAGAGTGGCCCCCGCTTGCAGCAACTGGAGAAAGCCCTCGCACAGAAACGAAGACCCAACACAGCCATAAATAAATAAATAAATAAGTAAAATAAATCAATTCAACCTGTATTTTAAGGTTCATGAAACATTGCCCTTGACGATTTTAGGAACCTGTACAATAGTCTTTAAATGACCACATGTGCACTTCTCTAAATCAAAATGACTAGTCACATTTTTCCATCACCTTCAGAACAGCTTCACACCTGTTCTTGTGAATGTGCCAAGTAGGCTCAGTCTTAATGAACACATCACTATCTAAATACCCAGCTGACTATCAAATGGGAGGTAGAGTTTTAGGCATCTACGACACTTAGGTATTCTGCATCTATTGTTCTATGTTATCCCAAAATTACTGTAGTTGTTGTATTTTTATACAAACATGAACACTGGGCTTCCCTGGTGGCACAGTGGTTGAGAATCTGCCTGCCAATGCAGGGGACACGGGTTCGAGCCCTGGTCTGGGAAGATCCCACATGCCACGGAGCAAATGGGCCCGTGAGCCACAACTACTGAGCCTGCGCGTCTGGAGCCTGTGCTCCGCAACAAGAGAGGCCGCAACAGTGAGAGGCCTGCGCACCACGATGAAGAGTGGCCCCCGCTTACCACAACTAGAGAAAGCCCGTGCACAGAAACGAAGACCCAACACACCCAAAAATAAATAAATAAATAAATAATTAAAAAAAAAAAAAACATGAACACTGAGACTGGAGAGGGTAGAGGGTAATCCTACCATGATAGGTCATCAGTGTGACCCACCAGAAAGAAATCGGGTTGGGATCAGGAGATGGCAGCCAGAGGAGGACACAGTGCTCTCCCCTCTCTTGTAAATTTGAGGGCGTTGAAATCAATCAATGACTTTCAAATGTCTGACTGAAATGTATAAAACAAAAATGATTCTTAGTTGAAGTAAGGATGGATGTGCCATCCTTGTCTCCTACCCACCCTCAAATTGGAGTACCTCTCAGGATTCTATGTGTTGGAAATCCCTGAACTGGAGTCTTTACAAGGTCGCTAAGTCACTAACAATTTATGATTCTGACACAGGCTATTACCACGCATGGTGGCTCAGGAAAAGAATAGAATAATTGGTTTAAGCCAATAGTTCTTAAAGTGTGGTCCCAGGACCAGTAGTGTAAGCATCTCCCGGGAACTTGTTAGCCACGCAGATTTTCAGCCCCACCCTAGACCTCCTGAGTCAGGAATTCTGGAGATAGATCCCAGACATCTGCATTTTTCCCAGCCCTCTGAATGATTCTGATGCACGCTAAACTTTGAAAACCATTGGATTAAATAAGAGTAAGAATATTTACTAAAAGTGGGAGGAAAAATGAAGGGTACTTCTCTCACTCCCAAGAAGTTTGGGTATAGGCAGTCTGGGCCTTATACAGTACTCAAAAATAGTGTAAAACTCATGGGTCCTTTCCATTACTCTGCTGTGCTATCTTGACAGGTAATGCTTTGTGATCATGCTTGACACTCCAGATTGCAAGATGGCTGCTGCATCCCCAGGTCTTGCTCTCTCTGTGGAAGAAAGAAGGAGGAGAAAAGGCAAAGAGTGAAGGATTAAATTTATATTAAAAAGCATGCCTTCAATATTTGAGAAGGGACACCATCCTCTGGGACTTCCACCTACACCTCATTGGCTGTGATTGTCACGTGGTCATCCTGAGAACTCGGACAAATGTGGGATGTGAGGTGGCAGAGCCAGCCCTCCTGCTCAGCCTATTTAGCACAAGAGGAACAGAGGCAAGGGCATGTGCTCTTCGGAGAGCCTAAAAGGGCTTCATTTAGCACCTATGAAAAGAACTCCTTCTACTCAAAGAACCAAAAAAATAGTATAAAGAAAAATGTGTATAAATCAAAAAGCAACCACGTGAAGCCCTGGTGCCAGGGGCTGGCAAAAGACAAGGAGGGGGCTCTCTTGGGGAAAAGGCCTCAAAGTTACTACTCCCCAAGAGGTGCTAAGATGAAAGTCAACTGGAAGCTACTCCAATTGGGTGGGAATTTCCTGAGGTTGTAAGGGTCCACTGTTTGGGGTATAACTGTGAGGTGGAGTGTTGTTAAACAAATTTGAAACATTAGTTCTAGCTTCATCCCTCCACCTGGAATGTGGCTCCCTGATTTTGTCCTGTAGGTTCACCTCTCCCACATTCTCTGCACTCTGAAATATGCATTCTACTTAGCACAACAAGCAAATTTCCCCTAAGCTTTATCTTGGCCTTTCCCTCATTTTACGTTTCCACTAGAATAGATTTGCTAATACTCTCTGCCCTCTTTAAGTGGTTTAAAGAGGTGAATTTGCATACTTGTTAGATGAAAAAACATAACGTCTTGCTTTGATAACTCCTCCTCAAAAACAATATTTACACAGGACTTCTGAACCAGGAGAAATCATCAGAAATACAAGTGAAGAAAGTGGATTTCCAACAATACCTCACAGCGTTCATCTGTTGCCTATTTTGGGAAACAGCTCATAGCCAATAATTCTGGTGACTCTGTGTGCTACTGACTCTTATTTCACTATTCAGATCTTGGGAATCAGAGCAAATTCAATTAATGTTGATAAACTGACCCATAACTGCCAAATGAGATGAATGATTAAGATATTTTTATTCTTATTCTATGTGTGTATTTTATTTTCCTTTTATTTCATACAAGGTGAGCAACAAACCAGCACAAATATCCATAGACCAAATAAAATGGGAAATAACACCGTACCAATCACCATCACCATTACTAAGAACCACTATGTATCAGGTTCTCTAACCATGAGTCAGAAGATTAGCTGCAGTACAAACTCATCAGAAGAAATCTTTTGAAAGTCTGTAGAGGGGCAAAAATCTAGAAAAGCTTTTGTCCCCTCTCACTCCCTCAGCACATCCCTAAAGAAAAGAGGGTATTGGGCTCCACTGTTACTGAGTCCAAACCCATACTGCTCACCACATGATAGGCCAATAAACTGAGAGACCTGTTGGGGCAAGGAATAGCGACTTTATTCCAAAAGCCAGCAGACTTAGAAGATGGTGAGCTAGTGTCCCAAAGAACCATCCTCCCCCAGTTAGAATTCAGACTTCCTTTATACTAAAAGGGAAGGAGGTGTGGTTGGTTGCTGCAAGCTTCTTGGGGCCAAAATCCTTTGTTCTTGCAGATGTCCACATAGATCTGGTCACAATGTTCTGATAAACGTCCAACAAAATGAATGTTATTTTCTGTTCTACAACTTTTTATCTCTATATAAATAGAAAAGTATTATACCGTTAAAGGTCAGAGTCTTGGGAATAGGCTATCCTGTGTATTTCAAGCTGTAGGCAACATTCTTAACTTGTAGCAAAAGCAATAGAATATAAAGTTTAAAGTAAAAGAAACAGATCCAATATGGAGTCAGATTTGTTCTTCCCTATCACCCCACTGCCCACTCAGCCTCCCTCTGTGTACACAGCACCTGGCCCACCCCCACATCCCCTCCAAGAGTCTTCTGAGATCATGCATGGTCTTCAGAGCAGGGGGTCACTGACAATCTTGACACTGGGCCCCAGAGACACATCCCATTTCAGAATGCTGAGAAACACCAGCATGCTACAATTCTACCACAGAAATCAAATCTGTCACAAGAGATGTCAGTGCTGTGCCCCCCAATTTTTTTTTGACAATAGTAACACCAGTGGGAAGAGAGCTCATGGAGTCTCTGACTCCAAGGTGAGGTGGAGGTGAGATGACGTGGAGATGAGGTGAGATGACCCTGAGGTCAGCCGAGGCAGTCCGAGAGCCAGGATTGAAGGAACACAGATGGATGGCCTCCAGACTCCAAACAAAATGCCACATGGTCCAAGATGTGAACAGAGACAAGTTCGGAAAGTAACGCTCTGGAAGGGGATCATGGGACTGGTGTTTAATTTATTAATTCATTTTTATAATCCAGGCACTGAGGTCAGGGAACAGAGCATAGCAGATGGGCGGGGAAATCACCCAAAGATGCGAAGTGTGAGGTGGGTGGGGCTTGGGGTGAGGGGGTAGAGTGTAGAGAGACAGAAGACAAGGCTGGCTGGTAAAGGGCTTGGTGGGTAAATAAGGAGCCAAAGTGTGTGTGTGTGTGTGTGTGTGTGTGTGTGTGTGCATGTAAAACAGGAATGACAATCAAATGGCCACATCTGTCAGTGCGGAAGATGGAAGGACAAGAGAGAAACGAGTGGTTAAAGACCGGAAGGAAGACAATTCCAATAGTCCCCCAAAGACCTAGGATGTGAAGAGTAGCAGGCACAGTGTGGATTAAGAGGGGCTGCGATGTTCAGCAGAAATCCAACAGGGTCCCTCATTCACATCGCTTTTGGTCAGCCCAGTGGTGGTAATCAGACTAAAATGCACACAATAACCCGTAGTGTGGCCCCGTGTTGGGAGAGGCACATAGAGAGTGCACAGAAGTCCAAAGAGAGGCACGTCGCTTGCCTAGAAGGCCAAAGAAAATTATTGCTCATGTTTTGTCCTCTTTGTACACTAGAAACTTTATAATATTGCTCTGCCTATTTCTTCTTTCTTTGTACCACTTTTTTGGTTATGGATATATGCATGTGTGTATGTTTGTATGCATTGAGTTTATTTATGTATTTTCTGTTTATCTTCTTTGAAATCTCCACTTTCCAAAAACGATGTATTTATTGAATAAGGGTGCCAAAAAGCTTTACCATTTCTATACGCGTTCTGACACATCTGTCTCTTATTCTGGCTGCAAATCCTCAAGAAAAGAGGTTGATATTAGCAATAGATTACCAGGAGCTGAATTTTTAGGAATGGGCTACTTTTTAATTTTGTATAATCACTACATGTCCCTACTCTGACTATTCCTAGGGGTTGGCTGGAAACATTTTTCTCTCACCTGAACACAGATACATGAGATTCTGCAACACATCAAGGGCTAATTGTATAATGAAACCTAGTCTCCAAATCCTCCCATTAGTTTCCTGATGCTTAATGGAAACGGCATTACCTAGCAACAGTCACCAATAAACCGCAGGAAGAATAATAGAGATTGTATCCCGCATCTTTCCACTGAGGCAAAATTGACAGCAAATTGTATTTGCCCTTTCTTTTCATGTGGAAAATCTATTGTTTACAGGCAAAAGGTATAACTGCACACCTGAGTGAATGGACACCTTGACCCCTGGTTAAAAGTAATCTTTAAGAGAATGAACTAAAAGCTAAGGACCCTAATATCTGCTACCCAAATACTACAAACAAAGCATACTTGTGTATTCAGGTGGGATTATGGGTATTGGGAAATACTACTTTTGAATTTCTTGTGTCTGCCCTCTGTGTGTTTGAGGTCCAGATGCTTAGTTTCCCTGCAAAATAGATCTTGGATATGCACCACTCTCACAGACTGGAGACACCAGAACTCTTTGTGCATCATACACAGATGCAAACTTGTCAATTCCCTGCTGATTATACCACCACCGTTACTGGTAACCAATGGGGAAAAACTCAGCTCAATCATAGGTAAATTTTTTCAGCTCTGGGCTGAAAGTAAGGGCCTGTGTAACACAAGCATTTAGTAAAACTAAGTTGCCATGTGTCCACTAAACAGTGGTTTTATGGAAATCTAGAGGTAGAAATTTAAAAGTGCTCTTTCTGATGATAGCTGTACTAAGGCAACTTTTTTCCACTTTGGAAGAAAAACAAATAAAATGAATGTTATAGATATAATTTTTCTAATGAGTGTGATGCATTCATTGAGAAAAAATTGTGGCTGCCATTCTAAATAAAAATAATGGAATAAATGAATTTTATACATCCAATGTACCTCTTTTCTCAAAAGGGAGAAATTGTAAGTATATATTGTTCAAAGGCATAAATCTGTTGTTAAAGATAATCACTCCAGTAAAGAAAGTGTTCTTATATTTTGACAATATTCAATAAATGTATGTAGTAACAGCTATTCAAGAGCCTTATTCCATGGAAATCATACACTTCAGTGACTTTATTTCTAAGAAAATATAATTCTTCCCTTTCTTGCTAGAAGTAAAACATAAGCTTTCAGATAGAGGATGAAATATTTATCTTTTGTTGTAAATGATGATAAATGCACAGTTTTTTTTAAAAGTCTGCTAATTATTCAAAACACCATTAACTTCTTAAATAAAGCAGTTTAAATAGATGTCTATATATTTTGATGAGCAAACATTTCTATTTTTGGGGAGGGCATAATTAACACATACACGCATGTATAGACATATACAGACACATGTACACAAGCATTTGGTGCTCTTAACACTTTGCAGGTTTTTTAAAATTTTTTAAATAAAAAGGTTAATCTGGTGTTCTTAAACTGATGGCATTCTAACCTTCAGAAGCATGTGTTTATCATGAGTTTCCACCACCCCAAATAGTTTTGACCTGAGGTTACAATGCAGGCTCAGACTATTTCAAAGGGGGTAAAAATGGATGATAAGCAAATACTTCATTCTGGAGTCTCGGGATGTGTAAGACTCTTTAAATCCCCAGGAAGATTTTTCAGCATTTCCAGAGAATGGTGGAGGAGTTCAAACTCAGAGGGTACAGTCAATCAGAGTCCTGCTGTCACATAACAAAGAGCTCAGCCTGGGGCCTCTTGCATCATCATTTTGCTGCCACATTGGCTGGCTGAGGTCATTAGAATTCTTGGGATTTCACTCAAGGTGATGCCTCATCGAAGGTAAGATTTTTTTTTTTTTTTTTTTTTTTTAAGATTTTAAGTCTTAACTGAAAATGCTCACTTCTCACAAAAGGCCATGCCCTTTCCATCCTGGATGTCACGGAAGAGAGAGAGAGAGACAAGGGTGAAAGGAAAGATACTTCTTAAAACCACCTTCTTAGAACATTACAGAAACAGTGTACCTCCACCTCAGAGCAAAATTTAATTTTTTATAGTCATGGAAATTGTGGTTTCAGAGAAAGAAGGAGAAAAAAATCAAGAAGTGCAAGTACTTTGCATCATCATTGCAGCTTACACACAGGTAAACTGAGGACAACGGAAGTAAAGAAGAGGGTCCCCATTGGATAGTGGTTCACTATTTCTACTGCACAAATTACTCTGCACCTCAGCACTGACACCAGGCCACTGTGGCCAGTCTTCATTGGGACAGGCCTGTTTTACATCAGGATTAAATTGAAAGGAGGACTCAGCCACCATCAGTACTGACTAAATGAGGGTCATTTGTCATACACACCCATTTGCACAGCACACTTAAACTGTTTTCCATGCCCTTCAACTTTTCCTTCTCCTGAAGGCCAGCTTCCTGCCCCATTAAATTTTTAACCCTTGGATCCCTGGCATTTTCTGGATTGACAACCGAATGAACACAGGCAGTATCTACCTCCTGACCCCCCCTCTCACCCATTCTCCCACCCCACCCCACCTTCCAGGAGATCCATGGAGAAAACTAATTATGTTTCCCTAAGTAGGCAGAGTACTTCTATTTTGCAGAAGCTGGGACCCTATGTTGACCTAACACTGAGCGTTTCAAGTAAACTGCCAGAAGCCCCATCAAATTGCTGAGAGTAATTTAGAGTATGAAATGTGTTAAATTATTCAAAGGGCTGAATAAGCATAAACAGGCAGTACCATGGGAGAGAGACGCACACCCAGCGATGCCAGTCTGACATTTAATACATCATATTAGCACTCCTGTTAGTGCAAATCTCCCCCCTCCCAACACACAGCTCTGCACATTCACTACCAAATGCAGAGACAGCATCCTTCTTCATCAAGATTTCTGCTAACTATTTCCACTTTCAGTAATTTGCCCCACCTTCACAGCAGCCTGTATCTATCCTGTAGCATGTTCTGCTTATAACTTGGTCCTAAGTAAGTCAAGAAATGTTCATGTTGAATAATAAAGGACTTGGTTATCTCTCTCCTTTCAAAGCCAGTATGTTGTCTAGCACCAAAATTGAAAGGAGTTGTTCAAAGTAAAAAGACTACATTTCTGAGGTTCCCTTGCCTACAGAGGTGGCCATGTGATTAGGTCTGGCTGAAGGAATGTGACCAGAGGAGAGGTTTCATTGCAAGGCATCTACTTCTAAGAAGTGAGTGGATATTAGAACCTCTTGAGGCACTATTTTCCCTGCTGCCAGGGCATAAGTAGAGCCACTTGGAAGGAGCCTAGTTTCCTAAATCAGCTGGTGGTGAAAAGCTGCCTCCTAACTGGGAATACAGGAATAAGAATTAATCTTTATTTTGTTAAGCCACTGAAATTTGAGGTTTGGTTTTTTGGGTTTTTTTTAGTTGAAGTATAGTTGGTTTACAATGTTTCAGGTATATAGCAAAGTGATTCAGCTATACATATACATATATATGTGTATATATATATTCTTTTTTCAGATTCTTTTTCATTCTAGGTTATTACAAGATATTGAATATAGCTCCCTGTTTTCTACATTAGTTCCTTGTTGTTTATCTATTTTATGTATAGTAGTGTGTATCTGTTAATCCCAAATTCCCAATTTATCCACCCCCTCCCCAAGGTTTGTTTTTTTAAAGCTGTAATAGCTACCTTAACTAGAACTTTAGGTCAGTTATTGATTGATTGATTAATTGATTGATTGATTGTACCAGCTCATACAACCCTCTCCTTTGTCCCATTCTGCCTCTCTGAATGCTTCTATCTTCACCCTGGTGACCTGCCCCAAAAGCAACACTGGTCAAGGTGATATCTAAAACTAAGCAAAGTAAACATTTTGACAGTGGCAGATCCTTCTCTCTAAAGAGCAGTATCTTGTGAAATGTATAATGTTATCCTCCTTCACCTGTTGAAGACAAGAAGATCCAAGAAGTGAAGCAACTCATCCAAGTTTTCACAGCTAGTAAGAAGACATATAGGACCTGGTTGGCCAATAAGCATGTGAACACCTCATTGACAATTAGGGAAATGAAAACTAAAATCCCAAGATATACCTTTGTACCCACCAAAATAGCAAAAATTAAAAATCAAGCAACGCAAGTGTTCATAAGGATGTGGAATGGCAGTGTACAAACTGGACCAACAAATTAACAACTGGGCACCAGAATAAAAAGTGGAACATGTACATACATTATGATCCAGCATTTCTATTAGTGGACAGACTATCTAGAGAAATTCTTGCACATTTGCATCATGAAATATGAACCAGAAACATTTATAGCAGCACCGTTTGTCATAGCAAAACAGTGGAAGCAACACAAATGTACATCAACAGTAGAAATGGATGAATAAAATAGGGAACATTCATACAATAGAAAGTAAACAGCAGCAAAAATAAATGAACTTCACTTCTATGCATCAGCGTGAATGTGTCTCTGAAAAAGAAAGTTGAGTGAAATAAAGAAGTCACAGTGGAAGGCACACAATATTATTCCATTCATATAAAATTTTAAAACAGGCAAAATAAACAATTTTAATGTTTAGAAATGCAGTCACAGATGGTAAAACTCTTTAAAATAAAGCAAGAAAAAATAATAATAATTATGCCCCACTCACATCTCTGTTTAGACCAGTGATTGCCAGAACACTAACCTTTGATGATTCATCAGCCTCACCTGCTTTGTTCAGCTCTTTCCCAAACGTCTCCTCTCGTCCCTCCACCACACCTCACTCTGGAAGCAGCAACTTCTTCATTATCTTCTTTAACTATTCCTTCAATTGCTGGACCTGGGGTCTCTGGCCTTCTTGAGCCCCACTGCCAATTTCACACCATTACACCTCCAAATACCAACTTGTAATAACCTACTTTCAAATCTGTGTCATCTGACTTCACTGTTCTTGAATCCTCTTTGTTGCTACCATCCACCAACCTCCCAGTGACTCCCCAGTTGACTGAAGGCATCAGCTCCTGGCTCACACTTTCTCTCCATCAAATCACCCATCATTTCTGATGCCTTTAACATGCACATAGGTGAGTCATACAACCCGGAGGCTTCCCAGTTGTTAGACCTCCTCATCCCTAAAGACAATCTCCTTTCCTTCCACTTTAATCTTTCACTCCTATGCTATACCTTATCATCATCAGAAATGGCCCCACCTCAAAAATAACGAATTTTTGCATGCACATCATTCTCCAAACATATCCTCAAGTTCATCTGCTCAAACACTCTCATAAAATCAGTTTTTAAACCACAATGAGATGTCTTAACTATTGATCTCATCACTCTCTCACTATGTATCAACACCCTCTGTTTTAAACTTTCAAAAAAATTTTCCTATGGGGATTAATTTTAATGAGGTGTAATCAACATATAATAAACCACATATATTTGAAGTGTATAATTTGATAAATTACAAAAAAAGTTGCAATGAACAATCATGTATAAGCCCTAGAACAGGAATGGCTGGATCACACAGTAGACGTACACTTAACTTTTGAAGAAGCAAACTTTTTTCCAATGAAGTGGTACCATGTTACATTCCCACAGCCAATGAACAGGAGTTCCAATTTCTCCATATCTTCCCCAAGATTTGGAATGGCCGTTTGCTGTTGTTGTTGTTGTTGTTGTTTAGCCATTCTACTAGGTGTAGAGTACCCTTCCCTTTTCCTTTGTCTTCGTATCCAGCTGAAAACTCATAGCTCTTTATTACCTCATTCCTTTTCAATGACCCTCAAATCCCTCGCTCTTTTCTCCCTCCATTGCACTCATACAGAAAGAGCTACAATATTTGTTGTACACCTATTCACTTTATTTGTGCCTGTACCATTGCAGCCAAGTGTATTTGCAGAAAAATCACTCTGAAAGGAAATTAGATGCCATTGTAAGTTGATGAACTCTGACCTTAAAAAGTGGTGATAAAAGCTGATTGAGATCTCTTTCATGGTTCTCTATTCTGTGGACTTTTCTGCTTCTCACAATTATATCACACCTCTGCCTCACTGAGAGACCCACTGCTTTTCCACCCCAGCCCACCTTATTTTCAGCTGATGATCCTGAATCATGTCACTGTGTGAACAAAAGTCATCAATAGATAGTCTCACATCTCTCCAGCACAAATCCATGTGGGTCTGTGTCCACCTTCCCTTTCTTCTTCCTGAGCTCTGAAAACTCTCTGATCACATGGTCTCATCAAGGACATATCCTGCATTTATGCTCTCCCTCTCTCCCACATCCCAATCCCTCCCTCTTTAGTGAAGCATTCCCATTAGCTCAGAAACATATTCTAGTATCTCCCATTACTTAAAAATTTCTCCTTGAACCCCAGAATCTCCTCCAGCTACTATCTCATTTCTGTCACAAGAAACTTCTTGCAATTGTCCCCAAAAGCTGTCCTCCATTTCTTTCATTTTATCCATGCTTTATTCCATTGCTATGTCTTCCACTCATCAGTCCACTGAATTTTCTCTTATTAGCATCACTAATGATTCTAGGTCATCAAAATCAATAGACCCTTTTCTACCTTCCCCTCACTGAAACTCAGAAACATTTAAAATGTTGACTGCTCCATCTTTCCTCAAACACTGCCCTTCTTTGACTTCTGTGTCAATATAATCCTGATTTTTCTCACACTTTCCTGATCGTTCCTTCTCTGTTTCTTACATGGGTTTCACCTCTATTAAATCTCTGAGGTTCCTCAGTCCTTTATAGTAGACTCTTCATTTACTTCTTTTTTTTTTTTTGAATTTTATTTTATTTATTTTTTATACAGCAGGTTCTTATTAGTTATTCTTCATTTACATCTCTAACCTCTGTTCTCAGATGATCTCATCCATTTCCAAGGACTTAAGTGCCATATGTATGTTGATAACTCTGAGGTTCACGTATCCAGTCAGCTGCCTCTGCCTTCTACATTCAGTTGCCTACTTAGATCTGCATCTGGATGTCCCATGGCATCTAATGGACAACATGGCCAAAAATGAACTCCTCGTGTCCCCCTGAAACCTGTCCCCTATCTCTATCCCAACCTTTCTCTTTCCAGTTTTTTCTACCAAACTATTCAGGTGAACAAGGCAAACATCTGGCAGTCATTCTAATCACTCTCTCTCCCTTATTAGCACAACCCCCGCCCCCACAATGCTACCTAACATATTGGAAAATAGTATTAACCTGCTTCAAACTGTATCTTCAATGCATCCATTTCTATTTCTCTTTCCACCACGATAGTACCAGCCCCCTTCATTCCTTGCCTGGACTTCAGCAATAGCTTCCTAACTGATTCCTTATGTTTCTTTATTGTATTCTTCCATAGTAACCAGAATGACCTTTTAAAAATATGAAATCGAATTGTGTCCCCAGCATGATTAAATCCCAGCTTCCTATTGTGTTCAAAATTTAAAAACTCCTTACATTGATATATGTACCAACATCTGGCCCCATCTACCTCTCTGACCACATATTTCATGCTATCCTGAACACCTCTCTGCTCTCAGCCTCCTTCTAGTCCTTTACTCAAGCCACATGCTTTCCAATTTAGAAAAACAGAACACCTTGTTCTTTCTTTAAAGGACCTTCTTCCTCTGGGTCTTTGCGTGCCTGACTCCTTATCAGCGTTCAGCTGGTCTCCTTGAGACCACCTCTTCACTACCCAGTATAAACAGGTCCCCTCAACATGCTCTATCTCAGCAACATTTTTATCTCCTTCACAGCACTTCTTAATTTGCAATTCCTTGTTCATTAATGTATTTATTAGATATTATTTTTCTCCTTCTCTTCTCTATACATTTCCCTGGGGAAAGGGGCTTTGGGGGCTCTTCTCACAATTGTACATTCACTTACTCGGATATCACACACCATGAAAGGGTCATGAATCCTTGTTCTGTGGTACAAGGATTAGCAGCAGCACTGTCAGAATGCTTAGTGACTGAAGGTTTAACAAACTGTCAACCTGCACTTGAGTAAGTATTGAACTAATAGACATCAACATGAATGTTGCACGTTCTAGAGTTAGGGTTTTTTGTTGCTGTTTATAATCTATTAAATCCATTATTTTCCATTTACCTCATTGATTACACATTGTGCGATGGGTTCTGTGTCCTTAAAAATAATTCTTACCAAAGAGTAATTTATCTCAAGTGCACAGGAATTTGTCATGTTTTTCATCACTTTCAATTTCCTTAACTTTTGCTAATTATCATAGGTATACCTTTTCTTACTTTCATTTGCATTGGCTTTCATTAGAGCTGATAGAGTTACTACTCTTTTAAAACATTTCAAACCTGTGCCAGGCATAACAGATATGCTGTCAATGACCTAGACTTACATGACCTTGAATTATTTCCAGAATCATCTTCGGTTGTGGGCTGAGTTGATGTCTTTTTGCTCTGGAATATAGTTTTGCTTGTATCTATATAATGTATACCATGAAAGCTCATAAGTTGATTTCTGGATTCTAGTCCAACTGACTAGAAAGGAATTGTTTCCTGGTTACTTATATATCATTAACAAGGTTCAAAAGACTTAATGAATATTGACCAAAATCCAACTTAAACTCAACAAAGAGTTGATCTTTATACTAGTTTAAATGTATGCTTCTCTTTTCCTTTTCCACCTCTTGCTGTCTTGTTTTCGCAGTCTTCTCTCTTTCCAAACTCTTCTTTCTATCACTCTATATCTGCTGCACAGACACACTCATTTCCACCACTGTCTTTGCCTTGCCTCCCTCTGCTTGTCCCCCTCTCTCTGATCTCCCATGTTCTCACTGCACCACTTGCATTCCAATATTGTTTCTGGTTTACATGGTCTCCATGGTTAACTTGTTTACCCTTGATATTAGCTCATTATTATAATGCTTGGTGGCTTCAAAATTTCATTATCCAGCTTCTTTGTTGAAATAATATCCCATGACTTAGACTGTATTTTTCTATAAAATTCAATGTTTTAATAGTTTACAAAATATTTTACAATATGTTTCCACATTAGCTAGCTATGTGGCATGTAAAGGTCATAGAACTTCAATGCATCGACTTGATCCACTATAGTTATTTTTTGCATTAAAATTAATTTTAAATAATTATACAATAGTATGTAGAGCAAATAATATAATTAAGGTATAATTTATTGTATTATAATTATGTAATTTATTGACATTTTGTGAAACTCTAACCTTAGAGAACTAAGTATTTTTGCTTTGTTTATCCTTCTCAGTTTAACCTTTTATTTTTTGCATGCTCAGGGCTGGGCACTGGGTTTTGCTTGTTTTCATCAAATCAACATCATACGAATGATACAATATGTATAAAAATACTTGTTTATTTCTTTTTCTCTTTTACAATGCAAATCTTTGAAGATAGTATACTCTTTATGTTCCTTTAATAACCATTAAATAGGGTGATATAATCTAAAAAGTGGAGACAGTGCATAGTTCATAGCAAATATTCATTAATCATTTGTTGAGCAAAAGTTTTGATAAAAGAACAGAATAAGTTAGATTCGTTTTAGAAATTGAAGATCAAATAGTGATGGTAGGCAGGACAGGGTGGGGGGCAGGGTGCAAAAACATGAGGAATGAAAGAGCCAACCGTGGTTGGAGAAGGATGACGAGTCCACTGTTGAAGTTTTCTTCTTTTTTTAAAAAGTTTATTTTATTCACATATAGTTGATTTACAATGTTATGTTAATTTCTGCTGTACAGCAAAGTGATTCAGTTTTACATATGTATATATAGATACATTCTTTTTCATATTCTTTTTCCTTATGATTGATCACGGGCTATTGACTATAGTTCCTTGTGCTATACGGTAGGACCTTGTTGTTTATCCATCCTATACATAATAGTTTGCATCTGCTAATCCCAAGCTTCCAGCTCATCCCTCCCCCCACTCCCCCACCCTCTTGTCAACCACAAATCTGTTCTCTAGGTCTGTGAGTCTGTTTCATAGATAAGTTCATTTGTGTCATATTTTAGATTCCATATATAAGTGATAGCATATGATATTTGTCTTTCTCTGACTTGCTTCACTTATTATGACAATCTCCAGGTCCTTCCATGTTGCTGTAAATGGCATTATTTCATTCTTTTTATGGCTGAGTAGTATTCCATTGTGTGTGTGTGTGTGTGTGTGTGTGTGTATGTATGTGTGTGTGTGTGTGTGTGTGTATATATATATATATATATATACACCACATCTTCTTTATCCATTCATCTGTCAATGGACATTTAGGTTGTTTCCATGTCTTGGCTGTTGTGAATAGTGCTGCTACAAACATTGGGGTGCATGTATCTTTTTGAATTAGAGTTTGTCTGGATATATGCCCAGGAATGGGATTGCTGGCTCATGTGGTCACTCTCTTTTTAGTTTTTGAGGAACCTCCACACTGTTTACCATAGTGGCTGCACCAATTTACATTCCCACCACACTACTGAAGGTTTCTGTGTGGATAACCTGCTGAATGGTAGCAGGGTAACTGGGGAGATGGGCAGGAGAAGGCAGATTCTGGAGGGCAAGAGATGACCATTGTAGCATGTTGAGCAAGGAAATGGCATGATATGATGACCTGTGCTTTAGAAAAATAGCTTTGGCAGCCTGTGGAGGAACAGAAGCTGGAGAAGCTGGTTGATGAAGATTTTATCTGAGGCAGAGGTCAAGGGGATGGAAGCGGGGGCCACAGCTGAAAGCCATGTTGGCTGAATACATCAAAATCAATGTATTTTGATAAACCTCAATTCCTGCCTTTCAGTTACAAAAATACTCCATTAACCGTGTTCTTTAGAAAGAAAATACTGAGATTACCCAGTATTTTTGAAATCTAGTGGGAATAAGTGTCAGAGATAAATGAGACTGTAGCTAGGCAGAGATTTGTGATTTTCCCGCCCCCATACCCGCTTCCTCCATCACCTCTTTCAGTCGGATATTTTTCTAATTTTGGAACAGTCTCAGATTCTACTGAGGCTGGGCAGGCAGACAATTCTCTGTTGCTTTACTGCTCAATTAAAATAACAACTTCTAAGATCCATACAGTGAGTTCATAACACTGAAATTAAAAAAAACAAAACCACCCCAAGACAAATGGTCTAAACTCCTATTACTGGACTGATTAAAAAGAGGACCAGATGAATCCTTTGCAGTATCCTGCAGGGACCAGGCCAGCACTGAAGGGAGAGGGCACCAGGGGCTTTCTGATATAGAGGGATAGCTGCCAGAGAGGAAATGGAGATATTTCCTTTTGGAGAAAATCTATTAACGACTCTGGCAGCCACTTGGATAGTGCTGCCTTCTCTAAAATGTATAAGCATGCAATCTGAGGGTCGGAATCCCTCATATCCATGCAAATGCAGGGTCTGGCCTCCCTCCTCGATGCTCTTCCACACATATACCAGCAATCATCCATGCACATGAGGGATCCGCCTCCTCTGGTATTGGAGGCGGGGGCAGAATGGAGGTTCGGCTCTCATCTTACTGATGATCCACACTGCAATATGCTTAGCTGCTCTAGTCCAGATAATTACCAGCATCTCCTCTTGCTTGCTATCCTTAGGGCCTCCCTTTCCCTTGTCCCCAGGCACGGAAAGTCTGCTTTTCCTCCACTCATTCCAAAAAAACATCATTACAAGGCTAGCCGTGTAACCTAGTGAGGTTCAGGGTGTGAGACAGAGGGACATCTTCATAAAACACAATAGAAATCAGCGTGAACTTGAATATTAGGTCTTGCAAAGCCCCCTGCACTTTCCAGCCACGCATTCTCTTGGAGTGTTACCTGCTGCTTTGTTGGAAGAGATACTCTCCCTACCAGGATTCTTTCCCTCTGTCACTCCTCTTATCACTCTCCAGTCATTCTGAAATGCACACAGAATCACCAAGGGACAAATTTCACATAGTAATAATTTTATTAAGAAGACAAATTCGATTGTCTTTGTTTGAACTTTGTCAACTTTTGTAGCAGGAGAGAGAGAGAGTGGAGTGGGTTAAAGGAGCTGGCAAAGGGTTCACCAGCTGTTTTCCCTAAACATGAAAGAGCCAATTCCCCAGGTGCCTAGGAGGAATGCTCCTCCTTCCATAGAATGCCACCTTCATTTCCTTTGTTAAAAAAATTATTATTGATTTTAATTCTTCATTATTGATTCTCCCTACCCAGTCCTATGTGGCCAACAGAAGGCAAGAAAACCATTCCCACTCACCTCAGCTGAAAAGGGTAGTCCTTCCTCTGGCCCATGACCCTTCACTGAAACCTCTTGCCTCTAGGACCTATGACATCTGTACCACTAGTTTGAGCTCTTAGTTCGTGATAAGTCAAGACATCACTTAAGTTTTTGATCAGCCACGGCATTCTTGGTGGGACAAGCTATGATCGCGCATTCATTTACCAGGTGCTCTTCCCACTTTCTCTTGGAGGAATGTGTTCACACCCTTGAGGGCAGACTGCACGCCCTTTTTCTCTTGTGTGTTTTCCCAACTACCTGAAGGACTCAGAGAAAATGCTAATTCACTACAGTCTTGAACCTTCTAATATCCACCTCTAAATATATTAAAATAAGGGAAAAGGACTTCAGATCTTCAAAAATTAAATGCATAAATAATTAAGGTAAAATTTTTGTTTGAAAAGTTAGTTTCTCAAAGGCCACATTTCAACACAAAACTCAGTCTGTGCTGTGCAGATAAATTGGCAATTTAATTATTCCCAGACTGTAAATGAGACATCTGTGACCTGTACTCTAAATAATATTTTTATGACTTGAAACCAAGTTGAAGCTTAGTGACTGAGAGACTCTGACTCATTATGAATTAGAGAGAGAATGCATGTATTGATGGTTACAAACCTATCAGGTTATAACAATTTGTCTGTTGGTTAAATGTGGTGTCAAACTTACATGGCAGTTTCTCTGAAGTCTCTTTAATTTTAACAATAAAAGAAATTGGAGTTTTGATCCAATATTTCCAGATATAAAAGTGCAATGTTTTCAGAAGTCATTTGATCATTTATTTTGTAGTGCATTTTTTGGATTCCCTTTGATGTCTCAGGTTGATTCTTCAAACAGAAATTCAAATTAAATTTAAATGAGACAATCTGATTGCCTAGACCTGAGAGAGTATTCACAAATATGAAAGAGACAGCAGAGTAGCACCCCAGTTGTTGAGCTGGAAGGTGGATTGGGGAGGGGTTTGGGGAAGAAGATGAAAAATAATATCAGCTACACTTTGTAGGAGACTCAGCCTAAAGACTTGAGTACAAAGCCCTGAGGCACATCCATCCCATTGAGCTCTGGAGTCTATGCTCTTAATGAAGATAAGATTGCTGTAATTTCTTACCACCTCTTGTTACTCCATAGCCAGCTAGAATCTAACATGCTTTTTAAAAAATCAACTTGTTTAGTTCATTCTTTAAAAGTACCAAGACCTACTGCTTGGGCTTACATAGTGTAAAGAAAAGTCTATGTTCTAGGCCTGGCCATTTGGCTTCCTAGCTGTGCTTTTTTAAGCAATCACTTTGTGGTAGATTACAGATGACTGAAGACCTTTTGCTGCTTCTCCCAATGAGATGTGGAGTTCGGTTCTCCATCCCTTAAATCTGGACTGTCCTTAGTGAATTGTGGAAGAAGTGTGACTTCCAAGGCTAGTTATAAGGAGCTTTCTGCCTTGGTCTCTTGGAACACTCTTTCTGAAAGAAGCCAGCTGCCATTGGGAGAAATCCAGCTCCCAAATACTGCCATGTTGTAAGGAAGGCCAAGTTAACCATGTGGAAAAGCTCCATGGAAAAAGAAGATACCAGGCCAGTCCCAGCTTCTCTAGCCATCCCAGCCAAGGTGTCAGGCATGAGAGTGAATAAGCCATCTAGGATACAACATAGAAAAGAACTGAGGAATCCAATTAATGCCAGAAATGAGTCCTCAGACACTTGTTCCCAGCCAAGTCCTCCCAGCCATTTCTCTCTCTTCAGTCCACTCTAGATGAGGCCATAATCCTTGTGGTGCAGAGAGGAGCCATCTCTGTTGAGCCTCACCCAAATTCCTGACTACAAAATCTTGAGCATAATAAAATGTTGGCTGTTTTAAGTCATTAAGTAATAGATAACCACAATACAGTTGGCAGTAGATAACCAGAACACTCTTAGACTCACCAGACCTTTGAAAAGTTGGGGTGGGGGGGATAGTGCATGATACCTACTGCAGCAGGCAGTCATAGCTGAGCACAATGTCCTTTCTCCCTTTCTGAGCACAGATTGACCAGCTGAAAGACTACAGTTTTCAGACTGCCTTGTAGCCAGAGGAGACTATGAGACTAAGTTCTGGCAAAAGAGATGTAAGAGGAAACCAGAGATCACACAGCTGGGCAATACTCTTAAAAGAGAGAAGATACAACTTTTATTATTTTCTCCATTCATCCTGCTTAGAATATGCACGTGATAGCCAGAGTTCAAGCAGCTACTTTGAACCAAGGGGGAGATAGTCTAAGGTTTGTGGAACATCAAGATAGAAGGATGCCTATGGAGCCATCATATTTACTGTGCTTCTGAATTCTTTTACATGAGTGAGAAATAAACTTTGATCTTGTTTCAGCCACTGATACTTGGGGGAAAGGGACTCTATTATGTCATAACTAATACTAAGGCTGCACCTACCTCACAGAGTTTGTAAGAGGGTAAATGTACAAAACGTAAAATTTATGGAAAAACATTCTGACTCATAACTCATATTCTACAAATACCATTCCCTTCCCTGTCTTCCTCCCATATTTTTAACTTATGCCAGTGCTTACAACAATGGATTCCAATCTTTCTCAAGCTATTTAATCTTCTGCAACATTTTTGGTAATAAATATTTGGAAAGACAAGATGCAGCATGGTCCCATCTTGTAGGATGGAAGACCACTTCTCTGTGGATTAGGACCACCTTAAGTACAGGAAAGGGAAATGCACCTTCGGATAGCCTATCTTCAAAATAAATGTAATCCACGAGGAGGATGTGTTTGTGGAAAAGTTATGCAACTATGGATACAGGAAAAATTTGAGTTATACTGGGATCCTTTAAACACCCATTGATGTCTCCAGCTGGAATTTTCAGTCAGGGAGTTTCCTTTCTCTATGGAAGGTGAAATAAGAATGAGGATATTACACTGTGTCAGGAGTTTTGTACTTTTCATAACATTCAACCCTCACAGCAAAAAACCAAATTAAGTTATGATCCACACTTGTCAATAAATGAGGCTCACACAAGCCAAGTGAGCTAAGATAACAGAGCTGACATATATGAGGTTGCAAACTAGATATGTAGGATGCCTAAATCTATGCTATTTCCTGTATATTCTATTGTTAACAACGACTCTATAAGAGTAAAAACCAGAGCAGCAAAACAGCAGCGTCACTGTGAACCCACCCAACAGCCTCTAATGGAATCTGCAGATACCTGAGAGGCACTGGCAACTCAGAAACTTCTGCACCTCCTTGTCACCCTCCTTTGCCATGACTGGAGGTGTAGCTGACACTGATGTCCCAGGCTGGGCTCTGCACTGTAGACGCTTTGAACCTGCCCACTGAGAGAAGGAGAGGGTTCACCATCTACCATCCAGGCAGCACCCACAAAGGGAGAAGGAAGAAGGGGCAGGGGTAACCTATCATTATCTGGGAATAATTAGGCAGGGGGTGGTTTATCCACAGGTACCACCCTGAATAGAAGAGGACAGTGTCCTGCCTCCTTCACCCTTGATTTGTGGTGGAAGCAGAGCCTCTGGCATATGTCAATCAGCTCAAAGAAAACATATGTTTCCCCACCTCTGGTTCAGTTAAGACTGCTTTCAGGAGGGTGCTTCAAGATGGTGGAGGAGTAAGACGTAGTGATCTCCTTCCTCCCTACAAATACATCAAAGATACATCTACATGTGGAACAACTCTTACAGAACACTTACTGAACACTGGCAGAAAACCTCAGACTTCCCAAAAGGCAAGAAAATCCCCACGTACCTGGGTAGGGCAAAAGAAAAAAGAAAAAACAGAGACAAAAGAATAGGCATGGGACCTGCACCTCTGGGAGGGAGCTGTGAATGAGGAAAAGTTTCCACATACTAGGAAGCCCTTTCACTGGTGGAGAGAGGGGGTGGGCAGGGGGAAGCTTCGGAGACAAGGAGGAGAGCACAGCAACAGGGGTGCTGAGGGCAAAGTGGAAAGATTCCTGCACAGAGGATCGGTGCCGACCAGGACTCAGCAGCCCAAGAGGCTTGTCTGGTTACCTGCTGGGGCAGGTGGGGGCTGGAAGCTGAGGCTTGGGTGTCGGAGGTCAGATCCCAGGGAGAGGACAGGGGTTGGCTGTGTGAACACAGCCTGAAGGGGGCTATTGTGCCACAGCTAGCCGGGAGGGAGTCCGGAAAAAAGTCTGGAATTGTCTAAGAAGCAAGAGACCATTGTTTCGGGGTGCGTGAGGAGAGGAGATTCAGAGCACCGCCTAAACGAGCTTCAGAGAAGGGCGTGAGCTGCGGTTATCAGCAAGGACACCAGAGATGGCATGAAATGCTAAGCTGTCTCTGCAGCCACCAAGAAGCCTGTGTGCAAGCACAGGTCAAGATCCACACCTCCCCCCACCCGGGAGCCTGTGCATCCTGTCACTGCCAAGGTCCTGTGATCCAGGGACAACTTCCCTGGGAGAACACTCGGCATGCCCCAGTCTGTTGCAACATTACATCGGCCTCTGCCGCTGCAGGCTCGCCCTGCATTCCATACCCCTCCCTCCCCCCGGCCTGAGAGAGCCAGAGCCCCCTAATCAGCTGCTACTTTAATCCTCTCTTGTCTGGATGGGGAACACATGCCCTCAGGTGACATACACACAGAGGCGGAGCTAAAACCAAAGCCTAACGGCAGGAGCTTTGTGAACAAAGGGAAATATCTCCGTGCAGCCTCAGGAGCAGTGGATTAAATCCCCACAGTTAACTTCATGTACCCTGCATCAGTGGACTACCTGAATAGACAACGAATATTTCCAAAATTGAGGAGGTGGACTTTGGGAGCAATTATAGACTTAGGGTTTGCTGTATGCAACTGACTTGTTTCTCATTTTTAGGTTTATCTTAGTATAGTTTTTAGTGCTCGATATCATTGGTGGATTGTTTATTGGTTTGGTTGCACTCTTTTTTTTGGTTGCTACTTTTTAAAATTTTTTTATTTTAATAATTTTTTATTTACTTATTTTATTTTATTTATTTATTTATTTTTCTTTCTTTTTTTCTCTCTCTTCTTCTGAGCCATGTGGCTGACAGGGTATTGGTTCTCTGGGCTGGTGTCAGGCCTGAGCCATTGAAGTGGGAGAGCCGAGTTCAGGACATTGGACCACCAGAGACTTCTCGGCCCCATGTAATATCAATTGGCGAGAGCTCTCCCAGAGATCTCTGTCTCAACGCTAAGACCCAACTCCACTCAAAGGCCAGCAAACTCCAGTGCTGGACACCCCATGCCAAACAACTAGCAAGACAGGAACAAAACCCCACCCAATAGCAGAGAGGCTGCCTAAAATCACAGTAAGTTCACAGACACCCCAAAACAGACCACTGGATTCAGCCCTGCCCACCAGAAGGACAAGATCCAGCCCTAACCACCAGAACACAGGCATCAGTCTCCTCTACCCGGAAGCCTACACAAGCCCCTGAACCAACCTTACCCACTGGGGACAGACACCAAAAACAACGGGAACTACGAACTGGCAGCCTGTGAAAAGGAGATGCCAAACACAATACATTAAACAAAATAAGAAGACAGAGACATATGCAGCAGATGAAGGAGCAAGGTAAAAACCCACCAGACCAAACAAATGAAGAGGGAATAGGCAGTATACCTGAAAAAGAATTCAGAGTAGTGATAGTAAAGATGATTCAAAATCTTGGAAAAAAAATGGAGAAAATAAAAGAAATGTTTCACACGGACCTAGAAGAACTAAAGAATAAACAAACAATGATGAACAACACAATAAATGACATTAAAAATTCTCTAGAAGGAATCAAGAGCAGAATAAATGAGGCAGAAGAACGAATAAGTGACCTGAAAGATAAAATAGTGGAAATAACTATCACAGAGCAGAATAAAGAAAAAAGAATGAAAAGACTTGAGGACAGTTTCAGAGACTTCTGGAACAATATTAAACATACCAACATTCGAATTATAGGGGTCCCAGAAGAAGAAGACAAAAAGAAAAGATCTGAGAAAATATTTGAAGAGATTATGGTTGAAAACTTCCCTAACATGGGAAAGGACATAGTCAATCAAGTCCAGGAAGTGCAGAGAGTCCCATACAGGATAATCCCAAGGAGAAACACATATTAATCAAACAATCAAAAATTAAATACAAAGAAAAAATATTAAAAGCAGCAAGGGAAAGCAACAGATAACAAACAAGGGAATCCTCATACGGTTAACAGCTGATCTTTCATGAGAAACTCTACAAGCCAGAAGGGAGTGGCAGGACACATTTAAATTGATAAAAGGGGAAAACCTACAACCACGATTACTCTACCCAGCAAGGATCTCATTCAGATTTGACAGAGAAATTAAAACCTTTACAAGCAAAAGCTAAGAGAATCCAGCACAACCAAACTAGCTTTACAACAAATGCTAAAGGAATTTCTCTAGGCAGGAAAAACAAAGAAGGAAAAGAACTACAAAAACACACTCAAAAATGGTGATAGGAACATACATATCAATAATTACCTTAAATGTAAATGGATTAAATGCTCCAACCAAAAGACATAGACTGGCTGAATGGATACAAAAACAAGACCCATATATATGCTGTCTACAAGAGACCCACTTCAGACCTAGGGACACGTACAGACTGAAACTGAGGGGATGCAGAAAGATATTCCATGCACGTGGGAATCAAAAGAAAGCTGGAGTAGCAATTCTCATATCAGACAAAATAGACCTTAAAATAAAGACTATTACAAGAGACAAAGTAGGTCACAATAAAATGATCAAGGGATCAATCCAAGACAAAAACATAATGATTGTAAATATTTACGCACCCAACATAGGAGCACCTCAATACATAGGGCAAATGCTAACAGAAATAAAAGGGGAAATCGACAGTAACACAGTAATAGTAGGGGACTTTAACACCCCACTTTCACCAATGGACAGATCATCCAAAATGAAAATAAATAAGGAAACACAAGCTTTAAATGACACATTAAACCAGATGGACTTAATTGATATTTATAGGACATTCCATCCAGAAACAACAAAATATAATTTCATCTCAAGTGCTCATGGAACATTATCCAGGACAGATTATATCTTGGGACACAAAAAAGCCTTGGAAAATTTAAGGAAATTTAAATTGTATCAAGTACCTTTTCTGAGCACAACGCTATGAGAGTAGATACCAATTACAGGAAAAAAAACTGTAAAAAATACAAACAGGTGGAAGCTAAACAATACACTACTAAATAACCAACACACCACTAAAGAAATCAAAGAGGAAATCAAAGAATAGCTACAAACAAATGACAATGAAAACACGATGACCCAAATCCTATGGGATGCAGCGAAAGCATTTCTAAGAGGGAAGTTTATAGCAATACAATCCTACCTCAAGAAACAAGAAAAATCTCAAATAAACAACCTAACCTTACACCTAAAGCAATTAGAGAAAGAAGAACAAAAAAAAAAAAAAAAAAACCAAAGTTAGCAGAAGGAAAGAAATCATAAAGCTCAGATCATAAATAAAGGAAAAAGAAATGAAGGAAACGATAGCAAGGATCAATAAAACTAAAAGCTGGTTCTTTAAGAAGATAAACAAAATTGATAAACCATTAACCAGACTCATCAAGAAAAAAAAGGGAGAAGACTCAAATCAATAGAATTAGAAATGAAAAAGGAGAAGTAACAACTGACGTGGCAGAAATACAAAGGATCATGACAGATTACTACAAGCAACTATATTCCAATAAAATGGACAACCTGGAAGAAATGGACAAATTCTTAGAAACGCACAACCTTCCAAGACTGAACCAGGAGGAAGAAACAGAAAATATGATCAGACCAAACACAAGCAGAGAAATTGAAACTGTGATTAAAAACCTTCCAACAAACAAAAGCCCAGAGCCAGATGGCTTCACAGGCGAATTCCATCAAACATTTAGAGAAGAGCTACACCTAATCTTCTCAAACTCTTCCAAAATATAGCAGAGAGAGGAACACTCCCAAACTCATTTTACAAGGCCACCATCACCCTGATACAGAAACCAGACAAGATGTCACAAAAAAAGAAAACTACAGGCCAATATCACTGATGAATATAGATGGAAAAACCCTCAACAAAATACTAGCAAACAGAATCCAACAGCACATTAAAAGGATCATACACCATGATCAAGTGGGGTTTATTCCAGGAATGCAAGGATTCTTCAAAATACACAAATGAATCCATGTGATACACCATATTAACAAATTGAAGGATAAGAAACATACGATCATCTCAATAGATGCAGAAAAAGCTTTTGACAAAATTCAACATCAATTTATGATAAAATCTCTCCATATATTAGGCATAGAGGGAACTTACCTCAACATAATAAAGGCCATATATGACAAACCCACAGCCAACATCATTCTCAATGGTGAAAAACTGAAACCATTTCTTCTAAGATCAGGAACAATACAAGGTTGCCCACTCTCACCACTATTATTCAACATAGTTTTGGAAGTTTTAGCCACAGCAATCAGAGAAGAAAAAGAAATACAAGGAAACCAAATTGGAAAAGAACAAGTAAAGCTGTCACTGTTTGCAGATGACATGATACTATACACAGAGAATCCTAAAGAGGCTACCAGAAAACTACTAGAGCTAATCAATGCATTTGGTAAAGTAGCAAGATACAAAATTAATGCACAGAAATCTCTTGCAATCCTACACACTAATGATGAAAAATCTGAAAGAGAAATTAAGGAAACACTCCCATTTGCCACTGCAACAAAAAGAATAAAATACCTAGGAATAAACCTACCTAAGGAGACAAAAGACCTGTATGCGCAAAACTATAAGACACTGATGAAAGAAATTGAAGATGATACAAACAGATGGAGAGATATACCATGCTCCTGGGCTGGAAGAATCAACATTGTGAAAATGACTCTACTACCCAAAGCAATCTACAGATTTGATGCATCCCTTTCAAACTACCAATGGCATTTTTCACAGAACTAGAACAAAAAATTTCACAATTTGCATGGAAACACAAAAGTCCCTGAATAGCCAAAGCAATCTTCAGAAAGAAAAATGGAGCTGGCGGAATCAGGCTCCCTGACTTAAGACTATACTACAAAGCTACAGTTATCAAAACAGTATGGTACTGGCACTGAAAACAGAAATAGATCAAGGGAACAGTATAGAAAGCCCAGAGATAAACCCACACACATATGGTTACCTCATCGTTGATAAAGGAGGCAAGAATATACAGTGGAGAAAAGACAGCCTCTTCAATAAGTGGTGCTGGGAAAACATGACAGCTACATGTAAAAGAATGAAATTAGAACACTTCATAACACCATACACAAAAATAAACTCAAAATGGATTAAAGACCTAAATCTCAGGTCAGAAACTTTAAAACTCTTAGAGGAAATCAAAGGAAGAACACGCTTTGACATAAATCACAGCAAGATCATTTTTGACCCACCTCCTAGAGAAATGGAAATAAAAACAAAAATAAACAAATGGAACTTAATGAAACTTAAAATATTTTGCACAGCAAAGGAAAACATAAACAAGACGAAAAGAAAACCCTCAGAATGGGAGAAAATCATTGCAAATGAAGCAACGGACAAAGGATTAATCTCCAAAATATACAAGCAGCTCATGCAGCTTAATATCAAAAAAACAAACAACCCAATCCAAAAATGGGCAGAAGACCTAAATAGACATTTCTCCAAAGACAATATACAGATTGCCAACAAACACACGAAAGGATGCTCAACATCTCTAATTAGAGAAATGCAAATCAAAACTACAATGAGGTATCACCTCACATCGGTCACAATGGCCATCATCAAAAAATCTACAAACAATAAAGGCTGGAGAGGGTGTGTAGAGAAGGGAACCCTCTTGCACTGTTGGTAAGAATATAAATTGATACAGCCACTATGGAAAACTGTATGGAGGTTCCTTAAAAAACTAAACTAGAACTACCATATGACCCAGCAATCCCACTACTGAGCATATACCCTGAGAAAACCATAATTTAGAAAGAGACATGTACCACAGTGTTGATTGCAGCACTATTTACAATAGTCAGGACATGGAAGCAACCTAAGTGTCCATCGACAGATGAATGGATAAAGAAGATGTGGCACATATATACAATGGAATATTACTCAGCCATAAAAAGAAACAAAATCGAGTTATTTGTAGTGAAGTGGATGGACCCAGAATCTGTCATACAGAGTGAAGTAAATCAGAAAGAGAAAAACAAATATCGTTTGCTAACACATATATAAGGAATCTAAAAACAAAAAATGGTTCTGATGACATAGGAGCAGGACAGGAATATAGACTCAGACGTAGAGAATGGACTTGAGGATACAGGGAGGGGGAAGAGTAAGATGGGATGAAGTGAGAGAGTGAGATTGATATATATACCCTACCAAATGTAAAATCAATAGCTAGTGGGAAGCTGCTGCATAGCAGAGGGAGATCAGCTCGGTGCTTTGTTACCACCTAGAGGGGTGGGATAGGGAGGGTGGGAGGGAGATGCAAGAGTGAGGGGATATGGAGATATATGTATACCTATAGCTGATTCACTTTCTTATACAGCAGAAACTAACACAACACTGTAAAGCAATTGTACTCCAATAAAGATGTTTAAAAAAATGACAGCCCATAGAACAGGAGAAAATGTTTGCAATCATATATTTGATAAGGGACTTTTATTTAGAATATAATAAAAAACTATTACAACTTAATAATAAAAAGATAAATAACCCAATTAAAAATTGACAAAGGAGGGACTTCCCTGGTGGTCCAGTGGTCAAGACTCCCCGCTACAAATGCAAGGAGTGCAGATTCGGACCTTGATTGGGGAACTAAGATCCCACATGCTGCATGGCACAGCCACACACACACACAAAAAAGGCAAAGTATCTTTACAGGCATTTTTCAAAAGAAGATATACAAATGGCCAATAAGCATGTGAGAAGATGATCAACATCATTATCCGTCAAGGAAGTGCAAAGCAAAACCACACTGAGATACTATTTCACACCCCCAAGGAGGGCTGCAATCAAAAAGGCAAATGATAGCAAGTGTTGGCAAGGATGTGAAGAAAGTGGAAACCTCACACACTGCTGGTGGGAATGTAATAATGCAGCCACTTTGGAAAACAATCTGGCAGTTCCTCAAAAGGTTAAACATGGAGTTACCATATGACCCAGCAATTCTACTCCTCAGTCTATACCTAACAGAAATGAAAATGTATGTCCACACAAAAACATGTACACAAATGTTCATACAAACATTATTCATAATGGTCAAAAAGTGGAAACAACCCAAATACCCATCAAGTAAAATGTGGTATAACCATACAATGGAATATTACCTGGCAATAAAAAATGAATGAAGTACTGCTACATGGTACAACATGGCTGATTCTTTAAAGCATTAAGAAGGAAAGCTAAGTGAATGAAGTCAGTTACAAAGAATCACAAGGTGTATGAGTCCTTTTGCTTAAAATGTCCAGAATAGGCAGATCTATAGAGACAAAGTATATTAGTGGTTGCCTAGGGCTGTCGGGAAGGAGAAGTAAAAAGGGGAATAATTGCTAATGGGTATGAGAGTATTTTCAGGGTGACCAAATGTTCTAAAACTGATTGCAGTGTTATTTTTCTGGATTTTGTGAGTTTATAGCATTTGTCATCTTTTAAAAATTTATAATTTGTTGTGATTTGTTCTCATTCTAAATAAGTAGTCTCTTCTGTAAAGATAAATAAATAAATAAATAAATTTCGTCCACAAAATCAGTAAAAATAAAATTAAATTAAATTTTAAAAAAGACTGCTCTCAGACCATGACGTGGACTCAATGGGGGGGAAAGGATCTCAGTAGTTAACTGAACCTTTGAAATAATTCTCTAATCCTTCCTCTCCTCGCCATTCTCACTGTCACTGCCTTCGAGCTGCTTCATCATGCTTTTCTGGACTCCTGCATAAACTGGGGGATGGTTTGTTCCTCCTTCAGACTCATCCTCCAAACTTCTTGTCCTCTTTGCACAGAGCTTTCACAGCAAGTTTTCTAAAACACTTATCCAACCAGTCTCTCATGGGCTTAAAAACTTTCCCAGCAATCAGGCTCCAAAGGAATGTCGGCGTGACATTTGCATTCTGTCCTTGCTTCTCACGGCTCCCTCCATTCCCAACTCCTGGACTGCTCCACTTTCCCTGAGAATGGGTGGGCTTTGTATATCCCATCTCTTTACAAGGTTCTTCCCCAACCCTCCTGAACATTCCTACTCATCTCTTGTCTCCTGGGAGTGCTGCCTTTTCTGTGGCATCTTCTAGAATTCTCCAAGTGGAGTTTCTGTTCTCTCCTCTACTCCCACCTTCTGTGGGTCCTTCATGACAGCACAAGTCCCTTCATGTGGGCTGTATAGATTTGTTTGGGCTTTTCACCACCCCTCCAGGCTTATGGGTCTTTATGGTCTCAATGTCTAGCACCATGTTGTGATAAAATAGGTGCTCAGTAAATTCTGGTTAAATAAGTAAGTGAATTGGAAAGCGTTTGAGTTGCTAGATAAAATAGATAACATCACTTATGGGATTTCTTGCCAGTCTGCACACTTCTTGTAACTGCTATATATTTACCATGTAATAGTTGAGAATAAATATGCATTATATCATTTCTGTAAACAACATGGCTAAATCGGCTCAATTTAATACAATCTATAAATGACAAATTTGCAAAATGCCTCTCTCTCTAAACCTAATTTGAGACAACCACTGACATAAATGTGGTGAAGTTTGAAAATAAAAATAAAAAAACTTCAAAGTGGCCTGCTTTTCCCATAAGGCAAGTTACAGAATCACACGTAATAATCTCTGTTTTCTTCTAAGTGATGAATTTGAGCATCTTGAAAACTGTGGGAAAAAAATTGAGAAAGACAGAACGAGAGTGAGAAAGAATGGGCAGCACTGAATTGCCATGATTATGCCGGCCACGGTGAGGCTGGCCCGCTGCTGCATCCAGAAGAAACATTATCTTAATGCGACCCTGAGTACATGGTGGCAACCATGAGAAAAAAGTATAAAGGAAGAAATACAGGTATTTTTATTCATTTATAATTGCACAAATGTTACAATTTATGTTCTCTTTCTCTTACTGCCAGTGTGACAAAATAGAAAACTATATACCAGTTTATTTTAAAAATCTACACTACATAAAAAATAAAAGATGTATCAAGTCTGTCAACTTTGTTTTTTTCCTTCATTATATAGACTATTAAAAATTCCAGAGGGAAACTTGTAGAAATAGCATGGAGCTGATTGTTGTTAACTTAACTCTCTAGGCAAAGTATACATTATTCCCTCTCTGTGTACCTACTACGGAAAAAGAAAAACCAAAAACTCCTTTTGAAAAAACTCACATGATTAATGGCAGAATCTTTACTGAATTTACTCTAACCATAGGTTTTTAAATTAATCCTATCAGCCTCTTCAAAACAGAACTAAAGTGTTGGTATATTATCAGAAACTGTCCTTTTGTTATTTGCACTGAAACCCACCTCCTCCAACACACAGCTCTTCTCCAGTAATACCTGTGAGTTGCATATTATCCTTCTACAGACAAAGAAATGGCAGCACTGAAAGAGTAAGTACCGTTTGTATATTTCACAGCCACTAAACGGAAGGGCTGAGGTTCAAACCTAGGAAGGCATGACTTTAAACCCAAGCTCCATCGACAGCTCCAGGTTTGACACATACCTGTCACATATGTCACAAGCCATCCAACATTCAACAGACTCTGTACCACTCCTACCGTGGGCCGGGCCTTGTGCTAAGAAGGACACAGCTGTGAGGCCCACACAAGGGTCCTTTCCTTCATGGAGATATTCCCTCAGTCCCTGGCAGACAGCATTGATTAACAGTGAGTTTTCGCCTAGCCAGGATGCAGCTTCAGCATGCTCACCACAGCAGCCCTGCCATCCAGGCAGAGAGGGCATTATTATATACCCAGGCCACACTGTGCTGCCTCCTGAGATGGGATGCTTAGACTAAAGACCAGAGTCATAAAAACAAATAGAAATGGAATGTGATGGGGCTTCTGATCTATTTGGCTATGACATCCTCAGTAGTGGCGTGTCCATGTAAAGGAAGGACAAAAACTAAAAGAAACATGTTTAATTCAGGAATTTTTTAGAAAATGTAGCACATCAATTCCACCTGTTCTACCTGCCAAAATTTTAGCCTTCCTTCAAGGCCCTTCCAGCCCAATGTCACCTCCTCTTGGAAGCCTTCCTAGATTCTCCAGCCAGTTGTTTGTCTTCTGTGATCCTGAAATACTTTGTACCACTAAGTGTTTCTGATATTTACCCCTAGTTGAGTGAGCTGGGTATATGGTACCGCTGTGAGTACACTCATATCCAAGCTTGTCCTAGAATATGACCACTGTTGCTGCTTCAGCTCTTGCTGCCATATTACCCCCTCCCAACGTTCTGGGAGTATCTAAACTATGGACAGGAAAGCAGGCACTTTTAGCAGCATTCTAGTCAACCTAGTTCTCACCAGTTCAGGGGATGATGTACAAAGCTGTGTAGTCTTGCTTCTCCTCTGCTGCTATACTTTCTGTCTTGGGTGTGTCTGTCACCCCACCCTCTGGGGTTAAGATGGTGGGAAATGGCCACCTCCCTACATTCAGTAGTCACTGGGCACTGCTAGCCTGGCTGGACACACTGAGACCCTCACCCTATGTTCAACTCCCAGAGCTTTCATGAAGAGAAAGAGGACTAACCTTCTTGCTCTCCGAATCACTATTGTCTTCTTTTTGCCACTGACCATTTTCTCTTCCTTCTTTTTGCAAGTTTTTTCATCATTAAGCAGAGGATCTTTCCCAGTTAAATTCATATTATTTCACATTGAAAAAATCTCTGTCGCCTACAGGAAGAAACCTTCATAAGGGCAGATATTTTTCTATTTGTCCACTGTTATACCAGCATCTGTCATATAGTGGATGCTCAACAGATGTTTGTTGGATGAAGGGATGGGTGGATGGATGGATGGATGGATATATCTGTCTACACCTACCCTTGACTTACATGGGCCAAAGTAGTAAGGCACATTTGCACAGAATAAATTGTCACTGTCATAGCCTCTGATGTCCATTGGTCCTTAAATTTTATTTCTGCTCCAGAATTCCAGTCCCACTTTGAAAACTTTGTCCAGGTTTGCTTCTTGTGCCTATTCCTCTGGTTACCTGTTCACTATCTTTTCCAGGACATCCAGGGCTTCTCTGGTAGTGGACACTCTTTAAACAGCAAGATCACAGCATCTGTATCTTAGTGAAACACACCCTCCCCATTTAGTGCACTCCAGGGACTAAACTAATCATTCCCAAACACCCGTAAGCGTGTGGTCTTCTTAAAATGAGTATTATAATCACTGGCAGTCATCTAGCAGGTAAATTACGGACATGGGATGCAGTTTAAGAAGTTGAAAATATGGTTGCTTTCTAAGGGTTAAACTAATTAAATCAGTACCTAACAGGAGGTGACAGAATTGACTTTGAGACTCAGGGGAAAGTCACTTCACCAGGGCCTGCTTAGTAATATTAACACATCTAAAAGGAAGAGGGAGGTACAGACTGAGAACAGAGTGTGTGGGAGGGGGCTGTGTGCATGCTCCCCCAACTGTGTCCAGCAGCAACTGTAATTACTATGTTTAATGCTTGATTTATGCCAACTCCAATACTTATATTGATTTACCACAGTGGTCCTCAGACTGAGCAGACATCAGAATCCTTCGAAGGGTTTGTTAAAGCCCGGAGTTCTAGCCCCCATCTCGGAGTTTTCCATACAGTACGTGGGGTTGGCGGGTGCCCAAGAACTTGACTTTTCTCATAAACTCCCAGCTGATGTTGCTATTGCTGATCCAGGGATGCCACTTTGAGGACCACTGACTTAGGTGGATGTTTCACCAACGCTTTGGCAAAGCCCAAAGAGGCAGCCCCACTGCATTTGGCTTCCAGAGAGTTTAAATGAAATCCCCTTCCCAGCCACAACGCATACCGTAGGTATGATATAACTGACATAAATCAAACACAAAAGTAGTTACAGGCCCTATAAAATGTGAAGTACTTACAGGCTTAGAATTTCAATTTCAACCTCTATAAGGCTGATTATTTCCCCCTAAGCACTGATCCTCTCACCATGATTACTGCCACCTGGTACTTAGTAAAATCTAGATATTAGCAGACAAATTATTTAGAGTATTCCCTGGTATAAACAGTAAAAAGAGTAGTCCAGAACTTCATATTTATTTATTTATTTAGTGTTTATCTACTTACTATATATTTATTTAGTAATTATTAGTTGTCATTTTTATTATTTAGATTTTCTTACTTTTATGTTTATTCTTGTATTTGTTTATTATTTTATTATTTACTATTGTTTTATTATTTATATAATCAAAGAATTAGTATTAATAATACTATCTGACACCGTGTTTCAGGCATCGTTTGAAGACTTTTGTTTATATTAACATAAACAATTCTCTCTACAAACTTATCTCCATTTTGCAGATAAGGAAATTGAGGCCGAGAGAGGTTAAGTGACTTGTGCAAGGTCTCACAGCTCCTAAGTGGCAGAACTGGGTTCCAATGCCAGGCAACCTGGCTGAACCATTCATGCTTTTAATGACCATACTCTGTGGTGACACGATAATTCAATAAATTGTAGTAAATGCATTTAAGCATCAATTATTCACTAGGTATTAATTTTTGTTTAAGAAGTGACAAGATAATTCACACTTGGAGAGACCATTTTATAAAATAAAACGAGATACAAAGATTCTCTTGTTCACATGCAGCACTATCTGTTCTCAATAACTCTTCAACATCTGTTTGATGCCTTTATCTGCCCAGCTTAACTTCTTTGCATTTTTTCAGAGAAAATATTGACTCTAGATCAGTCAGTTTCCTACCAACTTAATACACCCTGTTCCTTAATAATAACAATCTGTTTTATTATTATAATAAAAGCATACACGTGTGCTGCTATTAGGTTAAGTCCTTGATGAATCCTCACCAGAGCCCAAGGAGTAAGGTGTAATTTCTTTTCAGTGTACCTGTGGTAAATCTGAGGCTTCTGGAGTTTAGAATGACTTACCTCAGATCATATGGTTAACGAGTGGCAAAGCTCAGATCTGAACCCATCCTCTCTTCTGACTCAGAGGGGCAAGCCTATCATTGTTGTAGCACATGAGAATCACCCGCACAGACTTCAGAGAGGCAAAAGCCAGAGGCAGGGTGGTGTCGTGGAGGACAGAGGTACCAGCCTTGCTGGCAGCTTGGCTTGCTCTTGGGCCCTCTGTGACGTGGAGCAAGGCACATCCTTCTCCAGAATTCAAGGTGCCTGAGGTCAAGGAGGCAGCAGCCCATATGAATTCTAAGGTCTATTCCAAATCCAAATCTTACATTTCCCCTTCTAGGTTTTTATTAAAGATTTCCTTCCTGGCTCACTCAGACAGAACACCTCCATCCATGGGCTCTCCCTGACTCATCCCCCCACCTTCCATTACCCAGCACAAGATACTTCAGGCCCCTTACCCTGCATTCCATCAACACATAAAGGCATAGGATAAACGCTCCATTATTTGGCAATGATTCAAAAATGTTCTGCGTTCTTCTCTACTTTTTTTATATATGTCTTTTCTTTCAAACTTATTACTAAATTGTTCCATGAGTAGGACCGAGCTTTTTTCTTATGTTTTACCTCCAAGGCCTCAATGAAGGTATCAATCAATAAAATTGTAAATTTCTTAAGGAAGAACGACCACTTACTGTTCATTTCTTCTCCTACATTGAGTCTAATTATAGCCCAGTTTCTGCCAAAGAGTAGCTAAGACACTAATGTTTGTTAAAATGTACTGATTTCTCAAAGGAAGCTGTAAAAGGGAGGCAACCATCAATTTCTGTCTCCCAAAGGAGGTTTCTGGACATGTTTCCAAACTAGTTATCTGCCATTCTAAGTATTTTCACGGATTTACTTTGCCATTTGGAAGGTCTAAATCTACAGATCTTCAGATCATACAGAATCTGAATGCTTCTGTCACTTTTTTTCTAAGTGCTCCCCCCACGAAGGGCAAAGTGAATACAGGTCTGGAGGGAGGGGCATGGGGAGGAGGACGGGGAAAAGAACATTTCGTATCAACATTCAGATTTGATGTACATTATGTGCCGCAGGATCCAGGAGGTAAGGACTCTGCCAGCTGGGGGTTGTGATTCCAGAGGAAACAGCTGTTTTGAGATTAGGGGAACAAAGGAAGTTTCAGGCCGGAAGGAGAGCAGGAAGCCACTTCAGTTCCTCTGAGTGTCTGTTGTAACTACTTCTCCTACTAGGCCTGTGAGCCCTGCACTCCATGTTCCCTGAGACAAATTAATGTGGGAAAAAAAAATAAAACAGCAAACAAATTTTTTATTGAGTTTGTCCTTTGGCTCGGTTTAAGCTAATGGTTCCTGGTTTTTGCAAGCTCAACTCACAGCCTTGCTACCTCATGGAATTGTACCCCCCTGCCCTGGTAGCAGGTCATAAAACATTTTTAAAACAGCTCCCTACTGTGGGAATGAAATTTTTGTTCAGTAAAGACGCTGTATTTTAAACTCTCCACCTCCCACGTGCAGCTTTAGACTTCTCCCACACAAATGTCTCTCCCTCACAGCTGCTTTCCTTCTCTCTCTTAACAGAATAAAGAATCCTCTTAAAATATCAAGTAATTAAAGCTCTTCATGGGTGAACTCACCCATTGAGAGGGATCCTTGAATATATGAAAAGGTGGCTCCATCAAATTCTAAATTTGTTTTTAAAAAACCCAACATATTAACATGTTATTTTTCTGAATTTTGCCAGTAAAAGAACTAATTTTGTTCCAACACAATATATATCCATTTTTCTTTAACTTAATGGCTTTATATTTCCAAGCTCATCTAGGGGAAAATTCCCATTGACCAGAACAGGTTAGAGAGAGACTAAATAGCTACCTACATTTATTATTTTTTCCTTGGGTGCAATCATAATTTGTGTTCCCAGATAAATGGAGTGAGAAACCAAGACTAGGGAAAGTGAGAAGAAATGATGATAGGAAACAAATGGAGTGGTCTTTTCTTTTTTTAATTGCCTCCTTGTTACTTGGAGGGAAAAAAAAAAAAACCTTCCTAGACAGCACACTCAAGTCCATGTCTGCTAATCGGGCTGTGATGTGTTTGACTTTAATTTGTGCAACCAGCCCCCCTCTCAGGCCTTGTGCAGATGTCATGTCCTTTTAACATCAGCAGCCACTGGCCTCATTCTCATCCTCTGAAACATGTTCCCTGGAAGAATCTTATAACCAGCCAGGATGGGGAAGCAATCCTGAATTCAGGCAAAAGCAAAAAGCAAATTGGGCTTGTGTCGAAATATTTAGGCAATTTTACTTGCAATGAGATGTTTTCATTTTCCTCTATTTGGGCTTACGTGTAAACAGAGGGTGTGTTTAAGAAGTAACCGTGGAAGGGAAATAGATTTAATATCCTGTGATAAACCATAAAGGAAGAGACTATGAAAAAGAATGTATATATATGTGTAACTGAATCGCTTTGCTGTATAGCAGAAATTAACACAACATTGTAAATCAACTATACTTCAATTAAAAAATGTTTAATAAATAAATAAAATAAATAAATAAAAATAGTCATGGAGAAAAGCAACAGTCAGGCGCGATTTAATACCTGCTCCTGATGTGTACATGCACAGTGTGAAATTTCCTCTTCCTGCGAGGAAAATGGTGAAAAGGACAATTCTTTCACTACCCTTGCTGCCAAGGAACCCAGGTGGATATTTCATTCCTCACTTACAGTCAGAAGAAGGATGAATACAAGAAACCTGACTTGCAGCTGTCCATGAAAGAGCCCCAGAATAGAAGTTCATATTGGCTTACAGGCAATGATCAGAATTCCAGAACACGCATTCAAAAAGCCATCTCACTCCTCACCGGTGAATTTGACTCTTCTCCTCTTTAAGTGACATTTCTCTTTAAAGACAAGGCTAACCATAGTTAGCCAATTGTTGAGAACTCTGAGGTTGCCTCACGGTTGTAGATTGCTTTGCTTCCTGTAGGAGACTGGGAATAAAAACAAAAAAAAGGGGGATGGGGCAGCCATGTGGGCCTGGTGTTCTAAGGGACTCTAGATGCCATGTGGTCCAAAAGCAGCGTCTCACGGAGGAAGAAATGGAGCCAGGGAAGATGTAGTGCCGGGCGAGATCCAAGCCTTGGATGGTAGGGCCAGGCAGGACCCCTATGACCTGTGAGCCTGCCTTTGCACAGCTCAAGGTGCCTTTCTCAATGGGTTTCAACCTTGTAGGTTCTCTTTGATAAGACAGAAGGATAAAAGTGTAGGCCAAAGAGACAGATGAAGGAGGGCAGGAGAGGTTAGAGGCAAGAGATAAGAGAGACACTAGGGGTGCAGGGAAGCCTGTGTAGGGAGTCAGAGCCGGAAGGTTAGGGAGGGAAATCTTTAAATTTCCATTCTGCCCGCTCTCTTTTTCCCATGATTACTTACGATGGTGAGAATTGGTTAAACTACATTTTGAGGCTTTTTTCTTTTCCTTGGATAGCAATAATTAGTTGTGTCAAGATGACTACTCAAATGACAATGTGATTTCAATGAGAAAAAGTTGCAGAATAAACTATAATTATTTGGACAGTCATTTGATCAGGTTTTCTTTTCCTTGTCACATTTTAAATGATTTATGAAGTTATATGTGGGTGTCTGCTGAAGAGGTTACTTAACATGTTTTAAAGTCATTTTTTTTTTTTATTCTTTTCCATTTCAAGTGCATAACAGTTTGGGGGACTTTTTTTTGTCCCTTCACTTTCAGTTTGGTTTAGATAGAATAATAGGCCAGTTAAGCTAATTTAAACTCCAATGTCACTTGCTCTTGACATTAGCAATCTTAAAAAGTAACATTTTTCTTTGTCAAGTAGTCTAAAATATGCATCACTGCACCTAGCAACACATTTCCTAAAGTAAATTCCTTGAAGCATTAGACCAGTAAAGATGGTCTCAGAAAAAGAGATTTGTGGTTAAAAAAAAAAAAAAATAGAGAAACAGCATGAGTATATCCTCCACTGAGAAACTACAAGCTACTTTGCATATTAAAGGTTCTGGGAAGTTCCACATTTAATACAACTCTTTGACAAAGTTTAAATCAGCATTTCTCGCTTTTTTGACCCAGAGTCTCTTTAGTTTCCTAAAATTTACTAATATTTTTGGGGATTATGTTGCACAAAAAGCACTTTGGAAAATGTTGATTTAGCTGATATACACAAAATTCAATTGTATAATGTTCAGCCACTGTCTTTCTCCAACCAAGAAAAAATAATTAGAAAATGAGTGCACCAAGGGTGAATGTTCTGAAAATCGAAAATCGAAATATTTTGACCATGGGGGAAATAACAGCTTTAAAGGAGAGTTCCCAGAAAATTTTGCCTTGAAAATATTTTAGAGAGGTGTGAATTTGACATAGTTTAATGGCAATTCTCAACACCCATCACATCCGTACTCTGCAACTCCTGAGTCTTGCTTTGTAATCATCCTCTTAGAGCCCTCCTGGATTCAAACAAGTTCTGCTACAGTTGATTTCAAGTGGCAGCTAGAGGAGTCATTTATAATCACTAGACCTGGAGTTCAGTACCTGGGATGCTTGTACTGGTTAGAAAGGTCAAGTAACAAGGTCGTGTCTATGAGCAAGGCACAGTAACATCTTTGAATGGCAAGGGGATTGTTTCCCTTTTATCTTTTATTAAAGGGGATCAGGTGTTTGCCCATAAGAATTGCACTCCAAGCAACATGCAGTTCTATTCTGGAATATGCCCATAAACTAGAGATATGTCTGTTTAAATAAACATAAAAGCATGAATATCCTACAGCCAAATGAGACAGTGGCATTTAGGAGTAAAGGCAGACAAAAATCCACTTAACTTTACTTACTTTTTTTTTTCCTTCCTGAATGAATGACTTTAACTTTGAGATTATCTAGATTTTCCCAGAACAAAGAACAAATAATCACACACATTCTAATATTTATATATGTCCCTTGGTATATTTTCTAATTTGCATCCTGCAAAAACAAGCACATAAAAGGGGATTTTTTAAATCGAAGGACTGTAAATATTGTCCCTGAAATGATAGAAAATTTATTAAAGAATTCAGGCCAACGTTCTTGCTCAGAATAAGGTGTATTCTTTACTTTTCTGTGCTCGGTCGCACTCTCCTATTCTTCAAGTCAGACTAGAGGGGGATTATTAGTTGCACTAGCCTCAGCGTTTTTGTATCTACTTATTTTGAAACCTTTCATTTGTTGCGACAGCTGCAAGGTGTCCCTTCAAGGATTTTGCTTTTTTGATTTATACTTTTATACACTCAAATCTCAATTGAGATATCCGAGCTTCATTCTATTTTCTGACCTTACACTATCAAGCCGGAGTGACCCCCAATCTCTTAGGACTGGGCTACATTCCAAACCAGGTTATGGAAGGACAAGGGCAGAGAATCAAAGCCACACATCACCCCGGCCCCAAGGAGACACTTCATGTAAAGCCGAGTGAAGGCCAGCCAATCGGCAGACCTCATTTATTCACCCACGTGAGAATTCTCAACTCTCCACCCTTTGAACTTTTGACATTATTCTTGAGTGTGTGTAAGTCCTGTTTATTCCAAACACAAAAGCCAGACAGATGTTCAGTTTGGCATGGAAATTGGCTTCATGGAAATAAATGTTCTTTCTTTTCCGATCTTTTTTTTTCCTGGTGGGGATGCACACCGCCTGACATGCATCGTAGTTGCTGACATATTAGTGACTCTTCCCTGCATCTGTTTCTGGCTATTGTTCTCCTCATGACACACCTGTCATTGTGCCCACGCAGTGAGGCGTTTCAGATAATATAAACCCCTCCGAGCCTGGTCAAATGGACGTGCTAGTCAATAAGGCTGTGCGCTAATGTATCTGGAAATCAACTCAGCATGAGTGCCCGAGCACTTTTCTGCCCTCCCAGCCCCCATGTCAGGAGGATTGTGTTCACTTAGATAGATGCTATCTTGGTTGGAGAGAGAAAGACACTGGAATCCACCTTCCAACAGAAATCTTTTCAAAATGCTTATTTCCACTGAACACCAAGTCTGATTTTTGGGTGGGGGTGGTGGGTATTAACCTGCTTAAATATAGATTTTAAAATATTATTCACGTTGATGTAAAAATGTAACTTTGGACTCTGTATGATGTATCCTTGCTTGTTACTGAGTGTGAACATGGATGTTGAGCCCTGGGTACCACGCCTAGACATGATACACATTCAACACACTAAGTTGTTCTTTTTATGGTAGTCACAGTGAGTCTAATAACACCCCAGGGAACTAAACATATGTTTATATCTTTGGGGCACATGTGAGGAAACTGGCTCACGGGGACCAAGTGGCTTGCCTCGCCCACGTCACACGTCCAGTAAATGGAAGAAGCTGTCACCTCCCCCACGTCCGTGGGAAGTGGTGATGACATCCTTGCCGTGGAGAAGCAGGAATGAGCACACTTCTTTGCAGTGTAAACCAGATTCATGGTCGGTTTATGGCAGGCTACCAAACAACTAAATGATCCCTCAAGTTGTTTAAATAACAACTCAAGTTCGGGTACAGGCTATTTCTAAACCCCAATTTATGTCCTATTGAAGAGCTATCCTCCTCTGTGAATGAGACCAAGATTGGGAACAAAGGAAAATAGCATCCTCTCTCTTTTCAATAGTGTCTTGTGAATGTTGTAAGTGGCAGTTGAATTGTCCTATTTATAAGGCCTTTGTTTTTCCTTACTGTAAACTCTTAAGGACACTCCATTGCCCAGTGCAATTCAATATGACTGGAGATCTCAGGGGTCTTGATCTCCACATATAGTGCACCACAGGAGTGATTTATAAACCACAATCCCAGAGCATCCCAGGACCGGGAATGAATTGAGGCTTCTAAGTGAACACAAGTGCTATGAATCCCAACGTTAGACCAGCACAAGAAATGTCCCTAAACTCATTTCCTGAAAGTGAGAACGGGGATGTGGTTGGAGGGAATTAGGGGGAACGGCAAACCCCATAAGGAATGAGGCTGGTACCCAATTAGCTTCTTTTCATATTATGGGTTTAGGGAGGCCAAGTAATCCCAAGATGGCTCCAGACATTTTCACGTTGGCAAAGAGGAACAATATCTCTTTTAATAGTGTGAGGTCGGAGGAGAAAAGGGCAGAGGGAGGAAAGGGGAGAGTTATCCTGAGGACTGTGAATGCTCATAATTCCCTGGGTATGAACATCCTTGCAAACAAAAGAAAGAAAGAAAGGAGATTAAAAAATTAATAACTTGAATGTGTGATCAATAAAAATAATTATCATCACACAGTCCATTTTTCATAAAGCACTCAGTGGCCTGAAAGTAATTTCTGACATGGATACAAGAGCAAAGCACTTGAAATGCACAATTACCCCAAATTTTCTCTTTTACAAAAGACTTTCCTGCTCAAATCTCAATGTGTTTTTTCTTCATGTCTTCTCTGCTCAACCGTTTGGTCTAAAGACAGTCAGGGAACTAAATATATATTAATTAGAACTCTTGGGGCTGGCATCAGTGAGATACAATTATACCAAAAGGATGCCATTCCGGGCTCTGATTGCTTCATTTAAATTCCTGAATAAAACATGAAATATCTTTAATGAGAAATGAATATAGTTGTCAGGAGGGAGTAGTTCTGATATTGTTACTGGTTGAGATGTAGAAGATGAAGATATAGTGTGAATACCTCCCATTTTATATAAAAATGATGGTTGTTAGAAAAGACAGATCCCTCTTTGGAGACGTCACGTGTGCAGCAAAATCAAAAAATTACAGAGCCTAACAGCACCATCTCCTCCAGAGGAACGGCAGCATTGGAGCTTCCGTGAATTCGCCGGCACAAACCCTCCCTGTCACCAGGAAAACGGATCGCCACCAACGGCATCGGTGAGAGCAAACACGTGTGGCTCCATTCAGCAAGTCACTTCTTCCTTCCAAGCAAGAGTCGGATACGATTTCACAGCCATAAACACTTTGTTGAGAGTAAAAGAGATCCATGCGCATGCGCACTTATCTCCAATCGCTGTCCTCCAAAACAGCCAGTGCTCCGAACAGGGGGAAGTGGGTTAGTAAAATCACACTGTCAAGGAGACGAGCTCCGCACGGCTTGTCTCTCAAGAGGCCAGGCCTCTTTGATCACAGGCCCTGGGCAGCCCAAGCCTGAGCCCCAGGCTCCGGAGAAAGCCTATTCACCTGTTGGGCTGCGGCTGGTATTTGCTTCTCTTCTTTCCAGGGGCTTCCCTTTATTCATCTTGTCTTTGATAATTCAAATAGCAGCACGCTACCTTCCATTCAGGCTGCACCTGTCTTAATCCCAGGTGACCTTCAGACGCTTTAGAAATATGACCAACAGTAATCAGTGCTTGGTCTGCCTGCCATTGAAACGGGAGGGCCAGTCTTCAGCCTGGGAGACTGGGAGGTGGGAGGGGCAGAACTGGCCAGCAATTGGTCTGGAGCAACAGAGGAAGAGGAGGGTCTATTTTTCCCCTGTATCACCCGTCACAGTGTCCCACCCCACACCCCACACCCGTGTCGCCCATCACAGTGCTGAGCTATTTTAAAAGATAGAATGCCACCTCCTTCTCTTTTTTCTAAGAGACACGATACGACTCTGCCTTTAGAAAGTAGATTGAGAGGCCAGGTGAAGCGACTGGGACGGTCAGTTGATAAAGATCTTGGCTTCCTGTTACTTTGCACAGCATCCTTTGGACAAGCAGGTGGGTATCCGTGTACAACTGCCGCAGGAAGGTACTGAGATGAATTGGGCTGGGTCGCTGCCTTTGCAGGGCTTATGGCAGCAATTTCCAAATTGCCGTTGCATGTGAAGTCTCTCCAAGATCTGCTCCCTGCCAGCTCTGCAGTCCATCTCTCACCCTGTGAGAGTGGAGGCTGCGATGCTGTGCTTCTAACCAAGTTCCCGGGTGATGCTGGCGTTGTTTGTCCCAAATGAGACTTTGAGTAGGAAGGATGTAGCTGGCTGAGCTTTCTGACTCTTCCATGCCTCCAGGTCTTCACTTGCATCGCTCTCTCTACCAGGACTCACCTCTTCCCCTGTCTGTCTCTCAGGACGTTGCTGTGTTCCCTGCAGTCCTCACTTCTGGGGCCCCCAAGAATCCTAAGGGCATCTTTTGTATCAAGTATGTATAACCTTTATTTGTACTTATTGATTTGACCCTTGCTGCCTCATCTGCTAGGTTGAAAACTACTGTTGAAAGAAACCATACATTTTATGTGTCTAGGCCAGTGCCTGACACATACTAAGAGTTCAAACAAAAAACCAAACTCATAGATACAGAGAAGAGAGGTGTAGTTGCCAGAGGGAAGGAATAAGAAGTAGGGTAAAATGGGTAAATGGGATCAAAAAGTACAAAGTTCCAGTTACAAAATAAATAAGTCATGGGGATGTAATGTGCAGCATAGCAACTGTAATAATAATACTGTACTGCATATTTGAAATTTCTAAGAGAATAGATCTTTAAAGTTCTCATGACGAGAAAAAAAATCTGTAACTGTGTATGGTGGTGGATGTTAACAAGACTTGTGATCATTTTGTAGTATATATTGACACAAATATTGAGTCTTATGTTGTACACCTGAAACTAATATAATATTATATATCAATTATAGCTCAATAAAAGTGTTCAAATAAACATTTGTTGACTAAATGGGTAAATAAATAAATGACGGAAATAGATAATATAACCTGTTGAGCTTTTCTAGGTTTATACCTTGCTGTGTAAAATAAATCCAAAGATCTGCTTTGTCCATGCTTGTATGAAGTGAAGAAATCCAGATAAGTAGGAAAATCACATGAAATTTTGTTTTTTCCTTCCATGAGACCAAATAACAATTTGGCTAACATGCTTTTACTTTTCACTAGTGACTTTTATTTTTCAAAAATTGATTAAATCAACCATTTGTTTGGATCTTGTCCTTTCATTTTTAAGCCTGTTCTATAATTGTCTTTTTGTTCAGGGATGGATCAATAATAGCAATGACGGTCCTAGCTAACTTTTACTGAGTGTTGCAGGAGTGTTTCACGTATGTTAACTCAATTCATCCTATCCAAACAATTTCCATACCCTCGCGAACAGACAAAGGAACAAAAGAACTGAGAGGTTAGTGTTCTTACCCAAAGTCCACCAATCATTGTATGGCCTAGTCTTTATCTCTGCAAAAAACAAAGCAAGAATATGAATGATAAAATTGCACAACAAGGGATTGAATTGACATAGGGAGAAGTTCCCGTGTCCGGACCTGTTGAAGCAGGTTGCCCAGATAGAATAGCCTTGACTTGAAACAGTTTAACATAAAATAACATAGATTTTAAGCATTTGCCAGCCTGGTCAGGAGATATGGAAAGCTGCATCTCGACCCAATTTGTGATTCCATGTTGTTATCTCTCTGTGTCCACATTTAGGATAACTGGGTGGGTCCAGTGAAAAGTGTCCTTGTTTCACTGCCAATTGGTTTTGACTTTGGTGTCCTAGACTTGCCCTGCTCAGGCCATCCTGGCCTTCCTCCCTCAAGGCTCTATCCTATGGCAGCCTCCCTCACTCCAACGGATGCAGCTGGGGGTTGGTTTGTGAGCACAGACCTAGGGGTCCCTCTGCATGGGTGGAGCCCCAGGAGTCACAGCCTACCCCCCTGCTTGTCATGTGTAAGCCAACTTGGTTTCAAGATCCCTCCCCATTTCCCTGTCGCCTGTGTACCCACTGGAGCTAAAGCCTCATCTGCTTGGCTTAGCATATTTAGGTCTTGCGAATTCCATTCCCTAAGTGGGGGGCAGGAGGGAAACAGAGGACAGAGACTACTTTCTGCTCCTTCTAATGTTCTGAAAATCTGTGTGGCACCTTCTCCAGGGACGTTGGATCCTTCTCTGTTTATTCCTGGTCCCTGTCTGGGGTCTTGCTAAGAAAGCCTGGAATATTACATTAGAGATTCTCAACTTTGTGAAACTGGCAGAGCCATGGGATGGCATCGCTAATCAGTCAGCACTGAGCTGGACACAGCCTCAGGACCTTCCTCAAAAGACAATGCCTGACAAAGCCTATCTTTCACCCCTAGATCCCAGCCTTGCTCTCACAGCTTGCCCACCAGATCCTAAACATCCTCCGTTGCCTGGATACCTGACTGTGGCTGACTTTAACCCTGGTGCCTACTTGAACCACAGATGCTTTGCCTCACTCCATAGACGCCCCCCCACCCCGCACTGGTCTTCTCAAGCCAGAATGGGTTCTCCTTGCCCACCCAACCCTGACGTCTTCCTTTTTACCCTCCTTCCACGTTGGTGATGATCCACCATGGTTTTCAGGTCAACCTTCCCAATTGAAGCTAAGTAGCTAAAATAACTAAATGAAGAATGACAAGCCCAAGGAAGAGATGCCTCTGCCATACATAAATTTCAGCCGTATTCAATGTCAGCAAGATTGTTGGTCACGTGAAAGTCTAACCATGACAATAGCTGTCAGTTAGTGCATGCATCCTTTGTGTTCAGCTGAATGCTGGTCATGAATTATCCTATTAGACCTCAATTAGACCTTAAAGACACTTTATGATCTGGCCTCACCTACCTCTATGGATTCATCTCTCACCTTGTCTCCCTTGAACTATATTCTCCAGCCACACTGAGCTCAACAGACCCTTGCATGCTTACATGTGTCCTATGAGGTGCTATTTTACAGAGGAGTAAACTGAGGTTTGGAGTGGGAAGTAAGGTTGCACAATGGGAATGTGACAGAAATGGAGATCAAAGCCTCGCTTCTAACTAAACTCTTAACTACTAAATTATACCAGGAGAGGACCAAAAAAAAAGAAATACTTTTCAAGTTTCTCCCTCTTCCAAACACCAGGAGAGAGAACATTCAAGACATAATGGCTTTGAAGGACTGGATTTGGTGCATCCTGGTTGTCTATAAATACTTCCATTAAACAAGCACATTGGAGACCCTGGAGGCAGCTGCAGTTCTCTGTAAACAGTGGTCTAGACAGGAAATGGGAACAATGTATATTCCCCATTAGCGGACACATAACCTTCAGATTTTAGCAGTTTGGTCTGGGGCACCAAGAGTCCAGAAGTTGCCTATTTGGGGTTTGAGACCTCTGACTACAGAACGGAAAGTTTTTGCAGGAAACTATTCCTCATCCTAAGGGTTTTCCCTATTTCCTCCTTCCCTACAGGATGGAAGCCTGTGATAATGGGATTGAATTGGGGAAGGTAGGGCAGAGACAGGACTGGGATTAGGGTGAGGTGAGGGAGTCACTGGCCTTGGGCATAAAATTCAAGAGATGCCCAAAAACTAGGTAATCAAGATAAGTAATAATTTAATGCAATATTTTAAAAAGTCAGAATTAATGCAAAAATCCATGACCAACAATCAAAATTTTAGCTAAACACAGGATCAGTACTACTAATTTTCCCTTTTATCTTGGGCTCCAAAATGGCTCACTGTGGCACTGGCTAGGGATGAAATTGGGGGAGGAAATTTAAATTTGAAGAGTTTATAAAATCTTGACTAACTAGTCACTTCCAGAGTCAGACCCAACCAGAGAAGGCAGAAAATGCAGTTATCCAGGCTTTTTATTGAGGGCTCAGTGGTTATAAGCAGGAAGTAATTGATCTTTTCTCCCCAGAGCTCTGGCACAGCCATTCTGGGATCCCAAACCTCCTTACCTGCCTGTAACCTTGAGCAGGACCCAAAGCTTTTCTACTCATCACTCCTCAGTGAATAAATCATCTGGTCACTTTTGGGTAATAAAATGTCAAGCCCAGGATCACTTCAAACTTCCATGCTCAATGCATTGAAAAACTCTCTCTTCGTCTGGCTCAGAATTCAATCCCTGGGCAAGGGAACTTGCAGAGGAAAAGAAGTCAGGGTCAGATTTTCCTCTTCCTTGAGCTGCTTTCTCTATCACTTGTTCTTTCTTGTTAGGACCCTCCAGTGAAGAGGAGAGGTGAGGTGCAGGAAAAGGCTTCTGTCTTGCGCACTGTTGAAAGCTGACTTTGATGGCTTCTGGGTGTGGCAGAAACCAGATGCTGAATCTTTTTCTCATAGGACCACTTGGGGTGGGGGATCTTTAGACACCTCCTTATTGTTCATGGTCTTTAGTCCCCAGTTCCCTTGATATGGACAAAGCCTCCTTCAGATGGACACTTAAAGTCAACAGTAGTCCTGTTTCCATGGTTCCACTCCTAAGGCCCCTCCCATAGTCTTCTTGATTGGAGCTCTCTCAGGTGGACTCAGTCCTGCTTCTTTCCAAGAAGCCTTTGCCAGACTCTGAGGATTTCAAGTTCATGGGCCCAGCCAACCTCAGAGCATAGACACCTCCCAATACAGCCTGGTCTCTTAGCTCTAATGTTCCATAAGGGCATCACTATCTCTGGCATCCATCTGAGAATCAAATATCTGTCCCCACTTCCAATACCCACACATACTCATCAGTGGGCACAGGTCAGACTTTCCAAGTCATTCTCCTAAGGTACCTACCAATTAGCCCAAGAAAAAGGGAAAGACACACCCTCCTCTAAAAGAGTGAGGTTGGGAATCACAGGGAACAGACACCACTCTCTCTCTAAAGAAATCCTTCAACTTCTAAACTGACTCTTAGCCTTTTCTTACATAGTCTAGAGTTGTTCCCATAATGTCACACCAAAAAGTTATATAAAGGTTATGTTTTTAATTCTCCCTAAGCAATATGGGAGAATTTGTATATGGTCGAATTGTTTATTTTATTTTTTTATAAATTTATTTATTATTAATTAATTTATTTATTTTTGGTTGTGTTGAGTCTTTGTTGCTGCGTGCGGGCTTTCTCTAGTTGCAGCAAGCAGGGACTACTCTTCATTGAGGTGCACAGGCTTCTCTTGTTGTGAAGCATGGGCTCTAGGCACACGGGCTTCAGTAGTTGTGGCACACGGGCTCAGTAGTTGTGGCTCACGGGCTCTAGAGCACAGGCTCAGTAGTTGTGGCGCATGGGCTTAGTTGCTCTGCAGCATGTGGGATCCTCCCGGACCAGGGATCGAACCTATGTCCCCTGCGTTGGCAGGCGAATTCTTAACCACTGTGTCACCAGGGAAGTACGAATTGTTTATTTTAAACATAAAATATAGGATAAAAGCAAAACACAGTTCAATATGGCATTATTAGAAATAGTGTCTTTCCTAGATACAGTGCAATTGTATATAGTGAAAATGATAGCACACACACACATACACACACACACAGCAACCTAAATACAAACGGAAGAAATAAAGTTAAATATCAAGCCATGTTCTCAGATCATTTGGGGGTAATTTCTCTCAGCCAGATTTATGGATTTTTCTTTCAAAGCTAACTCCTATCCATTAATTTCCTCTCCTAGTGCCCTCAGGCAGGACTCCGTTGATTCATGCCTGATCTCCCATGCACTGAGCCTCCAACCTAGTCTTCCTGAAAGCATGTTGCGTCCCCTCTTCTAGGACACACTGCATACCTCTGCCTACTAAATCTTCCTAAAATAAAAGTTGATCCTGTGTTTTCCCTCTACAGCCATCAATGGCTCCCTAGCACCTACTGAATAAATTTCAAATATCTAGGCATGGTTTCCATCTGTGACTTCACTTCTTGTCTCCTTCATACAAAATACTTCTATTTGATCCAAATTTATTGTGATCCAAAACAGCCACAATTTCCTACCTCCACACACAATAGATATTTAATAAATGTGTTGAAGAAGGTTTTAAGTGTTCATGCTATTGAAAGATTAGTGAGGAGGCAGTGCTTAATGTGTAAAGGGTATTTGAACAATGTCCATGAGTATATACCTTTCATATTTCAATTCAATTGCCTCATTTTGGGTATATTTTCCTAATTCATTACGAATTTTTTAAGGGCAAAATCTGTGCCCTTTTATCAATATAAGCCTGGTGCCTGGCAACCAATAAATGTTTGCAAGGCAAATAAATGAATGTTTCCTAAAGTATAACAGAGGTCAATTGTGTTTAAGAGATTGAAAAACAATAAACTGACATTAAAATATAAGAAGTACAAAGCAAATGAAATAGACCAAAAATATAAGATAGGTAAGTTTTGGTCAGTATAGGCTAGGTTAGCTGCGTAACTAAAAAGCCCTGCATCTCTAGGGCTTAATGCAACAAAAGTTGATTCTTGCTCCCACAATGTCCACTATGAATGCTCCTGGTTGGCAGTTTCCTAGGAGACTCTCCTCAAAGTGGTCACTTAGGACCAGATTCCTTTCATCAGCTCACTATCCTTTGGGTCTTCCTTAAAGTCCTGTCCTGGGTCTTCTGCATCCAACCAGCTGACAAGCCAAGAATAAAAGCCTGAAGGGATCTCCTAAAATGTCGTGTTTCCAAAACCAGGCTGTGTGCATCTGCCACTTTTTTATCAGGGTCCTCCTCCATCTGGATTCAAAGTGAACTGGGAAATGTGGTTTACACTGTACATAGGAAGGGGAGGAAAACCAGATTTGGTGAATATTTACAGTCTCTCCTGCACTAGATTTTTCTGTGTAGTTTCAGAGCAAATTCCATCAGTCCTACAAGCTAGACCTAGACAACCCCAACTGAGGGAGATTATATTAGTTATCAATGACTGCATAACAAATCACCCCCAAATGTAGTGGCCTTATACGAGGACATTTATTATTGCACAGTGTCTGTGGGTCAGGCATCCGAATGTGACTTAACTGGGTCATCTGGCTCTGGTCTCTCCCAGGCTGCAGCCAAGGTGTCAGCCAGGGCTGAAGTCCTCTCTGGACTCAACGGAGGAGTCGATCCGCTGCCAAGCAGATTCAGCGGCTGTTGGTGGGATTCAGTTCCTTGTGAGATCTTACACTGAAGCCTCAGCTCCTTACTGGCTGTTGGCCGGAGGCAGCCCTCTGACCCTTGACGAGCAGACCTCTCCGTAGAGTAGCTCATAACGTGGCAGCTCAGCTCATCAGTGTGAGCCACCCAAGAAAAGCCTGGGAGAGAAGGTGAGCAAGCCAGAAGTGAGTCATTTATAACCTAGCCTCACAAGGACATCCCATCACATTTGCCATCATCTGTTCATGGAAAGCAAGGCACAAAGTCCAGCCAAACACAAGCGAGAAGACTCCACAAGGGCACATGTATCAGCAGATGGGGATCACTGAGAACTATTTTGGAAGCCTCCTACCACAGAGATCATGGAAAAGACAACTCTAAATGCCCAAACTATGGGAGTTGAGTAATTGGATGGGGCACTTAAATGGTGCCATCAGGAGATTTGGTACACAGCCCTTTGGTGATGGAAGGGAAAATGACAGAGGAGATTTGGGGGAAAAAAGAAGTCAAGTCAATGAAAGTTTGTTCAGCATATGGAGGGCATGAGGTTAAAGTGAAGCTTTACTGTGAAAAGGGGAATTGTTGCTGAGATGCTGGAAATAGCCACACTGAAGAAGAAAATGTAATTAAAAGCCAAAGAGTGATTTAAGAATAAAACATATTGCAAAGATTTCCGCGGTGAGAATCATACCTCTCACAAAGGTTAGCGCTGAGAATTCAGTGCGATCATGGGTCTGAGATACCCTGATTCATCAGGGCTCAGTGGTAGCTGAAAGTCCTTTAACAGGCTTCTCCAATGACCTGCATGCTTCTGGCCTGAGGACCATACTTGGAGTAGCAAAGAGCCAGCAGAATGAGAGGCCTGTGGAGATGCAATGAAAACCTTATCTCAGCGGTCCTCACACTTGAGTGGGCATCACAGTGGCCTGCGGGCTGTGTCACCACGCACCTTGCTGGTCCCCTCAGCCAAGTTTGGGTTCAGCAGATCTGGGGCAGGGCCCCAGCCTCTAAGGATAGTAAATGAGGAAGTTATGTCATCATCCTGCCCTGGAGAAGTTACAATTTATAATTTGGAAGGCTTCCCTTCTCCTCTTGAGGAAAAGCTGTTTATGAACCCAGCTACCTGGAGTATAGGACACCCCAGAGCTATTAAAACACAGTAACGAATGCCTTAATTAGGGCAGGAACAGGGAGTGTTGTAAATCTCTCCGGGTCCCTCTGAAATAGCTTCCCACACGCATGCAACCAGGAGTTCTTTTTCACTTTATAAACGTTCCTGAACAACAACATTAAAGCCCTCTAAAAAAGAGATTATAAACATTAAATGCTATTTATGACTCTCATGATAGAAACTACGTCGAATTCATTTTAATATTGTCACTTAATAAATGTATTGCATGTTTTTCTTTTCCCCTGTAAATTATTTCAAAGATCTTCAAAATCCTAGCTCAGAAATAAGGCAAACTCTGATCGTGAATGGCAAGGACTGGGGGAGGCACAAAATTCAATGGGCCCACCCCACCCCCAGGAGCCCAGCATGCTTAGATCGTAGAAGGCAAACTGGAAGTCACCTGACCAAGTTCACTTCCAACTCGGGCCTTTGCGTTGCTATTTTCTCTGCTAAAATATGCTGCCTTCCAAAGTTTGCTGGGCCTCTACCTTTTCTCCAGTCCAACATTTCACCTAACCTGGTTTTCCTTCCAGAAGAGGAAAGATCTTTATATCAAACTGGAAGATGGGGACTGTTTCCCAACAGGAGTTGATGGCAGCTTGGAGTGACCTGTGAGGGATAAGAAAACATCTCTCAGATGTTGAGGGAGAGGATGAGTGGTCCATGCAGAAAGGAGAGTCCAGGTGCAGGCGCTGGAAGCCCACGAGGCATTTAGGTGCCCCGCCAGCACCCGTGCTTGAGGGGAAGTGACGCACAGCCCTGTGGAATCTGGGGGTGGGCAAGGAACAGACCGTAGTGACCTGTTGGGCAGGATTTCAAGGACTGGAACTTCATGATGAAATCTGAAGGACACTGTTGAGCAGGAGGCAGGCATCCTGGGGCACGTTTTAGGAAGCTGACAGTGAAGCAGTCAAAGAATGGAATACTGGGGCCCCGAGTGCAAGAAGAGCTCCTGGCTGGGAGACCACTGTGTTCCTACAGGCAGAAGGGATGGGTCCTGAGCAGACACTCAGGCAGCAGGGCCATAGGGCGGTCATTTCTCATTTTTAGGAAGCCCGGCTGAGCAAATCCACCTCGTTCACATTCGTTTCACTTTTTCCAGAATGAGACTACCTGGATGTTTTGATCCCAGGTTTGAAACCTAATCCATAGGCCAAATCCTCCCTCTTTTCACAGGTTCCCTAAAGGTCCCAGGTTGCTTCAACTGCCTGATCTTTCATCATTTCCTGCTTTCCCTTCTCTCAGGACAGTGACCATCTATTTCTCAAAGAAGCTAAGCTCATCTCCAACTCAGGGCTTTTGCCTTTGCTGTTCCCTCTGCTTGGAACACCATTCTCTGTAGTTCTGACATCACTGACTCTTTCTCCATTCCACTTACTGCTCGACCATGACCTCATCAGGGAGCCTGCATCCCAGGGCACCACATCACCAACTTTTCTTTTCCCTGCACTATCACCATCTAAGATGACCCAGCATCCTCATTTGTTAAAGTGTTTATTCTCACCTTTCTCTCAGTAGAATGTCTGGGTCACCAGAATAGAGATTTTTCTCTGACCAGACATCTTCATTGCCTCCATCTCCATCCCTACCACAAGGCATGACACATAGTAGATGCACAATAAATTCGTATTGAATGAGGGACCCGAGGAACTGGAAAGATGGAGAGAATTGAATTACAAGATGCTGTGTTGCTGGAGAGGTACACTTTACTTCCCTTTTCCCAAGGACATTCCCTTGCTCTCTGATCATACTAATTCATCCACAATGAAGGGACAGACTAGCATCATTGGAAAAGCAAATTCCCAGAGAGGGGGTATGTGAGAGGAGAACAACCCACAGCAGGTTTCCCGCAGTGGATGTCAGTTCCAGCAGTGGAATCGCTCACTTTTTCTCCAGGCCAGGTACACATCTGCACGACAGCCTCTGACTATAACAACTACCTCAGAGACCAGACAGGAGGCATTAAAAATTAAACACCACGAGAGTCGATTGGCTTCCAATCTCGAGTTTATAGACAGGAAAATGCTTAATGACAGGTGGTCTCTGTAACAGAGGTGGCCTCTGAGAGACATTTCTCTTGATTTTATTTTTTAATTAACTTTTATTTTCAGTATTTTGTCCCTTTTTTCTGCTCCTGCTGGCATGATATATAAATGATAAAAGGCCCAACACTGTTTCTGGAGCAGTCCAGGCCACCTCTCCACCCAGCTGCAAGCAGAGGAAATCTTTAAAGATCACCCTGTCTCGGAATTCTAATGTTGCCAAGTGGCACACACAGATCTCATAATACAGCCCTCAACTGCAGTTCTGAAAGCTGAAGAGTGCAGTACTTCACGGCTTCGCACTGACAGGCTCCTAATTACCCATTCCGAGCCCTGGGAAACAGCATCCTCCTAGTTAAGGATTGCTACCATCTGATGCGAAACACACCAGTGAGTTGAGTATATTTTATTCAGCATTTATCGAGGGTGCATGAAGAGTAAAACAGGCACAGTCCAAGTCTAATGATGTGGCATTAAGATGAATATATCCTAACTTAGAATAGGGGCATGATTGGATTATGTATGTATATGCACACATGTATACACACAGACACATATATAATACAGTCATTAACAGCAGGAAGCAAGTCTTATCTCAAGGCCACTGCTCTCTCAAGACCATGATCTCATCTGATTCTCACAATCACCCTGGAAGATAGCAGTCACATCTTAATCATTTTATAGAAATCAAGGCTAAGGCTCAGAGAGGTTGGGTAACTTGCCTAAGGTCACACAACTAGTGACTGCCGGGGCTGGGATTTGAACCCAGGTAGTCTGACTCCAGAGACTGTACTCTGAACCCCCTCACAAGTTAGAAGCATGTGGATGTGTCCTGGGGAAAAGGGAAGGAGAAAGAAAAATAATTTGGGAAACTTAGCAAGAGCTAGATTGTGCAGGATCTTAAATGCCACCAGAAGTCATTTGGCTTTTATTCTTCATGTCTCAAGGAAATATCAGGGTTTGAATGTGAGATCTTTGAACAAAGGAACTGACAGTCAGCTTTAATCCTCTAGTTTATCACCATCAAAAATTATACACATACATGTTTATTTGTTACATGCACATTGTGTCTCTTCCTTTGTCACATGAATACGTTCTAGTTTCCTGATGCACCCTCAATGCCTTAACAATGCCTGGCACATGTAAGGCATTTAATAAGTGAATGAGTCAAGAACCCCCAGGTTTAGAGTTCTAATGCTACTCCAAGCCTGGATCATCTGGGTTCTTTGAAATAAACATACCCCAGGCTCCTTAAGCAGCTTTCCCACCATAAATCTGATCAAAATGGCTTCCTGGACCTGGCTCCACCCAACTCCACTCATCCCTCACCCCAGACTTGGACTACAAATAGCCTGGCCTCAGGTTTTCTCTGTAGGCAAGATAACCTTGTTCTGGTCCGCTGATTGCAGACTACCTCTCCGGATTATCTAATTTTATAGGGAGTCCTGTCAAAACAGGTCATCCATGCCTACCTGCTATTCAATCTCCCTTTAATATTAAATGTTGTATCACATAGCTTTGTTTGAACAATAATAGAGGAAAAAAATTCATCCCTCCCTGTTCACTCTGGCCCTTGCTTCATTACCTCTTCCAGATCCTCCACATTTAGTATAGAGCACTTAACCTTCCACAGGATATTTTTATGCTCCATTTTCTGTGCCATTATGAAAGGAGATGAAAGTAAATGGACTTCACTTTGGATGGGTGCTACCATCATCCATGGGCGTGCTTTCCCACCCTCCCTACTTCCCAAAAGGGAAACACAGATGAAAAGAGAGCGAAGGTGTTTGCAAATTAAATGCATTTCAGAAAGTCAGGTGGCCGGAACAAATGCCTTTTTTTGGGAATTTCGTACAAGGAAAGCACCTCCAATTGACCCACACAGACAAGAGTATTTACTTAGTAACAGAACAGACCAGGACAAGACCAGGTTAGCTTTCTTATTTACTCTCCCCTAGGGTCTTGTATGTCTCCTTTCTAACACTTAGCACAAATAACTACTTGTTTAATGTCTCCTTTCAAGGATATTGTTATGGTTAGCTATGCTTGTGTAACTTGTAGCTTAAAACAAAAACAGGCATTTATTTGGCTCACAAATATGCAATTTGGGGCAGGCCCATCAGCAACAGCACATGTCAGCCCCCCACAGGGTCCATTGTGTTAGCTCCACTGGAGAGCCAGCTTCCAAGATGGCTCACCCACAACTGGCAAGTTGACGCTGGGGAACCAAGTCAAGGCTGTTGGCTAGGAGTCCCCAGTTCCTCTCCAGTTGGGCCTCTCCATGAGGCCATTGGGTTTCCTCACAATATGGTAGCTGGTTTCCAAGAGATAGGAGGTAGAAGTGGTCAGTCTTTTATGACCTGGTCTCAAATACTGACTGTTATGGGTTGAATTGTGTTCCACAGCAAAAGGTGTATTGGAGTCTTAACCACCAGTTTCTCGGAATGTGACCTTATTTAGGCTCTTGGCAAATATAGTCAAGTTAAGATGAGGTTATTCAGGCGGACTTGCTTCCAACATGACTGGCATCCTCATAAAAAGGGGACATTGGACAGGGACTCAGACATGCACAAAGAGAAGACAATATGAAGACACACAGGGAAAATGTCTTGTGAAGATAAAGGCTGAGATTGGAGGGGTGCAGGTACAAGCCAAAGGTTGGCAGCAAACCAGCAGACACTAGGATGGAGGAGTAGATCTCTCCCAAAGTTTTCAGAAGGAACCAATCCAAGCCAGCTCTTTATCTTGGACTTCTAATCTCCAGGGAGTACATGTCTATTATTTAAGCTAACAGCTTGTGATATTTTATTACAGCAGCCCCAGGAACCTATATACTGACAGAGCATTACTATTGGCCAAAACAGTCACAGAGCCAGCCCAGATTCAAATACAATCTCAGTGTCACAAAATCCTTGGCCATCATGAAGCCACCGCAGATACTGAATCAGAGGTTGTGGTTATCTTGCTTTCTGCTCTTTTACCAGTGTCTAATATGTAAGTGGTGTACAATAAATACTTATTGAAAGAAAGAAAATGAAGAAAGTTCAATGTTTTGTTTTTCTGACTCCAATTGGTATAAAGTTACCCTTCTTGGGCTTCCCTGGTGGCGCAGTGGTTGAGAGTCTGCCTGCCAATGCAGGGGACACGGGTTCGAGCCCTGGTCTGGGAGGATCCCACATGCCGCGGAGCAACTGGGCCCGTGAGCCACAACTGCTGAGCCTGCGCGTCTGGAGCTTGTGCTCCGCAGTGGGAAAGGCCGCAACAGTGAGGGGCCTGCGCACCGCGATGAGGATTGGCCCCCGCTCGCCGCAGCTGGAGAGAGCCCTGGCACAGAAACGAAGACCCAACACAGCCAAAATTAAATTAATTAATTAATTTAAAAAAAAAAGTTACCCTTCTTAGCACAACATTTCTTTCTGAAAAAGCCTAGCTTTCAGTAAACAGACAAAATGGTACCATTGTGATCAGTGGTAGCTGCTTCACTTCTGCATTCCAAATCACAGTGTTTCAAAGAAATGTCTGACCTCCCATCCTCTGAGCCCTTAGCCACTGTATGTGTGTAGGAAAGGGGACTCAGAGCCTGGCTGAAGCTCTAAAGATTGAGAAACTGACAAATAATCAGGCTTGCGCTATATTTATAGTTCCTTTTGCATTCATGACACCAACGAACCTCTGTATCCATTTGAGAAGGTCTAATTGGAAAGCCAAGCCTCTGTGCATATGACCATGCCAAACAAGGTCACAGTCAGCTGAGACCTTCTCATAACAGGACTCAGAACTAACCCTTATGCTCCACGGTTCCCAGAATTACAAAAAAAAAAAAAAAAAAAAGGAATCACAATAATAAGAAAAATAAGAGGAAGAAGAAATAGAAGAAGAAGGAGAAGAGGAGGAGGAAAAGGGACAGAAGGAGAAGAAATAGGAGCAGGAGAACAGTTACCATTACGACACTACCACCTACCTGATATTTTATATATGTGGCGTTATTTAATTACCATGAAATGTCTATGTCATAGGCATGCTTCTACCTGTTGTACAGCGGAGGAAACTGACGCTCAGAGGAGTTACAAGACTTGCACCCAGAACACACACTAGAGAATGGTGAGATTGAGATTCAAGTTCAAACAACTCTGAATCTTGTGTTTCTCACCACTACCCTGAGCCGCCCAGGCAAAGTGGATGAACTAAACTTAACACCACAGGGCACTGTGCAAAATGGGATGCCCCAAAGAAAGCAACACAGAAGGAGTTATCAAAAGTCACCTGGTGGTGTAGCAAAAGAGATGGAAAACCTGGGACTCGAGTCCTTGTTCTTTATTTGGAGACACTCTACCTTATCCTCTGAAATCAAAGAATAAATTTTCCCCAAAGTGCGTGAAATCCCACTGTACAATTTCATGTCAATTCACACGCACACTTCCTCACTCAGTGCTATTCCTCTTAAATATACCATCGGCACTTTCTTAATAACTGTGGTCTCCTGGGGAAATCATGTGAAATGTATCCGTTTCTATTTAAGACTGACAAAGGCAGGAGGAGAAAGGGGGACCCTGGCATTCCAGTAGCCTGCCTGCCGCCTTTTCCTGACCAGCATTGCTGGACACAATGGTTCAGGTCCGAGAAACAGTATTCATTATGCTCCCCTTGGCTTTCTCGGCTTGATACTTGAGGCCTCGCAGTCTGGAGGAAGAAGGAAGCGGGGAGAGGGAGGGATGGGAGACAGGAGGGCATCACTGATAAGAACAAAGGCCCAGCAAACTCCGGAAGCCCATGCAGCAGGCAGCCAAGAGGAGCTGACTTCCAGCAACATGAAAAGATGAGTGAGGAGAGGATTACGGGAACTTCCTTTTCTTGCGGTGTGGCCGGGGTCATTATGGTGTTGTGGTTACACAGCAAAGACTCATTAAAACAATAAATAAACCACAATCACTATAGCTAGGAGTTCTCTTCTCCAACATTGTTTGCTGAAAGAGGCTGGGTACCTGTCTGCTGCCATTGACTAGCAGTGCTCCGGGTATAAGGCGAGATGAATTTAGAACAGCCAAGGAAAGCAGAAATCCCTTACACTCTGTTATATAGTATGAGATGAGGGTGAAGAGAGGTGCAGGTATTTAAGTATTCAAGAAAAAGCATGGCCATTGGATCTTTCTGGATAATAATGAGGTCTCAATTTAGAGTGAAATTCCACGTTCAGAGCACAGTTTTCTTTGGGATCTATAGAAAAGTCCTACTCCATACTCTCACTCAAGAATACCTGGCTGCATTTTCTAAATGCTTCCCTAGGTGGTTCCATGCATTTGAATTAATGAAAGAGGTGGAAATGAAGAGTTGAATGCAGGTAATTCAATATAACCAGTTGGCACTTTAAAAATTCTTTACTTCTTTAGGACCTTTTCCTTAACTCATCTAAAATGCCAAACAGCCTCTTCTAGGATAGATACAAATAGCCCTATAATTTCAACAATACAAGATTGTAGGAGGATTTAATTCTAAATTGTCCATTTCTAAAATGTAAGTCTGAACAAACTATAGGTCATCCAAGCTCTTTCTCAATTATCATATAAATGTATGTGGCAAACACATTTGTTATTCCAAATCTTCAAATCACTATTTTTCCCCAGTCAGCACCAAGTGATATCCAAACTTTTCAGTTTGTCCTTGAAGAACTTTCAGGTTCAAGTTCTAGCCTGTCCTAGCTCTCAAGTCTTTTCCCCAAGGCAGTCACAGAAACTAATGTGGATTCCTCATTGTCTCCAAATAGGCCAAACGTGTCTGCCCTTGGTGGAGCTACCTTCACCTCATGCCCTGTCTAAATCACTCTACCCCATGGTGCTGCCCCAAGGGTTAAGAGCGTGAATTTGGGTATCAGGCAGACCTGGAATAGAATTTCTGTCCCACTACTTATCAGCGAGGTGATCTTGGGCAGAGAAAGCACTGACTCAGTTCAAAATGATAATAAGAGTATTTACATCATAGAATTCTTGCAAGGATTCAATGAGAAAGTAAATACAGAGAAGTTAGCAGAGCACTTGGCATAATGTAAGGAGTGACTAAAGCAAGGTTGTTGTTGCTACAAATATTATTACCTGCAGTTGTCAAAATTCTTCAATCCAATCAAGACCCAAATGCAACCTCCGAGATTACTCCAGTTAGAAGCAACCTCTTTCCCCTCTGAACTCCTAAATGGGATCTCACATAGAGCTTTTTAATGTCATTATTTCAGTACAATAATAAAAATATCTCGTGCTTATATATGTGTTAATCACGACTCTATTTGTTTGCATTCACTCCCCACCAGAACTCTGGGAGCCGTGTACTATTATTATCCCCATTTTACAGATGTGATACAGTGAGACGAAGTCATCTGTCTCAAGCTTACACAGGTATTTAAAGGTGACACTGGGATGGAAAGGCAGCCAGGTAGCCTCCAGGGGCTCCGCTCTGAATTGGTGTGAGTACTTCACCTTTGCTTACATCTTATCAGGGTGTGAGTGAGTGCGACAGCCACCTCACCTGCCTCACTGCAGTCCTGGCCCGTAATCTTCTTGCAATGGAAAGGAAATGAAATTTAAGGTCATAGACTTGGCCTCAAACTCCATTTTAGCCACTCGATAACTGTGCGATCTTGGGCAGATCATTTAATATTCCAAATTTTTTTCTAATTTAAATTTCATTTGCAAATCTGGAAAGTGAAAAGTCTTAAAAGATTAGGAATAATATATATCAAACACTTGGTATCCACCATATGGTAGGTACTCGACTAACATATTTTGTTAATATGTTTGAATACTGTAGGTAGCAGAAAAATCACATTTTATATATTTTCTTTGTTCCTCTGAATCTCAGAAAGAATCCCACATATTCCCTTGCACAGAAGAACCACTCAGCATATATTTATGGCCTGAATAAGTCAATGCGTAAATAAATGCCAGTGTGACATAAGTAAATAGTTCTAGAAGAACATGGAAAATGGTGAATTTGGCTGAATTTATACCTAAAAACCTTATTAATAAAACAGCACACATTCTTTCATGTTGCAGTGACATTTAGAGTTTCCTCTAACATAACAAGTGATCTCTCCAACCCTGAGGCTGCCCTAGTTCAAGGCCAGGGTCCGATCTGAGGTTCAGGCAAAGGTAAACAGCACCACCTACTGAGCTGTGATTTTTCCATATTCCAGAAGGCCGCAATGGGAGCTACGTCAAGGCCACACCACAGCACTTAACTCCAAGTCTAAACAGAGCTTAAGTGAAAGCTACATGATTGTGAAAAGGACAACATGTCCAGGAAGCAAATGGTTATCTTGCCTGCTCTGACTTCTATGCTCTGATGGGCTTTGTCAAAGAGCTTCAGTGACTCTGGAAGGCAGGCAGCCAGTGGCTCTGGTCTTAGCCATCAGTGAGGGACCACACCGGAGTTTTTCAGCCCTCGTTTTCTGCATAATTTGGCTGCACTTTACTAAGAAGTGTGACTTTGTACAAACACTGACTGAGGTCACTGAGTCTCTTCTGAGGACAGTGGGCATTTAACCAAAACATTCAGCAGCACGAAGGCCTCGGATAAAGGGACAAGGTCAGCACTGCCTGGAAGTCTGTCCTTGATGAGTCACAAACAAACAACATTTGATTTTGACTTCGTTACCTGCTCATCTCTTCAGCATCTGCCCACTTTCCTGCACATCATTAATTAAGGGGAAGAGTGGAAGAACCCAAACTTTAAGATCCCGTTATGTTGGACTTGCTAACCCCAAACCCCATGAAGCATCTGACCCAGGTCCTGGTGTATAGTAGATGCTTAATAAGTGCCTGGTACATGGATGAGTGAAGCTCACTGGCCATCCGGCCTGGAAGTGGGACGGGGCATCACTCCCTTGATGGCAAGCACTGCAGGTACCACCTGGGCAAATCCACTGGGAGCACCCCCTGGCCTCCTTCTTTCAACACCTCAGCTTCTGGCTCCACTTTTCTGTCCCTACATTTTATGCATCGTGATCCTGGTGACCATCACGTGGGGTGCTTGGGGATCCAGATAGTAAAGCCCTTAATTAAGGAGATCCCCCACTAGGTTCATTTCACTGATTTATTCCCAGTGTTGCAAAAATTTTCTAGAACATAGTAGGTCCTCAGTGAATATCTGTAGAATGAGTGAGTGAATGGAGAATGAATAAAAATACTAGCAAGGAGAGCCTTCACAGAAGAAAGGATGAGGAAGAGAGGAAGAGACCGATGGAGGGGAGGAGGGAAGGAGAGGAAAGAGAAGGGTGGGCCTCTGGGGAAAAGAGAGACAGGGGTGATGGGAGAGAAGAAGCCAATACATGTGTCTCCAGCTCGACCAGAAGGAATTCTCATTCCTTCCACCTCTGTTTCTCTACCTGTCCAGGCCACCCCTTAACACCTTCCCCAAGCCTGCCCTGGATCTCCATTCTTAGGGGAGCCCCAAGCTGAGGGCTGGTGACCAACCATTCCCTCCGGACCAACAAACCTATGGCTAAAGCCCTGCTTTCCAGATGGCCACGCTCTTTCTCCACTCCAGAGCCCAAAAGGTCTCTTCCCATAACAAGCTCTGCCACCTTGTCTGTGTCTTTCCATGTCTTCTGTTCTGTCTGTAGGTCTGTCTGTCTCGTGCTCTTTTTCTGCTGTTCTCTTTTTGTCTCTCTTTCTTTGCCTCACTCTGTGTTTCTCTTTCCCTCTGAGTGTGTACGTCTCTGTCTCTCTCTGTCTCTGTCTCTGTCTCTGCCTCTCTCTCTCTTCTTTTTGTATATATATCTCTCTCTTTGTCTCTCTCTGTCTCGTTGTCTCTGCTACTCTCTACCAAATTGTTTTTTCTTTATGTATGTCCTAGTGGCATCTTAAATATAAAACAACTGTGTCTCCCATTCCTCCCCTCATCCCAGACTAAGATCCCTGGTCAAGGCTCTCTACACCACTTATTTAAATCACGGGATTGCAGAGTCCTTTATGGGGACGGCCGCACTTTGGGGGGAATAAGCATCACCATCCTCTCAGCTTCCATAACCACATGAAGGCCTGAAATACAATGTTCTGTAAACACATTACCTCCTTGACTCTCCCTGGAATGTCCAGAGAAGTCATCGGTTCCTGGGTCATTTGGAAACTCCCTAAACTGTGTCCACTGGGGTGGCCTGGGCTCTGCAACGGGGGGCGAGCAGAGGGCCTGAGAGAGAAGGCCATTAGGAAGATTTCGTCTTGGTGCCTCCCTGTGATGCAGTCCACATCTCGGCGCGCTGACAGATAACTGGCAGCTCTCCCTCCCTGGAACTTGGCTTACCAGACTGAGCCGCCCAGACAGCAGTTTAACCCGAGGGTCAGAGGGCATCCAGGCGTTGTCTACCAACTGGCTGCCTTCCTCCGCCTCACTGAGTTCTGCCTTCCTGTATAGACACTGACAGGAGGGGCCCAGCCTCGGGGCTCCCCGCCAGGATTTAGAGATGCGAAGAGCCTTTCCAACCCCCATCCCCTTTTTTAAATGAATGAAACTCAACGCAGATTCCTTATTAACAACATATACCGTAGGGTACATCCTGAGACCCAGGAGATGAGAGTGAGAGCTCATCAGTTTGGGGTGTGCACCATACACACACACACACACACACACACACACCCCCGTGTGCGTATCAAAGCCATCTTGCAAATCTTCAGTTGATTAAAGATGAGGGTTGAAACACATCTTAATAACCAGAAAATAACTTACAATCTAACATCTTGATTGTACTAGATTTCAAAGGGCAGCAAGATGTGTTGAAATGCACATATCTAATCACTAGTGGAATTAACAGATTTGCCAGAGTTATGCTTGAGAACATTATGTGTAGCTGTAACACAGCATAATCAAATTTCCATTTAATTTTATTAATGCTAAAATTCAGACTATTTGCACATGACCCTTTTTTTTCTCATTTTAATTTGGGGGTTCTTGAAAAAGCACATTTTGAAATGTTTTCTTTCTCCTCGCTATTTTTAAAGCAGAATCACATGCTTTCATGGCATATGATTCACTTGAATGAGAGCATTTCCCCTCTGTTTTTTAACCTTGATTTCACAAACCCAACTCAGGTCTGTGGAAACCAAGTTGGAAAGCTACAAAATCCTCAGCCTCCTGGTCCAGGAACTTGTGGCATGCATTCTTTTGGCTGTTTTTCTTTCCTTTTCCTTTATCTGCCCACCACTCCCAGTCTGACTGTCAGTAATGTTTACACATTCAACCCATTGTCCTTCGCCTGCTGGCAGGGGCCCGTGCTGTTTCCCTCTTGCTCTGCAGCTGGCCTGGCCTTGCATCTCAGGAACACAAATCCCAGAATACTCCTGTCACTCACCTGAGCCCTCCCCGGGCCAGAATCCCATTCCCTCTGTGCATCAGATTCACCCTGATTAGGGGGTGGGATATGGCACAGAGCAGAGCGTGAATTTTAAAACAGGGACTCCCATGATAAAAATGGCATCAGGATTTTATTTTAAAAAATAGAAAGAAGGGATACGGATTTGAGTAACAAATAGTTCAACGGCATGGCAGTGGTTTTATTTAATGCACACTGCAGTCAGGCACATAGAAATCAACATATTAAACCATTTATTGTGATTGGGCTTAACATTCAGATTACTGGTTATGTGAGGGATTCAGAGAAGGGAGGTAGAGGATAGAAACATGAAAGGAGAAAATGACTAGTCTTACTTGGATTACCTAGCAGAGTTTGAAACATCACATATAAAATAACCTCAAAATGGTCACATCTTTAGAAATGCCATTTTTCCTGTTCATTGGAGAACAGTGGCTTGGAGTCAGAAGGTTTGGGTTCAAGTCTGTTTTATCACTTTATAGCTGTGAAACATTAGTCAAGGAACCAAGTCTCTCTGAGCCTGGAAAATGGCCTCTGTGCAATCGTAATGATTATAATGCCAATTCACCAGAATTACTTCAATGATTTATTGAGAAGGACGGTGTATATTTTAGTACTCTGCAAAATAAAAAGCCATACATATAAGGTGTTATTTATATATAATGTTATTTATTAACATAATTCTGGATAAATTTACTTTTTTCACATATAAAAAAAATAGCATGTCTTGGGGACTTCCCTGGTGGTGTAGTGGTTAAGAATCCGCCTGCCAATTCAGGGGACACGGGTTCAAGCCCTGGTCCGGGAAGATCCCACATGCCGCAGAGCAATTAAGCCCGTGCACCACAACTTCTGAGCCCAAGTGCCACAACTACTGAAGCCTGTGTGCCTAGAGCCCATGCTCCGCAACAAGAGAAGCCACCTCAATGAGAAGTCCGCGCACTGCAGGAAAGAGTAGCCCCTGCTCTCAGCAGCTAGAGAAAGCCCGTGAGCAGCAACGAAAACACAACACAGCTAAAAATAAATAAATAAAATATAAGTAAATAAATTTATTTAAAAAATAGCATGTCTAAATGCTCTTCTTTTCTGTATAATGCCTACACAAGTGTCCTTTTTATTTGTGCAACCGTCTGTTTTGGCCTGAGACTTTAGGCAATGTCTTATTTATTGGAACACAAAAAAAAAAATGATTGGAATTTGGGAACGTGCTTGTGCTTCAGAGTCATTCAGTCCTGAGTTCCAGCCCCAGTCCGACCAGCAACAAGCTGTGTGACCTTGACTATTCCATCTAAACTCTCCATGTGTCTCTTATCTCAAAAAGAAGGGAAGAGATGATACTCACTGCTTGATTGGGAAAGATTATAGATGATGTAAAAGAAAGCTGAGACATAGAGACATTTTATATTGGTCAAGAACCATACAGATATTAGTATCAGAAACCAAATTCAAGTTGGTCCATGGGAATTTGTTGCCTCAAATCACTTGGAAGTCCAAGTTTGGACACAGCTCCACCCCCAATCTCAAGATCTATCATCAAGTCTTCATCTCTCAGCTTCGACCCTCATAGTGCCTTGGTCTCATTCTTTTGTGCTCCAGATGGCTCCTTCCTTATGGCCAGAGGCAGATTGCAAAGGGAAGAGTCTTGCATGTATATATCATAGCCCACTTAGCAGAAAGAGAGCATTGTTTTTCACACATACATAAAAAGTACACACACACATGCACTTTCATCTATGACCATCCATCTACAGATATATACCTATAGACAGATAAATAGAGAGATAATGGATAGGTAGATAACAAAGAAAGAGAGAGAAAGAGAATATCTTGAATCCTATGCCCATTGCTTTGACCTGGAACTGGGCAGAGTGCTGTGTTGGAAGGTCCCACTGAGTCATATAAATTGAGAGAAGAGTCAGTTCTCCCCAAGAGGAAGGGATATCGAACAGACAAAAACAATACACATCCCCTACAACTCACCCATGGCCATGCAGCATCCATGTACCTGCCATTTTACTGTATATTTATTTAAAATCATTTCCTTGGTGACATGAACAACTGCAACCCACTCACCTCCTTTCCAAAAGGAGTCTGCACAAAGGCACGTCCACGTGCTTCATCTTGCTCAAACTACAGACTCTCTGGGTGATATGCATTCTTCTTAGTTGGGTCCAAATGTGGAGGCCTCCAGTCTGTTAATCTGGGATAACTACAAATAAAATCCCTATTTGGAGAAGGGAAACAGCATCCTGTAATCATCAGTGCGTTAGGACACTACCGTTCCAAAGGCTTATTCCCAGAACCTGCAGATGAGGTCTTAGCCATGCAATCAGTTCCACCTAGATCATGGGGAGGATCACAGTTATCCATCGTCCTCTATGGCTGCACCTGAGAAGGGTAAGAGGGATCAGTCCCCTTTGGGGACTGAATCACTTTAGCAGCAGCCACTTTCATTTAGTTAAGCTACCAGGACTGGGAGATTACTTTAGAAATGGAGCAATCGCAAGTCCCCAGTTGCTGAGCTTGGACTTTTTCTGGCAACACACTGCCTTAGCTTGATTTCTGGAGTCTTCCTGTTCTAATAAGTAACATCAAAAATCTTGCTGAATCGTGTTTCTTGAATAACGAGCCCACTTTTGCATGTGTGTCTCTTAGTGACATAGCTGATGCTCTGGCCATTCCTCTAGCCTTCACTGACTCCCTCTGTGGCTTGGGTCTCAGGGTAATGTAAAACATCACCTTTAGAGGGACGAGTCAGGGCTAGTGCACTACCCTTTTTTCTCTTTCCTCCTCCTGGCTGGATCTGGTGGCCAGCATTCTCTAGGCAGGGAGTGCATACCAACAGATAAATTTAGGGAACTACATGGAGATCAGGCTTCCCAAAATTCTTTCTGTGTTGTGTCAATTCACCTAGGCTGAACCATATTTCGCAGAATTCCATTACCGATATGTTTCCTTTTGGGGACGGCCACAAGAGAGTTTCTGGTGTGAGATTAGATGTGCAGGGGCCATTTTGTAGCTCATGCACGTAGTTGCTGACAGACTGACCCTCCCCATTTGGCATGAGGCCGTAGCCTGTCCTGCAACAAGTTCAGCTTCCTCATGGATCCTCCAGGAGCTTCTCTGATTCCTGGGCTGTGTCATGTTTAGCTCCACGATGTAAGACCCAGCTTCTGCAGGACACAGCATCCACACCCACAGCAAGGGCAGAAGCAACAGGGACTAACACAGGTGAGAGTGCATACTCATGGGCTTTGGCTCATATTTGTGGATTCCTGCTCGGTCTGGCTCCCCCTCGTCTTGTATCCACTTGTGCATCTTCTCTCCCTCCTTGTCCCATGGTCTTCAAGTTCCAGCAATAGACAAGAAGACTGTAGCCTTACAGAGGTCACAACTGTGGATGGTCAAATCACTGTAGGTTAATCTGCAGTTACACATCTATATCTATCTATCTATCTTAGTGGTTCTACTTCTCTGATTGAACCCTGACAGATTCACCTTTCCATTCTAACGCTTTCCTCATTCCTTGTCTTTGATAACCTTTAACCCTGGGTTGAAATGTTGGCTTCTACAGTTCCAAAGGTACCTGATTATCTAAGCCCCATTCAACCCGTTTGCTACTCACAGCACAGTGAGTTTCAGTGATAACTCTGGATCCACTTGCCCTCTGCTCCCAGAGCACAGACCAATGGGATTCTTCCATACACCTGGAGAAGGTGGCCATTGTCAGCCAGAGTTCTACATCCTTCCAGATTGCCTGGTTCTTTGAATTCCATTATTCCCAGCCATAAGTCTGTGTGTTCATATCAATGGCAACAATGTCTAGGTACTTGTACTAAAGTACAAGTGGTTGTTCCCGTCAAGTAGGATAATGGGAAACTCCCAGTTAGTATTTTTTTTTTTCAATTTCCCCTGGTGATAGTAAGAGGGGAGTAATGAGAATCTCTGACTATTCCAGCAAATTTGTCCTTTTTCTGTCAGGGTTCCCACAATAAGGAGTTTCAATGCTTACCCTAACCAATTTCATAGCCATATTGAGTAGATTTATTGTTAACCACTCAACTGATCACTTTTCAGTGAGTTGGGCTTTCATCTTCTGGATAAACAGTTTCAACACGAATGGTCTTATCAGATATGTAGTCAGCCCAATTCTGTCTTAAGACAAGATGCTCAGATGACTGTTTTGAATGTTTTCCACCACAACAGTCATGTTCTCAATTCCCCATTATGACCACAGCTGGAAGTGTTTACACTTTATTAATGACACTGAGTTCAAATTGTTACTAAAGCAGCCAGCCATAGGGGGAATCTGGAGGAATCAAGGAATATACAGTTGTTGTCTACAAGTGGAGATGGTTTAATCTCCCCTTTGGGTCAGTAACTGACCTCAAGACCCATACACTAAGTTGAACCACATGAAATTGCCTTTTTTTGTAAGCAAAGCATCATATATTGGCATTCGCATTTGTTAGCCTAATAGAAAGTCCTTTAACACAGCGTGTATAATTTGAATATTTGCAAGAAGATAAAACAAGGAAACAACCAAAAAACAAGCTCAAAATTTATTTAAGTGAAGAAAATAATTATGAAGAACAAAAGCATCTCCACTACCAAACAGATAATTTAGGGAGAATAAAAATAACAATATAAACACACACACACACACACATAACCATTTTTATTCCCAGAGGCCAGGGCTAATTGTGAGGAAATTAAGAAAGAGTTTATTCCAGATTTTCAGTAAATTAATTTAACCTCAACATTAGTCTATTTCTTGAGAAATTCACCTGCGTAACTGTAAAGCATGTTCTCATCATACTTCCTAATAATTTAGCTGTCAGGGTGACCAAAGAGACAATTATATGAAAAGATTCTGACTACCCATACCATTGAAACTCAACTGGAGCTCACAATAATTACAGTTCCCCCCTTTATATTATTTTATATATGTATTTTTAAATCTGAATTTAGAGTGTAAGGTTTGTTGTCTGTTTCTCTCCCATCTTAACTTTGTATCCAACTCAATGCAGCCTATATTGTCAACTAACTATTGCTTCACACTAAGTTCATCCTTCTAAGTGAAATGGAATAGATGGAACTAGCAAAGAGATTTTAGTTATGATGCCAGAATTACATGATGCATTCTAAACAGGTGCTGTATATATAATGCGCAAGATTTTATTTCAAAAGAAAGAGAGAAAAAGGAAAAAGAAGAAAATGATTCCATAGCCATGGGCTCTAAAAGAAATTCCTGAACCAGAATAACCAAAAGCCATTTGTATCTCCAACTGTCATGATGGAGAGGCTCAGACAAGGCAGAGAGAAGTCTGGTGGTGATACAGGACTAGGGAGGAGGCAAAAGAAGAAGAGGAGGAGAAGGAGAAGGGGGAAGGGGAGGGGGAGAAGGAGGAGGAAAAGGAGGAGAAGGAAGATGAGGAGGAGGGGAAGCCTCAACTTATCTGGACCTCAGCCAGGAGTCAGGGTATGTTAGGACATGATCTCATTTCCTAGGGAAGGGGCTACTGATTGCCAGGTGGCATCTCAGGGCTCCAGTCAAGAGAGCTTGGGTTTAGGGTAGTGCCCCTGGGCCAGGAGGGCTATGGGAGTGCATGTATGTGTGGCAGAGAGTTAGGCAGAGTAACCAAGGAAAGAGTCATTGTAGTTTTGGGAAATTGGGTAAGATAGAGACAAGGAAACTGAGGCAGAGGCACAAAGGACATGTCTGTGGGTTTCTGTGACTAACCAGTTGTCACTAAGTGAAGGATTGGATGATGTAATAAAAAATGTTATTTTCTCTCTACATTCCACCAACCATCACCTTCAAAAATACTTTTTGGGGCTTCCCTCATGGCACGGTGGTTGGGAATCCACCTGCCAACGCAGGGGACACAGGTTCGTGCCCTGGTCCAGGAGGATCCCACATACTGCGGAGCAACGAGGCCCGTGTACCACAGCTGCTGAGCCTGTGCTCTGGATCCCACGAGCCACAGCTAAAGAGCTTGCGTGCTGCAACGACGCGGAGCCTGTGCGCGTGGAACCTGTGCTCTGCAACAGGAGAGGCCACTGCAATGAGAAGCCCACACACCGCAGGGAAGAGTAGCCCCCACTCGCCGCAACTAGAGAAAGCCTGCACGCAGCAGCGAAGACCCAACGCAGCCAAAAATAAATAAATAAATAAATAAATAAATAAATAAATAAATAAATAAATAAATAAATAAATATATTTTTTTAAAAAAGGAAAGCTCACATTTCTAAAAAAAAAGAAAATAAATACTCTGTGGTACCAACCTCTCCCCATCCCTTAGATGAAATCCAGGGCAGGGCTCATGATTTTTCTAGCCACTCAAAAGCATTCTTCCGCCACATTACTCACTAAAACAGTCAGTTAGTAATTAGCCAGTCCAATATGATAATCAATATTAGAACTTCATCAGAACTAAAGCTTCTCCACTCCCCTTGGCCGCAGCTTGACGTTAATAAGGTGGTGTGTGATCACTTTCTTCCCTCTGCCAGCTCCTCCTCTCTCCACCTTTGGATAAGATTCCAGTCTCCCCCAGCCACCTGCAGGTAACTCCTCACTGACTGGCTTTCACCTGGCCCAGAGTGCCTACTGTCTGTTGGAGAAGGGGCACCTCCTATAGCTCTCCACTTTGCTACCCTAGCTGCTAAGCCCAGACTCACACCCTCAAGACTTTTTTTTCAGTTGAATCAAGCAACATAGGCTTCAGGCATGCATGGCAAATTCTCCAAGAGATCTTTACCCATTCGTCCAGTTCGAGCCTCTCGGGACAGCCAGACCATGCTCACCCATCTCAAACTTCTCCTGTCCGGGTCTCTCCAACCTCTTTTATAAACAGGGGTAGGTAGACACTTATAGTCCCCAAACCAGTACTCACCTTCCTCCTTTAGAAATCTGTCTGAGGAGCTCTGTAACTGTTACCAACCAGGGTTCTTGGCCTCCTCAATCAATATAGAAATTGATGAGAGGCCAGACAAGAAATTCAGGCAAGGCTTTCTTGGGGCCCCTGCTGCAATAGGTGGCAGCGAGAACAAACAACAGATTCCGTTGCTTCTTCCCTCCCCGGGAGCGGGATGGGTTGTGTCAAGTTGGTTCCTTATATAGGATGAGGGTAGGGGTGTGTCCAGGAGTCGGGCTGGAGGTGGGGCTTAGGTGGTCTACCCACCCCTTTGGTGGTGTTGTGTGCAGAGGGCATGCACAGTACCCTGCTTTTGCTCCTGACACCCTGTTTTTGCTCCTGGCTCTTCAGAATTGGCAGTTGGCTTTTTTGGTCTTTTTGTATCTTGCTGTCCATAATTTACCCCAACTGTGCATGCACGCAGTTATTTTTAGTCCCTTATAATTTCTTTGTATTTTGTTGCTCAAGGAGATGTTTGTCCAGATACAAGCACTTCAGCAAAGGGTCCCAGGTCCCAGGTCCCAGCCTGTCTCAGAACCAAGCTTTAGAATAAGGAGTAACTGGCACCCAGGATTGAGACTGTACCATTTTATCAGCCTGAAATCCGGACTCATTTGTAAATGTGAAGATGGATCTAATACCCGGTCCATACCTGTCTGTGCATAAAATGAAGTTTTATATCCTCTTAATATCTGAAAATATTCTTATTCCATGGTCCCTTTTGAGGAAGCATTTGGTTCAATATAAAATTCTATTGCATTTGCTTTTAATGACCTAATTATGGCATTTGAGACCCTGCAGTTCTGACTGTTGAAAATTAATATCCCTCCAAATGCCCTCCAGTTATTTCTGGTTCAAACCACTCTGTGTTCTGCAGTCTCCATACCACACTGGGCCTGCTCTCCGTTCCTCTCCCAGCTATCCAGGGGGCCTCGGTCTGATTATTACGACTCATTCTGGGACCTAGAAACAGGATGCCAGATGCTCTGGAAGCTTCTAGCCCTTGGTTGCCAAACATCACTGTGTTCTTGAGACAAGCTGGGACCTGGGACCTGGGACCCTTTGCTGCAGTGCTTGCACCTGGACAAAAGTCTCCTCAAGCAACAAGATACAAAGAAACTGTAAGGGACTAAAAATAACTGGGTACATGTGCAGTTGGGGCAAATTATGGACAGCAAGATACAAAGAGACCAAAAAGACCAACTGCCACTTCTGAAGAACCAGGAACAAAAACAGGGTGTCAGGAGCAGAAGCAGGGTACTGTGCATGCCCTCTGCACACAACACCACCAAAGGATGGGCAAACTATTTAAGCCACACCTCTGGCCCAACCCCTGGACACACCCCTACCCTCACCCCATATAAGGAACCAGCTCGCTCCCCCTTGGAGAGTGAGTGAGCAAGGCAACTTGTTACTTGTTCTCACTCCCCCCTGTTACAGCAGGGCCCCCAAGAAAGCCTTGCCTGAATTTCTTGTTTGGCCTCTTATCAATTTCTGTTGATTGAGGAGGCCAAGAATCCTGGTCAGTAACATTCTGAGCAGAGATGGGGGAACAGCTTCTTTCTGACTGTCCACCAACTATTTTGACTCGGAGTAGCCCAGCTTCTGCCCCCAAAATCTCCCCTAAACAATTCTACCAGCTTCAAGCGATGGTTCTTGTCTGAAATCTTCTGAAAAATTTCATCAAAAACAATTCCTTCAGTTACTCCCCTTGCTGTCTTCTGACGGAGAGGGCTCAAATCTAGCTCTGGAGGTTGGACCAGTGTTAAGGATTTCAGGTGGGGTGACCTGAAATGTTAGGGCTGGGGAACAAACTCTAAATTGGCTTTGCAGGATGCAGCAACAGGCCTGAAAATGGACTAGGGCCAGGAGCATCTCAGTTGTTGTTATCATGTCAGCCACTAATCAAGAGGTCCTTTCCCTGTTAGTAAGCATGGGTTAACCAGTCCCCCACCCTTGCATTTTTTGTGCCATCCTAGAAAAAGGAGACACCCCAAAACTGATATACATTCAGATATCTCACATCTAGGTGTGAGGGCATTTAGATTCAGATTGAGTTCATTTTAGAAACATAAAATTTGGCAGTTCTTACTCACATATTCCATGCAACATCCCAGAAAGGAGCTACCATTATCAGACCCTTTTTTTGGATAAAGAAGCTGAAGCATGGAGAGTTAGTCATGCAGACAGCACGTGGCTGACTTGGGATTTGAACTCTTGAAGCTTGACTCAATGTAATCTTCAGTAAAACAGTCAATCACTGTGCTGTTCACCAGGGATGAAAAGATAACTAGAAGATTCTTACCTTTGAATTCAGTGTCTAGCACACTCATATTTTTCTACCACTGGAGGGTGATTTATTGGAGCCACACACTAATCTTAATGCATAAGAAACAAATATTTGACCTTGTCCACATTAGGTCACATTGGGTTCCTGCAGAGAATCTGCCCAGTAACCAGGTCTGTAAGGTGCTCTTATTTCGTTGTCTGTGACGTTTCTATCTAAGCTGAGGACGGCCTCGATCTATCAGAAATGCTGCCCTGGGAGAATTTCTAATAACCACCAGCGTAAGAGTCAGGTAGGTGGGTCTCAACCTGAGTTCAGTTGGAAATATTTTATCTTTGGCCAAGGCCAAAAGATTTGACCCCACTCAAAACCCTTCTCCTGTTTCAGACATCCAATAAAACTGATATTTAATACCATATAATCAATTGAATAATTAACCTCTAATTAAGATTGCTTAATTCTGAATCCTAGTTAATACAATTTCAAACATATTAACTCATGGTGTCCAAACTCTAGCCCCAAGAGCAAAAATATTCAGCCCTACTTGGCATCTTAGAGAAGACAGGAGGCACTGTCTCTCCTGCCATAAATTACCCTCTGACTCCCAAAGAGGAAGCTTGGGGCAGGTCTCCCTACAGCTTGGAGACACAGAGGTCAGATAGAGGATGTCCCAGGACATTCTGGGCTCAGCTACAAGCTTGTGGTAAAATTGACTGAACTCTCCCCTACCTTCCCCAGAAGAGGAGTTTCTCTAATGGCTGCCATTGCCTCCCATTCTCTACTTAACCAACCAGGGTTTGGGAGGCTGAACCTCTTCTGTAGCCAGGAGCCCTAATACTGACCTTGTCCATGGACTGCACGGAGCACTTGGATCCCAAGCAGGAGTTATGAGGGTGTGGGGCATGCGTAGACCATGAGAATCTGGGGTCCTGATTTGGAGTAGATGACTAGGAGAGACAGCATGATTGTACCCGAGGACTTCAGGGTTCATATGCTCTTCGCAGTGGTGTATGAGCCTCTGGCCATAGTACCTTGCATGGCTGTGCGTCTGTTCATCCACTCCGGCTCTCTCACTCTCTCACTCATTTATTTGGTATTTCTCCTCCATTCTAGGCTGGTACAAAAATATGCACTGGACCTGCCATGGAAGAACATGGCACCCTCAAAACCAAAAGCTCTGTGCAGCTGAAATGAGGAGGCATGGCGTAAAAAAAGGGGGATTAGGAATGGGAGGTTGGGACCAGGTTGGACTTTTTTGGAGACAGTGGGGAACCACTGGGGATTATGTTGGCCTAGGAAAATGTCCAACATTGTTCTTCTGCATTCAACACAATGTATTAACATTGTAAAAGTTTGGTTTGACTCTGCACAAGAATAACAGATTAGTTCATACTTGAGAAGCACTTATTTCTAATTCTTAAATATAATGGATGTCATTTTAGAGATCACTAGATACATGTGATAGTTTTATGTGTCAATTTGACTAGGCAGTAATCCCAGTTATGCAATGAAACTCTTATCTAGATGTTGCTGTGAAGGTATTTTGCAGACGTGATTAGTATCTATAATCAATTGACTTTATATAAGGGCGTTTATCCTGGATAATGTAGGTAGAACTGATCCTATCAGTTAAAAGGCCTTAAGAACAGAACTTTCTCCCTGGGGAAGAAGAAAGTCAGCCTGTGGACTGTGGAGGTAGCTTCTGGGGAAGAGTTTCCTGCTTGGTCTTGCTGACTGCCTGTCATTCAGATTTCAAACTAGCCTAGCCAGCTCCATTAATAGCAGAAACCAAATCCATGCAATAAATCTGTTTATAGACATGTCTGATACAATATGCATTGAATTAACTTTATTGTAAAGTTGTATTGTGATCCTGAATTTTTTATATAATTCAATATCATTTTCTTTCTTTCTTCCTTCCTCCCCCCCTCCATTCTTCCTCTCCCTCCTCCTCCTCCTCCTCTTTCTCCTTCTCCTTCTTTTTCCTCTTCTTTCTCTCTGTCTTCTTTTTTTGACCCTGTAGAAAAGTAACTCTTGAGAGGCAGGTCATGTTCTGTTCTGGTCCAAAATTATGCTCTTCGTTAAACTACGTGGAACAATCTAAAAAGGTCATTCCCAGCACATCCCAGGTCTTTCCATGACTTCTTGCAACTTAATGTGAATCACATTGTTATTCACCCAAAAATATCAATATCAATCCAGCCCCTTCTTTGCCAAAGTTCACAAGAAAAGAGGACAGGGAGGTTCTCACCTTTTCCTAGGTCATTCTTACCCTTGAAGGACAGGGTTCCACCTCTTGAGCCTCAGCCTGATTCTGAGGGTCAGGCTGAATGTGACAGATGTCCTGGGTGACCACCATCTGGGTAACCTTTGCTGGGTCTGCCCCAGCGGACCCACTAATGCCTCATTGACATGATGATTGTAATAACTGTACATTAATAGACACCAGCTGGTACAGTTGAGTCCTGGGAGCCAGACCTTGTAACTCAGACCTCAGATCTCGCCACCCTGGGCACAGGCCATGAGCCTCATCCCAGAGACCTCCTCCAAAGGGCCTGCCTGAGGTTTTGGAGCCATACCACCTCCTCAGTCTTAAAACCAGACTTCTGTAAATCTGAGACATATATTTTTACAATACATGTCTGAAATCAGAATTCATCTTATCCTTGATGAGTACTCCAGCCGTTTTTGTTCTTCTCCATTTTTTACTTTTGTTTTTATCCCTTTGTTTTTCCACAATTCCCCACTCCCACAAAAAAAAAAAAATCTATTATCAAATTGGTTCATCTACAGTCAAAGGTGTCTAGGAAGTGACACTTCGGCAAAAGATATGGGGTTCAGTAATGAGGGAGAGCCCCACCCCAGCGTTCCAGTAGCCCTGATATAAACAGCCACTAGCTTTGTGAATTCTTTTGATAAGCCCATCCTTCGTCGAGGTCCCCTCAGGTCCTCGTTAACTCCAGGAAACTTTGACCTCAGACCAGCCCACGGCCTTGTAATTCCCCTGTCTCTCTACTTGGATTTGACAAGCCACATTTTGTTTCTCTGTGTCAAACCACAGCCACACACATAACACAAGTCTTATCTCAGAAGTTAGATTTAGGTATCACAGCAGAATCTCTACCAACTGTCCTTATGTTCTATCACAGGGAGTCACTCATAGCACCTGCGTGAACTCTTAGGCTGTCTAAGAGCCTTTGCTTATTGGCATTTCTATGGATCTCTTACTTCAACTCCCAATATCAACTGCTTGAAGGTCTCTGCTTTAGACAGTCACCCATCAGTAGGGATAGAGTGACCACATAACTTATTGTCCAAACTGGAACACTCTCAGAGTGCAAAGGAGAGCTATTAATTATGCCAGGATAACATGGATACATCAGGATCTTCCTGGGTAAACTAGGATATATGTATTCTCCTCAAGTATCAGTCACACTGGATTGGCCTGCAACAGATCAAGGAGAAATTTATTGGGGACTTCCTGGAACATCCCTTTGAATTCCAAATATTCCAGCAGCAACTTCCAGAAATCAGGCTCCACTACCAGGAAGACACAACACGGCGAATGCCGAGCTGAATGATGACCACTTAACTCCCACAGCCAAATTGTTTTCTAAGGAGATGGTGGTGGGGATGGCTGAAATGAATCAGGCAGCTAAGAAATGCACTTTGCAAAAGGGAAAAGATTATTGGCGCTTCCACACTAATAGATGCAGAGCCAACAGACGTATACACTACATTCATAAGTTCTCAGTCTTGAGGTTGAGAAGGTTCCAAAGGAAATGGGAAAGGGTAGGTGTGGAGCCAGCCAAGGAGAAGTTTGTTGCCCCATCTGGGGAATCAGGAAAGCTGCAGTCTCTGAGAGAGGGGCAAAAACTGCAACACTGAACCCCACTCCTTTGTGTCCCCCTACCAAGGTCAGTTCTTTCTTGCCCAAAAGAGAGAAACACCAATGGAATAAACATCCTCAAATGTCAGGGAAGCAGCAGGAGCCTAACCAATGTGGCAAACCTATGTGCAAACCCAGTGTGATTTGACACCAGAGTAGAAGTTAAATGCTTCTACTTGAAATCATTAATAAAAAGGAAGAATTATTATCAAAATCTTTGTAGATGAATTAGAAATGAATCTAAATGCATCTCTGTGTGTTTCCTCAATAATTATTTTAGAACTACAAGGTCAAATCAAGGAAACCTAAGTTGTTCTCATAACCTTTCTTGGTTCCCTCATTCTCCTCACCAGAGGCTGTTACTGATTTCTTATTTAAACTTTACAGATATCTCTGAATATACACCCACTATGAATGGTCCTTAAAAGGAAAAACAAAAGCAAAAAACAAAAAAAAACAAATGACAATATACTTCACACATTTTCCAGCATCTCTCTTCTTTCATTTAAGGATATCTCTTGAAGCTCCTTCCAAATAGCTTTATATAGAATTGCCTTATTCTTTTCTTTTTTTTCTTTTCTTGTCTAGTATTCTTGTCTAGTATGAATATGCCATAATTTATTTATAGTACTCTATTTATAGCCATCTTGTAGTTTTACAGACTTGTACTATTAAACCAATGCTTCCATAAATATCTTTGTACCCATATAAATTCCTTTGTGCTTTTCTCAGTAGCATAAATTCCTAGAAGTCAAATTTCCAGATCAAGGAGTATACCGAAATTTAAAATTGAACAGATTTTGCTCAGTTTCCCTCTTAGAGGTGTACCATTTTCTTTTTAATACATTTTTTTTTTTTTTTGGCTGCGCCGGGTCTTAGTTGCAGCACACTGGTTCTTCGTTGCCATGTGCGGGATCTTTGTTGCAGCATGCGGGATCTTTAGTTGAAGCATGCGGGAATTTTAGTTGTGCCATGCAAACTCTTAGTTGCAGCATGTGAGATCTAGTTCTCTGACCAGGGATCGAACCCGGGCCCCCTGCTTTGGGAGCATGGAGCCTTAGCCACTGGACCACCAGGGAAATACCAGAGGTATACCAATTTTTATTCCCATTAGCAAAACACGAGAGTGTGTATTTTCCTTGAATTTCCTCAACCTCAAAGTTTTTGATCTTTGCCAATCTTATACATAATAAAATTTTTCCCATAGTTTTAATTTTTATTTCTCTTATGGTAAGAGTTATTGTTTGAGCAACTCTTCATAGGTCTAATAGTCTTGGGCACTTCATTTTCTGTTAGTTGTCTAATACTTGCCCTTTTATCCTTAAGTTCTTGGTCTTTCACTGTTGATTACCCAGAGAACTTAATATGTTAGTGAAAGTAGATTTCGGTCTGTTATATGAATTGCAAATATTTATTTTCCAATTTTGTGGTTGGTATTTTAATTTGATGGCCTTTTATTGTTTTTTGTCCTGTAGCAGTTTTTGACTTTTATCTAATTGTATTTAGACTTTTTCTGACATCTGGGATTTTGTCATTCTTAGAAAAACCTTCCCTGTTTCATAAAAATAGATTTTCCTATTTTATTTATTTATTTATTTTTGGCTGCATTGGGTCTTTCTCTAGTTGCAGCGACTGGGGCTACTCTTCTTTGCAGTGCGTGGGCTTCTCATTGCAGTGGCGTCTCTTGTTGCGGAGCACAGGCTCTAGGCTCATGGGCTTCAGTAGTTGCAGCATGCGGGCTCAGTAGTTGTGGCTCATGGGCTTAGTTGCTCTGTGGCATGTGGGATCTTCCCAGACCAGGGATCGAACCCATGTCCCCTGCATTGGCAGACGGATTCTTAGCCACTGCACCACCAGGGAAATCCCTCCCATATTGTTTTGAGCATTTTATGGTTTCAATATTTACTTTTAAAAATCTTATGTATCTAGAATCTATTTTGGTATAAATTGTGAGATAGGGATCCAACTTTTTCCTTTTGATCAAGATTAGCATTCACTCTCTATTAGATCAGTCGTATTTTGTTCACTAATATAGCCTTCATTATATAAAATTCCTATATGCATTCCAACTATCACCAAACTTTCTCTTCTTCATGTCTTAATTATTATGATTTTTTAAAATAGTAAGGGTGGTGTCTAGTGTAGCTAGTTCTCCATTATTTTCTTTGAAATTTTTTTCCTGGAAATTCTGTTTATCTTTTCTACTTGAAACCCTAGAATTTTTTTTTTTTTTTTTGTAAGACGGGCTCATGGTAACTCTATTTCTTGAATTCTTGCATGTTTGAAAGTGTTTTTCTGTTGCATTTATACAGTAATAGGACTTTGGTTGGATATAAAATTCTGGAGTCATCTGCTCTTTTTTCCTTGTTGATATTGTAACCACTACTCTAATCTCTTGTTTTATATGTATATATATTCATGATAAAATCTCTTATATATACGTTATATTGTTATATGATGGATGGTGGGGAGAGAGACAGGCACAGAAAGAGAATAAGAACTCTTAGGCCAGTCTGACTTTTTGTACTTTTTAGGGATTAGATATTTTTACCTGGATTTCCAAAGGATATTTCTTTATTCTTTAAATGCAGTAACTTTAGTAGTATATGTCTTACTGTTGGATTGTTCTGTGCTAATTTTTTATTCCCTAGACACTGAGTACTTCTTAAATCTATAGCTTCAAGTGTTATTTTACTCATGGAATTAAAATTATATTTCTTTAAACAATTTTTATTTGTTCCATTAATTCAGCTTTCTTTTTGGAAGTACCAATAGTACATGGGCTGGATCTTCTTTTCTTCTTCATGTTTTCTTATTTTCTCTCTAGGCCTTGTTCATTTTTCTTTTATTTTGCTTGTTTATTTTAATATATGTCCCCACTTTCTTTTTGTATTTTCAAAAGGGCCTCTTTTCCTTTACATTCTTGGTAATGTGGCCCTCATTTCTGTGATAATTTCTTTTCTTTTCTTAATGCCACTCCCAGGGTTTGCCAGCTCAGTGTTTTACCTCTTCCTATTGCCTGGCTGTTTCTCCCTGAATACCCATATCCCTTCCTTTTTTTTTTTTTTTTTTTTTTTAAACATTTTTGAGGTTTTTTTTGTTTGTTTGTTTTGTTTTTTTTTAGAAATCCACTTTCTTTTATTTATTTATTTATTTATTTATTTATGACTGTGTTGAGTCTTCGTTTCTGTGCGAGGGCTTTCTCTAGTTGTGGCAAGTGGGGACCACTCTTCATCACGGTGCGCGGGCCCCTCACCATCGCGGCCTCTCTTGCTGCGGAGCACAGGCTCCAGATGCGCAGGCTCAGTAATTGTGGCTCACGGGCCCAGTTGCTCCGTGGCATGTGGGATCTTCCCAGACCAGGGCTCGAACCCGTGTCCCCTGCATTGGCAGGCAGATTCTCAACCACTGCGCCACCAGGGAAGCCCCCCATATCCCTTCTTGATATGCTTTTTTGTTTTTATTGAAGACCACAACTTAATTAAAGTTAATTAAGTTAAATTAATTTAACTTCATTAAAGTTAATCAATTTACTGTTGTTGTTATTTCATAGCAATATATATTTTTGAAATTTTCATCTGATTTGTGCCAACATTCTTAAGTGTTCTGACATTTAGGTAGAAAAAAGGGAAAACATCATCTTTACCATTTTAAAACCACAAGTGCCATTTGTATTTCTTTATCATACCTTTAGCTTTTCATTCATTCATTCATTCACTCATTTGACAAATATTTATTAACTGCACTATATGCTAGGCTTTGTGTTAGGTTCTGCAGAAATAATAACAAAATCATATAAGACTTTTGATTGTATGGACTTTATTTGTATGCTACCTTACATTGTTTGTCAACAATTAATATGTGAAAGAAAATGAGTCACTTGTAAATTTATGATTTTGTTTGAAAATCATGGTAATCTTGTCCCTTTCTTCCCTATTCTCTCTGTTCTCAACAGACAATTCATCTATCCCAGGAATAAACATTAATTAGTTACCATTATACCACAGTTGTAGGCAAGAAAACAAGAACAAATTTCTGAGTTCTAGTCTTTCAGACCAACTAAGAAAATGATACCCAAGATAAGGTCTTATTTTAAGCCTAAATAGATATTCTTCCTCACCAACAATATGTTAAAATTCAACATCAATGATCATACTTTTCATTATCAATGCAAAGCAAATCATACAGAAAAATTAATAAACAATCCCCACCATGCTCTGTCTATTGACTGTAAGTTGTGCTACAAAACTCATATCATCCTTTTGACCCTCTTTGAATGGAACAACACATTTGCTTTGAGATTTATCTCCAGACTTTAATAACAAAAGGTTTTGTCTTAGTATGTCTAAGAGCATGTAAACTATAGCACCATTACCACAAAGTATAGAGACAGACTTTAGAAGAATGGACTCTCCCAATTAAATGTATGCAATTGACTGGACATGTTGGCAATTTATTGAAAAAATTAATCGGCCCTCTATGTGACATTAAATAGCCTTTTAACAACAGTGCACTTAGATCCCACACCAACTCACACAAAATAAATAGCACTGAATTGCCTAACAATCAAATAAGGATTTGTCTTCCATTTCAGTTTAAATTACTCTGAACGATAAGCAAACCTAAAAAGCTAATGGAGGAATAAATCCCTATCTATTATGTTCTATTTGACACATATGTAACCCCAGTTGTCTTTGGGACAATAAAGCCACATTATTTATTTGTATTTTCCATATACCAGTCATTAAGGCATTCTAAGTAAATAGCACTAAATGGAATACAATAAGGTTATAATATTGTCACCAGTGAACACAAAGGGAGAAGAATTGGATGTTTCCAGAGAGAGGGACACTTCTCCTTGTGCTGTGAAGGATGAAGGAGAGTAAGAGGGGGGATATGAATTAATATTTGGAGATAGCAAGGAAAACAATTGATAGAACTCAAATCACATGGCTTGAAACATCTTCATGTACCAAAGACCTGTTTATCCACCAAAATGAAGACATTCACAGTGGGAGCGACACAGAGAAAAAGAAACATGGAAGTTGCTTTAATAGCCACAAGTAACCTAGGCATTATGATGTCAATAGGACACTGAAGGAAGACTATAGCTGTAAGGACCCCACAAAGTTATAGCCACGTAGTGGACTCAATCCACAATTTTGTTCTCTTCCCCTTTACTCATCAAAGCACACACACGCACACACACATGCACAGTAGAACTAGAATAAAAGAAAAATGAGCATAGAGGAAGTTAACCTGAAAGATGGAAGTGACAGACAGTCAAGTGGGTATGAATTAGCAGATTACTCCCTTGGTATGAGGGTCAAGAAAATACAGAGCTGAGTGACAGCAGCATATGTGATAGAATAAGAGAACAAGAAAGAATCAAGGGGTTCAAAACATTGTAGCAGATTGTAATACTGTACCCACATATTTGCCTACCCATTCCCTGTAAGAGAATTATGTATTCTTGCCTGTTGCTATTGTCTAGCAATTCATTACCTGCCCCCAGCCTTGAGACAGGTACAGTCCCACTCCATTGATGTCAGGCCCAGCCATACACGTGACTTAATGTGGCCAGTGGGAAGTGAACAGACTTATCCTACGCCATCTCCCAGTAGAAGACATAAGAACCTTTACTCACTTGGCTCTTGCACTTTTCCCACTATCACGCAAATAATACGTCCCAGGGTATAATCCAGATAGGGGCCACCAATAGCCTGAACCCTGGAATAAGACATGAAACAGAGCCATAACAGCCCACAGCCAACTTAAAATGAGGACCATTAACTTTTCCTATGATGGGATCTAAGAATGGGAAGAGCATCAGTGACTTTAGTAAGAGCAGTTTTGGTGCAGTGGCAAAGGTAGAAGCAGACTTCAGCAGATGACAAAATAATTGGAAGGTGTTGGTGTGTAGATAGCATCCATAAAACTCTTGAGAAATGTGGTTGCGAAGGTGAGTAAAGTGAAATGGTGGTAGCTGGAGTGATGTGAATTTCAAGGAAAGGTTCTAGCTTTCATATCTGTTTTTGTTGAGGAGAGAGCATCAAGCAAACTTATCTGCTGATGATGGGAAGATGATTCAGATATTGGGAAGAAAGAAAATAATAAGGTAGTGCAATCCCTGGGAGCCAGCACTTGGAAAAATCTTCCTTTGATAGGACAGTGAGGTGCAAGCTGATAAGAGAAATAAAATGTTTGCTAGACATTAATGAGAGCCCAGCTGAGGCAGGTGATTCAAAGATTATGAATTCATAATGATCCTAATCTGCCTAATTGTGTGATTTTTTTTCCCCAGTTGGGCTTAATTTTTAGGATGGATATGAGATGGAGAATGCAAGTGATTGAGTTTGCCTGGGTTGGGATTTTGCTCTTGCTGAATGGACAAAGAGGCAAGGGAGATAAGCATAATTGCAAAAGAATGTCTGCCTCAACAGAGCAGATGCTCTAAGCTGATGAACACAAATTGGATAAAAGAGAAACTGATTGATAGAGAGAATGGGGAGGGGTCAAGATTGGAACTCCAGGTGTGATAAAGTATTGTGGCAGAGGTACTTGAGCAGGGGCACTCGGAGGTTAAAGAGTTACCTTGGGAAAATTAGTTGTTTCTATTGGTGATTTCAGAAATGGTGCCGTTTCTGCTAATTCTGTTCAGGGTGTGAGAATGGAAGTGAGTGGCTGAGGTGGGGAGATGAGAACAACATTGGAAAAGGTGAGAAGCCAGGATTGTCATTGGTTAATGGGAAAGAGTTGAGATGGAAAGGGAGACTGTAAACCAGTTGCCCAAGTTTTCAGTGATTAAGGAGGAGTGACAAGGAGGATAGTAAATGTTTGACATGGGGAAGAAAGAGGGATGTATAGGCAAGCAGATGGAGCCTCAAAGGATTAGAGATTTAGGGGAAAAGTAAGGAGAACAATCATGTAAGAGCAGAAATAGGGAGCAAGAATGACTCACATCCACCGCAGACCCTGATGGCCATGAGGGGTGGAAGAATGCCCAGTCATTTTGCTTTAACCACTATTTTTCTCTGATCCATCCTGCATTCCCAAAAAATGCAGGAGTCCTGTAACTTGCCAGATAGCTCTGCTTCCTGTTCACCAACTACTGAAGAGTTCACTTCAATGGCATCTCTAGCTGGTGAATTACAAGATGGTGATTGGGTAATAGGTTACCATTGTTTCTGGGTCCTCGAATCTGCATCCCAGATACAGTACCTGAGTATGAGGTGCTTGACCTGGGGGAGGTTCTCAATCTTTCATCTGCTTGGGAATCAACCTAGTTGCTGATTAAAATGTAGGTGGCCAAGGTCCAATTCCAGAGACTGAAATTCAGAAGGGCTGAGCACAGGTGTGAATTGGTGCTTTTAACCAGCATTCTCAATAATTCTGAACAGGGGCACAAGGACTTCACTTTGATAAAAACTGAAGTATGGAAGAAAACATACAAACTGAACTTTAATTCAGGTTTCAGCCAAGCTGTGTGGCTGAATCACACTGACTACATTTTGTGAGCTCGATCCTAGACCTGCAGTCCTACCCTCCTGCTCTTTCTGTATGACTTAGCTTTAGCCTGCTCACAAGGAACATACCCAAGCCAGAGAGGTTCCCTAACAACTTTTACCCTTGCCTTCATCTGATAGGAAAACTGGAAGAATGTCTTTTTTTTTTAATAGACCTTTATTGGAGTATAATTGCTTCACAATACTGTGTTAGTTTCTGTTGTACAACAAAGTGAATCAGACATATGCATACATATGTCCCCATATCCCCTCCCTCTTGAGCCTCCCTCCCATCCTCCTATCCCACCCCTCTAGGTCATCGCAAAGCACTGAGCTGATCTCCCTGTGCTATGCTGCTGCTTCCCACTAGCTAACTATTTTACATTCGGTAGTGTATATATGTTGATGCTACTCTCACTTCACCCCAGCTTCCCCCCACCACCCCGTGTCCTCAAGTCCATTCTCTACATTTCTCTCTACATCTTTATTCCTGCCCTGACGGAGTTGGAGGAATCAGGCTCCCTGACTTCAAACTATACCACAAATCTACAGTAATCAAGACAGCATGGTACTGGCACAAAAACAGAAATATAGATAAATGATATAGGATAGAATACCCGGAGATAAACCCACGCACATATGGACACCTAATTTACAACAAAGGAGGCAAAACATACAATGGAGAAAAGACAGCCTCTTCAATAAGTGGTGCTGGGAAAACTGGACAGCTACATGTAAAAGAATGAAATTAGAACACTACCGGACACCATACACAAAAATAAACTCCAAATGAATTAAAGACTTAAATGTAAGACCAGACACTATAAAACTCTTAGAAGAAAACATAGGAAAAACACTCTTTGACATAAACCACAAGATCTTTTTGACCCACCTCCAAGAGTAACGGAAATAAAAACAAAAATAAACAAATGGGACTTAATTAAAGTTAAAAGTTTTTGCACAGCAGAGGAAACCATAAACAAGACAAAGAGACAACCCTCAGAATGGGAGAAAATATTTGCAAATGAAACAACAGACAAAAGATTAATCTCCAAAATATACAAACAACTCATGGAGCTCAATATCAAAAAAACAATCCAGTTAAAAAATGGGCAAAGACCTAAATAGACATTTCACCAAGGAAGACATACAGACGGCCAAGAGGCACGTGAAAATATCACTAATTATTAGAGAAATATAAATCAAAACTACAATATGGTATCACCTCATGCTGTCAGAATGGCCATTATCAAAAAATCTAGAAACAATAAATGCTGGAAGAATGCCTTTTGCTGACGCAGGTGATTAATGGTCATGGGAACCCCAGAGGTAGGAAAATACCTCGGTTCCCATGGGTGCAGACATGTTTCTCCCTAGTAGTCAGATTTTATTTTTAGCTTTGGCCCCTTTTACACCCCCTGTACCCCTTGCAGTACTGTATGTAGAGTGCTGTTGCAAATGCCTCTGAATCATTGTCTGCCTGATCGTAAGTTACCCACAATCAACTTCATAATGGCATTTCATGGAGCTGCCTGCTTCGTTTTTGGTCTCACAGTTCCTTCTCAGTCTACAAAACAGAAACAGACTCACAGACATAGAGGACAGACTTGTGATTGCCAAGGGGGAAGGGAGGTCGGGGAGGGGTGGATTGAGAGTTTGGGATTAGTAGATGCAAACTATTATATATAGGATGGATAAACAATAAGGTCATAATGTATAGCACAGGGAATTATATTCAATATCCTGTGATAAACCATAATGGAAAATAATATGATAAAGAATGTATATATATATATATATATATGCATAATTGAATCACTTTGCTGTATAGTAGAAATTAACACATTGTAAATAACTATACTTGAATAAAATAAATTTTTTAAAATATCCACCTTCCCACACAAGCACTGGGGCTGTGTGGTCATGGATGAGTCATATCACATCCCTGAATCCAAGTCTTCTCATATGTACAAATGCTGTGTGTTGGTTAGAGATGGGTTACATGGCTTATCACAATAAGCTTCAACCAGCCATCTTAAATTAGATAGAGCTTTGTTCTTCTCTCATAGCAAAGAAGAATGGGGGAAGGCAGGACAGGGTTGATATGGTAGCTCCATGAGCAGCAGAGAACCCAGGTCCTTCCACTGTTCTGTTCTACTATTGTAGCACTGGCTTCCATGGCTCCTGGAACTCCAATCCTCATAAGTGAATTGAATTCCAGAAGAATTAGGAAGCAGAGTAGTCTAAAAATGAGAAAAAGAAGAAAGAAATTGTCAATTATACCTCAATAAAGCTGAAATTTTTTAAAAAGAAGGGGAAAAAAAACCCCTCACTGTTCCCTCTTTTTTTAGAAGCCTTTTAAAGTTCTCCACAACTTTTCACAGTACCTTTTATTGGCCCAGCCAACTGCAAAGAAGGCTGGGAAATATAGGCAATATTTCAGGTGACAATGTAACCAGTTAAAAGTTGAGATTGTTTCACTAAGGAACAATGGAGACTGGGTATTTGGAAAGTAGCCATATTTGCCCCGTGGGTGTGATACCACTGTATTAGTTTGATAGGGTTGCTATAACAAAGTCCCACAGACTGGATGGCTCCAACAACAAAATTTATGGTCTCAGAATTCTGGGGCTAGAAGTCTGAGATCAAGGTGTCAGTGTGCTTGGCTCCTTTTGAGGTCTTTAAAAAAGAATTTATTCTATGCTTCTTTCCTTGCTTCTGGGGATTTTCTGACAATTTTTGGTGTACCTTGGCTTGTAAATGCATCCCCCAATCTCGGCCTTTATCTTCACATGGCATTCTCCATGTGTCTATCTGCATGTCCAAACTTCTCCATTTTATAAGGACACAGTCATCTTGGATTACAGCTCATCCTAATGACCTCATATTAATTTGATTATCTGCAAAAACCCTATTTTTCAAATAAGGTCACATCCACAGGTACTGAGTGTTAGGACTTCAGTTTCTTTGGGGGAGACACAATTCAACTCACAATATCTACTTAATAGCTGAAATAGCTGAAATCCTGTGGCCCAGCCTCTCTAACCTATCCTCTCTACTCCTTGCTCCATATATTTCTTCTTTTCTGGTCCTGTGACGTTCACCTCTATATGTTTGTCATCCTTGATTCCTGGCCTTCAAAACTAGAAGCTCAGTGTCTGACCACCTCTTTTTATTTCTCTGCATTCATTTCAAAGGCTCAGACTGAGCTGGTCTTCATATCCAGCACCTCATCTGCTTCTTTCTGCTTCAACACACCACTGGGTCATAGACCCTAATATCCCACCTGCATTTATTAGTCCTCCATCTTCAACTAACCTCCTGGCTGTGAACCCTGATTGCTCAGAATCTCACCATCCATAGATACCACTGACCCTAAGGCACTACTGGCTGTGGTGCTGCCTCACAGCTTGCCCTGTTCAAGTCCTGCCCAATTCAGCTCAGAAAAAGAGAATGTAAGACCATCGTTGCTAGGCAGGATTATTATTATTATTATTTGCACCTGATAAAATATCTCCCACTGGAAATAAAAAATTCTCTACCCGTGGCTTCCCAAATTGGCTGCTGGGGTGGATTATATTGTTTCAAACACCAGAGGATGGTCTCAGGTAGAGATTAAGAAGCTGATGCACTCCTCAGCAGCCCATATCCAGCTTCAATTCACGCAGTTTCCAGAAATAAGGGATTGAATGGAAAACAGGGAAGCCAAGAGAATCTATAAAGAAAGAAGTTGCTCTAAATTAAATATTTTTCAATTTCTTGAAATTAGTATCAGTTGCTTGTTAAATATTAAGCAGAGAAATCTCCATCTGCCTGTTACAGGAGTATTACAAGGGGAGGAAAGGCTGGTTTTCTAATCTCTGACATGGTAGGAGGGGGATAAGGGGCCATGGAGCTGGGATAACTTATCAGAAAAAAACAGTGGCTTCCAGCAAAAGGTTCACAGATGTTGCCTTCTAATTAAATTTTTTTAATTTTAGAATACAATTTTACAGTCTCTATATCTGCAAATGAATGCCTCACACCACATGGTGTCTCCCAGTGTACTGTGAAGGGAAATGCCAGGGCAGCTTTCAGTGGCTTATGCCTCACTCCATGCCCCTGATCTTCTGTTTTGTGCTGCCAGAAACCACAAAAGGGGAAATTAAATTAAAATAAAACACTAGGTGTCCTGCATGGGTTTCAAAGTTACCTGGGCCAGTGAGATTGTGTTCTTTAAGATGGTGGCAGTTTCACAGGCTGCGTCTGTTGTTTCTGAAGATTAAGGAGTCAGTAAATGAGCCATGAGCCCAGGGAACAAGCATGGTGCTGTCAACATCATCCAAAGGGAGGCTGTTTGGAGAAAGAACAAGAAGAAGTGTGGGAAATTCATAGCATCTTTCATCCTTGACCAAAAAAACTCTTTTCCCTGAACCCAGACATGACCTTATTACTCTCAAGACTCCAATAGCCGCTAATAGCTGCTCAGAATTTGCAACTTAGATTGAATGCATTTGTCACCCTTTGTCTAGAGAGTTCATTTTATTGAGGAAGAAAATTGAGACCCTGAGAATTTTAAAATGTGAGGAAGAGATCTAACCACCTTCCCTTAGGATATGAAATAAAAAGGAAGTGAATACTTTTGAGGTGATATCTTCTGTTCCCTAAAGTGAGAATGCCAAATTGTCCTGAATACAACCCATTGCTACTTGAGACATATTTGAGATAGCTTGAGAAGTGGCATTGGAGATTATCTGGACGAAAAAAGTACTTTGATTTTTTTTAGCAGTGTCTACCATGGTCATGGAGGAAGAGAATGGTCTCTATCCCAAAGGATTTATTCCTAAATCTGGTGCATCATAAAAAGGGGATGAACCCAAATTACATTTTAGGTTGCAGATCTCAGACCCTTAGACTTTGGCTTTTTGTTTAGTGTCAGAGCCCCAACAAAAAACTACATGTATATATTTGTGAAGAGGCTGAGTCCAAGGAAATTTGGTTCCTACCCTAAAGCCACTGACTTTCCATCCTTGATTCATAAGGACTGGGAGTTAGGGCTGATAAAAGAAGGCAAGTTCCAACATTGTACCATATCATGAGCTAAAGGCTAATGGATGCCTCAACTCAGGGACTACTGTAAGAGCATCATGTTAACCATTGGCACCCACACCCTAGTGATGTCAGCTGGTCCTCTCAACCCAGGTTAGTACTTACTGAGCCTGGAGCCAATTGTGACAATGCTGTTTTGGTCTTCAAACTTAGAAACTTTGTTAAAGCATGTCCTATAAATTGTCTATTTAATAGAAAATTCTAGGTATTACATATCTCAGACTCCCTTAAGGAAAAAATTGGAACACAAAAATTTTTAATTTGACTTTTTGTTCATTTTGTTTATAAAACAAAATGTCAGTAGTCAGGGTCTCTATTTTACCATTATAAAGGTTAGTGGGAAAATGTATCTGTAAATAATTTTAAGTGAGAAATCAGTTAAGACAGAATGTCAAATGCTACTTAGCTGTATAAAAATAACAAAAAATTAAATACTTTAGTTTTCTCTATCTCTCTCTCTTACCTGGATAAGCAGAACATAAATCCACCAAATTGATAGATTCTGAGCTACTCATTAAAAATTCAGAATGGAATAGCATATGTGATACTTATTTTGATGACAATTAAAAATGGTGGCCAAACTTCCTCAAAAGAAAAGAAGATTCATTAATTTTAACTTTACTGATTTTCTGATCAAGTTAACATGTGCATTTTAGTTTGTTTTGACTAAATGCATCCTGTAAGAAAGAGTTTTGTATTTTTCCTCAATGATCATAAATAAGAATCAAGTGAATTTCTAGAGGCAAATCTATACAAGAAAATGTTTCAAAACTATCCCATCACAAGTTCAGATATCTCTTTAATGTTTATTTTTCATCATTCTGTCCTTGAGAATTCCAATAATCCAACAATTGTACTGAGATACTACAAGGAAAATTACATACATATTAGTTTATTGATTAGAGTTTGTCATTTGGTTTTCAAAGAACAGCCATTCTAAAAGGTCACCCAAGGTTTTGAGAAATAGCTGATCTACCTTACCTATATAACCCAAAGACCCCAAGGCTCTCCAAGGAGCAGCATGAACTCATAGTTCTAATGAGGACAGAAGACCGAAAATGATCAGGCCATTTCAATGCTGAGTTACTCTAATCATGACATGAAGGTGCATACAGAATTCCAAGCTCACAGATCAGGAGGCTAGCCCCAGGTGCCCCTCTGGGGGTCTGATGTAGGCCAAGAGCAGAAGTCCACTTACCAGAAGCTCCACAATACAAGACAGAGGAGATGAGCAATTATTAAAATGATAAATCTCCTAAACTCAGGTAACTCTAAGCCATGTGGCCTAAAATAAAGATTTTTTTTCCTGGAAATAAAAGTCCTATACAGTATTTGTGGAAACATTCCAAAGTAAAAGATAATGAGAAACAAGTAAATAAAGCTAACTGTCTAGAAAATATAGAGGTATATCTGAAACAATAAATTTTATCAAAATTTTTTGCATAATAGTTATATAATTATGAATATGTGATCATACGTTCTATACAGTTTTATGTTTTTGTATCAAAATGTTTTTGTATTTGTGTTAAAATATTTCTATGTTTTCAAAAATTCTTTGATTTTAGTGGTGCATGATATTTCCTTATAAGGATATAGTATAATCCTTCATTCTCAACAAATATTTATTGAATACTACTATTATACATACCAGGATGTATGCTAGACCCTAATAATACAACAATTTGCAAAGCAGACATATTGTCTGAATACATGTATCTTATACCTAAAGAACCTCACTAAACAGCCATGAATGAGGTATGCATTAATCAGTGACTCAAGCACATAAACATACATTTATAAATAAGAGATATCATATAGTAAATGTACATTGGGATATGAAAGTGTGTGATGGAGGAATTGACCTGATTAGAGCAGTAAGAAAATGGAGAAAAAATTACTGAACTGAGATCTGAAGGATCAGTCAAAGTGAAATGGGAAGAAAGAAAGAAAGAGAGAGAGAGAAAGGAAAGAAGGAAGGAAGGAAGGAAGGAAGGAAGAGATAGGGAGGGAGGGAGGAAGAAAGAGAGAGAGAGAAAGAAAGAAGAAAGAAAGAAGAAAGAAAGAAAGAAAGAAAGAAAGAAAGAAAGAAAGAAAGAAAGAAAGAAAGAAAGAAAGAAAGAAAGAAAGAAAGAAAGAAAGAAAGAAGAAAGAAAGAAAGAAAGAAAGGAAGGAAGGAAGGAAGGAAGGAAGGAAGAAAGGAAGGAAGGAAGGAAGGAAGGAAGGAAGGAAGGAAGGAAGGAAGGAAGGAAGGAAGGAAGGAAGGAAGAAAGAAAGAAAGACTATTCCAGGCTGAGTGAGGGAATAGCTCATGCAAAACCAACTGACAAGAGAGGTCTTGGTATAACTGAGGAAATGTAAAAAGAACAGTATAACTAAAACCCAAGGGCTAGGAGTAAATGATGAGAGAGAAGGCTGGAGAGGTAGGTGGGGTTCACACCAACTAGGGATTATAGATCCTGCTAAGAGTTTCTTTTTGTTCTGTGATGTGTTTTAAACTGCTGAAGGAAGCCATGTGAGGAGGTGTGGAGATGGTGGTGAGGCGATTTGGGTTTCAGAAAGATCATTCTGACTATATTGAAGAGGATGGGCAGGAACATAAGTGAGGTGGAAGCGTCAATTAGCAGCTGATTTCAGGGGATCATAAAACAGGCTGGTCTCCAAGGTGGCTCATATTACCACAGACACATGGAACTAACTAGAGGGTGATGCACAGGATCATCTAGGGTTGGGGATTTGTCAGATACAGGACAGATGAAATCAGTCCAAACTGCCCAACCCTCTTGGGTTGAGTGAATCACCTGAGCATCTGTTTCTGGGCTCACAGATCTTTGGTGATTTACTCTCACTACTTCATAAAGTGTCAAATCTAGTGGATATTGGCCAACTATTTCTTGAATAAATAAATGGATTAATAAATAAAGTTTTGCTCATCTAGAAGAGAAGTTGGTTCTAGAAGACTGGGAATTACCTACTTTAGTGCTAAGTAGATAACTTCAGAGCTCCAGAGTCCTTATCTGTAAAATAAGCATAATAATGTCTTCCCTACCAACTTATTAAATTATTGTTGAAGATATGAGAAAATGAGATACTTTGCAAATTATTTAGTAGTATATAACGATGATTTGTTTGAAGAATATTAACTTAATATATGCTTACTCATTGGCTGGGAATAGCTCATGGGAGGTGTGGCCCAGGTGCAAACAGAACAATGGTTTTCAGAGCACAACAGCTGGGACCCTTGGCCACTTAAACTCCATGAAGCTGAACATCAGAAGGCACACTGTCACGGCCATCAAATTTACTAATAGTATCTATTGATGCTTTTAACTTATCATTATGGACCAGCAGAATTAGTTTGTTGGGATGGCTGAAAGTTTCAGGGGAGAGGTAAACATCATGAGACCACAATGCAAACCCAAAATGCTTTTAGCAGGCAATTCCAGAGTTACACTAAATTTCCATAAACATAATTTTCTTTCACAAAGGTTGAAGTTTTGGTCCAAACCATTCCACAAATACTCCTTATTCATAGTCAGTTGTTTTTGCAATGTTTGTACCACAAAAATATGTGCTGTTATTGACATATCTTGCCACAAGAAACCAAGACTGTATCACAATAGACACGATGGTAAAACAGTAGGATGTAAAACACTTGGCCAAACTAATTCGATTGGCTTTAGGTAACGCCAAGAGTTAGATACCTTCTTGTAAATATTCTACTTAATAGAAAATACCAAGTATTTAACAGTTTTAGGTATCCAAAAGGAAATTTTGGAAAAATTATGGAAAAAAGTGAGGTAAATTTTTTGAAGTCAGTTCTAGGAATATCTATGATTACCATTCCAATAAAATTCAGAAGGGTCCACACCTCCTTACCTTCAAATCAGTGAAATAGCAGCACCATTGGGAATTAACTGATGCTTCAGGTGAAGCTGACTCAGGTTTATTGCTGATGTTGTCATATGGATATAGCAGAGCCCATCCAGTTTACCTGTACTACCTTTTCACAGAGGAGATCTAATGGAAATTCCGTACCAACTTTACCTGAAACGTCAAGTCACACCTGAACAGAAGAAATGAGAAGAGTACAAATAGATAGGGTTGACCTCTCAACATCCTCCCAAATTGCCAGAAAGATGGCAATTTAAAGTGCAGCCAAGACATGCTAATTTCAACCACCCCCCAAAAAGGGAAGGACAAGTCAAAACATCAACAAAATGGTCCCAATGTGGTAATGATATCCCACATTAAGTAGCTCAAACAAGGACTTGTTTGTAACCAGTCAAATTTAGAAAAGACTGACTTAAGTTCTCATTTTCTCTCTGTGGTTTCTTTATAAAAAAGAAGTTTTCATTAAAAGAAAAAAATGAAAAATCTCAAGTCATGTCACTTAATTTCTCCTCAATAGACCCTCTACATTTGGAAAGTAAAAAAAAAAAAATTTTTTTTAAGAAAAAATAAAGGAAAGAAAACGGGGGCGGGGGGAAAGAAGGAAAAGAAGATAGAAGAAAAGAAAAAGAAAGGAAGGAAGGACAGACAGAAGAAGGAAGGAACGAGGGAAGGAAGGAAAGAAGGAAGGAAGGAAGGAAAAGCCTGCCTTTGTAAAATTTCTCTGAGTATTTATACCACTATGTTTTTCATTCACACTAGGGAAATAACAAGAGGTCCTCTGATGAATGTTACAGATCGCCATGGTTACGGTTCAGAGATGCGGCAAAAAGCAATTATGGTGGAACAGAAGAAAGAAATGCACCTCTTTGTCAGAATTTCATAGCAGCTGTAATAACACTAGAGCACCCAAATGAATGTAAAATAACTGAAATATTGTGGCATGTTAAATGCCAGCACATTAAAAAATTGTATTTCAATGTCACATTATTTAAAACGACAGGAAGCATTAATTCCAGCTGCACCAAGGAGCTTGTTAAGAGATACAGGGGTGGGGGCGTGTAATCCAGCATCTACACAGGGAGGAGACTTCCACATGATGTATGAAACACAATACTGTTTAGAGAGAGAAAAAAAGCAGGAATGTAAAAGAGCAAATTTAATCTGATACTCAGAATTAGTTCCCTTATTCATTATTGAAGTAAGCCCCCTCACCCCTGCCAAATCCTCTACAGAGTTAATCACTTAATCTTTCCTTGCACAGTGTGCCCCAAATATTTATATTAATTAAAAGTTTTCCTGCTGAGGAATGTTATACCCATTTTATAGTAGAACTAAATGAGGCAGTGATGCCCAGATTATTGTTTATACTTCATCCTTAGGAGCTGGATTTGAGAATGAAGTCTTCTGCAAACAGCAGAGTTTAGGGATTCCTTTAGTTTCCAGTGAGAGAGAATTCTCTTTCATCTTGAATAGCTCAAAGTTCCTGGTTTTGAAACGTTAGTGACAAAAGATATAGGATCTAACATTTATGGAAAATCATGTCTCTATTTAGTACTCTTCAAATATCATTCCGCTTAGAGTGAAAAAATTAAATAGATGAGACGTGCCTCAGCCACAAATACAGACTGCTCAGTTCTTCTGACACTCAGCCTGCTATTTCCTCTAGTTAGAACCTGTGCTCCCTTCCTGGCTCATATGCTGTCACAGGAACCAGATTCAAAATGGACCATGAGCCATGCCTTATATTTCAACGACCAATGTGATGGATATTACGGGTATTCTCAATGGTTCAGTCATTCTACTTATTCCTGTGGCCTCTTACAATATTAACTGGGCTAGAAGACAAGCAGTTGTCAATAGGATCAGTATGAAATCATCTTCACCACAGAGAACACATAACTCTTAAGAATAGCTATTACTCCTGTAACGATATATAGTTTAGAAAGATAATGCTTCTGTGTGCATTACCAGGATTCTCTTTTTTTTTTTTTACTAGAATAGAACTTTATTTGTGGCATCAAGTTTTTTTTAAATGATTTTATAAAGTGTGCAATAAATTTTGATACGTTAATCTTTTTTTTTAAACATCTTTATTGAAGTATAATTGCTTTACAATGGTGTGTTAGTTTCTACTTTAAAACAAAGTGAATCAGTTATACATATACATATGTTCCCATATCTCTTCCCTCTTGCATCTCCCTCCCTCCCACCCTCCCTATCCCACCCCTCTAGATGGTCACAAAGCACCGAGCTGATCTCCCTGTGCTATGCGGCTGCTTCCCACTAGCTATCTATTTTACATTTGGTAGTGTATATATGTCCATGACACTCTCTCACCCTGTCACATCTCACCCCTCCCCCTCCGCATATCCTCAAGTCCATTCTCTAGTAGGTCTGTGTCTTTATTCCCATCTTGCCACTAGGTTCTTCATGTCCTTTTTTTTTTTTTTTTCCTTAGATTCCATATATATGTGTTAGCATACTGTATTGGTTTTTCTCTTTCTGACTTACTTCACTCTGTATGACAGACTCTAACTCCATCCACCTCATTACAAACACCTCCATTTCATTTCTTTTTATGGCTGAGTAATATTCCATTGTATATATGTGCCACATCTTCTTTATCCATTCATCTGTCGATGGACACTTAGGTTACTTCCATGTCCTGGCTATTGTAAATAGAGCTGCAATGAACATTGTGGTACATGACTCTTTTTGAATTATGGTGTTCTCAGGGTATATGCCCAGTAGTGGGATTGCTGGGTTGTATGGTAGTTCTATCTTTAGTTTATTAAGGAACCTCCATACTGTTCTCCATAGTGGTTGTATCAATTTACATTCCCACCAACAGTGCAAGAGAGTCCCCTTTTCTCCACACCCACTCCAGCATTTATTGTTAGTAGATTTTTTGATGATGGCCATTCTGACTGGTGTGAGGTGATACCTCATTGTAGTTTTGATTTGCATTTTTCTAATGATTAGTGATGTTGAGCATCCTTTCATGTGTTTATTGGCAATCTGTATATCTTCTTTAGAGAAATGTCTATTTAAGTCTTCTGCCCATTTTTGGACTGGGTTGTTTGTTTTTTTGTTATTGAGCTACATGAGCTGCTTGTAAATTTTGGAGATTAATCCTTTGTCAGTTGCTTCATTTGCAAATATTTTCTCCCATTCTGATGGTTGTCTTTTGGTCTTGTTTATGGTTTCCTTTGCTGTGCAAAAGCTTTTAAGTTTGATTAGGTCCCATTTGTTTATTTGTGTTTTTATTTCCATTTCTCTAGGAGCTGGGTCAAAAAGGATTTTGCTGCGATGTATGTCATAGAGTGTTCTGCCTATGTTTTCCTCTAAGAGTTTGATAGTGTCTGGCTTAACATTTGGGTCTTTAATCCATTTTGAGTTTATTTTTGTGTATGGTGTCAGGGAGTGTTCTAGTTTCATACTTTTACATGTACCTGTCCAATTTTCCCAGCACCACTTATTGAAGAGACTGTCTTTTCTCCACTGTATATGCTTGCCTCCTTTATCAAAGATAAGGTGACCACATGTGCATGGGTTTATCTCTGGGCTTTCTATCCTGTTCCATTGATCTATATTTCTGTTTTTGTGCCAGTACCAAACTGTCTTGATTACTGTAGCTTTGTAATATAGTCTGAAGTCAGGGAGCCTGATTCCTCCAGCTCCATTTTTCATTCTCAAGATTGCTTTGGCTATTCGGGGTCTTTTGTGTCTCCATACAAATTGTTAATTTTTTTTGTTCTAGTTCTGTGAAAAATGCCTGTGGTAGTTTGATAAGGATTGCATTGAATCTGTAGATTGCTTTGGGTACTATAGTCATTTTCACAATGTTGATTCTTCCAATCAAAGAACATGATCTATCTCTCCATCTATTTATATCCTCTTTAACTTCTTTCATCAGTGTCTTATAATTTTGTGCATACAGGTCTTTTCTCTCCTTAGGTAGGTTTATTCCTAGGTATTTTATTCTTTTTGTTGCAATGGTAAATGGGAGTGTTTTCTTAATTTCACTTTCAGATTTTTCATCATTAGTGTATAGGAATGCAAGAGATTTCTGTGCATTAATTTTGTATCCTGCTACTTTACCAAATTCATTGATTAGCTCTAGTAGTTTTCTAGTGGCAGTTTTAGGATTCTCTATGTATAGTATCTTGTCATCTGCAAACAGTGACAGCTTTACTTCTTCTTTTCCGATTTGGATTCCTTTTATTTCTTTTTCTTCTCTGATTGCTGTGGCTAACACTTCCAAAACTATGTTGAATAATAGTGGTGAGAGTGGGCAACCTTGTCTTGTTCCTGATCTTAGTGGAAATGGTTTCAGTTTTTCACCATTGAGGACAATGTTGGCTGTGGGTTTGTCATATATGGCCTTTATTATGTTGAGGAAAGTTCCCTCTATGCCTACTTTCTGCAGGGCTTTTATCATAAATGGGTGTTGAATTTTGTCGAAAGCTTTCTCTGCATCTATTGAGATGATCATATGGTTTTTCTCCTTCAGTTTGTTAATATGGTGTATCACGTTGATTGATTTGCATATATTGAAGAATCCTTGCATTCCTGGAATAAATCCCACTTGATCATGGAGTATAATCCTTTTAATGTGCTGTTGGATTCTGTTTGCTAGTATTTTGTTGAGGATTTTTGCATCTATGTTCATCAGTGATATTGGCCTGTAGTTTTCTTTCTTTGTGACATCTTTGTCTGGTTTTGGTATCAGGGTGATGGTGGCCTCGTAGAATGAGTTTGGGAGTGTTCCTCCCTCTGCAATATTTTGGAAGAGTTTGAGAAGGATAGGTGTTAGCTCTTCTCTAAATGTTTGATAGAATTCGCCAGTGAAGCCATCTGGTCCTGGGCTTTTGTTTGTTGGAAGATTTTTAATCACAGTTTCAATTTCAGTGCTTGTGATTGGTCTGTTCATATTTTCTATTTCTTCCTGGTTCAGTCTCGGCAGGTTGTGCATTTCTAAGAATCTGTCCATTTCTTCCAGGTTGTCCATTTTATTGGCATAGAGTTGCTTGTAGTAATCTCTCATGATCGTTTGTATTTCTGCAGTGTCAGTGGTTACTTCTCCTTTTTCATTTCTAATTCTATTGATCTGAGTCTTCTCCCTTTTTCTCTTGATGAGTCTGGCTAATGGTTTTTCAATTTTGTTTATCTTCTCGAAAAACCAGCTTTTAGTTTCATTGATTTTTACTATTGTTTCCTTCATTTCTTTTGCATTTATTTCTGATCTGATCTTTATGATTTCTTTCCTTCTGCTAGCTTTGGGGGTTTTTTGCTCTTCTTTCTCTAATTGCTTTAGGTGCAACGTTAGGTTGTTTATTCGAGATGTTTCCTGTTTCTTGATGTAGGCTTGTATTGCTATAAACTTCCTCTTAGAACTGCTTTTGCTGCATCCCATAGGTTTGGGGTTGTCGTGTCTCCATTGTCATTTGTTTCTAGGTATTTTTTGATTTCCCCTTTGATTTCTTCAATGATCACTTCGTTATTAAGTAGTGTATTGTGTAGCCTCCATGTGTTTGTATTTTTTACAGATCTTTTCCTGTAATTGATGTCTAGTCTCATAGTGTTGTGGTTGGAATAAATACTTGATACGATTTCAATTTTCTTAAATTTACCAAGGCTTGATTTGTGACCCAAGATATGATCTATCCTGGAGAATGTTCCATGAGCACTTGAGAAAAATGTGTATTCTGTTGTTTTTGGGTGGAATGTCCTATAAATATCAATTAAGTCCATCTTGTTTAATGTATCATTTAAAGCTTGTGTTTCCTTATTTATTTTCATTTTGGATGATCTGTCCATTGCTTAAAGTGGGGTGTTAAAGTCCCCTACTATGATTGTGTTACTGTCAATTTCCCCTTTTATGGCTGTTAGCCCTTGCCTTATGTATTGAGGTGCTCCTTTGTTGGATGGTTAAATATTTACAATTGTTATATCTTCTTCTTTGATTGATCCCTTGATCATTATGTAGTGTCCTTCTTTGTCTCTTGTAATAGTCTTTATTTTAAAGTCTATTTTGTCTGATATGGGAATTGCTACTCCAGCCTTCTTTTGATTTCCATTTGCATGGAATATCTTTTTCCATTCCCTCACTTTCAGCCTGTATGTGCCCCTAGGTCTGAAGTGGGTCTCTTGTAGACAGCATATATACGGGTCTTGTTTTTGTATCCATTCAGCCAGTCCATGGCTTTTGGTTGGAGCATTTAATCCATTTACATTTAAGATAATTATCGATGTGTATGTTCCTATTCCCATTTTCTTAAATGTTTTGGGTTTGTTGTTGTAGGTGTTTTCCTTCTCTTGTGTTTCTTGCCTAGAGAAGTTCCTTTAGCATTTGTTGGGAAGCTGGTTTGGTGGTGCTGAACTCTCTCAGCTTTTGCTTGTCTGTAAAGGTTTTAATTTCTCCATCAAATCTGAATGAGATCCTTGCTGGGTAGAGTAACCTTGGTTGTAGGTTTTTCTCCTTCATCACTTTAAGTATATCCTGCCACTCCCTTCTGGCTTGCAGAGTTTCTGCTGAAAGGTCAGCTGTTAACCTTATGGGGATTCCCTTGTGTGTTATGTGTTGTTTTTCCCTTGCTGCTTTTAATATGTTTTCTTTATATTTAATTTTTGATAGTTTGATTAATATGTGTCTTGGCGTGTTTCTCCTTGGATTTATCCTGTATGGGACTCTCTGTGCTTCCAGGACTTGATTAACTATTTCCTTTCCCATATTAGGGAATTTTTCAACTATAATCTCTTCAAATATTTTCTCAGTCCCTTTCTTTTTCTCTTCTTCTTCTGGGCCCCCTATAATTCGAATGTTGGTGCGTTTAATGTTGTCCCAGAGGTCTCTGAGACTGTCCTCAGTTCTTTTCATTCTTTTTTCTTTATTCTGCTCTGCAGTAGTTATTTCCACTATTTTATCTTCCAGGTCACTTATCCGTTCTTCTGCCTCAGTTTTTCTGCTATTGATCCCGTCTAGTGTATTTTTAATTTCATTTATTGTGTTTTTCATCATTGGTTGGTTCCTCTTTAGTTCTTCTACATCCTTGTTAAATGTTTCTTGCATTTTGTCTATTCTATTTCCAAGATTTTGGATCATCTTTACTGTCATTATTCTGAATTCTTTTTCAGGTAGATTGCCTATTTCCTCTTCATTTGTTAGGTCTGGTGTGTTTTGACCCTGCTCCTTCACCTGCTGTGTGTTTTTTTGTCTTCTCATTTTGCTTATCTTACTGTGTTTGGGGGTCTCCTTTTCACAGGCTGCAGGTTCGTAGTTCCCGTTGTTTTTGGTATCTGTCCCCAGTGGCTAAGGTTGGTTCAGCGGGTTGTGTAGGCTTCCTGGTGGAGGGGACTAGTGCCTGTGTTCTGGTGGATGAGATTGGATCTTGTCTTTCTGGTGGGCACATCCATGTCTGGTGGTGTGTTTTGGGGTGTCTGTGGCCGTATTATGATTTTAGGCAGCCTCTCTGCTAATGGATGGGGCTATGTTCCTGTCTTGCTAGTTGTTTGGCATAGGGTGTCCAGCACTGTAGCTTGCTGGTCGTTGAGTGAAGCTGGGTCTTGATGTTGAGATGGAGATCTCTGAGAGATTTTCACCGTTTGGTATTACGTGGAGCTGGGAGGTCTCTTGTGGACCAGTGTCCTGAAGTTGGCTCTCCCACCTCAGAGGCACAGCCCTGATGCCTGGCTGGAGCACCAAGAGCCTTTCATCCACACAGCTCAGAGTATAAGGGAGAAAAAAATAGAAAGAAAGAAAGAAAGAAAGAGGAGAAAATAAAATAAAATAAAGCTATTATAATAAAAAATAAGAAAAAAAATTATTAAGAGTAAATGTATTCAGAAAAAAATTTTTTTTTAATTTTTAAAGATAGACTTATTAATTTTTTATAATAAAAAATAAGAAAAAATTATGAAGGAAAAAATTTATTAAGAAAAAAATTTTTTTAATTTTTTTTAAAATAAAAAATATGAAAAAACTTATTAAAAATTTTTTTTTAATTTCTAGAAATAGAAAATAAGGAAAAAATTATTAAGAAAACATTTATTAGGAAAAAAAAATTTTTTTAAGTAAAAAAAAAACAAAAAACGGACGGACCTAACCCTAGGACTAATGGTGAAAACAAAGCTCTACAGATAAAATCTCACCGAGAAGCATACACATATCCACTCACAAAAAAAGGAAAAGGGGAAAAATTAATATATCCTGCTCCCAAAGTCCACCTCTTGAATTTGGGATGATTCGTTGTCTATTCAGGTATTCAACAGATGCAGGCACATCAAGTTGTTTGTGGAGCTTTAATCCGCTGCTTCTGAGGCTGCTGGGAGAGATTTCCCTTTCTCTTCTTTGTTCGTACAGCTCCCGGGGTTCAGCTTTGGACTTGGACCCGCCTCTGCATGTAGGTCGCCTGAGGGCGTCCGTTCCCCGCCCAGACAGAACGGGGTTAAAGGAGCAGCTGCTTCGGGGGCTCTGGCTCACTCAGGCCAGGGGGAGGGAGCAGTACGGAGGAGGCGGGGCGAGCCTGCGGCGGCAGAGGCCGGTGTGACATTGCAGCAGCCTGCGTTCTCCTGGGGAAGTTGTCCCCGGACCACGGGAGCCCGGCAGCGGCGAGCTGCACCGGCTCCCGGGAGGGGCGGTGTGGAGAGTGACCTGTGCTCGCACACAGGCTTCTTGGTGGCGGCAGCAGCAGCCCTAGCATCTCCTGCCCATCTCTGGGGTCCGCGCTGATAGCCGCGGCTCGTGCCAGTCTCTGGAGTTCGTTTAGGCGGCGCTCTGAATCCCCTCTCCTTGAGCGCCGCGAAACAAAGAGGCAAGAAAAAGTCTCTTGCCTCTTCAGCGGCTGCAGACTTTTTCTCAGGCTCCCTCCCGGCTAGCACCGAAGCCCGAGCCTCAGCTCCCAGCCCCGCCCGCCCCAGCAGCTGAGCAGACAAGCCTCTCGGGCTGGTGAGTGCTACTCAGCACCGATCCTCCGTGCAGGAATCTCTCCGCTTTGCCCTCCGCACCCCTGTGGCTGCGCTCTCCTCCGTGGCTCCGAAGCTTCCCCCCTCTGCCACCCGCAGTCTCTGCCCACGAAGGGGCTTCCTAGTGCGTGGAAACCTTTCCTCCTTCATGGCTCCCTCTCACTGGCGCAGGTCCCGTCCCTATTCTTTTGTCTCTTTTATTTCTTTTTTCTTTTGCCCTACCCTAGTACGTGGGGATTTTCTTGCCTTTTGGGAGGTCTGACATCTTCTGCCAGCGTTCAGTAGGTGTTCTGTAGGAGCAGTTCCACGTGTAGACGTATTTCTACTGTATCTGTGGGAAGGAAGGTGATCTCCGCGTCTTACTCTTCCGCCATCTTGCCCCTCCAAATCCATTAATCTTTATATTGATATATTTTACCATATAATCTTCTCCCATGAGAAGATTTTAAAAAACAATGGCAAGTGGGTTATAATCAAAACAAATTCTTTTTTTGAATTTTTTTGGAGTACAGTTGATCTACAAAGTTGTGTCAGTTTCAGGTGTACAGCAAAGTCAATCTTTCTTTTTCAGGTTCTTTTCCCATATAGGTTACTACAGAATATTGAGTAGAGTCCCCTGTGCTATATAGTAGGTCCTTGTTAGTTACCTATTTTGTATATTGTAGTGTGTGTTCATCCCAATCTCTTAATTTTTCACTTCCCCCCACATTTCCCCTTTAGTAATCATAACCAGGATTCTTATAACTCTGTGACTGCGTTAGGGAAGGCATTGGAATTCCTCTCCTGGGGAATAGCACAACCAAAGCTGAGTCAGCAGCCACATGTGGCATCAGGACCCATGTCTCTCTGACATTGACCCCCCAAGACCTCTCCATTGCACACCTCAAGTGTGGCTCATTCTTGCACACACAAAGAGAGCTCAGTCTCTCTAGCAGAATGACATTGGCTAAACATAATTAAATTTTAGATTTTTTTTAGGTTCCTGTTCTTATGACTATTGCTGTCAAACAAACTACCCCAAAACTAACTGACTTAAAATAACGATTTTATTATGCTCATGGGTTCTATGAGCCAGGAATTCAGTGAGGGGACCATGAGGGTGACTAGTTCCTCACTGTCTGGGGCTTTGGCTGGGATGACTGGCAAGGAGTGGAGTCATCTGAAGCCTCCTTCCTTTATATTGTCTGGTGCTTGGGATAAAATGACTCGAAGACTCGCCATTTATGACTCAGCCTCAGAACTCATATTTACATTCTATTGGCTTAAGGTGTGTTCAAGGGATGAGACAAAGACAGAACTTCTCAATGAGAGGAAATGTCCAGGAATTCTGTGGCCATGTTTTAAAACCGCCACAGCTCCTAACCAAAATCTACTTCATCATGTTTGTATACATGCCCTTGACAAAAATGCTAAAGAGAAGTCCAGAGTAATGGTTAACTTTGGAATAATTAAACCCAAGATAGTATGGTGTATGGTGGTTAAGGTTGTTTACATTTGCTTCTGATACAAGGAGAGTGGTTTTTGAAAGAGTATAGAGAACTTTGGGCAAATTATAAAGAAGATGAAGCATTATAAATGTCATAAATTTATGTCTCTCTAGAAAAACTATAAATTAATGCTTCTAGAGAGACCTAGGACTGAGGGTGAGTGAGGGGTTCTGCTTGCTCCAAATTGGTCGTATTTGTTCACCACTACACTGTCACCCATTTTAATGGAAAGGATTTCAATAACCCTCCCACATAGCCCCTAGTCTTCAGGGACATAAATGTCTCATTATCTTCCTTATACAGATAAAAACCAGTGAGAGAAGCAAGTGGCGTGTGATACGGTCTGGAGACATCCTTCAATCCAGGCCATTAATCTGATTTCTAAGGTTTTCCCCTAGAGTAAGGTTTGAAAAATACAAATTAAAAATCAGCCACATTAATTTTGAAATTCAGGGAACATTGACCTCAGGGTAAAAAATATTTATGTAAACTTTTAATTGAGATACAGCAAAAGGCCCCAATCACTGGTGAACAGTCTGATGCTTTTTCACATAGTGAACACAGATGCATAACCAGCACTCACATCAAGAAACAGAACTGAGTTGCCACATGATCCAGCAATCCCACTCCTGGGCCTATATCTGGAGAAAACTATAATTTGAAGAGATACATGTACCCCAGTGTTCATAGCAGCACTAGTTACAATAGCCAAGACATGGAAGCAACCTAAATGTGCATCGACAGATGAATGGATAAAGAAGATGTAGAATATATACACACTGAAATACTACTCAGCCATAAAAAAGAATGAAATAATGCCATTTGCAGCAACATGGATGGACCTAGAGATTATCATACTAGGTGCCAGAATGAGAAAGACAAATACCATATATCACTTACATGTGGAATCTAAAGTATGACACAAATGAACTTATTTACAAAACAGAAACAGACTCACAGACATAGAAAACAAACTTATGGTTACCGAAGGGGCACAGGGGAGGAGGGATAAATTAGGAGTTTGGGATTAGCAGATACAAACTGCTATATGTAATATAGATGAACAACAAGGTCCTACTGTATAGCACAGGGACCTATACTCAATATCCTGTAATAAACCATAATGAAAAGAATATGAAAAAGAATGTATATATATGTATATGTACAACTGAATCACTCTGTTGTATACCAGAAACTAACACAACATTATACATCAGCTATACTTCAATTAAAAAAAAAAAAAAGAAACAGAACTTAACCAGCACACTTAACCTCTTCCAGCCACCTCCCTCTCCCAGGTGGTAATACTGCATGTGCTCTTTTTGCTTTGAATTCTTTATAAAACTTACTGTGCTTACAAGCACTGTGCTTCACCTAACTTCCTAACTGTTCCCTAAAACTCCTTAACATCTTTACGTTTCATGTGTATTCCATTTCATTACTTGTCAAAATGGTGTGATGACTGAATGTGTGACCAATATTACTTAACAATTCAATACTATGTTTTGGCTTGTTTATTTCTTTTGCTTTTAAAAGTCAGTACTTATGCAGAGAATATTGCATTGTCAGAATAAAATGGAAGTCTGAGGTTCTTGTCTCAAATAAGCCCTTAATCATCTGTATGACCTTGAATAAGTTACTTCCCATTTCCGTCCTTGATCGTCTCCTCAGAAAAGTCAGTGTAGATATATATAATCCCCAAGGTTCTTTCCATCCTGAAACCCTCTGCTGTTGAGCCATTCACACTAATTTCATGTCATCATGCTTTTGTATCTTTCTTTAAAAAGAAAGCCGAATAAATATTCCATAAGTCCTTTCTTCTCAAAGAGATGACTATTCTGGAAAAAGAAAATCTTGCAGTAATGTTAGAATATTTGCAAATTGCAACGTTTAAGGTGTGACTGTTTGCCTGTTTCTTGTCCAATGAACAAGTGTCAATTGACTGCTGGGTGACAGCAAAATAAAAATGCTAATAATCTGGGCAAATGTAGCAGTGGCAATGTAATGACTGAATATGTCACTCCTTGGAGTGGTTTCCCTTCTGAGTTCAGCAGAATAGACTGGAGAGAGGAAGCAGTTTGAGCCACTGCCACTGTGGCATCTTCTGGAGGCAAGGATAGGATTGTCACAGCTTCTGTTGTGCTCTGGGCAATTGGAATTTAAACAGAGAGGAGGTAAAAGACTGGATTTTAAAACAAATATTTCATTTCCAAGTGCTGGTGCCTCATCACTTCTTGTTTGCTGTATTCTCCTGTCAGATAAGTGGGCTTGGAAAGCACCTTAATTAGAATTGAGGATTATGCTGGGCCAGAATGTACTGGACAGCAGGCCTTTTGGTGGGAACCAAAAATACAGCCCAGACTCATCAGAACACTGGGCAGACTTGAGGGTTTTACTGGAAAATAGACTTTAAGTAGCACAAACTTCTCCTGTGTCTTTCTCCTCCTTCCAAAATCTATTAATAATTTTCCCCTTCTTTACTATCTCAAGGGAAAAGAATAATAAGTAGCTTTTTTTTTCCCAGGAAGAAATTCAAAGACCTGAGAAGACAGCATAAATATCCTATGATTACAGAGGAATTAATTTAGAGCAACAGAAGGAAATATTTGTCAGCTGGTCGCAAAATATTGGAGTTGTTGGTATCTCAGATTGTCATTTGGAATTTTCTATAAATCTAGGTATTTCTCCTATTAGCACTATAACTGGTCATTAATAAAGTTTTACTACCATGTCTATCTTCCTTATTAAAACATATGCTCCATGATAGAAGGACCAGGTTTCTCTTATTCTCTACTATATTCCCAGCATCTTTGATGACACATGTTCTCTTTCCCCTGGTGGCACTCCATACTTTACTAACTAATGATTTATACTTGTTGATACCAATCATACAGAGATAAAAGAAAATGCACTATAATTTTCTGAGCAACAACCTGCTCCTGTGGTTAAATGAATAAACGTGTTTTAGAGGGACAATGCCTGAGGATATTCTATTGAGGGACTTTCTTGGATGAACCAAACTATGTGGTTGACACCTCCTTTTAGGACTACTCTGAAAACTATCTTTGAAAAATAAGCACTAGGTTCTGCCTCCATGTTAGCAATGTACTTTGGTTGTCTTGCTCTTATGTTGAATAATAAAAGTTTCCAATGTCTCGATATATTGATTAGTTGTTGCCTCTGGGTAAGAATTATTAATGAGGGAAGTGAGAGTTGGAAAGGAAGCAGTTAGGTGAATTAGGCTTCATAACAGCAGTGATGGCTTGGGGAAACAAAAGAAAGGTGAGTCAAAACACTGGGGGCTTAGTCTGACTTCCTGTCAATTTTGGGAGAAAGGAGCCAAGATGTAGAGGAGGGTCTGCTGGCTGCATGTCAGAGAGTTCTTCAGGTCCTTAATCTGATTTGGTCCATGGTAGGTGATTCTTAATAGAGGAGGAAAGGATTCATCAGAGAAACAGCGGTGAGTAATTTGACCCTAATGGGTTTACATATCCTTCTTTCCATCCTCCCTCCCCTCCTCTCTTTCTTCCTTCTTCCATTCCATTCTTTCCTTCCTTCCTTCATTCTTTCTCTTCTTCCTTCCTTCCCTTCTTTCTTCCTTCCTTCCTTCTTTCCCTCTTTCCTTCCTTCTTTCCCTCCTTCCTTCCTCCCTTTTCCCTTCTCCCTCTACCTCATCATACCCATATCATTTACATTTTTCCTTGCTTCCATGTAAAGCTGGACATTAAGTCCATGAAGGAAGGAACCATTCTATATGTAGCTCTAGTGCCTACACCAGACCCTGACATAGAAAAGAACTCAGTACTATTAGGTGGGTGGGTGAATTCCACAGAAGGCAAGGTGGCTATTCAATTTGATAGAGAAATTAAATCTCGGAGGCAAAGTTCATCCCATCTTATGTTAAAAGCAAAGAATCTCATTAGTAATAGCTACCCCCCCGCCCAGGTATATAAACTTTACTAAAACGTATAAAGTATGAACAAGTTAGTCTTGTTTTCTCTAGTCCTAGTCTTAATGGCATGATTGCTCCTTAGGTTGGAGAGGCATCCTACATTAGGGATGAAGAGGAACTATGTTCCCAATGGCTTCTTCCTTACATGGAAAGGTGCAAAAAAGACAGGTTATTACTCAGACCACTACAGTAAGTCCCCTACATACGAATCTCCAAGTTGCGAACTTTCAAAGGTGCGAACGTGCGTTCGCATATCCAATCACGTAAGTTAGTTCATGTGTCTGGCATACATTGTCACGTGTGGGCATCCTCTACAAGTGGTTGTGCTTTTGTGTACTTTACTGTACAGTACTGTATGGAGTACAGTAGTACAGTATCTTTATTTCACCCCAGGATGTCGGAATCAAGCGTAAAAGCAGCGGTGATGTAGCTGGCACTGCTAAGAAGCGCCAGCTGTTGTACTGTACTACTGTACTTCTCAAGGTACTGTACTGTAACATTAAAAGTGTTTTCTTTATTTTGTGTGTCTGTTTGTTTTTTTATGTATTATTTGTGTGAAAAGTATTATAAGCCTATTACAGTACAGTACTATATAGCCGGTTGTGTTAGTTGGGTACCTAGGCTAACTTTGTTGGACTTAACGAACAAATTGGACTTACGAACATACTCTCGGAATGGAACTCGTTCGTATGTAGGGGACTTACTTCATGCAAATACACTGTGGAAGTAACATGCTAAACAATTTCTCTAAAAACATGAGTGGGAAGAGGCTCTTCCTGCCTCAAGCTTTCAGTGGTTGACTCCTTGGCCAAGGTTTAGCATTTAAGCAAAATAATTGTTTACTTACCACTGATCTTCCAATTCCTTCCAAAAGAAGAGAGTAATTTAACAAAGCAAAAGTGGGTCTGCCTCTCCAGGTTGCTAATGCCTCTCTTGACCAAGGATACACACAAGAACTAAACTGAATGGTCCCTGATAACCACCTCAGTTGATTTTATCAACATTGGCTTGATGGGCTTTTAGCAAAAGGGGCACCATGAACGTCAATGTCAAACCCCCTTTTCTTTTTTCAAATTTTCCTCTAACTCATACTAATACAGCCCTTGCTGCCTTTGGGTAGAAGGGCTAAGAGAATTCAGACAGTGATAACTGATCGGTGTAGTTTATACTTCTGGATAAAATATTGTTTCTAGAAAAGCATTTTCAAACCTTAGGCTAATATTTTGCTAATGCCATGAGGCTTATAACACACCAGAGGACATCCACACCTCATTATGTCTAGTTGTCTCAGAGTTTTAAAAATAACATTCATAATTATCAGTTTTGACTATTTCCAACTTTCAGTCCCTACTGTATTTCTTACAAAGAAGCTTTCATTTCTGTGCCTGAAACCAGGTGATGGAATCTGTTTACCATTTAAGCACCTACTATTAAACAGCAATTACTTATGCTCATTCCAGTCTTGAAAGGGAAATGGGACAGAGGGTATAAGACAAGATCAAATTCATAAAAAAGAGGGAGGTAATACTAAAATCAACTTGGTTATGGACTTTTCAGGTAAGATAATGAATTTGTCCCATAACCAACGAGACGTCATTTTTATAATTCTAACAACTCCGTGAATTTCAAACCCCACCTAGCCCTATAGGCATCTCAATATCCCAGTAAGCTAGGACCTGGATGGTTGTCACTAAAACGTTCTCCTTTTAAGCTAGATATATTTTTCTGCCTCGAAGAGAAAAATTAAAAAAAAAAAAAAAAAAACACGTTTAAAGAAAATCCAAAGACAGAAAAAAAGAGAGAGAAAGAAGTCTAATAAATGTGTGACTGCAGTTTCAAGGGAACAAAAAATTGACAGAAAAAAGGACTGTTGATTCCTGACACAACATAAAACAGGTCCTCCTTCCCAGTTGTGAAGAGGATGCTGTGACTGACTGTATGCTGCTCAGGAGGTCTCTGTCTGAATCCATTATTGACAGCAGAGCGAGAGCAGATACCGTTATGCCCTGCCCAGCCCACCAAGCCCTCTCCATTATGGGATATGCCAATGGAATTCTACCCAAGCATCTACACCCAGTATTCTTCCCAGGGCTTTCTCTTGGGAAGAGTTCTGGGGATTGAAGTAGTTTAATGTCAATGAGGAATGGAAATTAGTGTATAAATACTCCAGTTTCCTCACCCATCTCCCAAATTTCCCTGGCAAGGTGGAGTTCCAGTTGTTGGCAGCAGTTACTTACTCATGAATGTACCTCATTGGCTTCTTTCTCCTTATTCTCCATCCCACTTCCCCTCTACTCTACTGGTGCTTCTTGGAAAGCCACTTGCTCCTTGTCTCAGAAAGAACTGAGCCTGAGACAGTGAAGATAGTCAAAGAAAATGACCAAGTTGCCCTCTCCACTTTCATAATAATACTCCTGATTCCTTACTTAGTGAGCTCTTGGCCTGAATAAACATGACCCCACACAGCCCCAAGATCATTGTAACAGACTGAGTTGACTTCTTCTGCCATCAGCTCTCCTAGCCAGCTTTTGATGTCATAGATGTAACACTTCAAACAGCTCTATGATGATGGCAGAATCATACAATCACTTTTTTCCTCTTACCCTCCTCCTGTATCATTTTGTTTTGTTTTGTTTCCAGTGGAGGTTAATTAGGAGCTAGGAAGTATAGAGAAAGCTTCATGAGCACAAAAATATAGTCAATATATAACTGACTACATTGATTAATCAATACATAACTTTTGTGTCAATAGAAATGGTGCTATAGACTGAACGTTTTATGTCTCCCCCACCAAATTCATATGTTGAAATCTAACTCCCAAGGTGATGGTATTAGGAGGTGGGGTCTTTGGGAGGTGATTAGGACATGAAGGTGGAGCCTGCCTGAGTAGGATTATTGCCCTTAAAAAGAAGCCCCCAGAGAGATTCCCCAACCCTTTCTGATATCAGAGGACACAGTAAAAGACACTGTCCATGAACCAGGAAGTGGGCTCTCACCAGACACTAAACCTGCCAGTGTCTTGTTCTTGGTCTTCTTAGCCTCCAGATCTCTAAAAAAATAGATGTTTGTTGTTATTAAACCATCCAATTTATGATATTTTTTATAGCAGCTCGATGGACTAAAACAAATGACAAACCTTATGAGATATATTAGAAGTATAATGCATGATCTCTGTCTTCAGTGAGCCAGAAATCTAAGAGGCAAAGAAAAAAAAAAAACTAAATGGATGGCATACAAGGAGTGTGCTGTGAGGAACAGACTGTCTCAGTGGCCCTTAGCTATGTTCCCACAGGCCACTCTTGTTCCCCAAGACAGTCAATGACGCTAACTGTTAAAATCATATATAATCTTATTTTTAATAATTTATGGAAAGTATTATGCTATTGGATAGGATTTTCTTATTTTTAGGTTTTGTTCTCATTTATTTTTTTCTAGTACCTTTGGTACCTAGTACTACTTGACCATTCTAGACTTAAGTATAGCAAGGATTCTTAACATTTTTTCCTTCATCCAACAATTATTAATACAGTGCTTGCTACACATGGGGCACTGTTTAAGACACTGGGGCATAAAGGTGAAGAAAATAAATAAGATCCCTACTTTTACAAAGTATTTATGCTACTGGTGTGGTGCAAGACACTAAATATGCAAACTAGTAAATGAGCAAGATGATGTTAAATAGTCACTTCTATGGAAAAAATGAATTAGGGTAATATTACATAGACTGACTAGTGGTGTTCGTCATTTAAATTGAGTCATCAGAGAATGCCTAAATGAAGTGACAGTGTTTGAACTAAGAATTGAATGATTAGAAGAAGCCAACCATGTGAAGCTCTGGGGATAGGCATTTTCAAGGCAGAAGGTAGAGCAAGTGGAAAAGAACTAGAGCATCACTGAGCTTGAGGTGTTTTATGACCATGAGGAAGAACTCCATATCTAAAGCTTGATGAGCAATGGAGGAATATCCAGAAATGAGATCAAGGAGAAAACCAGTGCTCCTCAAAAGCGTGGTCCCCAGCTTGGTGCTGATCCAAGCAGTGTTTCTTCCTGGTCCATTATAAACATTACTGCAGGAATTATGAGTAAGGGGACTTCCCTGGTGGTGCAGTGGTTAAGACTCCATGCTCCCAATGAAGGGGCCCGGGTTTGATCCCTGGTCAGGGAACTAGAACCCACATGAATGCCACAAATAAGAGTTCGCATGCCACAACTAAGGAGCCAGCGAGTGCAACTAAGGAGCCAGCCTGCCACAACTAAGACCCAGCATAACCAAATAAATAAATTAAAAAAAAAAAAGCAGAAATTATGAGTAAGCACTTAGAAACTTTACATTTGACAGAAAATATTACATTCACTGAATCTAAATTCACGGTTTCCAAATTATGTCCTGGGGGGCAGGGAGGGTCAGGGAGGGGAGTCAGCCACAGGACACCATGGGATATTTCAAAATTTCAAGGAAATCACAAAAATACTCAATATCTAGTGGGACACTGTGCAAGGTCAGGGTCAATGTTCCCAACTAATTGGAGCTATGTTTCTTTTGATGGTGTCATATCTTTGCGAAGCTGGGTTTTCAACAGCTGTGATATGAAGCAAGCACTGTGCAGAATCAGTGTGGAACACTCAGTGAGACTGATGGTGATGTCAACCTGATCTCAAGGTTTGTGGAGTTGGGCAAGTGTCCAACAGGCACACACACCCCACTGGTAAGTGATGAGGATTATTTCAGAATCAAACACAAATATGCTTTTTTCTGTCAAAATTATGTGTATTACTATTTTTCAACCTGACCCTACCCCTTACCATTAATCTGATCAGAGAACTGTTCATAGTTATATCAACTTTCTCATGGTCAAAGCTCACTATTATCCTAATAGGAACCAATATTGTAATTACAGCCCTATACTCCTTGTATATACTAATCACAACACAACGCAGCAAATATACACACCATATCAATAACAATACACCCTCCTTCACGTGAGAACATGCCCTTATAGCCCTCCATATCCTTCCACTTCTACTCCTGTCACTAAATCCCAAAGTCATCTTGGGTCCCCTATACTGTAAATATAGTTTTAAAAAAACACTAGATTGTGGATCTAGCAACAGAAGACTAAGACTTCTTATTTACTGAGAAAGTATCGCAAGAACTGCTAATTCATGCCCCCATACCTAATAGTGTGGCTTTTTCAAACTTTTAAAGGATGGTAGTTATCTATTCGTCTGAGGAACCAAAAAATTGGTGCAACTCCAAATAAAAGTAATAAACCTATTTTCTTCTTTTGCCCTAATCACATTACTAGTATTAATTATCCCAATCATGATAACTAGTACAAACTCTTACAAAAATGATAAATACCCATCATACGTAAAAAATACCGTCTCCCGTGCTTTCATTACCAGTCTAATCGCAACTATAATATTCCTTCACACGGGCCAAGAAATATTCATTTCAAACTGACACTGAATTACTGTCCAAACCCTTAAATTGACACTTAGCTTCAAAATAGATTATTTCTCAATTATATTTGTACCGGTGACCTTGTTCATCACATGATCCATTATAGAATTCTCAATATGATATATACATTCAGATCCTTGTATCAACCAATTCTTCAAGTATTTACTCCTCTTCCTCATCACCATACTAATCCTTGTTACAGCCAACAACCTCTTCCAACTTTTTATTGGATGAGAAGGGGTAGGAATCATATCTTTCCTGCTCATCTGATGATGACATGGATGAGCAGATGCAAACACAGATGCTCTTCAAGCAATCTTATATAACCGCATCGGAGATGTCGGAGTCATTATATCAATGGCATGGTTCTTATCTAACACAAATGCATGAGATCTGCAACAAATTTTCATACTCGACCGAAACCCTTTAAACATCCCTCTCACAGGACTCGTACTAGCCGCAGCCAGAAAATCAGCTCAATTTGGACTTCACCCCTGGCTCCCCTCAGCAATAGAAGGTCCTACCCCAGTCTCGGCCCTACTCCACTCAAGCACAATAATTGTAGCGGGAATTTTCCTACTTATCCGATTTTACCCTTTAACAGAAAACAACAAACTCATTCAAACAATAACGCTTTGCCTAGGAGCCCTTACCGCCCTGTTCACAGCCATATGCGCTCTTACCCAAAACGACGTTAGAAAAATTATCGCCTTCTCTACCTCATGCCAATTAGGTCTAATGATAGTAACAATCGGTGTCAACCAACCTCATCTAGCATTTTTACACATGTGCACACATGCTTTCTTTAAAGTCATATTATTCATATGCTCTGGATCCATTATTCACAACCTAAACAACGAGCAGGACATTCAAAAAATAGGAGGCTTATTCAAGACCTTACCTTTCATTGCAACAGCCCTAATCATTGGATGCCTAGCGCTAACAGGAATACCTTTTTTCACCGGGTTTTACACTAAAGACCTAATTATTGAGACTGCCACCACGTCTTATACCAACGCCTGAGCCCTATCAATAACTCTAACCACTACCTCCCTCCAAACTCCTTCTGAGTTGTCAGGACATCTATTCAAATTCAGATTTAATTGGTCGATAATGCAACCTGGGCACCGGGATTTTCATAGCTCCTCCGTGATTGCAATGTGCAGGGGAAGAGGAACACTCCTAAAGTATGTCTAGGCTAGAGACAGGAAACACTATAGGCCAAGACTGTATTTTGGAATCCCAGCTCAGAAAGAGTCCTGCTCTGACAGAAATCTGCTTCTGTAGCAGATGAGGGACTCAAGCAGTGAGAGCCTGGGAGCAGGACCGTGACTGGAAATTCTGCTGCCACATGCCACAGGGAGACACCCTAGAATTTACTATAGAGCTATTCCATGTGTGTGTCTGTGTGCTGCAGCCTTGTCACCCACTGTGAACTCATCAGAAATGCACAATCTCAGGCCCCACCCCATTAAATCAGAACCTACATTTTAACAAGATTTTGAGGTGATTCATATGCATGTTGAAGTGGGAAAAGAATGGGTTTATAAGCAACGAGCTGATTTTATGAGGCAAACCCTTATGTACCAATCAAGGTAGAGCCTCTGAAGGAGACAGCCTGCCCTTTTCAACTTAATACCTGCATCCTCCCACTCTCTCCCCCTTCTCAATGATCAGAGGAAGAGTGGTCTCTCCAACTGCCCTTGGGATTCTATCGCCCTCTCTTGTCTTGGGAATCTGCAGCTTTGCCCACACTTCTACTTCTGGCCCCTTCCATGATGTTTAAACAAACTTAAGACTCACCCTATATCTTTAAAATATTCACCCTTGACCTCAGCCCTCCTGCAGGTTCCCTCTATCCCTCAAATCTCTTTCTCAAATCTCTTAGAAAAAGTTGGCCACACCTGCTAATGACATGTTCTTATCTTACTGACCACACGTGCTAATGACATTTTTTTTTTAAGGAATTCCTTTATTTTTATTTTTTATTTATTTATTTATTTATTTATTTATGTCTGTGTTGGGTCTTCGTTTCTGTGCAAGGGCTTTCTCTAGTTGCGGCAAGCGAGGGCCACTCTTCATCACGGTGTGCGGGCCTCTCACTATCGCGGCCTCTCTTGTTGCGGAGCACAGGCTCCAGATGCGCAGGCTCAGTAGCTGTGGCTCACGGGCCTGGTTGCTCCGTGGCATGTGGGATCTTCCCAGACCAGGGCTCGAATCTGTGTCCCCTGCATTAGCAGGCAGATTCTCAACCACTGCGCCACCAGGGAAGCCCTAATGACATGTTCTTATCCTCACTCTCTGGCTTCTACCCTCATCACCTCAACTTCTTCTCTCCTCATAGTTGTTGATGACCTCCTAGTTAGAGAACACCTTCTCCTACTTGATTTCTTGCAAATTCCTTCATTCTTGACTAACCGTCCCCACCCTACCTTTAAGAAACACTTTCAAGTTCTGACTTTGATGACCTCTTCCTATCTCTCTGCTCTAATACCTTATTTTCTCTGCAAAATCTTCTTCCTAGGCCCATCCCTGAAAGAAAGGTCTTCTCCATGGTTCTCCACCAGGGAGGCCTTCTTCTTATCTCATTGTCTGCATTATCCATTGGGACCTCATCTCTGTATGAATGGATATCTATGGCTCCAGGCCAGCTCTTACTCTTTCCCACCAGAGAACTCTATTTAGTTGTTGTCCTGGCAACCTTCAATCCATGGATACAAAATGAAACTCATTTTCTTTTCCCATCCCAACCACCCCAACCCTAGCCCACCTCTGATGTCTCTTGTATAAGTGAAAGTCATCACTATGCACCTGTTGCACTGGAGCCAGTCTTGAGCCTTCTCTTCCTTATTTTCCGTATCCAGTCAATCACCAAATCCTGTGCTTCCATTTCTTAAAATGTTTCAGACATACCTTCCTCTCTGAATCATCACTGTCCAGAAATTATCATCTCTTGATTGATTTGTTTTAACAACCACCTTACTGGTATCCCTGCCTTTACTTGTTCCTTCCAGATCATGCTTCTGGTTAATCCTTATCAGTTCAGAGTGGTGCTTCTGAAGTGCAAATAGTATCATCCACTCCTTGGATCTCCAATGCCTAGAAGATAGAGTCCAGACTCCTTAATATGATTTCCACAGTCAGTTGTGACCTGACCTTTCAAGCCTCATCGTAAGCCTTCCCCCATTACAACGTGACAAGAGACATTTTGAATTTTCTCTCATTCTCTTTTTCTTTCTTTCTCCTCATCCTCCATGGTTTCCACCCATGTTCATATATTTTTCACCTCTACCAGTAATATTCTTCCCTTTTTTGTCTCTGGCTAATTTCTATGCTCCTGTAGTGTCTTAAACTTCATTTCTCCTTGAAAGTCTTCCCTGACCCCTTAACACGGACTTCGGGGTTTCTTTAACATTGCAATTTCCATAGTAAAGTTTCATAACACCTATTTTGTTGTGTGTTTAATTGTCTCTATGTGGGCAAAGACTGTGTCCATCTTTCTCACTATTTCATCTGATCACTAAGCACAGTTTCTTGTACCCACTAATGACATAATACTTAATGTCAAAGCTGACATTTATTTTGTACTTATTACGTGCCTGACACTCTTCTAAATATATTATGTAAATTAACTCATTTAATCTCACAACTAGCCCTTGATGAGTCACCAGTATTATCCGCATTTAGGGAAGGGTAAACTGAGGCACAGAGAGGCTAAGTGACATGTACAAACAGCTAATAAGTGACAGACCCAGGATTCAAATGTAGACAGTCTGGCTCCAGAGACCATGCTCTTAACATAGATTCTTCATGAAACAAATGAGGATAAGTGAAGTGGTGGGGGCTTGGATTAAACTTAAAGGGGTCAAATTTATTGCCCCATGTCATATAGCTGGGACGTGCTGGAGGTAGGAAGGCACTCTGAGTCTTCCAACTCCAAATTTTATGCCTTTACTGACTATTCCACACTGCCCCTTATATTTTTAATTGTTTTAAAAGCAAATGCATTTTTGCTCTCTGTGGACACAGTTTTAATAAGCCTATTTAAATATTCATAATTCAAATGCAGAATCCCCTGCTATAGCCTTCTCTGACTCACAGACTTCAGTAAGTGGCCTCTGCCCTTTGCGGTACAGACCCCGATGAACTGACTGGCCCCATGTTTATCCCACTTCCTGTCTGATCAGACGCTCTGAACAGACTGCTGAGCCAGGGGGTTACAAGAGTCTGTCATTGCTTCCAAATTATTAATTGGATGGTAATATTTTTGCTCAATAGGCAGCTGGTTCATAACCTCACTGGAAAAGTTCAAAATGGTGATAAAAAGTGGCTCAATTCTAGGAGAAATGAAAATGTTTCAGAATATCTCACAAGTTACCTGAGCTGGTGATTTTTTTCCCTTCATTCCCTCAAATGCACATTCACCAGACATCGTTCAACCCTGGGATAAGATGTTTGAATCCAAATCTGTGACTCTCAGGCTTTTCTCAGATTTCTCCTGTATCCCCAGCAAAAACAAATGTGGAGTTCAGGTCCTACATTTTTATCCAAACCTCCCTTAATTATCTGCGGTTTGGAGGCAAACCTTATTAAGTTTTATATTCTCAGTGTCTAAATTAATGTCACTTACATATTTTTTCCTGAATAAACTTTGGAAGGATAGAAGGAAGGAAGGGGAAAAAAGGAAGGAAAAAAAGAAGGAAGGAAGGGAGGGAGAGAGAGAGGAAAGAAGGAAGGAAGGAGTTATCCTAAGCCCTCATTGTTCTCTCCATTCTTTGAAGCAGATCAATAAATATTTGTTTTGTAGCACAAAATTCCCACCATTATGTCCACATTTGTTTGTATGATAGACCAGCAGAAGGCATAGTTCTCTTTGTGAAACACCATGAAATTCAAAATACTTAAAGTCATGTGATCTTTAAATATATACATTGTATTATCCTCCCACATCATTGACCCCTCCTCCTTACTCTCTTTGTCTGGTCCTTTCCTCTCTTTACATCTCCCTCCAGTGGTATGTGTCCTTATTACCTTCTCTTTCTCTTTTCCTGCCCAGTTCCGTGGTTCAAACACCCTCTACATATGAATGATTTTCAGATTTTCATCTTCAGCCCTGACCTATCCAAGAAGTATGCAACTCATTTATCCATCGTAGTAGCAGTATCCAATACGTATCCAATACCGCAAAGTATTCGTCTCCTAGTCTTTGCCATCTCAGTAAGTGATTTAATCCCAGGAATAGGTTGCTGAGTAAAATACAGGACAACATGTATTCTGCAAGCCCACAGATGGTAGTTTGGCAGGAGTGTTGCCTGCAAGGAAGGCAAATTCATACCCAGAGTCAGTATCTATTTCCAGTAAGAAAAAAGTACTGTCCCATTCACGATGGAAGCAGTTTGACATAACAAACCTGCCACCCAACCACTTCAGGCAATTCATGCATCTGAATCAACAGGTAAGTAAGGAGGTTGCTATACTGGCTAGAGTGATTGCTCCTGATTAACAAGTGTAAACTGAGCTGCTACTACGCAGTGGATGTAAGAAGGGTGTGCCTGGAATACAGGCGATCTCTTAGGGTTATCTCTTAGTAATGTTACATTCTCTGATTAAAGTCAATGGAAAGCTACAACAACCAAATCAGCAGAAGTGCTAGTAGCCCGAACTTTTCAGGAAGGAATGTTCAAGTTAGCCCACCAGGCAAAGAACCATGACCAGATGAGGCTCTCGCTGACGGCAAAGGGAATATAGAATGGGCAATGAAGGATGACAGTTATCAATACAGCTATGACTATGTGACCAGTTGTAGAAGTGAAGACCTTAATAGCTATTATTTTCCTTATTTTTTACAAATATGTTTGCATATATGTTTGCATATTTATTAATTAAATATATTTTGCTTTCTCCCCTCTCTTATCTTTTTAACATCTAACATAAGATATATGAATTATTGTTCATTTTTATATTACAATATTTAAGTTACAGGATATCAGAGGAGAAGAGTGAACATTCCCCAAGTACTTTACATTCTCTTCTGGGGAAAGTGTTAGCTTTTTTGTTTGCTGGTTTGAAAGCAGGATAGTTCTATCATGTTAGGTGAAAATATAACTTGTTGTTAGCTTTTTGGAGATTAAACAACATTTAAAGAGATGTGTATGGGTGCCAGGTTGACAAGGGGTGCACTGTGATGTCTTTTCAATGTGCCCATTTGACTAGGCAACAGCCCTCAGTTACTCAATCAAACAGGACTCTTGTGTTGCTATGAAGGTATTTTGTAGATGTGATTAAAGTCCCTAAAATCAGTTGACTTGAAGTAAGAGAAATTATCCTATATTATCTGTCTTCTAGATGTCACAGATAATCTTGGTGGCATGCTTCAATTATTTGAAAGGCCTTAGAAAGCAGAGTTGAGGATTCTCTGAGAGAAAAAGAAATTCTGCTTCTTTTTCTAGAATTCTAGAATTCTAGAATTTAACTGGGAGTTCAGCTCTCAAGAGTGCCAGCCTGCCCTGCCTGATGACCTGTCCTATGGATTTCAAAATTTCCTAGCCAGCCCCCATAACTGTGTAAGCCCATTCCCTGCAATAAATTACTTAATATAAATTTCCTACTTATTCTGATACTCTGGTTCAACCCTAAATGATACACTAAATCTGGCAACCTTACACTGGGGTCAATTTGAAACCTCTCTTTCCATGCCTTACTTCCCCATTCAATCCGTCTGCAAGTTCCATTGGTTCTATCTCTTAAACATACACTGAATTGTATTATTTCTCAATATCTCTACTAATAATAATCTGGTCCAAACCAAGCAGGCTTCTGTTTTAAATTCTTAAATTTCTTCTCACTGAACTTGTAGTAAAATCCTAACTCTTTACCATTGTCTAGAACAGCAGTTCTAGACCAAATTTTTAGTCTCAGGATCAAAACTTACAGTCTTAAAAATTATTGAGAACTCCAAACAGCGTTTGTTTATTTGGGTTATATCTATCTATATTGACAGTATTGGAAATTAAAATTCAGAATTTTTAAAAGTAGTTACTAATTCATTTAAATTGACAATAAACCTACTCTATGTTAAAATAAATGGCATATTTGGTGAAAATAACTATATTTTCAAATAATTAGTAAGACAGTTAGCATTGTTTTACATTTTTTTTTGGCTAAGGTCTTCAATGTCTGGCTTATTAGAAGACAGCTTCAGTCCCTTACCTGAATCTTTATTCAGACTATTACAATATATTATTTTGGTTTGAGAATATAAAGAATGTCTGGTCATATCAGATATACAGTCAGAAAAGGGAAGAGTATTTAAGAACCTGCTTGATAAATGTAGGTATTCTTTTACCATATTCCACCAAAACTTGAGACGTAATAGTTTTTAAAGGTGAGTTGCAATGTGGAATCTGACACTATGTGAATGAACATTAAAATCCACTAATTCATCTTTTAGTTTGAATGAATCTGTTACCAATGTGTGATTTTGTAACATCTTGCTTTGATCACTTGGAAAATAACGGTTCACCAAGTTAGACAAACATTCCAAATCTTGATACATTTCGTATATGAGAATGAGCAGTCACGAGCATTGATACCACCAAAAATCTCAGCAGAGAACTGTTAAACTCAACGGACGATGCAAGTTCTCTAAAAATTCTCATTTTCTCTTGAAAGTCTATATTTTATCATTTGCAACAAATACTGTCATTTATCTTTAAGTGACAGGCTCAATTAGTTTACTTTCAAGAAAATGTTTACCAGATACCCAAGTCTGAACAATTATACTTTGTCAGTTGTTCTTTCAAGTAAAAACAGTGTTCCATGAAAAAGTGGCTAGTTCAGCTACTAACTCAAATAATCACAGAAGTGCTTTTCTGAAGATAACCAACATACTTTGATATGGAACAGAAGTGCTTCATGTGAACTTCTGATTTTGCCTCAACAAAAACATCAGAGTTAATAAAATTAATAATCTATATTGCTTTCTCAATGACATTCTTTTTTTTTTTTTGCTATTTTTTTAACATCTTTATTGGAGTATAATTGTTTTACAATGCTGTGTTAGTTTCTGCTGTATAACAAAGTGAATCAGCTATACATAAAAATATATCCCCATATCTCCTCCCTCTTGTGTCTCCTTCCCACACTCCCTATCCCACCCTTCTAGGTGGATACAAAGCACTGAGCTGATCTCCCTGTGCTATGTGGCTGCTTCCCACTGGCTATCTATTTTATATTTGGTAGTGCATATATGTCCATGCCACTCTCTCACTCCGCCCCAGCTTAACCTTACCCTTTCCCCTGTCCTCAAGTCCATTCTCGACATCTGGATCTTTATTCCTGTCCTGCCCCTCAGTTCTTCAGAACCATTTTTCTTTTTTTTTTTTAGATTCCATATATATATGTTAGCATATGGTATTTGTTTTCCTCTTTCTAACTTATTTCACTCTGTATGACAGACTCTACGTCCATCCACCTCACTACAAATAACTCAATTTTGTTGCTTTTTATGGCTGAGTAATATTCCATTGTTATATATGTGCCACATCTTTATCCATTCATCTGTCAATAGACACTTAGGTTGCTTCCATGTCCTGGCTATTGTAAATAGAGCTGCAATGAACATTGTGGTACATGACTCTTTTTGAATTATGGTTTTCTCAGGTTATATGCCCAGTAGTGGGATTGCTGGGTCGTATGGAAGTTCTATTTTTAGTTTTTTAGGGAACCTCCATACTATTCTCCATAGTGGCTGTATCAATTTACATTCCCACCAACAGTGCAAGAGGGTTCCCTTTTCTCCACACCCTCTCCAACATTTATTGTTCGTAGATTTTTTGATGACGGCCATTCTGACTGCTGTGAGGTGATACCTCATTGTAGTTTTGATTTGCATTTCTTTAACGATTAGTGATGTTGAGCATCCTTTCATGTGTTTGTTGGCAATCTGTATATCTTCTTTGGAGAAATGTCTGTTTAGGTCCTCTGCCCATTTTTGGATTGGGTTGTTTGTTTTTTTGATATTGAGCTGCATGAGCTGCTTCTATATTTTGGAGATTAATCCTTTGTCATTTGCTTGGTTTGCAAATATTTTCTCCCATTCTGAGGGTTCCCTTTTTGTCTTGTTTATGGTTTCCTTTGCTATGCAAAAGTTTGAAGTTTCATTACATCCCACTTGTTTATTTTTGTTTTTATTTCCATTTCTCTATGTGGTGGGTCAAAAAGGATCTTGCTGTCATTTATGTCATAGAGTGTTCTTCCTATGTTTTCCTCTAAGAGTTTTATAATGTCTGGCCTTACATTTAGGTCTTTAATCCCTTGAGTTTATTTCTGTGTATGGTGTTAGGAAGTGTTCTAGTTTCATTCTTTTACATGTAGCTGTCCAGTTTTCCCAGCACCACTTATTGAAGAGGCTGTCTTTTCTCCATTGTATATTCTTGCCTCCTTTATCAAAGATAAAGTAACCATATGTGCGTGGGTTTATCTCTGGGCTTTCTATCCTGTTCCATTGATCTATATGTCTATTTTTGTACTAGTACCAAACTGTCTTGATTACTGTACCTTTGTAGTATAGTCTGAAGTCCAGGAGCCTGATTCCTCCAGCTCCATTTTTCTTTGTCAAGATTGCTTTGGCTATTCGAGGTCTATTGTGTTTCCATACAAATTGTGAAATTTTTTGTTCTAGTTCTGTGGAAAATGCCACTGGTAGTTTGATAGGGATTGCATTGAATCTGTAGATTGCTTTGGGTAATATAGTCGTTTTCACAATGTTGATTCTTCCAATCCAAGAACAAGGTATATCTCTCCATCTGTCTGTATCATCTTTAATTTCTTTCATCAGTGTCTTACAGTTTTCTGCATACAGGTCTTTTGTCTCCTTACACAGGTTTATCCCTAGGCATTTTATTCTTTTTGTTGCAATGGTAAATGAGAGTGTTTCCTTAATTTCTCTTTGAGATTTTTTGTTGATAGTGTATAGGAATGCAAGAGATTTAAGAGCATTAATTTTGTATCCTGCTACTTTACCTAATTCATTGATTAACTCTAGTAGTTTTCTGGTAGCATCTTTAGGATTCTCTATGTATAGTATCATGTCATCTGTAAACAGTGACAGTTGTACTTCTTCTTTTCCAATTTGGATTCCTTTTATTTCTTTTTCTTCTCTGATTGCTGTGGCTAAAACTTCCAAAACTATGTTGAATAATAGTGCTGATAGTCTGCAACCTTGTATTGTTCCTGATCTTAGAGGAAATGGTTTCATTTTTTCACCATTGAGAATGATGTTGGCTGTGGGTTTGTCATATATGGCCTTTACTATGTTGAGATAGGTTCCCTCTATGCCTACTTTCTGGAGAGTTTTTATCATAAATGGGTGTTGAATGTTGTCAAAATCTTTTTCTGCATCTGTTGAGATTATCATATGGTTTTTCTCCTTCAGTTTGTTAATATGGTGTATCACATTGATTGATTTGCATGTATTGAAGAATCCTTGCATTCCTGTGATAAACCCCACTTGATCATGGTGTATGATCCTTTTAATGTGCTGTTGGATTCTGTTTGCTAGTATTTTGTTGATGATTTTTGCATCTATGTTCATCAGTGATATTGGCCTGTAGTTTTCTTTTTTTGTGACATCTTTGTCTGGTTTTGGTATCAGGGTGATGGTGGCCTCGTAGAATGAGTTTGGGAGTGTTCCTCCCTCTGCTATATTTTGGAAGAGTTTGAGAAGGATAGGTGTTAGCTCTTCTCTAAATGTTTGATAGAATTCGCCTGTGAAGCCATCTGGTCCTGGGCTTTTGTTTGTTGGAAGATTTTTAATCACAGTTTCAATTTCAGTGCTTGCGATTGGTCTGTTTATATTTTCTATTTCCTCCTGGTTCAGTCTCGGGAGGTGGTGCTTTTCTAAGAATTTATCCCTTTCTTCCGGGTTGCCCATTATATTGGCATATAGTTGCTTGTAGTAATCTCTCATGGTCCTTTGTATTTCTGCAGTGTCAGTTGTTAATTCTCCTTTTCATTTCTAACTCTATTGATTTGAGTCTTCTCCGTTTTTTTCTTGATGAGTCTGGCTAGTGGTCTATCAATTTTGTTTATCTTCTCAAAGAACCAGCTTTTAGTTTTATTGATCTTTGCTATCGTTTCCTTCATTTCTTTTTCATTTATTACTGATCTGATCTTTATGATTTATTTCATTCTGCAAACTTTGGGTGTTTTTTGATCTTCTTTCTCTAATTGTTTTAGGTGTAAGGTTAGGTTGTTTGTTTGAGATGTTTCTTGTTTCTTGAGGTCGGATTGTATTGCTATAAACTTCCCTCTTAGAGCTGCTTTTGCTGCATCCTTGAGGTTTGGGGTGGTCGTGTTTTCATTGTCATTTGTTTCTAGGTATTTTTTGATTTCTTTGGTTATCTCTTGGTTATTTAGTAGTGTATTGTTTCACCTCAATGTGTTTGTATTTTTCACAGATTTTTACCTGTAATTTATATCTTGTCTCCTAGCATTGTAGTCGGAAAAGATACCTGATACGATTTCAATTTTCTTAAATTTACCAAAGCTTGTTTTGTGACCCAAGATATGATTTATCCTGGATAATGTTCCATGAGCACTTGAGAAGAAAGTGTATTCTGTTGTTTTTGGATGGAATGTCCTATAAATATCAATTAAGTCCATCTTGTTTAATGTATCATTTAAAGCCAGTGTTTCCTTATTTATTTTCATTTTGGATGATCTGTCCATTGGTGAAAGTGGGGTGTTAAAGTCCCCTACTATGATTGTGTTACTGTCGATTTCCCCTTTTATGGCTGTTAGCTTTAGCCTTATGTATTGATGTGCTCCTAGGTTGGGAGCATAAATATTTACAATTGTTATATCTTCTTCTTTGACTGATCCCTTGATCACTATGTAGTGTCCTTCTTTGTCTCGTAATAGTCTTTAAAGTCTATTTTGTCTGATATGAGAATTGTTACTCCAGCTTTCTTTTGATTTCCATTTGCATGGAATATCTTTTTCCACCTCTCACTTTGTCTGTATGTGTCCCTAGGTCTGAAGTGGGTCTCTTGTAGACAGCATATATACAGGTCTTGTTTTTGTATCCATTCAGCCAGTCTATGCCTTTGGGTTGGAGCATTTAATCCATTTATAAAGGTAGTTATCGAAATGTGTGTTCCTATTACCATTTTCTTCATCATTTTGTGTTTGTTTTGTAGGTCTTTTCCTTCTCTTGTGTTTCCTACCTAGAGAAGTTCCCTTAGAATTTGTTGTAAAGCTGGTTTGGTGGTGCTGAATTCTCTTAGCTTTTGCTTGGCTGTAAAGCTTTTAATTTCTCTGTCGAATCTGAATGAGATCCGTGCCCGGTAGAGTAATCTTGGTTGTAGGTTCTTCCATTTCATCACTTTAAATATGTCCTGCCACTCCCTTCTGGCTTGCAGAGTTTCCGCTGAAAGATCAGCTGTTAACCTTATGGGGATTCCCTTGTATTCTATTTGTAGTTTTCCCCTTGCTGCTTTTAATATTTTTTCTTTGTATTTAATTTTTGATAGTTTGATTAATATGTGTTTTGGCATGTTTCTCTTTGGATTTACCCTATATGGGACTCTCTGTGCTTCCTGGGCATGATTGACTATTTCCTTTCCCATGTTAGGGAAGTTTTCAACTATAATCTCTTCAAATATTTTCTCAGTCCCTTTCTTTTTCTCTTCTTCTTCTGGGACCCCTATAATTTGAATGTTGGTTTGTTTAAGGTTTTCCCAGTGGTCTCTGAGACTGTCCTCAATTCTTTTCATTCTTTTTTCTTTATTCTGCTCTGTGGTAATTATTTCCACTATTTTATCTTCCTGGTCACTTATTCGTTCTTCTTCCTCAGTTATTCTGCTATTGATTCCTTGTGGAGAATTTTAAATTTCAATTATTATGTTGTTCATCATTTTTTGTTTGCTCTTTAGTTCTTCTAGGTGCTTGTTAAAACTTTCTTGTATTTTCTCCATTCTATTTCTGAGATTTTGGATCATCTTTACTATCATTACTCTGAATTATTTTTCAGGTAGACTGCCTATTTCCTCTTCATTTGTTTGGTCTGGTGGGTTTTTACCTTGCTCCTTCATCTGCTGTGTATTTCTCTGTCTTCTCACTTTGCTTAATTTACTGTGTTTGTGGTCTCCTTTTCACAGGCTGCAGGTTCATAGTTTCCGTTGTTTTTGGTGTCTGCCCCAAGGGCTAAGTTTGGTTTAGTGGGTTGTGTAGGCTTCCTGGTGGAGGGGACTGGTGCATGTGCTCTGGTGGATGAGGCTGTATCTTGTCTTTCTGCTGGGCAGGACAGAGTCCGGTGATGTGTTTTGGGTGTTGTGAACTTATTATGATTTTAGGCAGCCTCTCTGCTAATGGATGGGGTTGTGTTCCTGTCTTGCTAGTTGTTTGGCATAGTGTGTCCAGCACTGTAACTTGCTGGTCATTGAGTGGAACTGGGTGTTCGCATTGAGATGGAGATCTCTGGGAGAGCTTTCACCATTTGATATTACATGGGGCTGGGAGGTCTCTGGTGGACGAATGTCCTGAACTCGGCTCTCTCACCTCAGAGGCTCAGGCCTGACACCCAGCCGGAGCACCAAGACCCTGTCAACCACACGGCCCAAGTCTACAGTTACTCCCAAAGTCCACTGTCTCAATTTTGTTTTGCTTCGTGTCTATTCAGGTATTCCACAGATGCACGGTACATCAAATTGATTGTGGAGATTTAATCTACTGCTCTTGAGGCTGCTGGGAGAGACTTCCCTTTCTCTTCTATGTTTGCACAGCTCCTGGGGTTCAGTTTCTGGTTTAGTCCCACCTCTGCGTGTAGGTCACCTGAGGACATCTGTTCTTTGCCCAGACAGGATGGGGTTAAAGTAGCAGCTGATTAGGGGTCTCTGGCTCACTCAGGCCAGGGGGAGAGAGGGGTCTGGATGCGGGGTGAGCCTGCGGCGGCAGAGGCCAGCATGACGGTGCAGCAGTCTGAGGCGTGCTGTGTGTTCTCCAGGGGAAGTTGTCCCTGGATAATGGGACCCTGGCTGTGTCGGGCTGCACAGGCTCCCAGGAGGGGCGGTGTGGATAGTGACCTGTGCTCGCACACAGGCTTCTTGGTGGCTGTAGCAGCAGCCTTACATTTCATGCCCATCTCTGGTGTCTGCACTGATAGCCACGGCTCGTGCCCATCTCTGAAGCTTGTTTAGGCTGTGCTCTGAGTCCCCTCTCCTCACGCACCCCGAAACAATGGTCTCTTGCGTCTTAGGCAATTCCAGACTTTTTCCCGGACTCCCGCCTGCTTAGCTATGGCGCAGTAGCCCCCTTCAGGCTGTGTTCACCCAGCCAACCCCAGTCTTCTCCCTGGGATCTAACCTCCGACACCCGAGCCTCAGCTCCCAGCCCCCACCCGCCCCTGCGGGTGAGCAGACAAGCCTCTCGGGCTGGTGAGTGCTGTTCGGCACCGATCCTCTGTGCGGGAATCTCTCTGCTTTGCTCTCTGCACCCCTGTTGCTGCGTTCTCCTCCGTGGCTCCAAAGCTTCCCCCCCACCAACAACCCCCCACTCCGTCTCCACCAGCGAAGGGGCTTCCTAGTGTGTGGAAACTTTTCCTTCTTCACAGATCCCTCCCAGAGATGCAGGTCCCATCCTTATTCTATTGTATCTGTTTTTTATTTTTTCTTTTGCCCTACCCAGGTACGTGGGGAGTTTCTTGCCTTTTGGGAAGTTTGAGATCTTCTTCCAGCATTCACTGGTGTTCTGTAGGAGTTGTTCCACAAGTAGATGTATTTTTGATGTATTTGTGGGGAGGAAGGTGATCTCCATGTCTTACTCCTCCACCGTCTTGAAGCTATCTCTCTCAATGACATACTTAAGTGAAACTGGCTTTTATTTCCCTGAAATTGCAAGGTGGTAAAGAAACAGAGTTTGATGGCATTGCATTGATTCACTGTAAGGGTCATTAGTTTTATCCATCATCACTTTTGTTCCATCAGTATAAATGTCAACACAGTGAATTAGGCAAAAAAATCTTAGTATCATTATGACAATAATTTTGATTTTGTAGATCCTCTGAAAGGAGGGTCTCAGAGATCCTCAAAGATTCCAAAACCATATGTTGAGAATCTCTGTTATTAGCTATATCTAGTCCTACTGGCTGCCTCACCCTCATACCCCTGCCAATAATTTGAATTCCACTGAAACCCCAGCCATTCAGAATTCATGACAAGCAAGAAGGTGTCATGCTGACTCCATTACTCTAATCCACAGAAATCTGAGTGCCTAGATGCTGTCTCCTCATTATTGAGCATAAATAAATCACATGTGTTCTTCCATGGAACACCTTCTATATATTTCATCTACATAGCTGTACTGGGTTAGACAGTATTTAAGTCAGGGTTCTCAAGAGAAACAGAGCCAGTGTGTGCGTGTCTGTGTGTGTGGTGAAAGGGCGCGGGGGGGAGATTGATTTAAAGATTTGTCTCATGCAATTCTGAAGGCATGAAGTCTATCAAGTCCAAAATATGCAGATCTGGCAGACTAGAGACTCAGGAAGAGGCAGTGCTACAGTTTAAGTCTGAAGGCAGTCAGCTGGCAGAATTCCTTCTTGCTTGGGGGAGTGTCAGTCTTTTGTTCTATTGGGACCTTCAACTTATTGGAAGAGACCCACCTCTATCGTGGACGACAGTTTGCTTCACTCAAAGTCCACTGATGAAAATGTTAATCTCATCCAAAAACACTCTTACAGAAACATCCAGAATAATATTTGACCACATAGGTGGACACTATGGCCCAATCAAGTTGACACACAAAATTAACCATCATAGATAGTGTTCCCCAAATTCATCTCCTTCCCAGAACCTCAGAATATGACTAGGGTTTGGAAATAGGGCCATTACAGATGCAATTAGTTGAGATGAGGTCATAGTGGAGTAGGGTGGGCTCTTAGTACAATATGACTGGTGTCTTCAAAAGAAGAGGAAAGACAGAGCAAGAGATGCTTTGGCAGAACATTATGGGATGCCAAAGGCAGAGATTGGAGTGAGCCTTCAGAGACAGCATGGCCCTGCCAGCCCTAGACTTCAGACTTCTGACCCCCATATCTATGAGGGAATACATTCTGTTGTGTTAGGCCACCAGGCTTGTGGTACTTTATTATGGCAGCCCTGGGAAACTAATCCAATTGCTATATTACTATGTAGCTTAATGCGTGTAAAAGTAAAAATCTCTTTGGGGGTAAAAATAAATAAATCATCAGGATTTCCTCTCCTAAGGGTGAGGAAGCAGGAGCATAACCCCTGACTCAGACATGCTCAGTGACCTGCAGTGTGGAGAGAGATTCAGCAAAAAAGCCCTGAAGAAAGATGGAAGACAGTGAGATGGACCAGAAACAGCAGGAGTCATCTGCAAAATGAAGGATGCCGACTGAGGATACAGGATGGAAGCGTCAGACACGTCTTACTCATTTTCCTCTTTGATGCAGGTATCTATCCTGGAGAGCTTTGCAGGGAAGATATCACGCAGTCACTCAGAGGGGCCCAACGTTGCCTCCTGCAAAATTAGGAATACGAAAGAGAGTGGAAGAGGGGAGCCAGAGGGGTTGAGAGGAAGAACCAGACCTGCTGTCACTATGGAAGGGAAAAGAAAGTGTCAGATCGCAGCTGGTAAATAAGATGTTACAGTGAAGCTTGAAAAGCCGGGTTCCTTCTCCTTTGTAAAGGCTCTACCTGCATCCCATGAAGGGGCTCAGTGACAGACACGTTAAAACACCATTAAAGTGTGAAATAGAACACAGTGTGAAAATAGATCTAACCTTCACAGCATATCGATCGCTACCCCCGCACCGTGGCCAAATTCTTGGGCAACTGTTTTATAATAGGTTTTACTTATTTTCCTGTTGCTATTTTGACTTCCTCCGAGGAGGGTGTTATTTCTTTTTTTTTTTTTTTACACACATGTTCACAGCAGTTTTATTTGTAAGAATCAAAAACTGAGAACAACCCAACTGCCATCAATAAGTGAATGGATAAACACAGTAAACACACTGTGTTATATCCATATACATGGAATACAAAGGAATAAACTTTTGATTAAAATATAGATGAACTACAAAATAATCAGTCTAAGTGACAGAAACAAGACAAAACAGAGTACATAGTATATGATTCCATTCACATAAAAATTTTTAAAATGCATAGTCGTCTATAAGAAAGAAAACAGATTCTTTTTGTCATGGTATAGAGGAGAACAGGGAAGCACAGGAATAAAGAAAGAGTAAAGAGGTATTAGGAAACTTTGGGGGTTGAGGGCTATGTTCACTATCTTGATTATGATCGTGATTTCACAGGAGTACAAGTATGTCAAACTTACCAAACTGGACATTTTAAACATGTACATTTTACTGGTTGTCAATTTTATCTCAGGACAGGAGTAAAGATGCAGATGTAGAGAATGGACTTGAGGACACAGGGAGGGGGAAAGTAAGCTGGGACAAAGTGAGAGAGTGGCATGGGCATATATACACTACCAAATGTAAAATAGATAGCTAGTGGGAAGCAGCCGCATAGCACAGGGAGATCAGCTCAGTGCTTTGAGACCACCTAGAGGGGTGGAATAGGGAGGGTGGGAGGGAGGCACAAGAGGGAGGGGATATGGGGATATATGTATATGTATAGCTGATTCACTTTGTTATACAGCAGAAACTAACACAACAATGTAAAGCAATTAGACTCCAATAAAGAGGGTGTTATTTTTAAAAGCTCCTGACAGCAGAGAGAAGCAGACTTGCCTCTCAGGGAGCGCCTGGCCTTGGAATGCTCCTGTCAGCTGCTCCATAAACAGAAATCAGTTTTGTGAAAGTGAGGAATGATTTTATGGTGGCTGCTGGGATGACAGATGCCCAGGGATGAGGAAGAGAACATTGCCAGCTTCCCAGGGAAGAAGGAGAGAGGGTTGGGTCCATACAATTATAAATAATGGCAGGAGTTGGGTACCTACATCTCTTGTGACTTAATTTAGGCACCCAAGGATGATGGACTATTGCTGCCTTGTAGGATGGCTCTTATGTTTTATTTTTTTCTTCAAAATGTGTACACACACACACACACAGAGAGAGAGAGAGAAAACTGTTTTCAAAATAAGGGAGAAAAGAGATTCAGTTCCCTGTAACAAAAATGATTAAGGAGCTGTAACTCTCTAAATAATTTTCTGAATAAGTTTTTGACCTACATGAGAGCAGATTAACAAAGAGGAACATAAAGACAGTAAAATCACTTTTCAACAAAACATTCATATTTAATTTTGTAATGGCTTAGAAGACGAAGCAAATGAGAAGATACATTTGTATCTCAGAGTTAATAATAATGAGCTCAGGTATCCCTCTATGTGGGACTTATCTCACTATTTTTTCTTCAACCATCTTATTTGTAAAATGAGCATCTAAGGAATAGCCCCTTCCTAAATCGTAGCAGAATCAGAGAAAAATTATAATGAAAAGATCAGTGCATGGCAAAGCATTCAATACACTTGCATCGTAGGTCCTGAAAAACCAAAGAGGCCAATATTTAATGGTGTTTTATGCGGCCCACAAGACCACGGCTCATCAAAGGTGGAAAAAGTACCCATGAGCGGACTCAAATCTGAACTTTCACAACTGTGTTTCCCAAATCATATTCTTAATATTCATCAAATTATGAATTCAAATACATTTGATCAAATTGAACATTATTTTTTTATACAAAAACTGTTCATAAAAAAGTATAAAAATTTTTTTAATGGAAAAAAAATCTATGCCAGAGTAGTAACTGCATCAGGCTTAATGGTGAACGAATAAATTCTCTTTGGGTTTAGAAACATGACAAAGTTACCTACCCCCATTTAACTATTGTTATTTAGAATTATTGTGTAAATAATAACTGATAAATTAAATACAAATATGGAATAATAGCTCTAATAATGAAAGCGATAATGAAAAAGTTGTAGATCATATGATTGCCTAAGTAAAAAATTCAGTAAGATCTACTGAAGTCATTAAAACAATTGATCTAAATACACTTGTTGATTAAATACTATATATAAAATACCAGTAATTTCCTGTGTAAGAAATATATCTAGTATGGAAAAGATTGCACCCAATTGGGACCATAAATATAAAATAAAGTGAAAATAATCCTTATAGGAAATGTGTGGAAATCATATGAATAAAACTATAAAATATTATGTCATGTTCACATATTGAGAGATTAATATTGTAAAGATCACAAATCATTCCCAAATAATTTATGAATGTAATAAAATTCCAGTGGATATCTCAGAGCATGAAAAAATATCTTTCAAAAAAATTTATGTAAAAGACTAAGCTGGGTAGATAGCCTGGGACTTTTTAAAATGAAGAGTGAGAGGAGATGACATGACCAATCAAATGTCAATCATTCATTAAGTAAATAATTGAGGACCTACTGTGTGTGTTTTCTTTGGGAGACAAAAGGAGAGAATGGACATGGTTCCTGACTTCAAAGAGCCTACAATCTAATGGGAGAAAGAGATGGTAAAAACAAAAATAAAGACACAAATAAATATCTAATTATAAATTGTAATAAATATTTTAAAAGAAAGCTGCAGGTGTGGAGAAGCAGTGCCTGGTGGTGCTGTAGGTATCCTCCAAATCAAAGGACACTACTCACTTTGATTGGCACACAAATGGTGTCACTGGCCTATTGTGCAGCTCCCTGCAGCCTGAAACATCAGTCTTCATGATGAGAGTGACATTTAACCTGGGTCAAGGGACAGGAAGGGCAAGAGAGTTCCCAGTAGAAAGAAAACAGGTCTGAGTGTCCTGCAATGAAAAGATCTGGGCACAGTCAAGAAACAAAAGGGGTCCAATGTGGCCAAAAAAATGGAACTCCAGAGAGAGACATGTTGGTAGGTGTGGAGAGAGAAGTAAGTGGGGGCCACGTGCAGACCATGCAAAATAGAATAGATGTTGAGTGCTGTGATAGTCTCCTCAAGGGTTCTGAGCAGGGAAGTGCATAATGTAATTAATGGTTTAAGGAGGTTTTTGTTGTTGTTGTTTGTTTTTTTGTTTTTCTATTGTGTGGAGAATGATTTGGAATGGGCTAAGAATGGACGTAGGGAGATTAAATAGTGGGCTATGCAGTACTCCAGGAGAAAATTGGTAGTGTAATTAACCAGGGTGAGGGCACTGGAAATAGAAAGTGGAAGGATTTGATAAATATTTTGAAGGTAGAGTTAATGAGAACTGGTGATTGATAGAATGTGAAGTCAAAAGACCTATATAAAGCTGATATAAAGATTTTCACTGGTATAAAAAAGACAGACTGATTGTTGGAACAGAACAAAAAAGCAGAACTAGATCGATAAATATTATAAAATAAAGTTGGTATTTTAAAATAGTGGGAAAGAAGGGATAAAAATAAATGTAGGCTATTGACTAAATTTTTAGGGGAAGGAGGAGAGAACTGAAGAAGATGGAGACCTTTCTCACAATTTGCACCAAATAAAAACAAAACATTAGAAGTACTAGAAGATAATATAGGTTTGTATTTTTATTACTTTATCTCACTTCGCTTTTTTCTTTTTTACTTTTGGACCTCAGGAACAAACATGATACAAAAATACCCCTCAGTTCATGGCTCAATACCATGCTCTCTTGTCTTTTTATTCCTTCTCAGTCATCATTCCCATCTACTTTTCTGGCTTCATACTCTCCAACCCTACCAAGCACCCACTCTAAGGTTCTACGTAAGGTTAATGAGTAGTTTAAATGTTAATACATGAAAAGCCACTTAGAAAATACATACCACTTTGTAACCAAAGTTACAACTGTTAATATCAATGAATACTAACTAATAAGTTCATTATTAAGTTGTCCCATCAAAGAATATAGTATATCTCTTCATTTAATCAAACCTTTCTTTATGTCCTCTTTTTCTTTCAGGATTTTCTCCATAAGTGCTTATTCATTCTTTGTTAGTTTAAATTCTAGTCACTTTGTAGCTTGTGTTGATATTAAAAGGTATCTTATTTTCTATTTCTTTTACTGAATGGCTATTCCCAGTATAGAAGAATGCTACTGATTTTTAAATTTTATTTTTATGCTGAATTTATAAAATAATCTTGGAGTAGGGAGGGCTCCCCCACCAACCAAGCATAATGCCAAAGCAGAACACATAGAAAAATGTTTGCCAAGAAAACCTACTGAAGTCAAAATCATATGACAATTTGGGAATAAAATTGTTACATATTTGACAGAAAAGGGACTAATGCTCTAAATATATAAAAAGTTATGGCAAAACAAAAAAAAATGTCAAATATGGGTAAAGATCATGAAGAAACAATTTGAAAGACGAAACTGAAATATCCAGCAAACTCGAATTAGTGTTCAATTTTATATGTAATCAAGGCCTGCAAATTAGTAGAAGAAAGCACTTTTTGATTATCATGTGCATTCGTCGAGATTCATGTCCTAATGATGGAATCCAAACATAATGTAAATTATGCAAAAAAGAGAAATTATAGGATCAGTTCACTGGGATATACGGGGATGATTCTTTCTTAAGTCCCAGGTGGATCCAAAAGCTCACGTTTCACAGCTGTCATCTCTATTGGATTTTATTCTGTAGGCTGATGTCCACTTGGAAGAAAAGATTGCTGCTTGTAGCTCCTTCCAACCCAGCAAATGGAGAAACAAACCTAACAGCTCTCTTGAATGTCTATATATGAAACCTAGGAAAAATTCTCGTCCTGGTTCATTCACTCACCTATGCTGAATAGACAGTAACACTCTACAGACAAAAGGAAGAACTTGAGAGGGTATTTTCCAATTCCTCAAAATTTAAAAACTACAGATCATTATAAACAGACAAACAAAACCCAATAAACTGATTGAATGTGGAGAACATCAGATACGGAGTTGGATATACTCTCTTTCCCAGCAAGAACCCATTACATTGACGGTCACTTCCCAAACCACTACCGGGGACCTCTGGGCTGGAGTGGCTTGCTTTAGACATTATATCACAGTCCATGGAGAGAAAAAAGTTGCTTGCAGAAAAAGAAGAAGCAATTCCATCTTGCAGGACAAAAGCAAGCATTGGACAGGTCTGAGATGGGGAGGGGAGACGGACAGTGGATCCACACTCTGCATGAATAGGTTTCTCATAGTGAACCATGTGGTCTGTGCTGAAGATTAGTGACAAATACCATTTTGAGCATGTGAGAAGCCCCTCTCTTATTTTTTTGCTCCACTCAATTGATGGGTTGGCAGGTTTGAGGCCTTTGTCCTTTAGAAATCCCACCGCACAGCTTGGAGGTTTAATTCAGCCAGAAAGGCAATCAACAGCTCGAAGGTCACTCAGAGCCTCTACTACGAAGTGAAAATGTTTTACTTTATGAAAAGTACGAAACGCAGAGAAAATTGAGCCTACAAAAGGACGATGTAAAGCCTGCAGAGAGCAAATAATGAAATTCCACATTCCCTTGGAACTTTTCAGAAAACCTGAATTCCCTTTGACAACAGATCTGCCACCTTCTAAATTGAAAGATCTTCAAATGGGAAATGGCACCTGCAGTTCTGCCTGAAGAGATGAGGCCTCTATCGGGTTCAGAAAGTTGCTCTGCCCGTATGGTTGTAGACCTCCTTCTCTGGATGTGGGGAGATCTGAACTCACAGAAAGAGAGGTGAGAAGCCGGTAAGAGCCTGCTCAGTCATAAAAGGAAAGGGGCCCTTCTCTCCACAGGTTTGCCCTGAACTTGGAGTTCCACGGAGGGTGTCGTAATTCCCTTAAAAGAAATTGACTAAATGTCAGCTGCAGGTAAGTACTATGAAGTTCTGAATATTATTTTCAGTTTTCCTATTGGAAAGGCAGAACTACATTGTACTTGCTTTTTGTTTTCATAACACCTAGCTCCAAGACCTGACACGTAGCAGACTCTGCAAAGCCTCTGAGTTAGCTGCGAGGAGACATTTAGAAATGAGTGTACTGCAATTCAAGAAGAGATGAGACGATCATACGAATTCTTACAATATAACGTGGAGGAACACAACTGCCATCAAGGAGGAACAAAGTGATGTATGAGGTTAAAAGCAGGAAAGCTTATGCATGGTTGTGGGGATCAAAACACTTTTCTTAAAGAAGTGTGATACGGGAAAAATCATTAAAACTGACTTATTGCCCCTGGGAGAGAGAGAGGAGAAGAGGCTCTTCCAGATCAAGGCAGGCGGATGTATTCAGGTTTAAAAAGTAGTGCAATTTGAGTGGAATCAACCATATTTCTGGGAGATTGTTGTTATGTAGGACTGGAAAGCTAGGTTGGGGCCAGTTACTTCCTATTTACTCCAACATGCTTCAATTACTGGAAAAGAAAGTTGGTCATGTGTGTTATTATTGCTTGTTTATTCCTCTATTTCCCATACTGGACTGTAAGTTCCTTGAAAGCATGGAGTATATCTGGCTCCTGCCTGGCAGGCATCTCTATATGTCTCTCCTAGTCCGCAGAGTTGCTCCTAATAGGCATGGTCCTTGCCGTGGGCCACTACTCAAGAGACTGCCATGAGGAGAGTGATTTAGAGCACCATTTCTGACCTTCCTCAGTGTCTCTATCAACACCCCCTCCCCAGGAGCAGGAAGTAGGCCAGCCCACTCAGACCCATTTCCTCTCTTTTTCTTTGGAATCTCCCTGCCTGCAGTGAATGGGCGTTTTGCTCTGCTCCCTCTCCACCCTGAGTCTTAGAGGAGCAGGCTATGCCCGTGTTCAGGAGGCCTCTGGTATCCAACATTTTCTGTGTCTGGCTGGATAAGTCTATTTAATTCTGGGGTTCAGTATTAGGAAGCCTACTTGTCCTCATTCTTCAACAGCAGTAATAAGGATCTATTTTTATCTCCATTTGTTTGACTCCTGCATGTATCTCTTGGTGGAATTCAGGTGGAAAAGGGGATATGATAGCCCTTTTTTTTTTTTAAGTCTTTATTGAATTTGTTACAATATTGCTTCTGTTTTATGTTTTGGCTTTTTGGCCGTGAGGCATGTGGAATCTTAGCTCCCCAACCAGGGATTGAACCCGCATCTCCTGCATTGGAAGGCAAAGTCTTAACCATTGGACCACCAGTGAAGTCCCTGATAGTCCTCTTAAATGCCGTCAAACCCTAAGTGTGTGTTGATGGAAAGAATGAATGCATGATTTAATTATTGAAGCCTAGTGGATGCAAGAAGCATCAAAGTCACCATCCTATCGCTCTACTGCTCTGTCAAGGTCCAGCTGTGACCACCACGTGCACTTGATAAGGGAATCTTACCATGAGGTCATTATGGTCACCACAAATAGATCACTTTCTCTTTGTTGTCTTGGAATATTTGATTATTTCCTTCTTTTCTCCTTTTATGTGAAATCTGTTTCTCAATTCTTGGAAATATTCCCATCACCTTTTACTCTTTGAATACCATTACCTCCCTTTCCCCACCAACACAACTTCCAACAGCTGTTGCCTCATTAATTTCTGGTGTCCATTTCTGAAGCCAGGAATTTTAATAATCCTTGAAGTTAAGAATAAAGGAACTTATTGTTACAGCATCCCCAGCTGCACAGGGACACACCACTTACTTAGAATACATTTGCGGTTTAGAAACCAAGCCCTTGGGTTCCTAGTTCTTTCACATATTATTCACCAGGAGGATGTCATACACAGTGGATTGAAGGCCAATAAGTTTTCTTTTTTAAAAAAATTCACGTTTGATTCGGATTTGTTTATTTCAGAATACACTGATACTTCTAAAAACTGGATATTGCATTTTATCAAGTTCATGCCAACTAAAACAAGAAATTGACCTGCAGTTCAAAGCTTGAGTTGGAGTGTTCGGATAGCCTTCTGAAATTGGATGGTCACCTCTAGTTCCAAAGTTTCTTTAAAGATGATGAAACCCTGCGATCACTAGGACCAGACTAAGTATCAGGTTGGGGATATGACTGAAAAAGTGGAAGAGATTAAGAGCTCAGTTTCTACAGCTGTCTGGACAGAAGTGTCTGAGCATCAGCACAGAACTTTTTTAAAAAGAGGCAGGTAGAAAAACAATTACAAATATATTGAAAGTAGAAATAAAAAGAGAAATCATTCTTAATTAATTCTGGTGCCCTGCTCAACCCCAGACTCTTTGTAATCCTACTGGGAACATCTTTATTGATCTGCGGGTCCTGCAGCAGGCTTCTGATGCTTATCTCAGCATAAAAACAGGCTCTTGTGATGAGCAGTGATTTAATTACATGACAATCACCGTTAACAATGCATGGCGAATACCAAAAAAGATATGCAGAGCAAAACTGGCAGTGATAAATGCAAAGAGGTGGCACTGACTTTCAGTGAAGTTTCTGGCTAAAATTCCCCTGATACTTCTCTCATAGGAAAGAAGGATATTCAGTGACTTGAAATGTCTAAGAATCGACTTCATTGGTTCTTTTTTAGGTAACAATAAGGAAGTTTAAATTTTAAAATATTAATTTGTATTATATTAGTAAAACCTGTTTCTAAAACCTGAGAAATAGACATAGAATTAAAATTTTCCACAAAAATATGAGGCTTTAAAAGGCAGAGAATTTCTCTTGTCTTAGATCCTCAAGACTCACTCAATGCCTAAGTCCCTAGTCAATATTCAAAAATTATGGAAGTAACTAGTGGAAATTGAATACATTTTCACAATAAGTACCCATTCAGAATAAAATTTCAAGTGTCTTCAGATGTGTTATCATACCTAGGCTTTTAGGTATGTCAAAGCACGAATTTAAGTCTAGACATATTGAAAACAATAAAATACATTCCCCTCTATCACTATACTAAGTTGGATTAATCAAAGCTAATTAGTAGTTTAGAAAGATTATATCATAATGTTAATTGCCACAGGTTGTTTTAAGACACTTGAGTAGATAAGTATGAAAGTAAGGGCCGAAACTTGTGTTTACTCTGGTTTCATAAAATCTGGTTAACTGTTTTATGTATAGTACTGTGTATGTGTTAATCCCAGCCTCTTGATTTATCCGTCCCCCTTCCACCTTTCCCCTTTGGTGACCACAAATTTGTTTTTGAAGTCTGTGAGTCTGTTTCTGTTTTGTAAATAAGTTCATTTGTATAATATTTTTTTTAGATTCCACATTTAAGTGATATCATATGATATTTGTCTTTCTCTGTCAGCAAGGCCCTGCTGTATAGCATGGGGAAATCTACTCAATATTTTGTAATAACTTATATGGGAAAAGAATCTGAAAAAGAATGGATATATGTATATGTATAACTGACTCACTTTGCTGTACACCTGAAACTAACACAACATTGTAAATCAACTATACTCCAATATAACATAAAGATTAAATTTAACAAGATCTGGTTAACTGAACATGGTAGAATGGCTCATGTGTTGTCATGAGAGGCTAATAAAATGAGAGCATAGTACAAATGAGAATAAATTGACAAGAGTTAAGAGAGTGGAGGAAGAGTCATCTCAGACAAGAGCCATGGAGAAGTGTCTCGATGAATGGAACACAGTAATACCAAGGGGAGAGAGGAGTGCCAAACAGGAGGTGACACCAGTGGGGTCATCCACACCTGTGGAGTGGAGAAGGGGGCTCCATTGTCTTTGGCAGCCTTCGAATAGCTCAGCTTGGAGTTGACAGGGTCTAAAGGTGCATAAATGGGAAAGGGTCTGGGAAGAAGGAGATTCACAGGAAGTTTATACAGAGGCACACACCAGCATGAGCTCGGTTTATAAAACTGGGGGTCTCTTCTTTTGAGAATACATGAGCTTTCTGAAGAGAGTTAAGGTAGAATATGTAACAGTCAAGGTAGAATATGTAACTCCGGATCCAGACTGGCCATATATAAAGTTCAGCTCTGTTTCTTACAAGCTGTGTGACCTTGAACAATTTCCTTAACCCTCTGAGCTTTGGTTTCCTAATCAGTACCATTGGGGATAATAATAGTACTACCTCACAGTTGTTTTGAAGAATAAATAATTATTATGTTTAAAATACTTAGAACAGTGCCTGTTAAGTGTTAGCTATTAGTGATATTCATATTTATAGTGTCGCGTTGGCAAGCCCAGAAAAAAGTTTTCCTGATGCTGGGATTTGGGAGACTCACAATCCGGAACTGACTCTGCCTACTTGAACTAAAGCACATACTGCCACCGGGCACACTCTTCCAAGATTCACAGCGATCTCCTTCCTAAAACAGGCTAATCAGGAAACGGACCTACTGACACACTAGCAGAGGAAAGCCACATCTCTTGCCTAGCACAGTCAATCCAATTCTTTATTCCAAAATAAGCAGAATCAACAATGAATCCACAGACATGTGAGGAAAGCAAGCAATGGGAAAGAAAAACTGACATGGAAGAAATAGATAATTCAGGAAGACAGACAAAAACTTAAATTTAAAAAAAAGAAAAAGGAAGAAAATATTCTATTATCTTCAGATTTGACAAGATGATAAAAAAAAAGATGGCTAGGGAAAAAATTACCTTAGAAATTAAAAATATGAGTGGTGAAATTAAACAGTTAATCAAAAGATTGTAAGAAAAAAGCAAAGAAGTTTCCCAGAGTGTAGAGCAAAAGCAAAATATGAGAGAAAAGAAAAAAGAGACAAAAGATTATTCAAAGACATCTTACTTCTGCTTACAGTGGTCTCAGTGAGGAAGAAGAGAAAATGGAAGAACAGAAACTATTGCATATATAATAGATAACAATTTCCCAGGTTTGAGCTAGATAATAAGTTTTAGCTTGAAAGGGTTCACTTCAGCTTGAGTGCTAACTGGAATTAATTGAAAAATGACACAGATCTAGGTGAACCTTGTGAAATCTCTAAGCAGAGATAGAGTAAAAATTCTTAAAAAAAAAAAAAAAAAAGCTAATGAGAAAGGGAAAAAGGTTGCCAACAAAGTTTGAGTTAGCTTGGCAGCCAACCTCTTATCAGCTACTGGACCCAATGCTTTCAGAATTCCAAGGGAGAATTATTGTGAAACCAGCACTGACCTATAACCTTTGAACTCTGGACAACTGTGAATGCTAAATAAATACATTTTCCTACAGTAAAGGGCTCAAATACTGTATATTCTTTCTTAGAAAGGCATTTCTCGATGTACTGCAGCATAAGAAAGAGAAGGACATGTAGCCCAGGAACCCGTAGATATGACCCAAGAGAGTAAGGAAGGGATATCTCGGGTATGAGGGAGTGGTGGGTGCAAGGGAAATGAGGCACGGTGCGGGGGGTGGGACAGTGGTGTTCTGATGGCAAATATAGAGGAGGTGAAACACTGCCTGAAGTTAACAGAACAAGAAATACAGGCATGTGGTCGAAAGGATTAAAGAAAAATGAAAATTCATATATAACCTGGAATTACTTCACAATGTAGAAATCTACATATTAAACATAGATTATCCTAAATTAGCAAAAAAAAAGTATCGCTTCCAATAATGATAAAAATACCTTGCACTTTTCCAAATTGCTTAAACAACTGGCATCTCTCTCTCTCCCCCTCTCCCCACCTCCCACCCCTGCGCTTTATCTGCATGAAATTGCTAGTTTTTATCCACAAAAAATCCCCACTTGACAAATCAGAAATTCAAGGCACAGTGAGATTGCACAGCTAGGAAGCTAGGAAGTTAACTTTTCTCTTGGTCCAGCATTAAAAAAAATTCTCTACAAAACTAATCCAGGCTAAATTTACATCCTAAAGGATTGTAGGTGGCAAGGTAGATGCCAACAGTGGAACTTCCATTCATCAAGTCCTAAAATGCAAAACTGCCATCCACTGCAGAGACTCACCTTTGTGGCAAATGCTGACTCACGAAGTCCTTCATGTCAACGTGACAAACCTATTAAAACATGATGAATTCCTCAGGTGAATGCTTCTCATTAGCCTGACCTGTTGTCTATTTTCTGAAAAGCATATGTGTATTCCCAAGTGTGCACACCTAATATCTCTTCAGCAGACTGAGTTCTCTGCAGCTCACTGATATTAATAGAAAACAGACTCAGAAAGAAAAGAAATTCTGCAAGTTGCTGTTGCTGTATTTAGGTTTGAGCAAAGATTCAAATCTGCCTCTGCAACTCACAGCTTAATTGGTATTTCTATTAATATACAATTTCTGGCTTTAGTCTCTAGTTCTGACATAATCATTTCCTAGTGTGAGTTAGAAGGAATGCAACTTTACAGTTAAAATTTAAATATACTATTAATAAGATGATCAATTACTTCAATCCAATCATGGCCCAAATCCAGAGAGAAAAATTCCCCAAACCAATCAATTTAAAGGACTGGAAATTTTAGTTTTAAGCCTCTATTTTTGACGGCTTGTTCCAAAAGAATTATGTAATTACAATTGCAACTTGTGATTTTCTGAAATGATAGGAGACAAGTATAACATGGATAATTGAAACTGAGAATTGGGGAACTATAAACCCAAACTATATCTAATGATCAGTTTCAATGTTCACTTTCATTGAACATTGAGGCAGTATATTGTTACAGAACCAAATGGACTAATCCCATGCCAAGATCTTAAAACAATGCAAAGATTTTATGCCCTATGCCAGTGTTTATGTTCTATTCCTAAATATTTCATCCTGTTACTTTAGTGGAGAAACTGAGTTAGGGTGTATTGCAATTTTGCATTCAGTATTTCAACAATTAGCATTGGTGATGACGTCAAGAATTAGAGTTTTGGAGTTTGGCCCTTACTCAGCTGCGATGAGTCTCCTATTCAGGCCCTACCATATAAAAGCATCTCTTTTCTGCTGAATTGTTAAATTTAGGGTAGGTTTATCCTCCTTCCATCCTTTACCTCTGGAGCTGAGCATTAGTTGGTCCTGAGGTTCCTTAATGGAATTTTAATGATGGAGAATACATTTGAGATATTTAAATAAATGCCCATGACTCTCTATACAGCTTAATTATTACTAATAATAATGTTTTACATGAAAGTTTATAAAAGGGCAGATTCAGGTCAAAAACATGGATTTTCTTATTCCGAGTTTGATGTTCTTTATATTGCTCATGCTGCATTTGAGCCGTTATTAAGGATGTTGTCTCATTATAAATAGGATGTGTTTTTTCACCCACTATTGTTTCTCAGTGATGCTCTGAATAAATTAGGAACGTGTTTACGTGTGTATGTGTGCATGCACGTGTAAATGTATGCGTATAACCCATACAAGTATAGGAAATCTGCTTTGAAAATAAATATGGTTGACAAAATCTCCAAGAAAAAAAAAGATAGAAATGTACTCCTACCCAAACTGGTTAATTTAGATTAGAAAACCTTAGTGGATGTGATAGGCAGATTAATGGCCCACCATGGATATCCACATCGTCATCTCCAGAACCTGCAAATATGTTAGGCTACATGGCAAAAGGGATTTAAGATTGCAGATGTCATTAAGTCACTAATCAACTGGCCTGAAATATGGAGATTATCCTGGATTATCCAGTTGGGGCCAAAAAATTCACAAGAGTGAATCCTTAAGAGTAGAAAAAAGACTTGGAAAAGACAACAAGAAAGATGGCAGAGTGAGAGAAACTCTGCCCAACATTGCTGGCTTCAAAGATGGAGGAAGAGGGGCAGGAGCCAAGGTACATTGGCCTTCAGTAGCTGGAAAAGGCAAGGAAACCATCCTCCCCTAGAGGCTCTAGAAGGAATGCAGCCCTGTTGACCTCTTGATTTTCACCCAAGTGAGATCATTTCAAACTCCTGACCTCCAGAAGTGTAAGATAAATTTGTGTTGTTTTAAGCCACTAAACTTATGGTTATTTGTTACAGCAGCCACAGAAACCAATACAATAGGACTCTCTTTAATGCAGCTTATCATTTTTAACCTAAAGAGGAGACACTGCATCAAAATTAAACATCACTGAATATTTCTGCTTATCAATCAGACTTTGATTTTTTGTTAAATTCTAGGAGACTTTATACTTTCAGGCATTCTCACTGTACTTTATTATACTTTTAACAAATGGTAAAGGAAGGGAGAAAAATAGTCTGGTGTGTACTGTTTAGCCAATTTGCATCCAAATGTTTATCTGTCTAAATCGTTGTTTTTCTAATTCAGCTAATGTGATATGAAACTTCAGTAATGTGTATTTTCTGTTACATATGAGATTTAGATATCTACAACATCAGAATACACGATATGAAAGCTGTTGTTTATCATTTCTTGGATATTTTTGTTGTCTTCCCTCATATTATAACAACTGGCTATTATAAAGAAGATGAAAATGATTCTTTGTTTTCTAAGATTCTTATTTTCTTTCATTATAACAAGTACTCAAACTTCCTGCTTTTACATAATTTAACACACAGTGATTAAGTTACTAGATCTTTACATTTTTTTAAAACTGTGAAAACTGGGTAAAATATTTTGAACAGCCCTCCAATAATTGTAGCCTCATTTATTTATAAATAATATACATATACAAGACTATTAGGGTGTTATGTACATTATGAAACATGCCAGGAGGGGAATTTTTTTAATGAGAAGAAGAAATATAAATAGACTATAGAATAGTAGAAGTAAAACAGTGTTAACCTTGTTGGACTTTATAGATGTAGGTTCGAGTCTTGTTCCACTTATTACCACTATCTGGCTTTGACCAAGATTCTCTAATGGCTTTGTTCCTGCTCTGTAAGATGAAAATTATAATTATACTGAGAGAAATTCAGGGAATATGATGAAGGCAGCATATATATATATAGAGATATATAGATGTGTACATGTATCTATATGTATGGAAGATTATATATATATTTTTATCTATAGATAGATAGATATAAATAATCTTCTCAAAGCATTTCATAAAGACACACAGAGAAACTATAATAGCATAACCAAAACTCATATAAAACATAAGTCATCCAAACTAGATTACATGACATCCTCATGAACCCCAAAATATAAATGGGTGAAGACAAACTACTGATAGTTTTAAAACCTACATGATATCAACAGAGGAAGCATGGGGTATCTGATGGACCTCACATCAAAAGACACCCAAATTTCCAACTGATACACTGAGACATAGGGCAAGCAATGTGAGAACAGTAGCTGAAACTAGGAAGGACTTTTGCATGCTCCAGTTTTTAGTTGAGTGCATGATAAGCTCTGAGGGCGGTGGAGCTGTCTGGGTACTATGAATTCTCCAATCTCAAAACCAATAGAAGAGCTCCTTCCCGAATAAAATCTGCTAGTGAGTCAGAAATTTCTATGAATAAAAAACAAAACTGAGTGGGATAGGGACCAATAGAGGAAAAGAAAGAGAAGGTTTAGATACCAGTTGTTGAGAGGAGAAGAGGGGGAAGAACTCAAATTGCAAAGCCATGTTTTTTTAATCACTTTGCAAGGACAATAGCTGTGAAGCTATCCTGACCCATATGCCCACAGAAAAACTTCAGGGAAAATAATTCTAAGTAAAAATGAATAATGCGATGTCAATTCGTATCGACTTAGAAAAAAATAAGCATGACGAGCCTTATTTCACACAGTACACCAAACTCAATTCTGGATTGAGTGAAGGTTAATTCAATAAAGCTTTTCAGAGGCAAACACGGGAGAAAATCTTCATGACTTTGGAGTAGAAAAGAATTTCTTAAGCAAGATACTAAAAGCACAGATAATTTAAAAAGTAATAAATTATACTGCATTAAAATTTAGAACTTCTTTCCGTTAAAAGATACCATTGACAAGTCATAAACACTGAAAAGGCAAGTCATAAAATGGGGAAAAAAATGCTCACAATACATATCTCTGACAAATGATTCATATGCAGATTATGTGTAAAGAAATTCTACAAAACAAAGAAAATCAGGATGATTCATTTTGAAAAAAATGGCAAAAGAGTTGAATATCTAAATGATCAGGAAATATATGAAAATGTGCCTAACTTCTTTAGCTATCACAGAAATGCAGATTAAAACCACAATGAGATACAACTGCATACATGTCTGATGTTTAAAGTGAAATGGGTGGAGATATCAAGCGTTGAAGAGAACATGGAGCCACCAGAACTCTCTTACAGTGCTGTTTGAAATGCAAATAGGTACAACCACTTTGGAAAATTGGATGTATCTTCTAGAGCTTGATTTGCATACCCTATGACTCAGCAATTTTACTAGGCTATCCCCAGCAGAACCTATACATTGACTTGATATTACATTTTGAAATATACTTGGGTTAACTGAACTAGAAAAATCAACACGTAGACATTTTTCTAGTAAATCTACTGGACTTCCAAGGAAAAATAGTAAGTCATTTACAAGTAGTAGAGAATCAGACTGATCAGACTTTTAACAGCAGTCACCATGCCAGTAGAAAACAGATATTTAAATATAATAGTAAAAATCAATCAAGTATTAAAAATCAAGACAAAAAGCAAATAACAAAAAACATGAGTGAGTTCTTCTATGACTTGTGAATGAGGAACACTTCCTTAAAAGTCTGGGAACAATATGGAAAAATATAGATAAAATGATTTTATTAAAAAAATACAAACACTAAAACAATTTTTTTTGGTGAAAGACACTATAATTAGAGTTTAAAAAATGACAAACTTGGAAAAATATTTGCAACTTATATCACAGATGAAGGGTTAATATTCCTATATAATTAATTTCTAAAAATATAAAAAACACCAAAATCTCTGTACAAAAATGGGCTAGAGAAATGATCAGAAAATTCATAGAAAAAGAAATGCAAATAGATATTCAACATATGAAAAGCATTTCTCACAATAAGAGAAATGCAAATTAAAACTACATTAAAATATCATTTCTCACTTATCAGATTGGAAAAATTCAAAAGTTTGTCAACCTACTGGGCTGATGAGCCTGGGGGAAACAAGCATTCTCAAATATTATTTGGGATAATGTAAAATTGAAAAGCTCTACAGAAGAGGATTTAGCAGTTGCTAGCAAAATTACCTATATATTTACCTTTTGACCAATTCAACATCTAGGCGGAAACACTGGTAAAATTATAAAGAAAGAGGTGCAAAATAATTCATTGCAAGGTCAATGGTAAAAGCAATAAATGGAAAGAACTAAATAAGTATTACTTGCTACATCCACAGGTGCAAAACAGAATGAGGATCATATTTATATACTGCGATGGAGTGCTTTCCAGAACATGTTGTTCAGTGTAAAAAGTAAGTTGGATAAAAGTGCTTTAGTAGGATACTAATTCTCTAGGTAGCACATATGCTAACATATGTGTGTGTCTGTGTGTCCTTATGTTAAAAAAATTTTTAATACAACTAATGTGATGGAAGGAGAAAAAAAGTTACTTTGGGGGGAAGGTGATAATACTTCATAGATTTGACTTTGGAGGAGAGTAACTATTTTACCAATTATAAAACCAAATTAAATTTTAAAAAGCAATCCCTAAAAAAAAATAAAACAAATTAACTTACATATGTATGCATTCGGTGGCATAATTCCAGAGAAGAACTCTTCTATGTGACTTAAAGACAATCATTTGAAGAGCTACAAAAAAACTACATAAATAAATAATTACCTGTAATAATATTATTAGTGGTAGTGCTGGTATTGTTATTCTGAGACTGCTGTGACTGTGTTCTGGGATAAAGAACATGCTTAATTCTGTAATATTCTAATTTACATTAGGTTTAATTGAAAACTGGAATTCTCCATATAGGGAAATAAGACATAGAAATAGGATTAAAGAATTTAAGTAAAAACCCTGTAGCTGGAAGTATCAGCATGAATTTATCATGTATTGAAAAGAGCTAGAAACAATGAGAAACTCAGTTATACTCAGCACTTTTAGCAGCCAGTGTGATGCTTAATTTTACATGTCATCTGACTGGGCCACAGGGCACCCAGATATTTGATCAAACATTATTTTGGGTGTTTCTGTGAGGATGTTTTAGGATAAGATTAACCTTTACATTGGTAGACTGTGTAAAGCAGATTGCTCTCCCTAATGTGGGTGGGCCTCATTTAATCTGTTGAAGGCCTGAATGAAAAAAAAAAAAAAAAAGGCTCTCCTTCCCTGAGTAAGAAAGGATTTTCTACTTCAGTGCCTTTGAACTGGGACATGGGCTTTTTTCCTGTCTTGAGACTGGAACTGAAACATAATTCTTTCTGGGATTTAAGCCTGCCAGCCTCTGAACTAGAACTACATCATTGGTCCTCTGGGTCACCAGCTTGCTGGCTCACCCTGCGGATTTGAGACCTACCAGCCTCCATAATTGTGTGGGCCAATTCGTTATCTTTACACACACACACAACACACACATACACACACACATAACCTATTGGTTCTTTTTCTCTAGAGAATGCTGGTAAGGCACCCAGACTGTGGTCTTGAAATACCATTTCCCACTAAAAAATCCCAGTGCTCTTGGGAGAAATGGCTGATTCTAAGTCCTCAGTAAGGTAGGTGCACAATGAGTTTCATGCATCTCATCATATCAGATACCAAGAAAACTATCAAAAAGTACTAAGATCGGGCTTCCCTGGTGGCGCAGTGGTTGAGAGTCTGCCTGCCAATGCAGGGGACACGGGTTCGAGCCCTGGTATGGGAGGATCCCACATGCCGCGGAGCAACTGGGCCCGTGAGCCACAACTACTGAGCCTGCGCGTCTGGAGCCTGTGCTCCGCAACAAGAGAGGCCGCGATAGTGAGAGGCCCGCGCATCGCGATGAAGAGTGGCCCCCGCTTGCCGCAGCTGGAGAAAGCCCTCTCACAGAAACGAAGACCCAACACAGCCATAAATAAATAAATAAATAAATTTAAAATAAATGTGATTTGAATAAAAATATAAAATCTGGTTTAAAAAAAAAAAAAGTACTAAGATCATGTCAAAAGGAATCAGAAGCCAACTTAAAGAGACCTCATTGACACTTTGTCTATAAGGATAATAATGGCAATAATTTGAAACATTTAAAAACATTTAAATCCATTGGTTCATAGAGACAAAAAATCTAATTGATCAACATTAGATGTGAATGGATAATGTGAATAAATCTTTATTTTAAAATCTGGTAAATAAAGGGAAAAAAAACTTGAATTTCCTTCTTTTGAAGTATAAGCTGATGAATAAGGAGAAACACTAAATGTAAAATATTCCTATATTGCAGTCCTAATGAAGTAATGCATCTAGACTTCATTCATTGCTAACATTATATGCCTCTTGATGGCAGAGTATAGCAGCACTATGAAATAGCATCAAAAATTATCAAACCTTATTTTGTTTCTGTCTCAGCCTATCAATAGTAATGCTATCAGCTAGGAATATCTGGGAGCATTCAACTTGGCCCATCGTGAGTCCCCATAGACATTTTGAATGCGGCAGCTGGACCAGCCCTTGTGATTCTTATTCTGATTGCAAGATGCCTGCAGACACCTCAGCAACAACCATCAGGGAATTTTGAAATGAACAAGATTTATTACTCACAGGTCCTGGAGGGTACACAGCATGCCTGGGGTCATACAACAAGGTCATGGGGGGAGAGAGAGAGAGAGAGAGAAAGAGAGCATGGACCTTGAAGTTGTGCCTTTACTGGGGTCAAGGGTGGGGTGCCTAGGGTTTTGTGGGTTCACTATTTATTGGTGAATTTAAACCATAAGAGTGGGAATTAAAGTAGAAGAAAGGAAAAGCAGGGTCACCAAAAAGGTCAGTTATCTAGGTCATCCAGGACTTTCTGGAAGGAGAACTTCATGGGTGGGGTGGCCTGGCTCTTTACACAATGGCTAGTTTACAATGTGTTCATTCAAGATGAACGTCTTTGAAATGGATGCCTTTAATGTCAGGCACTTACATTACAATCCAAAAAAGCTAATTGTCAGGGCCTTATACTACAAACTGTATCTGAGAACACCTCTTTCCAATTACTATTTACAGAGAACATATTAAATGACACCAGTGGGATGCAGTCATTTAAATTCAGATGATCAAAAGATTTACAGGACAAAAACTCAGTTTCTTTAACTAATAAATTGAGACAAAAAATACAGATTGGAAACATACTAGCTTAAAAGTGATTTCAGACATATATTAACAATGAAATATGTGAACTTGTTTGGAATCTGATTCAAATTATAAACAAGAATGTTTATTACAAAACAATTAATACTAATATTAATCTTCATCTTGAACTCCCCAGCTTTCTTGTAGTACAAATCAAGGAAATAATTTTTCTTATTTTCAGCTGTAATACTCCACTAAAATATACAGGTTAATTAATATGTTAATGTTGTCTGTTGCAAGTTACTTCAGATCTCTTTTTGGGAAAGGCCAGATGTAAATGATTAAGTAAATACTCAAACTGGGGTAGTCATAGGGTACACATATGTACAGCTTAATAAATCCCTATAAATACTGCCAACAGTTTCCCAGAGTGGCTGAACTAATTTACACTTCTACTAGCAGAAATTGGTAGAAGCTAGGGAGAAATGGGAAAAGAAGCAAGACATTTGGGGCCCCAGGCCCCAGGAGGATGTGGATTTCAGAACTCCTAGGCAGTGTACATACTTGGTAGTAGTTGGTACTCAGAAGTTTCTCTCAACTGCATGAGTCCCCACAGAGGAGGGAAGACAGAGGAGAACAAGTGACAGCTCACACAGGAGGTGCCCCTCAGGACTTAGTTCCTAGTGGTATAAAGAATAGTATATAGCAGAGGTTCTCACCTGGGAGACATTTTGCCTCCCCTCAACCCACCCCCCAAAAATTTGACAATATCTAGAGACATTTTTGATTGTCATATTTTGGCAGGATTGGGAGGTACTACAGGCATCTAATTGTCAGAAGCCAGGGGTGCTGCTAAACATTACACTGCCATTGCTCTGCATCAAAGAAGTGTCCGGCCCCAAATACCAATAGTGCCAAGTTTGAGAAAACGTGCATGTACCCTTGAGGGGTAGAATGAAAAGAGGCACAGGAGAGGCTTCTGGGGCGCTGGTAATGTCAAGTTCCTTGACCTGGGTGCTGGTTTCATAATGATATTCAATTAGTAAAGATTCATCAAACTACGCACTTGATATATGCACTTTTCTGCATATATATATATATATATATATATATATATATATATATATACACACACACACACATATATATATCTTAATTTAATAAAAGCAAAGAGTGTGTGCCTGACACTGCTGAGTATTTATATTCTTTATTCAAAACCCGATAATTTGGGTGTTATTATTTCTAATCTAGAAATGAAGAAATTGGGGCTCCAGGAAGATTAGTGTGTTGCCCAGACATACAGTAAGTTACCACCATAGTACCCAATCTTGGACTTGAACTTCTCTCTTTCTAGCTCCAGATCATTGAGGTCACCCAAGCCAATAACAGTCAAATGTTAATGAAAGGCAGTTGGAGGAAGGGAACTGGTTTTCATTTCGACATAGTCCAAATCTGGGCTCAACCAGCCCTCTGAGTTTTTAAATCCCCCCTTTTAAATTGCCTGTTTTAGGACGTGTAAAATGTTTGCCACCTTTGAGTTAGAGAATTGACAGCTGTAAAAGAGAGCAAGTGAGGGAAACACAGATTAAATAAGGTAACAATTGTATAGCTTATCAGGACACTGGGAGAGATGTGCAATACGATAAGGTTTAAAACTTTTTGTTTTTAAATTTTATTTTATTTTTTTTATACAGCAGGTTCTAATTAGTTATCTATTTTATACATATTAGTGTATAATGGCAACTTTTAGGACCACATGTGCATTGCATTCATGTTCCCACAGGACTATGAATAATCGAAATCTAGGCTGAAATCTAAGGGTTAGGAGAAAAGGAGGCATTAATTATCAAATGAATGAGACAATATTCATTTGGAAATCTTTCACAGGAACAGTCAATATGAATACTTGATAGGAATGGACAGTTTGACCAAGTTACCATTTATAAGAAACACAGGAAAGAGCTGTCAGGAGACCTTATCATTCAAAAGTCAATAGTTCTAAAATGGCTCAGACCTTACAGTATTCACCACCCTGCAACCTCCTAACTATGACTCCTTCAAAGTGGTTCATGTAAAATCAAGAACTGAAGCACAGATCAAAACCTTATGCCTAGACAGACCCTGCTAATTATGCAAAATATCTTTGTAATTGACTAAAACTATGATTTCAAAGTGCCTTGAATATAAATGACCATCAATAAATAGTAGCGACTGCGATGATTGTAACGGCCCAGAGTTTTAAAAGCAAATATACTACTATAAATTATGAAGCTTAAACTTGAGAATATTGAGTGAGAGGGGTTATCTGGAAAAGGTCCTAAGTTCTGTTTGCTATTTAAAATCAATATAGAAGATTCAGTGGTATTTCACAAAGCTCCAGTTTTCAGTTTAATTTGCTGGAAAAAAAAATACAGACTGATTAGTTGAATCCAATTACTTTTTAAGCCCTTAATAGTGATAAATGCTCCTGGATCTAGTTTAAAAGAAGTGTCTGGTCAGTGGTCTGAAAGGATCAATGTTATGTGCTGACCTGTTTTAGCATCTTTATTAATGCTTTGGAAGAGAAAAGAATATTCAGCACAAACATTTCAGGTAATTTTAAAATGGAATATATATAGTATATATATATATATATACACACACACACACAGTACAGACAATATAAAAAAGAAGAAATATGATTTTTATATGATAGGGGCTTTTTTTCTACTCAGAGTATTAAGCCAGGTAGCACTTGCACTTCTAAATTCCCTGGGGAAAAAGTTGCTGCACCTGAGGGCATCAGTATACACAGTCAAGGGCAAAAGTTTCAGAGTTTGAGACAACAGGTACCTGTGTCTCTCCCCTAGTAAGCTCAGCTCTGTCAGGGTTATGGCGCTGCATGACCAGAGAACCTGTCTCTGGCCATTGATGTCTGACACTTTCTCAAAGTCAGAGGCGGTGCTTCCCACTTCTTCTTTTTTTTTAATCAGAAGCAAGAAAGTTTTATTAATTTCACAATTTATCAAAGCAGAGTATTTCCTAATTAGTATTTCTACCAGTTTGGAAATATCCTACTAACGTAAAAACTTACATCAAAAGGAGTTTTTATCTGACTGGTCAATTGCTGCCAGGCACATTAATAGGAAAATATCTCTAGGGTAAAAATTAAAAGAAAGCTTTTTGTAGAATTTTTGAAATATTATAAAAGAAGAATTGAATTGAAATACTGGCACTGGTTTTAATGCCTGGGTATTATAGCAATACATACAAGAAAACATGAAGTCATTATACCTCCTACGCATGTAGTAGGTACTCAATGCGTATTTCATTGTTTTGAAAATTCCTTTGAAAGCCTATTTCTGTTGTGCAGTATTTCACTATTGTTTAAAAGTTGAAGTCATATTTAACTTTTTTTTGTTATTTCACAGATGTTATTGTTAAAAACTATGGAACGCTTCACAAATTTGCATGCCATCCTTTCACAGGGACTGTGCTAATCTCTGTATCATTCCAATTTTAGTACATCAGTCTTTTATTTTTTTAATGTTTTTTTTTTTTTAACGTCTTTGTTGGAGTATAATTGCTTTACAATGTTGTGTTAGTTTCTGCTGTATAACAAAGTGAATAAGCTATACGTACACATATATTCCCATATCCCCTCCCTCTTGCATCTCCCTCCTACCTTCCCTAGCCCACCTGTCTAGTTGGTCACAAAGCACCGAGCTGATCTCCCTGTGCTATGTGGCTGCTTCCCACTAGCTATCTATTTTATATTTGGTAGTGTATATATGTCCATGCCACTCTCTCACTTCATCCCAGCTTACCCTTCCCCCTCCCCGTGTCCTCAAGTCCATTCTCTATGTCTGCATCTTTATTCCTGTCTTGCCCCTTGGTTCTTCAGAACCACTTTTTTTTTTTAGATTCCATATATATGTGTTAGCATACAGTATTTGTTTTTCTCTTTCTGACTTACTTCACTCTGTATGACAGACTCTAGGTCCATCCACCTCACTACAAATAACTCAATTTCCTTGCTTTTTATGGCTGAGTAATATTCCATTGTATATATGTGTCACATCTTCTTTATCCATTCAACTGTCGATGGACACTTAGGTTGCTTCCATATCCTGGCTATCGTAAATAGTGCTGCAATAAACATTGTGGTACGTGTCTCTTTTTGAATTATGGTTTTCTCAGGGTATGTGCCCAGTAGTGCGATTGTTGGGTCATATGGTAGTTCCAGTTTTCGTTTCTTAAGTAACCTCCATACTGCTCTTCAGAGTGGCTGTATCAATTTACATTCCCACCAACAGTGCAAGAGGGTTCCCTTTTCTCCACACCCTCTCCAGCATTTATTGTTTGTAGATTTTTTGATGATGGCCATTCTGACCAGTGCAAGAATATACAATGGAGAAAAGACAAGCTCTTCAATAAGTGGTGCTGGGAAAACTGGACAGCTACATGTAAAAGAATGAAATTAGAACACTCCCTAACACCATACACAAAAATAAACTCAAAATGGATTAACGACCTAAATGTAAGGCCAGACACTATAAAACTTAGAGGAAAACATAGGCAGAACACTCTATGACATAAATCACAGCAAGATCCTTTTTGACCCACCTCCTAGAGAAATGGAAATAAAAACAAAAATAAACAAATGGGATCTAATGAAACTTAAAAGTTTTTGCACAGCAAAGGAAACCATAAACAAGATGAAAAGACAACCCTCAGAATGGGAGAAAATATTTGCAAACCAAGCAACTGACAAAGGATTAATCTCCAAAATACACAAGTAGCTCATGCAGTTCAATATCAAAAAAACAAACAACCCAATCCAAAAATGGGCAGAAGACCTAAATAGACATTTCTCCAAAGAAGATATACAGATTGCCAACAAACACATGAAAGGATGTTCAACATCACTAATCATTAGAGAAATACAAATCAAAGCCTCCCACTTCTTATACCAGATTCGTGTCCAGCAACCTCCAGTTTCTGCCTGGGTGCAGCCCAACATAGAGCCCAACAGGTGATTCATGCCTCGACTAAATAAAACCAATCTGCAGTCTCCCTTCACTGTGCCAGGAATGTTCCACTTGTCCCTGTTAACTTTGCTTGGCTGGACCACTGCTCTGGGTTGCGCAGGCCTTTTGGGGATAAAAATGCCAAAACAAAAACAAACTCACACCAAGCATTTATTGGGTAGATGCATACTGAGTCAGTTATGGCAGCTATTTATTATGCAGTTAAACAAATGATTTCATGTGTTTTCACTTTTCCAACCAGTTGTTTTGATCTGATAATGAAAATACATGGAGGGTAGAAGCTTGTATGTATTATTGTAATGAATTAAGGGAATGGAAAACCAACTGAAATTTTAGGATTTTTCAGCCTATAAAGACTAGCTTAATAAAACATTTCCCAGAGAAAAGCTGGATCAGAAATAAATGAGTCAGATTCTGGCAATGAGCAGGCTACTGACATTGGGCTCCTAGAAAAACACACCCTGCACCCTGAGGTTTCAAATGCAGCAAGAGACAAACTTCTAATGTTTCACCTGAACACGCAGTTCTTGGGTTCTTAATTGGAGTCTTTGGATCAATTTTTGGAGATATGTGAAATTTCACAAAAACGTACGACTATACATGTGTATGTATATACATATTGAAGGAGTACAGAAAATACCGTTGTGACATAAAAATTATTTTGAACTGAAGACATTTGAGAATCAACAGATGATTTTTTTTTTTTCTGAACTCCTTTATCTGACTGAAAGCAGAGCCTCCCAAAAAGAACTCAGTTGTTTTAAATCCCCTGCCCAAGAGTAACCTAGGAAGGTTGACTCTTATCACCAGGGACAATGAAAAGGCACCACACCTAGAGAGACATTGCCACAAAACTATCCTGTCTCCCATCTGTCTATTCTCCTAAGGGCCAATCTAATTTTCCTAAAAGTCATCTGTTTTCCCATGTGCTGTTCCTCCCTTCTCCCCTCTAACAAGTCATTTGTCTTCCCATTTTACATGCCCTTCTCCTCCTTCCCTTCGCCTCTTAAGATGGTGTTTAAGTCCCAAATTCAACTGCCCTCTTTGAGTCACATTTCTTTGTGAACTCCCTTACAAGGTTAAAATCTGTTCTTTCTCTTGTTAATCTGTTAGTTGAGTTTAATTTGTAGGCCTCCAACTACTGAGCCTAAGAAGGTAAAGTTTTCACTTCAGCAATATAGATATATATGCATATATATGTGTATACATACTCTCATCTATATCATCTATATTTATATCTATCATCTATCTCTATCATCCATTTATCATCTATCTATCCATCACCTATCTATCAATCTATCTATCTATCTATCTACCTATCTATCTATCATCTATCATCATCTATCTCTATTTCTTCCCATGGGAGAGAAGACACATAGCCTTTCTCAGGAACCACAAAAATTCCATCACCTTTTTGCTTTACAAGCTTTAATAGGTGAAAAGGGAAAAAAAATAACTCATGTGAGAGATGTTGTCCTAGGATGCCAGGCTCAATGAACCTAAGTATAAACTGTAAAAAGTTAAAATTTTCTGGAACACTTAGGATTCTGAGGTTTTATGGGTCAGTTTGCTCATGCAAAGCAACTTTTTAATGCTCCATCATGTAATCAGTTAGAAGTCATTTTTAGTACTCCTGATAATAAAGATTTTTTAAAACTGATGGTTGATTTAACATGAAATCGAATACTCAAAGGCAATAAGATTATGTAAGAACTGCCTTCTTTGGGTTTATCGTTTAAAGTGACTTCCAACTCTTACACAATTTTAAAGGTTTATTTGAATGGGTTCTCTCTTTTCATGTTTAAAATACTTAACAGTGATTGGTCTTGGTTTCTTTCATTGTAAATTAGGGATAAAATTGTCATGCTTCATCGTTTTTCTTTTCTTTTTAGGAAACATGCAGGAAATTACATTAGTCTTAAGTTCAGGGAATTTCACAAAGTGAACAAGTTCACGTAACTAGAGTCCAAACCAAAACAACTGACCATTACCATCATCCCAGGAGCCCACTCATACATTCTTTTAGTCACTATCCCCACAGCCTCCTGACTTCTAACACCATAGACTGTATTCTCCCTGTTTTTGAACTTGACATAAATGAAATCATACATTGCATTTATCTGTGCATCTGTCTTGTTCCTTTTGCTCAACATTGTTTGTGAAATTTGTCCATGTTGTTGCATGTAACAGTTTTTCATTTCATTTCTCTATGTATTCCATTGTAGAGTCACAATTTACTGATCAACCCAGCGATTGATGGGTATCTATATCTATATATATATATACTGTTTCTAGTTTGGAATTATACAAGTAGCGCCACTACAAATATTCTCAGGCATGCCTTTTATTGACATGCACATATCTATTGGTTATAAACCTAAGAGTAAACCTGGGGGAAGGGTCATAGGGTATTCATATAGCCAGCTTTAATAGATACTGCCAACCAGTTTTCCAAAGTGGTTGTACCAATTTATGTTCCCACCCACCAGCAAGTATGAGAATTTTTTTCCCATATTCTCGATAATGCTTAATATTGACTTTCCTACTTTAGTTATTCTGGCTTTGTGCAATTGTATCATTTTGTGATTTCAGTTTCCATTTGCCTGATGACTAATGATGTTAAGCATCTTTTTATATATTTGCTGGCCATTTGGATAGGCTCATTTGTACAGTGCCTGTTCAAGTCTTTTGCCCATTTTTCTACTGGGTTATAGGCCTTTTCATTGTAGAAATTCTTTACGTATTCCGGATAAGAATCCTTTGTCAGTTTACATATAGAGATTGCATATCTTCTCCCACTTTGTGGCTTATCTTTACACTCAGTCATATTTTTTGAGGAAAAGATTAATTGTAATGATCAACAACTTAACAGTATTTTCCCTTTATTATTAGCATCTTGTCTCCAGTTTAAGAAATCTTTTTGCTTATCACATAGATGTGAAAATATTTTCCTATGTCTTTTTCTGAAATCTTTATTTTGCCATCCACTTTTGGACCTGCAAACTCATATGGAATTGATTCTTGTAAATTATATATGGAAGAGGTCAAGATTCATTTTAACCACATGGATACTAAAATAACCCAGCATCATTTTCCAAAAAGGTCTTTTCCCTATGCATTGCAAATATGTTACCTTTGACATAAATTAGGTCACAGGTTACCAAATATGTGTGGGTCTGCTTCTGGTCTTTTCTACTTCTTTGATATATTTGTCCACGCTTGTGCCAATACCACATTGTCTTAGTCACAATAGCTTTGTAATACATCTGGACATCTGCTAGAGTTATTACCTGTAAGATTGCTTTGGCTATTCTTGAACTCTTGTATTTCCATATACATTTTAGAGTCAGCTGATTAATTTCTGCAAAAAAAAAAAAAACCCTCTAATTTTTACCAGGCTTACATTCAGTCTGTTGACATCTTAATATATTGAATTTCTAATCCATGAACCCCATCATTTGTATATCTTCTTCCTTTCATTAATTTTCTTCAGTGTAGAGGCTTATATATCTTTCATAATTTTACATTTATATTCATGAGGGATTTTGGTAAGTAATTTTCCATTCTTGTATCATCTTGTTGAGTTTTGGGATGAAGATTATCCTGGTCTCATAAAATGTGTAGAAGAGTGTAATCTTTTTTGCTGTTTTCTAGGAGAGTTTGTATAAGATCGGTGTTTTGTTTTTTTTTTAATAAGTATTTAGAGGGAATATCATAGTTGCTTTTCAAAAAATTATTAAATGTGTTATTACATCTAAAGCACCTAGAAAGTATCTGGCATTTGATAAGTGCTATAAAATGTTAACCGTTCTGATGTGCTTGACTATCCATTTTCCTGTGTAAATTATTACATTAAAATGCCGGAACAGAATGGCAGGTTTTATACAAAGAGACCTATATAAAGAGGTAATGTGCTTTAAGCCATTCTTGAGAAGTCACTCTTCAACTTTTATTCAATTTTCAATTGACTACTCATTATATTTTCAGAGAATATTCTATTTCGATTTTTCAACCATTCTGTTGCCATAAAAGTTAGATTAAGACTACATAAATGAGGTGGGTTTTGACAGAACGTAATTTTAAATAATGAATATAGTTAACTCCATCTCATACTCATGAAGAATTTTTTGTAGCTGATGGGTATATACTGAGTTCATGACACATCTAATTTTTCCTCTTACTACAATCATCCTGTAGCCCTTCTTTCATTCCCAATCTCTGCCCTCTCTCCCTCATCTCCCTCCAGTGGAAATTTGCAAAGTTACCTTCATTCAGTCTCCACATTCTGACATCCACTCACGTCTCAACCTCAATCTTTTCTACTCCTACCACTCCCCTGAAATGACTTGTTGCCAAGGTCCTCCCAAACTGCCATGTCATTAAGGTCATCATTCTGTCCTCAATCTATGTGATCACAGTGGCATTTAGCACTACCGACCACACTTTTCTGGAAACATGCTCTATCCTTGAATTCTATGACAGCACATGCTTACTGCTTTCCTATTTAATTCTATTTCTATTTACAGTCTTAGCTGACTAATCTTTATATATATATGACTATGAGTGTTGAGTTCAATCTCTTAAAGCATGTAGCTTCATTCATCTTCTATGACTGTTGGCCCTTAAATGTATCTCTCTCAAGTACAGTGTATTTCTTTTAGCTCCATTTCAGTCACCTCATAGACATCCCCGTTTGGAGGCTTCTCAAGCATCCCAAATTCAACGCCATCTAAAATTGGGCTCCTGCAGTTCTTCCCCTGGATGCTCTTACAATCCTCTCTCTTGGTAAAAGGCGAGATGATCTTTCTAGACCCAGAGACAAGAGGACTGAGTGCCATCCTTGATCTACTCTCTCCCTCACTCCATAGTCAAGCAATTGTGAAGTCCTGCTCACTTTAATCTCTTAACCATTCTCTGATTTCACTTATATGTGTTTCTTTTTCCAGTGCCCTTATTTGAAAGTCCAGGCAAACATCAACTTATCAGGAGCTCTACAACTGGCTCTTCTCTGGTCATTCGTAATTGCTAGTGTACCCACTGCAGTCAGAATGATCACTTTAAAAGCTGAATCTGAGAATGTCATGCCATTGCTTGAAAATATTTGTTTAATGCCTGGCTCTACCAAGGGAATGTAATCTGTTTTGTTCAAGTATATCATCAACATTCATTATATGTTTGTTCAGTGATAAATAAGAAAAAGAATCAAAAATTGTTTTACCACCTACAAATAAACATTATATTTTCCTTTGATATGTAGGTAATCTGTTTTGTTCAAGTATATCATCAACATTCAATATATGTTTGTTCAGTGATAAATAATAAGAAAAAGAATCAAAAATTGTTTTACCACCTACAAATAAACATTATATTTTCCTTTGATATGTAGGTAAGGACTTCTCCAAATATGACACTGTTTAATTTAAAAGTTTATAATCAACATGGCCAGAGCTTATAAGTAGTATCACATAATATGAGGTGTGCACTTAATGCAAGAAATTATTTCCTGGGATAGACCACACTAATTTATTCAGCTCAGCTCTCTGTTCTGAGAATCACACATGAAAAGGCAGAGAAAGAAATGTTCTCTATGACCTGGTCAGTTAATCATGTATTTTCTGAGTGACTATTAGATGCCAGATAGGATGGGCTATCCAGTGGAGGGAAGTGGGAGTCAAGGCCTCTGGTAATTATGAGCGATGGCAGAATACGGCAGATGCCAGAAAGATATCTAAGATGTCGGGGTGCAAGAGAAAGATGGACTCTAATCCAGCCAAGGAACTAAGAAAGCCAATGTGGGCAGGAGACTTCTGAAAGTTTTGAAGGAGGGTAGAATTAATTTGGATAGAAACTGGGGAGAAACTATTTCAAGGGAAAAGAATAATCTGAATGAATACTGACCTGGCATAATGTAATTGGCACCATTACCTACCTTGACTTGTGAGAGGTTATAGAGGCCTCAGCTTGGGCGGTGCCTTGGGTGGTCGCGATTGGAAATGTACAAAACATAAACGGACAAGATAACGTGTCAACACTGATCTACCAGATTTTATGGGTTGGGAGATGGTGATAAAAGCATGAGGAATAAAAAAGGGATGCCAAGGGCCCCCCAGCCCATAAGATGCCTGCTCCAATAAGGGGAATAACAAAGCTAGAAGGAGACTGTGGGGTTAGGGGTCCTGAACACATGGAGGGAAAGATAATGCTGAATTTCCGAACTGCTGAGGAAGAGATGCCTGTAAGACACCAAGCAGGACTGGAAACTGGTGTGTGAGGTGTGAGAAGAGAACCAGGAGAGCTTGGCCAGACTTCAACATTCCTACTAAATTATCTTTAATTATCACACTGTGAAACCATAATCCATAAACTTTATCTAAACCATCCCCGAATCTTTCATACGAGTTTGACTTGTAGGAATCTTAACATTTCACTTGCAGATAGCATTCATTTTTAACATCCCATGCCTACTTAATCAATTAACAATTGTTTTCCATACAGTTTACTAAAGGTTGATTCTGTCCTTGCTCTTGCATCCCAGCTGCTGTTTGTATCCTAAACTTAATGCTGAAAATTCCAGAGGGACTACAGAAGAGATAAGTCTAACTAATGATGCCTTCTTTTCAGGCGAATTATTTCATTTTGAAATTCTATTGCAAGAGAACAACAATAAAGTATTGGTTCCACTTTTAAATAAATAAGGGGTTATTCTGCTGCTGAAAGTTTTCATTCAAATGACTGATCAGATCTCACGTGTCTGTTTAAAAATGTCTGACTTAGGTCGTTACAAAATGACAGACTATGATAAACTAGATGGTAGTTGGGAGTGAGACAATGAGGCATTGTTTACACAGAAGATTAACTGGTTTAACAAAAGAGGTTCTTGGGTATCTATTGTATGTACAACTCAGAGATTTACTGGAGCTTTTATAATTTCTGCAAGGTTCTTTTTCAGCCAGCTTCATTAACTTGAAGTAAATCAAATCATGCAGAAATCTGGCTCAGCCAGAAAGCAACCCAGGAAGATAGAATATGAAGAAAAACAGACACAGGATGATAAGGTTTAGAATCTTTGGCATTTTTCATAAACATTTTGTTTGAAGATTATTAAATTACAACCCAGAGAGAGAGAGAGGAAAAAAAAAAACACAGTAAAACTCACTATTAGATCTTTTTACCTCAACTTTTCTTTACAATACATATATATATATTATATATATATAAATCTGCACATACAAAGTATGTGTCAACAAAATACAGTCTTTACAACTTAAATATCATTTGAACAGAAAGGTATCTGTATACATTTTATATATGCATAAAAATTGGGATTTTTACTTGCAGGGGGTTACGGTGAAATGGTGAAGACTGATATACTCAAAAAGACTTCGGGGTGGTACTTTTCTAGGAATGGGGTTCTGAGATATATTTTTATTATGTGTAGCCTGTTTTGCTCAGGAACAAAAGATCCATTTGGATTGCTACAGCATTTTTACTTTCTTAAAAACGCAGGCAAATGAAGGGAGTATGACAATCAGATAAGCAGCCACATACATTGGTCCCTTGCTCCTCAGCCTTTATCTTTCAAAACACTTCTCAGAATTCATTCAGTCATTCCCCTCCCCCTCTTTCTCAAGCTATAATATTGAGATTTTATTTGGGAGATAAGCAAAAAGTCAAGTCAGAAGAAATGGCTGTTTGAGGCAACGACATACTTTCATGAAACCTTCAGGTTTTGGGTGAATGATCCCTTGGGGCCTTCCTGGGGCATCCATTGCCAGCAACGGGCCACGATGCAGGCTGGCATCCAGCACCAAGCAGCTTACTGAAATTTTACATATAGGTCTTTGGTAATTACGGCTGAAAGATCCCTAAAGAATTGGGCTAATCCTGGTAATTATTTTTAAAAATCTATTTATAATATACATTATTTGGGTGGACGGTGACTATCTATCAAGGACTTGTTAACTCAGAGGAAAAAACGGACTCATGAACAATCATCTGAAAGGAGTGCAGGGGTGGGGAGTGAAAATAACTGAATCTTAATGAGGATCTGTCGGATGTGTGAAAACGAGTTCAAAGTCATGCTCGAATCCAAGTGGCCTCCTGGCTGTTCTCAAGGAGGGTGCTCAGACCCATGGAAGCCTTGCTTTAGCTCCTATTTGAGAAGGGATGTGAGTCTTTTACCGTCTCTGGGTTGTTCCCTTTTGCTGGGCTGACTCAAGATGCAACCAGGACGCCCCTGCACATGGATGCACACACACGTGCGTGCATCTGTGCCACGAAGAAGGGGGCGGATACAGACAGGGCTCCACACAGCACGCATTTCAGACTGACACCACGGATACCACTGAACGAGAGAGAATATTGGTCTAATCAACCCAACACGGAATCGGGTGCTGGCATCCAAAGTCGGCGTGTGTCCTAGAGTGCGCTGCGCTTCTTCCGAAGGGGGCTCTGGCCGCTGCCGGGCTTCAACTCTGCATACTGCACCTGTGAAAACAGACAGACGTGACGCTGGCAGTTAGGTAACCCTAGCTCACCACAGTGTGCTAATGGCTCCCCGAGGACACACCAAGGCAAAGGAAGGAAGGTTCAAAGGTAATGAATCATTTTCTAAACACAGGAACATGGAGGGATTAATTGCAGGAAGGATTTGAAGAGTCATGCATCATTTCTTGAAACCAAAATATTAAAAGCAGATTTTTCTAATGAGATGCATGGGTTTCTGGGTTTCTACCTGCTCTCAGCACTGCTAGATGGTTTTAGTTCTGTGTATGCCCGTGTTCAACCAGAAAAGAGCTTAATAACAGCCTCTTGGGAATGTTTATCTTAGTATATGATACAGCAACTTACTAAGAATTATTCATTTAGAAATATCTAAAATCTTGGGGGAAAAAATCTCTGCCAATTACATACATTTCTTTTGCCAGAGGGGGCAGAAATGTTGAAATTAATGCTGGCCCCAGACTAATAAAAGATTTCTCTTATAAATGAATTTCATTTACAATGTAATGGCTAAAACATCTGTGACAAATATGAACATGTGGGGAGTCCCCAGTGGCAAACTGTCTACTGTGTTATTAGCAAGTGCTCTTGGAGATACACGGAGATCTTACTAGCTTACTGTACATCTTCCTCAAATGCTCTTTTGTTGTATCCCTCTGTATTCACGCCAACTCCAACTGGATGACCTCGCTCAGGGCTGTTGCCCAAACTGTGCACAGATAATCCCTAGCGGGGGCTTGATGGGAATTTCCATTCTTCAAGGATGCAGGCACAAACTCACATTGTGACTCAAGTGATGGTACGTTGCAGTCGTATTGCTTTGGTGTGTGGGCTTTGATAGGCTGATGGTGGAATGGCTTTATTTAAAGTATTGCATTACAGACCACATGTGCTCACTATTTTGAGTATTTGTGCCAAACTCCCCAAGGACATCCTACCCCATCACATAAACTGAGCTACACTTGGTGGAAAGCAGATATGTGAAAAAAGCATGCTTTCTTTAGAGTGTCTTGTGAAGGTCCCCTAGGGGATGACACGCCTGCCAATCGTCAAGGCCTAACAAACAGGGGCCAAGTTACTATTTTACAATCATGCAATGCAATGTTAACAAGGAAATTCATATTTATAGAATGCATTTTAATAGATAATTATATCATTAAATGAAGGTTAAAAGAAAAAGCATCACAAGGTCTATTTTAATCTCTAGAAGTTGGAATGAAGGGGAAAGAAACTCTCTGGGGCCTTTCAGCCTTACGTCTCTGCGATGCACCCGGAGCTGCCGGGAAATGAATTATGGTACAGTGGCCTAGAAATTGATACTTGATTTGGGATTCTCTCAGATAATAAAAGATTGTATCTTTGATCGTCATGATGGCATTTCATGCCATGGTCTCCCCATCTACCTATTCTATGATTTCTCTCCTCCATTAGAGAGGTCTTTGCCTGCCCTCCCGCCTCTGGATTTATAGCAGACTGATCTGCAGGGGCCTGAATTAGGCTGCTCTATGGACTTTCTGGTATTGTTGCCTTGGTTAAGCTCTGTGTATCCAAAGAAAAGGGACACTGCTGGACTAAGTGACCATTACCTGTGAATAATACTTCTGATTGATCTCAAATTATTGCATGCTGTCTCTGCCTCTATGTGTATTAGAGTAAGTGGGGGCTTTGCCCTCAGCATCTTTAAGTCTTCAAAGGGAAAGGGATAGGAGGGTGGCCTAGGAGATAATCGGGGCAAAGAAGAATCAAAAGAGTAATCCTCTTGCCCCCTACTTCCGTAGAATGCCTGCCAACCGGAAGAGGGGGAAAATAAGCAAGCCTCCCCCAGCTCTGGATCTCACGCTCTCCTACTCGCTGAGCCCATCTTATCCTCTTTGGGAAGGCAAACGATCAGAAAAGGGGCAAACCTCACTGCACTACAGCCTCGCAGTGTGAGTTCCAGATCATTCTTAAGTAGCTCTTTTTCCGGATAATTTTCCCCAATCATCTCATGCTTCTGGACAAAGGTTTTCTTGCCACCTCCCTGCAAGGCAGGCCTCTTTAAGGATTTTCTGATTCATTATCTCAATGACTCACACAAGCACAGTCCTGTGCTCGTCTGGCTCTGGGGCAGGCCAGACTTCAGGGTCAGGGCCCCTGTTGGTGGTGAGCGTTCATTACATACCTTTTGAACATCAGACGGAACTCTGGAGAGGAAGTCTAGTAGCTCATCATTGTCGATGGCGTAGGGATTTCGAAGCTTCTTAGTAAATTTATTTATGCCTGAAAAACAGAAATATCAGGAGATCTCTGTCTGTCTGTTGATGTCTCTCTATCCATCTATCTATCTTTAAAAACTCACCTGACTGGGAGAGGGGAAGCAATCACAAGTAAAAATTAGTGTGAAAACAATTACTGGACCTCAAGTCATGCACACGTTGCTGTCATGTGGAATCATTCACAAATGTCTTTTCTTGGAGGAAGGAAAGGGGGATCGTTGGAGAGGGGCTTTGCCTTCTTCAGCTGTGAAAATCCCATTACAATCCCATCAGCAGGGCGGCAGAAACACACACTAAAACTGTGGAGCTCACTGGTTTTTTGGACGACACTGATTAACAGCCTGCTCTGCTAGGAAAATGAATGTCCCAGATGGGAAAAGGCCTTCACTAGCCCAAACAAGTCTCTACTTGGGAGCTCTGGACCAAACCTAGCAGCGGGAGGTGGAGGGTGGGAGTTGTTTTTTTGTTGTTAAAAAGAACCCACAAGAAATCTATCTCCCGCCCCCCGTCCAACTCATTTTCACAGGTTTCTCTTCTCTCACTGCAGAACAGAACTTGACATGTTGATTTTACTTTGATGCTGCAGGAAACTGTGAAAAGTTATTATTGGAAAATTATCTTACTGTGGTTGCTAGCTTAATTTATGGACCGTGGCACTGGTGCGAGGGTTTGGCTAGGCCATGAAGTCGGTGCGGCTGATTTAGGACAACGGTAATTAGAAGGGGGTGTGACGTTTTAAGTTGTCCTTGGTGGTGGCATCTTGGGCACGTGGGCACGTCCAGGACAAGCTCTGCCCATGGTTCCCTCTTCAGAGGAAGGCGCCCCTCCACCAGCTTTTGTCTCCTACTCTGCTCCTAGGAGCTTCTTGGAGGTGTGTGTGCCTGTAGCCAGAGCTTATAAATGTGGTCTTTTCACTAAATGTCAACCCTTTGTGCCAAGTCTTAGAAGCAGAAGGTGGCCTTCTGAAGTTTGCCCACAGAGTGCTTGTTTATCAAGGACCGTATCTGAAGTCCTTGTCAATCTCCGTGATGCTGAACGAATGTTCACATTGGTGGTACCCTGACTGGCTCTTAACTCTGAAGGCAAGGTAACATTTACCTGTTCAATAGTCCACAACAGAGAAGAGGTTTGATGTTTTTCTTCTTTCATTAAATATTATTTTGCCTTCATCTAAGAACTGGACTTTCTGCGAGCCATTACCCCTGACGCAATGCCAAACTCCTAGTAGTTCCATTAGAGAGAGTCGGGTTCACATCTGCTTGGCAAATGGGAGCTGGCCATGTTCATAAGTCAAGGGTGCTTGTTGACTGGGCTGGGGAAGACTTCCTGCAAATAACCCCCTTTTTCTCAAGTCAAAGTCACTCTATGCCTTTCTTCCCTCTACCTCCACAGGCAGCTTCATGTTTCTAGCTAAAATTTCCCCCAGTGTTCCTTTAAAATACTCTCCACTGTGTTATTCTAAAGACATTTAATTGTAGCATGGGCTTTTTGGCAAAAGAAAACAGACAAAGCAAAATGATGAAGGGAGACAAAGACGTATTGAGGAAAGATATATCTTCTATTGTTAATTATATATAGTGTGCGCATCTGGAGTCTCTACAAGGAACCGCCAGGCAGGGATAATACCACAGCCGATCAAAACACTGCATTCTTAGTCACTGAGAAGATTATAAACCTGCCCAGTAGCTCAAATGCACCAATAAGGGCAGAAGAAGTCCACAAAGCACTCCGACAGTCTATGTTTGAAAAACTTTGTTAGATTAAAAATTATAAGGAACTCAGATTGCGTGCTTCAAAAGCACACCTTGTTTTGTTAAGATGTCACAGGCTCAAATGTCAGTAATTCCACCATATTATCTACCGTGTAAAACCAAGTGTCAAGAGGGGATCATAGAGCCCATGGTCATCTTTAAAGGGCAACTGGGCAAGGAACAAGGGTTTGGGAACAAGAATAGCTGGGTTCCAGTTCTGGCCTCACCATATATTATTAGCTGTAGTTTCAGACAAATTACTTAACCTCCCTGAGCCTTAGATTTCTTATATTAAAATTTGAATAATAAAGACCTATATTATATAGTTCCTTGGGTTGAAGGGAGAATCACATTGGACAACAAAGGCAAGAGGATTCTATAATCTGAAATTCCACCACAATGAAGGGAGCCACCATCATTACTGTAGATGTCAATAAGCCAAGAAAACAAAGCAGGCGGTGATGGAAGAGTCTTTATACTGGCAGGTATGTGACTACATACCAAATTTGGAAGTGGTGGGTTTCTCCAGTAGCATGCTAGATGTACCTTTAGATTTTTTAACCTAAACAATACAGATAGAGCATATCTGCTGTGAATTTTTATGTTTTTTTTTAGCCGAAGAAAGAAAGTGGGATTTAAATACCAAGAGATTAACATTTGGGAAAGACACTATCATTCAATGATGATAGATTGAATAGATCAGTGGATTAGAATGAGCCCTCTGGTTAAAAAAATAAATCACTCGGAGAAAGAGAGAGGAAAAATCGCATGGCTGCTTTGCACATACGGTCAATAGGGAATAAACACTTGAAACTGAATTAGAACATTTTATGAGTGACTGGCATGTAGCCCTGACTGCAAAATATTGGTGGGGGTGGGTGAGGTGGGGCAGAGGGTCCTTGCTTGCTCCTGTATCAAACACTAAGTGTCTTCCATGTGATATATATTGTACTATCAAATGGAGGTACAAAGTTAAATAAGTCACAGTTTCTTTCCAGAAGCTCAAAATCTGGCTTGGGGAGTTTGTAATCTACCTGGGAAAATCAGAAGTGGCTAAGATCAGAACTGAAAAAGTATAATTAGAGCATCTATGATGAAGAACAGAATGGAAGGAATATGGGAAACCTCTCAAAAGGTACAGAAAACCTCCATGGGATCTAATCCTCAAAGGTGCCTTGCCTTCTAGAAACACATACAACAAACAAATGACTGAAATTCAGTAGATACAGTTTTCTAGAGAAAATTCCCTCTTAAACCACTTCTAACTTAATTTTCATAATTACACTCCCAAATAAGAGAGGTGGTGAGCTCAAAAAATGCCATCTATGTAGATCACAGGTATTAAACTTGCAGACTCATCCACTCATAAAATATTTGCCAAGTACCCACTAAAGATCTACTACCTATATGTAGCTGCACTAGGAATTATACGGTTAAAGAGGAAAGAAAGTATCTCACCATTTAAAACCTTACAATAAAGTTGGTGAGTCAAGGAATATTCCCCACAGCCATCATGAAACTAGGCTGCTTTCATAGACTTATGTTAAATAATTGTGCTACTTAATAAATACTTATACAAAAATGTTATTTGGATGTAAAGAATAGGGAAATATGAACACAGAGTTAAAAAATTTTGTTCCAAAAGGTTAAAAAACATTGCACAAAAAAATTTAAGGATCTTATCCACCACTTCAGGACTCAATGAAAATGAGTAAGTAACTTAGGATAAGAAATAGTCTTTTGATGCTTAATAAGGTTAAAAGGAAAACTAGAAATTTAAGACGTATAAAGTTGTCTTCTTCTACATGATAAATTCTCTGCCAAGAATATGATCATGTAAGAGATGTGCAAAGGAAAGTCCTGGATCTGTGCTAGCTAATAACTAACTTGTCTTGGAAAAGAATAAGTCCTAACAGAATGGCAGAATATATTCCATGATGGTATGGCAGGTTTTACATGATGAGAAGAGGCAACAGATCATGTGATAAGTCAAGGCTTATCTATGGTAAGCTCATCAATAAACTATAAACCTCTGTCTAGAACATAAAACTAAAGAATGAGACACAGAACATAAAGATCAAAGGGTTATTTTCATCCAGGAGAGCATCTTAAACTCCATGCTATTTCATAATTTCATCCATAAGCTGAACAATAAATAGAACAGTGTCTCATTAAGTAGATGCAAAAAGTTGGTGTTGAAAAGCTGCCAAGAACTTGAAGGATAAGACGAGAAGTCAAAGGGATGTGGGGTAAATTGAAAGATGGATTGGAATCCCAATACTGACAATCTAAGGAAGAAATATAGTATAGTCTTCTTTCTGGATGGAGAGATGCAGAAAAGCAAATCAAGTATATACCAGAAGGATGAAGAAATCACGTGCAACAGTATTTAACAAGCTGACCGTCAACTCACACCAACTTAAAAAAGAGCAAAACACTGGCCAAATAGTTGTAATTTTGGATCAAGTTCTTGTTAGGGTCAGACAACAGTTTTAAGATCTGTGTTTTAAATGTGATCAGCAAATGGACTGAGAAACTAACACTTAACGAAAAACAAGAAAGAATGAGATTATTCAATCTATACAGATAACATTCAGTAGTATATGAGTATTCAGGGAAATGCTTTTATAAAACACGTATTCCTTCTTAATCAATGGGCCCCTGAAAAGCTCCATGCTCTCTTTCCTAAAGGTCAAATATGGGCCAATGTGCTAAAACTGAAAAACACAACAGAAAAACAAACAAAAACTAAGCATGGATATGAGATGACTTTCTCCAAGAGTAAGAGTCATCAAGTATTAAAATGGACCCCTGAAGAGGGAGTTAGAATATCTTTTCCTTTTCTAGGGCTTGTTACAAAGGAGAGAGACTTTATGTAATAGGATTTTCACCTCCTGGATAAAATAGAGAATGGATTATGAATGGATTATGCTCTCTCAAAATCATTCTATTTCTGAAATGTTATGAGTTATTCCATTTTTCCCATGACTTTTCCCATTTCTGAATGTCTAGGTTTGGCCTTCCTCATCAGCAGGATTCTGCCTGGGTTCTCTTTGGAAATGGTCTACATTTAATGGTTTTAGAAATATTATAGCTCCCCCTCTCCCTGGCATTTGCAGGCTTTCAGCTTTTGCTTAAAGATGAATGCATCTCAACACAGTCACTTACATTTGGAACTTCTCTGAATCTCTCTTAACATCTGAAGATCCCTAGAAGTAACTATGGTTAAGAACTGAGAAGTAGGGCTTCCCTGGTGGCGCAGTGGTTAGGAGTCTGCCTGCCAATGCAGGGTACATGGGTTCGAGCCCTGGTCTGGGAAGATCCCACATGCCGCAGAGCGGCTAGGCCCGTGAGCCACAACTACTGAGCCTGCGCGTCTGGAGCCTGTGTTCCGCAATGGGAGAGGCCAGGACAGTGAGAGGCCCGCGCACCGGGATGAAGAGTGGCCCCCGCTCGCTGGAACTGGAGAAAGCCCTCGCACAGAAACGAAGACCCAACACAGCCAAAAATAAATAAAAAAATAAATAAAATTAAAAAAAAACAAAAAAACAAAAAACTGAGCAGTGGTCACAGGAGCTGAGCAATGGAAAACCAGAACTGATAGATTCTTCCAGAAAAGGGTTGATTGCTTCTCCAATTAACTGCAATGCACTCTCCTTATATCAAACCAGCGCCCACCCAGCAAGAGACACAAATATTCACAAAGTTGCTTGTAATTTTTCCAATTGCTAGCTTGAGTAGTAAATCAAGTCCTGAAATTTATTTCCAGTTTGCTGTTTTTGTTTCTACTTTTGTTAAAAGCAGCTAAACCTTATATAGGCTCACCATTTCCCCTGGTAAATAATAGCTTTTTCTTTCCTTTCAGGAACTGGTTAGGTAGTCAGTGAGGGTCCCTCCCTTTCACCTCACTGCTTCTGGATTTAAGTATTGGGTTAGGTTATTTTTTTCCTTCCAGGGGAGATAAAGTGTCAGGAGCAGGCTAGCAGGGGCTAGATCTACTTTTACATAATATAAAGGGCAAGATGCAGGTGTTTGCTCACTCTGAATAACAGTGTTTCCTGAAAGTTACTGGGCCACAGCAGTATATTATTCAAGAGTATTTATGACTCTGAAAGCCCAAAGGGAAATAGCATGCACAATCACATTTTTATTTGATTGCAATTATGCAAGAGGCCTATAAATATCTATGCTGATCCTTCACGTAACTGGCCTTTTCAGGGAGGTCCTGGAAGTTTTTGTTCCCCAAATACTTTTCTTAATCTCATGTTTAACTGCCAACAAGAGCACATTTAAAGTTTATAGCCACACTTTAAAAATGAGTAATTGGTTCTTACCTGGAATTGATTGCTAGCAAAAGGACCATGCCAAACTTACCCCAGATTAAAATGATGTACCGCAGTGGAATGAAATACAAAGTGATGGTGGCAACTGCCAGTATCAAACAGGCCAGGAATGAAAGGAATGGGACCGTCCAGTTAAATGTGCTGTAGACAAACCACATACATGTCATTTTCTCTGATGCTCAAGAACAGCTGTAGATTCATTTTGCCATGTTTACTTCTTAGTTTATACACATGAAAAAGGTCTATTGGAAATGTTTCTTCTCAAAACTTGGAGATAAAAGTCTGCCAAACTGATTGGGCACTGGAAAAACATTCTTGAGGAGAAAGTCACAAGACCAACTGCCATTCGGCTTGTCAGAATCTTGGTGACTTTGCCTTCCTGGAACCGACAGTACTGAAGAGAAGACTTTGGCTCTCAAAAGTGATTAAACACTGCAATACTGTTATGTGGCTCTGTGCATGCAGAGCTTTAAAACGAAAGGTGAGTTAGGTCACTTCAAAGTCAATATTTCTCTCTCAATTAACACGTGGTTGCCAGTAAATATTGAGAAAAGGGAGGATATTAGTACAGAGCTTTTGCATTTTTCTAATAACTTATATTTAGAATTTCCAGACTCACTGACTCCAGAAGGTTAATAATGCCCTGAAATGGGCTGGGGAGCATCTGGCTATAAACCATTACACCACCAACCCATAGACAATGTAGGGAATGTTGCCGTATATTATTTTCACAAGGCCCTTGGCTCCTTTTGTTCTATCTATTGCCTGCTTTGACTTGAGATCTAGAATATGGGATGTAGAACTGAATGTACTATGGAAATCCTTGCACAATCCTAGAAAGTGGTCGTTAAATCCAGTGCCCTGATGAAAGCTCATGAGTGTCTGGGGCATTTCTTCTTCTGGGCCTTCATCTTCACTGAGATGAAAGATTTATTTCTGTTCTTTTTTTTGGGGTGGGTGGGTGTTAGGGGATTTGGGGAGAGCAGCTTATAATAGTTATTGGGCACTTAATATGTGCCACTGTCCTAAGATGTTTTTTATATATTTAGATTGTAATGCTCACAAGTAAGTATTATCCCCCTTTTACAGATGAGCAAATCAAGCCTGAAATTAGGAGTCTGGTGTTAACATATACACACTACTATATATAAAATAGGTAAACAACAAGGACCTACTCTATAACACAGGGAACTATACTCAGTATCTTATAATAACCTATAATGGAAAAGAATCTGAAAAAGAATATATATATATATATATATACACATACATACATACACAACATTGTAAATTAACTATACTTCAATAACAAATTTAAAAAATATAAGAGCAATCCAGTTATACCTCACCCTCTTGTTAAAAATTGTTATTAATATTTTAAATCTTTGCCTATGGAGAGATACAATATTATGTACACATGTGTGTGTATTTAATGTCTCACTTCTTTAAATTATAAGCAAAGGTGAATGCATTTTAATATGATTGTTGGTCATTTTAATGTGTTTCTTAGTGATATCCAGCTTATTTCCTTGCCAGAGGCAACTGTTCAGGGAAGTGCTTAAGAAAATTGATTTTATAAGCAAACTGACATGGGTTTGAGTTCAAGCTCTACCTCTAAAAGTTGAGTGACTAGAGGAAAGTGTTTCAATCAATCTGAACAATAATTTCTTCTCTAAAGAATGGGAATAATAATAATACCTATAGCATAGAGTTTTGCTAGAATTAAACAGGTAACACGTGAAAGATGGTTAAATTAGTTTTCATATTAAATTTTTATCTTAAGTTTTGTTTCCAAAAAAAAAAAAAAAAAAAGGAAAGAAGTTACTATTTGTCTATCCACCCCCCCCCCCCGCTTTGATGTTTTCCTCAAATAAAATCTCTTTGGATACTAAAGAAATCAGTCCTTTGTCATATTTGTTGCAAACATTTTCCCAGTTTGTTGCTTTCTTACCTTTTTAAAAAGTCTCGTTTATAATTTTTTAAAGATAAAAATTATGTATTTTACATGACCAAATTCATCAATGTTTTTCCCTGCTGATTTTTAGATTTGGTATTTCTTGTAAAAGACTTCCCCTAGTCAAGTGACTTGACATCAAGAATTTGAATAATCAATATTTCCCCCACTCCTTTATCATACTGCTTTCTATGTTATTTTAAATGTCTACATATTTGTAGGTCCATTCCTGACTATTCTCTTCCATAGCAGAATTTGTAGTAGAACTTTTTAGTAGGCAACCTCACAATATTTGAGAAAATGTTATGGATGCCACAATTGCTCCTTTTATGCCAGGGCAAGAAATTTAACCTGCAAATATCTTTGCACAAGGACGCAGGGATAGTACATGAATGTGTGATGCAGTATGGTTTGTAGTAGTTAAAAAAGAAAATAGCTTCAGTATCATCAATAAGATAATATCTAAATAAAATAAATATCTAAACTTATCTAAATAAAGAGGAAAAACTAAATAGATTTACACTCTGCAATATAATACAGCTTTAAAAAACAATGAGAATATGAAAAGAACACCCACAAAAATACCTTTGCCCTCAACACAGAGGTTCAAAGCTAGATACAGTGAAAAACTAAGTTTCAGAAATATGTAAGTATGTATATATACACACACACACACATACTGAGAAAACCTCTGGAGGATATACTCCAAACTGTGAATGATAGCTCAATATGATGGGGGGAGAGGGAAAGAAAGAGGGAAGATGGAGCTACAGAGAATAACAGGAAGCTTTCTGTTTGATTACTTTTATAATGGATGTATATCACATAATCAAAATAAATAAAAATATAAAATCAATAAATTAAAACTGAAATAAACAAGTAAAAACAAATACCAATCTGTGTGCCCTATTTTTGTTTTCATTGTTGTTGTTGTTGCTTTTTAAAGCAGAGACATATTAAGTGTCAGATCCTGGATGCCGATCCACAGGTAGGTAGCAATGAACCCGTCTCTTTTCCATTAGGTGAGCTTAAGCAATGTACTCTACTTCTCTGTGCTTTAATTTTCCCATCTGAAAAGTGGGAATAATGACTTTCTACTTTATAGAGATGCTGAGGGGATTCAATGAATTAATAAATGTAAACCCCTTAAAAACAATATCTGGCACATAGTAATTATTCAGTAAGTGTTAGCTAGCCTCATTTTTCTTGTTGTTATTGCACAAAAGTGACATAAATATGAAAAAAGCTAATTACATCAGGTAGCATTTTGAAGATAATAAAAACTATGGAAAATGTATGGAACTACTTTTTATTAAAAAATATACATTATGGCTCCTTTTCTGAAAATAGCAAACCTGCCTTTAAAAAAAGTTAAATAATAGCTAAATACTTTTTAATACCTTGAAAAAAAGAGAAAGCCACCATTAGGCTGACATAAAAATAAGAAAACATCAGAGTGTAAAATATATTGCAAGAATTCTGGAGATTACCAACCTCCAAAGTCAATTTCACTCTAATAATTTCTGCCAAATATTGAAATTTTGAACTTCTGCATCTGTTACCTGCATGGGGGGTGCAGAAGATAAAGCCTAGGGCCTGAATTGACTGGGAAGATGATAATAGTAACAATTAATATTAGACTGTGGTAATAAGCCATGCTATAAACTCTAGGGTAACAACAACAACAACAACAACAACAACAAATGGCAAAAGGGTGCTTATATATAGAGGAAAATAGAAGAAAATTACAGAAAATAATGAAAAAAACCCAAAAAACAGAGCAAGGGAAAAAAAGACACAATAAAAACCACAGATTTAAATCTAAGTATATCAGTAACCACATTAAATTTGCATGCACTACATGTTGCAAGTAAAAGACAGTGACTCTCAGAAACGAGAGATATCTAAAACATAAACAGGTTGAAAGAAAGTGATAGAAAACTTGTATTATGAAGGAAGCATCAAAAGGAAGATGGTATAGCCATATCATTAGTTAAACAAGATATTAAGGCCGATTTTTAAAATCGGTCACTTTCTATTGATTAATGATCCAATTCAACAGGAAAATACAACAATTTTAACATGTACAAACCAAATAACATAACTTCAGAATATAGAAAGCAAAACCTGATCAAACTACAAAGAGTAGACAAATCCATGACCCCAGTGGAAGGTTTTAACACACATCTTTAATTAATACAAGAAGAACCAAAAATAAAGACCAGTATGAGTATAAAAGATTTGAACACCATCAACAAATTTAATCAATGAATATATATAAAATAATACACTCAATAACCTTCTTTTCAAAAATTTATAAAAGTTGGCCATTTGTTAGAAATTAAGCAATATACTTCTTGGCAAGGAAGAAATAAAAATAGAAATTAGAAAAAAGTTTTTACTAAATGTGAATTGATAATGAGTATCAGTGCCTAAATGTTTGGCACGGAGCTAAGCATTTAGGAAACTGTAGCACTTTAAATGCTTACGTTAGGAAAACAGAAAGATTGAAAATAAATGATCTAGTTATCCATCTTAAAGAGTTAGAATAAGAATAGTAAATTAATCTGAAAGAAACTAGAAGGAAGAAAGTAATAAAAATAAGAGTAGTGGGCTTCCCTGGTGGCGCAGTGGTTGAGAATCTGCCTGCTAATGCAGGGGACACGGGTTCGAGCCCTGGTCTGGGAAGATCCCACATGCCACGGAGCAGCTGGGCCCGTGAGCCACAACTACTGAGCCTGCACGTCTGGAGCCTGTGCCCCGCAACGGGAGGGGCCGCGATAGTGAAAGGCCCACGCACCGCGATGAAGAGCGGTCCCCGCACCGCGATGAAGAGCGGTCCCCGCACCGCAATGAAGAGTGGCCCCCACTTGCCGTAACTAGAGAAAGCCCTCGCACGAACCGAAGACCCAACACAGCCAATAAATAAATAAATAAATAAATAAATAAATAAAGTAGCTATAGAAAGCAGAGACCTTAGATGATATTGAGGGGTGTTATTTGGGTCATTATATATTAAAAAAATAATAATAATAAAAAAAAATAAGAGTAGTAATTAATGGAAAAGAAAACAGGCAACAGGGAAGATTAACAAAGGCAAATGATGGTTCTTGCTAAAGACTAACATAATTGATAAATGACTGTCAAGAAGAAAGAAGGGAAAACACAATTTTGAGGATAAAAAAGTGAACAATGCTACAGATTCTACTGTCATCAAAGATAGTAAGAGGATTTTATAAACAACTTCATGTCAAAAAGTAGAAAATTTAAATGAAATGGAAAAACTCTTAGAAAATGACAACTTACAGAAACAGATATGAGAAGAAATAGAATAGCTGAACAGATCTCTATATATACTAAAGAAACTGAATATTTAATTAAAATCTTCCCTGAAAGAAAACTCCAGGCCCAGATACTTCACTAGAAAATTATATAAAATCTTAAAGGAAGTAATTACACCAGGCTTACACAGACTCTTCCAGATAATGGTAAAGAGAGAACACTGCCCACCTATTGTATGAGTCTAGAATAACCTTCACACCATAAAGAATTTTCAAGAACAGAAAACTATATATCAGATCTCACTGATGGTCACAGCTGCAAAAATCCTAGGCAAAAAAATTGTAAATAAAATCCCAGCATATATAAAGAGATTGGATAGCATGATGAAGCTGAGTTTATTCCAGAAATGTAAGATTGGTTTAATATTTGAAAATCAATCATAATTATATACCACATTAACAAAAATAGGAGAAAACAAAAAGAACCATAAGATTATCTCAATGAATGCAGAAAAAAAGTTTGACAAAACTCAACCTACATTCACGATAAAAACTCAGCAAACTAGGAATAAAAGGGAAATTCCTTAAGCTAATAAAGCACCTTTACAAAAACCTACAGAAAACAACATTCTTAAGGGTAAAATGTTGAAAGCTTTCTCTCTGAGATCGTGTGTGAGAAAAGAATGTTCACTAACAACAATTCTGTTCAACACTGTACTGGAGCTACTAGCCAGTACAATAAAGCAAGAAAACAAAGTAAAATGTATAAGGACTGAAAAATAAGAAAGAAAAAAAATTATTCCTGGATGATATGTTTATGTAATACAACATCCAGAATAATAATCTTCATATAAAAATTAAGATAATTAAGTTTATCAAGGTTGATAGATTCAAAATCAATGTAGGAATATTAATTTCACTTTTATATCCCAGTAACAAACAGGTAGAGATGAAATCTGAAAAAAAAGATACCCTTTAAAATAGCATGAAACAAATCAAGTACTTCAGACTATATCTCACAAAAATGTGTCAAATTTTTATACATAAAACTCTCAAATACTGAGATAAATTAACAACGATCTAAGTAGATGAAGGAATACATTACATTCATATGTTAGAAAACTTAAATTTTAACAAGATGTCAATTTTTTCCCAATTAATGCAATCCTTATAAAGATCTCAATGATCGTTTGCTTGTGTGCAAGTGCATGGTGTGTCACGTGTGTTTATGTGTTGGATGCTAAAAGTGGAGATATGTACCAGACACATTCGTACACACCCTGTCAGATTAGCCCTCCCAACAGCCAAGTCAGTTAAGTCATGTATTTTTCTCTCGGCAACCCACAGTTTTAGTGGTAAAATGTTTAAATGTTTCACAGTTTTTTAAAAATTTAAGACACAGAGGAAGAAGGTCAAAGCAATTTACCAAAAATAATACTCATAATCGTTAATATTTTTATGTGATTACTAAAGGCCATCCACTGGTTTAAACTCTTTATAGGCACTAATTCATCCAGGAATGTTATGAAGTAGGAATTATTATTATGCCCATTCTACAGATGAGAACTTGAGTCAGAAAAGGTAATAATTGGCCCCAATCACTTACTCCCAGTATAAGTGGCGGAACTGGGATCTGAATCCAGAGAGTTGGCTCAAGAGCCTACACTCACTGTCTGTATAGTAGACATTTCAGAAAATGTAAGATGGCACATTTTACTCATTTAATCCCCTGAATATTCCTGCTTGTAAGACTGAGGACTTAATTCAAAGATATTGGCACTAACACTCAAAAACTTACTAGACCGTCACTCCAGCTACCATGGAGTATCTTGTCTTTCATAGAAGGCCCAAGATTGAAGAACTCTGATACATCAAAGCTTTCCATCTCAAAATTAAACAATTTGTTAAATATTTTCATAGAAATCCACAGATTTCCTGAGTTGGCAGCTCCCCAAATTCTAAATAGGAAATCCCTGACTCAAACCTTTCAATGAATGAAAAAATCCAAGGAATCCCCATTCATTCATTCAACTCTTCAGGTTCACTAACACATCCTAAGAATATCTTTGACAAAATTTCACAACAAAAACCAGAAATTATTGTGACCACATCCAGTAAGGTGGGGAAAACTCCATCCTAGAGTTCCTCTCCCAACTGGGTGCCCCACTAGTTGACCTTTGTGTCAATGAAGTCATTATTTTCCTCATTTCCTAGGCACGGAAAAATGAAGTCCTCTGACTCTTCTACCCATGGAAACAGAAACGAGGGTCATAAAATCCTGTAGGCCATTCTTTTGTGATTTACCCACATGATGCTTTCCTTCATACATGCATGGTTTTCACCCCAGTTTGTGAACTCTCCCCTCACAACTGGTCTCCTATCCTCACCTTGGTCTTTCTGCCTTCATTCTCTGTCCCTTAAACATGTAACTTTAGATAAAATATAAGATACATCAATCTATCATTCCCCACGTGCTCACCATCATTCAAACTTCACTTATCCTGCTTTCTCATCTTCATTGCTTAGTATTTCATAATATTACTTCAAAGAAGTTCTTCTTCCTAGGAATGTGCCTTCTAAGCCTTACTCTGGGACATTTGCAGGGAAGACTCCCCTGTCCTAGGTCTACCTTAATTTCACTATCTCCTCTGTGGAGATTTCCCTCACCACTCAAGGACACAAGTGTTGGAGCCATCACTCTATAATGACAGGACATACAAGATACCTCAGTATTCTGATCCACCCTCTCTGCTGCCTGGGATAATATAAATGCCACATGTTAAGCAAATGTTAGCCTGATGCATGCATACATTTGAAATCTGTATACAATGAAAGAAGGTAATTAGAGAATGTAGAGAAAAGAAAATACCGTTCACTCCATGTAAATGCAAAATCACCAGGGTCTTCGCTGTCAGTAGCAGGGAAGCCTTGCTCTGAGAGATTTATGTAAGTCTATTTATTTGTTAGCTGCCAAAAGTTGGGTAAAAGTTTTCCTGGTCCTTATGCACTGAATTACAATGGAATTCCAACAGAGTTACACATGACGTTGTACTTGAATGCCCAGTGGGAACTTTAAGGTCACTGTAATAATGAATGGCCAAAGAATTAATAGGAGTTGAGCCTCATGTGCCTTCCTGTGTTGCAGCTGGGTAGAACAGTGCTCTGTTCATGGCTGAAAATACGTCTCAGACGTGGCCACCACAGCTGTGTTGGGCACAGCCGCCGTCAAAAGCACTGTAGAGTTGGGGGCCTGTTTAAATCACTCTGCCCTCTTCTCATCAGACACAGTTCCTTGACCATTATCAACTACACAACAGCTACATTTGTCTATTAACAGACATTCAAACATGGAGATACTTTTACCAAAGGACATGGCCTTCTTGCCTCAGTCTTGCCCCCGCTCCACATCCTCTTATCTTCTTTGCTGCCAGTACCTCCCTCACTCAATTTTTTTCATTTGCTTTTCCATCCACTCAAGGCCCTGCATGACCAGCCGCATTTCCAGGCTCTGCCACGTCCATCCCCAGTGGCACAGACATACTGACGCCCCTCCATCTCCCTGTATCTAGCACAGTCTTGGGCTTTGAGCCTCTGCACAAAGGTGCCCACCTACTGAAGCCCCCATTCATCAACTCTGTGCCCAGCTAGCTCTTCTCATTCTCAGAGATGCTGATAAGTTGTTGCTTTTCAGAACTTTCCTTTGTTTCTCTCTCTCTCTCCTACAACCTTCCTGGGATGTAGGACCTCCCCACGCATCCTACCTAACTTCTATCTAGCATCAATGCTATTCTAATTGTCTTATTAGTGTTCTTCTCCCTCATTGGAAAATAGATTCCTACAGAGAGGGAAGTGGGGAGTGGCAAGACGGGGGCGGGGGTTTAAAAAGTACAAACTACTATGTATAAAATAAATAAGCTACAGGAATATATTGTACAACACAGGGAGTATACCCAATATTTTATAATAACTTTAAATGGAATATAATCTATAAAAATTTACTATCTTGTATACCTGAAACTAATATACTATTGTAATCAACTATACCACAACAAAAAAATGAATTAAAAATAAAGTATTATTTATTTTAAAAAACACACAAAGAAAGAGAATAGATTCCCAGAGGATAATGACATTATAGTGTAAAGTGAGGAGGGGAAGTTCAAACCCAAGATCCATGGCTTACTCGTTGTGTGATCTGGGTTTCATATTTAATCATTCTGTACTTCAGTTTCTTCATCTGTAAAATGGGGATACTAACAATCCTTACTCTGTAGGGTTGTTGGAATCATTTAATCCAATTTCTTTAAGTAACTCCTTAAAGAAGTTGCTATGTGTAAAGGGCTTAGAACAGTATCTGGCTGGCACATGACATTAGTTGATGTTTCTATTATCATTGTTATTGTGGATGCATTTCTCATTCTTAAACCAAGCCAGTGCCTGAAACTCAAACACTGATAGCTGAATGAGTGAATGAAGAATTATAAATGCTTTCTTCATCATTTCACTATTTTCTACTGTCACTTATGTTTTTGCTAAGCAATTTTGAGGGTACGTTCAGGAATCATTTTTCAATTTATATGAAACCTAGAGAAATAAAGCAGATAAATATCAATATACATGACCAAAGCCCCCTACTGCTCTTTAATTTTTCTTGACATTGTTCATGGGAATAACAATGTGTAAGTTCAGTAAAAACTCACTAAATTTGAAGATGACTTTGTTTTTTTAAAGCAAAAGAAACATGTTTGCTATGCCAACAATAAATGGACATTCAAGGGCAATTTCATGTAATAAGGGATGGAGGAATAACATCAGTAACGACAGAAAGTTCCATATTAGCTGTTTATATTTCCTGATGTTAATCACCACTTATTGATTTCCCTGCATCTTGATAGACAAAATTTCACTTGGCTTTTAGCACTAATTTCAGTCTCTTCTTTATCCATGTAATTTCTAAGTATTATGTTCTTTACTTAAAGAAACTAGAATGGCCAGTAAAATATGAAACAGTATTAATTAATCTTTAGAAAGAACAACATGGCTGACACAACTCTGGATTTAAAGGGGAAACAAACATCTACAATTCAAAAGAAAGAAAAAACCTGCTCTGTTCATTGGTATCAAATGAAGACCAAGTTACACAGAGTTCACAATGTATAAAACAAAATAAATAAAAAATAAAAACATGAATCACAGAGAGTTTTTCTCAATTGAGACTCCATTAGAGAATTTAGCCTTTATGCCCTAATGTAGGGGGATGGCAAGCTATGGGTTGGAGCTGAGTCAAACCTAGCCTGACATCTGTTTTTGTAAATAAAGTTTTATTGGAATACATATCACATCCATTCATTTACATATCAACTATCTGCTTTTACACTTAAACAAGGGAGCTGAGTAGCTGCGACACAAACCATATAGTCCAAAGCTGAAAACATTTACTCTTGGGTCCTTTATGGAGAAAGTTTGTTGATCCCTGTCCTAAGCTGTCCATGTATGTGATGAATTAACTTTACATCTTTGCATCTGTGATGTTACTAGTTAGGTACCATTCTCTGGAGAACAGAGAAAAAAATTTCACTCAAGGCATTTACTGTATTCTGTGATTCAGATGAAAAAGCCTCCTTTAAAGCATATTTGCTTCCTTCTTCATTTCTGTATAGGACAATCTATTTTTTAATCTATAGTTTATCACTTAAACCAGAGTATTTTTGAGAATGAATAGAGGCACTATTAATAATTATGCTGGGACAACTGGTGTAAATTGGGCCATACAGCCACCCTGTGAACTTGACAAGCCCAAAGAACATACCAATCAAAGTTAAAAGGCCCAAGACTGTTGCTTTTGTTTTTTCTTTGTTTTTGCATTTTCTGATCCTATCCTCCCTAAGACTCCCCACCCTCGTTTGTCCTAGTGGATGGCAGTTTCACTTCACGACAACACAAATGTAGAACTTACTTTTTAATTCTTTCTCCAAAAGAAGCTATCTCCTCCAAGACGTTTTGAACAGTTGAGACAACATCCTGTACCATATAGATTCTTTCAATTAAGCCCTTTTTCTCAGATTCCTAAGAAACATAAAAGATTTAACTCAGTTACTTCATTTTTATTGGTCTGCTATAGAAATTATTATGCCATATTATCATAGCATGGTTATTATCAACAGAGTGACTTCAGAAGATAAATTTACGTTTTTCACAACTTATTTATTGACTCCCCCAAATCCCTGCCTACTCGTGAGATGTGACCACTTGTAGTGCACAAGCATGTCGCTACCTCAATATCATGAGCTGATGAAGGGGAGCCCCACAGACAAAAGAACTTCATTTCCCTGTGGAGTTGCTGCTTCTCTCTGCAGTCCTTTCCATTGGCTGATCCTGATTTCTTCTGTCTTCACAAGGTTAGCTTACTTACCCTTCTCCCATTAGTCCTTCAGAAAGGTTTCCAGCAGGTAACAATAAGGCATGTTGGATATCCAGATTTTGTATATGGAATTCAGCTTTCTAAGAATATTACCCTTACTTCGCTTATAGAAAACCTAAAATGTGTTTTACCATGTTAGGTAGCTAATGTTTATGAAAATAATTTAGAAATTACTCCCATATTGGAGAAAAAATGATTCCCTGAAGAGTGGCATTTTCATGCTATTTCTTATATTCTGATACCATATTCTAGCTCCTTTATGAACTCTACTGTAACTGGGATTTAGTTAGTGTCTTCTTAGCTCAGGCCTAGCTGGGTCACTGTAGCTGTCACATCTAACATATAGTACCTAAAACCTCAAATAAATCTAACAAAACTTATTTTTTTTCTATCTTTTACTTGGGTTAGAATTTTACTAAATTATTGAGCAAATATCTTCTAATTTAAGAGACCATTTCTATAATAATCTTCTTTGCAGCAAAAGAAAAAAAATTCATTCTCATCTTGTATTCTCTGTTCCATCAAACTGGACCCATGGATGGAAAAAGGAAAACACACCACCCCATACTGATTGCAGTGACTGGTAAAAGCACCAATATGGCTGAAATGTCAAAAAGCACAAATTTCCCTTCTTGCATCTGCCCTTGTTTATGGAGCTACTGGCAGAAACAGAGCAAAGAGAGGGGCTGAGGTTAGAATGTACCATTGCTACCCCCTTTTGAGTAAGGGTGCTGGGCTGGTTTGAATAACTTCCTACCATCTGTTCTGTACCCATTTATGCCACCATTCTGTACAGAAGGAGAGGTCATACTCATTGCTTCCTCTTGCAAAGTCAAACTCACAAGACATTTTTACTTTTTCACTCTAATTTTAAATTTCTTCTTTCCCTTATTCTCTTACTGACTCTAACTCTTCAAGTCGTTTGCATCAAAAATCGGATAGACTGCCAGAGCGACTTAATTCATCTTCAGCAATCCACCAACATCTATTAATGGGCACAATGGTGAAAACCCATCTCTGTCTGCCACAGAAGCATTCATGTTTATAAAGGAGGATTTGAAAGCACCAGGGAATTTGACCCAAAGGGCAAAAGTGGCTTCCTCTTCTCAACAGTGTAGAGTTTAGGTCAAAACAATTTCTTGGAAAATGACTCAAATTACCACGTGGCTCAATTTCATAAAAATTTCCTATTTTAGTTGACTGATTTTTTTTTTTTCCCCTATGAAACAGCCAAATGTGGAGGTTCTGGTTGTGAAGAAAAGCCTGAGTTAGTACACCAAAATAATAAATGATTCTCACAATGTTCTTTTACTTTTTAATGAATTTGATGTTTTAGTTTGAATATTCAACATTTAAAGACTACGCCAAAGAATTCCACTGTATCTAGGGTACCAGCATAATTTATAAACCATATCTGTACACTTTTAAGAGTGAAAGTAATCAGAATTATAAATTTTTGAAATATTTACCAACTGACAACTGGGTTTATTAGTGGATCTATAAAATTATTTCATTTTTATTTATTTTCATAATGACATTGTTTCAAAATAAAAAAAATATATTTTACATGCATTAGAACAAAAGAGATGTGCTTATATTAACTGAATTTTAAAATGATACATGAAGAATGATTATTCATGCTACATATTCATATATTTAACTGGTTTCCTAGTTATATCTGTTTATAGTCCCATGTTAAGATTACTTTTCCAAAAAATGTACTTCTTTAATGTCATCTTTTCACTTATAATATTTCATAAAATTGTTCTCACTTATCTTCAGAATTGCACTTAATGGTCATTAAATTGACACCTTTAATTGACTCTACTGTAGGCCATAATTTTAATTACAAAAATACTCTCTCTCCAGGCACTGAGAGGAACTCACAGCAAAAATGTGATGCATGAAGAATATTCTCAATTCTATATTTTAAATATTGAAATCTGTATATATTTCTGCCCAAATAATTTCAAAGGCACGATATCTTGTATCCATTCATATGAACTTTCTCTGTCAATATTTTTTCAAGATAAAACTTTAAATAAATTGTCTCTATGATTCTCCACAAAATTTATGCTGAAAAATTAATGGCTTCTCAATTTCCTTCCATTCCTGGGTAGAATTTATATTTATCCTATTAAAAATCAAAAGATTTTTTTTATCCCACAAATTGAGATAATCCAAAGTGTAACTTCAGAACTTAAACACTGAATCATGCACAAATAGGTCAACTATTTGACCTCACAGTTTGCTTTGTGCTGAATATCCCTTTCTTTTGTAAAGAAAAAAAATTCAATATCTTTTATGCCAGTTCTTGTAAAATTCGCTTCCATCTACTAAGGGCTTCCAAAGATGAAGTTACTTAGCATTTTCAGTCATCAAAAATTTTGATTAAAAATATTCCAACTGATACGACCAAAATGCAACAAACATTTAAAAGATTTCTTTTTTTCACAAGAGTTCAATAGCTTTGGGGAATGTTTAAGTTGACTGAGAGTTCTTCAAAGGTTTCAAACATTCTTAAAATCAGACTGATGGGTGGATGACTGGCAGCAAAAACAAAGTGCACACTGCCATGCTGAAAGAAGTATATTTTTATATCTGAACATATCTCTGTCATGAAAACTGCTGTTGCTATCCCAACTCTGTATACATAAAATATTTATAAATGTGGGCACTACAGCTTCTAATTCAATTGGTGGTGCATTATCACTTGTCTGTATGCGATCATGGATAATCAGGGCACCATGATCTATCAATTGTACATTTCTGCTTCAAAGATCCCTTCAATTTATATGAATATTTTATTAGCCCTGATGCTGTGCTTCATCAAAATCTGCATTCACATTATCACTACAAAATTAAATAACCCTCAATGCTAAATGTTTAAACTAAATTTACAATAGCATTCCTGATGTCAGAGATTTCATTGTTTGTCAAATTAACTTGCAAAAGCTTTATTTTGATTCCATATAGTGGATGAAAAAAATCATAATTTCACGTCATCGTGGTGGGGTATTGGAAAAGTTTTCAATTAGCAATAATCATGCCTCATTGATTGAGGCATTGTATGAGTACAACAATTTCAGAATTAACTTATTTGATATTCTGTTTGAATCATTTGACGGCATGCTAATAAGACTGGTATCATTTGACTCTTCACAAGGATTTTAATACATTGATGCTATTGAAGTCAACACATTAATACCTACCTTGCCCTTTTTCGTACATGCATAATTAAACCTTGGAATGGAAGATGAGATAAATGTGGAAGAACAGTCATTTGATCTAAAAGAAAAGTCATGCTGCACAGAGAGATTTGTAAACACATCTTTTGGGCTGTGTAAATTAACATCATGTTTCCAGAAATAGTCTTCTAAAAGTAACTGTTGACAGCTGAAGGCTCTTCAGCAGGTTTGTAACTTAAGTTTACATGTATCAGTGATGTGATCATGGTCCCAGTGGTAGACAGGAAATGTGAACAGACATTCATCAGTTAGTCTGTCAACAATTATCTTGAGAAATGGATTGTCAGTACTTGATTATTCATTAAACATGTACTCTTTATATTTATTATTATTATTTACTCACTGAAAAAGCATTATCAAACAGTAGGAAGTAAGAAGGAAGATTCCAGGCCTCCTAACTCCAGCAGAATGATCTAAAGGTCCAACTTATACTCCTGGCCTTCGTGAAATCTTTCCTAGGGAGGCCAGTCCACACCAACTACTGTCTTGTTCTTTCAATTTGCATCACACCTCTACTCTTTTCATCATTCTAGTAGCAAATGTTCTTTTCACTCTCTACACTGCAAACTTTATCTTTTAAAACATGTACTATTGATTTCACGGGTCTTTAATTATATCTGCCAGTATACCAATGGACATGTTATATGGTCTTTGATACTAGCATTTCCATTAATAGGAAACCAAGGTACAAAGAGGTTAAGTGATGTGTCTATGTCCACATTTGTCTATGTTCACATATATGTGGCAGAGAATTCCAGTCCAGGACTATTAAGTCCAGAGGAAGAGTGGACATTTTCTAGTGGACATTTCACAAGGTAGGCATTCACCTCACACTTGTTCTTTTTGTCATTTGATTCTTTGGTGTCTATGGATCTCTGTTCTCTCGACTCACTATTTAATACATGATTTTTAGCCATTTCATTCAGTTACATATTTCTATCTACTGTTCATTTCTAGTATTATTTGCCCAGTTTTCATGAGAATGTATGTTAAATTACACTTTTTGAAAATACTTGGGGAAAAACATTTCTTTCCATTCTTACTTATTTTTTAACTTTTCTTGCTAAACATTTTAGCAAACTTTATGTATAATTTGCATAAAACACATACCATAATTTACATTATAATAAAATGCATTCATTCTTATCTAGGAGCTGGAGTAACCAGGGTTTACAACGACAGATGCAAAGTTAGGGGGAAAAAAACAAAAAACAAAAAAAACTTAAGATGTACCAACTCCACAGGCCTGCATATTTTATTAATCACAGGTTATGGAGTCAGAGGGAAGTGAGTTCAACATGGGTCTTGTCATCTATGAGCTTTGTGATCATGTCAAGTTCCTACTGGTTTCTGAGTCACAATTCTGCTATCTGGAAAAGGGAGATCATAATCCTGACCCTGACTGGAGTATTTGGAGAATTAAATATTGTATCGTATGCAAAGCATTTGGTGCACTCCAGGTGTTTCATAAACATAAGTCCTTGCCCTTCAAGAATGCGAAGAGACAAAAGAACAAATAACCTTTTGTCTAGTTTAAAGAATCCTGGGGTTCATTTAAGTTTCAAAAGCAACGATCTTCCAGGACAAGTCTACTCATGTTGCCCTGCGTTGTATGAAAGATCATCTGGCAGTTCTATCTGCATCATGCTGGCTTTATTTACACGTTTCAGATTGAACCAGGGAATGTGGTGATAACACAGTTTAGCAAACACAGCATTACATCTGCGGCTGCTACCAAATTGCCTAGGAAGAGTAACAGTGATTCATTCAGAAAAAGGAAACTGTTATCACATGTGCTTATATTTTTCCTTAACATATAAGGCTTCTAATTTATAGAGGGAAATGTGTAATAAAAATAGTGATGGCCACTGGTGTGATTAAACCAATGAACAAGATAATTGTGGCTGAACACATATTTTTAGATTCCTACAATTCAGAAAGAATGGATTTTACTTCTCATTACTTGAAAAAAACACCAAGGCATAAGTAAAATTCCCATGATTTAGGGCCTACTTTATGAGCAAGTAGGTAATAACATATAACAGAAGAGATGAAAACATGGAAATTTTCAGATCCAGAATTCAAATTTCAAAAGGTTCCTTTGCTTTGTTATATACTACAGAGAATGACTGTAAGAAAAATAATGTAATTGTAATAATAATTGTAAGAAAAATAATGACAAACTCCAAATCTGTAACCTAAAAATGCATATTATTATATAAAATGTATGTAAGATCATCATTTTTTCATTGTCCATTTGTTTATAAAATGTCAAAAAAAAAAAAAAAAGAAAAACAACACTGAGTCTTTAGTGGCTAAGTTTTAGAGACAATTGACTGAAGAACAAATAATGTGCCTGTGTTGTAACATGGTTGTTCTTTAAGAACAAAGCCAATAAATAAATAAATGAATCAGTCAGGCAGTGCATCTTTTCTTCTTCAAGGCTTTGTTGGCTTCCCCAATGTCTCCAAAGAGCATAGCACTGTAGGTGCAATAAACTAGCTTCGAGCCTCTGGGAGAGAATTAACACCATCAAAATGAATTTACAGCTAAGAATTCATTATATAATCAGTATGCTACTTTAAATCTTTCCCACATGTTCTGGTTCAGGATAAAAAATTCTCATTTCTCTATTAATTACCTAAGGAAAACCAAAGAGCTAGTCCTGAAAATTGACCACGTCAGGAAAGATCCTTGGGACATGCTTAAAAACTGAGTAGTATTTGTCACAGGATGCCCAGGATTCCCACAAGGGATTGATGCAAAATTTCTATCTCAGGATCGTCCCAGCAATGCCAACCATCCAGGGCAAAGACAACGCAAAAATACGACTTTAGACTTTAAATGGGAATCTGTTCGGTCTGTTTCATCCCACTGAATATTAAAAGCCTGCAATTTGAAAACCTGAAGAATTATAAACATCAGAAATAGATTGAGTGGCATTTAGCAGGGAAAAAAAAAAACCTCTCAGCATCTGTCATAACAAAGAACAAGAAGTAATATTTCTGATACACGAGATTAAAAATTGTTCTTTGGGAATCTGGCTTAATGCACTGGGAACTGTCCTTAAGGGTTCTTCCCATGAGCTACGTCCTGTGTGCATGGACGGACACACACACACACACATACACACACACACACACACACACACACACCCCTCTATGGTATGCTATTAAAATGGGGGAAAAAGTCTGCAGTCTTTCAGGAGAATACTTCTTTCTCAAGTAGTATTTTTGCTTTGGGAAATGAATATGAAACAGACTGGATTTTGAACCAGTATCATTTCTAAGTAGTTATAAACTGCTCTATCTGTTCATTACATAGAGCCCTTCCTTCCATACTGACTGGTATTTACCAACATGTTTCTTTGGCCTGCAACAGGATTCTCATCAGGGATCAAACGAGAGGGCTGAAAAAGTAAAAGGAATAAACATCATCATGAGGAAGATGTTGATAAAACTCTTTTGAAAAATTGGGAACAGTTTGGGAAAAAATAATTATTTGGAATTAGACCCTGGGAAGATTGATTTCCTTAAAAGTTTCTCTGAGCCAAATGACAGATGCCACGCCATTACAAGGCAAACAGGGCTAATGGTTTTCTCTAACTGTCACTACCATAGGTAAACACACAGTAAGCTGCAGTTGCTAATTTAGCTGTGTGTCCTTTAGTTTTCTTTGAGGTGGGGGGTAGAAGATAAAATATTTATCACCTAAGACTCAGCTCAAACATCACCTTTAGCAGTCCTGACTCACCCAGGCACTGCATCGCTAACACCCAATGTAGTATACAAATTTTGATGAAAGTAGCAATCACAGATACAGAGAAAACACTCCATCAAGGTTGTCAATAATAATGCAGAAAAATGGACCAATAAATTAATGACATGTTTCCTTCATAATAATGTAACATAGTCCAAAATAAACAGGATTTAGATCAGAAGGGCTGGATTTGAGTCTTGCTACTATCCTGGCTGGGAAATCTCTGATGCATTATTACATTTCTCTTAACCTGGGTTAGTTCATTCGCATATGGGGAAAATAATATCAAATTTAATGGTTTACTTTGAGTACTGAATGAGCTGAAGCATATAAAAACAGCCTGCAAATTGTAAACACTCTACAAATAAGAATAATCTTATAAATCTAATCATTTAAATAATTCTTACTCAAAATGGTCTCATTTTAAATTATTATTTTTGTGTCATTTATTACTTACTTTAAATTACTATATTCCCTTGAGGAAAAAGTGATGTCCCCACCTTTCTATCAATTATTTTGCAAATTATCTATCAATTACCTTGCAAACTCATTGGATAATTGGGACTTAAGGCAAACCACACTGAAACAGAGCAGATTTCAATAGGAAATTCCTCTTGTAGGAATGGCTACTATCCTGAGAAAAATAATGACTTGTGGATAATTGAGATACAATGTCCAATGTATTCTATATTAGCATAATGTAAAAATTTTAGACAACGGCAAGATAAATATCCAGATGTAGTATAGTCTATAACATCAGAGCACCAGTTAGTGCACATTAGCTAATAAAAGGATGGCTAATCCATCTAATTTATAGTCTGGCACACCATATTTCACAATACTTGGGAGTAACCTACCAAGTATAATCCTTACAGCAGAAATCACAAAGAAAATCCACAAGTACTGGGGCTATTAGTGAACCTGGTAGCAGTAGGCTGAATAATGCTTCAAATGTCAGATTAATAACATTTCTGGATTATTTCTGAAGGTAATGAAGCCAAACATTTTTAAGAATGGAAGTTTGAGTTTTTAAAAGGGATTTGAGCAAGTCATTGGTTCAGAGAAAAGACGGCAGGAAATAGGGAAGCCGATCCCTTTTCATGCAAAACATGCATAAACTGATAATTAAGAATTGGCTGGAATCCATTTTAATATTAAAGTCTTGGAAGTAAGATGGTATGGTTGAAATGTTAGCAATTAAATCACTTCATCACTGAATATAATATTAATTCAAATTAAAAGGAGTTACATCGGAACAACCATTTACTTTATTCCCCTGAAAATTATCCATAAGTAGGTCCTCTACAACATGCCCTGTATATAGACTGTATATGCCTTGAAAATATGTGTGTGTATTCAACTATTGTTAACCTTTCAAAGATATTATCTGACTTTTCATTTTCTTAAAAATATCACACCATCTTAAAGTATCATGGCTTAGTCAATAGTTACAAAAAAAATCACTGATCAAACTAATTTGCTTTGTTTCTGACATTCTTAAGGCACAAAGGAATCATAAACAAAACTACTCTCACTATTAAATTGTAAGACTTCCTCCAAGAACGAGTCTTCCCTGGTTGAGATACTATAGATCATCTTCTCTCTCTGGAACAAGAAAACACAGGGCGGGGCTTCCCTGGTGGCGCAGTGGTTGAGAATCTGCCTGCCAATGCAGGGGACACGGGTTCGTGCCCTGGTCTGGGAAGATCCCACATGCCACGGAGCAACTGGGCCCGTGAGCCACAATTACTGAGCCTGCGCGTCTGGAGCCTGTGCTCTGCAACAAGAGAGACTGCGATAGTGAGAGGCCCGCGCACCGCGATGAAGAGTGGCCCCCGCTTGCCACAACTAGAGAAAGCCCTCACACAGAAACGAAGACCCAACACAGCCATAAATAAAAAAAATAAATAAAAATTAAAAAAAAAGTACAGGGATTGATATTAGGCTATCAAAGATAGAAATTAAAAAAAAAAAAAAAAAGAAAACACAGGGCATGAGGTATGCTGGCCCTGAACAACTCAACCAAAGGACTATGCAGGTTAATTTACAACAAGAACTCCTAAATATTGATACATAATACATATTGATATATACGCCACATCCTTCTCTCTCTCTAAGAAGGCTCTGCCTGGGTAGTGATGAGTGAACTAATCAATTTGTAGGATGAAAATCATTTTTACAACTAAGATTGATGGTTTAAAATATACTTAAATTTTAATAATATCATCCTAATTTGTGAAAAGAGAATAGAGATATAATATTCATTTGCATCCTTTCATTATAAAATGTTCCACCATGTTCCACCATCAATCAACAAAAACGTATCAGATATTTCTTATTTTCTTAAAGGAAAATGTCCATATCTGTTTTTCACCCATAACTGACATGAAAGGATGATCCCCACCCCCCCAAACACTGTAAAGCAATTGTGAACTCATTGATAATCTTAAAAGAACAGATGATTCAAGTCCTATTTCTGACAGCTGAGTTAAAAACAAACCAACCCATAATGCAGGCATCACAATGCAGTCTCTTTATGATAGCAATAGGCAGGTTTTTTTTTTTTTTTTATTACATGCCCTTATGATTCTTTCTTCCTGATGTTACTAGTAAATGCTGAAATATTCTACCTTAGTGATTGTTGGGCTGGAAAAAAAAAAAAAGAAACTCTAATGCAAGTATTTATACCTTCTACAATGAAAACAAGATATTATTGCCTTGCATGACCTTTCCTAAATATGAGATACAGCATTTTACACAATAGTTTCTTGGTTCACGCTTCAATTACTGACCTTTACTGTGTAGAAAATTAATGCAATTTTCATTGTAATCCATCTGTACAAATAAGGTCCACATAGAAGAATTCCACATATGGAATCTAATACAAATAGGAAATGTCAGCTGATTGCTGTTGGCTGAACTTAGCCGTTATCTGTTTGTTCTGGGGTCCCCAGCAAACTCTACTTGTAACAAGGAATTTCTTGTGTGGAGCCATCAGGTATAAGAAAGAAAAATCTCCTCTCCTCAAAGTTTAGTTTGTACAGTTAGTTTCCTAAAAGCCAAAAAACTAGTGACCTGAAAGTTCTACATTGTAACTGAAAGTCCACAAAAAGAAAGGACGGCAAAACTGTGGAGCCTAATTTGGTTTCTAAAAATGCAGGTCATTTACCATGGACTTTTAACAATGAGAAGAAGCAAGAGGCTATAGTGATGTCATTTTACAACCATCCCTCTTCCAGACAATAAAAAGATGACAGACCCCAGACCATGTCCTGGCCTGTGCATCAGAGACAGGCAGAATATGGGAATGCGTCCATCTCCCAAGGAAGCTGTGCCAAGGGGCCCCAGCATGCTTTCATCTTCCACAGTCGTCCATGATGGTATTTGGTGGGAAGGGGTGCTGGCAATTAAGGAGTGTCACTTTCAAGATGGATTGTTTGGGTAGAAAGGAGTTCCTCTCCTCTTCTGGTTTGGAAGGAGACGGCTGTGTGTTTATAATCTGTAAACAGTTCATCTCTCACTGGGTGTGTTACAGTTCCCAGAAGCCCGTCTGTCATGTCGAACACACAACAGAAGCCAGAAGGGCGCTGTGGGGAAGCCCTTGGAGTCAGCACACTGTGGAGGGCAGTGGCCCAGGGCCTGTGTGCTTGAGGGACCCATCCCAGGCATGGAGGCTGCTCTACATGGAGAAGAAATGATGAAGTGTAATAATATATAGGTGGACGTATGCTCCCGAAGTCTTAAAGTTGAGAACTGCTCTAGTTTACCCATCTCTTAGAGAAGTGAGAGTGAAGAGATGTGCAAAAAGACTGCAAAATTTGCCAAAATCCCCTCACAATAGAAGGCTTGTGTTCAGCAGAAGAGGCACAAACAGAAGTCAACATTTCATTTCAGACTTATTCCTCTAGAAGTTTCCACAGAAATATGAAATTGAGGAAGCAAAACAAACATGGTCACATGGGGTTATTAAAGGCCCTACAAACATACTACAATCAAAGTATCTCAAGAATGGAATTGCCCTGGAGGAGACATGGAGAACCCCAGAGCCAACGTCCTCAGTGTGTGATGAGCTGACGCATCTGTTGCGTGGAGGGCTGTGCTTGGGTGAGCGCAAGAGCTCCCAGGCTCATGCATGTAGATGCTGTAGTTCCAACTCAGTTATCCTTGCCCAGAAAAGCTTGATGCACAGCCCAAATGGCTCTACCTCCACACCCCCAGGCCCCCAGACAGCCCTTGAAGTACCACAATGGAAGGTTAGATGGTGAAAAACACTGGTCTAGACTTTCATGGCTCAATTTGTTTCCTGACAGTTCATCGACACCACTTTTTCATCCATTGCCTTCTTGTTAGATGTCTCCTGTATCAGATGGGACAAAGCCCCATGGTCACAATTATCTCTCTAGGGTGGATGACATCCTCCTTCCACGGGTGGCTCGTTTACACAGACTCGGTCCAAGAGAAAGAAATCTTTCTCACTTCCAAACTTTGGTTAATGAAATTGATAATTATGCCTAATGTAGGTTTAAAATAATTTCATCAATACCTGTGTTTCCTTTGGTTAAACACCCCTTCATCCACATTAGCTTAGCTACGACTATTCTTAATGTTCAAGGAGTTACATCACTCAGAAGCCACTCACGTCAATTCATCAAGAAGAAAGTTGCAGGACTTCCCTGGTGGCGCAGTTGTTGAGAATCTGCCTGCCAATGCAGGGGACATGGGTTCGAGCCCTGGTCTGGGAAGATCCCACATGCCGCAGAGCAACTAATCCCGTGAGCCACAACTACTGAGCCTGCGCGTCTGGAGCCTGTGCTCCGCAACAGGAGAGGCCGCGACAGTGAGAGGCCCGCGCACCGCGATGAAGAGTGGCCCCCACTTGCCGCAACTAGAGAAAGCCCTCGCACAGAAATGAAGACCCAACACAGCCAAAAATAATAAATAAATAAATAAATAAAAATTAAAAGAATCCGCCTGCCAGTGCAGGGGATACGGGTTCAATGCCTAGTCCAGGAACATCCCACATGCCATGCAGCAATGAAGCCGGTGCACCACAACTACAGAGCCTGTGCTCTAGAGCCCGCGAGCCACAACTACTGAAGCCCACGAGCCTAGAGCCCGTGCTCTGCAACAAAGAGTAGCCCCCGCTCGCTGCAACTAGAGAAAGCCTGCGCGCAGCAACGAAGACCCAAAGCAGCCAAAAAATAAATTAATTAATTAAAAAAAAAAAAAGAAGAAGAAGAAGAAGAAAGTTGCATCATGGGACCTTCATTCTAAAAAGGGTCAATTCCCTTTTAAAAAAATTATACTTTATTACTTTGCTATTAATGATCATTTTAGCCCAACAAATAAGATTTACTTTGTAATCTGCCCAGCATCCTTCAAATGGGCAAAACCATCTGGCTCGCTCAATTAATTTTAAGGCTGTCTGTGTCATGGAGCTAGTGTTTTTAAATTCGTTTCTATTTTCTGGACATTTTATACTGGATACTTAGCTCTTAAGTTTCCCCCGTTCGCCCCTTTCCTCTCCTGTCAGCCTTCTACACACTATCACCCCAGCCCCATAGACCCATAGGTTCTAGGGGACTGGGCAGCCATGAAGCTAGTAGCAACTCATTTGGCATTTCACTTTTATTTTTTTTCATTTTATTCCAGAAGGTTTGTCTGAAAGCGTAATGACAACAAAAAGCAGCAGATTTGAGAGATTCTCCCAGGAGGAGAGAAAGGACAGATGTACACAGACGTAAAGCTGAAAACGTTGCCAGCAACAGCTGGGCAAGTGACAGGTTCTGAAGCGGGTGACCACCCTGCAGAGTGCAGACATGAGCCTAAAGGAACAGCGATTGCACTTGATTTACTTTTGACTTCCTGGGCTACCTTTCATCTACCTTTCATCCACCAAGGGGAAGGCTAATCTTTGCCTCCAATGACAGGCCTCCTAGAGGGATGCTTCTATAACATTTCAGTTATTCCTTATATTTCGCCCCTTTTCATCCTCATTTAAAAAAACCTTAAAAAGGGATACCCTTTATACATTACGAGAATATCACTATACTGGTCACCCTACAGTAGTAAAAAAATATATATATATAGTTTGACTCAACCAGCTAGAACACTGAAAGCAGTCACGTTACCCCTTTGTGTCCTTTCTCGAGCGCACCCATCTTGTCATCTTCATCCTCCTCCTCATCGACGTCCGTGCTCTCCTGCAAGGAAAATCCATAATTTGTAATAAAACGTCAACCGAAATTACCGACTACGAATGAAATGCATACTCATGCTTAAAGTTTTCCCATATCATTGCAACACTAGTCTTTTTAAAATACACTGTAACTTCTTTAAAAAGGACATTTTTAAAGTTAAGGGATGCCTTGCCAAGGTTGTAAACAATATGCATAATCTACATAAAACTGTTAAGTATAAATAAAGCTATTAGGGGAGTGCCCTTTGAAGGCAGCCAGCTTTAAAAATGCATTGCGGAGTTGTACTATCTGTAAACAGTTTTGTTCTGAGTCTGACAAATGAAGCAGCTGCTGTGTTAAGGCTGAGAACACCATACTCCGTCTGTGCTGGGCTCATTGTTAGAATGACTGCACTTTTCCTCTGGGGCCATTACCGAAACATTAGACAGTAGAAAATGCATTAGTCTGAATGTAATCAATCTCAAGAATAAGCTACAGGTTTCTATATGGCATTCTTGTCTTCCTTGGGCTTCAGGGTTGGTGAGGGGCAGGTGAGGGAAGGAAACTCAAGGCTCAGATCTGGACTAAAGGGGGGACTGCCTTTAGTTCAGGGGCCCCAGCACCAGCTGTGCTGCACATAGGCTTGTTCAGATTCATTTAGAAATCTCGGCTAGTTAACAGGTACACTTGAATAATATCACTGCTACATTTAAAAGCTAACACGTGTTGGTACACAATCCAATGATTTGGTAGCTTGAAAAGAATTCTGGGTATCAGAAAACCAGGGACTATTTTCAATTTGAACGCTTACCTTTCTGCTTAACCTTGCAAAGGTCAGGCATGCTAATTAGATGCCATTGTTCCAATAGAAAAAAGAATGGTCAATATCATGCTTGTATAAGGGAGTAACTCTGAAGTATCCAGAAGGTACTCTGCTATCCTCCATAAACCATTGAGCAATTTCTTCAGGGCTGGTACTGTATTACCGCCCAGAATTCCTAGGAGCTCCCTAGCAGTCTGTGGAATACTTACTGATGCTGGAGAACTAACCTATTCAATGATGGCAACAAGCATTTTTCATAAAAGCACATGGATAAAAATGAATACAACGAAACATGTTATGGGAGGAAAAAACTCTGTAATTAGGAGTCAGAAGTCTTCATTTTGAGACAAAGTCTTCAGCTGGAGACATTGTTCCAGCACTGTTTTGCTGTGTGACTTTGAGCAAATCACTTTGCCACTCTGAACGTTAGCTTTATGAAGCATGAAATGAAAACAGTAGTTCTTGACTCCTTCATGGTTATGTTAACAAGATTAAATTAGGTAATAAATTAGAAAATGTTTAGTAAATTAAAAAGGTTTCATACATGCACATACACATTTATATGCATACACACACAAGTACACTTATGTACCCATATTTACATACACACACATATATACATATATATACCTGCCTACAAATACACATGTACACATACACATATATATATACACACGCTATAAACGTATACATCATATATATACCTGGGAAAATAAAATCTGATTAAAACTGTAAAAATGTTAGTTGACAGCACTTTTACAACAGATGCTTCTCTGTAAAAATTTCCCTCATCTGTACCTCTGTGAAACTTAGTCCTTACATAAACCTGTACTTTAAACCTGTTTATTTGTTACTTGGTTCTAGCATCTTCAGGCCCCTCATTTATTGATATATGCACATGCTTACTGCACTACACAATCAAAAACCAAACAGAATAGAATTTGGAATTTGTCTGAGGTTTTACTCCCTGCCATAACACTCATTTCCCCCATCCCAAATGAAACCAGAAACATTCCTTAAATATCCATTATTTCAGAGATAATTTTTTAAAATAATCAGAACATTATAAGGAAAAATAGGTGAAGATGGTCAGCTTTTGAGTCTTAGAAAACCTAATGTGCAGGTGATTTTTCTAAAGGATGTTATCAAGTCTCAAGACCTTTGATTTTTGTTTCAAAAACTTGGTTCTTGAATCTGGAATGCCAAGATTATATCATAAAGCAAGTCTATAAATACAAGTTCCTTCTAACCCAGAGCAGAAAAAGATTCTATGGGCTGGGATAAGAGGGGTAGGGGAGGGAGAACTGGAGAAAAATTAAGAAAAGTAAATGCTGGGGGATGTCTTTGAGAAGAGGCCTTGCCTGTGCCTCCTTTAACACCACGGTGAGTTTGAGAATTGCAAGAAAAACTTGGGCACTCAAGAACAGAGGGGCCCATGCCCACGCACTCTCTGATTTCCCTGGGAGTTGGCAAGCCTCAGAGTATCCCCTGAGGCTTCAGCCTAGAGGAGAATATTGCACAGGATAATTATAGGGAGAGGCCTGAGGCAGCCTCCCAGTTGCGTGTGCCCTGAAGGGGGCTCAAGGAGCCACCAAAGGCTTTTCTCTAGTAATTGAGAATCTCATTCCCAGGAACCTTATGGAGAACCAGATGGGCACGCAGACATGTGCTGCCCGCATGGAAATGCTGACCAAGAACCAGATGGCTCACTCGGGCTAAGAAGGCAGGCCAAGACTCAGGAACACAAGATGCTCTAGGAAGAAGACTCCAGATTACACATGATAAATACCTTCCCTGTAACATGAATACATGTGCAGTGGGCGCTCCTCAAACCTCAAATGCAGTGGACTCGGGTCATGATTCGGTGGTGGTGGTTTACTGCTAACACATTTTTTCTTTAGTCCAATGTCAGAATGATTGGAATCTTTGCTCACCTGGCTGTCCTGGATGCTGCCAACCTTCCCCCTCGCAGGTCTGATGAAATTGTAGACAAAGAGGAGCGATAATGCCAGCGGGATCATGTACAGTTCAAAATTCCAGACAGTGACTAAAAATACCTGATTGGAAGACACAGACCAAATGACTGCTTGAAAAAACAGGATGGGAGCAATCTTCAATTCCTATTCATTGACTTAAGGAGATTAAACCCAGGACTCTCTATAGAGTTCCAAATAGGTTAAAACATACACACACACACACACACACACACACACACACAGATACACACATGATGACTAACAGTTTTAGAACTGGTAGCAGAATAAAGAAGACAGAGAAATGAATTGGCCTGTCACACTCTGGAATAGAGTTCCCATATTTGGAAACCTCATTACCCTATCAACCTGATTCAGAGTTTCTTGCTGCTGGATTCAATGTACCAGAATTTAGGAGAAGTAGCGTGGAAAATCCAAAAGTCACGAAGAGGCTGGCCACAGGCCAAATTTTGCCAACAGTGAGGTGTATCTGAACTAGAAAGAATGATTACTTTTCAAAGAGGCTGCCAATGTTGAAAAATTCAAATATTTTGGATAAAAACTTCAACTTCAGTTGATTTACAATGTTGTGTTAATTTCTGCCATATGGCAAAGTGACTCAGTTATATATATTTATATATATATGTATATATTCTTTTTCATATTCTTTTCCATTATGGTTTGTCACAGAATGCTGAATATAGTTCCCTGTGCTATACAGTAGGACCTTGTTGTTTATCCATAAAAATCTTAAAATCTTCCAATTTTGAGGCAACATGGCCACAAGATGATGATCAGTGTGAATCTTTGACACTTGAGGGGACATAAGGTTTATATTAGAAATAACATAAACAGTATCAAAATGTTGAGATCATTCTGGAATTTTTTTGTTCAGTACTATGTTTTATAGATCTATTGATGGTGTTATATATAAATCAAGTATATTCATTTTACCTGATCTATGGTACCCCATTCCAATGAATATTCTGCAATTTTTCCATTATACTCTCTTATCAATGAAAACTTAGGTTGAAACAGTGGTTTGTTTTTTAATATAGTCAAACATATTAATCTTTGACTTTAGCATTTCTGCCATTTAATATTCAATGTTCTACTTAAGAAATCATATGCTACCCTGAGGTGATAAAGCAATTTCCTTGTGTTTTCTTTCAAAAGGTAATTGTATGTGTGTGGGTGTATGTGTGTGTGTGCGTGTGTGTGTTCCTTATTTTGTCTCAAATGCTTTTTGGTTTATCGTTGGAAACAAGCATCCGATTTGAACTCCATCCTCACAGATAGCCAACTTTTATTTTCTATTTCATTTTTTTAAATTGAAGTATAGTTGATTTACAACGTTGTATTAGTTTCAGGTGTACAGCAAAGTGATTCAGGTATACGCACATATATTATCTTTTTTTTCAGATTCTTTTCCCTTATTGGTTATTACAAGATATTGAATACAGTCAACTTTCAGAATTAGATTACTGAAGGGATCCATACTTCGCTCACTGATCTACATGCCCACCTCTGTCACACATCAGCTTCCCACATGACTGTGTTGGTTGTTTACGGACCCTCTCATCCCTTCCACTGAATTATATTATTGTTCTTCCACCAAGACCACGTTGTTAAACAGCAGTTTAGTAACCAGATGATATCTGAGTGGGTAAGTCCCAATTACTTCACTTTCAAAATTATCTCGGATCGTTCTTTGCCCTTTATCCTTCCACATGTATTTAAAAATCAATTTGCAACATTCTATAAAATTATTGGTGAAATTTTTATTGAGATAGCCTTTAATGTATATGTCAATTCAGAGAGAAATGACATCCTGACATTGATCTTCTGAATTATAAGGACTTATTTCTCCATATACTCAGGACTTCTTTTATGTATCTCAAAATATCTTTTTTACTTTCACCATAATGATTTTACATATGTTTTGTTATTTTTTGTAAGTAACAACACTTTTGATACTATTATAAATGGGGTCATTTTCAAATTTATATACTTTAGTTGGTTACTTCTAGGTACAGGAACATTGATTTATATGTTGTTCCCATTATTTCTGAGCCCTCTTATTGCTTGTTATGAGATTGCAAATATATCATTTTGGAGATGTGGTGTGGAAAATCATATAAACTGCAAATCATGACAGTTTTCTTTAGCCTCCCAGTCTATACATTATATTTTGTTTTAGTGCTAAACCTCTATACATTTTTTAATAAGTACAGAATTTTTGAAATACTTTTTGATTCAATGCAAATTATTACACAGTTGATGTCTTCCAGTCTATTAATTTGGTGTGCTTTATCAACTTTCTTTTATTTATTATTTCATAATATATATATTTTCCTATAATTTCCTAGCTTTTTAAAGCTTTCTTTTTCTTTTACTTTTTTGTCTTGTTTTGTTTTATTATGAACAACATAGAGAAAAGTAGAGAAAACAGTACAGCAACTTCTCTACTATGTAAAACTAGTGATTTTCCTCATTGTTACCTATTTCCCTTTCCCTGTTCTTAAAGTTCTTTTAGGATTAGAGGTTTTAACTGTGTTCTAAAGGATTACTATTTCTTTATTTATATCTACTGGATAAGTGGGGTTTTACTGTTCCTTTAAATTTCTAAATATAATTTCAAGTAAAAAGAGGCTGACCTAAAACTATTGAGAAAAAATAGGAAACAACATATTTTTGATTTATTTTCATCATCAACTATTTATAAAATGTCTTCAACAAAATTACTTGTACATCAACCAATACTAGAGGGACAGCTGTGTTATACAAACACCTCATCTGCCGTAATATTTGCCTCCACCAGGTATAGGTAAGTAAGCCCAGAGTGTTTTACAAAAAAAAAAAAAGAGCCACATTTAAATATCACATTCAAAGGGCTTGAAACTCTTTTAGACTGAGAGACTAGTACCTTCAGAAACATTTAAAAACTCAATGCCTAATTCCTACTTCTGTAATAAAGGATTAATTTCCTAGCAACAGGTTCTAGCAAAAACAAATAGAAACCCTTGGCAGGGAGAGGAGACCAATTATCTGAGAGTCTGAAACAAAGTTACTTAATTTTGCAGGGGAGTTGAAACCTCGGGAAAAGAACTCAGATGTGCATGGAGTCACTTTAACGTTTTTTGCACCTTTGACTCAAAAGCAGCTGCAGACGCAGAGATGGTACCAGTTGGTACTCAACAGAAAAATTTGCCATCTTTCTGAATGAAGGATACAGGCAAAGGAGTCAGTGACAATTAGGGCCACCAGAGAGTGTACAAACACACTGGAAGGAGAGAGTAAGCAAAAGAAAATCCCAAATTCTGTATGTGAACTCTGCTATGGTCTGTACCACACACACGGGGCAGACTCAAAGCAGTATCTGAATTGGGATCAAAGCTGCCACCCACAGCAGGTGTGACCAAATGTGCAATTTGAGTCTAACAGGATTAATCCCTAGGGCAATCACTAAAGAACAAGCAGAGAAGAATAGATAAAAAGTTAACAGATGAATTAAAATGGAATTCTAAAAGGTAAGAAAAGGGAAATAGGAATAAGAAACATAGTAGACAAATACAAAAATAATAAAATGGTAACCTAAATTCAACATATCAATAATTACATTGAAAGTTAATAGAACAAACATTGCAAGTATAAAAGGTAGAGATGAGAATAAAATGAATAACTCTGTGGCAAAAACTGTGACCACTTAAACAAAAGGAAAAATTTATTGAAAAATGCAACTTAACAAAATTGAACAAATGTTCCCACCAAGATAAATTCAGGTTCAAATGCTTTTACTGTTGAATTCTATCAAACATTCAAAGAAGAAAGAACATTATGTTGGAGGGAACACTTCACAACCAATTTTATGAAGCCAGTGTTACCCTGATACCAAAACCTGACAAAGCCATTACAACAAAATAAATTACAGGCAAATATTCAACAGAACAAAGATGCAAAAATCCTTAAGAAAATAATAGCGAACCAAATCAAGAAATATATGAAAAATATATACTACAGTGTGACCAACTAGAAGATGTTCCAAGAATGTAAGATTAGTTTCACATTAAAAAACAATGTACTTCACCACATTGACAGAAAGGAGAAAAAACACTTGATTATTTCAATAGATGTGGAAAAAAATATTGACAAAAAATTCAACACTATTAACAAACAATGAATGGAAGGAATTTCCTCAATCTGATAAAGGACACTTACAAAAATCTTACAGTTATCGTATTTGATCATATTTGGCTATAGTTTGTTGTATGTAAATTATGCTTTGAGAAGTTGCTTTTAAAAAAATCAACACTTGCTAAGAAGGAAACTACTTAGGCATGCAACCACATGAATAAATCTCAAAAACACACTGAGAGAAAGAAGCCTTGTACAAAAAAGAGCACATACTGTATAATTCCATTTAGATGAAGTTCTAGAACAGACAAAATGATTCTATGATGGAGAAAACTGCATGATTTCCTTCTAAAATTAGAAACAAGGTAGGGATGTCTGCTCTCACTACTCCTATTCAGTATTGGACTGAATGTCCTAGTCATTGCAATAAAGGAAAATAAATGAAATAAAAGACATAAGTATCAGAAAGGAGGAAAGCAAAACTGTCTCTTTTTATTGATGACCTGATATTTTACATAGAAAATCCTAAGGAATCTACAAAGCAAATCGTAGAAATAACAAATCCAGCAGTGACAGGGTATAAAGTTACTTTTTAAAAATCAATTCTATTTTTAAAACTAGCAGCAAAAATCTGGAAAATAAAATTTAAGATTTTCCATTTATAGTAGAACCAAAGCCCATAAAATACATGGGAATAAAATTCACAAAATGTGAGCAAGATCTCTTCACTGCAAATTATAAAATATTACTGAGGAATGTTACAGAATACATAAAGAAGTGGACAGAAATGCCACTAGTTCATGGATTATAAGACTCAATATTGTTAAGATGGCAGTTCTTCACAAACTGATCCACAGATGCAAGCAATCCCAATTTTGTAGAAATTGACAAGCTGATTCTGAATATTATATTGAAATGTAAATAACACAGAATAGTCAAAGTAATTTTAAAAAATAAAGGTTATACTACTTAATATAGTTTACTATAAAGCTATAGTAATGGAACAGAAAATAGAATCCACATATGTGTAATTAACTGATCTCTAAGAAAGTTGCCAAGGTAATTCAATGGGAGAAATGAGAGTCTTTTCAACAAATGGCGCTGGAACAACTGGATATATGTGTGGGGGAAAAAAAATCACTAACCCTTACCACTTACCATATATAGAAATTAAATAAATCATAATATCTAAAAGTAAATGCTAAAATTTCAAAACTTCTAGAATAAACATATGAGAAAACCTTTGGCATACGGGAGGGTAGGCCAAAGATTTCTTAGGACAAAAAAGCACAACAAAATAATGTAAATAAAAGAAAAAGGAAACTTCATTGAAATTATTCTTCCTTTGCTCTTTGGAAGACACAATTAAGAAATGAAAAAAAAAGTCACAAAATGGGAGAAAATATTTTCTATACATATACTGAAAGAGAACATGTATCTGGAATATATAAAGAATTCTTACAACTTAGTAAGAAGACAACTCAATAAAGATTGGTGAAATATTTGATCGGACTCTTCACACACACACAAATCTATATGAATATCTAAAAGCACATGGAAAGACATCCAACTTGATTATCCATCAGGAAAATGCAAATAACTCCTATGAAATAGTACATATCAGAAAGGCTAAAATTAAAAAAAAAAAACTGACAAGATATAAAGTGTTGACAATGTGGAACAACTGGAGGTCTTATACACTCCTGGTAGGAATACAAAATGATAACTGATTTGGGAAACCACATGGCAGTTTTTCAAAAAGTTGTGCATACACCTCTGTAATTCAAGCCCTCCTACTCCTAGATATTTAACATATGACCCAGAGACTTGCGCACAAATGTTCAGAACATAGCAGCTTCATTCCAAATAACAAAACAACAAAACTGGCAACAGCCCAAATGTCCACCAACAAGTGAATATAATATATCCCTTCAAGGGAACAACTACTCAGAATTAAAACAGAACCACCTATAAAATGTCGGAAGCAGTGAAGCCTGATTTCTCTGACACCAAGGAAGCTTCTCACCCCACCACGCAGGTTTCCCTGTGTTCCAAGATGCAGATGCAATGGTGACCCCATCCGAACCTTCCCCAAAAATGTAACTTTAAGAAATTACCTGAAATCTTCAGCTTACAAATATTTCTTCACTTTCTACCCTAAAATGTGTTTGCCATAATTTTTATGAAATTAGATATGAAGAATATAAGCATGCCAAATCTCAGATGAGGAAAAATGATTCATAAAGACACTTGCGTTTTCCTGGGGGAAAACCTAAAAACAGAAATACTATCTTAGGGAGTCAGTGGTTCCAAGGTAGCTGTGATTGAGGAACTTAGTCAGCATTGCCATGGACGAACATATCTCTTGAACAAATCCTCTAGGTATTGTTTCTTTAGGTAGGGGTGAGAAATATATTATCTTATGTCACAAACAGTTTTAAAGAACAAATCAGGCTACATTTTTCTCAGGTTTCATTATGAAGTGGTCGATAAAATTGACCAACCAACAAATTATTAAATATCTTCTATACATCCAAGAGGATGCCTCACTATAAGGTAGTTAACTTGGAATATCAAATACAATAATAGCATGGCTATTTTCCAAAATACTTTAGGATTTACTCATTTAAGATTATCTTAAAATTTTGTCCTTCTGTCCCTTGAGAGTAGATTTAAGACTAGGAAATAGCTCAATTAAATGAAATCAAGTCTCTGAATAAATCAAAAACATTGCATTTGTTAAAACAAATGAAACAAACATACAAAGTGTGATTATATAAATTAGCATTTGCCATTTGTGACCTACACATTGTTCATAATGTTTAAAAGAAATTGAACAATGGAATCAAGATCCTCACTTAAATATATATATATATTTATATACACACATATATATATATTATGGTAGCGGTGCTCATACAAAATCATGGATTATTTTATGTTTGTTCTCATAAATAGCTAAGGATGCCACAGAAATTTGGGGAGCCGCTCAATATGATCATTATTCAGAGTATAACTTTGACCCAACATTGGTCAGATTAACTAGGCAATCTCAAATTGCTACTCTACTTTGTAGTAGAATGACATAACTTAAGATAGCATGTAAACATTAAGCATGTAATAACAAAATTAAATGTTCACTTGTGGTAGAAAATCTTTGAGAAACTTCTATATCAAGTTTCAGCGAATGGAAAATCTACTCTCTGTTTTAAGTTACCCATTCCTATATCCCCAAGTAAACACTGAATTTTAAAAAGGAATAGAATAAAGAAGTCAAGATCACCTCATAAAGTCAATTAAGGCTTAAGATAAAATTATTATAAAAGTGGAACTGATTATTTTAGAAGAAAAACAGACGAAAATTAACCAAACATCCATCTTCCTTACTAGACTCCTGGGTTAAAATTGTATGGAGAAACAGCATCTCAAGAAGCACAAAGGAAGGGCTAGTTGATTTAGTTTGGTTAAGGCACTGCTGCTTTAAAGCCCAATGACTTTGAATGAATATTCAAGGGGTTGGAAGATGTTTCGTTTGAAAAATACTGAAGAGGGGCCTAACTTTCTGTGAAAACCACTGGTGTGGCCCCTATGACAAAGAAAATGAGAAAGAGAAGCACACACACACCTTTCAGAATACTGTGAAAATCAGTTCTTTTGTTACACTAAAGATTAAATCTAGACATTTGAAAACAGTGTCTCTTGAAATAACCAGTCTTTATGAACAACCATCCTGTATGTGTCCGGCCCAGATTGGGGGGAGATTCACACACACATGATTATTTTAGAATAAAGCTATTGAGTACTGTGAAACAAACTGTGCTAGTTCTGATCCAAAAAACTCAAGGGTTAAACAAAGAGAAAACAAGGCAACAATTTGTTTTTAATTTGACTACATACAAGTTCATTTCTATGACAACAAATCGGTAAGCGGCCCCTTCTCGATAAGGTATACCTGGATCTATTGTCATTAAAAGAGAAAACCAAAATGCCTTATGTACCAACATAATAAAGCAAAACAATAGAAAACCAAAAAAAACACCTACAGGTCATGTCATGCCTTTTCATCTGAATAATATTTTCTATTGCTTCCTGGCCTACCTTATGACATTTAGACCTCATAGTTTAACATCTAAGACCTTCCTTGAACTGACTGATACTTGACTATTTCATAAGCCAACACCCACCACACATCCTAGATTCCTAGTCATGTTGCACTATTTGCAGACCCTAAGAGATGAAATGGTGTCCAGGATTTTGCGTCTGAACACAACCTTCTCTCATTTAGGAAGCTACTGCTTGAACATTTCCTCACTCTGAAGTGTGACCCCCTCACCCCGACCCTGAGCACTAACACACTAACTCCATCTTTTTGTCACTGTTTTACTTCATGCATAAATTGATTTTCCAGCATTTATTGAACACCTACCATGAACCACACTGATCTAGACACAACAGTGAACAAAACCAAGCAACAAACCAACAAACAAAACAGCCTTCATAGAGCTTACATTATATTTGGGAATTAGGAATGAGATTGATACGTAAGTAAACTATATATTCTACATCATCAGATGGTAAGAACGGCTATGAGGAGGGTGACGAAAAACAAAACAGGAATGTAGTAAAGGGAATACCAGGCGATGGGGCTGGGACTGCAATTATAAGTAGAGTGGTTAGAGACAGCCTTGCTGAGAAGGGCAATATGTGGGCAAAGCCCTTGGAGAAGTGTGCAAATCTAGGTGAATAGTGTTTCTGGTCAGAAGAACAGCAAATCCAAAGGTCCGGAAATGGGAGTATGTCTAGTACGTTCAAGGAACAGTAAGAACCCCCTTGGCTGATACAGAGTGAGCAAGAGGCTTAGAAAGGGAAGAAGTGAGAAAGAAACAGGAGCCAGTCCTAAAGGGCCTGAACCATGGCTGTAAGTTCTTTGGCGTTTATTATAAGGGAGTTGTTGAGTTGTCAGAGGGTTATGAGCAGAAGATGGACATGATTTGACTCCTATTGAAGAAAGATCACTGGTATATCACAAGAACATACCATAAAGAGGCAGGGTAAAAGCACAGGTTTCATTTAGAAAGCTATTGCAATGATCCAGGTTAAAGTTTATTGTAGTTTAGAACCATGGTGATGGCAGTGCAATTAGTGAAAAGTGGTCATGTAACTCTATTTAGAAAGTAGACCAAGAGAATTTGCAGACAATTTGAATGAGAAGATAAAAATGGAATCATCAAGGATGATACCAAGTTGTGGGGCTTGAAAAACTGGAAGACCGGATTGGTTCGTTAATGGAGACAAAAGTCTGTAGAAAGAACAGGTTTGGAGAAGGAGAGTCTGAGGCACCTATTAGACATCCCTGCAGAGATACAGAGTAGGCAATGGATAGCAGGTTTGGAGTTCAGAAAAGAGGCTAGGGCTAGAGGCACAAATTTGCATATTATCAGCATCCAGATGGTATTTAAAGGTATCAGATTGGATAATTTTAACAAGGAAGTAACAGTAGAGAGAAATGGCCTACAAGTGTAGTGATCCCTAGAAAAGTGCAAATTTATGGGTTGGAGAAGATGAAAAGGAACCAGAAAAGGAGACTGAGGAGCAGTCAGAGCAAAAGAGATACACTGGGAGATTGTGCTGTCCTAGAAAACAAGATAAACAAAGAGGAGGGCAACAATACATTTCTAAATAAGACAGTCACTGAAAATTGGTCATTGGTGATTTGAAATGAGCAGCTGACTGCAGTGATAAGACAAAAATCAGATAACAGTGAGTTTAAGAGAGAACAGCAAAACTATAGACAGTGAGTAGAGATAACTCTATGAAACAGTTTGATATAAAGAAGAGCAGAGAAATAGGGTGGAAGCTGGAAGGGGATGTAGCAACAATACAGGAGAGAGAGGGAGAAAAAAATGATGATGTAGGAGACAGAAGAAAGAAGAGTTGGAACAATAGTTTTGAAACAGTGGGTAGGAGCAGGAGTCAGTGCACAGATGGAGGGTTGGTCTTCAGAAGCAACAATTCAGTGATTCATAGTTAGAGGAGGGAAAGCAGAGGATACAGGCATAGATGTTGGTAGGGGGATAGGTAGGTATGGTGAGGGCAAGATAGCAGTAGATGGGTACTTGTGTCAACCATGGTCATGATCTGAGTGAGGACAGGGAGAAGGTATTAGAGTTTGAGGACAGAAGAGAAGTTATAAAATAGTCTAGAAGAGAGGAAAAGAGAATGGCTCATAGAAATGTAATATAATTGTCAGGAGGCACTGTATGTGTTTCTCTAGCCATGCTTACCTGAGGCTGCTAATCAAGTATAATGAAGGTAGAGAAGGAAAGGAAATTATTTTTAAAATGGACCATGGAATCTGAGCTGGATTACTGGTGAGGAACAATATAAAGTGGAGAGGATAACATTTAAATGCAATGGCTATGTTAATTAACAGATTATAAACAGCTGAAGAGAAAATTAGTGAACTGAGAAATAATTCCAAAGAAGCTCTTCAGAATGGAGATGAGAGAAACAAAGATACAGATATGTAAGAGGTTAAAAGACATGGAAGATAGAAACAAGAAGGTCTGACATACGTCTGATGGGTGTTGAGGGGACAAAGGGTTAATGAGAGAACAGGGAAGCAATATATGAAGATACAATGCCTGAGGATTTTCCAGAACTGTTGAAATATACCATATAGGAAGATCAAATAAACCCACATCAGGATAAATAAAGAAGAATTTAGGCCTAAAAATGTCATGGTAGAACTGAAGAATACTTGGGAAAAATGTAGAAACATTCACAAGCAGCTAGAGAGAAAAGACAATTCAACTGTGAAGAAAAAGCAATTTGAGTGACTTTATATCTCAATGCAACAAGGGAAACAAGGAGAGAGTAGAATAACTTAAATACATATGCTTTCAGTCTTTCAATTTAGAAACTTGTACCTAGCAAATTGTCTTACAAGTAAAACTGAGACTTTTCCAGAAAAGCATGAGCCAGTAGTGCTTATCACACAAAGACCCTCATGAAAGTACATATAATAGATTTATTTCAAAGAGAAGGAAAATTGTCCCTGGTATAAAAAGGCTGAACATGAGAATGTATGTGTTCAAAAGCAATGGTAAATGTGTATACCAGTCTAAATAAACATGGACGTATTAAAAAAAAAAAGGTTTAATTTGTGTGTAATGAGACAATCTAGTAGTAAAACAGGGGACAGCAAAAGCCCATAAACTGGGAGAGGTATGGGTTGATTTGAAAAATTCTAAGACGCCCTTGTTGTTAAGCTTGTATGTTAAGTAAACATGTAAATTTCAGCTTTTTCAGTATGAAGCTGAAGCTTTCTCTCATTCTTTCTGCATAAAACAAAATAATCCACAAAAAACAAACAGAAACCCCCAAAACAGCTGTGAAAATTGAATAATCTATACAAACTCTGTATGAAGACGTTTGAGGGGAATCAAGGCATCCAGGACCTGAGGGGACAAGATCAAGGATAACAGACAAACGCAGTGAGGTACATCTTAGTTTGCTTTTGCTTTAACTCCTTCAGAGTTTTTTGTTATATTTTTTTTGTTTTTGCCAATTCACTGTGTAAGACAAGTGACTGAGCACACAGGAGCAGTTTAGAGCTCGCTTCAATCTTAATAATCTAGGGAGGTAAAAATTGGAGTGCAGGGGAACTATGGCAGCCAGGACTTGAAGGACGAAAGGAATAGTAGAGATGCAAGCCTGACATTCTGCATGCATGTCTCCTTGAGAAATTTACTGTTTCCTAAAGCATGTGAGGTTAGAATGAAAAGTTGAGGCCAAGCAGAAAGTGGGAACTAAAAGTTTTTGGCAATCTCACTGAGTTGGGAAATAAAAACTGGAGGTTAAGGACTCTTAAAAAATAAGGCCTCTAGTAAACACTACAGAATTTTATTAAGACTCCTGAAGCACTAAGCATAGGGGTAAAACCAGAAATAGATCAATCCTCAAAATGCTTGAAATCCTTCCTACCTTGGATCATTTCAATCCCTGACAGGATCATTCTGACTTGCTAGACCCTCACTGCCTCCTCTACATCCTCTCTTGTGGAAAATAATATATTCCATATCCTCTAAAATGTTTTAATAAATCTTATCCAGTATGTGATAAAAAATAACCAGGTATGGTCAGGATTAAAAAACAATGACCAAAAAATCAAGAGAAAAACAGACAATGAGAACAAAAAGCTTATTTAGATGTAAGAGTTACCAGTTATAAATTTTAAAATAGCCATGATTAATTTATACATATTTATGCCATAATATATAATATACATATGTGTATATTGATATATACACATATACCATCTTAATATATACATAAAAACGGATTAAAAAACATGGAGAGGGGCTTCCTTGGTGGCGCAGTGGTTGAGAATCTGCCTGCCAATGCAGGGGACATGGGGTCGAGCCCTGGTCTGGGAAGATCCCACATGCCGCGGAGCAACTGGGACCGTGAGCCACCACTACTGAGCCTGCACGTCTGGAGCCTGTGCTCCGCAACAAGAGAGGCCGCGGTAGTGAGAGGCCCGCGCACCACGATGAAGAGTGGCCCCCGCTCGCTGCAACTAGAGAAAGCCCCCGCATAGAAACGAAGACCCAACACAGCCAAAAATAAATAAATAAATAAATAAATTTTTTAAAAAATGGACAATATCAGCAGAGAACTGGGGTCTATGAAATAGAATCCAATGGAAATAGAAATTTTTTTTAAAAAAGTATAAGTGAAATGAAGAGCTCACTAAATGAATTTAATAGCAGAGCAGAAAAGAGAGCATTTGTGATTTGGAGTATTAGTAGAAAATATCTATACTTAAAGCAGATATAAACATGATGACAAAATACACCGAAAAAAAAAGCAGCTACATGGCACATTTAGAAAGGTTTAATTTAGATGTAAAAACTTGGAGTCCAGAAAAAGAGAGTAAGAGAGAAATGGGGAAAAGCTATAAATGATATTGAATGAGAATTTCCAAAAACCTAATATAAAAGCTGTGAAGTTACAGATTTAAAGAACCTCAAATAGGATGAAGGGGAAAAAAATCACAGGCAGGCATCTCATAGTAAAACTGCATATAATTCATGACCAAAAGAAAGCGGAAAAGTAGATATAATGAAGTTTAAAGAAAAATCACATTTCCTCCACAATGAACAACAATCAAAATGACAACTGACTTTTCAACGGAAAAGATAACAGCCAGAAGACAATTGAAAAGAATCTGTATAATATAGGATTTATCTGCTCCTTGAATGTTTGGTAAAAACGTGTCTCTAAAGTTGCCTGGGCCTATGTTTTGTTTTCTGGTAAGACATTAAACCACTGATTCAATTATTTAGTGGGTGTAGGACCATTCAAGTTCTCATTCTTTTTCAGTCATTTGGATACACTGTGGTACAGGTTTCATCTCTTTCATACATCTTTCAACGTTTTAAGCATAAAACTTCATAATATCCTCATATGTTTAATCTCTGCCCATCTGAATTATCTCCCCATTCAATGCCTGCTGTTATTTATTTGTGTCTTTACTCTTTGTACATTGAAAACTCTCAGGAAAGAATAACCCATTTTGTTAGTTTTTCAAAGAGACAGCTTTTAACTATTATTCCTTTTTATTTTACACACATATTCTACTTCACCAATTTTTCTCTTATTTTTACTTCTAGTTAATTTGGCTTCATTCTGCTGTTCTTTATCAATGGCATGATCCTGACAGTTAACTCGATAATTTTGATTCTGACTCATTTTCCATATTGGCTTTGTCTTGTTCTATTTTTTGTGAAACACAACATGTCAATTCTAACTATTACGTGGAAGAGCAAAATGCCAAGAAGAGCCTAGGCATTCTTGAAGATGAAAAACAAATTGGGAAGGACAATGCTAAATTCAAGTGATGCTTGTGTAACATTGGTACTGGTGTAGACAAGAGACCAATGAATGGACAAGCCCACCTATATAAGGAAACCTGATTTACAATATGACCTGGTGGAAATTGTAGATCTGTGAGGAAAAGTAGAATATTCAAGAAATGGTACTGGATCAGTTGGTACCCAAAATACAAAAATGAAATCAATTCACAAGCAGATTTTTAAATTTAATATAAAAAGTAAAACCATAAAAAATTTAAAGAGCGTCTTTATGACTTTGAGACTGGGAACGATCCCTCAACAGTGACACAAAATGCACAAACCACCGTGAAAATAATTAATAAATTTGACATTAAGTGTAAGAAGTTTGTTCATCAAAAATTATAATGGAAAAAAATAAGCCACAAACTTGGAGAAGATATTTCTATTACAAAGAAGTTCTACCTAGATTACATAAAACACTTCTACAAATCAATAAAAAGGTAGAGGGGGGAAGAAAATTAGGCAAAAGAAGAAAAAAGGAGTGGAAAGGTCCCCAAACCTATATATATTATTAGTAATGAGGAAAATGGAAATTAAAACCACAACAAAGTACGACAACTCATGAGATTGACACAACTTAGAAATCATACAATGAGAAGAGTTTTCTAAGATGTAGAACGCTGATAACTTTTATTTGATGCTGACGGTTCAGTAACTTGGGAAACGGTTGCATTAACTATTAAGCAGAATGTGTATATCAGATAATGTGCATTTTTACTCCTAGGTATAAACTTGGGAGCAGTGGGTTTCAGACTTTACCATGCATGGGAAATGCCAGAGGACTGGTGTAGACAAGATCTCTGGGTCCCACCCACAGTTCCTGGTTCAGCAGGAGTGGGGTGGAGCCCAAGAAATTCATTTCTGCAAAGTTTCTAGGTGATGCTGATGCTACTCTCCAGGCACTACATATTGAGAGCCATTGCTCTAAAGTCTTGCACATGTCTGCCAGATGAAATGTACAATGTTGACAAGACCACTTTTCATAATAGCTGAAAAACAAGCAAACCAATCAACAAACAAAAAACCCCAATCAAGCCTGCAATCAATTCAAATACCTTTCTAGAGTAGAATGGATAAATAACTTATGCATAAAGTTATATATCATACACAATGAAGATATCTGAAGGTCACATTTTTTTTTGAAGGTCACATTTTGACCACATGGACGAAGGTCAAAAACAATACTGAGTGAATTAATTTGTAAGTCACAGAGTAAGACCTAAAAGTATTACACAATTCCTTTATAAAATCTTAAAAAAGCAGACAAAATTGAATTACACTGTTCAAGATAGATACAAAGGTAGTAAAACCACAGACACACATTCAGTGTTACCACTACTTCTGGGGATGAGGGAAGAAGGATTCAGTAACAAAGAGGCAGAGGAAGGAATCTAAAATAATGGGAGGGGGGGACCTTCAAGATGATGGAGCAGTAAGACATGGAGATCACCTTCCTCCCCACAAATACATCAAAAATACATCTACATGTGGAACAACTCCTACAGAACACCCACTGAACGCTGGCAGAAGGCCTCAGACTTCCCAAAAGGCAAGAAAGTCCCCATGTACCTGGGGAGGGCAAAAGAAAAAAAAAAAAACAGAGACAAAAGAATAGGGACAGGACCTGCACCTCTGGGAGGGAGCTGTGAAGGAGGAAAAGTTTCCACATACTAGGAAGCCCCTTCGTTGGCAGAGACTGGGGGGTGGGTGGGGTGAGGGGGGGAAGCTTCAGAGTCACGGAGGATAGCGCAACAGCAGGGGTGCAGAGGGCAAAGCAGAGAGATTTCTGCACAGAGAATCAGTGCCGACCAGCACTCACCAGCCTGAGAGGCTTGTCTGCTCACCCGCCGGGGTGGGTGGGGGCTGGGGGCTGAGGCTCCGGCTTCTTTGGAGGTCAGATCCCAGGGAGAGGACTGGGGTTGGCGGCGTGAACACAGCCTGAAGGGGGCTAGTGCACCACAGCTAGCCAGGAGGGAGTCTGGGAAAAAGTCTGGAACTGCCTAAGAGGCAAGAGACCATTGTTTCGTGGTGTGTGAGGAAAGGGGATACAGAGCAGCACCAAAACGAGCTTCAGAGACGGGCGCAAGCTGTGGCTATCAGCTCGGACCCCAGAGACGGGAATGAAACGTTACCGCTGCTGCTGCCACCAAGAATCCTGTGTCCAAGCACAGGTCACTGTCCACACCCCCCGACCCCCCTGCCGGAAGCCTGTGTAGCCCGCCACTGCCAGGGTCCCGTGATCCAGGGACAACTTCCCCAGGAGAACACACGGTGCGCCTCAGGCTGTTGCAATGTCACGCTGGCCTCTGCCGCCGCAGGCTCGCCCCGCATTCCAATTATGACTACCATACCCGTCCCTCCCCCTGGCCTGAGTGAGCAAGAGCATCCTAATCAGCTGCTTCGTTAACCCCCTCCTGTGTGGGCGGGAACAGATGCCTGAGGGCAACCTACATGCAGAGGTGGGGCCAAAACCAAAGCTGAACCCCGGGAGCTGTGTGAACAAAGAAGAGAAAGGGAAATTTCTCCCAGCAGCCTCAGGAGGAGTGGATTACATCCCCACAATCAACTTGATGTACCCTGCATCTGTGGATTACCTGAACAGACAACAAATCATCCCAAAATTGAGGTGGTGGACTCTGGGAGCAACCATAGACTTGGGGTTTGCTGTTTGTGACTGACTAGCTTCTGATTTTTATGTTTATCTTAGTTTAGATTTAGCACTTGATAGCATTGGTGGATTTGTTTATTGGTTTGGTTGCTCTCTTCTTTTTCTTTTATTACTATTTTTTTATTTTAATCATTTTTTTTCTTTTCTTTTTTTCTCCCTTTACTTCTTCTTCTTTTTTTTTAAAGTATATGGGAGGATGTTGCATTGGTTATATGCAAATACTACGCCATTTTTAAAAAATTAATTAATTAATTAATTAATGTATTTACTTATTTTTGGCTGTGTTGGGTCTTCGTTTCTGTGCGAGGGCTTTCTCTAGTTGTGGCCAGCGGGGGCCACTCTTCATTGCAGTGCGCGGGGCTCTCACTATCACAGCCTCTCTTACAGTGGAGCACAGGCTCCAGTCCCGCAGGCTCAGTAGTTGTGGCTCACAGGCCTAGTTGCTCCACGGCATGTGGGATCTTCCCAGACCAGGGCTCGAACCCGTGTCCCCTGCATTGGCAGGCAGATTCTCAACCACTGCGCCACCAGGGAAGCCCTCCCTTTACTTCTGAGCCGCGTGGTTGACAGGGTCTTGGTGCTCCGGCCTGGTATCAGGCCTGAGCCTCTGAGGTGGGAGAGCCAAGTTCAGGACATTGGACCACCAGAGACTTCCCAGCCCCATGTAATATCAATCGGTGACAGCTCTCCCAGGGATCTCCATCTCAACCCTAAGACCCAACTCCAACCAACAGCCAGCAAGCTCTAGGGCTGGATGCCCCATGCCAAAAAACTAGCAAGACAGGAACACAACCCCACCCATTAGCAGAGAGGCTGCCTAAAATCATACTAAGTTCAAAGACACCCCAAAACACACCACCAGACATGGCACTGCCCACCAGAAAGACAAGATCCAGCCCCACCCACAAGAACATAGGCACCAGTCCCCTCCACTAGGAAGCCTACACAAGCCACTGAACCAACCTCACCCACATGGTGCAAATAACATAAACAACAGGAACTACAAGCCTGCAGCCTGCAAAAAGGAGACCTCAAACACAGTAAGTTAAGCAAAATGAGAAGACAGAGAAATATACAGCAGATGAAGGAGCAAAGTAAAAACCAACCAGACCAAATAAATGAAGAGGAAATATGCAGTCTACCTGAAAAAGAATTCACAGTAATGATAGTAAAGATGATACAAAATCTTGGAAATAGAATGGAGAACATACAAGAAAGGTTTAACAAGGACCTAGAAGAACTAAAGAGCAAACAATAATGAACAACACAATAAATGAAACTAAAAATTCTTTAGAAGGAATCAACAGCAGAATAACTGAGTCAGAAGAACGGATAAGTGAACTGGAAGATAAAATACTGGAAATAACTACCACAGAGCAGAATGAAGTAAAAAGAATGAAAAGAACTGAGGACAGTCTCAGAGACCACTGGGACAACATTAAAATTATAGGGGTCCCAGAAGAAGAAGAGAAAAAGAAAGGGTCTGAGAAAATATTTGAAGAGATTATAGTTGAAAACTTCCCTAACATGGGAAAGGAAATAGTCAATAAAGTCCAGGAAGCACAGAAAGTCCCATACAGGATAAATCCAAGGAGAAACACGCCAAGACACATATTAATCAAACTATCAAAAATTAAATACAAAGAAAAAATATTAAAAGCAGCAAGGGAAAAACAACAAATAACATACAAGGGAATCCCCATAAGGTTAACAGCGGATCTTTCAGCAGAAACTCTGCAAGCCAGAAGGGAGTGGCAGGACATATATAAAGTGATGAAAGGGAAAAACCTACATCCAAGATTACTCTACCTACCAAGGATCTCATTCAGATTCGACGGAGAAATTAAAACCTCACAGACAAGCAAAATTTAAGAGCATTCAGCACCATCAAACCAGCTTTACAACAAATGCTAAAGGAACTTCTCTAGGCAGCAAACACAAGAGAAGGAAAAGACCTACAAAACCAAACACAAAACAATGAAGAAAATGGTAATAGGAACATACACATCGATAATTATCTTAAATGTAAATGGATTAAATGCTCCAACCAAAAGCCATGGACTGGCTGAATGGATACAAAAACAAGACCCGTATATATGCTGTCTACAAGAGACCCACTTCAGACCTAGGGGCACATACAGGCTGAAAGTGAGGGAATGGAAAAAGATATTCCATGCAAATGGAAATCAAAAGAAGGCTGGAGTAGCAATTCCCATATCAGACAAAATAGACTTTAAAATAAAGACTATTACAAGAGACAAAGAAGGACACTACATAATGATCAAGGGATCAATCAAAGAAGAAGATATAACAATTGTAAATATTTAACCATCCAACAAAGGAGCACCTCAATACATAAGGCAAGGGCTAACAGCCATAAAAGGGGAAATTGACAGTAACACAATCATAGTAGGGGACTTTAACACCCCACTTTAAGCAATGGACAGATCATCCAAAATGAAAATAAATTAGGAAACATAAGCTTTAAATGACACATTAGACAAGATGGACTTAACTGATATTTATAGGACATTCCATCCAAAAACAACAGAATACACTTTCTTCTCAAGTGCTCATGGAACATTCTCCAGGATAGATCGTATCTTGGGTCACAAATCAAGGCTTGGTAAATTTAAGAAAATTGGAGTCATATCTAGTATCTTTTCTGACCACAACTCTATGAGACTAGATATCAATTACAGGAAAAAAACTGTGAAGAATACAAACACATGGAGGCTAAACAATACACCACTAAATAACCAAGAGATCACTGAAGAAATCAAAGAGGAAATCAAAAAATACTTACAAACAAATGACAATGAAAACATGACGACCCAAAACCTTAGGGATGCACCAAAAGCAGTTTTAAGAGGGAAGTTTATAGCAATACAATCCTACCTCAAGAAACAAGAAAAATCTCAAACAAACAACCACACCTTACACCTAAAGCAATTAGAGAAAGAAGAACAAAAAAACCCAAAGTTAGCAGAAGGAAAAAAACCATAAAGATCAGATTAGAAATAAATGAAAAAGAAATGAAGGAAATGATAGCAAAGATCAATAAAACTAAAAGCTGGTTCTTTGAGAAGATAAACACTACTGATAAACCATTAGCCAGACTCGTCAAGAATAAAAGGGAGAAGTCTCAAATCAACAGAATTAAAAATGATAAAGGAGATGTAACAACTGACACTGCAGAAATACACAGGATCATGAGAGATTACTACAAGCAACTATATGCCAAAAAAATGGACAACCTGGAAGAAAAGGACAAATTCTTAGAAAAGCACAACCTTCCAAGACTGAACCAGGAAGAAATAGAAAATATAAACAGACCAATCACAAGCACTGAAATTGAAAATGTGATTAGAAAGCTTCCAACAAACAAAAGTCCAGGACCAGATGGCTTCACAGGTGAATTATATCAAACATTTAGAGAAGAGCTAACACCTATCCTTCTCAAACTCTTCCAAAATATAGCAGAGGGTGGAACACTCCCAAACTCATTCTACCAGGCCACCATCAACCTGATACCAAAACCAGACAATGATGTCACAAAAAAAGAAAACTACAGGCCAATATCACTGATGAACATAGATGCAAAAATCCTCAACAAACTACTAGCAAACAGAATCCAACAGCACATTAAAAGGATCATACACCATGATCAAGTGGCGTTTATCCCAGGAATGCAAGGATTCTTCAATATACGGAAATAATCAATGGGATAAACCGTATTAACAAACTGAAGAAGAAAAACCTTATGATAATCTCAACAGATGCAGAAAAAGATTTTGACAACATTCAACACCCACTTATGATAAAAACTCTCTTGAAAGTACGCATACAGGGAACCTACCTCAACACAGTAAAGGCCATATATGACAAACCCACAGCCAACGTTGTTCTCAATGGTGAAAAAATGAAACCATTTCCTCTAAGATCAGGAACAAGACAAGGTTGCCCACTCTCAGCACTATTATTCAACATAGTTTTGGAAGTTTTATCCATGGCAATCAGAGAAGAAAAAGAAATAAAAGGAATCTAAATCGGAAAAGAAGAATTAAAACTATCACTGTTTGCAGATGATATGATACTATACATAGAGAATCCTAAAGATGCTACCAGAAAACTACTAGAGCTAATCAATGAATTTGGTAAAGTAGCAGGATACAAAATTAATGCTCTTAAATCTCTTGCATTTCTATACACTATCAACAAAAAATCTCAAAGAGAAATTAAGGAAACACTCCCATTTACCATTGCAACAAAAAGAAAAAAGTACCTAGGGATAAACCTACATAAGGAGACAAAAGACCTGTATGCAGAAAACTATAAGACACTGATGAAAGAAATTAAAGATGATACAGACAGATGGAGAGATATATCATGTTCTTGGACTGGAAGAATCAACATTGTGAAAATGACTATATTACCCAAAGCAATCTACAGATTCAATGCAATCCCTATCAAACTACCAGTGGTATTTTTCAAAGAACTAGAACAAAAAATTTCACAATTTGTATGGAAACACAATAGACCCTGAATAGCCAACGCAATCTTGAGAAAGAAAAATGGAGCTGTAAGAATCAGGCTCCCGGACTTCAGACTATATGACAAAGCTACAATAATCAAGACAGTATAGTACTGGCACAAAAACAGAAATATAGATCAATGGAACAGGATAGAAAGCCCAGAGATAAACCCATGCACATATGGTTATGTTATCTTTGATAAAGGAGGCAAGAATATACAATGGAGAAAAGACAGCCTCTTCAATAAGTGGTGCTGGGAAAACTGGACAGCTACATGTAAAAGAATGAAACTAGAACACTTCCTAACACCATACACAGAAATAAACTCAATGGATTAAAGACCTAAATGTAAGGCCAGACATTATAAAAGTCTTAGAGGAAAACATAGGAAGAACACTCTATGACATACATCACAGCAAGATCCTTTTTGACCCACCTCCTAGAGAAATGGAAATAAAAACAAAAATAAACAAATGGGATCTAATGAAACTTAAAAGTTTTTGCACAGCAAAGGAAACCATAAACAAGATGAAAAGACAACCCTCAGAATGGGAGAAAATATTTGCAAACCAAGCAAATGACAAAGGATTAATCTCCAATATATACAAGCAGCTCATGCAGCTCAATATCAAAAAAACAAACAACCCAATCCAAAAATGGGCAGAAGACCTAAATAGACATTTCTCCAAAGAAGATATACAGATTGCCAAGAAACACATGAAAGGATGCTCAACATCACTAATCATTACAGAAATGCAAATCAAAGCTACAATGAGGTATCACCTCACACCAGTCAGAATGGCCATCATCAAAAAATCTAGAATAATCATTTTCACAATTCTAATGAAAAACTGATGAACTCATAAAAGTGCTAACAAAAGATCAAGATGAAAAAAAAATTAATTACATGGGACTGAGTGAACTGATGAGGATGATTATAATTTTTGTGACTTTCTGTTTGAATTAAAAAAAAAAATCCCACAGGGACTCAGAGGCAAAGAATATACAAATCAATTTTCACTGCAAAGTAAAGGAGCTGTTACAGTGGAGGATTACTGGACTGAATGTCTGTATTATGACAGAGTATGAGTGTGTTTCGTGTTTGGTAATTGCAATCATTGTTGTTTTTGTTGTGGTCATCCATTTACAATGCTTGGTGTCAGTCTATTTATCTGTTGTAAAAGTAAAATACAGTGTGTGTGTGTGAAAAAAAAATCTACAAACAATAAATGCTGGAGAGGGTGTGGACAAAAGGGAACCCTCTTGCACTGTTGGTGGGAATATAAATTGATACCGTCACTATGGAGAACAGTATGGAGGTTCCTTTAAAAACTAAAAATAGAACTACCATATGACGCAGCAATCCCACTATGGGGCATATACCCTGAGAAACCATAGTTCAAAAAGAGACATGTACCACAATGTTCTTTGCAGTACTATTTACAATAGCCAGGACATGAAACCAACCTAAATGTCCATCAACAGATGAATGGATAAAGAAGATGTGGCACATATATGCAATGGAATATTATTCAGCCATAAAAAGAAATGAAATGAGCTATTTGTAGTGAGGTAGATGGACCTAGAGTCTGTCATACAGAGTGAAGTAAGTCAGAAAGAGGAAAACAAATACTGTATGCTAACACATATATATGGAATATAAACAAAAAAAGTGGTTCTGAGGAACTGAGGGGCAGGAAAGGAATAAAGACGCAGATGTAGAGAATGGACTTTAGGACATGGGGAGGGCGAAGGGTAAGCTGGGACGAAGTGAAAGTGTAGCACTGACATATATACACTACCAAATGTAAAACAGATAGCTAGTTGGAAGCAGCTGCATAGCACAGGGAGATCAGCTCAGTGCTTTGTGATCACCTAGAGGGGTGGGATAGGGAGGGTGGGAGGGAGACGCAAGAGGGAGGGGATATGGGGGTATATATATACAAATAGATGATTCACTTTGTTATACAGCAGAAACTAACACAATATTGTAAAGCAATTATACTCCAATAAAGATGTTTAAAAATAAATAAATAAAAATGAAATAATGGGAATTTTCATTTTTTAAGTTGAGTGGAAGTAAACAAGTGATTCTTATTCTTTAAAATGTACACGTATGTGCATGGTTTTATCAACTCCCTTGTATATACAATATATTTTATAATAAAATTTTTATGGCAGGTAACATACTACAGGAAATAATGGCTATGATTTTGCACTGACCTAGGAATGCCTTCCAAAGCCTTGGAATTAAGCGCTCCCAAGCAGCCACTTCTATTGTTTTACAGCTGCTATGAAGGACAAAGAGCTGTTTTTGAAAGTGAGGAAGGCCAGGATGGGTGATAAAGAAGAAAAGGAGGAAAGACACCACCAAACAACACACACACACACACACACACACACACACACACACACACACACACCCCAAAACTATGATGGGTACAAAATTTTGGGGTGATGCCGAGTTTCTGAGCAGCAGTTGTCTGTGTGCTTTCCTCACTTTCTCTATTTTCGGCCTTGGGAATAAACGAGTAGCAGCATTCTTCCTAATAGTCCCACCCCCATGACCCCTGACACCTCTCCCCCACACCTGTACAAATTCCTTTGTAGTCAACAGTGTTTAAAAAAAAAAATCTGTGGTCTAATACATTTGTAGACACTCCATAAACATAATAGGACATGCAGATTTTTTTTTAACTCTGTCAAAACTTACTACTTGATACTTTGTTTCCCCATCTCATCTAAGAAGGGGGATACAATTTGTTTTCCCATATCAGATATATTAATGTGTGAAACACTGCTCATTTTACATCAGTTTCAGAAATGGTAGCTACTCTCAGGGGTTACAGACCCAGATGCCTACAGGGGTCAGGGTAAAATATAAAGTACAGGAAGCCCAGGTGTAAGACCATGGGGAGTGTTGGGGACCAGGGTGCGCTCAGATTGTAAACCTTCTCCAAGGGGTCCACCCTGTACTCAACTTCAGCTGACTGTCATCATGTGAGATTAGGTCTGATGTTACCCAGTATTCTGATTTTTCAAAAATTCATGACATGAGTCAACTATTGATGCATGCAACTTGGATGGATCTGAAAGCCATTACGCTGAGTGAAAAAAAAGTGCATTCCAAAAGGTAACATAATATAAGATTCCTTCTATATGACATTCGTGAAGTGACAAAATTATGGTGATGAAGATAGATAAGTGGTTGCTAGGACTAGAGTTGGGGGTGTGTGAACATTAAGGGGCAATAAGAATGAGCTTCTCTGTGATTACAGAACTTTCCTAGGGACACAGGGAATAAGGCATTGAGAAGGAAAACAATAGACCAGTTGGTGGGAAGACCTGTATGTCATGGTAGTAAGTTGAAGATGTGATCGTAAACTAAAGGAGAAGTCTTTAATGGATTTTTAAAGAGAATAAAAATAATAGGATCAGATATTTAACTAGATAATTCTAATAGCAAATTACCCTTAATTATGGGAATGGGGTAAGGAAATGAGAAATTGAGAAAAATTTTAGAAAGAAACAGCAATAATCCAGGAAAAAGGGCAAAACCACTTTTCTCGGGGATGCTGAGGGGTGTTTTACAGAGAATATAGGCTTTTGTTGGTCCTTTAAACATGGCTTGTATTTTTATTAACCGCAGGGAATCAAGTGGGGAAATGCCATGGATCTTATGCCCAGTAACATTCACCTGCTTACCAGGAATTACATCTGAGTCCTGGACAAACTTTCAAGTCACTCCTTGTCCCTTTACCCCTTTTGGTTGCCCTCTAGAACTAGCCCATCCATTCTTCTCCCTGTTGGGGTTCTGATATTCAAGATCTGCTGTGTGGAGAGGAACATAGCTTCCTCCTAGATGTCTGACCCTCCAGCCATACACTATGAGCACAGGGAAGCAGATAGAGCAAGCCAAATACCAACAGTCTCTCAAGTTACTAATAACATGTGACTTCTGTATATTTGTAATTACAGTCCTCTCAGCCATTCTCAGGTTTAAATGTCCATAATATATAAACTCTTCCCCCCTCCCCCCAAATGTATGCTAAATTAATATCTATGCAATGAACCAACGCTTGCTTCAGAAATCCTTATCCATCAGAAAGCAACATGAGTAGAAGACAGGCATGGTTGTGGTAGGCAGAATAATAGCACCCCAAAGATATCCACGTCCTATTCCCCGGACCTTGTGAATATGTTACACTGCAAAGAGAAATCAAGACTACTGATGGAGTTAAGGTTGCTGATCATCTGACTTTAACTTAGGAAGATCATCATGGATTATCTGGTTGAGTCTAATGTAATCAAAGGGTCTTTAAAAGTGGAAGATGGAGGCAGAAAAAGAAATTCTGGAAAAGATGTGAGGGCAGAAGCAAGGTCAGAGTGATGCCATGTGAGGATTGAACCTTGTGCCCTTGCTGGATATGATGGAGGAAGGGGCCATGAGACAAGGAATGTGGGCAGCCTCTAGAAGCTGGAAAAGGAAAGGGAACATATTCTCCCCAGAATGGAACACAGCCTTTCCAACACCTTGATTTTAGTGCAGTGAGACCTGTGGTAGACTCCTGACCTCCAGAACAGTAAGATAATAAATTTGTGTTGTCTTAAGCCACTCATGTGTATGGTAACTTGTTACAATAGCAATAGAAAACTAATAAAGTAGTATAATGTAAAAAAGGTGAACACATCTAGGGAAATTATGAAAGGCTATCTGGACTGACCAGAAAACCAATTTTACACCTTTGGAAGGAACCACTGGGTCTAGGTAAGAAATTGTTTTTCCCAGTCCTTCCCAGTCCAGCCTCCACCTAGAAGGAGGTAAGGGGAAAACAGCACCAATCAAGGAAGAATAACTTTGGAAAACCTCAACTCAGATTGGGTCCAGAACTGAAAAGTCCTTTCCTGCTCTGACCCTCACTTTTCTCCCATCCTCTAACAAAACCTTTGTGCCTCTACATCATGCTCGAGTAACATACATAGAAAGTTTACCAAATCAACATTGATTAACCGCCTATTTTCTTGGGCATCAGAATATACCACTTTGGGTGTTTATCTGGCATTGCCTTTGACTATTTCTACAAGACATGGAATGATCTGGTCACTTCATTGCGAGTTAAATCAAACTAGGTGTCTTGCCTTCTCTCTTAGAGTTAGTTCATCAATTAGTTCTAGTTTTGTGTGAGAATGATCACAACTGACAGTTTATTCCCAATACTTTTGCAGAAAGATACCTGGATTATGTGTTCCCTGCTTTTATTATCCTCTGTAACTGTTTGAATAAACAATGTATGTAATTTTCAAACTGCCAATGTCACAATAACACTAAGCTGAACATTTCTAGAAGAATGTAGCTTATTCCATTCTGGTTTTAGAGGAAGTCTATACATAAAAAGTCCTTAATATACTAATATTAAATATAAATTGGAGACTTTTAGACTGTATTTTTCTAGACAGAGAGTTTTTGTTGACATTTATTTTCCCCTTTTGACTGTATAATGGGATTTTTTTAAAAACAGAATAATAAATGATTCTATCTTGTATTTATGCATGCATTCCTTTCTAAATACATCATCATCTTTTCCCTCTTTTAAATATAAAGTATTTATTAAAATCCCATCATGTTAAGGTTTGTATCATGTTACCGGCCACTCTACACTTTACATTTCTTGATTTCTTGATTCTACATAAATGGGAACAAGTCAAACAATCACCTGTAGCCCAATAAAAATCCCCACACCACTCATAAAGGCAGAACAACTACTTTAAAAAGTAGAAAAGCACTAAACTAAATGAGACAAAGCATGTGATGTGCTGCAACTATTGGCTTTTTCACCCAGAATGATCATAATTCCAGGTCTAGAACCAGACAATAAATTTCTCATTATGCGTTTTTGCCGAAGCTAGTAATTGAGCAGTGGAAAGTCTGATTTTGGTAACTACACCTTTCAAAGCCATCAGCAAATTATCTGCTCTGATTAAAGGAAGAGAGGAAAAATCACATATTTATTCATTCCCCATAAAGCTGAGCATCTCGAGGAGGTCAAGAAAAAATTCCATTAAATGTACCAGTAAGTGTCTCACTTATTCCGGAGGTGTAATTGTTGGCACCGTGGGTACCCTCGGTGGGAGAAGTCTGACGGGGCTCTAATTGTACAAAGCGGACAGAGTGGACAAAGCATTCTCTAAAAGTGTTCCCCGACTTTGGTCACATGAACATCAGGCTGCAATTCTGACTAAAAACTTCAACTGAACACTTAAGACTTACTCCTTCATATTCACAGAAAGATTGGATCAGAATGAATACAGGAAAAACGCTCTGGGTAATAAAGCAAGTGTATCTAATTAGCATTAGCGCAGTGATGGAATAAAGCAGTTCACTGTATTAAGTTCCTCCACTTGCAGCTTTATTTCTGGCACTCAAAGAAGCAGGGTTGCAATATGTTCACATTAAGCCTGCAGTAGCTCTTTACATGTTCAGTGTGCTTAAAATAGACTAAGGTGCCTTAATTCAAGAACTCTCCCACAGGGGTTAGTGAGCGATGCTCTTTATAGCAAAGAACAATTCCCTTAGGAATCGGATCAAGAATGTCTTGGATGGTCTCCCATTACTTGGATAGACTACCTATTTGCTTAATCAAAAAGAAAATTGTGCTTGTATCAGAGCCACACATCCTTGCCACTAAAAACAACACTGATGCCAACTTTGGATCTTCCTTTCCTTTAAAAATGCTCTTAGGAGTCCTGAGTTTATTTTGATGAGGAATCCAAGCAGCTTTCCGACAAAGCTGAGACATCACTATAAACCGGGAAGAAACACAAAATATGGTCTTTAAGCATGCATGTACACACATACATACACACATACACTCACACACACACACACACACACACACACCACTGACATTCAAACAATCTTTTGCTCACCAAAATAATAGTTCAAATCAAAACCCAGCAAGTACGAATTCAATTTTTGGCCTGTTATGTTTAAAATCTGTTGCATCATGTAAGTAAATGTTCCCAAAACAACCACCAAAATTCCTGAAACAACAATGATCCTATTTAAAGATGCCGTGTGAATTTTAATGTTTTTCCTTTCAAACAAAAAATAATAAGTTTGATGACATGAATAGAAAATAAAGTCTTCCTCAGCTTTTTTGGGATCAGATTCATTTAAGCACAGAATGAAAATATTTTAAAAGGCCCTTTAAAATCCAAGAGGCAGATGTTCAGGTAAAAGCAAAGCCAGGAGACTGTTTATTTTAATAAAGCTATTATATGTGCCGCTCCGAATTAGGAATGGCACCGAGACTAGGGCATGTCTAAACCATCACCACCTGTTTGCCCTGAAAAATCAATTAAAGTCACACTTTCATAGCATGGCCTTTCTAACCAATAAAACTTAGACAGCTTCATCATGAGACTTGAGTCGCTCAGAGGGAATGTACTTGAAACCCAAACCCTTAGTCTCACATTCCTGCCCTGCTTGCATTCATATAAACGAACCACAGTAAAACCAGCCTTCAGGGGCAGTGGTAGAAATCAGAGGGAGAAAGAGACGAAAACAGGAGAGAAAAAAAGGAGAGAGATTCTGACTTCTATTGGTTTCATACTGAGAATCATACCTCTTTTTGGTGAATTCCAATAATTTCTTCAAAGGCTCTTTTTTTCCCCCTTTTCTTTTTTTCCCCTTCAGAACAGAATCCTGTGCTACATTTTCTGTGCAGTAGAAGAGATCCAACTTTGCCAGTTGAGAGCAAGGGCAGGAAAGCCATCCCAAGTGTTTTAGTAATTAAACGAATATGCATAATGAACCATATGCCCAAAGGGCCTGTTCTTCATGTGGGCCAGATTTTTGTTTGAATTTTTAATTTTTATATACAGATGAAACATTCAGTGTAATCTACCAACAGTGCAAGGGAACATACAATAAGACAAAGTGTGAGGGACAGTCTACATAGGAGCAGGAAAGAGAGACACTGGAGAAATTCTCTCCTGAAGATGTTGATTCAAATGTGTTTTTCCCCCTCTAGCAATAGTTCTCGTCATCTGCTCAGAGTCTTCAGGAGACACACATAACGCATACACTGACAGCTTTACACAATATGAGTAAAATACAGTGCCGTCAGCTGAAAAGTGTGAAAATCCCGTGGGACAAATAAGGATTTCTTTAAAAAAAAATCCGTCTACACCCATCATTCAGACTACCATCTTGAATTACAGGGAATCCTCCCAAGTCTCTTTTGGAAGCTACATAAATATATTGCAGGCTCTAGGCCACATATATTAGCAATTTGAACAGATCTAAGAGGAATTCTTACCTCTCAATGATGCAACTGCGCATGGTGGGCAGAATATGCTCAGGGCGAAATGCAAGCTTGCCCTCCCCACTCCTATAGCAAGGCAGACTATGAATTTAAGGAGCGCAATATCGCATCTGCAACATACAGATTCCCGGGATTTCCTTAACTCCCATCATGGAAGAATTGGTAAAAGCTTCCTTTAAGCTTTTGAGTGTCATTTAGAAAATACTAAGTTAAAAATCAAAGCAATGTAAGAGATACAGAGTCTGATAAAATTACTATCTCAGCTTCCAGACACCACAGAGGAATGAGTAAGCATTCTTTAATGCAGAGAGGAGAGGTTTTTAAAAATGCGTTTGCACAACATATGAAATTGATAATGATGGTCTGGACAAAGTTATCAGGTCCTACGTGTGGGTCAGTCTTGTACGTGCTTACTTCAGGATAAACATTTCAGAATGGAGTGTGTGTGTGTGTGTGTGTGTGTGTGTGTGTGTATGTGTGTGTGTGTGTTGGCGGGGGGAAGCAGCACAGAGGAAACGCTGAAGTCCACTATTCTTTACTTCTTTAACGGAAATAAATTCAATGCAAAATGCCATACTGGCCCTTATGTCATTGAGACAAGATTATGAAAACAAACCTGATCAAAAGTCAAAGTGAAGCCTTGGATTTCTTTCAGCCCCCCTTTTTGAACGCGAATACGCTGTTGTTTTCACAATGTAAACACCAGAGATGGAATGCAAAGCATTTAAAGAGCAAGTCATAATGGAGCTGTAAATAACATCTCTCCTTGCTTTCACTATTAATTCAGAGTTTATGCCTTTGACACTGGCGAGGCTACTTGATCTAGTGGTCTCAGTGGAAAGACAGATAAACTTCAACTGCAGGCAGAAGACAAAAATTGACAAGGAGCATCACCTTTCCTGACTGTTTAAATCCTTTAAGGAAGTGTCGGAGCAATTAGAGAGGGAGTGTAATCTTTGCAGAGTGCATTAACACTCATCTGACCTCCCAGACAATAGATCAGACCTCAGACACATAATGCTTCCCTAAGGCTTTTTAGCCAGTGTATTTGATCTCTTAGTCACTGCGTGTGTGTGACTATAGGTATCCTCCATGTAGAAGGCATTATTCATTAGCACTACTGTCCACTGGCTCCAACACTGGACGGCAATCAAGCAAAAAGCAGGAAAATCACCATAATCCACAGCAGTATTTCCTGTATCTTTAAGATGGGGGGGTGAGGGTGAGTCCAGACTTCTGGAAAATCATCTTTCACCATTCTCTTATTATTTTTTAAAGCTACAGAGTTCACTCTGTAAAAGTGAATTAGTTACATTAATAGGAATAGGTCACTGATGAGCATCCGGTGTGTGGGGCGGGGGTGGGGCGTGGAGGGGGGAGGCGACCTCCAAAACACTGGATGCTTTTTGTCTATAAAATGAATTTTGGAATAGATTTGTTGAGAAAAAAACACCATGGGTGATAAACAACACTGTGATATGCAAAAGAAGGCAAAGGGGGGAAATCAAATAAACTCCTTGCACTGCAAGCTTTTAAATCTTCATCTATCCTGCAGGTTACGCAGCAGGACACACTGGTAAGGCAATAACCTATTTCCTGATGAACACATCCTGTTCCAACTGCTAATCTCACAGTGGAAGCTTGGCTTTTACCATTCATTATAAACATTTTCAAGAACTGCTTACCACGATATATTTTTTAATGGATTAGATTTTGGTCAGTTGCTAACAGAGCACAGAATTGAATATCCTTTATGTGAAGGCAGCAAAACAGGTTTTCCGAGGGTCTGACTTACTTTCCACTCTTCCCCCTCATGAGTAATTGGAATAGCAATTGAAACAGAATATTAGAAGGCTAGAAGGTTTCTCTTCTTTTCTCTTTTTCCCCCTCTTCTATTATAAGAAATTCTGTATTCTACGGTACAGTATACAAGACCTTATTGGTTTTGAACTTCACCATAAGACTCAGTGAAATGTTCAGAAGAGAGACAAAGACTGAATTTCACATAATTTGCTCAAGACCATCACAGTTGTCTGTTGATGACACTCAACATCTAAAAGCCTAAAGCATTTAAACCAAAATAATTACATTTTCTAGAATCAAGGCAGTTCCCCTTGAAAATGTGCACTGCAAAGGTTTTTTAAATGAGGCTACATGAAAAGACGAGAGCTGAAAATTAGTTTTATGTTTAAGCAAATCACTTTAGAGTTTGCATCTTCGAACCCAAACTTAAGAAAAAATGGCAAGTGAAAACATACATTCACAATAAGCAATTTAAGAACTTTTGAACCTCAACTAGCAGGAAAGAAAGATCTACTGAATGTTTTAACTTTGCTTGAACAAAGCCTAATATCTAAAATAATTGAAAAAATGTTATCATATCCACTATGCAATTTCTAGTGTTTTCAAACAAACAGTTTATGTTGTCTTTTTATTGCTGGGTAAAATAAATAGCTTTCAAAGAATTTGTGATTCCTCTCAGATTAAAACTAACCTTCAACAATTAGCTAAGGAAGGAAATGTCCTCTGGAAGCAACTGATTTGATACTCTGATACACAAGCAAACACTGACACACATACACCCACACAGCACTACCCTTATACAACTTAATACTCAATAGCAAAAGATTTTATGAACCTAACCGATGGCACAGGCATCAAATTTTAGCTATAGGTTAAAAAAAGTAAAATAAAAATTTAAAAAACAGGCTTAAAATGGTTATTTGCCATATAAAATGTGTACCAGCTCGGCAATAACCTAGATCTCATCTCTTGTGCATAAAGATGAACAAGCCATAAAATATGTGAGAAAATTTTTATAAAAACAGAGATTACACAACATGGAAATTTGAATTTTTTCTAATGTAATGATTTCTGCTTGTAGATGATTGTATCAAATTAAAAATAAATTACTGAAATTAAAATCCCCAAGAAACAGTGCACAGAAATTTACTTTGGGATTTTTATCATTTATGAGATTCTATCGCCACCTGCAGGACTGTCTTTAAGTAAACTCCAGCAATGGAAAGGCTATTTGCTCTCCCTTCTCTTTTCCCTTTTCCCTTTTCCTTTCTCTCCTCTTCCTCCTCCTCTGCCCCCCTCCCCCTTGTATATGTTCGTGCGTGTGTGTATGCACATGCACAGAATTTCCTGGAAATCAATTATTTTTTTCTTGGAATGTGTACATTACTAAAAGTCTAAAAATCATGAAATGCAAAATAAAATGTATGGAAAGAGGTATAGGCGACTGAGGCCACAGGTGGCTAATTTTTTAACAGCTAAACACACATCCCATTTTCCTATTTTGCAAAGTAGAATCTGGAGCACAAATTAGCCTATAGAAATTTCCTTACCAAAAATGTGAGGACTTCAATGGTTTCCAAGGAAAGCCACTTTTGCTATGGAATAATTGACAATAAAGTTTATAATTGCATGTACCTGGTTTATACTAGAGCAGAAGAAATGTTGCTATCGGCAAATTCATACTTAGTATTCTGTTGCTCTTTAAACAAAAGACAAATGTGAGACAATATTTCACTACAAGTGTTACTGTAGCCCAATAAAGGAAGAACAAGTTGAACAGCAGAAGTCAAAACTTAAACACCCAGAACATGCAAACAGATTATCATCATCCTCCTCACGTCATCATCTTCAGGGGCCAGCAGCACTACCCCTCAAGTCTTAATGAGGAAGATTCATCTGCTGGAAGAAAAGCCCACATGAAGTAACAGATACTACAGATATTTGTTCCTCCAGGGCATATTACCCCTCTGAGTAGCAGCTCTCCAGACTTATAAAATATTTTCCAAATGTAAGACTTGCAGAAAAGTATGTTTTCAAAAAATTTTTTTAATAACACAATCTGTGGACACTGTTTGTATACAGCTCATACTCACGAACTAAAACCATAATTGCAAAATTTATGACCACAAAAGCCACACACTGTAAAAATGGTATAAGGACTGAAACTCTTCTGTTCTAACAGGCCAGGAGAAAAATCACTTTCCCGAAGCCTTCAGTTTCTTCCCCCATGAATGAACATAACCCTCTGACTTAACATTCTATAGCTCCATGCTTTTCCAGACTTAAAATCGTAGCCATGGAGGTCTCAACACCAATTGAGCTAATAAGTATATTTCTTTCTTTTTATTTTTCCCTGACAAAGTGAAGTATCCCTGGCAACGAGTGTAAACAAAAAAAATTTTAAAGTTAGGCCAGATATAGAAAAGTCATTTTAAAGGGCCAAAAAACACGGATTTGGGTTATAAGAAAATCCCAGGGAGACTAAAACAGTCTGTAAACACTGTACAGGAACATCGTTTAAATGATGACATAATGAATTGGCTGTTTGATTTAACTGTCTTCCTATCTTTTTTAATAAAATTGGGAGCTACCGTATCAGTCCAATGAAAACTACCCCCTCCAAATTAGCGCTGTTATTTCAAAAGCCAATGACACAACTCCAAGCTCGGCGGAGAGGTAGCAAAACACAACTTCCTGAATTATAAATCAAATGGCAAAAGTAAGATACAGTATAGTAAACCCTAACCAGACCACAAAGAAGGTTTCTCTCCATAAACATCAGATCAGGCAGGTAGAATGATTACCAGGCTCTCTTGTAACTGTCATCTGTGGTGGGTCTAATTACAGGCTGCCCGGCAAGCATGCCCGCATCACACAGCAATAAAAGGGCCAGCGGCTTGCCAAGCCCAGTCAGACAACGGAGAGCACGCGCCACCTGATGGGGAGCCCCAAAGATCAGCCAGAGAGACTAATAAAGATGACAGCTTCCAAACAAATGACAAAGCTCGGACCACCAAAAAGGCAATATCAAATTAGCCCGAAATGTAAGTGCTGAGCGTGGTTCTTCAACAGATCAAAACTGAAGCAGGAAATTGGTTCTGACTGTTTTCAGACACACCAGCACTCTATTCCTCCCTTCCAACCCTCTCTCTTTGATTTCTAAATCTTCTTTTCCATTTTTGCATCAGACAAAATGTTTGCACATCCAGGTGTCATATATAGCAACAGATGGAGGGGGGAAAAAAAGCACTCAGCTCTGTAAGAATCAAAAATAAAATCCCTCCAGATTCAGGGGCTGTTGATCCGGGTTAGAGATTTGCCAACTCCCCTCCTCCAAGTTCTCCTACTGCTGACTGTCTTTTGGACATTTTGCTGCAAATTAGCACCATCACCCCCCCACCATGGGCAGGGTCGAGAAAAAGTTGGGAAAATGCACACCAGAAAAGATTATGAAGTCGTTCAGTTGTCTTTGAATTTTACCCTCTGGTGGGGTCACAGATTGCTATGGTCAGAGGAGTAGTCGGAATACAAACAAACAGTAACTGGTAATAGATGGTCTGCATGAGTTCCAGTATTCTTCTAAGAAGCATTGATTAGATGCCTGCAATGTACTCAGCACCATCATAAGCGGTAAGGACGTACACACAGATAAAGACTGGGTCTCTGTCATTCAATCTGTAGCTCACAATGTCTTAACATAATCCTTCAATCATATGGCTACGTTACACTGAATGATTTTTTTAGCATATGACATTAACCTGAAATATTAAAATAAAATCCCTCCTATTTTGATATAAAGAACTTAATTTATTAGGTCAAACATGAAAAGTACTATCACAGCCTTAAAGGTAGAATCACATAATTTGGAATTTGGTGGTTCCATGCACATTAATCTAGAGATAGTTGACTCTTGTACATTAATTGTATGACACAGAATACAATTGTTTGCATTTCTACCCCGTTCTCGAACAGGTCCTCCACATCCTTTGCAATGAAACAGCAACTCTGTGTGTGTGTGTTTGTGTGTGTACCTGTACCCACTTCAGTGAAGCTTTCAGCAACTGTATGTATGTGTTTGTGTGTGTACCTGTACCCACTTCAGCGAAGCTTTTCTCTGAGTTAGGAGAGCAACACCCTAACCTCCCAATAGTTATATCAGCTAATAATTCCTACTCACATTTGTAGCTCACTTCATATGTTTAAAATAGTTCCATGCTTATTATTTAATTTGCTCTCCAAAGGGCAAACTTAATTTTTCTTACGGTGTGCTTTATTAATTAAAAATTTACTGCTTTGGTTTCAAATATAAGATGAGGACAGTGGAGGGAAGCTGGGGGAGAGAAAGAAAGGGTGCAGGCAAAGGAGGTGGAGAGGGATACTGGGGAGAGGCTGGGAGGCTGGTGGATAGGGTGAGAAGGGAGAGAGAGGGAGAGATGAAGGGGGGAAGAGAAGAAAAGAGGGGAGGAAGACAGATGGTCAGATGACTTACTATGATCATTTCATCTCTGTATCTCAATACCTAGCAGTGTATGAGACACTGGACAAACAATGATTGTGGAAAGGGAGGGAAGGAGGGAGGAAGGAAGAGGGGAAAGCTTGAAGAAGGCAGTGAAGCACTGGTTTGGTCAAGGAGGGACATGATCACTGAAGTCTTTTCTTCATCTAAGATTTAAGTTCCTAAATTCAGGATCAAGTTCAAATTAACAGTAGGGTATCTCTGGACAGCAGAGTGAACTAGACTGAGTTCTCTGGAATCTGTAAAGGACAACGGCTCCTAACCAGAAAATTCACAGAAGGCAGAAAAATGTGTACTTGCAAGTATATCCCAATAGAAAGCTTAGGAAAGGCAGCAGGTAGAGACAGAGAGTCCCCATACAGGGCCTGGACCTATCAGAACCATTCACTTATTACCCATCTGGGTCGTGTGAAGACTGACAACATATGCTATTCTGGGATTTTAAAAAATGAAGATCTAATGCTTACTATTCAAAATTGGGATGCTCCAAAATACCAGCTGATTTCATTCAGTATAGCTAGGATTCTGCCTGGAAATGCAATTCAATTATAAAGTTGAAAATATAAACATGAAATATACTAAAATAGCTAAGAGTGTCCTTTTAAATTTTCAATAGATAATCTTTTAATGCAATTACTGTAATTTTATTAAATGGCATAATTAGTTAATGCCTGAGAAGTTGTCAATAGAAGGTGCAATTATGTTGTAAAAAATTATAATCACAATGTGCAATAATGGATTGTTCTTATGGAAAAAAATACTGAAAAAGAAATTTAAAGTATTTTTAAAAGTATGTTAGGTAGTCCTCTGCGAAAAGGAAGATTTGGGAAATCATCGTACAAATGTTAAATAAAACAAATAATAAACTGGCAAATATTTAATTTATACATTTTTGCATGTAAGTATATATACGTAACATTTAAGATGCCTAAAAAATTTTCTCCAGACAAAATGGTGATTGTAACTGTGGATTTTTTTTCAGTTTTACTGTTAATCTTTGAGCAGCAACTGCACAAACACCCACCAAACAGGCATTGATGCCTGCTGTGCACATCCGATTGTGACTTCTGGTGGGTGTGGAAACAGCCACCAAAAGTTGAATCAAATGCAGCGCATCTAGTTGTGAATAAAGTGGTGATAGAATTTTTTTTAAAAAAAAGAAAAATCTTTTAGACCTAGTTAACACATAAATATCTAAAGCATCAAAAAGACAACTGACCAGCACTATTTTAATCGTCCAATCTGAAAACAAAACGTCCAGTGTAATTGTCATCTGTACCAAAGTAAGTTCAATCTGAATGTCCTGTGGGCCACAGAAGGGATTATAAACAGGGACACTCCGCAAGGTCTCATGAAATTTTTATCAAATCGTTCTCAGAAAACTTTCAGCAGCGAAACTTTTTGCTTCCCAAATGCCCTCTGCTTCTCAGTGTTTTGTGTGTGAGTGCGTGTACGCACACATGTGTGTGATGGAAGGGTTCGTTCTGTTACAGTTGCTATTGTTTTTAAGTTCAATGTGAAATCATTTCACACTTCTCAAAATTCTAGGATCTCTAAAAGCTAAGAATTCTATATATGTTAAATAGGGGCTATCACTAAGAAAGTGGAGAATTGTATTTTAACCTTATTGGGGAGCGGGACAGTTGATTGATGCTTTAAATTATGTATCATATTGCAGGCCCTGTCAACTCTGAAGAATTAATTCTTCATTTTCTTACAATCAAAAAATGCAGGAAAAAAAGTCACAGATGTTAAAAGCATAGCTTTATGAAAATACCCATTGATATATGGTAGACTTAGATTGCTTTTTAACATCAAAGGTCCAAGTAAAATTTTAATAAATAAGGAATCCATCAATGCCCCCATAGACTCCTCTCCCTCAATGCAAGAGGCGAGGGACTGAAAGAGTGGTGGAAAACCAAACTACGTAAATGCAATCCTTTTTTACAGCATTGGGAGACCTTTGCTATTTCAAATAATTTTCTGATGATGCCAACTGTCAAGTAAATGTTTTCTGTCATATGAAAAAATTAATGCACTTATGCCATAATATAACCTTAGTTCTTTTTATAGACGACATTTGGGGCTTGTATATAAAGTACAATTACCCGAGAGAAAAACAAATCAAAAAAACTCATACAGATGATTGCTTCTACAATACAAATACCACAATGCAAAATTATCTTTTGAAAACAAACTCAATTCCTCTTAACTATCATCACATAATGTATTTGCACTAGACATGGGAATATATTGTACAATACACCACCCTTCCCACAGTAGAAATATGAGCCAATTTCTCTGAAAGTCACTGTTTTAAGATATTTTGTAGTAATTTACTAAAGTAGATAGTTACTCATCTCTACTACTAGCCCTTATTCTGAACAACTTGGAATTCTTGAAGAAGATCTGAAAACTACAGATTCCTTCCATGGCTCCTTCCGTCAGTTGTTTTCACTCTTCACTCTCCCCTTGAAAGCCCTTCTACATCATCTAAGAGCTTCCTCCAAAAGCGGGAAAAGATAACTCAGACCTCAATTTGGGGCTTAGCCTAGAACCAAGCACTGAGGTTTTCCAGACCATCAAGCTGAATTCCACGGAGGTCATAAGCATGTGATTCCCACGGTCTGGGCTGTTCCCCAAAGATGCCAGAGACATTTCTACCTTTCACTTCTTTAATTTTACTCCATCTCTTGTGAATATAATGACTATGTCTGAGAATTATTCTTACCCGTATAATAAGGATTTCTTTCTCCCAAAGAATCTTGGAATAGGCTTAACTTCCATTTATAACATCTAGATATTATACATATCTGAAATGACTCATATGGTTGTCCCTGGAGCCATTATATCGATCTAAATACAAGGATCATGATCACTGCATCCTGGGCATCAATGACAGGCAGTGTAGCCCAATGTTTACATGCATGGACTCTAAATCCTGATGGTCTGGGTTTAAATCTCAGCTCTGTCTCTTAAAAGCATATGAGCTCTGACACTTTATTTAACCCTTATTTAACTTCTATGGGCTTATTTTTCTTATCTGTAAAAAGAAGGAAATACTGATACTGGCATCTACATCAGCAGGTTGTTATGAGAACTAAATGAATTAACACTTATAACATCCTTTAGGACAGTACCTGACACATAGTAATCACTGAAACAACACAAGCCATTAATTATCCCCAGAGTTCAAAGCCTGTGACTGGGAATGACCATGGGCATGTATACAAAATACCATGTATATTTACAAATCCATTCATAGGGAAATATACAGATGTGCTTCTTCTAGGCATGATGTTTTAGTTATAGGCCTCTGTCCATAAGTTGACATCTTATATTAATTTATCTTTCAGTTGGAAAAGCTGAGAATGTGAACTTTTGAGTGAAAAATAATTATCTTTAGCTTAAAGAAAGTAAAGCTCAGAAAACACATTAAAAAAAAATCTAGAAAACTTGGAGGAAGGAGAAAGACTCAAAAGAGGTAATGACACAGGGAGGGGGAAGGGTAAGCTGGGATGAAGTGAGAGAGTGGCATGGACATATATACACTACCAAATGTAAAATAGATAGCTAGTGGGAAGCAGCCACATAGCACAGGGAGATCAGCTCTGTGCTTTGTGACCACCTAGAGGGGTGGGATAGGGAGGGTGGGTGGGAGGGAGACGCAAGAGGGAAGAGATATGGGGATATATGTATATGTATAGCTGATTCACTTTGTTATACAGCAGAAACTAACACATCATGTAAAGCAATTATACTCCAATAAAGATGTTAAAAAAAAAAAAGAGGTAATGAGCAAGGTTTCCCGTAATTATCCTAAAAAAAAATTAAGCCTACAGAAGTATGATTTGGAATCTGACTGCTCTAAAAAAGTCCACATTCAGTGACCTACTGTATAGCACAGGGAACTATATTCAATACCTTGTAATAACCTATAATAGAAAAGAATCTGAAAAAGAATAGACATATATATATATATATGTATAACTGAATCACTTTGTTGTACACCTGAAACTAATACAACATTGTAAATCAACTATACTTCAATAAAAATTAAAGAAAGATAGTCTACTTTTAATTTCTTACAATAACAATGAATTAAACAGTATACAGCAACAGTCACGTGGCAGGTGTCAGGAAATTGAAGATAACTTTCTTCTCTTAGTATTGGGAGAACAACCACCCACGTTAAGTGGAGAGGGGATTAATCCCCTAGTGGGGGAGGTTAATGCTTAGACAGTCTAACAAGATAAATTTTCTCATGTTTGTTCATCCACTTCTGACTGGACACCACAGGACCTAGATCTTAACAGGTTGCTTTCCTTTAACTCCTGCTTTCAACAAGATACGATATATTCATACATACATCCACAGGATCCCTTAGAAAATGTATGGCTTGCTTTCATAAAGTCTTAAGATTAACAACCAGAATATACTAAACATGATCCTATAACATTCCTGCTTTGTATCAACTGAAAATAGAAACATGAACATGATGTTAGTAAGGCAATTTCATGTTACCTGACAAAACAGAAGTGAAAAATTCCTATGTTTCTGCCCTTAGCTTGGGGTGCTGTACCTCTAGGTAAAGGAAAAGCCCCAATGGAGATGGGTTTAGCCAAGACGGTTCTTTTCACACCTGTGCAGTGAACCCTCAAAGAGCACTTATCCTAATTTCTAATAGAGAAAGGCCTTCACATGCAGTCCTATTGTTTAATAAATTCTTGGCTTAAGACCTTGCTTCAGACCAGCACGAAATTGCTCTGCCCCTGTAATGCCAAGGCAAGTGGACGAAGCATGAACAAAGTACCACATGGATGAATAAAGACCAGGAGCAGCATTCTGTCCTCAGCAGATCATAGGAGAACATCAGTGTGTACTGTACCACCAAAGACAAACACGGTGTTCTCAGTAGTGGAGTGAGGGAGCGAAGCCAGGCTTCAATATCACAGTCTCCCCATACCTCCCTCTCTGGCCCAGGTCACCTGAGGATCCAACATTGTGCAGAAAGACAACCCTGAACAGAGTCCTACAGAGTCAGGGACACAGCCAGTGGCAGCCCACAGGCCTGGAATCACCCATCAGCACTCCACAAGCAGCTAGCGTTAAGTCTGTAAGCAAGAGCCATGAAAGCAAAATGTTTTCTGAAAAATATGAAGGCTTGGCTACCCATGATCTTATTAAAGAAAATAAGGGAGACTACAATGCATTTTTTATTTTATCCTAATAATGTACTTTCTTTATACGTTCTCGCTTTAAGAGCAGAAATAGTTTTGGAGTGACCATCATGATGGTAGCAACAAAAACATTCTCTAATGAAATTACACATCATCAGCTTAGGGAGGGGAGGTACCTACGTCTCTACATCTGCAGTATCTCTGAGATCCACCATGGCTGGTCAAAGTAAATGTGAGATAAACATTCAAAAGTAGAGTTTCAAATGAAAACAGAAAACTAAGTGTATCTGAGTGAAGCTGTCTTTATTTCAGTACCTTCAGGACAACCTAGAGAGAGAGAGAACGGATGCACATATCACTCGTAATTGACTCTGCATTTTCCAATGATGTCCAATGGAAAATGTCCCCCATCCACACCTGCAGTGGGGCCTCCCACCATCTCATAAACTCAGGTACCCTTGCAAAATCACATTTTGGCAAACCAGCAAGAAGAGCACTCCTCTATCTTTCGTTCCTTGGGCCTTAGGGATTTTAAAGGAGGATGTGCTGGCCTGCCTCTGGCAGCCAGCCTGGCAGAGGGCTGTGCGGTGTGGTGTCAGCAAGGAGGGTCCACTCAGGTCCCAGGCCATGCAGAAGTGGCCCCAATGCCAAGGCTCCCTTCCCGTTTAGAAGCCCCCTCTATGAAACAACTTATTTCTATTCATTTGTTGTAATCTTTCTTCAGATCAGGCTGACAGCCCATTAATCATTTCTGTCATCCCCCTACATAATCCAGTGCAACAGATCTCTGTTTTTCTAAAAATCTCAGTGCCAGAAACAAAGCTCAACAAAGAGGAAATCCCTCTTCCTCCAAGGGACTGGCCGGGGTGCTGACTGGAAGAAGCCACCAATCATGTTGACTCGCCTCTTTTGCCCAGAATCACATAGAACATTCCCTGGGAAGTTTGTAGAGAGGATTCAGGTGGGAAACAGAGGCAGGGAGGCTGAAGAGGAACCCAACACACGAAGCCCCCAGCTGAGGAGAATGTGAGAAAGGGAAGTGGATGAATCAATGCCAAGTCAAAGGCAGATAGGGATTAATAAAATCCTTCTTAATGCTGTTATCAAGCCCAATTGTTCTAGCAACTTTAAAACAAAGAAAAAGTATATTAAAGGCCAAGGCTGCAGCCATCACAGGCCTTCTACCTCCTGAACCAATGAAAAACTAACATTAACTAAAGATAAAACAATGTGCTAAAATGGCTAAGAAAAAGCCTCTTATGGAGCCAGTATACAGCTTGCATAATAAAGGTGGGAGTGACCTCGAACCCACTGACCTCTGGGACTGATTTTTTTTTATTTTTTTAATGTGGATAAGCCTGGTGGGTAAGAGAGAGCATGGATGATAGAAAACAGGAGACAAAAGAGCCGTGATCATGACTCAACCACTCACACATCATATGAGGTCCTACTGTGATCTTTGCACAGTGCAGGAGTTAATGGCATAATACAGAAGGCACAAGATTAGCAGTCGAGCAAATTGGTTTCTCCTCCCATGCCTGACGCTACCAATCTGATCAATGACAAGTGCCTTTACAGATGAGGGAGGATGCCCACAGATGTAAAGTGAGGACATTATGCTCACTTTCAAGTCCTTACAAGATCCTTGGACTCTCAGTGGTTGACCTAGGTGGTTTTAAGATCTCATGAAGTTCTGAGATTCCGTGATTTTATTATGCTCATAAGGAAAGGCCAACTATTATTATAAGAATGTATTTCACAGACAGTGGTTCTCCTTTGTGGTGTTGGGTCAACGTGTAATGTGTAGTAATCAGTTACGTCTCAAGAGGTTTGATCTGAATACATGTTTTTTATACCAAAGTTTGCCAATGATTTACTTAAAACATAAATTAGAGCAATTTAGTCTTCATTTAGTCATGTGATTTTTCAACTGCCATTTTTCAGAAAACACTGGGCCTCATGGATACAGAAGGAGACAAACACATTGTGGGGACTATACAAATGGTTTATCATAAGCACCACAGAAACATTTAAAAATGCATAGAACACTGGCTCTCTTTACCTTATCAAGAGATAGTATATAAGTATGATTTGGGTAATTTAAGGGATTTCCAAGGGTAAATCTGACAAGTATGGTCTTGGAAAGACACCTCCTACATTAATCTCCTATGTCATAATATATTTTAGAAAGATGAATGGCTATCTTTTTCTTTAAAGTTTCCTTCCCAGTGTAAACTTCACCTATATTGAATGTACCTCATTCTGCTTCACGTAAGTAAAATAAAACCCAACTGCATTCGGACTTGGGACTCAGAAGCAAATAAGCTGAACATAAAAAAGGAAGCTTACCACGAATGCTACTGTACTTCTCAATGTGGATTCCCATTGGAAGCAGCTTTTAAGGAACTGTATTGTATTCCAGACTGTCATGCTGAGTCTTTTCACTCGGTCTACATCTCTTGATAAGATCTGATTAAAAAAATGGAAAACAGGGAACTAGGTTTAAACATTCCAAATATCCTCTTTAGATCAGACAACTTGGTCATTTAAATTAGATTCTGTATAACTGCCAATGAATAAAACAGCAAAAATGAAGAGTCCTAATACTTTTTCTAAAGTTCATTTTTAAACTATGATCATCCTGGGAGGAAAAGAAAATCCAATGCATTTTATAGCTCCTTTGAAGGAGAATAGGCTGTTTCAATAATGTTCAGCACAAAACTGAGCTGGTAAAAAATACAGCAGTCAGGGGACTTCCCTGATGGCGCAGTGGTTAAGAATCCTCCTGCCAATGCAGGGAACATGGGTTCGATCCCTGGTCTGGGAAGATCCCCCATGCCGTGGAGCAACTAAGCCCGTGCACCACAACTACTGAGCCTGTGCTCTAGGGTCTGCGAGCCACAACTACTGAGCCCACGTGCCACAACTACTAAAGCCTGAGCGCCCTAGAGCCCACATGCCACAACTACTGAGCCCATGTGCTGCAACTACTGAAGCCCGCACACCTAGAGCCCGTGCTCCGCAACAAGAGAAGCCACCAGTGAGAAGCCCGCGCACCGCAACAAAGAGTAGCCCCCGCTCGCCTCGACTAGAGAAAGCCCGCACACAGCAACAAAGCCCCAACGCAGCCAAAAAAAAAAAAAAAAACAGCAGTCAGGCATGAGATATGTGTGTGTGTGTTTGAGAGAGACAGACAGAATGGAATGAGGGTCTATGTTGTTTAGTTTGGAAGGAAATGGGTAGATTTACAGTAGAAATGTACATGTAATCTAGCTCATCTAGTCCAAAAGAAAAAGTCTATTCTATAGGAAAGTAAAGTTCTGGAAAGGAAATCCAGCTCTCTTACCTCTTTGCTGTGTGACCTTGGGCCAGTTTCTTAACCTCTCTCTTACTCAATGGGGTTGATAGGAGTGCTAACCTTGTAGGTCGTGGAGAGAATTAAAGGGCTTAGAAGAGTGCCTGGCACATACTAAGTGATTTTAAGTATTTGTGTCATGAGCACAAGTTTCAACTTTATAAAAATCTGGAGACGCTTAGTGGTGAGAGGAACTTGGGGAGAAACCTAACATACCCCAGAGTCTCAGCCCCAAAACCCCCCGGTGCTCTCAGAGCCCAAAGCCACCCAACGCGGAGGTCCTGTTTGGCAAAGGAAATGTCTTTTCTCCCAGTTGTAGGTAGATTCATTTCAATTTGTTTGCAAAGCAGCTATGCCACCTACCTCAACTCAGGTTTTAACTTTCAAGTAAACAGAGCAAAAGGCAATAATAACAACAATAATAAAGCCATTTACTCAGATTACACAAAATAAATATTACACTCAATGTTACGGCAGACCAAAACAAAACATTTGGATGCTCCCTTCAGAAGAGGGTTAAGGCCTTTCCCGAGCGTGTGCAGAAGTTCATGGGAAACCAAAGGATGATAAGATGCCTTTATATTTAACTTGCTTTATGTAATCCACAGCTGCTCACCCCACAGGAAGTGGTGGAAGTAATAAACACTTTAAAAAGGGGACACTTTGTTCTTTGCTACACAACTGAAGAGGGGCCGTAAGTACAGAGTGAAATCCTGAACTGTGTCTGAATAGGACAGGGAGGGGCTCTGAAAAGAACTGCAAAGGTCATGTTAAAAAAAAAAAAAATGTGAAACTTCCTCTACTTGGCCCTGATCTTCACTTTTTGTTGAACTGATGAGAGAGGAATTAAGGGCAACAGGCAGAGGGAGTGAGAGTTAACTCAATAGGAGGTAAAACGCCAACACAATCCAAATTTAGGCAAAAAAAAGTGGTAGGAGCAGTTATCGGTGAATCTGAGGCTGCACATCTCGAAAGATCAACTGGGTTAATTCCACGATGGACTCCACTGGCAGAATGCCTCCCTGAAATGTTGAAAGATGGAGAGTAAAGTGGCTGTGATTCAAGGAGGGTACGAGGGGCAAGTAAATTCAAGAGAAGGTTTATGGCTTGACGCTCAGAACTTTTGTTTACAAAATGGTTCAGGGGATGAATGGAGGCCTGACACCCTCTGCAGCATGCAACAGATGTGTTCTGAGTCTTTGCCTTCTTACTGAGCCCAGCTGAAGTCCTTGTCTAGGGAGAGAAGGGGAGATGGAGGAAGGAGTGGAGAGATGGGGAGAGAAGCGGGGAGAGGGAGGAGGGAGAGAGGAAAACAGAGAAGGAGGGCGAGATGCAACCAAGTCATGACGAGTAAGTACTCCGGGTGCTGGGTGCTGACTGTACCAACAAGCCAGTTTACTGCACTGACCTACCTTTTTGGACAGCTTGCGGCTATCTTCAACAAAGCGCTTTTCTCTGGGAGTAAAGGTCCGAATACTTGCTTTGATCTAGAAAGACAGCAGTGTTAAAAGGGGCAGCATTGAGATGGACTTCACTCTCTTCTTTTTCTAATGACTGAGAAGCTCTGGAAACCAATACCTTCTGACCCTAACGGCGCGGGGTTAGGGGGTTGGGGGGTGGGCAGAGACACGGTGGGTACCCGGAGCTCTGCATGGGTCTCCGGAGTGTCATTTCATGAGCATCACTCGGGTAGGTCAGACTGGAGATTCCAGAGTGTTGTTTCCACGTTGCAAATCAAAGAGATATTTTAAACCACTGCAGAGATTGGGCTCATGAAGTCCTCAAACCAAAGTCTCTAAAAAAAGTAAAACTTCCTTTCACATCAAAGTTTTGAACTACTCTTTGCCAGTAATACCTTGCGTGTGAAAATCAGTTTCCGGCTTATAAAAACATCTTTTCCATAGAGAATCTCATTTCCTCTCAATGATCCAGAAAAATAAGTAAATGAGTCATTTTAGCCCAGCTTTTAGGGAATAAACTGAGGGTCAGAGAGATTTCATGGCTTATCCAAATCACTAAACTGAGGAAAACCTCAAAGAACAAAATTCAAGTCCTTCTCCTCTACATCAGATGGACAACTAGAACATTACTTAACAGTTTTTCATTTAAGGCTGTTTTTCCCCCTAAAACTCAAGTTTTACCTGTGTGCATAGTCTATATACAAGTGTTTGCCAGAAGAAAAGAGGAGATGAAGGTTGATCTGTGTGCAACACACACATATGATCTCCTTGAAGGGAAAGGTTAAGAAATGGGGAAAAAGAGGAAGTAACAACAGACCCCATACTGGAGGCTGTGCCCAGAGTTCCAACATTTCCAGGAATAAAATATAAAACTTCCCTGCCATTGATTTTATGAATAATCTCTTAAAGATAGTAAACAATCAGCAATGTAGCATCGGGATAATTGAAGAGTCAGAAAGATCTGGATTTGGATCCCAACTCACTCATTTATCAGCAAATCAGCTCCCCTGTTTAATTCCATTTGCTCATCATAAGATGGCATTCATGATAGCTAGGGACCAGGCTTATTGTGGGGATGAAATGAAATAATATAAGAGCCTGGCACATCGTAGATGGCCAATAAATGGCAGTCATTCTTCTAATTATTGTAAAAGCGCCATTATGCTACATTCATTTACCCCACTAACTGGATTAACCTGTGCTCTCCCTTCCCTTTCTAGAACCTACTGCTGATACCATGGCAAGGAGAGCTCACAGCTAAGTAAGCCATGTCCGCGCACGCTTAGGGATTTCTGCTCCTGACAGTCGAATAGTATTCCCATCTAGAACCAACTGTGCTAATTTGTAAACCTATTTATGCCAATTTTACCCGTTACTATAATTCTATATTTAATTAATTATTATATAAATTATTGAAATACAGATCAAAAGACTTGAAATCGATGTTGCTCTAGAAAGCCTTGAGAAAAGTCAGTTACTAAAAAGATACTGCTATTGAGGTGATGATTTTATGGAAAAATAATCTGGAGGAATTCCACATTCAGATTGTTCTGTGAGTGTCTTTAAAGAATATCTCTACTTTCAAGAAACTGAAATTAGAAATCATAGATGTTATGGGTGTATTTATGCAAGGAATATGCTGTAGAACTAAAAATAATATGTCCATGCTATTTAAAAAAAGGTTTTAGGCCCGCACCTAAAAATTGGCAAGTGAATGTGTATTTACGTATTTTATTTATATTAAACTAAAAGTTTAAGATACATTAAAAAAAAATCCTCCTTTAACTGTAGTTTTCAATTGAGTAACTACCTGTCTTGATAGTGTTGGATAGTAGAACATCTACTGTAATAATTAAATAACATGTCAGAGGCTTGAAGATATCTCTGTCCAACAGCCAACTGTTGCCTTGGAAGAAGATTAAAGGTAATAAAGCTAAGAACCTAATTTTCCTCTTATTTTTTTTTTCCCTTGACATATATTGAGAATTACACACCATCAATTCTACTGGCCCAACAGGATTAATACCAGACTGTCCAGCACTGATTTTTCTTGCCTCAGTTTTAAAACACTATTTTCTTTGTAGCTGCAAAAATTCTGAAACATTTTACATTGATTTGAAACTCTCCAGGCTGGTCATCTTTTACTTTCCATAGAGAGAAGCTGGGAGATCTGTCCAGTTAGACCTACCGGATTATATATGAGGTCCATCTCCAAGTAAATAACTCCTTTAAAAGCTTGTTCTAAATCTTTATTCTTCAACACGTAACAGTTTGTCTGTCCATCTCGAATCTGTCATAAACAATAGATAAAATACAGACTTTCTATGGGATTTAAACTGAACGAGCTGACAAAATTGAAAATGCAGAACGCATACACAGATGAAGCCAATATTAAGCAAATATTAAAACTATGTAAATATTAAATCATAAATCAACTTTTAATTCTAGAGTGCTGCTATAACTGATAAGAAGATAAAGTAACAATCACCAGGCTGAAACTGATATATGAAAGGAAAATTAGTGGTACAAATTATTACTAAGCCGACCAGGGCTTTCATTCAAAAATCCCAGAGGTTGAACATTTTTATTTGTTAAAAAATGATGAATATCCTACAAAATTTCTGGCAAGTACTACTCAAGACTGCCAAGGTCATGGGAAAAAGGAAAAACTTGGAAACTGCCACAGTCAGAAGACTAAGATTAGATGATAAAATGCAATGTGGTACCCTGGGTTGGATCCTGGAACAGAAAAAGGACATTAGTGGAAAAACTGGTGAAATCCAAATAAAGACCAGAGTTTAGTTAATAGCAATGTACAATGTCAGTTTTTTTCTTAGTTTTGATAAATGCATCATGGCAATGTAAGATGTTAACATTAGAGGAAACTAGGTGAGGATAGATGGGAACTCTGTATCACTTTGCAACTTTTCTGTAAACCTAGAATTATTCCAAAATAAAAAGGTTATAAAATAAGATCTTTTATTTATTTATAATATAGTATTTTATTTTATAAAAATATTATAAAATATTTTATACAATTTTATAAAAATATTACCTTATAAAGTATTATTTTATAAAATGTTATTTTAGAAAAATATTATTTTATACAAATACTATGAAATATTTTAAAGAAATGAATAAAGGAACCAGTTTTCTAAAAATGACCAGTGTTTCACAGCCAAGGTACAATGCAAATTAAATAAATCAGCATAGCTAGAGTTGAGGTCAAAATCCAAAAACATTTCAAAAGAACAATGTGCTGATAAACCTACAAAATAAACAAGTTCTTCTGACAGCATCTCTCAGCCAAGCATGTCACATCAATTCCACATACCAATCTACCTGTGGACCCCCAGTGTGTGAGGCATCTAAGAAAAAATCCCCTGTGTCATTTTGGAAATGATTTGGCTCCCATTAAGGCATTTTCTTTTCAGATTTGATAGCAGCAATGCTTATATTATACACAGTGGTAGTATTTGCATTTTTAAACTTCTGGCTTATTTGAAGCATATCTCTTAACTCCAACAGGGCAGAGCAAAACTTGAGCTGACCAAAAGCTCCATTTGGGATTGTAATGATCAAACATCTGAAATAACATAGGAAATTTGAGGGCATGAAATCTGAGCCATATTTTAAATGACTATTGCTGTCACTACAAGCATTCAGCACAAGTGTTCTTATAAACAGTGGTGGAAATGAGTTGAATAAGTCATGGGGGGAAACAGAGCCATTCCACTTTACAAGGGAGAGGTCACCTTCCTTCCCAAAGTCACCCCACCTCTCTCAAATTGAATAGGTTTTAAACAGAAAGATGGTTTTCCTGGCCAGTGGCTAAGAGGAAGGGGGTACCCCATAAAGACCTGGCTTCCTTCCTAAACAGTATCCAAACAGGATTCTGAGCTTCCTCTTTTATCCACTGTCTCACTTAATAAATTGTGGGTGTTAAAGTTGAAAGAAATAAATACAAAAACAGCATGACAATTTGCCAAGCTGACTTTGGTCCAGTTTAGTTTTGCCTCAACTCATAATCATTGTACTGTTATCTTAAAATTTCCATGATTTCTTAAGGGTTAGGAAGGGCAACAGAAGAACAAGAGGTATCAGTATAAAAAGAAATATTTTATAGTCAAAGAAGTTTTTTTGTTTTTTTTTGGGTAAATGATCGTTTCCTCTTTCTGAATGTCCTAGAATTGTGTCAGCAAAGCACAGAATCCACCTAGGACATTAAAGCAGTTTTTAAAGCTAGAGAAATAATTAAGGCTACTCATATTTGGCACTTTCATATATTATTTTAAAATATATAAATTATAAGTTTAAAAATTTGTAAAAAGATTGAAAAATTATAGGAAATAAAAAAGTCCCTTTGAATGTCCATAAATACCACAATTCTTTCCCTGAGAAGGAAATTAGATAGGAATTTGGCATGTATCCTTTCTAAATTTTTATTGAGAATTTATATTCATAAATATATCCTTGAAGAAAGTATTTTACATTTTTTGTTTCAAACTGTATATATTTTGCAATTTCATTCTGTATGTATCAATATGATTTGATAATGTATCTGTATTAGTATATAGATCAGCCTCATTTCTTTAAACTGCTATGTAAAATTCAAAATCTGAATAAACCACAATTTATGAATCCTCCTATTTATGAACATTTGGTTGATTCCACTTTTTCAGTCTGTCCTCTATAAGGAATATCTTTTGGGAAAAGATAAACTGAGAGATAGAGGAAATATACTACTTTGTATTGGGGATATGCTTGGGTTAAGAACAGATCAATGCATTTGAATATTTAGCGTTATAATTAAACACTGAAATAGTAACCAAAGAAACTATTTGTTAAATATTTCCATTTTCCATGGTGTTTATATAATTGAACTTCCAACACATGAATACAGGATAAAAAGTTCGGTAACACCCCAACTTGCCAAACTCCTACATGACAGTATTTATATAATAAATGAAAGATAAACATATATTTTTCCAGTCAAGAACTATATTTATTACTTATACTTAACTCTGAAAATTATTTCTAGCATTTTATAATGTTAAAACCTCTATGAAATAGGACAATTAAAGCACAGCTAAAAGAAAACTTAGAGCAAAGAATCTATATATAGTTTTGTCTTTAGGTATGAGATAGTCACTTCAATTAAGACTTAAGTTTAATTCTGAGATCTCTATCACCCAAGGCAAATTGTGACAAAAAGAAATCTCGAAGTTCAACTGGAGAGTCTTCCTGGGCTGACATCGGGGAGGATTTCCTTTCACTCAAATAGAAGGATGAAATAATAGATAATGTCCTTAACTTTAGTGTTAACAAGAAAACTCTTCAAATTGACTTATCACACACCTTTGCCTACTTGCCTTTCCATAGGTGAGGAGCACAGATATCAGGCAATAATTTGGGGAAGGCATCTCTGCAGGACAGTTATAAAGATTTAACTTAATTAGGAATTAAACTTCCATAATTAGGGAAATGGGCATTTCCATGTCCCTTTACATTATTTTCAGAAACAATATATCAGAAAGCTAATCATGCTAACCATGAATTCTTAGTTACATTAGACAGTGAATGAAAGAGCACAGGAAGTCTGTTTCTGAGTAATAATTCAGGATTTCAGAGCCAGAGGACAAGTTACAGAGAAGGTAGTCTGGTTTGGATTTTAATGTGACCTGAAATTATCTTTAACCTATGCAATTTTTCTCTATCTAAAAGAATTTTAAATCTGCTTACACAAGCTTTAAGCACAGTAAACATGAAGAACTTTTAAAAAGTTTGGTGATAAAACTAATTTTTGAGTCACAGAGATACTACATTCACTATATTAGAAAACAAAACTTTTTAAATCGGCATATAACAAAGGTTAGTATGTGGGACAGAGAAAAAATATTTTTCTCAGCTGGAACTCTTTTTAAAGAATTCTCATTATTTAAAAAAAAACAAGAAAAAAAAGAGAATTCTCATTATTATGCTTTACTGTAAAGTTTTGATGTGACAAGATATCAACTGATTCAACAGCAAAGTTAATCAGAATCGATATGAAGGAATAAAACCATCAGTTGCTTTAAGGAGAAAAGATACACATTTAACATCAAAATCCAAACTGAAGAGTCATATCGATCCTCCCCAGCCCCCAATTCGACCTTCATGTGAATAAATGGAGAACATCTGGGTGTAAACAAGCGTTATTCTATCAGAAGCTTTTCATTGCATGCAAAAGGGAAAATAATGTGACATAACAATACAGCAGGTGATCCCCACTAATGCACATGCAAGGTGACTCCAACAAAATGTGATATGAACAGACACATGTTCACATGTGATATGTGGCTAGGAAAGAAGAAAAGTAAATATCCTTTACTTGGTAGTGATTCTATTCACATCCCCACTTGGAAACATGTCTGTTTCCCACCGCAGGAGTTACAAACAGCACGAGAGATTGAAAAGCCCACAAGGTCACTGTTTGCCCTGACACAGTCAACCACTGTGTGGTTGACTCATCACCCCAGCCCTCCACATACAACTCACCTTTCTCTGTGCAAGGCAATCCAACCCACCCATTGCCTGAATCCAAAACCCAGCACTGAACTTTGGTAAAGGCAGAAAACCCTGCTGTACCCAAAATGTCTTATCAACTCCTCTCCCTGAAATAGAAGCTGTCTTTACAAAGTAATATGTACTAATTGTAAGAATGGTGTACAATTTACAAAAATAGCTTAGAAAAAGGAAAAAAATGTAATTTTTACAATATTACATTTTTTTAACAAACAGATCTCTAATTTTTAATGTACTTTTATAAATATTTATCTTATGAAAATATGATCATAGTGTATTGGATAAAGTTTGGGACTCTTAGAGGCAGATGAAGTGAGTTTAAATTCTGGCTCTGCCTCAGAGTGGCTGGGTAACTTTGGATAAGTTATATAACTCCTCTCTTCTTCAGTTTCCTAATCTGTAAAGTGTGAATAAAAAAAAAAAGGATACATATCTCAGCAGTTGTTGTGAAATAATCAGCAAAAAGCAGTAAGAACAGTGACAAGTACACAGAAACTGCTTATTAAATAACATGATCTTTTCTGTCTTACTTTCATTTATGTACTTTTTAATCACTTGTGTTTTAAACTTAAAAAAAGTATGGGAAACATTCTCCAATGTAAAAATCGATTCTTCTCCATAATTGAGAATGGTTCTTCATCTTATGAATATTCTATAATTAGCTTAACCAATCTTCCATTGTAACTAAGATTGTTTCCAATTTTTAACAACTGTAAACACTGTGGTGGTTTTACACATAGATATCTTTGTGCTTCCATGATGCATTCCTAAAAATAAAGTCTTAGAGGTGGAATTATTGAGTCATATGGTACACCTATTTTTATGGTTTCGGCAAGTATTGCCAATTTGCTCTCCTAAAATGTTGTATTAATTTATGCTCCTAGCCTCAGTGAATGAGCCTGTCCATTTCCTTCCAATGTTGCCAACCATAGGCATTTTTATTTAATATACTGCAATTTCATAGGAATAAAATGGCCTCAGGTTGTTTTAATATGTGTTTTTTTTTATAACTAATGAAACTGAACATTTTCTGTCGTATGTTTATTAACAGTGGGCCATGGTAGGACCGTGAAACCAGACAGACTTCAATTCAATTCCCATTTCTGGCGTTTAGCATCTGTGTGACCATGGGTAATTACTGTATCTCTCCAAGCCCCAGTTGCCCCTCTAAAATAGATATCTACAATATAAATGCTCAAAGATATGTGTCTATTAAATTTTAATCCAAGGTGCCTTCTAGGAGGCTGGTAGCAGGTCATGCTCCCTCCAACAGCATTTGAGAGAGTCCTTTGACTACACTTAATCATCACTGCTCACGAAAAATCTTGACTATATTTCTTAATCTGACTGCTTAAAATAATTTGGTAATTTAAGCTACTAAAACAAGGGTGATGAAGATGAGAGCTTACACTTTAAGTGCTTACTGTGTGCTACTGTACTCTTTTTACATTTACCAAACCATTTAAATCCTCACCACAGACCTCCAACACAGGTACTGTGATAATTTTCATTTAGGAGGAAACAGAAACAGAAATCTCAAGTAAGGTGTCAAAAGTCACACAGCCAGTTAATGGAGAAGACTGGGGCCAACCCAGGTGATCTGGCTCCCTCTTCTGCACTTTTTAAAAAATAAATAAATTTATTTATTTGGCTGTATTGGGTCTTCATTGCAGCTCGCGGGCTTTCTCTAGTTGCGGCGAGTGGGGGCTACTCTTCGATGTGGTGTTTGGGCTCTAGGCACGCAGGCTGTAGTGCGCAGGCTCAGTAGTTGTGGCGCAGGGGCTTAGTTGCTCTGCAGCATGTGGGATCTTCCCAGACCAGGGCTCGAACCCATGTTCTCTGCATTGGCAGGCGGATTCTTAACCACTGCGCAACCAGGGAAGCCCCCTCTTCTGCACTTTTAACAACCATGATGGTGGTTGAATAAAGCATGAGCCATTCATCTGCTTATTAGCTATACAGATTTCTGCCTCCTTGATTTAAATTTTCTGTTAGGTTGAATTGTCTGTTCCTTATTGATCAAAAAAAACCCTTTTATATTAGTGCTGTCATCTATTTGTTTTATGCTGCAAGTATTTTTTAGCAACCTATCCTTTGTCTTTTAATCTTCTATGGCAATTTTTGTTTTCACCACGACATCTTAAATCTTTCTTCCTTTATCATTCCTGTTTTTCAGTTTGTTTATGTAGCACTTCCCATTATTTTAATAGTTTTATTTATGGAACTGTATATAAATAAATATTTATTTATTTTGTTTCAAGCATTTGACCTTTAATTCACCTTGAAATAGTTACTGTGTTTGGCGTAACATGCTGACGCATTTTTCCCTGATGGATAAGCAACCAACTTAACCTCAGAATCACTTATACAGTGATCACTTAGTTTATCCTCTCAATGACTTCATGTTTCAAGTTTATCATATATTAAATTTCTCAATTAGTCTTTTTTTCATGTCCTTCAGTACAGTTCAGAAATTCCTCACATAGTTAAGCGTTATAGCATTTTTTTGTTTCCTGTTATACTCTTTGATTTTTTTTTAGGTTTTTAAGATTTTTTTCTATTGGGTATGGGCACTGGTTTTCATTTTCTTAATTTTGATATTGTTTATACATAACTGACCTTTTTTTATTCCAATACGTCGTCTATTAATTTTCTTTATATTTACAGATATTATCAGATAGCTAGTACTTGCAAATAATGTGTTTCCTTCATTCAAATATCATTTATTTCTCTTACATTTTTGCATTGGCTGGATCTGACCTCAAGGCTTAATTTTAATAGTTAATTCATAAGTATGTAAGCTCATTAAATTCTTGCAACAATCCTAGCAGTAGAAACTACTGTTAACTTCATTTTAAAAATGAGGAACTAGAGCGGCTTCCCTGGTTGTCCAGTGATTAAGACTCCGGGCTTGCACTGCAGAGGGCGTGGGTTCCACCCCTGGTCGGGGAAGTTCCACATGCCACGAGGTGCGGCCAAAAAAAAAGAAAAAAAAAAAAAATGAGGAACTAGAATAACTATCTCTAGTGTTTCAGCAATAAGTCTGATGTTTGTGATACTTCTGATAGATATCATTCGTCATGTTAAGGCACTGCTCATCATTTACTAATTTATTAGACTATTTTTTCATAATCAAGAAGGGATGTTAAATTTTATCAAGTACACCTTCTACATCTATTGAGATTGTCAAGGTGTTTTTTTTTTTCTTAACTCAATAATATAAATTACACAATTAGATTTCCTAATGTGTTCAATCTTACTGATGTTTCATGAAAGGTATATAATTTGCTTTTTTTAAAAATCTGTGTTTTTTTAATATCAGAATTATTTTAGTCTCAGGGAATGAATTCACACATTTTCCATTTTCTTTTATGTTCTTAATAAACTTGAACAATGTTTAAGAATTGCCTGTACAGTTAAGGTTTCAAAACTCATGTTCATTAAATGATTGAAATGTGTTATTTTCTTATTCAGGGGCGGGGAGTATGCAGGGAGAAAAGGGTGGAGTTATTTGATAACTATTTCTGATATTTCCATCAGTAATGATTTTCACTAAACAGTGCATTTAATACCTGATATTCAAGTTCCTCTAATTATATTTTTAAAGATAATTTCCTTGATATTTTTATACATTAATTTCTTCAAATGGGGGACAGTATTATATTTTTAGTTAACTTGGGGAGATTTTTATACCTTTACAATACCTAAGTCTTCCCAAGGTATGTCTCTATATTTATTCACGTTTTCTCTCATACTCAGTAAAATTTAGTTATGTTCTTCATAGCAATCCCTATATTTCTTGTTGTTCACTCATTCTTAATAGTATATGTTTTCCCTTTTTTTCATTAGCCTTGAAAATGGCTTGCCTGTATCACCGGTTTGGGGGGCAACTAATACTTGGATTTATCAAATACACTGTTTAAGTACTTTCTATGTAATTGCTCTTTTATTAATCTTCATAAATTTCTTTATAAGTTTCTCAGTTTTCTTTATTTTAGTTCATTTTGGTGAGATGTTTAATTGATTTTCAACCTTGTTGTTCAATTATAAAACCATTCACGTAACTTCCCTGGTGGTCCAGTGGTTAAGACACTGTGCTTCCACTGCAGGGGGCACAAGTTCGATCCCTGGTCAGGAAACTAAGATCCTACATGCCCTGTGGTGCAGCCAAAAAAAAATTTCCTCTGAATAATACTTTTGGCCCTTATCCATAGTTTTTGTATATCGTATTTCATTGTTAGTTTCTAAGAAGTTTATAGTTGCAGTTTTGGTGTCTACATTAGCTACCTGAGATTTTTTTTCTACCAAGGGTTTTGATACTTGTTTCATTTTTGTTATTTATTTCTCTTTGCTGTGATCACAGTACAGGTTCTGCCTTTTTGAAATCTATTGAAGCGTTTTGGACCCACAACATAATCAATAATTAAACAAGTTAAGTGGGTATGTGAACAGAATATTTTATGTATTTATGTGTAATTCTACACATACACATATTGGACAAAGCTTATGGCTGATTCTCTAAAGTCTAAGAACCACCACTTTAGTTTGTTTAAAATTCACCTGAGAACTTGCTAAAAAAATAAAAACAAAAACAAAAACAAAAGAGATTCCAGGGTTTCATCACCAGAAATTTAGTAGCTGTGGAATCATGTGCAAGGACTTCTGCTATTAGCATACACTTCATGGAACTTGGAATTTCAAAGACTTGGCATTTTAAAACATCACTTCAAAGCTTTGTTTTTTGTTTCTGATTTTTAAAAGCTAGATAGATAATATATATTATTTTTCTGTGATTCCAATTTTGTAATTTTTCTGGTGTTTCAAATATTATATATATATGTGTGTATATACATATGCACACACACATTTCCTTGGGAAGTCATTCACGTAAAAGTTCCTGTCTTTATAACTTTATTGATAATTAAATTGTTTTGTAACCCATAAAATAACCTCCTCTGTATGTTTCTCACTTACCTTTTGTTTACATTTATGTGTTACACTTTTGTTCACCCATTTTAGTATTGCCATGCTTTAGGTGTCTCATCTAGAAGCAGCACTTAGATTTTACTCTTTCACTCATTATGAGAGGTTTTCCCATCTAATAGAAAAGTTTAACCTATTCAATGTTTACCATCATGCAGGATATGCTCAGATTTATACTTGCTATCTTCCCGTTATAGGACAGTAGAGGAATTCCACTAGTCATTCTTCTTTCTCCCTTGGCCTGTCGTAACCAAATATCATCCACCTTCTACACTAGTTATGGTTCATGATAATTACAGCATATCTATGGCACCCTTTGCTGGTTTCCAGGGCCAACAGAAAAATGTGCCTTATCTTCCTTTACTTCAATGAACATGTTGGACCAGGATTAGATGAGGAAGAGAGTTGAATGTTTGTGTCCAAAAATCACCATTTTGTCCTGTTAAATTTTGTATTTGGTTATACATCCATAAACATTTATATAAAGTAAAATAAATATTATATATTTCAATGGCCAAAATTTCAGCATTAACTTAATAAATCTGATTAAGAATGTCCAGTACAATGTGCAAAATCCATTATAGGTGAGAGTTGGGCAAATACTTAATTGGAAATGCAAATGAAGATGTGCATGGACATTTATTTGGTATAGCAATTATAGAAAATTTATCCCATAAAGCTAATTAAGTGAGGCTGTTATTGGTGTACCTAGTTACCGGGCACTGGCTTCACAGAGAACGCTAAGGGCTGCATGAAGGCCAGTGCTTCTGATATAAATTCACATGTGCATGTTGGCATGGCTTACACAAGAGGACTCAAATTTGTTTCAAAATGTAGGACCTCATCAAATTGGGATGACTTCTCCATAGATAGCAGGAAATAACAACAAATAGATGCTTTTCCTATTTTACAGAAAGCTGATTTTCAAAGTCTTCCAAAATTGACCCATTAGATAATTAATTCTAGGAGGGTAAACACATGTTTAAATAAGAAGGATGAGAAGAACTCAGCCAGATTTTCACGACAAAATCAAGATCACTTAACTGAGAATAGCAATGAAAAATAAATCTACTGAATTGGATAATTATTAGGAGACAAGTCTACGTTGGGAATGTTTTAAAACTAAAACATTCATACTGTTTTCCAATGTATATTTACTATATTACTGATTAGAAGATTTTTGGAAGAATGTGGAAATGTACAAATATTAAAAGTTTTCGGGACTTCCCTGGTGGTCCAGTGGTTAAGACTCCACACTTCCACTGCAGGGGGCACAGGTTAGATCCCTGGTGGGGGAAGTTCCGTGTGGTGCGTCCAAAAAAAAAATTTTTTTTCAGATTATAATCCAATCCAACTGCAATTTTCTACTGCTTTTAATCATGAGTAAAAAGTTTTGCCTATCTATATAATCATTTTTAAAAACTGTTTTTTAAAAAGTTGAACAGAAATGAAATCTATGGAAGGATGGCTCACTGCCCTGCATTTTTTCAATTCTGATGTATATCTGAGCACATGTATATGCTTTGAACAATTCACCACCATTAATAAATATACTGACTTTAGAATACGAATTTTAAGGGAGCCAAGAGTCATCCAATATATTCACCCTGATTAAAAGGTATAGTGAATTCAGAACAGGCTCTTTATTTAACAGGCTGAAATGCACTTAGCACATTACCATTTCGAGAGAATAAAAGTTGAAGGACTTTCAATACTTTACACTTAGACATTTTAAAATGTAGTTTGCATTTTCTCTGAAAGTATAAATCAAGTTTTAGTTTATGACTTGATTAAAGAAAATGTGTTCTCACAAAAATTACGCACACTCTAAGAAATACAATTTTTGTTTTTAAATACAAAGCAAGGTATTATAGGACACTGTTCCATATCCTATAGAGGTAATAGTGAAGCACCAACAGATCCATTTTTGTGACTAAAAATATTTAAAAAGCAGGGAAATAATTCCTTCTCCTAAGAGGCCTAGAACACAGAATTGAAGGGTTTTCTCTTTGATGCTTTTTTTCTGGAGTTGCAACCAATTCCTCCAGGAAGAGTATTCCTCCCCTATAATTTGCTTCACACAGGAGCCAAAGTTTCTTCCTAGTTAACTGCTCTGCTATATCCATGCCAAAGCCTGCAGATAATCCCCGCCCATAGAATAGGCCCCAAACTCCCTCCACCCCTCCTGAGCTGCACTCTCCAGCCTCCCTGTTCACACTGAGAGCTAGGCACCAAGGCCGCTCTTTGCTTCCAGAATGTGGCCTCTCCTTTACCCTGCTGTTTCTCTGCTCATGTTTTCCCCTCTGCTTGGAATGGCTTTCATTCTTCACCTCACCCAGCAGTTCCTATCAACACCATACTCTTTCCTGGCCAGCTCAGACTCCCCACTTTCTAAAGTCTTCCCAAAGTTAAATTCAGCCCTCCCACCTTGCATTTTCCTGTTCCTTTTATACGGCACCTAATATTTTCGGTCTTGTGTGTTCATCTCACAGGCATAACCCATGAAATGCAAGTCTTTACTTAATTCTGTATCCCACCTGCACCCCTGTCCCCCACCTCCATTGCACTGAGCCCAGTGGCTGCACAAAGCAGATCTTGGTTATGGCTTTTGGCACAATATTTACTTAACAGCTACTCACTGTGGCAGCACAGCATCCTCTTAGGATAGCTCTGATATGAGACTGCCTAATTCAAACCCAGCCTCCCCTACTTACCAGCTACAGGTCTTTCTTTGCCTCAGTTTCCTCATTTGTACATGGTCATAATAATAAAGCATGACTCATTAGGCTGTCATAGAATTAATGATGTACCATATGGTAAGTGCACAGCACAGGGCTTGCTAGGTAAGTATTGCTCAATAGACATTAAATAAAGAAAAAACCTAGATCTAAGTACATTTTAAAATACACCCTCTAAATCACAAGTTAGAATTATTTTAAAATAATTATAAATATAAACAAAATTTATAAATATAAATACTATAGATATAAGTAATATAAATTTTTTAAAAAACCAAATGATCAATGAAATAACAAACAAAATTTGCCTGTTACAGATACTGAGGGTTATGACCTTTTTTTCTAATACATTTATATCTACACTTTAGGTAGGGAATCAATTCATTTGGAGAAGGTATGTTGCGGGTGCATCGGGAAGAGCCCACACAGATCTTACGTAAGATCTGATCACTTTCCCAATCTACTGTCAAAGCATTGGACATAAATATGAACTGAAACAGCCATGCTGAACAACAACTACTGAAATGTCTTATTCAGCTCAACATCCCTGGGCCCCCAAAGTCCCAAAGGGGAAACGTGGCTCAGGCCACACTGCCTTTACACAGTGGAGACCTTTCAGATCTGGGCTTATTTCTCCACGTGCTACATTTATATTAGAAACAAGCAGTATAAACCAAATCAAACACTCCCCGGCTGGAAACCTCCCTGTGGTTTCCCATCACCACTAAGAAAGAGCCAAAGTCCTTCTAACTTTCAGGCTGTCAGGGTCCTACAAGGTTCTCTTCCACACCATCCTATCTCCTATCCTTTCCTATCTCACATTTGCTATTCTCTACTCACTCTATTCCATCCACACTGCTCTGCTATTTTTGAAATTTGACAGTCAAGGCCTGGCCTTGGAACCTTTGAACTTGAAGATTTCCTGCCTGAAAGAGTTTCCCCAGATACCCTCCTGGTTTTCTCCCCGCCCTTACCTACTTAAGTTCTCAGTCAAATGTTCCCTTTCCAGTGAGGTAATCGCTGCCTGAATCACGGAAAATTGCATCCCTTTCCCACACACATCCTCTTGGAGGCCCCTCCCCCTGCTTCATTTTCTACATAGCACTTTTCACCATCTAACCTACTGTGCATTGCTTTTTTTTTTTCTTTTTTTGTTTCTGGTTTGTATATTGCCTCCTGCAATCAAAAGATAAGTTCCAGGAGAGGACATAGCTTCACTGCGATCATTGTTAGAACATTACCACCTAAAACAATTCTTGGCACACACTGAACACTTGATAAATATTTATCAAATGAATGCTTAGACTGTGGGGCAGCTTATCGGCAACCTGAAAAAGTGAAAGGGGCTAATGGGCTTGCTTTCATCGAAACAAAGTCTTTCACAAATCACTCTATCTTGTATTTAGAAGGATATAGTTTGAAAGCTCTATTAATTGAGGTCACTGGTTCTCCACTCCACCGGGAGTGACTCTGCCCCTTTCAGAGTCCTGGGCGATGTTGCAAGACATCTTTGGTTATCACAATAGCGATGGGTGGATGGGTGCTACTGGCATCTAGTGGGTAGAGGTCAGGGATGCTGCTAAACTTCATACAGTACATAGGACAGTCCCCACAGCAGAGAACGATCCGTCCAACAATGTCAGGAGTGCTGAGGTTGAGAAACCCTAAACCTGATTTAGCCAGGGGTAATTTCTTAGATCTAACTCCACAGCATATAGCGATTGTACAGTACGAGGGAGGGAGGAAAGAAAGTCGGTCAACTTGTTGGTATTCTAGGAAGACCAAATACACAAAATGTTTACATGCGAAACAGAGGGAGGTTAATAAAGGTACGAAGTGGCGTTCACCCAGCAAGGAATCAAATACGCTACTAAGGATTTATCTATAAAAACAAGACGAGAAATGTCCAAAAAAAAAAAAATGTTAGAGAGAAAGGACACTAAATTCTAAAGGAGAGCCTTGGTTCCTTGTCCCTTTAGACCTCTTTAAAATTGTGCCCCATGTTCCTGTCACATGTATTCTTTCAGGAATAACTGACAAAGTTGTAATAAAAAAAAAAGGAGGGAAATCCCACATCACCATCTCCTCTCTGAGAGTGGGCGTGGCTTGCTGCTGGTGGCTCAGAACATTCGGCAGCAGCCAGCTCTGCAAGGGAGCAGCTGCTCTACCACGCTCTCCAAGTAACATCAGGGATATGAGAACTTGGGGAGAAATTAACCAAGCCAATCAAAAAGAGAAGAGATATTGAGAGGTGCAGCGTTTCCCCCTCTGTAAACACCATATGAGCTAGTCTAATCTCATGGATAAATTACAGACTGCTCCAGCCACAAAAATGCACTAAGAGCTTTGGGGAAATAAGTCTTTGGGAAGAAAGAAATAAAGCCTTCCTCACAGATAAAAGGCCATTACAACTCTACCACACATTGTATGAATGGTTGGATGAAAAACTGAAATTCTCTCCTCTAGAAGAGTACATTTGGCGTAAACACAAATGCCCAATTAATAGGTGAATTCGGATCCCAGCTTTCCACCTTTGCCCACGTAAAGACATTATATGATGCTCTCCCCTCTGAATTTTATAGGGTATTTTTTTTCATTCAGCTCTTAGCTCACTCTGACACATTACCTTTTAAGGGGACTACCAAAACAGCCCTCTTTTTCCAAGAGAGGCTCTCTGCTTTCTTCCACAAAGCACTTTTGGAAACTGAAAACAAATGGGACTGCTAAAAAGACAAACAGAATTTCTGAGAAAACGGTCTTTAGTGGAATTGAGAATAACTCTGCAGTTACCAGCAAGTAATCGTTGAAGAAATGGGCAGTAAGGACGCAATGAAGAAAAACATGGATGTTTTTCATTCACCAATGGAAAATCAGTCATAGATATGTATTCCCTGAAACAAAAGAGAAACTCCTATCTTAAGATGGAAAGACTGAGTGTGGATTGAAAGACCGGTCAAAATGTTTTGGTTGGTTAAATCAATACGCAATTGACACACAGAGAAAATTATGTGACTTTACATCTGAAACTACTGAAAATACTGGAGAAGGATAAGGAATAAAACAGCTGTTTCCTGCTATAGCTGGGAGGACATTTCCCCCCCCAGATTGACAAAGATAAAGCAACTCTAGACCATAGAAACTTGTCAACTGTAAAATGACTCACACACTGTATATTAACGAAGGTAACTTACAGACAGCAAGGGAATGGCAACTTTCCCAAGAAAATCAGGGGGTTTATCTCCATCTTCATCAAACACAGTCACTTCCAAAACATCATGAATATCTTTAATGGGACTGAAACAAGAAACACACCATGTATTAGATACAAAAACACAAAAGTGAAGTCTGTTCCATGAAGATCTGAAAACACGGTTTCACTAATTAAATCTGTATGTCCTCAGAGTATAAAAGTACCATTTAATTAAATTCCAAAAATTAAATCAAACTGACTGTATTCCCAAACCTTCCATCAGAGAAGATTCAGACATCCATATGGAAAAAAAAAGTCAACTTTTTTACTATGACATTTTCCATGTATATGTGTACTCAAGGGCAGAACCGTTAAAGAAACAGGATAAAGAAAGAGAACAGGGGACAGAATAAGGAGGACAGTGATTTCAAAGTAGCTTCCAAATGAGAAGAACAAAAATCAGATTTACTTTACTTTAAACTAATGAAGAATTCCCTTAAAAAAAAAAAGATGGTCAAAATCACTACTTGCCGAGATCCCTAGAAAGCATCCTATTGTTGAAACACAGAGTACTAAAAGTCTTATGCATATTTACATACTGGTAAACAGTTTTTATGTTGACCAGAAGCCAGACATTGGCTACAATGAAACACGGAGCCATGGTCATTGGCAGGGTGTTGACCAAACCAGAGACTTGCATATGGCAATTAGCAAACCTGCTTAGCACAGTACATCCTCTTCTCATAGATCCTTGGGAAGTTTCTGCTTGGGAACCACCAACTGCATTCAATACGAACTATATTCTTCCAGTTATAAGCACAGACAGAGCATTTCTTCAGTGTTGTGAGGCCAGTGTACCACCATTTCACCCAAATTGAAAAAGGGGCCTCCCCCTTGATGGCCAGGCGCCTTGGAATCTAAAGCAAACTAGGAATATACCCAGCCTCCTAAATGCCTGAGTCTGAAAAGTGAGCATCACTACGGAGCAGGTCATTCAGAGAAGCTGGAACATAAGGGGCCTTTGGGAGTCCTTGAGGAATTGCAGATAATCTATATGTTCCAAAAGACTCTGGCAGAATACAAGCCTTCAGATATTAAAATAATGTTGTACCATACAAGCTCCTTGAATTAAAGACAGGTCTACATTTGTAATTTCCTTGAACCCAGGAGTGAATTACTCTGGATTTATGGAAGCTTCCTTCTACTCACAGATTAATTTAGTCACTAAAAGACCTACTTTACAAATGCCTCTCCTATAACACTCCCTTGCAGTTCCAAATGGTCTCTTCTATTATTAACACTATACTCTATAAAATGAAAGCATAAAAGGTTTTCAGAAAAAGAAAAACAATAAACTTCACTCTTTGCCCATAAAAATGGACAGAAAGTTCCACTCAAGAGCCCCAGACTGCCCCAAACATATCAGGGATAATTGGTCTCTGAGTTAAAGCTGCTCTTTGATATTCCAGGGGCTAAAGTACTTACAATGTAAAAACTTTGTTCCACTCAGGGTTGAGGTTTTTGTAAATGGTATGTGTCTGAAGTCGGTCATTTCCCAACTCCAACAAGCAAAAGGGATCGCTCTTCCCTGCAAAGAGAACACAGAGACAAAGGAATCTCCTTGGTCAGAGGCAAGTGAATCTCAAAAGTGACAGAGGCAAAGTGAACAAAAGTCATGCACTTTTTTCCAATTATTATTATTTTTTTAAATTTTATATTGCAGTATAGTTGATTTACAATGCTGTGTTAGTTTCAGGTGTAGAGCAAAGTGATTCAGTTATACATATACCTGTATCTATTCTTTTTCAGATTCTTTTCCCATTTAGGTTATTACAGAATATTGAATAGAGTTCCCTGCACTATACAGTAGGTCCTTGTTGATTGTATATTTTACATATAGTAGTGTGTATATGTTAATCCCAAACTCCTAATTTATCCCTCGCCCCACCTTTCCCCTTTGGTAACCATAAATTTGTTTTCTAAACCTCTGAGTCTGTTTCTGTTTTGTAAATAAGTTCATTTGTATCATTTTTTAGATTCCACATATTGTTAACAATAAAATTGGGCTTGCTGATAGAGAATAGACTTGTGGTTGCCAAGGGGGAGGGGATGTGAGGGAGGGATGGATTGGGAGTTTGGGGTTAGCAGATGCAAACTATTAGATATAGAATGGATAAACAACAAAGTCCTACTGTATATTCAATACCCTGTGATAAACCATAATGGAAAAGAATATGAAAAAGAATGTGTATATATATATGTACAACCATCACTTTGCTGTACAGCAGAAATTAACACAGCACTGTAAATCAACTACACTTCAATTAAAAAAAAAAATTGTGCTTGCTAAAAGATTGAACGTGAGCCTCTCTTTTCAGCAAGCCGTGTAAGCCCTGTGTGGGAATTCGGGAGGTGGACAGACATATAGGTGTCAGCACACTTATTGGAGTGGGACTGACACACAACCCAGATGCAGCCTTGAGAGCAGTGGCAACACTGGTTTCACAAGAGCAGGTGTCAATGTGGCACGTGAGAGAGTCCAAGTTTGTGTTTTGTTTTAAAACAGAAGCACATCTCTGTTTCCTTCCTAAATTCTCTGAGCCAATATATTTTTTTTTTCTTTTTTTGGCCGCGTCAGGTCTTAGCTGCGGCACACGGGGTCTTCGTTGAGGCACGCGGGATCTTTCGTTGTGGCGCACAGGCTCTTCACTGTGGCACGCGGGCTTCTCTCTAGTTGCGGTGTGCGGGTTTTCTCCCTCTAGTTGTGGCGCTCGGGCTCCAGAGCGCGTGGGCTCTATAGTTTGCGGCACACGGGCTCTCTCGTTGAGCCGCACGAGCTCAGTAGTTGTGGCACGCGGGCTTAGTTGCCTCGCGGCATGTGGGATCCTAGTTCCCCGACCAGGGATTGAACCCGCATACCCTGCATTGAGAGGCGGCTTCTTTACCACTGGACCACCAGGGAAGTCCCTGAGTGAATATAGTTACTCGTTTACAACTGGAAGTCTATGATAACTTACATGCTTCTACAAGGTGATAAGAGAAATGAGAAAAAGTGTAACCATGGCTATTTAGGAGTTAAAACTCTGCTCTGGAGTGAGTGGCCACACACACATAGGATCTTATATATTTAGTAAATGGTGAGAATACACATGGGACATTTTTGGTGCTCAGACACATGCAGAAGTCTAATTTCATAAGGTTAAGTTCAAAGTTTTTATCTTAAAAAATAATGAAGCTTAACCTTTACTTCTCCCATCTCACCTCTTCTTCTTCCTCCCTACCTCACACAGCCTCCAAAAGAAAAAAATAAAAAGATTAGAAAATCCTGAATCCAAAGGGGGACACAGAAAGTTACCGCATAAGAAGTCTCTCCCCTTCTGTTGGGCTTGGCAGAGGGATCCAGAGTTGAAACCGTCAGGGTCTCTAACGTTCTCGGGACATGAACACATGGCCTACCTCTGCGCATACTGGCGCTTTACAAAGCGGTGTGTACTAAATTAATTGGGGGCAAAAGGACAGACGTGCCTCCAACAAATGGCCAAGGAATCCCAGACCAGGGCCTAACTCAGACAGTGCTCAGGCCACTTGACCTACTGGCCTACCATTCAGGTCACTGAACCTACATCTAATTCACTTAATAACCAGGAGCTCTGAAGTATTGCAAGTCATTAGAGAGACACATGTGCAGGAGCCAGCATGAAGATGATATTTCAAAACAGGAAGAAAAGAAGAGCAGCTGTATGGCTAAGAGTCAGTGTGAAACAGGAGATTCCATTCAACTGACTAGTGGCCTGGACACTTGGATGCCTGGCCAAAGCTTTTAAGTCAAGGCTATTATCTCAGTGGCCAGCAGACAGTGATCGAGCCATGGACACAGATGAATGCATTGGGGTCGTCACTTACAAACAATGGAAATGATCCCTGTCTAAATTTAGCAGAAAAGGAATTTATTAAAATAATAGCAAGCAGCTCTCAGGATCAGACCACAGATTGGAAAATCAGGCTGGAAAAATCACTAGAAACCAAAGAATGCTGAGGGATACTCAGGCACAGAATCTCAGTCAATCTCTCACCCTAGGAAAAGTCTGGCGTGGCCTCTGCTTCCCAGGAAAACTGGCCCCACCGACATTTCCAACCCCGGACCCTAAATGTAGCTGCTTCTAATATGAATTCTCCACTCCCGCTTCTTTGCCTCACTTGATGTAGATGTAAAGGGACTGCCCCTGCCTAGCAAATCCTCATGCCCTAACTTCCAGGGCTCAGAAAGGGAGTACATAGTGGCTTTCTACCACATGAAAGTGGCTCTGAGCCCTTCTCCAAAACATTCGATGAGAAGCACCCCAAACCTAGAAGGGGTTTCAGATGTTGGGCAGCCCAAATCAAACACACACACAAATCCATCTGCATCTGTAAAAAGTCTTGCTTCTTTAAGACATTTTACTCAGCCATAAAAACGTGAAATAATGCCATTTGCAGCAACATGGATGGACCTAGAGATTATCATACTAAGTGACCTAAGACAGAGAAAGACAAATATCACATGATATCACTTATTTGTGGAATCTACAAAAAAATGATACATTTCGTAATCTTCTTGTTTCTAGTTGTGGCCTTTTCTTTTCTGCCTAGATAAGTTCCTTTAGCATTTGTTGTAAAGCTGGCTAAAAAAAATTTGATACAAATGAACTTAGTTGCAACATATAAATAGACTCAGGGACATAGGAAACTTTGGTAACTTACGGTTACCAAAGGGGATGGAGGTGGGGAGATAAATTCGGAATTTGGCATTAACACACTACTATATAAAACAGATAAACAACAAGGACCTACTGGATAGCACAGAAACTATATTCAATATCTTGTAATAACCTATAATGGAAAAGAATCTGATTCATATGCATATAACTGAATCACTCTGCTGTGCACTTGAAACTAACACAACACTGTAAATTCACTACACTTCATTTTTTTTCAAAAGGCAGTTTAACTCTGGGACTGTGTCTCACGGGGCACAGGGTAGGGGTTGGGTGACAGTGCAGAAGGTCATGACATCTCTCGAGTAACATGAAAAGAACATGAACATGAAAGAACACATATGTTCTCAGCTTCATACTCAGGTAGAAATGCTCAGCTCCCCAACCCAAGCTGAAACCGCTACTTAACCGTTTGTCAGACTGTTAGGAGGTGACACTGACATGACATCCCACCAGCACTGGCTCGGGGGGAACCGTCTGAGACTTGTAATGAAAGCCCGGGGGTTCCTCCACAGCGACGTGGAGAGGGTCCGGGCCTGTGCCTGCACAGGTGCGCTGAGCCCTGCCCACCCCCCGTCTCTCCAGCACACTCCTCCGCTATCCCAGCTAAGAAGGAACAGCCTTCCTTCCAGGAACTGGGAACTTCAGTTGTGTGTCTCCAAGGAACACACTGCGCCGACTCTCTGAAGATAATTCCTTCAAAGCTCATTAAAATGCTGCATTTATTGATATTACAGTGTAAACAGGCAGAGAGGAGGAAGAAGAAGCGAAGACATTAACACATTTATAGAGTAATGTATATACACTTTAGGATTGATCTCTTGCCCTTCAAAGATTCCAGATAGACAGGGACTTTCAAAAAAATTTAAATCATGAGTATTTTTATCCAATCATGATAAAACGATCTCCCATCACAAATGTTTCCCAAGAGTACCAAGCAAACAGTACCAGACAAAGTGACATATATACACTTGGGTCTGCACTTTTGCTCTTTGCTCCACCTGTTTGTACAGGTAAAACATCTAGACCACCTCTTCTACATCCAGATGCCGTGTCACCTTGACACGGCTATACCACTAGCGATTCAGATTCACGGTCGGGTGGTGTTTTAGCGCCTTGCTCTCAATAGCCTTTGCTATTTTTGAAGAGCACGTTAAAATTCATTTGTATTCCTTGAATGGCAAGTGGAGGTTCCTCGTTTAAATAATTTTACCTTTATATTAGTTACAGAAGTTGAATGACAAGCAATAAAAGTATTTTAGAGGTCAAATCATTCATCCAATAAATATTTATTAAGCGCCCATTCTGCTCTTGGCACTGAACCAGGCCGGCCCCAATGTACACAGACCACCAAGTCATCACCTTCAAGGAACTCTCATAATAATCATGCTTTTCAGCAAATGTCACCTTTCCAGTGAAAACTTCGCTCACACCCTCTGCCAGAGGACTAAGCTGTTCCCCTCTGTGATCTCCAACTGTATATTTTCCTTGCCCGTTTTCAACTGCACACCTGTACATCTCTGTTCTGTATTTAGCCCTGTATTTCATTTAAGGGGCCCAATGCAGGCACAACCAAGGTATGCGTGCCCCTCTCATGCCCTTGAAGAGTGTCCTGGCCCAGTGACAGAAGGCAGTAGGGGACTTCCGGCTCTGGTGATGGGTGTGGGCTGGAGGGAGCCAGGCTCCTCCCACTCTGTGCAGAAAACGATGCTTCATGCAGGTTCTCCTTTAATCTTCGCGTCCATTCTATGGGGTAAAGTATGTCTGTGCCACTTTGCAGATGAGGAAACTAAAGTTCAGAGACATTTAATATGGTTGGTTAAAGTCCAGAAAGATTTCACAGTGGAGGTGAATTCTAAGCAAGGTTTAGGAGGAGGCTGATTTGGTTAAAAGAAATGGGTGGGTCCTTGCTGAGGAGATAGGGACAGATCGGAGCCTAACATTCATTAAGTAGATAGATAGATAGATAGATAGATAGATAGATAGATAGATAGATAGATAGATAGAGATAGAGATACATATATATGCATACGTACAGCTAAATAGGGGTGATCAGGAAATATAAGATATGGGTGGATAAAGGAAGAGCCTGGCTGGAAGCCTGGAAGGCCATGACTGGTGCTTTTTTTTAAAAATTTCATTTCTTTTTACTTATCAAGCAGCCAGGAGCCACCAAAGACTGTCAACACAAGGGGCAAGAATTTCTAGAGGAAGGTAATTCCTGAAGCTAACTGTGGAGCGTTATAGCTCAGGCTAGGGGCGGATGTGGGAGTGGGGACAACAGCCATTCCAGACTTCATTTCCAAAATCTCTCCCTTCAATTCTTGTCCCCAACCGTTTGTTGATAAACATTACTTTTGCATATTGGAGCCAATTCTAGTGTTCATCCTGAAAATCTGTGTTCTCTGACAACTTATCCCACACCATCCATGCTGATCTATCTCCTATTCCCTAACCTTTATCAAGTCGGCGTGTCTGGGCCCCACCCCTGACCAGCACACAGAGGTACGGGGCTCAGTCATGCTTCCTAACTCTGCGTGTGGAATGGCTTCTCCCTGCAATGCTCTCCCAAGCCCTGCTCCTCTACAAAAAAAAAAAAAAAAGAAAAAAAAGGACCAACTAACCTCTGAGGCCTAGTTCAAGATGCATCATCTGCATGGAACTTTCTCTGCTACCTTAAACTCCAGGGAGCTCCCCACTCAATCTCCTATGATCATTAGTTTGGGTATCATAATGCCACATGTATGATATGCTTGCTCCTCCCTTCAACAAATAATTTATGGTTTCCTAAAATGTGGAAAGTACTGTGCTGGGCTGTGAGACGGATTTTAAAGAAAGAGAAAACACTGATCTCTATTCCTTCCGGACCTAACTTTCAAGTATCTCTTGCCTTCCTGAGTGGGTTGCAAGCATCTCTAATCCAAACAATGGCCTCGGTGGCATCCTGCAGATGAGGACGGATCGCTTCACCGTGGCAGACGTCCAGAGCTGGGGACAGACAGGTCTCACTTAGGACTGTGAGGTCCGCAAAGGAAGAGAACACTATTGCTGAAATGTTTTTTAACTAAATTTCTGATGTTGTAATATTCTAGCACAAATAGAACAAGAAGTGATGACATGAGAATTTTTCCTTCTTCTAATTCCATTCCCCTGTCACCACTCAAGCTCCATAAAGCACCATCATCCACTGAATTTGCCTAACATCTCCCCATTTTCACTCTTGCACCCCCAAAATCCTTGCTCTTCGCAGCCACCAGAATAAACTTGTATTTAAGTTCATATCGGATCATATCAGTTCCCTACTTAAAAAGGTCTCTAATTTCTTCACCTGGACCCCATGTTCCTATATAATCCAGTCCCACCTAATACAATAGCCTCCTGGCCCCTGAGGGTCCCCTTGCTCTGTTCTCCAGTTTCACTTGCTTTTCTGCATGTCTTGGGAAAGCCCTGCAGGCTTTGGAACATGCTGTTCCCTCATTTGAAAACTGCTTTTCCTTCAGCTCTATTGTGCTAACTCCTTATGCCTGACACCTCAGCTAAAACATCACTTCCTGCAGGAACACCAGTCAGGTGTCCCTTTAATGAACCTTGACACCTGTTCTTGACCTTGACAGTATCATTGTCATTAGATGTCACTGGTTTAGCAGTCACTCCATGTGAAGGCAGGGACCAATTCCTCTCCCCCACCCTGTCACCAGGACCCACCACTGGCTCACACACAGAGGAGGTATACTGGCTGAGTAAATTAAGATCTTACTAAGAAGCCAGCCAGTAAGATCAGCTGTTAATCAATGAACTGAACTCATTCACTCACAAGGTACCAGTAAGCTACAAACTGCTAAATCTTCGATAAACTCCCAAACTTTACATCAACTAGAGTTCATGTTCCTTGGCAGACTGCTAAAGCAGATGGCCTGCCAAGGCAGATTTGTATCGTTTTTTACGTGTTTTTGAAAAGTTGGTCTTGATTTGGGCTCATCTAGCCATGAGGTTCTCATGAAAATTAAGAGCACTAAATCACTATGGCTGAGCTTCCTAGAAATTCAATTACAGTCAACCCTTGAAAATGGGGCATCTTTAAGAGGGGACGTATTGCTACGAATATAGCTTCAAACAGCAGACAAATGAAAACAAACTAGAAAATGGACATGTGACTTAAAATTCCCAACGAACAACAACCATAGGACTATTTTATTTCTCTTTTGATACAGGCAGTCTTATGTTTCAAAAGAACCCAAAACAACAGAAAACAAAGCTAGTGTTATAATTTATAGAAACTACACAAACGTCAGTATTACACCATATGGCTGGAATATTTCTATGCTATAATATTGGTATCTAACTGCAGTATTTTGGTCAACAGTTTCTCAAAACAGCACTTTTATATACAACAAAAAATTGATGAGCTCATAAAAGCATTTTATATCGATAAAACTATTATCCATATTATCAAAATGTGAATACAAGCACTAAACTGGTTTAAGTATGAGAATTTTCCTACCATGAAGCATGTTTTTTCTTCACTTTTATCAGGCAATAGAAACAGAAACAAAAAGAAACAAGCATCATAGAGTGGTAACTATAGATTTCTAAAAGTGGTTGAAAAGCTAAAAGTGATTAGCAACACTGATATTTCCAACATTATTTAAAATTAGAGAAATCATAAACAAAATACCAAGAAGACAATAACCTGTGAAATTCCCCAGGTCAACTATACTCTAAAAAAATAAATCTAATAAAGAATGGGAATAGCATTTATTGAGCATGTAATATGTGTCAGGTATGCTCATTTAGGTTTTGATTTAACTCTCAAAATATCCATGAGAAGCTGGAGGCTTAAGTGGACCCAAGGCTGGTATGTGGTAGAACCAAGATTTACACATCTGTTTCTATACAACTTCTATACCATAATACATGGGGATTAAAATGAAAGGCAGCTACCATAAAAATGAAGAGCAAATAAAATGGGGAATAATTTTCATCTTCAGTGAATAAATTATTGAACTGAACATTAATTTACCCAAAGCATGAGTTTCGGTCTCTTGGAAAGGGATCGTGTACTTAATGAATGAATGGAGAACTTTACCAGTCATGGGAGAGCAACCCTGCGTGTGGAACAGAGCTCCTCCTAATGGCATTGCCAAGGAACCATTCAACTGAAAATGCCACCCAATTTTGAGCAAGGTCCTCACCCACATCAATGATACTCACTGCCCCCTAGAGGAGGAAGAGTGAAGTGATCACAAGCTCCCTACAGGTAGGTGTGTCTGATCTGTCGTAGATGCTCAATGAGCATTTCTTGAAGATCACTAGATCTACACACCAAGGTGACTTTTCTTAAATTAAGACAAACTCAAAAAGCATTTGGAAAACTACACTGGGCTCCCTGAAAAGAAGTATGGAGTTCTTGAATTAAATGTGTCTTTGTTCTCCTGCATCAGGCACTGTTATGGCCCCTGACATGCTTATTTATCACATAAGACTACTTTCCTGTAACCCATATTTTTTGCTTGAAAACATAGTCTTTTCCATTCCTCTGCAAAAGATTCTCTAATTACAAGATTCTGTTAATTTGGTAGTTGTCTTACTAACATTGGAAACAGAGAAAGGGTCCAAGTGACAATCTTACAGCCAAGAAATCAAAAAAATCCAGATATATTTGGAAAACTTTTGCGTTTTATGGGTGGGTTTTGTATGGCAAAAAGTAACAAAAAATCGCAATGATAAAAAAGACCCCTGGAGAACAGTAACTCCAAATTTTGAGGAAAGATGGTTATTTCCAGTTTTGTTCCTTCGTTGCCTCCTGATAATTCCCCAGCTTCTCATCATGACATACAGCGTATTATGACAGGAACATGAAAAATTAAGATAGGATTGTGCTACCAAAAGAAGGGCTATTGAGACCCATACCCTATGCTGTGTTGTTAGAACACTTACTATCATCCTATATGGAGGTAGGCTTGCAATGCTGTTCTCCTTGCTCTTTTGCCACTGCTGGCATGACGAGGTAAAGAAAACTCTCTTAAGCTTCTATCGCCCCTATTTTATGTCAGAATACTTAATGGCTAGGGTCATCTTGGTGGTGTTAACAGGGTGGAGGAATAAAGCGGAGGGAGGCTAAAGAAGAACCCATCCTGCCACTGGAAGATTCCTTAAGGAGAAGGGTGTTAATATATAAGAACTCTTTTAGAACAAAATTAATATATAGAAAGCTTAATTAGTAGGGAGGAAGATGTGTGAAACCCACATTTTGATTCTAAGAATATAAGAGAAGGGTCACTGACTAAGTGCTGAATTTTGGCAGGTGCGTTATGCAAATAGAGGTCGTGATGGTTTCAGTACTGATACACGGAAGGAGCCCCTCCGTCGTACAATTCTGGAAGCTTCCCCACAATATTCTATCAATTATAACAAGGCTATCCAGAACATTTCTCCGTGTACACGCTGAACACAGTAAATACTTTCCTACTCTTCACTGGTGGATCTCCCAATAGGTAAGATAAGCATTGCCATTTGTACTGAAATACAATTCTGATCAGAAAATATTTCAGTTCCCCAACTATTTTTCTGTTTACCTATTATCTACTTGATTACCTTTTTATAGCCTGTGAAACAAACTCTGCATTGTTTTTGTTTGTTTTTTATTGCTTTCTTCTCAAAACAGCTGAGTTCTAAGACTAGCAGCAGCTGAGTGAAGTATGTTGGTCTCATTAAACATTACAAACAGCTATGCTCACCTTGAGTTTCAAAGTACAATTTATCATCTGTTTTGTGAATCAAGGCTATGGCCTTGTTTACTACAGAAGAACTGACATCAGACAGGATAACCTATTACTTAAAAATTTTAGGTTACATTGGACACAAGGTGTTTGTGAGACAAATGCTTTAATAAAAATATCTGACAGGCTCTTCTATTAGAATAACTGTGTATGGCTATCCATATCTCATATTGGCTGTAGAGAACATTAAAATATCTTTCACCAATTTTAGAGGGATGGACTGCAAAAGAAGTTAATTACCTCCGATTCTTTAAAATAAGAAGTCTTCTCACTTACATACAAGCGTCAGATACACACACAAAAATGCCAAGCTATATATAAATTTAAATTTATTAATTCTAGAGTAGGTTCAATCACACAATAAAATAGCATATTTAGAAAAGAATGAATTAGTTTGAAAAAATAATAAATTATCTTTTCTACACATTAGAACACCGAAGCCTTTCTCTTTTATAAATATCTTAATATTGGTAACATATGTAGATTTAGGTTATTAATATCTTATAACATTTGGAAAGCTACACTAATTTTTTTCTTTATATAAAAAAGTTAAATGTTTAATTGCAAAGAAGTTCACCTTAGTGCATGTATATATATAATGTATATATATGATATATATTATTCCAATGTTCTAAAATGCTAGCAAAGTAATGAGGATTCAATTTCCCCCAAGTTTAATTTATTTTTATGGCTACATAATCATAACATCAATAACCACTCATGAGGAATATCCACCTAACTTTGATCCGATTAGCATAAGTGACTGATATTTTCTTTTTCTAATTGCTACTTGCAAAAATATAGATAACTTTAAAATTGGCAAACCACTGATCGCAGGGCTGCCAAGTGCTTTCATTTCTCCTCTAGGACAAAAGGTCCCTGCACTCTGCACACCGTAACCTTCACCTCCATATGGACCACTGCCAAGATCTGCTCCCATGGACTTTTGTTTTATCAGAGTCCCTGAATCTAACTTGAAGCATCAGTTATTATGGTTATTTGACATTGTTTTCAAGAAACAAATAATTACAGAAAAAAAAAAAAGAAACTATCAAGAAAAAAAGTAGGAAGGTTGGAAAGTTCCCTTTTGCACTGTCTAAAACGACCACCATTCTTTGAGAATGTGCCTGGTTATTCAGAGTAAATGCAGTTCTTTTTAATTTGCAGGAGTGAATATTTTGTTCTCTGAGCAAGTGCCATGAAACACTCAGTTATAAAAAGCAAGGCTGACTGGAAAATGCTGGGTATAAATAGTTACTTATTTCTTAAATGTTTCTGGCACTGGCAATGATTGAGTACCTCTTCTGATCCATGATCAAGTGAAGCTGGCATTTTTTTTTTTCTGCATATCAAGTGAATTGGTAACGATAATAACAGCAATAATGTATGAGTCGCCACTGTATGATATGATCGTTAACATCTCGGAGGCATTAATTACATCTCTACTGCTACCTCACAGCAACCTGAATCCACTTCTTTTTTCACATAGAAAAGTTACTTTACAACTCTCTGGATTAGGTCCACTTTGTTGCCCTAAAGCAACACCTTGGTTTGGAACAGACTGGATGAGCCTACCAACCTATAAAGACCATTAGACTGTGAAATTTGATTCTAAGAATAAAGATCGATATGGTCTAAAGACATGTTTGGCTAATGACAAGGATCTTTGCTTCAATTCAGAAGAGTGATGATTTTCTCGTAAATAATACAGAGATAGTAAAACACCAGGGCATTTAGCTAAATCGCTTAGCATTATTTGGTTTCTAACCACTGCTTTTTGTTAATGGAATCCTCAGGTACTCACCACCTTCATCCACTCCAAAACTATCTACTGAATATCTTGAATATAAAGAAAATGACAAAAGGGTAGCATTTTGCCCCAAAATTATTCTTCTGAAAAGTGGGTTTTGCCTTATCGTCTGATCTTTATAAAAACTTCCATTTTCCAGGTTTCTCTCCTATACACTTTAATAGTCAAAGTACTCTTTGGAGAATTCACATTGGCCTGAAACAACCTCCATCAATCCTAGTTTTGGGGGTGCTTTATGGAAGTCACCTGATAGGAAGCATAAAATAAGGTAAGTTTTTTAAAAGTATTTCCACATATGGATGTAGTTGTACACAAGCCTTTTAAAAAAATGTTTAATGCATTTCAATTAGTTCCTGGCAAACACAAAATATACAACTACAGAAAGAATATTTGAAAATACTGCTTGAAAGCATAAATGAGTTCTTGGGGCCTGAGACAACGTTTACTGAGACATCAACAATCACAGATTCAAACAGTGTTGTATCTAAACACTGAGATGAAAGTAAAACACAATTTGCTCTGGAAAACTGGTCGATAACTCTACATGTGCTTTAGTGATGACAAAACTACTTCTGTCAAAGGCACATGAAACGTCTGAATTAAGCGTTTTCATAAACTGTAAGTTTCAAAAGGAAAATTTCTAAATCAATCTAAGACTATATAAACATTTGCAAGTAAACTGATGAATATTACAAGTCATTACTGAAGTATTTCATCCACAACCCTGAGAATTAATATATTCATATTGCTGAAAAAGCATTTTTGGATATACTCACTGGGCATTTCCTTAAAATTGAGATCACCTTATTTGGGGGGGCTTATAGAGTAGTGATTTCCATTGGTTCATTTTTTGAAGGAGGGTGGGGAGAACTCTTTTTTTAAAACTAAGTTCATATATCCCATCATTTTTGTAATATAAAGTGCTTCTAATTAACATTCTCGTTTCCAGAGTTTGAGCTACCTCAAACTCAGAAGTTCAGAGGTTACACAAATACAGAGAGTAGACCACATTCTAAAATTATGATATAACAACAACAACAAAAATGCACTACTGCATTAATAGATAGATCCATGTTGTATAATAGCCTTCATATTCATCAATTTACTTGGTAAATAGCATCTGTCATATAGGTGCTTAAATTGTTAGTCAGTACAAGGGGGTAATTCAGCAATGAGGCAATGAGTGGAGATCAGGCATCCTCTGATCATACACTGGAACGTTTGGATTACTCTCCTCATAGTCAAGCATAATTCAGCACAAAGCATGTCAGTTCCAGCCTCTGTCTATAAGTTCCAGGTAGTGAAACACCAAGAGAAATTTTGTATAAAACAATGGCAGTGGCAAAGTGGTTCCATGGCCAAGACTTTGGTTACTGTTACAGAGAAGTGCCAGCCAGCCAGATTTAGGACCCTGTGAAGAATAAAACACTGTCTGCACACAGCACTGCAAGAGAAAAGGCAAGAAGTCAAATCTGTCTTCTGAGGTCCTATAGAAAAGCTTCATCAAACATTTAACAAATAAAGAAGTCATGACACGAATCAACCACAAATATCTTTGAAAGCTAAATGGACTAGCACATTATCTAATCGTAGTAAAATTACTTGAAAAAGATAATTTTGCAAAAAATGTGAAGTGAGAGAACTTGTTGTCTGCACCTTTTTTTCTTCTGTGACTCTGTCTGAAAGAGTATGATTGCTCTGTACATGCTTCTACTTAGTAAAACATTTCACTCTGCCACCGGATCATTTCAAAGCAGGAAATAAATAAAAATGAATAAAAAGATGAAACTTTTCTATACCTGAGAAATCTGCTGCTAAGAGATCTACCGCCTTTAAAACCTTCACTTGTAAAATGCCGACGTCCTTCATATTTTTCAGGGAGTTCTGTAAACACTGGGGGGAGAAAAGTAGATCAGAAATGAACATAGCTTTCTGATATACTGTTTAATGCCAAAAAGTCCCTATAGGAAGTACCTTCTAGATTTATCATCATCTATCTCATGCAATGCTAAGAAAAGTTCCAATGCGCATTGCATCAGTCAACAGGAAACTTAGGCATTTGCAGCAACCAGATTAAAAGTGACTGAGAATTAATTAACTCCCCTTTCAAAATAAACAAATTACAAAGCACATGCAATCTACTTTTAACATCACCCCCTGGTGACAGTACAGACATCCCACCGGGAAAATGGGTGTAGAACTACATTCATTCTCTTTTCCCCCTTTCTCTTCAATGAAACTTTTAAATCACCCGAAAAGGCAACATTATTCTGACCTAGTTAGAACAAACTTTATGGATATCAGAGGACTAAACTTGGACTCTTCGTAGACACTTATTACTACCAGAAAGAGAGTAGGGATGGAAATGGAATGAATTTTCTAGTCCATGTTACATCCAGCTTATTAGAGACTGAGCATCTAGTTCTGCTCTGTAATCACATTTACTTTCATTCTTAGTTTGCATGTGCCAAAGCTCTAATATATCTACTGATAATTCTTAAGCATGTATAGAAATATTTAGATGTCTACGCACATTGCATTCTTTAGAAATTGTGCATGAGATAAGAGATAAGCAAATAAATGCTCTTTGCATGCCTCCAAAACACATTTGCTGAAAAAGATGCTGCTTTCAAACCTTTGGATATAGTATTTCCGTCATCATTAGATAACTAAAAACCTGTGATAAGTGGACCCCAGGGATTTATGGAAGGGTAGTAAAATCCTTGTTATTTAGGCATTTCAGGAAAGAATAACAAAAGCTTAATAATAGCTAAGGTTTGCCTAAGGTAAACCTTAGGAAGCACCATTCCTAAGAACTTTTGGAAGTTGTTTCTTCAAACAGTATTTTCAATCTTAAAAAAAACAAACAGAAAATACTAGTGTTTAAGCTAAGATGGAAACATCTGAAATAAAGTACTTTCATAATTTAGAGGCAAAATGCCTTTGAAGATTACCTATTCTTAAAACCTAAAAAACAAATCCAGGAGTCTGGAACTTGTGTCTTGTAACACAGTATCTTTCCCTCTAGCATGCTGGTCAGCTCGTTAGCTACAAAAAAAACCAAAACAAAACAAAACACTTGACATTTTTATTTTGATTACTGGCTTTTCAAATCTCTTTTCAATGAGTACTCCTCGAATCCTGAGACATTATTCAAAGCAGTCATTATGATCTTACCTAATGTCACCTTATAAATGCATGACACTCCTCATGAATTTGGTAAATTGTGCAATTTATCCATGGGAAAGTTTGGGGAAGTGTTTTATTTTCATTTGCTTAACTAAAGTCATCAAAGAGAATATTAAAAGTGGATTTTGTCAAAACTTCTTTAGAGTACTTCAAACTTGCATGCAGAATCTTGTGTTGTCATTAAGATGTGTGGCTAGGCTTTGTACTCCTGAAGATAAAGGATTATTCAATTAATCAATACGCCTGCACAGTGAAGGAGTCTGGAGGCACTGAAGTTTATGCTGAGAATAATATTCCCATTAAATAGGGATTCATCTTTGCTTCACTTCCATGCCACTTTCCTAAAACATGCCTTTCGTGTGTGTGGCAATAAAATAAATGCATTGATTTACAAAGAAGATGGAATAAAACGAGTATGCAAATAAAGACACCTAGAAAGCCAGGGCACAAAAAATAATGACGAGAACAAAGCCATTTGATTTAAAAATGCTGAGTGGACTTTTAAGCAAATTGCAACTACTTAGGCAAAAATCACAAACTGCTCTTATTCAGGGTAGTATGGAATAAGTCTTTCGTGCCTGTCTACAGCTTGGCTTTGCTTTATGAGACACAAGCCCTTTCTCACTTGACCTTAAGAGGTTCTAGAAAAGTATCTACAACATGGCAAACATTAATATTTGGTTTTAAAAAAAGCGACTTTTGTGAACGTATATTAAAATTCCTAAAAATGATACAAATGAACTTACAATACAGAAACAGACTCACAGACTTGGAAAACAAACTTACGGTTACCAAAGGGGAAATGTGGTGGGGAGGAATAAATTAGGATTTGGGGATTAACATATACACACTACTATATATAAAATAGAAAATCAACAAGGACCTACTATATAGCACAGGGAACTATACTCAATATTCTGTAGTAACCTATATGGGAAAAGAATCTGAAAAAGAATGGATATATGTATATGTATAACTGAATCACTTAGCTGTACACCTAAAACTAACACAACATTGCAAATCAACTATATTCCAAAATAAAAATTAAAAAAATAAAATAAAATTCCTATTTACATATACAGACATGCTAAACAACCTTTTGCCCCCTTGAGGATTTCAATTTTCTCCAAAGAGATCCAGGATACTAAAAAATCAAATACCTTTTTTTTGGCTTTTAAAATAGGAAGGCAAACCCTAATCTACTGTCACCTTCTCACTAATGCATTAACCTCTAGGGCTGATGTCTTGTTTTACGAGACATACCATTAAACTTTGGACAAAGATCTCTTTGGAGGCAGTTTTTCAATTCATAGACTTTGTTTCAACTTACAAGTGGGGGTGAGTGCGGGGGTCAGGAGGGGGTGTAACAAGGCAAAGCACTCACGAATCGCTGGGCGATCTGCTTTCTCTCGCTGGGATCTGCCAAGGGGCACACACACAGATCTGAGATGGAGACTCCTGCACAGGGCGTGAGGGTGACCAGCATCCGGAGCGTCCCCAGGCAGCTCTCCAGCGGCAGCTCCAGGCAGTTGGCTTGCTTCAGTGGGAGGGCTGAGATATCCACTTTACACCTGGAAAAGTTGCAGGAATCAGAGACAGAAAAGCCATTAACGTGTGGCAGCTGCTGAACCTCCAAAGCACCTGATTTTCATTTCATCCTCCCCATGAAACCTCACGCTGCCTGGGCAAGGGCTGGTTGAGTGGTGAAGGTTGCAAGGGCTCTCCTGGCTGCTAACACTCCATCCCAGCCTAACACACCCTGAATGAAGGAGAGAAAGAGATCAAGAAAAACAAAGAAAAGGCAGCATGGAGAAAGTGGCAAATGAACCGAGAAGCAGCAGATCTTTGACAAATAAGGTCTGCAGAAAAACGATGAGATCAAGAACTAGGAAGAAAAGAGTTTCAAAGTTTCAACACTATGGATGCCGGCTCTAGAAGGCTGCTCTGGGCTGCTCTTGGCTGGTCTTCTACCAGCAAAGAGAATAAGAGACATTGGTTCAAAAAAAGAAGAAAAGATAGGAGCTGTGCAAGCGGGAGAGGGTTAATGGAGAAACCATTTTCTTCTAGATTAATGCCGACTGGCGAGTTTTTATTTAAAGAAATGTGTTAAGGTGTTTTCCTAATAGGCATAGCTCCACAGGATTTCCCCAGGTGGGCTTCTGTTAGACAAATGGAGCGTGAAGTGCTACTGATTGATCCCATTTCGGCAGCACTGCCAGAAAAGGCTGCACCCATCTGCTATCAATTGCATGTTTTCCGCCTCTTAACAGTCAATGTTCTGGCGATGTTGAAAACCTCAAACGCATTTAAATACAGAAGCAAACACCCATAAGGGGGGGCTGAGGTGCTAAGCCATTTATTTGCTTTAACACGAAAAGTCTGGGATTGCCTGGACCACATTTGCTTTGTTTATGTGCAGGTAGGTGAGGTAGGCAGGGCTGAGTAGAGTGAGGGAGGGTAGTGTGTGGTTTTCATTCTCATTTGCCATCTCTAGTTTTTGAATAAGATGACTATTCAAGACGTTATTAAAAAATGGAAGCACGGCCTCAGAATGTCTGACAGGAATGGATTCTTACCCTTAATCATCAATGGACTTTGTAAGTTTGCAGATAATAGGAAATAGGTAAACTTTATATATAAAGCAACGACAATTTTGAGCCACATGGATATGGAAAAAGTTCCAGTTTAATAAATTTAAAAGAAAGCTTGCAATCCCTTCCCCCAGAAATATCAATATTAAAGGTCTATACCAGCTTTTACCACAGAATAGAATTAATAGTGATATGTACCTATAAAATTAAACGTATGTGGGTATTTACTTCCTAATTACCAAAAGCGATTCCAGTTACTAGAAGAGGTGGCAATTAGAGCTTTTGCATGAAATAAATTCATCATTTCTACTGGAAACACGTTAAAATATATATATATATATATATATATATATTAAATAACCCTCTAGGATTTGAATCAAAACAATTTTTTTTTCTGTACAATAAGGGATATTTCAAAGTTAAAGTTCACTACTGTGAAAAGAGGGGTTAGTAAATATTTTTATTTCATGAGCAAGTATGTAAATGGGGAATTAATTTTGCTTGGAAAGAAAGAAATGTCAAGTGCTTTAACTGTGCCATTTCTACAAAACTAAGTACCCGCAAATTCTGAACAAGTATAGCAGTAGTTCACCTGCTTAGGAACACTTTGCTAAGCATTATTTTCCACTGTTATGTACACTTTCATTTCATAAACCTCTTTCTTACGGAAAGATGAATGATCCGAATTTGTAAGACTTTTCTCTGGTGGTCATCTTCATTAGTCCAAAGTAGCAATAACCTATTTATGACACATTCATTTTAATATCATTAATAATGGCATTTTTGTCCTTTGAAGTTTACCTTTTTGTTGTGGTGGTGGTTTTATTTATCTTCTGAACAAAGGAAAAGTTACAGGCTCTCTGAGAGCAAATAATATTTGGGAGTCAAAAATGATGTATAATGAGGCAATAATAATTTTTTTCTTGGATAGTTCAAAACGGACCTGACAGTAATTCTAAAAAGTCATCTAAAAAGACTGTAAGCAATATTAGCATATTTACAATAACTTTGCACACTCTCTTCCTGACTGTCTAAAGGCACAGCTTACTTGAACAGAGCAGTATATTAATTTAAACAAGTGTGAATCACATCCCAGATGAAATGCAAACTAAATATTGAATTTTGTCTCAGAAATTACACATTTTCACAAACTTTTCAGTCATTTCTGCCCACTGTGAAACTTTTCCACCTATCTCAGTTTTAAAGATTATTTCGATAACGAAGAAAGAAACCCTGCACAGAACATAGCCTTGCCTATTTCAGATAAAAGAGCCCCATAAACACCAGATGGGGGATTTCAGGACAAACTTAATGGATTCTACGTTCCCAGTTAACTAATGAGTGAATTCAATCAAATACTTACTTTTACTTTCTTAGTGACTTGAAAGAGCAAATTAAATTGATACATAGGCATCAGGTCAATCAAAATTAAACCTTGATCCTTCTGCACATAGATTATGACCCAGTTTCTTAGGGTCCCTGCCCCATCATATGAATTAATTGATTCTTAAAACACTGATGTCTTTAGTCTTATGAATTAATGTAAAGCTACCTTCTCCCTAGTGTTAACCACCCGCTCTAAGGATGACGTTCTATAAACTTTCTAGAACTGAACTGCTCTATCCACCTGGCTTCCCCATTCATTTTCACATTCTGGAAGAAAGAAGGAAAGACGGGAGTAAGAAGAAATGAATCTCATACAAAACCCTTTCCTCCAGGCCTCCCATTTTTCTCTGTTTCAATCTCAGTCCCCACGGCTTCAGCTCATCCTCACATCTGAAGGAGAACCAGAATGTTCGGGAGGTTAGCCAGAGGCTGAAGAAATATTTACATTAACCCCAAGCTAGGAACTAGCTTGTATGATCAGCAAAAGCAGTAGAAGAAAAAAAAAAAAAATGTAAGGACTTTTCTTCCAGAATTTCAGAATACTTTTACCACAAGACTCATTGAATCTTCTAAAGAAAGGTTAAGTATCATGTAAACTAAATGGCTTTCTTTAGGCTCAAGTAAAGATAAATCCTCTAAAATCTTTAAGATATAATCATTCTGAAATATATTCATCAAAGACATGTTTAATATAAAAAATCTTGAAAGGAGACTCTGGGCTGCTTCCTTAATTTTCTATAGGGTACCAGATTCTACCCTGAGAAAGTACTAAATGATTTGGTCAGTCTCTTCATTCTTTCTCGTTGCTACTGAAGCACTACAGAATCTGCTGTTCTTTCCCAAGGCTTTCTGTTAACTGTTTAGTTACCAGTTCCGGGAAAAGTGCAGGGTTGGCCCCTAAGAATGCCTAGGAGAAGAGATCCAGCCCAGCTTCCTGGGCAAATCAAAACTCTTCCTCCTCCTCCCTTCCTTCTCATTCTTATAAACAATACTTGCTCACTCATTGATTCCAGAATTTTACAGGTGTTGTTATATATTCTCTTTCTCTTCCATTTTGTATCCCCTAAGTTTCTTCCCAAACTCTACCCAAATGGCAACCTTATATGAGCACTGATGAAAACTGAGCTTACTACTATGGATGCAAATTTTCTTTGAAAAATAAACTCAGTTTTCAGATATGTGGTTTAAAAGGCTCTCATAATGAATGTTCCAATTATCATTAAAAATCACACCAACATTAATAAGTGATAGGCACTAAGACCATTTTTTCTGTGAAGGGCAAGACAGTAAATATATTTTTAGTTTGTTGGCCACCTGGTCTCTGTTGCAACTACTCAACTCTCTTCTTGTAGCATGAAAGCAGTAATAGACAATGTACACAAATGAACAAGACTGTTTTCCAATAAAACTTTATTCAAAAACAAGCAGCCATCTGCATTTGGCCCATGGGCCCTAGTTTGCTGACCCCTAACCTAGAGAAATGCCAATCATTCAGCTGTGGTGAATTATAGAGATGGAAGTATTTAAAAATTTTTTCCCAGGTTGGTAGCTGACAGTACAAACACACTGATAAAGGTATCAAGAGATACTGACCTAAGAACAATTTAAAAGAAAAAATAACTTTTAACTCACCATAGCCCACGAGACTCTGGCCGACATATCTAAAGACATGTTTGTTAACAAAAACCGATAAAGCAATAAAACTTATAAAACTGTTCTTCTATCTGAGGAAACAATGTGGAAAACACGTGCTCAGGGCATCCATGTAAAACACATGAGTAATGAGCACTAGCAAATTAGGTCTATTCCCGTGGCATCATGTGTGACTCCACAGGCAAGGGGAGTGACCACATTTGGGCCATCATTCAGCAGGTGCTACACGCTGGCCCTTAGGTGACCAGGAAATCCTCATTCCAAAGTCAGAACTTAGACCATTCAGTCCAAAAGAGCTCCACTACGAAAACAAGCTTTGCATTAGGAACATAAAGTAGCAGAGCACTAATGCATCTGTGTCTAGCCAGGAGCCACTGTTGTTCATCTGCAGCTCATGGAATCCGATGGTTTTGTGACCTCACTTCTGCCTTCCTCTCTAGTTTGATCGCATGACATCACCCACCCTTCTCATCCCTTTCAAGTTTCTCAGAATGTGTTCTCCCTCCTCTCTAAGTCTTTGTCCATGTGGTCCCATCTTCCTGGAAAGTTCTTCCTCCTTGTCAGGCTAACCACCACTCATGTTACAGGTCTCAGTTTAGACTCTCTTCTTCCAGGAAGCTGCCCTTCCACCCCCAAGACGCTGCCCACAACCTAATGCCTGAGGACAGAATCCACCTCCGAACCCCCAGCACTTGGCAGGATGTCTGATACACGACATGCTCTACATTTGTTCAATAAAATGAATGAACAAACAAATGCATCCCAGTGGCAAAATAAAATTCCAAGTCAAAAGCTCCAAATTATAAAGTCAGTGTTTTTTTGGTTAACCAACTAAATATTCTGTAGTGTCTATTTCCTCCCCTACCTAAAGAAAGGGAAATAAATATATGTACTAGGTGCCTCCCAGATTGAAAGGCCTGTAGTTCTATTCACCTGGAGGAAACAAGGACTAAATTACTTTTTTTTTTTTTTTTCCTCTGCAAGCTTTTTTTTTTCTCTGCATATATTAAAGCCAGCCCCTCTGGCCCACAGGCAGTTAATGTGCTGATTTAGCGTTGTTTCTGACCTCCTGTTTCTGTCTTTCTCCATTAATCCCACCGCATTTTAATGTTTTAATTCCAACACATAATTTTACCATATCAGTCAGCCAAACCTGCTTAAGTTCCACTTGCCATGATAGCTTTTAACCTCTTATTCATTACCATAATTCTATGCTTTATATTATAGACTGGTCAGCTTTTCACTTAAATGCAAGGGGAAGAAAAGGGTGCTAGAGTTTTAAAAGCTGTACATCTCAGAGGCTAAGGAAGGGGGTGAACGGGAAGAAAATGGCGGCTGCGTCATGCCTGGTTGTAAGAGCAGATCAGCGACATGGGGTGCAGACTGTCCAAAGAAATCCTCTAGCCCTGATTCTCCTCTGCACCAGAGTCACCAGTAAACTGGTAGCACGTCAGAGTCACTTTCTGAGGCACCGCGTGGGGCTGAGGATTGGCTCTGAGGCAGCCCAGTTAAAATGAGCTTGTGCATTCTCATTCTCAAGTTTCCAAACTAAATTAAGTCTAGAATATTCTGTGACAAATTAATCTCCGGAATCACAGGGAAATGTAAAATATACTTTAAGAAAATGATACGATCACGTTGAAATGGCACAGGTTGACAAGGGGGTTAATCTGTATTTCTACTCTTGCCATTTTGTTTAAAAGTTGGGGCAGGTTATATTTAGCTTTATTTCTTACTCCTCCCTAAAAATTCTCTGTCTCTAGACCACTGATAGACTCAAAAGACTGGCTTTTTTTGGTCCATGAACAAACAGCTGAGTTAGTAGGCACCCTGGTCTGGGAGGGGTGTTGGATTTGCCCAAGCACCTTCATCTCACCAGCCCTGACTTCCTCAGGAGTTACCTGTGGCTCAGTGGAAGCCCACAGGTGCACCATGACACAAGGGATTTCAGAAAGTTCCCCGTGACTCAGGAGAGCCTGGGGGAGGCTGGCTACCGGGCAGGGGTGGGCCATGCCTGAACCATCACCAAGCTAGCAACCCACCAATGCCAACGTGATTTCTCTTCACATGACTGACCACTACTCCAGCTTTCTGTCCACAGCTACAAAACCCAGTATTGTTCAGGCTAATAGACACTGCTCAGATCTCCAGTCAACGAATGTCCTTCCCACCATGTCTTGGAAGACAGTCACGGCTCACTTCTACCAAAAAATTTAAAAAATGTCTCTCCTGTTTTGAAGAAACAAAAATATGCTGAATTTTAACTGGTGTTTCAGTTACTTAAATGACAGAATTTTAGTTGCAAATGTTGTGGGGATCTATAGTTACCATCCAGAAAAAAAATCTCAAAATTAATAGGAATAATAATAGCTACCAACAAGAGACATTGTTGCCAATTGCCATGATGACCTGCAAATTGGTGGAAAACCCCATTACACAAATAGAAAACCACAAGGAAAGTCACTGCCCAAGGTCACGCAGCTAGCAAACGCTGTGGTTACAAGCCAGCCCAGGAAGTACAACTCAAAGGCTGGTGTTCCTTCCCTCACATCAAACTGCCTGGCAGAGGACTTTCTTAGGCCATGCAGAACTTTAAATTACTAGCATCAAGGTGTTATCCAAACACAAAATATGAGACAGGTCTGAGGACAGTTATGACTCATTCAACATTGTCAAAGACGCTTCTCATGCAAAAAGGTATTTCCCAACAGTTGGGAGATAAAATAACTGAGCCTTAGAATTACAACAAAGAACAGGAAAACAGTAAGTGAACATTTTTAAATAAGAAGGAACAGTAAGTAACAGGTCTGTGATACGCATATGCCAGCACAATCTCTCTTTTAACTCTGACAAGTATGTATTTTAGGGTAAGTCTCACCCCACCTGGAAGTTCACTCAGGGTAATGCTGTGTAGCCAACTCCCAAGAGATACTTTTGTTATCTTTTGTACCTTAGGAGAGGAAAAAGGAAAAGGATACCAAAAAAAAAAAAAAAAAAATCCTTTAAAATCCATGAAAAGGAAGGACAGAATGACCACTGGGGCAGGTATACGTCTAAGTTACAAACAGGAAACAGCTCAAATAATAAATGAAGACCCAAATGACAAAACATGGCATAAGAGGGACATCTCCAATTATTCTTTGTGTCTGTAAAGAAACTTAACACTCATTTGGAAAAGCGTTTCCTATTATGTGAAGGAAACATAACAGCACAATGACATGCAGAATGAAAGGCCATTATTTTCTGCACCTACTAAAATAACACGCTGGCCATCCATCACTGGGGGCCCAAATTCCCACCATTCAGATAACGCTTTGGGACACAGAGTTCTCTGCATTTGTGCATTTACGTGACTTATTCCTGCTCTGCTGGCTAGCACAAAGTTTCTGATCCTCCTACCATGGGTGTTGGCAGGGCACTGGGGTGTCACGGTGGTGGCCAGGGTGGGAGACACTGGGAAGACTCTGAGGTGTCTCAGTTACCCCATGGTGTTGGGGGGTGGTGGTTGGGGGGAGACTAGTAAGGCATCTGACAGGCAAAATCTGTGAAATGATTGACCACAGGAAGACCTCTCTCCTGGACTGGAGAGTGTGACATGACCTAGTTTGGTACCCAAAAACACAAACCTGGCCCTGGAGATCTCCAAGGAAGCACGGCTACTACCTGCTAGAGCAGCACAGAGCTGGGGACGAGAGGGCTGTGCAAAGCAATGCAACCAGGGCCACGACACGTGCAGGGAAAAGCACCCATGTCTCAGTCCGTGGCAGTGCTGCTCTCCTAGCAGGTGTCTGGACATGTGTGCATGAGCTGTCAGTGTGTGTGTGTGTGTGTGTGTGTGTCTTCCACAGGATAACTGGGGAATGTTGCTGGCATCAGGTGGGTGAGAGCCAGGTTTATTAGGCACCTGGAACATGCCCGGCCGTCCCATGAGACAAGGTGCCTCTGCTGAGAAGCTTGGGCCTCCGAACTCCCACCTGTCTATCTCAGGAGGAGCCACTGAGGTGGGACAGGGTAACGGCAGCAAAAAGAGCTGACGTTCCGTGCACCAGGCTCCGCTAAGTGTTTTACACAGAAAAAGCACTGCATCAGGTATCGGGTTCGCTGGGGCTCATCCCATTTCTGCCCCTAAATTCCTTGCTGATGGAAAAATATGACTTCTCTGGGCCTCTGGACTTCCTCAACTATAAAATGAAGGCGTTCTACTGGATGAGTGTTTTCAATCTTTCATTTTCAGCAGTAAACTCTTCCCTCGAATGGAGCTCTACCAATGTAGAGCACAGGTAAAAGTGGAGATGCTCTGGCTTCAGGAGACCCCCGTTCTCCAAGGGTGACCCCAAGGCATCTCCCTGAACCCAGGGTTCCAGAGAACTTGGTTTGAAAAAGACCACAAACAGCTGTTGAGAGCCCTTTAAATGCTTCTACTTAGGATTGGTGGACAAATTGTATGTATATGGGCTGAACAAAAGGCAGTGGTTTGGTGGGAAAAACTTGGTCTTTGAAAACACAGAATCCTGACTCTCGCACTCGCTGCTCTGAAGTCTACAGCGAAGATGTCTGCAAACCTCTTGCACTCCATTTCCTCATCTATAAAACAAAAATAATACCGCGAACTTGCAGGGCTATCAGAAAGATCAGAGATGTATGCTTCCACCAGCATCTCCTTCATGCTTAAACTGGAGCAGCCACAGTGCAGGCACAATTGCATTTAACTATATTCTTACTACAATCCTATAAGAAAGCTATAGTACTTACAGTATTTTTCGTTATGTACGAGTGAGCCCATCAATTAAGTTGGGAAGGTCCAAAGTAAAGAAATAAAACAAATCTGGCCTCAATAGATTTCATTATGATTTGCCACAAAGTTCATCAAGGACACCGAAAAGTTTCCATCAATTTGGGACACCTAGCTTCACAGTGTTACTAAATTATATGGTATTTCACTAAGTAGCAAAACCCAAATCATAGGGTGCATTGGACATTTATACCAACATTTCCCAAAGAGTCTGAGATGGTATATTATCTTTCTTTAGAGAATTCCTGGCACATACAATTTTCTTCTGTTGTAATCAATACTAAATTAAAAAATTGAAAAAACTTTCCCCAGGTTAGGGTCCAGCTAACTTATGGCTCCTTGCGGGGTGGGGATATGAGGTTTTATTTTAAGCTCAAACAGATAAAGATATTCCCTCAGACCAGCCTCATGTAGACACATCTCCCACCGTTTAGAAAGCAGAGCAGACTCACGTGCCCAGACGTTCCTCGTGCTTTTTGCTGTCCTTTCCCCACACTTCAATGTCCAAAATGCCCATCCTGTCAGAGAAGTAGTGAAAGTCAAACTGTTCCTGCCACTGCGGATTTGCACTCTTACACAGTGTCTAGAAAACATGCAGTTATAATATTTATTTTCTTAAAATGGCATTCATTGCTACAGCAACTACACATTCATTTCATTTCTTAAACAGCAGGAGATCATAATTATGGTTACGATTGCTCTTATAAAGTTAAACTTTTCTTTTTGGAAACGAAAGGGACTTCAAGGTTTCGGGAATTGGCAAAACATCATACTCTTTTAGCTGACTCCCCAGATTCACTAATTTATCCACCAAATTTGGAGAAACACTGTTATCCCAAAAGAAACCGTAAATTTTATATATATAAAATACATACTTTTGATATATATATATTTATTATATAATATTTATTACACACACACAATAATGACTATTGAGATATGCTCTCTATACAATATCATATCTCAATAGACATTTTACAGTTGTTCTCTCTTACAAAAGATACTACTAATTGGTTAATCAAATGGAAGTAACATTTTTATTGGCACATCCATTCAGCGCTGGCGTAAGAACTATGTGAATTAACAGTCTGGGGTCTTAATTAACATCTGTCAGATGCATTACATGAGAAACCCGTAACCTGTAGGCCGCTGCCTATTTTTATATCCAAGTTTACTGAATCCAGTCACTAGAATGAGAGGAAGACTATGAAATTCCACTGCAGCCAAACCTAAAGGTTAACAAACGTGGTCTGAAAACTCCACAAGTGTTCCTGTGTTCTCCGAGAGTGATTTCAAATTGCTTGTGTGTTTGATTCATGGGCAGGACTTCCATTTTTGTTTCATTTACACAGAGATTCAATTTGTGAATAAAAAGTGAGCAAAAACGCAGGCCACTAAGAATCAGGACCTCAGGGCCAACTATTAAATCCTGGGGCCAAGTATCCCCGTGTGAGAAAACAGGGACTGCTCAGACCTCAGCTGCAGCCAACATCACGTAACATCGTTTACGCTGTTTTTCATCATCATTGGGCTTAAATATAGCAGATCACAGCATTTTGAAACCATGAAGAAAAAAAAAAACCTATTAGACCACAAATTAAGTGCAATATTCCCCAAGGGGGAACGTAGCAGATACTGGACTAATTCTACACTTCACCTTAGTCTAAAAGGGTACGTGTGCTTAGTGATGAATAATTTTTCTATAAATCCTTACCCTGACCCTGGATCGTTAAAGGAATCTTAGTGGAGAGCTTTGGTCATCCTGGATATACTCACTGTGAAGTACAGCCTAAAACTGCCTGGTTAAAATAATTATCTGTATATTTCTGCTGTAACTTGTCTTCAATTTTCTGCATTTCTTATAATAAACGATTCTTCAGTATGAGCTTCAATCCTCTACTCCTTGTGCTGGAGTAAATGACATTTCATATTTGATTTTGCACTGAAAATTGTGCAGCAGAGAAAACCTCTTGCCCCCCTAAATCATTTTCTAACTAGTCTGCTTCAGTTAAGTCCTCTACACTAGAAAGCCCAAACTGCAAATATCCTCAGGCCTATTTTCAAAATCTTCCACTGATGTTTTTCTTCCTATGTGGCTTTTGGCAAATGACTTAACTTTCAAGTACCCTAGTTCCCTCAATCCATAAAACATAGGAAATATTTCTGTCTGACAGTTATGTAAAACTAATTAATTACCATGGTTTGGAGACTAGTGTTTTTGAAATAAAAACCACACCAAATTACTGAGATTAAAAATTAAATGGAAGTTGGATCAGCAGAATAAGATGATTGATTTTTAAAGACGGCTAAAAAAAGCCATTACCTTTGGTCAAAACAAATCACTTTTAATACTTTTTAGATAGTTTAAAAAATCACAGCAAAAAAATCCCCAGCAGCACTAGATGTCTATTTTTAGTGTTCATACCAACAAGTTAGAGAAAGCCCAGAGTACATAATTTTGAAAACATGTTTAGTTAACTCAAATATTTTAATCCAACTATAACATAGTATACCATTTTCTTTTTATACGATTTTGAACGCATTTAGTAATCCTTTCCCCTCATTCTCTGAAACATAGTTTGCTTATTTTCAAAACAAAAATAAGCCATGCATTCAAATCTATTACTTAATAAGCTTTCTCTAGCTCCAGTTTAGTATATTAAAATAGATTATACTAAGCAATCAAATACCCATATTAATAGACTGCACCTATACAATTATTTTGTTTTCTGGGATGCTCCTAATACAGTTAGGAGGGTTAAAAATAAATTCTGTTCTTGCAAAGTTTAGAGTGGGAAAACATTTCTTTTCCATTGTTTTAATCTTAAAGATATTGTTCTACTTAAGGAACTGACAGAACTTACCTTACTTTTATACCTCTGATCTCCCAGTTTTAACTGGACAAACATCGCTGTCATGCTTCCTCCTGAGACATTCTTTCCTTCCAACAAAGTTATACTTATAATCCCGTTCCAGAGTTGGTTCTTTTTCAAGGACTCTGAGAGCCGGAGGTTGCGTATCAAAGAGGGCTAAAGCAAAAAATAAAGATAACATATAAACTTGCTGATAATTCTTGAGTGTGACTTTGGTGATCAGAGGAATTCCAGCTTTCAATATTTGATTAGAAATAGCACTCCCTGCCTGGTAAAAGTGTTAATATTCTTCACTGGCTTTGCAAACCTGCAATCACAGTTATGTGACTTCCTTCTCAAGCATTGGACTTGAAACATATAGCAAAGCATGAATTCGAACAACACTTGCATTTGGCACTGGCCTGTACTCCCACCTAGATGTGCTCTTTGGTAGGAATCCTTCAGCTGGGCCTTTGGCTATTTTAATAGTAGGAAGGGAAGAAAGGCATTCTGGGAAACAGAGATATAAGAACCAGGCATTGCTTTTCAGGGAAACAAAATACCTCTGGGCATTTAGAAATTATGGTTTTGAATTTATCCTTCACACTTGAATCTGTCCCCACTTCCCTTTATTCCTTGGGCTACAACTAAAAAGCCTAACACCACTGTGAGATCCACAACTCCAGATAGAGCCCGTAATCGGCTAGCCAGCCAGATGAGCTTTCCAGAGGGAAGGCTGCATAAAGAACACTGCCCTATGGCTGGGACCCAGTAGGGGTTCAGTAACTTGTTACCTTATTTTTTTTTCCTTTTCTACATTGTATTACTCACACACATCTTAAACAGAATATAGAAAAAGGCAAATATCCCCTATTATTAAATTATAAAGAGGCCAAGCACACTTTATTTTTAATTTCCATTATGTAAATTTTCGAACATACACAAAGATAGAACAACAAACCTCCATGTGCTTATTCATCAGATTCGACATTTCATCAACCTTATTTCACCTATCCCTTCACTATTTTTTTTTTTTCTGCCTGAAATATTTGAAAGCAAAATCCTTGTTTGTTTTTACATAAGCACCATGCCATGATCACACTCAACATAAGTAACCATGATTCCTTTAATACTGTTAAATGCCCTGAAGGTCTCAACAGTGTCTTTTTATGGTTAGTTTGTTTGAGTGAGGATCTCCCCGACACGATCTGCAGGCTGCATTCAGTTGGCGGAGTTCATTCACGTTCTCCGTTCAATAAGTGAAATGGCACGAGTGTGGACGGCTTGATTTGAGGGAGAAATAAATGGGCTGAAGAAGGTAGATGGTGTCGAGTATCATAGTAAAGCAATGAACTTCTAACACTATATATTCATTCCTGTCATCTGCTCACTCTATCTTCGAGATCATTTAGGCATCAATTTGCTCAGTTTGATGACCAGTTAGTCACAATTTATCACAATAGACGGTATGTCAGTGCCATGTTAATTACACGCCAGCTTACCTCATCCAACACAGGTCACTCCACCACCCTTAATAAATGATGCAATAATGCCAAGTGTTTGGATCATTTTATGATTTCCTTAAACAAAATACTTTTAAGGAAATCTGTACTCCCAACTTCATATCTGTGTGGCTTTTCTCTTGAAATTGGAATTTACACACATACACGCACACACACAAATGTACACACACACACACACAAATGCACACACACGCACAGGGGTTTGGAGGTGCTGAAACAGAGCAGGAAAGGGAGATGGGAAAATAAGTAATTTTTTTAAAAAAGAAAAAAACCCTCTCCTTTGGAAAACATGACCAATTCTTTCTCTAACTTCTATTTGCAGTTGGGTTGTGGACAGAATATATTCAATAATGAAGGTTTATGAAATAAAGTTAAGTAATTTTATATTTGCTAAAAACAATGCACACCATCACAATATATAGACAAATACATATATAAATATGTATATAATCTATATGTGTGCATACAGATGTAGATACACTTAATACATTCTCTAGCTTAGTAAGCACACGGGCTGAAAATTTCTATCTTTAAAAAGAAAATGAGATTTTGATTCATATATCCTGCTGCACTTTCCCTTTTTATGTTTTTTTCTTCTTAAAGTTTGACTTGCCAACCAACAAGCTGAAGCATGACCTGTCCCATGGCTATGCTTCAAAGTTCCGACAGATATATTCCTCCCTAAACACTGCAACTATTTCAAAATCCTTTTTATAAAGAAGGGAGTAATGTCCACAAGGGATCAAAGGGCATCCTACAGTCTGGCAATTGCCTAAGAAAAATGGCAGTGCTTCCATGAAATATGCCCTAAAATAATTTTGCGGCTTGGTATGTCCTAATTTCAAATTGGATGTTTATCTTGGAAAGGCTTCTAACTTGTCCATAAAACAGCCCCACTTAGCTCTATGAGCTCTGTGAAAATGGAATCCAAAGCTGGTTATTAAGGGGGCCCAGAGATAGGTTCCATATGGCGGAACAGCATGGGAGGGCAAGGCAAAAGGCCTACATCAGGCCCGGCTTGGCTGGAGCTCCTGATCTATCCACGGACACTCGTTGCATTACACTCTAACATCTGGATTATTGCTTGCAATGTCCCTGGGAAATATCCACTTTCCATCAAAGCCTTTATCTATCTCAGTCGGACTTTGAACATTTTAGTATTTAACACAGTCATGTTTGATGTGATGGACTTGCTCTTTGCTGTCCAAGATTTTTTTTTTTTTTTCCTTACTAAAAGCGGGGTAGGAAAAGAGACGTATTATTGCACAGTTCACAGATAGAAAAGGACACAGGACCATTATTCTACTTATTTCACCCTAAGTATTTCTGCAAAGCCCACTATAAGGTTATGTCCAAAAAAATGTTTCATTTGCAAGTGATGCAGTCTAGGATATGAGTATGAGTTTTAAGACGTTTCTTAACTACTTTCGCATTTCTCTTCCACCTTTGAGATTTGTGATGAGGCTTAAGAGCAGGGTCTGTGGTTGTGGGCGGCATCCAGCCCATCCCATGTGTGCTCTCATGCAGACCTGGGCTATCCAAATCTTTTGTGCTCCTCAAATGCTCCCTTTCTCCCCACCATAAATCGACTCCTCTGCACTCACTCTGTTAGCTCAATAGCTCAGGTTTTCATGACTGTGCCCGAGCCCTATATGTGAAATTTGTCATCTTAATGCAGTTTGGAATGTGAAAGGAGAGAAGGAAATGACACATCAGAAGGAGAAACCCACCCCACCTGAGCTGAAACAAACACCAGGAGATAGAGCAAAGCTTCTGGGTCCCGACCCTAATTTCTCAGCAGACATAATGGATAAAATACAGTACATCAGGGTTTTGTTATTTTTCTCCTTCCTCCCAGAGGGTCAGAACCTTTTACTATTTCTGTGTGGATTCATTCATAGGCTCTCTTCCTTGGCCCTCACCCCACCAAATCCACACCCAGAAAAAGTGACTTTCTTTTGAAACATGCAACTTAGTTATGACTAGTGAAAACAAGGTGTGATATTTAACTTAGAAACATATTAGCTTTTGTAAAAATGAAACAGATTCCAAAACATTAATATACTTCCAGGTCACGAAAATTTCACAGGAAGGAAGGGAAGAAAGGGAGAAAGACTGAAAGTATAGGCTGTGGAGCGTCTGCTCACTTCCAACAGGTGCAGAATTCTCAGGAGTTTTTGATCTAGGAATAGACTCTCAAAACAGTGAATAGATTTTCCTTCCTGGAACATAAAAAACAGATTGTAGCTAGGCGACATGCATTATTTGAGGATTTTGGCCAAGCAGCATGCTGTGAAGACAGCAATGTGGACTCCAGTACCCCGATTCCTGGCGTGGCTACAAAGGAAACCCTGGGATAGTGGACATGTCAGCTCGATGCCTCCTGTCCGTTCCAAGCCAGGAAGAATAGCAGAGAGGTCAGGAGTAAAGAAGGATCCTGATAGGATGGCACAGAGTCCAGGAGCTGGGGCCATAGCCTGCAGTTATCAAAAGCAAAGCAATGTTATATTCAGTGATGCCACAGTCCATAACTAACTATGCCGACCAATACCACAGGGTAACAATTCAAATCACTCCCTTGGGTGACAAAAAACACCAAAACGTTAAAAAAATTAAAATTAAAAATAGGGGCGGGACTTCCCTGGTGGTCCAGTGGTTGAGGCTCCGTGCTCCCAATGCAGGGGCCCCGGGTTTGATCCCTGGGCAGGGAACTAGATCCCACATGCATGCCACAACTGAGAGTCTGCATGCTGCAACTAAGACCTGTTGCAGCAAAATAAATTAATAAATAAATATTAAAAAAAAAATAGGGGCATTGAGAAAATGTTTTTTACAAGATTTTTGTACTAGGCCTACCTTACTTGTGCCAATTACTGTATGGGTATGTTTTAGATCATCTCAGTGATGGAGATTTAAAAGTATGAGTTCCGATGTTGCCAATCCATCTTATTTTGACTCTCATTAATTATTTTTCCTGAGTCATTGTGAGAAAGGAGGGAGTCAAGGAGACAAATGCATGAAAAAAAAAAAAAAGGAACTAACTTTGTAAGCAATATGAGGAGTAAAGCAAGATTCCAACTATGTTGGCAATGCTTAGAAAAACTAAGGGAGAACATTCAGTCTATAAAAGGTTTCCCTGAAATATTCCTTCCAAGCTTTTTCAACATGTAAAACTACTGCTCATTGTCAACAGCTTTTATAGCATGACATGAGAAGATCCATACGTTCATACAACAGGCTTCCAGAAAGCTGCTACTCGACAGCTCCGTATATCATCTGAAGAGAACCCTGTAGGCATAAATTCTCCTAGAACTACACAAACATTTTTGCATAGGATATAAAGGAAGCCTTTTAAATTTCCCACAGGGGCACGGACATGAAAGATGAGATTTATATTTATAGATGAAAACTATTTCACAGTCCCAAGGATATGAATAATCTGTATGCACAGATGTTAGCTATAAAAGGATTATATTATTTTTTTAATTAAAAGGGAATATCCTCACTCAATGTTTGAACTTAAAAATAAAAATTAGACTAAGAGAAGATTTTTAAAAATTGATAAAGTCCATAAATACCCAATGATTTTCAGGATTCTGGACTGAGGGGGGGAAAAAAATGAAGGCCATGTGATTCAACAAGATTTTCCTTTTTGCCCTGACCTCTAGGAAGCTCAATATTAAATGCTGGGCTCATATATGATAATATTCATCAACTAGTATCTCTTGATTCACAAGTGTCATCCCACGGGCCTTCATTTCTGTGTTCCATATTTCTATGTCTCTCCTTCACTTAAAATAGGTCAAGGGCACCCCTATACGAGACTGGGACTAGGGTGAGGCAAGTGAGGCATTCGGGGTGAAACATTTAAGGAGGTGCTCATTCTCAGCCTTCTGCAAGCGCAGGGCTGGCCCCTGAGCCCGAGTGCCTTCTCATGTTTTACACCCCAGGCACCTCACCCGCCTCACCCTAATCCCAGCCAAACCTAAGATTTAGCAGTGCTCCCCACTGCTCCACAAGGCCTGCCCCTCTTACATCCCTGGCTTTGCCTCCTACTTTCCCTAGCATCCCACGCCGTACCCTAGTCCTCACCAGTGGCTCTCAAACATCACTAATGCTCCCGAATCACCTGGAAGGCTTGCTAAAAGATGGCTGGGCCCCGTTTCCAGAGTTTCTGATCTGAGAGGCCTGAAATGGAGGCCCAACATCCACATTTCAGAAAATGTCCAGGTGACGCTGATGGTGTTCGCCCAGGGGCTCCCCTTTGGAACTGATAACAAAGAATTCAGAGCACTTGCCATGCACCACATTATTTTATAAATGTCCTGTCTCAGTTCACTTCCTCCTCCTTCTCATCTGGTGAGATTTACTCCAGCTTTCTCGGTCCCCAGCCTTCAATCCACCCCACCCACCTGTAAAGCCAAGATAAGGGCCTAGTCTCTGAATACTCCCACCTCCTTACTCTCATCTCTCCTAATCCCTCATCAGTTATGATGGCCAACTCTTGTCTCCGAATTCTCAGGACAGCGCTCCTGACAATATAGTATGTGCTCAGTGAGAGGCTTTTTTTTTTTTTTTTTGGCCAAAACTGAATCTAATGTCACTGAGAGGAGAGATCTGATGCCAAGTTTACGAAGGAAGTGGCTCTGTTCTTCTGGGCTGGAGACACACAAGGTTTGAGAGTTCTAACGGATCCAAGGTCTTACGTGAGCATGACTGAAGCCCACAGAAATGAGGAAAGCCTCTAGAAACCATTCTGCTCAGGGTAATGCTGACCTAGACTTCATAACAAGGCAGTAGAAGCATCGGGGTTAAGATATTTAGAAGTGTGCCCGTGCAGTGTCACTACTAGATAGATAGGCAGGCAGGTAGGTAGGTAGGTAGGTAGGTAGAAAGAGAGATAGGCATATAGACAGACAGACAAATAAATCAGGTAGATATGTAGATGAGCAGATAGAGATAGATAGGTATATGGATGTATATGGCTGTTTGGGGTATACCATTCTCCAATCCTTCAAATTTAACCAAGAAAACAAAAAAGTAAAAGGTATTACTAAGGGTGGGCACTTGAGTTAAGAATGTGTCAAAATGAAAAAGAACCAAACAAACAAAAAGCATTCTATTAATTGGGAAAGTGGTCCAGGCACAATACTCTCACTTTAGTTCTACAAATGGACCACACTTCTTACAAGGGGTTTTGCTTGTGCTACTTCCTGGGCTCATAGTGAAATAAGGGACATGGGTTCACCTAGAGAAAGGTACAGTGACAGAGGGCATTTACCAGTAAGGTGGGAGGAGTGGCATCTCTTCCAGTTTGAGCAGCTTCTTCTCAACCCAAAACTATATGACAGACAAAACAATCATCCAGTCTTCCTCCTGGTTCTTACCTGGGCTCTGGTCACAAAGCACGTCATGATATGTAGCTGGATAGATAAGTAGATGATAGATAGATAGACAGACAGACAGATAGATAGGCAGACAGACAGACAGAAAGAGCTTCCCTCCAAATTGTTTGACTGTCCTCTTTCAATTTAAGTTCCTCCACATTAAACTAGCCTTGTGACAAGATACCCTTCAGGAGCTAAATATGTTAAAACCACACTTTTAAAGCCACTGGAGTCCCAGCCCTGCAAAGTGCTTCAACCTGCAATGAGGTCTTCAGTGAACACATCTTGGCCCACGTGTTAGAAGCAAAATTGACAAGGTCAACCTGTATAACTGAATCAAAGGCAAAAGCACAACCACAATAATTTGCTGAGACTTCCCAGACTTCACTCATTTGGCCAGACAGCTAACCCACAGACACAGCCACCCCTGGGGCAGCAGCCTATGGGAGGGGTCACAACTGACAAGGATGCCACGTCACCCCCTGGCAAGAGAGCGTATAGTCACAGGACCCAACCAGCATCCCATCCCAGGGGGCTGCTGGGCGATGAGTCTGAGGATGGCACACTTCAAAAAGCCCAAGTGGACAAACCAGCAGAGAAAGGAGGCGCTGGCCCATGCAACAGGCAGCTCTCCGGGTTGAAGACCAACCTCAGCAAAACACTGCTACTACTAACTCCACCTTTCTGAGACTGCCTACCTGCTCTGAGTCCTAGATGTCAGAGAGCTAGAAACAGAGGGGCAGACAGAGCCCAAGGGAAAAAGAGAAAGTGGAAAAGGGGAAAGAAGACAAGGAGGACATAACCTAAATTCAGGCAGAACCCTCACCATGTAATTCATGACTCTTACCAAGGCATGACACTGAAATAAAGTATCCATAAAAGCCGAAAGCAAGAGCGTGGCCCCTATATTTTGTCAGGGAATACAATGGGAAAAGAGGACCATTCCAGGTACTACGAACAGAGGGAACATAATGCGGAGAACAGGTGATGGAAAAGCTGAGACGCCAAATAGAGTATATCGAGAAAAGTTAAGGTCAGTGACAGGAGGAAGAAGCCAGCACTCTTAGGCTGGAGTGACGGCGGGGCGGGCGGACTTTCTGTAAAGTTCCAGGTAGTAAGAATTAGGGTCTGCCCCAAGTACTCAACTCTGCCATGTCAGCCAGAGGCAGTGCATACGCAAATGAGTGCATGAGTGCAGCTGCGCTCCGATCAAACTTTATTTGCAGAAGCAGACACAGGGCTGAATTTTGCACTCAGGCTGAAGTTCAATGACCCCTGGGCTAGAGAGAGAAAAAGAATAAATGCTAGGATCAGGGTACAGAAAAAAAATGCTGCACTAGGTACAGGGATATCTTTTACCTTAAATGGCTGACACATAACTGCATAAAACAATGGGTCAGAAGAGGGGCCATGTGAGAATAAATACTTATCTCAGTGCAAATTATCTAAAATAAAGAAAGTCCATAACTAAAAAGGCACTGTGGTCACTCATAATACAGTCCCAAATGAAAGGGCAAGGGTGTGGTGTGTATATATGCAGATTTTCTGAATACAATCAGTGACCCATCAATTCCATATTTTATCATCATGTTTTTATCCCATTAGACTATTTGATGTAAGAGAAGTAACTGTTGTTAATTTTCTATCTCTGTAACTGTGACATACATTAGAAAGTGAGAAGTAAGGTTTGGAAACAGATCTATTCACAGAAAAGATTGTGCATAGTAAATATCTAAAAAGAAGTAGTTATCTGATTCAGGTCCTTTCAAATAAGATTTTCAGTTCTCTCTTTAAAAGGCTCATTAGAAGGAAAACAAAGGCTTTTGTATGAAACCTAAAGCTATTTTTTAAAGGCAATCTCTATGTATTTACTGTATTAACATCAAGGTCAGTATCAAAATCAAGGAAACGGGGAATTCTCTGGCAGTCCAGTGGTTAGGACTCCGTGCTTTCACTGTCAAGGGTGCAGGTTCAATCCCTGGTTGGGGAACTAAGCCCACGAGAGACCAAAAAAAAAAAAAAAAAAAAATCAGGAAATGCTTTAGAATACAGTCCACAAAGACTCTGCCATTCTGGGTCCCTCTAGATGATGCAAAATTATAAACTTATGGGTCTAAGAGCAATTATTTAAATAAAGTTAAGTTATTATAAGAATAAGATTGAGGTGAAAGAGTCAAAGACATTTTATAGGTAATACATCACTTAGGACTAGTAAAATTTTAGATATTCAGAGTAAGTAATCTTCTTTATATTAAACTTCTGTTACCTAATTTTTAAATATAATATGGAAATCCTAAAAAAGAAGCTTATAGTTTAAAAATACCAAGATAGGTTGATCAGGGTGTTTTAACTACTTACACAGAGGGTTAATCACAGAGTCTACAGATTTTCCACATGACTCATTTTCATAAGCTAAATTAGAAGTTATCTCATGTTTTCCTCCAAAACTGCAAACTCTAAGCAGCAAAATGTCAACCTAACAATTGAAATTCTTCACCAATATATAAATGGCATCTCTCATATAAGATCACGAGTGAGTAGCTTTCAATGACCTATATTCATCTAAGGTTTTATTAAACATTGTATTAGGTTTGGGCATTTAGTCTCTGAGCCCAGTGCACTGAAGTCAAAATTCTAGAAACTACAATGATAGGGAAAAAAAAGAAGATGACAGTTCCAGGATCCTCTGTTCCTTTCATATTTTTGATATCTTTATCCCGGCCGTCAACATTTTTCCTCCCCCTCTTCATTCCTTTGGCTGTTCTTCCTAACCTCTTCTGTCCTCCTCTAGACTCCCATATTCCCCAAGCTCACAATTTTTCTTTCTAGCCTTTATGTTCTTCTGCAAACCGCCAGTGCTCTTCCACAGGCCGGAGCTCCCTAACTAAAGATGGTTATTGATGTACAGTACCAGTGTTTTAGTGCAGCAGCAGAATCAATAAATGAGAAAATACTGCTTTGTCAGGTTTCGCCAGAGCATGCTGGGAAACTTTACTGCTCCGAATGGTTACAGCAACTCTTAATACATGAGAGGGAGAGCCGGGCTCCCTTCTGCGGAGAGAAATGATGTTCTTCTACCCTCTAGTGACTATAAAGGAATAAGACAAAAGTTGGAGGAATTTTTGAGACCACTTCACATGATTATTTATTGTCTCTTAAGTTTATTTCTAAAAAGAACCAGAGTCTTGGAAACCAAGTGAACAGGGAAGATTAAAAAAAAAAGAAAAAAGAAAACCACCTTAGCCTGGTTATTTTTAAAGTGCTCAAAAATGCAAAGGATATACATTTTAGGAAGAGTCAGAACTTTGATTCCTCTGGATTTTAAAAAGCAAGGTTTAGAAAGTTTACCTTCTTTCCTAGGAACTAGTCAGGTTACAAATCTCTCCTTCTCTTTCCAATACACACGCTCTTACAAACACACGAAATCTTTGTTTCAATCTCCTTATTTTATAGAGAAGTAAACTACTGCAGTGTGGTGAGGTTAGAAATGAGAAATGGCATATATCTGTGTACACTTGTGTGTGTATAAATAAATGCATATACAGAGATTGCCCACGCACCCTCCCCTCATACACGGACACATCACGGCCACCTCCATCTTGGTTGTTCCTCTTTTAAAAGCAGTAGACCTGCTAAAGTAAGTTATACATAATATTTTTGGTTTTGTTTACATTTACATTAATTTTGACATTTAGTCATTAAGTTACAATGTGTTTCCTTAATAACCTGATAATAACACATCCCTACCTTGGTACACCGATACTTTTTATAAATTGCACAGAAGTATGTAATTGTTTAAAATGATACTAACAATGTAAAAAAGTCACTGGTATTTCATGGAGAAATCTTTAAAGAAACGCTCACAAAAAAAAAAAAGGTAAAATAAAAGTAATATAAAAAAGATTTATAAAATATACCACATATTCTTCTCAGTCTTTTCACTGCCCTTATAACAGTTTCCACCGAATGGTAAATAGCTTTCTAAAGGACTAAATCTAACTGCACTACAACTCCAAATAATTCAAGCTTAATGAAGTGTAACATTCTAACATGACCGGTACATATAAAATGTCAACACTAAAACAAGTGTAAGTTCAAACATCTGGCTATGCCCTTATTAAATGAAATTTTAAAAGGGAGTTTGTTTCCTTTTTATTCATAACAGCAGTAAGAGGAAAAGAAAGCCTTTCCATGTAAAGGTTGGATAATAATCTTGTCTACATTTGTCTTTGCTACAAAGGTGAACCACATGATGTAAAGGGAAAAAAACAGCTATATTTACCTTGCTGGCACTTAACTGCTTCCGATTTGACCAACGCTAAGGATTATGTCCATTGAATCGTGAAAAATGGCAAAATAAAAGAGAGAAATAGAGCCGTTAACAACATGATGATGTTATCATGCTAGTTAGATGGTGCCGACTATATTCGAACAACTGACACCCACATTCTAAGGTTTCAGAGGAAACACATTTGAGCAAGAAAATAGTTAGAAACCTAGAAAAATCACATTTCTGTGGTTGTGTTACATCATTTTCTCACAGTATTCAAAAATGAAAAGACAAGGACACAGAATACTGCTCAGTCCTTACAGGTACATTTATGTTTTTATTTGCCTGAAAACACTCTAATTTTACCTCGAAAAGCAAAGTGGAAAGGCAGGTTTTTTCTACCTGAAATATTCAGATAGCATTATAAAAATGTTTAAGAAATTCATGGACAAAGTTAGTTCATGTTTAGGTTTCTGTAGTTTTAGATACTAGAAAAAAATAATTCCATTGCCCTCTGATGAGAAAATCTCAATATTCGAAATAATAGGAAAAACAATCTGAGTCATTTCTTCACAATGAAGAAAAATAGGCTAATGTACCAGTGAGGGAGGGAAGAAAAAAATGTTCTGAACAGCCAGTAACTTCACCACTGTTCTCTTTTGATCTCTCATTTGTCGAGCTAAGACTGCTGAATTTCGTCTACAATTAAAGTTCTCTCCTAACAAAATCCTCTCATTACTCCTGTCACCATCCAGTACTGCAAAGCTCTACTCTGGCTGGTTAACCAGCTAACTGGATGTTAAAACTTGGAAAAATTTGGCAGATTACAACTCAATTATGAATCTAATTGAGCAGCCCATAGTAACTATTATGAGTAAGGGAAAAAAATGCCTTTAGGCAAATGACCTATCCACATTGCCAATAAGTCTCCCCAGTAAATTAGAAACCAGAAAACAAATTGTCTTTGGGGAAAATCCACTTATATTCCAGGGACCAGCAAGTAGAAACGCTGGTACAAAAATGTCTTGAAAATATTCTTCAGGAAAAACACTTTCCCTGGTGAAACTGTTAAGCTCAACCACTCAGCATGTGACCCAGAGTTATAGATACTACAATCTGGGTATTAAAATCAGTTCTTTTTGTAATTTCCCAACAACATATGAACAAATATTTTCAACCAGAACAACCACTAAAATTAATCACCATCTTGTAGGTACACATGGCTATTCTTAAATAGCCTTTTGAAATACAATTCATTTGATTTTTATATCACCAAAGATTAAAAAAATAGATAAGGAAATTAATGGAAAATGAGTATTACTGTCTGCTTACTACAATACTAAGAGCTACCATATATCGGGTGTCTACTCCATGCTAAGCACTATATTTGATCATCTTGACCTTTACAAACCTATAAAATAGATAATCTTTCTTTTAAATCCTCATTTCACAAATTGTAGCTGAGAATTAAGTAATTCTGTGAATTTGACCTGATCACCTAACTTCTCAAAACTAAAAATAGTGGAGTCAGGATTCAAATCCAGGCAGTCTGATGACAGAGCTCATAATTATAACTAAAATCCTATTTTTGCTGAGAAAAAAAGACAGAGGGCAGGTTTATCAGCCCTCCACCCAGTGCCTTACCCCTTAACTGCACCATGCCCGTATGCACCTAAATCCCTGGCCCTGAGGGTCAATTCACAGACATTTTGCACATGTTAAGATTTTTACTGGCTTGGCTCTAAAGCAACAAAGACTGCCTCAATGACAACGGGAAGAAATATGGGTACAAAACCGAGGATTCAAACTGAAATCTCTCCATCAGGCTTTAAATTAAAATGGAAATTTATAAACAAATTATTCCCAAATAATCTCAGTCTCCCGTGTTAGTTACTCCATTTAAAACCCCAATATAAGAATATCTTTAAATACTAACTTAAACTCAATGAAAAGATCAACAGTTTTCTGATACCTACTCTATCCAAAGGGTCCCTGATATGCATTGTAAGTCGAATAGCCACACATGGCCAAGGATAAATTATTCCTTGCTCAGGTATACTTTGAACAAGTATATAAACAGAAAAATAACACTACCAATCAGAACAAATAGAACAGGCATTACCATTATTATTATTTCTATAATACCCCATTTTATTTATATATGTACATCTATATACACGTATATGTATATATATGTATGTACACTCGTATATACAGTAAATATATTGTACACTAGACCCTGCCAGACAAGCAAAGAACAAAGAAAATGAGAAATCATACCAGCAAGTAGATAATGCGTACCATCTGACAAACTCTCAAAAACGGGGTGGAGGAGTCAAGGAAAGAAGGACCAAACTAAATAGGATGACAAGTGTGTCTCCTTTTAGGGCTCTGAAAAGATAGGCTTTGAGATGTTTTCCAAAAACAAACTCAAGCTGCATTGAGTATTAATTGCTCTGCAATTTGAAATAAATTTTGACTGAAATGGCTCTACTTAAGAACTCCAAATTTTGGCAATATTTCAACATATTTTAAGTGCCAGAAGTACTGCTAAATAGGATCCAATACACTACAGAAAAATCCACTTGTGGAATAAATATACAGCTATTACGCAGCTGAAATATGCAGCTATCTTCATGAGGTCATTATCCAAGTTTACAAACCCCACTTAAACATGTAAGAAATTTTCAGAACATATCAGCTGGCAATTATGCAACCATGTGGCAAATAATATGTTCATTTCCATGGCATGTCATTGTAACCTGGCATCCAGCTCAAGGAACCGGTAACCTACTGGATGCCCTGCCACTGAATCCGATGGTAATGCCATCAAAACTAAGAGACGTTAAAGGAAATCCCTCCGTCACTATGTTGGGTAGAAAAAAAAAATATTTTTGACATGTTTAAGACATTTTAACATCAAAATGTCAATGTTATTGAGGCCTCAGGTTTTAACAGTGCCACTTCTTAATTAATAAATAGAGATATCCCCCCCAAAGTTATCAAGGAAATGCTTATAAGTAAAGAATTCAAATTAAAAATAGCAACTGTTTAGTTGACCCTCTGGCAATTGAAAAATCACTGTGCATTTTTTTTGTTGTTTTTTTTACTCCTTTAAACTATCTTCAGTGAGTTTTCTAGTAAATCACTCATGATTTTCATCATGAAAATAAATTACAACTAACAGCAAAGGTAATGTCAAAATGAAGAATATTCTCCACACTGACCTCACTGACTCAATTCAAGAGGTATTATTGGAGGCCTACTTTATAAACAGGCTTCAGATTTTCATACCAGATTCTAAACATGCTGAAATTTTAACACATCTTAGTCCTTTTTCAAGTAGCTGTTTTTAATTGGCTTTTTAAATACCTTTCAAATAAATGACAGTCCAAGATGCTTTCATTCTCATTTTCATTCTTGGAATTTTAAGGTATAATACCAGAATATAAAATAAGATTATGGTTTGTATTCACATATTTGCTCCTAAAAACAGAGTCCCCATCATACTGTCACAAAATCCAATGCTTTTTGATGTTACAGACATCTTTAATAGGTAATGCATTAACTAGAAATTTCCATGTAATAGACTAGAGAATATTAAATGTGTGTCTTCCCAGAAGAACTCTCAATAGAAAATTTGGTAGCTAAGAGAAAAAAGAAGATGAAACGGAAATGCTGCAAATGTATACTTGATCACCTTAGTAACGTACAACACAATGACTAAATCCTGGGGACAGCTTTTCATAACTAAATAATGCCTAAGTCATCTAGTACCTAAGAAAACAGTAAATGGAAACCTTAACATTTAGAAAAAGCATATTTTGTATGATCTGTGACACGCAAACCATAAGCAGCATAAACATTTAATAACAGCAATAGTATTATTGCTACAATATTAATAATGTTTACATCCCTAGCCAAAATAGAGATCATTCCGTACTGGATTTCTTTCCAGGTTTCCAAAAAGAAAGGGTGTACGTTATCACAGATAGGTACTTTAAGTCTCTATACAGTTTTTCCCCCTACCCAAATAAATACAAAAATGTCAGTCATCTGGCAACCCAATTATCAAAGAAAAGTTGCAACGGAGAATTTTAAAAAGAAAAAAAGGGTCACACTCACGTGTCTCTTGAAATCACACTGTTTTACTACTAGGTTCAAATTTAATACAATCACTCCCATGTCATCTTCTAAACTGTTTGGATCTTCCAATTTTAAAATATGTTCAGTCGTTCTATAAGCAAAAAGCAACAAATGACGGTAGCACTTATTGGTAGTACTTTATAGCCTTAGAATACATCAGGAGCTTATGATAAAAATCTCCTACCTCTGAACAGGGGTGAGACACAAGTTAAAAAAAAGCACCAGATTCAGTGAAAATAAACCAACCAACTTCAGGGTAGAGAAACTGTTTGGCATTGCCTAATTCAACAGTTGGTCAACTGATTCTTCTCCCCTACTGCCCAAAGAAAATGTAAATACTTGTTTTAATTTTAAGGTAAGTAGGTTAATGAACACGAAAGTACAAAATTCAATACACCTTTTAGGTTACGTTATAGAAGATGTAATATCTGACCAATATATATTTGGGAGCTAAAAAGCAAAAATTATAGAAAAACTCACATTTTAAAGCACTCTTTCATTTATTCGGATTTTGTCATTTGATTATCTTGAGTTCCCTCTAAAATTCACTAATAACAACTAGATGGTAAAATTACAATACCTGTTAAGCTCAAGATCACTCAGAACGACAAATGCAGAGCCCATGAAATCAGACATAGTTAAATCTCGATCATACACCTACAAAGAAGAAGAGGGCCAGTAACACACATTAATATGGCAAACCAACTGAGTATATCAAAGTATGGATAAATGCAATAGGCTGGGAATTTTGAATTCAGCTTTCTAGATCTAAAAATAATTTGCACAGTATAAAGAAGAATTTAACCAAGCTGATGGAGAGGACAAAATTATTCAAACCTGTGCATTTTGCTTACTATGGCCAAAATAACAGAAAATACTTTTAAGGCAGTATTCATATGCATTAAGATATTATGCACAATGGACCACTCTCTGTAGCTTAAGTGGTCTCTCAATAAAATTTAGTATTTTCCACAGTGAGCAAGTCTGCCAATTAAATAGAAATTTGCTAAATATTCTATAGCAATCCCATCCTGCACTCAACTCATGCAGTTTTAACCCAGATGTTAGAGCAATTGACGCTTACAACTGGTAGCTTAAAGCTCTCTGAGAAAGGCTTTAGTACTTGTCACCACTGCACTGACAGTAATAATTCTTCCACATTCAGTAAGTTTAAATACAATCAATGGAGATATTATTTTCACTCTGCTAGATCTGAGAGTAACATACAGTTTGACCAAGGGTAAAAAGAATCCCTTCCGTACTTATATTTTTAACCCAGTGCTTAGGAATGATACAAGAATGAATTTGGGGAAGTTGACTTTTAAGAGGGCGAAGATGGCTGAGAAATAAATGTTTTTAATAAAAGAGCAGATTTGAAAGTCATCTGGGATTACCTTCACATGCAGCTTTTGATCAAGGCTTTGTATTGGCAATAAGACTATCTCGTCCCAAACTGGGTTCAAGTTCTTATATATGACTTTACTTTTGTACACAGTCTTCCCATTCAGCTTAAATTTCACATAGGGATCACTCGTGCCTTTAAATGAAAAAGAGAGCAAGACAGGTTTTAAAAATACACGTAAAAAGCCTAGGATCTCCATTAAGTAAAGATTCTTTCCACGCTCTCCAGGCTCAAAGCACTTCACTGAGCACACCCAGAACAAATGTCTCCCTGCACAGAGACTGAGGGCCCCAGAGGTGGAGAGGGGAGAGAAGTGAAACAATCTGGGGTAAATGACAGATTCTTCTTTGCCTTTCGTGGTAGAATATAAATGGGCTCCTTGAGCTTTTTCTGTTTGGTTTCATTGTGGGTATGTCATCACTCTCCTACCCACAAAAAAATTCAAGAAATAAAATCCACCAGCACCAGCCAAGCATCTCAGGAGTCCTGGGGAGAAGCCCACTCCTCCTAAGAATGGCAGTGAGTCAGTGAAAATGGAAAGAAACCATTTTCAAACATTTGGCCAGATGGCTGACTCAACAGAACCCTGTACTTTATAATATAATCATAATAAATCAATCAATCCCTGGAACCACCGACTCAAAAGATGGGGCCTGGGGACTCAGACCGGAACGGGGGGCGTAGAGATTAAACTGACAAAGTTGCCATTCTTCGCCACCCCCCGCACCTGCGGTAAAGCAGAGAACATTGTCTCCCCCTGGCCAGCTGAACGCCCCTCAACAAGGCCCTCCGACCCGCCGGCCTCGGGCCAACACCCTTGACCTGCTGCCTCCTCCCGGGAAGCTTTGAAAAGGAATGAATAATGTCCCGCTATAGCCACTATGTCCAAAGCAGAAAGAAGGGCCGACGATGGACCCTCCTCCACATTTTTCAGATCAGTTGAGGAAAAAAAAAATGCCCACAAACGTAATACCAGGATTAATGTGTTGTGCAAGTGTGTTACATGCATGCAAGTGTGCCACCATACTCGGGACACAGGACAGTGACCGGGACATACTTGCACATTACTACCTAGTGAAGGATGAATAAAGGAGGCACAAATAAATGAATAATCCACGAGGGCATGAATGCAGGCCAGCCGATAATGCTACAAAGAAAGGAAAAAAATCTAATTTGGGGAGGTACGCTGGTATAATTCATCGTGAACCAGACTCTGAATAAGTGCTCAAAGACCAACAGTCTGTTTTGTTCGCTGACACATTCCAGGTGCCTTGGACAATGCCCAGCAGAGGCCTCCACAGATTTACTGACATGAGTTCTTGATATTAAAGTCAAGCCAATGTAGTCGAAGAATATTACATCAAAAATTAATTAGGCTACTCTGTCACAAACATTTCCAACTCGTTAATACCCACCATGAATTATTTCAATCATTTTTTTTTTCAGCTCTTTCTGAGGTTTCTGCAGGACGGATAACTCCTGAACATGAATGCAATTCTTATCCCAACTATTTTAACTGGGAGTCACATCACTTGGGGGCAAGATAATACACATTGGCTAAAAGTCTTAACAGAGTAACCAAGGTTATCATTTGGATAATTCAGCCATTCCAGTATGGCAAGGCTACTAACTTTCAAACAAAGAAATCAAGCTACACATATACACATATACATATTCGACACTCACGTTTTAAGTTTGGCAACAAAGGGGCAGAAACCCAGCAGTCTTTACTTTAAACCTGGACACACACACACTCGCACACGCTGAAGCAGCAATTCTGAGCAGGATAGTAAAAATGAAGGCATTCCCAGCCATTCAGTGGAATAGTCACTAGTGAGTCAGTAATCTGTCCACACCCCCTCTTTGAGAGTACAAGAGAACACCTGCGGCAAGTCAGATTTTAAGTCATTCTGATATATATAGATTAAAAAAAAAAAAAGTGGGGGGAAAACTCTAATAAAAAGAGGCCTTTAATTAAATGAAATTGCCACTCTGGGATCAGGCCTTCATGCTTGTCAGCGTGCTCTCAAAATAAACATCTCAAAACCAGGCCTCGGTGGTGTCACTTTCTCACAGGCAAAGCATACTGGGTAATCCCCAGGCATCTTGACAGCTACATAATGTTCAAACTGTTTCACGGGTGAATGGCAGCAGTTGCGTGAAAGAAAATATTAATGTCTGGAATTAATAGAAAAAGGGACCAGGGTTTACAAAGCCAAACAAGGAACCAGGGTGTCAAGTGAGTACGGCGTTAATTGTTAGGGAAAATTTGAGAAGGGGGGGCAGGGGGCACGTAGTGATTTTTTCTCTCTGAGCCTAAGTGCCTCACTGTCAGGCAAGTGACATCTTAACTAGGCAGGTTCTGAAAAGGGGTCGCCGCTCAGGAATGCAATGCCCAGATTATACAAATGATGAGATGACACCTGAATGGGTGGACTTTAACCTTTCTTTCACAGGGCGCTTCATAAACAATGAGGCTCCTTGGAATAAAGAGGTAGCGTGGAACTTTGGGAGGAGAATGAAACTAGGAGGCCGGAGACGGTGCCTCCCTCCTGGGGTCGCCACCCGTTCTGCCATGTGGACTCAACAGAGTCACGGAGCCTCAAATTTAGAATATGTAGCCATCACGCATCCATAGCCAGAGCTTCCTGCTCCCATGCAAAAGGTACTGTGGTTCTGTGTGTGTGCTGAGACAGACTGACAGCCACTCACTGGTCCTCCAGAAATGCTGTGCCAATTCACACTCCCGACAACAATGCGGGACAGTCCTTATTTCTGCTCGTGACGCTCTGGATGGCCACGCCTCCCTTGACCCTGTACCTGTCAGGCCCGCTAACATCACTCACATGCCACAAACACAGGCTGCCTCAGAGCATGGCTCAGTGTTACTGAGTACTAAGGGGGATGGCAAAGGAAGATCTATCCCAGAGCCTTTTCTTCTGTACCTGGCGTGCAGCAGGCAGATGGTATATATAACCCAAGGTCCAAGAGGTAAGTGTCAAAATAGAATAGAACTTGGAGGTTATGCTAGTTCACAGGCGGGAAAGGTTAGTTCCAGCTGGGGTATCAGTGGAGGCTAAAATAAAGGAGATGGGAATTGAAACATGGGCGGATCTGGCCAAGCGGAAAAGGACTGAGGCCATTTGGGCTGGAGGAATCGGCACTGAAAGGGGAAAGAGGCCAAAATGACTAGATCTGTGCGGTGCCAAGCAAGCATTTCAATTCATCCAGAAATTAAGGGGGAAAAATGTATAGTGAGAAAGTTAAAAACCCCGGTTTTGAGTCAGACTGAAGTGCCTTAAAAATCACAAAATAAGTAGTTAAGTTTTTGTTCTGTAAGAAATATAGGGTAGTTTTGTTTTTCCTGTTCTCTTTTTCTAAATTTTTTAACAAGTGTAATACATGCACATGATTCTGAAAAGTATGAAAGGAAAACTCTCCACCCTCTTAATCTTTCCTCATTCCCATTCCTCACATGCACCAGCTTCTTGAGTGTTTTACAGGAAAAAATACAAGAATTGTTTTTAACTCGAATGTAATCATAATAAATGCACTGGACTCTGTGCTTTCACAACTAAAGTACCTTGAGGCTCTGTTCACATCAGCAATACAGATTCACCAGTTTTTTTTTCTTTTATCAACTGCATACATTTTCATTGTGTTGTTGTATCTTAATTTATGTAACTAGTTACCAAATAATAAACATTTACATCACTTCCAATTTTTTTTTTTTTTTTTACTAGCACAAACAATACTACAACAAGCATCCTTGTATGACTATCTCGGAATTCCTATGTGATTATATTCAAAAAGAACTGCAGGGCAAATGAATGTGTCTTTTCTGGTTCTGACAGCCATTGTCAAATTGTTCTTCCAAAGTCTATCAAAATTTACACTTCCACCAAGAGTATACGTTTTGTATTTTTTTTCTTTACATGCTCACCAATATTTGATGTCATAAACCTTTACTTTGAAAAAATGGCAGGTAAAAAAAGAGTATCTCCATTTTTCTCTATCATTAACATTTTGAGTAAAGCTTAGGATCTTTCATATTTTAGTGACCTACATTTGTCTTTCTTTGTCAGGGAAATTCTCACTGATACCATTTACCCATTTTTCTATGGGCTCAAGGTTTTGTCTTTTGCTTATGGATTTGAATGAGCCCTTAATTATGGAAAGCAGCCATTGGCTGTAAATCTTGTCATACTTTGTTTAGACTTACCTTACTTCTTGCAATAAGTTATTTCCATTTTTATTTAGGCAAATTTACCAGTTTTATTTATGGCACTGTCATTTAACATTCTGCTTAGAAGAATTTTTCTCACTAAAGGATTTTAAGTTCGTTCAGCCATGTTTCTTTCCAATGATTTTGCAGCTTTTCGTTTTTTACACTTAAGTCTTTGGTCCATCTGGAATTATTTTAGTGTGAGAGGGAAGGAAATTCAGGTTTACTTATGAGTAGGAGAGTAAAATGATCAGAGCCAAGCTTCAGAAATATAAATCTGGCAGCAGCTTATAATTTAGAAGGAAGAAGAAAAAGGCTAAAGCGAAGAAACCTGGTAGTTGAGATAACACAGCACCGGGGAGTTGAGGAGACAGCTATACCCAAACTATAAGAAGCACCGATCCAGGGTTTCACAAAGCATGATCCATGGAACACTCAGACCTCGAGATGCTCCACGGACTCAAAGGGTTATGTCATCAAAACCACTGGGAAAAGCTGTTTACTCTTTTCTTACTTGGAACTTCCCTATGTAGAGTAAAATATTAAACACAGCTAAGAACTGCATGAATGACAAACAGAAGCAATAATAAAAACAGCTTAAAACTTTTCTACTCTGTATTTCATAAAATTATTTAAATATAGAAAACATTTTACTTGGGGCACCTATGAACGTAATATTAAACTCCTCCAAATCAAAGCTCTGGAAGGTGAAATGCATGCCCAGAGTTGCCTAATATGCATGGTAGGTGAATTATATGAAGATATGATAAATGAATAAACTTTGAAGTAGGATGGGCATGGTGGATTAAACTCCCAGACCTTCCTTTCAGTAACTGTATAACCTTAGGCATCGTAATTTCCTTATGCCTTACTATCTTCACCTGTAGATGGAAAAATGCCAACTTTGTAGAATTATCTTGATAACTGAATGAACCACTGTACTTCGGTAACAAGAGGCTCCAAACATTTACACAGTATGTGCTTCTATTTATACTATTACTACTCAATTAATTTAAAAGGGGAGAGTGTGTAACAATGTATGCAGTACTAATTAAATATTCATTTACTTTATTTTAGCTGTCCAAGTAACATGCACTGATAACTTGTCTCTATATGTCCCTTCTAAAGGTGTGATGTTTATATCCCCTTCTGTCTTCAAAAGTTGAACAGAAAATTCCTTATGTTATATCCTTCTCACAGGGATCCCATGTGGTTTGGGAAAATTTCATGAAACAATCTGAGCTGTCTTGGAAGGAATGGGCTGTTTGAAATCTGAAAGTCACTAAGTATTCATGAGTACTAGCTACTGCCCCACCTACAGTTCTAAGGGGATTCATCAGGATTTTGCAGGTTTAATCTTATGAAAATAACAGGCAGCTCAATAAGAAGGACACATAACTCAAGTTTATCATCAGGAGAGAGTCATTAAGAACCATCATATTCGAAGATTCTGTTCTCTTGGCTTTTTTTTTTTTTTTTAATGTGTTTGTATGTTTGGTTGTTTTTATAAATTTATTTATTTATTTATTTTATTTTTGGCTGCGTTGGGTCTTCGTTTCTGTGCGAGGGCTTTCTCCCGTTGCGGCGAGCGGGGGCCACTCTTCATCGCGGTGCGCGGGCCTCTCACTATCGCGGCCTCTCATTGCGGAGCACAGGCTCCAGACGCGCAGACTCAGTAGTTGTTGCGCACAGGCTTAGTTGCTCCGCGGCATGTGGGATCTTCCCAGACCAGGGCTCGAACCCGTGTCCCTTGCATCGGCAGGCAGATTCACAACCACTGCGCCACCAGGGAAGCCCTCTCTTGGCATTTGATTTATCATCCCAAGGGGCTATTACCGGATTGAGTGTGTTATGGAAAAGATGGGCAGTATCAACAGGTGAAGTGGTTGAATAGAACAGACAAAATCACATGGACTGGCTCAAGAATTAACCCAATATGCAAATAAGATAAATCTGTAATGAAACTCCAATTACCAACACCTTCTCTTTGCTTTTTCTAGTATAACAACTCATGGCCATGGTAGTAGAAAAAGCAGAAAGTCAAGATTAATTAAAAAAAAAAAAAGAAAGAAAGAAAATCACCACCATCTAGAAAAGCTTACTATCTTGATATGCACCGAGACTTTACACACACACACTTTTCACAAAAAGGAATCAGCCTTCATATTGTATTCTTTTACCTGCCTTCTTCAGTCAATAACACATCTGTCCCCTTCCATGCCTGTAAGTATATTTCTATAAATCAGTTTAATGGTCATTTATATATCTATTTGTGTGAGTGTATGTGTGTGTGTGTATATATATATATATACACACACATACGCACTATATCATATAGTTTACGTACTATATCATATAGGTTTTTAAAACTAGCATTCCTAATTTAAACTAAAAATCCAATGCATTGAATGCAAAAGCTGTATTTGTAGACAAAACCTACTTATTTGTCACCAGCAAAGCTCATTCGCCAAGTTAAAAACTTCAGCCATGTAGGGTCTCCAAAAGAAACGTGGTCTTAAGCTAGAAAAGTTTCCTAATTAAATGCATTTCTCAGAGTTGTTGTTTGTTTATGAAAGGAAATGATCTCCATAATTTTACACGAAGTTCACATTTTATAATACCTGAGAACTTTTCTCAGGGGATCTTGAGAGTTCAGTTTCAAGTCAATAATTATTTACTAAGTCTTTAGGGAAACTGAGATACACATAGATGAATTCATTCTGCATAAAAAGATTTGAACACATATGAAAAGCATAAATTTGACTTTTTTCCTATCCTCTGGCTTAAGAGTAATAAGATTCATTATACTTATACACATATCTTTAGATTCTTTGCAATATATATACCTATTTGGAATGTTTCTTCTTGCCAGAAAAAGAAGTAAATCTGAGTTGTTTCCATATGGGATCCATAAGTTCTGACTTTCTCCAAGGGTGGCTAAATAAGAGCCAGACGTGATTTCAGAAAACAAGCAAGTGATGATTTTTGAACAGCTGCTGCTGCCCTCTAGCAGTTACACTGAGATTTCCAGAGCAAACCATGTCCGATTGCAGCTTTCTTAACAGACCCCTTCAGAAACCATAATGGGCCTTATGGAAACTCAAGGGCATTTTTCCTCAGTCACATGGGACAGGAGAAACAACTTTCCGTTTGTAGAGCACAGTCAACTTTACTTAAGAGAGCAGGAGATTCCAGTCTAGCAGAATTCCAAGCCAGGCTTTATCCACTACAATTAGATGAAGGGAACATGCACATTCCCTTTCTCCTGCACATGGTGTCTGCATGCTTCTGTTTTTTTGGTACCAACCTCAGAAGAACCGTTTCCTCCCAGACCATCTAAGGGCCTTGCTGGCCACATTCTGTCACTTAGCACATCCTGGTTGAACCACTCCCGAGCTTTTCTCCCAGTGAGATTGACTCCCCTCCTATTGGGGAGCCCACCATGGACAACAGCCCAGCGGCACCCTGGACAAGGCTTGCCCATGGCTGGACCCTGTGATATAGTGTACCAGATTCACCAAAATCCATTTTTTTGAAAGACCATCCAGTGGCCAACTTACAGTGAGATTGAGGATCTGAATTTACCAATTCTATCAAAACTTGCTTATTTTAACTATTTATAAAGTTTTACCAAAACTGTTTATTTTGACTATTTTTAAAGTTTGTATAGAATAAATAATGGGAATTAAGAGAGCTGTGGAGAGTGAGGTCCTCGTGGGGCCCTCAGATTCTCCCCCTGTACCATGCTCCCCCACAAACTTCCTTCACCCCACCCACCCCACCCCAAGACTTCCCTACCTGCCCTACTCTCTGCCTGCTCCCCACCTCTGTTCCCCCTAATATTCTTTTTCTGTCTTTAGTCATCCCCTTTCTGGGACCTTCGGCTTAGGCCAGGCCATGTCCATTCCTTTCTATCATCTTCTTTGGCCTGAGACAAATTAAATATTATTTAAGATGCTTTTCTGGCTTTGTCTTCAGAGCCAATTAACTAATATGACCCAGAGACCTTCCAAAGTTGTTTTTAAAAGTTCTCATCCAATAAAGTTATACACTTAATTTTATAAATAGATGAAAGACATTGTCAATATACTGATGGATTCAGTAAATGGGCCATTTGGTGAGTAGATTATTGAACAAATTGGCTTTTGTTGAAGTGATCACTAAGAAGAGATGCCTGCACCCCTGTTCTTGATGAGGTGATCAGAAGTACACAGGGGTGTAAACTTCTGCTTAGAGACAGCATGCATGGTTGCCCTTGTAACACCAAAGGAGGAGGAAGCCAGGTAAAAGTTAGAGGAAAGCATGACCACATAGAAAAAAGGAGAGGAGAGGAGAGGCAGTGGCCAGGAGGCAGCACTATAAACAGAGCAGAACACATTGGGGGGATAAAAGGAAATAAAGTTACGAGTAAGCCAGAAAGCCAATGAATGTAGCTGCCTGAAGTCTCGATAAAGGGTCAAAGCTCCCACATCTATAAGGGTATCAGCTCTCGGTGTTCCAGAAATCCACTTTGCCAAAGTACACACAACTATTAATACCTTCACATTCTCCTCTTTATTAATAAAAATACTTCAAATGTCCCCAGCCGAAGCTATCGTTTAGGCATAAATCTAAGTCTAATGAAATGGATACCAGCCTTTATGGAAAAGAGACAACAGGACTGAAGTTTAGTATAATACTCACAATGCATGGGATCTCATTTGCTCCTCCTAAGACGGTATTAAGTTGCAGTTTTAAGGATGAGGATGGCTACTGAGTTGCTAGAGCCAAGCCCCAGTCCCAGACCCACTGCACACTAAAGCTTTCATAAGTGCAGCCACACCTAATACCTAAGCACAACCTCCAAGTACTGATGCTCCTTCCATCAAGAAGCAGGGTGCCGGGCTTCCCTGGTGGCGCAGTGGTTGAGAATCTGCCCGCCAATGCAGGGCACACGGGTTCGGGCCCTGGTCTGGGAAGATCCCACATGTTGCGGAGCAACTGGGCCCGTGAGCCACAACTACCGAGCCTGCGCGTCTGGAGCCTGTGCTCCGCAACAAGAGAGGCCGCGACGGTGAGAGGCCCGCGCACCGCGATGAAGAGTGGCCCCCGCTTGCCGGAACTAGAGAAAGCCCTCGCACAGAAACGAAGACCCAACACAGCAATCAATCAATCAATCAATCAATCAACCAATAAGCAGGGTACCTACCTTGTCCCCTGTAATCTGGGCAACTGCTTTAACCTATGAGGGGTGGTGAAAATAACACTGTGTTCCTTCCAAGGCTCTGCTGTAACCGGTGACACAGCCCCTGCCTCGTGCACTGGCCCTTCACGTCTGGCGCCCTGAGCCGTGATGTAAGAAGTGTGACAATTCTGAGAGCACCAGGCCGTGAGGAAGCCAGGCCTCATGTGCAACGGTCCTCCTCTTCCAAGCAGCCCATCCCAGGCACCAAACATGCGTGTGAAAGGGCCTTTGAGTCTTCAGATGATAAAGTCCCCACAGTAAGTCATCCCCCAAATCTCAAGTCTTCCAGGTTGAGGCCCCAGACAGTGTGTAGCAAAGCAAGCCATCCCCACTGTGCCTTGTCCAAATCCACACTCCAGAATTCACGAACATATGGTAAATTGTTACACGCTGATTGTCTCTGGAATAATACCCTTCACCATCGTGTGCCATGCTCCCCGCCTCAAATTCAGCATGTTGGGGACACCTGAGGTGCGATGGCATGATGGAATTAGCTGACCAATACTGTAGCTGACCTCCAAATTAAGCCACAAGTAAAATCACAGACACATGGAAACACACAGATACACCCTCTGTGGACTTCATCCTCTGTGTAAACCGTGCACGCACTCTCTAGCAGAATCCACCATATCGACGTCACAATCAAACAAAGGAAGTAAAAAGAACTACTCAAAACATAGCATGCCATGCTGCACATATTATTATACATCAGTGTGGAAATGAACAGAAAAATCCACTCCTACAGAGAAATCCAATTCAACCAAATGGAAGGCATGCAAAATTCAAGTCAATGATCTTTGGGTGGGTGTGAGGTGATATTTTACAAGCAGTGGACACAGGAAGCAGGCCTGTTTTGCTCCAGAATACTTCATAGGAATGGAGATGGGATCCCACAGAAGGAACAGGTAATTGACTATCTAAAGCAGGGGAGGACCAAGACCTTCTAACCAACCTATGAGGATGCAGAGTGTCAAAACAAAACCCATCAACAAAAATCTCTAGAGGAAAGAGCTCAGTTGTGAGAATCCACTAATGGCTGTTTGGATGCTGGTCTATATCCTAGCGGAAAAGGGGTAAAGAGAAGCAGATTCTCAAACTCAGCTCCCCATCCCTGTTGCGGAAGCTTGGCAGGCTACCAAAACCCACCAAGTGGAGGAAATCCAACTGCTACCTGGGTTTCAGGATGGGTGTTTGCATCTTTAAAGTTTCAAGTTTGCTAATGAATGAGCATCTTTCTGAATAAGCTGACCAGATGTGTCTTCCTTGCTCCCACACAAGCACACCAATGATCGAGCGCCATCTGGTGCTCAGAGTAGGTACTCCAATGTGAAGCAAAGCCCCAATTTTCACAAAATAAAAAGTATTGACTGTGACCTTTCAATACAGTACAACTGGGATGTGGTGCTGGCACTGGAACAAAACAACACATCCATAGGAATCAAAGAGAAATCCAAAACGCAGACCCTCATATGGACTGCGTTTTAATACCCAATCAAAAAGTGGCCATGAAATCATTAGGGAAAGGAAAGTTTAGTCCTAGTTAATTAAATACCCATTTGGCAAAAAGCAAAACTAAGTTCCGACTCTGGGCCAAGAAATCAAAATAAACTTGATACAGATCAAAGAGATTAATGAAAAAAATGTAAAACCAGACAGAAAAGAATAAATATAGGTTAATGCATCTCTCTCTCAAGAGAAAAAAAGGCCTTTCAAGGTACAAAAACATAGGAAGCAAGGAAAAAAGGAAACTCTCCAGAATAAAACTGTAAGACTGGAAAAGAGGTTTGCAACAAAAACTTTATAAACAAAATTAAAAGGCAAATGACAAATTAGAAAAATATAAGTGAACATATCCAGGAACCAGGAGAATAAGCCACAGAGATGCATGGAGTTGACTGTGTACAATAGAGAAGCAAATATCTCTTAACCAAATATATCTCAGGGTCCAAATTTCTCAGCACAAATTAAAACAACACCAAGACGATACTGCTTCTCTATCAACATTGACATAGATAATCTCCACACAGTGGAGGTGAGAAACGGGAAGTGGATCACTCATATGCTCCTGGTGGGTGAGCAAAATAGAGGTGTTTCTCAAGAGTGAACTGGCAGTTCTGTTAAGGAGAATCTTGAGATGTCAGATCGTGTGACAGAAAACATCCAATTCACTGCAATAAACGACTTGCAAAGAAATAAAGTTTGACACACAGATGTAGGCACAAGAATGTGTGCTGCAGCCTTATTACTAGTAAGTAAAATCTGGAATGACAACCTAATCTGGAACATTAATTAAACAAAGAAAGGTGTACTACTGTTTTTAATTTCTTCTCAAAATAAAACTTTTATAATACAGAAAAAATATACATGTGAAGCAAAAATAGCAAATAACCAAGTAATTTGAAGTCAGATCCTATTTTACTTTAGAACTCAGTATTTTTTTTATAAAATCAGATCAGTGTAGTACATTCAGTAAAAAATTCCAATAAGTAATGACCTACTGGGATGACTTCATCCACACCAAGCTTTCCCATGTTGGTCACTATGAAACTTGAGGGGCATCTTCTGAGTCAAATTTAAGATGAAGAAAATAAAACCACCAATTCACAATGGAGTTCTTATTCAAATAATGCACCCTTAAAAACTAGTGTCTCTTTCATTTCTGCTGTTGCACTGATAAGAAAGCAGGAACTGGTCTCAGAAAACAACCTTAACCAACCCTTTGCCCTGCTGGCAGTGGGCAGGGGGGTGAGGAGTACAAAATCTAAAGAGAAAAACAAGAGGTATGCAAGCGGTGGGACAAATTATCAAGAAACTGGGAAGAAGGGCCCTAATAAAATTGGCGGAGATGCCACAAGTCATTGCCTTTCCCAGAGGGAAAACACAGAAATAAAACCGAAAGAAGAATAACTAGAACCAGACACAGCAATAATAATAGCTCATGGCCACTGTACATGGCTATGTCACCCCTACCGCACACACATCCCCATAAGCACACGCACCAGCTTAATCACCACAATCATTGCTGGATGGTGTCTGAGCTGGTATGCAAACTCAGATGGTCTGTGCCCCGAGTCTGTGACCCTGACCCAATGTCCAGTGCCCCCAACACTTCCCATCCTAGCACAAACAAGGTCATCTTTGTTGGGCAGCACAGGGTATACAGAAGAGACTGCTGAGGGGTGGGCCCAAGCCCACAGAGCTGCCCGGAGGCAGAGGGGTGAACCCTCAGTGTACCCCATTCACAGCACACCTGCTGGGAAGCTACAAGGCTGCTCCTCAGCATATAACACAGAGTTCTAGAAACATCCAGCCTGTCCCCCAATCACAGCTGCAATGAGAATGTTCCTCTCTAGGTCTAATACAAAAGCATCCTTTCCTTTTTAAAGAAGAAATATATAATCATGAAAATGGTACAGTCTTTAAAATCAGCCTCCTAAATCACAAGAGGCAAACAGGACCCAAATCAGAGGTACCTGACATTTGAACATTTTGGTAGCAGTTTAGTCATTTATTAAACCCCTATTGCATGACCAACTTTTCACACTAGTGGGAGATCTTTAAAAATTTTTGTCTAAACCATTCCTTTCAAATAGGAAAATAACTTATGCAGTGCATTCTTCCTATAATCTGCAAAAGTACCTGTCCCTGCTCTAAAAACAGCTGTCCCGGTCTACCTGGGCTGGGATTAGAGAACCGTTTGCTGGATGAATGGGTCACGAACTGTCATTGCCTAAAACTCACATCAAGAAGACGACCATGAACCCTCAGCCCTCAGGCCTACAGCTGAAGTGATGTGTATGCCCTAGTGATGTTGCTGTGAACTCCTGCAATGGGCTTTTCTTTCCCTTTTGCAGTATTGCAATGTGGCCACCAGAGGGCATCAGTAACCTAGTATGCTAGTGCACAGCAGGATGCTATGCAACTACCCTTCACATCAATGGAAAAACACAGGGTTTCAATGAAAGGGCTGTTGACAAAGTTTCCAGTCCACAATCACAAACCCTATAAGGGCCTTTGAACATCCTTTCTTTAGGTATGTCAGAAACATCTTTTCCTGAGAGAGATATGATGACTTTTCACTTTACTGCCCAATGAAAATATAGGGGGAAAAAAATGACTTTTTACTACCCAACATCTCTAGATTTTTCTGCATTATTTTATGTCACACTACTGAGATGTTTTCCAGATACTTCATTTGAAAACATGAGCTTCACAACTTGATCACTTCCTCATTAGCTTATACCTCCTTATTTTAAATAAAGATGTACTTGGCTACTCTAAAAAGCAGCTTCTCCAATAGAAAATCCAAAATCAGATCATGATATTCTAGACTGAGGTCAGCAAATTTTGGACATGGGTAAAATCCAGCCTCGTGCCTGTTTTTATAAATAAAGTTGTACTGGAACATGGTCATGTCCACTGGTTTACATATTATCTATGGCTGTTTGGTCACTAGACCAGCAGAGTAGCTGTCACTAAGTTTATGGACCTATGCCCCATAAACTCTAAAATATTCATTTCTGTCCCTGTACAGAAAAGGTTTGCCAACCCATGTTCTATATGGAATGTTACCTACGCAGCAATGATTATGTAATAATCCAAAGAAAATGTTGACCTCTTCCCTCAGCAGGGAATGATTCAACAAAAAAATTCTTTTCTCCCTAAAAATTCACAAAGAGTGATGGCACAATTGGGTTAAATATCCTGGAGCAGGTCCTCTGTAGTCAAGGGTGCAACACATTTCAACAACACTTTGAAGGCATCCCTGTCATAAGTGAAATCAATATTTGATCAAATTGATTATATTTTAGACAAATATAAAATACATGATTGAATATATGTAAAATAAAACATAAATCAACTCCTATGCTGAAGACGGGGCATAAAGAGAGAGCACAAGAGAGCACTGACAAATTAACCCAAACTAAGATCCAAGTGTCCAAGGTCACTGATGGGAAAGCTGACATGGAACACAGGAACCAGCTCTGCAGTGGGAGTCAGGATCATGGGCCAAGTTCATTATCATTATTCATTAATTACCATAACACACACACTCTCATTTATTGACTATTTTCTCTATGTATGGCACTATGTTATATACACTTTCTTTTTTTTCAGTTCTTACAACTACATTATAAGGCAAGCTACATCATGCCCATTTTGCAGATGGTTAAATTCCACTTGAGAGTGAGTGAGTCGCCATCGGAAATCACAAGCCAAGAAGTAGATGGTAATGTCTCACTCCTCCTCTTGCCCCCCAGAGCCACCCATTCTGGTGAGTCCTGCCTCAGCCACTGCTTCCCTGCAAGTCCCTGGTCAAGTCACTTAGTCTCTGTACTTCAATCACCTGAATTAGAACTTCTGTTAAATGGGTTGCAGCCGGTGATCTGTATGACATTTTAAAATTGTATGTAAGTCTTTTTTTCTGGACTCTATCACTAGGTCCCAGTTGAGTACCAGCGTGCTGCTCATCTCACTGAAGGGACTGAATAAACGCTTGCTGAGTCAAGGTGTGAGTGAAGGAACTCTGTTCCCTCCTGGGAAGATGTTTTCCCTTTCACGATAGCCTTTAATACTCCTTGTCTTTAAGTCCGGCACTTAAGTTGGATTTCCTTAATGAAGAACTAAAATGTATTAAAAGCATTCTATGTATAAACCACCAGTATGGCTCAGTAGGCCATACGAAGATGAATAAAACGGTTACCCAGCTAATATAGCACTAATAGTAACAGGGAGGAACAGTCATTTATCCAATTGAGGGTAAAGGTGTACGGTTTATAGAGGTAAAATTTTCATAGGACTGAGATGACAGGGAGCTTATGTCTGTGAAAAACATAAAAGACTAGATAGAAATGCCATCTGAATAGATCTTGAAGGATATTTAGTACTGAAACAATCGGCTCTCCATCCTATATCCAGAGAATCGGAGAACACGGGATACAGCATAGTGTAAATTCATAGATAATTCACAAGTCCTTTTATATTTGGTACTTCGGCACATCACACCGTTCTCTGTACCTAATTATGTTAATGAGGTGAATACCAAGTTAAATTATGTTCAGAGAATACAAATTGAGTAAGAGTGCAAATGCATAGTGAGGTCCAGCCCCAAGAAAAGAAAACGCCACGTCTAATCGGGAATTGAAACTCTCCCTACCAGGAGAAGCACGCGTTTCTGCTCAAGTGCCACCACCCAGTGTCTAGAGCAGTGGTCCTCACAATGTGGTTCCTGGACCAGCTGCATCGTGATCACTTGGGAACCTGTCAGAAATGTAAGTTCTCGGGCCACAACCCCAGACCTACTGAATCAGAACCTCTGGGGGTGGGCAATGTGTATTTTCATAAGCCCTCTAGGTTGTTCTGATGCTCACTCAAATTTGAGAGCTACTGGCCGAAAGGACTGTGCTGGATAAAATTCTGAGGTTGGGCTGGGTTCCATAGAAAATATTGGCATAGTGATAAGCCATGTCAGTCCAGGGCAAAGGAGGCAAGCACTGGTGCCAGTGACTATGAACCCTGCACAAATCAACAGTGGGCACCAAACATGCCCTGATCACTACCTTAATACTCGTGAAAATCGAGCAGTCATGAACACAGTCACAGTAAGGAAGGCACACCACACTGCAAAGTATAGAAGAAGTACTTGCTGAGAGGGGGGTGTTTTCTTAATAGGTAATGATTAATCTTCCCAATAAATAAAAGAGACAGGAACAGTGTTACTGGTTATAAAAGATATAGGTGCTAAAACAGTTTATGATCTAGATTCCTTACTAGGTATTTATCCTTGTATTATATTAGGTTGACACAAGATAAAGCCAAATTGTCATATGATGTTTAACTCTGATGAAACTATGAAGATAGAGATGCTATTGACGGCATTAGAGCACAGATTACAGTCTCTCCTTTGGCCCTGAAGCAGCGAGGTGTGGAGTAGGCACACATAGACCCTATTGTTTTGGTCATTTTCTGATGTAGGCAATGGCTCCCCCGTCATCTGCCAAGTTTACTGACTGTCTCCTGAGCATCTGTTGTAAGTGTACTGGTGTGATATATCAAGGGTGGTGTGGCCAGATCACTGACATCAATTAGGGATAAATAATCAGAACAGATGGCAAAACTGGAAAAGGGGCAGCTGGCCCTGGAAGAGGTCCAAGGCCTGGGCACAGCCCCAAAGTTACATACTATATTGGAGCTTTCCAAAAATGTACAACAGGACACGTATTTTAAAGGTTTAGAGCACTTTCTTTCCAGTAAAGTTAAATGTGCTCTCTGTGGAACACACTTCCAATCTCCAGATAAACTGTCCCAAATCGAGCTCCATAATGATCATCATTTGACAGAAGCATCCACTGGACACTACAGGTTCTGAGCAAGAGTCAGGATATTTGTGGGCAGGCACCTCACTCTAGTTTATGATCATGTCCCTCAGATGTGATTTCAGGTACAAAATGCTATCTGCCCCAAATCATTCAAAATAACCTTAAGAGAGCTACCTATTAAGATGCAGACATTTATAATAATAGTACACAATGACAGTACACAAGAAGTTGCACAACTGATGGATAAGAAATTATAACTTTGACAGAAAACACTATTTACCAACAAGTAGAAAGTGAAATTTGTTCACCATTTTGAAATCCTGAGAAATTACAAAAAGACAGAGAGAGAGAGAGAGAGAGAAAGAGACAGAAAAGAGAAAGGTAGTAATTTTGTTTTTAAAAAGTGGGTATATGCAGATCTAAAAGATGGAAGTTGGTGAGATCAGATTGATGGAAGAACCCACAGTCCAAAACAGGAGCAGTAGAAAGTCACAGCAGAAAAAGTTTCAGGGGCAGAGGTGGGCCAAGGGGATAGGATGGCAGGTGAACCAGGGATGCTCCAGCTTGGAGGCAGTGGATACAGGAAGCAGAAGATGGCCTGAGCAAGTACCATGGTGACTGGTCGGTACAGCACACATAGAACAGCTGGATGGCCCAGCACTGCCCTGTCCCTTTGGTGCCGAGCAGTGACCAGCAAAGGCACTTGCAAGCAGGAAAAGTGAGCATGGGCAGGAAGCCAGTGAGGAAGATTTTCCATGACGGGGGATCACCAGGAGCTGGCCTGAACGACTGGCTCTCCCTGTCTGGCTGCATGTCCCAACCCTGCTCATGCTCAGTGAAGTCAGGACACAGCAGAAAGCAAAAATAGCATCCATAGATGGCAACAGGGACACACAAATAAAAAGAGGAGTGGAAAACACAACCAAAGGATATCCAAGGGAGAAAGCACCAAACAGGAGATTTTCAATGTATACTTTATGCTCTCAAAGCTGATGGCAACATCTCATGCATGAAATAGACTGTTCTAAAAATGAAAAAAAAAAAAATGCCAACTCAAAAGATGAACAGAATATCACAATGGTCATAACAACTGACGAGAAAACAGTGAGCTGGAAGGCCCGGCTGAGGAATTCTTCCTGAAAAAAAAAAAGAGGAATGGCAAGAATGAGAAAGAAAAAGTAAGAGACACAGAAGACAAATGGAAGGGAGACCCATCCTCCATTTCACAGTTTTTCCAAAAGAGAGTAGAGAGGAACTAGCAGGAGAGACTGGCAAAGACCTGGAGAAAGACACAAAATTCTTTAGAATAAAAAGGTCCCACCTACTAAAAGAAATAAATGAAAAGAGACAACAAAGGAAAAACAGATATATTTACCTGTAATGAGATGTAAAACCTCTGAAGGACAAAAGAGGCCATAAAAATGAGGGGTAAACAACAGACTGGAGAAGAAAAATTGCAACACCCAACAAACAAATGAATGCTGAAAATTTTAAAGACTCACAAAAATTTAGAAGGAAAAGCTCAATGGAAAACTGGGCAAAGGATACAGAGAGACAGTCACAGGAGAGGAACTACAAAGGTCCATGTTCATCACCATAATAATCCACGAAGCACAACTTAAAAACAAGTGGACACTTGACCTAGGAAATTGCCAAAAACTAAGCAGAGTGATAAAAGGAAATATTCAATGGTGACAAGGTAGGGAACACATAACCATAGTGTAGGAGAGGACATACTCTGTACCTTTTAGGGGGCCATGTACCAGTATCTTTACATTCGAAAATGTGCATCTTCAGGTTCCTGTAATTGCATTTCTAGGTTCTGCCCTGAGCTGCTCACAATAGTTAACTTCCATTAAGTGCTAGAAGCCCAGCAAAGTTTTAGGTCACTACCTTCAATCCTCCTAAAAGCCTATAAGGTAGGTCAATACTAATGTTCTTGTTTTACAGATGGGGAACCTAAGTCACAGGGGGGTCCAGGAACATTTCTTAAATCAAATAGCAATAAATGGAAAAAACAAGGTTTGAGCCCAGGCAGTCTGGCTCCACTGTCTGCTCTTAAACATACACTATTCTTAATCTAAGATATATTCTTAACTGTGTATGGAGCCATACACAGGATGTTTATTACAGCATCATTTATATGGCTGAGAAAGTAAGAAAAAACAACTATCATCAGCAGAGAAACAGATATTTAACACAACATACTATGGAATACTATTAGTATTTAAAAGAAGGGAGATATAGTTACATGGAAAAGCATGGAAAATCTTTAATTCATATTGTAAAGTTTAAAAAAAACTTAATGCAGAATATGGAATATGCAGAATAATACTGCAGAATAACGATATTAAAATATCACTTTAATTAAGAAATATATGTGTGTGTAAATGCACAGAAAGAGGTAGCAAAGGTGAACAAATCAATCACATATGTTATAACATCATTAACAGATGTTATCCAGAGGGAGGGGAGTCCAGTGGGATTTCAGGGCAGGAAGGAGGATGGTTCAAAGGGCATTTCCATCTATGCGTATGTTTGCTAACTTAGATCAAGGATGTATTTACATATTTCTCATGGATAATTAAACTAGGATCAAGGAAACATTTTCTTTAGCAGTTGTTATATACCAGCCATAAAGCACTTACAGCAATCTTATTTCATTCTACAATAACTTTATGTGATCATCAATATTTGATTATTACTATTAATTTAATCATAAAAAAAGGACAGTAAGAGTCCATGTGTTTCAATAACTCAAGGCAAATACCTTGATACCTGGAGAAGCTTAGATTTGAGCTCCAGTCTAGCACCAGCCATGCTGAGATGGAAAAGGTTGACTAGCAAGGTTGACAGGAGGGTTGAGAGGAAGAGGTCTGCAGGCTACCAAGGGCACCCAGAGCCAGGCCTTACCACAGCGATCCCGGACCACCAGGTTCCGGCCTTCCTTCAGGTGGATGGTGAGGAGGTAGGCGAAAGGGCTGGGCAGGTTACTCAAGCCGTCGCCGGCTTCCCCGAGAGTCTGCACAGATGGAGAAGCCATTGAAGTCAGTTGTCTTAGGCCCAAGAAACAGAATGTCGGAAACACTTCTTCATTTAAGGAAAGAAGACGATCACTGTAATGGCAAATCTGTGAGCGCCCTCCTCCACTCCCACCCACCCGTGTCGATGACACGGTTACACTGTTCTTTATCCTTCTCCCCAGTGGGATTCTATGAGAATTCATGACAATAGCTTCACAGTATTAACTTCCCAAGAAGAAGCAGGTAAGTTGCATGCCGACATCTGACATCCCCCTAAACTCACCCATGCCCCGCAGGATCCTTATCCTACAGCTACCAGTGGAGGACCTAGAGAGGACACAGCATGCAGAAGTCCAGCTAAGGGGCGGGTTCCCACGACCCTGGTCCACACCTCTCAGCTCGGATGTGTGATGTCTCCCTCCTCTTCTCCCCTCACCCCACCAACCCCCATCAGTTCAGGTCCACCTCCTGCACATGTAATAAAAACATTCCCGTTCACAACTACTCAGCTGATCACCTACTGATACAGGCCCAGCCAACATGTGCCCCACCCCTGGCTCCATATGGGAGACACTCCCTCTCTGCTCTCCTGCCTGTGGCATATTTTTCTTTCACTCCCTGGTCCCCATTATAGTGTTTCCTACACTTACCCACACAGTCTCACCTCCCACCAAGTTCACTTTCCTCTCCAGGAATGCATCAACTCCTACAAGCCACAACATCAAATTCGGTTTCTGAATATTTCTTAAACGAATCCAGTTCAAGTTTTGAAAAGAGCAAATTTGTGTCTTTTGAGAGAAAAAGTACAAATAAAATGATTTATTGTTCACTTATTTGAATTTCAATGAATCGATCTGTGGCTAAGTCACTCTCGACAGCGTTCTTTTGAAAGTTTCTCGGTCCACATTTCAAAGCACTTCAAAATGGCTTTGTCTGTCTCCTGCACCATCTCACTCAATTTCATGGCTCTGTATTTTTAGAAGAATCTATCCCACTCTGACAAATCAATAGACACTGAATTCATCTTTTCCAGCCACAATTTGCAAGGCCTGTCTTTGTGGGTGGTAACAGTTCAGCATCCTTTAGAAATAAAAGAGGCAAAGATCCAAACATTTGATAAGAAATATTTATAGCATTTACTTTAGTGTTTGTTTGTTTTTAAGGAATGCCACTTACAGATTGCTCTTCGAAACGCTGGGATGTCAGAGAAGCATTCAGATCACCACTTCCACAGAGCTTCTGCAAACAAGAAGAAAAAATAATAATAACCCTGCTTTTAAAAAACCAAAAGAATATCAACCTACAAGGATATCCTTTATCGGGTGTTTCCCTTTGAAGCTGCCATTTGCATAGTCAAATGCAGGCTGCCTTCCGGAGTGTGTGGCAAGTCTTGGCAGTAAAAGGTTGACTCACTGGAGTGCATCTGGCTGCAGCCTCTGCCCTCTTAGTCATTGATCAGCATGTGGATAAGGCCGATTCTGCTCTCCTGAAGGGCCGCTGAGGCATCCGTAGTTCATCCAAGTCATTAGCGTGCCAGCAACTTTGTCCCAGGGGAGGCAGTGGGAGCAGCAGGGCCATCCTGTCAGGTCCCTCCATCGAGGACCTGCCTGGTCCCCCAGCCATCAAAGAGAAAAGGGCTATCAGGTACCAGAGACCCGAGTTTATCAGTCTAGTAGGACACATATCAAATGTGACCACAAAGACCTTCCTCCAACCATAACCTCACGGGTCTAGCAACTGTACAAGAACCAACCAAAGAGTTAGGAAATGCAAATTCTCAACAAATGATCTCAGACTGGGAGGTGTCTATGTTTCCTACTTAAATATGCCTCTGACAACCTAGGAAAGGATGCCACCAGGCACTGAAGTGAGCACGGTTCAGCAGTTAGCATGGGACGCAGTAAACATTTGCATTCTGTCAGGTTTTATATGCACCAATGTGGGGTCCAGAGGAGCTCTGGGATTTTATGAAGGTTCTGGGTTAGATGTGAGGAGAACTACCTGCATGGAAAGGCAGAGTGGAAGGGAAAGGAGCAAAAGGTCTCCCAACATTTTAGGGATGTTCCCGTTTGTCGGACACATTAGCCAGGGCTGCTTTCCTGTGAGAAAACATGAGATTTCTCCCTCCAAACAAGGCTGAGTAACTCTGAAGTTATGGGTAAATTTAGATACAGGCAGCAGGCCTGCGGAGATTGCTTAGATGACCATGAAGCTTTGAGGGGGTGAAGATGGGGACCAGATGCACTACAGTCATTGGTCCTTCCCACCCACAGCAAAGATCAGGGAGATTCTGGCACAATTCAGAGATCCTGCCTGGATAGAAGGCAGGTTGCCTTCCAAGACATTCTCTCTCTGTCTCTCTCTCTCTCTCTCCCTGTCTATCAAGTGGAGCTCAGGCAGCAACAGAACCTGGATTCTACAGCAATAGGGCATTTCTTCAGGCCCTAAGAGAGCTGACAAAGGGCTACAAACAAGCAGGGCTCTCTGGTCTACCCCCCCTGCATGCAGTGACACCAAGAAAGGCTGCAGCGAGGCAGAAACGAGCCCTGATCACAAGTCGGCGTGGAGCCTCCCAAGCCCTCACCGGGGAGCAGAGAAGCCCCACGGTTGTTTGCATCTGTGCTTCTCCCATCACATCTGCCCCTTTCTCCCAGTCCCAGCTCGAATGTCCCTTTACTGTGAATACATTTCATTCAATTCAAATTCACACAGGACCCAGGGTGACTTCAGACACTTGGACCTTTCTCTAAGGACCCCAGCACTTCAGTCACTGGTGCCCCCCGGCTCTGGAAGTATCACCACTGCCCAGCTGGGCCAAGAGCCCTCACTCTCATTGTGGGCTCGACCTGACAGCAGACAAGGAAGGAGGCAGCTGGGCCTCTGTGGGTCACCTTCCCATCCAGTTCCCGGTACACAAGTACCTCCTACTTGTGTTATGTGTAAAATGACACCCGGGGGAGTGGGACAGGACGGCCTGAAGACCGCTGTATGACAACGATCAAATCTTACTCAACTCTCCCAATTTCAAAAGATTTCTCCTCACGCCTTTTACACTATTACTGCCCTCATGATTATCTCCTGGAAGCTCAGCGATTCCTTCTGTCTGATTTGCAAAACCCAAAATACTCCGATCAGGTCTTCATGTGCAGAACCAACAAGTAACATCTGCTGTCTGATCCTCTGCAGCCTGATCACCCCCTGTTAGTGTCTCCAGTTTTACGAACCGAATCAACGCTCCACTTAACCAATCCTGTTTGAAGGCAGTTCTGTAAAACTGCCGGTGCTGGGATCAGAATTCCTGTTTAAAGTGCGTGGTCCCGTATCTTCTACTGTCACCTTCTGCTATCAAACAGAAGAGTGAATGTTTCTTAAAAACCATCACTCCTCAAACCAACACACCATACACACTATCCCAAGGGAGCCTCCCTGTACTTAATGATCACGTTCATTCAGTGACAAAACGAGCCCACATCACCACCATCATTTACACACTATCAAAAATGAACATGGAGCTTTTATTCAAATACTCAATAAGTCTTCCACTTAGAACAACGTGGAAATTAAATGTGAAGAATGACATTAATTCAACATTATGGCTCGTTTTACTCACAGAAGTCACAGAACTTAAAGTTATGGTTCCCACAGCCGCCGTAACTGTCACACGCAGTATATACACACCAAGGAAGGAAAGTGATCACCATAAAGAAGACAGGAAAGGCTACAGAAGTACAGGAGTACCGGGTTACAGCTGCTGGGGGACACATAACCTTGAGTATTCCCGACACTCTGCATGGAACTGAAGGTATTATTCACTGAGTAGAAGCTACATTATTTTCAGCTTCTTTGTAAACCTAGTAACTACATCACTGAATTTTTCATTAAAAAAGTACAATTAGTATTTTTTTTACAGAAGTCCCTGGTATCCGTCAACATGAGAAGATTTTTTTTGATGTTCTCAACAAGCAAAATCAAGCACTCTAATTTTTCTTTTTAAATTTTACTTTAAAAAAGTTAACACAGTGAAATTGACTTTTTACATGTGTGTACAATGCGATGACTTTTTTACACATGTATATATTTGTGTAACTACCACCACTATTGGGACATAAAACAGTCCCCCAAAAAACTCCTGCATGCAATCCTACTGTTATCACATTGTACCCTCACCCCTAATTCATGGCAGTCATTGACCTGTCCTCATCCTATAGCTTCATCTTTTTCCATAATGTCATATAAATGGAATACATGCAAATTTGACACTGGCTGACATCTTTCACTTGGCCCAATGCCTTTGAAATCCATTCAAGTTGGCATCTGTATAAATAGTTCTTTTTTTTTAAATTACTGAATAGTATTACATCATTATGAGTGTACCATAGTTTGTTTATCCATTAAGCACTGGTTTTAACCATTTTAAACAAATGTTTCCAAGGACATACTCAGGAAAAGACAAATAATCTTGAATATCATCAATGCTGAGAAGTCTTAATATGACAAAACTCTCTAATTATATACAAACATTCAGAAACTCAGCATTAACATGTTGGCATGAGGCTAGTCATCTCTCACACAACTCTCACTGTTACCTTTTAGATAAGTGGGATTTGTGTGTGTGTGTGTGTGTGTGTGTGTGTGTTTAATGACAGCAAATTTACACTGATATTTCCATTTTATCTTGCTAAGGTGAAATTCATGGGAAGGTATGTAAATACATACAAGGTAATACATACAAGATTGCAAATGTATTAAAATGAGGAGATATTAGAATGGATGGGTCAATTATTTAAAAAAAAAAAAAAAATCTCCTCTAGCCACCAAGGATCTTAAGAACAAGACACTGATGTGAAAAAATATTTTCTTTTGTGTACACTAAATGTGATCTTGTACAAATATCACCTCCCACGTGGCTGTCTGAAGGATCTTAGCACGAAGAATACACAGGAAGTTAAATAATAAGCGATGTAAACAATCACTGGCTGTTTAAACTTTACTGGAAGAAGACATAAACCCACATGCAGGAAAGCTAAATAAGAGTAACAAGTTCGCTGAGAAGATCACTTAAGATTTTCTTTGGGAAATACTCTATTCAAGTACATGAGTATAGTAAATGATATATATTGATACGATACATATTTAGTTAATTACTTAACCCACATCCATTACTAAGAACGTGGATACTCAGGAAGAGCGTACTCACGGACACAAATACCTACGGGGCAAAGGAAGCAGCAAAAGGAGCAAAGGGGATCAGATGGCTAGACAGACCATTAAGCAATGCTTGGATACAGTGATAGAATTAAAACAACTCACATGACAATCAGAGGTCAAAATTAGAATGCCTGTTCAGAAAAATTCGGGTCTACCAAATGGCTGAGTTTACTCTTATTCAAATTTTTTTTAACACATCTTTATTGGAGTATAATTGCTTCACAATGCTGTGTTAGTTTCTGTTATACAACAATGTGAATCAGCCATATGCATACTTATATCCCCATATCCCCTCCCTTTTGAGCCTCCCTCCCACCCTCCCTATCCCACCCCTCTAGGTGGTCACAAAGCACCAAGCTGATCTCCCTGTGCTATGCGGCTGCTTCCCACTAGCTATCTATTTTACATTTGGTAGTGTATACATGTCAGTGCTACTCTCACTTTGCCGCAGCTTCTGCCTCCCCAGCCGTGTCCTCAAGTCCATTCTCTATGTCTGCGTCTTTATTCCTGTCCTGACCCTCGGTTCATCATCAGAAGCATTTTTTTTTTACATTCCACATATATGTATTAGCATACGGCATTTGTTATTCTCTCCCTGACTTACTTCACTCTGTATGACAGTCTCTAGGTCCATCCACCTCACTACAAAAAACTCAATTTCGTTTCCTTTTATGGCAGAGTAATATTCCATTGTATATATGTGCCACATCTTCTTTATCCATTCATCAGTCAATGGACACTTAGGTTGCTTCCATGTCCTGGCTATTGTAAATAGAGCTGCAATGAACACTGTGGTACATGACTCTTTTTGAATTATGGCATTCTCAGGGTATATGCCCAGTAGTGGGATTGCTGGGTCATATGGTAGTTCTATTTTTAGTTTCTTAAGGAACCTCCATACTGTTTTCCATAGTGGCTGTATCAATGTACATTCCCACGAACAATGCAAAAGGGTTCCCTTTTCACCACACCCTTTCCAGCATTTATTGTTTCTAGATTTTCTGATAATGGTCATTCTGACTAGTGTGAGGTGATACCTCCTAGTTTTGATTTGTATTTCTCTAATAATTAGTGATGTTGAGCATCTTCTCATGTGCCTCTTGACAATCTGTATGTCTTCTTTGGTTAAATGTCTATTTAGGTCTTCTGCCCATTTTTTAGTTAGGTTGTTTGTTTTTTTGATATTGAGCTCCATGAGCTGTTTGTATATTTTGGAGATTAATCCTTTGTCAGTGGTTTCATTTGCAAATATTTTCTCCCATTCAGAGGGTTGTCTTTTCGTCTTGTTTATGGTTTCCTTGGCTGTGCAAAAGCTTTTAAGTTTAATTAGGTCCCATTTGTTTATTTTTGTTTTTATTTTCATTACTCTAGGAGGTGGGTCAAAAAAGATCTTGCTGTGGTTTATGTCAAAGAGTGTTTTTCCTATGTTTTCCTCTAAGAGTTTTATTGTGTCTGGACTTACACTTAGGTCTTTAATCCATTTTGAGTTTATTTTTGTGTATGGTGTTAGGGAGTGTTCTAATTTCAATCTTTTGCATGTAGCTATCCAGTTTGCCCAGCACCACTTATTGAAGAGGCTGTCTTTTCTCATTTGTATGTTCTTGCCTCCGTTGTCGTAAATTAGGTGACAATATTTGTGTGGGTTTATCTCTAGGCTTTCTATCCTGTACCATTGATCTATATTTCTGTTGTTGTGCCAGTACCATACTGTTACTGTAGCTTTGTAGTATAGTTTGAAGTCGGGGAGCCTGATTCTTCCAGCTCCATTTCTCTTTCTCAAGATTGCTTTGGCTATTCAGGGTCTTTTTTGTTTCCATACGAATTGTAAAATTTTTTGTTCTAATTCTGTGAAGAATGCCATTGGTAGTTTGATAGAGATTGCACTGAATTCGTAGATTGCTTTGGGTAGTATAGTCATTTTCACAATATTGAGTCTTCCAATCCAACAGCATGGTATATTTCTCCATCTGTTTGTCATCTTTGATTTCTTTCATCAGTGTTTTATAGTTTTCTGAGTACAAGTCTTTTGACTCCTTAGGTAGGTTTATTCCTAGGTATTTTATTCCCTTTGTTGCAATGGTAAATGGGATTGTTTCCTTAATTTCTCTTTCTGATTTTTCATTGTTAGTGTATAGGAATGCAAGAGATTTCTGTGCATTAATTTTGTAACCTGCAACTTTACCAAATTCATTGATTAGTTCTAGCAGTTTTCTGGTGGCATCTTTAGGATTTTCTATGTATGTTATCATGTCATCTGCAAACACTGACAGTTTTACTTCTTCTTTTCCAATTTGTATTCCTTTTATTTTTTTCTTCTCTAACTGCCGTGGCTAGGACTTCCAAAACTATGTTGAATAAGAGTGGCGAGAGTGGACATCCTTGTCTTGTTCCTGATCTTAGCGGAAATGCTTTCAGTTTTTCACCACTGAGTATGATGTTTGCTGTGGGTTTGTCGTATATGGCCTTTATTATGTCGAAGTAGGTTCCCTCTATGCCCATTTTCTGAAGAGTTTTTTATCATAACTGGATGTTGAATTTTGTCAAAAGCTATTTCTGAACCTACTGAGATGATCATATGGTTTTATTCCTTAATTTGTTAATATGGTGTATCACATTTATTGCTTTGCATATATTGAAGAATCCTGGCACCCCTGGGATAAATCCCACTAGATCATTGTGTATGATCCTTTTAATGTGCTGTTGGATTCTGTTTGCTAGTATTTTGTTCAAGATTTTTGCATCTATGCTCATCAGTGATATTGGTCTATAATTTTCTTTTTTTGTGATACCTTTTCCTGGTTTTAGTGTCAGGGTGATGGTAGCTTCATATAATGAATTTGGGAATGTTTCTCCCTCTGAAATTTTTTGGAAGAGTTTGAGAAGGATTGGTGTTAGCTCTTCTCTAAATATTTGATAGAATTCACCTGTAAAGCCATCTGGTCCTGGACTTTTCTTTGCTGGAAGATTTTTAATTACAGTTTCAATTTCATTACTTGTGATTGGTCTGTTTATATTTTCTAATTCTTCCTGGTTCCGTCTTGGAAAATTGTAACTTTCCAAGAATTTGTCCATTTCTTCATGGTTGTCCATTTTACTGGCATATAGTTGTTTGTAGTAGTCTCTTATAATCCTTTGTATTTCTGTGTGTCAGTTGTGTTTTCTCCTTTTTCATTTCTAATTTTATTGATTTGCATCCTCTCCCTTTTTTTCCTTGATGGGTCTGGCTAAGGGTTTGTCAATTTTGTTTATCTTCTCAGAGAACCAGCTTTTAGTTTTATTGATCTTTGTTATTGTTTCCTACATTTCTTTTTCATTTATTTCTGATCTGATCTTTATGATTTCTTTCCTTCTACTGACTTTGGGTTTTTTTGATTCTGCTTTCTCTAGCTGCTTTAGGTGTAGTGTTAGATTGTTTATTTGAGATTTTTCTTGTTTCTTGATGTGAGATTGAATTCCTATAAACTTCCCTTTTAGAACTGCTTTTGCTGCGTTCCATAGGTTTTGGGTTGTCATGTTTTCATTGTCACTTGTTTCTATGTATTTTTTAATTTCTTCTCTGATTTCTTCAGTGATCTCTTGGTTATTTAGTTGCACACTCTTTAGCCTCCATGTTTTGGTGTTTTTTACAGTTTTTTTTTTTTTTTCCTGTAATTGATTTCCACTGTGGTCCAAAAAGATGCTTGATATGATTTCAATTTTCTTAAATTTTCCGAGGCTTGAGTTGTGACCCAAGATGTGACCTATCTTGGAGAATGTTCCATGTGCACTTGAGGAGAAAATGTATTCTGTCCCTTTCGGGTGGAATGTTCTATAAATTATCAATTAAATCTATCGGGTCTATTGTGTCATTTAAAGCTTCTGTTTTCTCATTTATTTTCTGTTTGCATGATCTGTCCATTTGTGTAAGTGGAGTGTTAAAGTCCCCTACTATTACTGTGTTACTGTCAATTTCCCCTTTCATGGTTGTTAGCATTTGCCTTATATATTGAGGTGCTCCTATGTTGGGTGCATAAACGTATATAATGTAATATCTTCTTCATGGATTGATCCCTTGATCATTATGTAGTGTCCTTCCTTATCTCTTGTAACAGTCTTTATTTTAAACTCTATTTTATCTGATACAAGTATTGCTACTACAGATTTCTTTCAATTTTCATTCACATGAAATATCTTTTCCCATCCCTTCACTTTCAGTCTGTATGTGTCCCTAGGTCTGAAGTGGGTCTCTTGTAGACAGCATATATATGGTCTTGTTTTTGTATCCATTCAGCCAGTCTGTGTCTTTTGTTTGGGGCATTTAATCCATTTACATTCAAGGTTATTATTGATATGTATGTTCCTATTACCATTTACTTAATTGTTTTAGGTTTGTTTTTGTGGGTCTTTTTCTTCTCTTGTGTTTCCCGCCTAGAGAAGTTCCTTGTAAAGCTGGTTTGGTGGTGCTGAATTCTCTTGGCTTTTGCTTGTCTGAAAAGCTTTTGATTTCTCCATCGAATCTGAATGAGATCCTTGCTGGGTAGAGTAATCCTGGTTGTAGGTTTTTCTCTTTCCTCAGTTTAAGTATATCCTGCCACTCCCTTCTGACCTGCAGAGTTTCTGCTGAAAACTCAGCTGATAACCTTATGGGGATAACTTTGTATGTTATTTTTTATTTTTCTCCTGCTGCTTTTACTATTTTTCCTTTGAATTTAATTTTTGTTAGTTTGATTAATATGTGTCTTGGTGTGTTTCTCCTAGGGTTTATCCTGTACAGGACTCTCTGCGCTTCCTGGACTTGGGTGACAATTCCCTTTCCCATGTTGGGGCAGTTTTACACTATAATCTCTTCAAATATTTTCTCAGACCCTTTCTTTTCCTCTTCTTCTTCTGGGACCCTATAATTTGAATGTTAGTGTGTTCAGTGTTGTCCCAGAGGTCTCTGAGATTGTCTTCAATTCTTTTCCTTCTTTTTTCTTTATTCTGCTCCTTGGCAGTTATTTCCACCATTTTGTCTTCCAGCTCACTTATTCATTCTTCTGCCTCAGTTCTTCTGTTATTGATTCCTTCTAGTGTATTTTTCATTTCAGTTATGTTTGTTTGTTCTCTAGTTCTTCTAGATCTTTATTAAACATTTCTTGTGTTTTCTCAGTCATTGCCTCCATTCTATTTCTGAGATTCTGGATCATCTTTACTATCATTACTCTGAATTATTTTTCAGGTAGATTGCCTATCTCCTCTTCATTTATTTGGTCTTGTAGGTTTTTACCTTGCTCCTTCATCTGTGACATATTTTTTTGCTGTCTTATTTTTTTGTTTGTTTTTGATGGGTGGGATTGTGTTCCTGTTTTACTGGGTGTTTGGACTAAGGCTTCCAACACTGGAGCTTGTAGGTTGTTGGGTATAGCTGGTTCTTGGTGCCAAGATGATTACCTCTGGGAGACCTCACTCTGATGAATATTCCCTGGGGTCTGAGGTTCTCTGTTAGACCAGTGGTTCAGATTTGGAGCTCCCACTGCACAAGCTTCGGCCCAGTCCTGCCTTGTGAACCAAGATTCTGTAAGCTGTGCGGGGTGGCAAAAAAAAAAAAAAAAAAAAAAAGGAGAACAATACCAAAGAGTAAAAACTAAAATTAGACTAGGAAACTAACAGGTATGTTAGAAAGAGTATAAAAATAAAAATATAGATGAAACAACAACTGGAAGTTAAAACAGAGCCACAATAGTAAAATAGAGGAAAAGAAAAAAAGGGGGGGGAAAAAAAGGGGGGAAAAAAAGGCGGAAAAGGCCTTGGCTGTGGAGGGTAGGGCCTAGGCAGAGGCAGGATTTGGGCAGTCAGCAGGGCCTATGCTTAGGACCCACAGGGCTGGAAAAGGCCCTGGGGGGTGTGGGGGCTGGGGCTTAGGCTCAACAGAACAGAAGGGGCCCCAGCCTCTGGTCTCATAGGGTGGGGGACCCCACCTGGGAGCCCAGCAGGCTTCCGGGGCCTGAGTGGGCAGGGCAAATGCTCTCCACTCCTCTCCCGTTCCTCTGGTCCTGGAAGGCCCCTCCTGCCTGCCTCTCCTGTTCTCCCCCGGCTTCCCTCCTATGCCCCCAGGACCAACGTGGCCTGGAGGGGGCCTCTGAGGGCATAGGACTCGGTCCAAGAGCCAGGTAGACTTCCCAGGCCTATGGGGCAAGGGAAACGCTCAGTGCACTCCCCCCGATCCGAGCCCCCAAGGGTCCATCCAAGCATGGGAAACCTTCCCCACTCTCAGCCACCCCTCAGGGGCGCCAGTACTGTTCATCCTCCACTTCTCCACCCCCCTCAGTACCCCCATGTCCAACCGGTTCCCTTGGGGGTTCCTCACGTCTCCATGGGTATCAAGGTCCCCCACCAGCATCCAGCAGGCACCCTAGTTGTGGGGAGACGTGAACTCCACATCTTCCCAAGCTGCCATGTTGACTCCGCCCTCCATATTCAATTTTTATACAACTTTTTAGGAGGTTATTGATCATACAATCAAGGTATACACATTTATTTTTCCCCACCTGCAAGATTGTTCACTTAAAGTGATTACCCTGGAATATTATCTAATATACAAAATATAAGTCAGGTGTGTGTATGTGCACGTGTGTGTATACACATATTCACTACCTATCCACCAGCAAAGTAAAGCCCAACACTTGTTTTTATAAAGTTTAAACTTTCAAACCCAGCCCCACCTATTCATTTATACATTGCCTATGTACATATCTATATATATTTCTATGGCTAATTTCATGCTACAACACCAGAGTTGAGTAGTTACCACAGAGACAGCTCTATGGCTCACAAAGCTGGACCTATTCATTACCAGGTCCCTTACAGAAAATGTCTGCAACCTTGGTATAATAAACTTTTCTTACCATATTCAGTAATATTTGCTTACTGACCTTCCATAATTGTTTTCATTACTATTAGCAGTAGATACTTTAAAAGATTAACAGTACCTGCTTTACTTTGCTTAGTAGTTCATAACTGACAAACACACACTCTTATTAACTTCTTATAAGGAGTCTATGGGCTGTCATTAGTAATTTACAATGTACAAATCAGGAGCCAGAGCTAAGAGGCTAGATGGCTGCCAAAGAGAAACAAGAGAGTTAGCCCTTCATCTGAGTCCTGGGTATCCACTCTTCACTGAACCACAACTGTGCCCAAAACCAGAAGAATGCAAAAGTATAACACCTCATCTGACATACAGGTAGGCAGCTCTGCACAGTAGTAGACAAAACTCTGGAGTCACAAAGACCTGGATTTGAATTCCACTTCTGCTACTTCTTGGCTCTGTGTCCTTGAAAAGTTTACTTACTTAAAGTTCACGACCATGGGAACATCTCTAAAAGGGGCAAAAAAATATTAACCTTGTAAGCTGTTAGGAGAAAAATTCATTCATTCAAAGATACCTACTGAGTACCTTCTTTGGGTCGGACACTGCACAAGGCTCTTTGTGTAAAGAGTGAGCCCAGTAGATGTGGTCCAATGAGATGACATTTACATTGCACTTTGTAGTTTCTTACACATAACCTCTCAGGGTGCTACTGGATTGGTGTTGCCACTCTATTATTTTTATTATTATGAGGACAGTGGATGTATTAGGGAAGACTGGAGAAAACAACTCAATGAAGGTGGTCAGCAACCCAAGTCCCTCCCTTCATTCTGACCATTCCTTCCTCACTGACACTGTTATGATGACAGATAGACAATCAAGGTATAACATATCTCGGGACAGTGCTGTCTTCCCCTCTCCACACAGCTTATCAACTGGTGCCCACTTCCTCCACAGTTCCGATCCGAGGCAAACCCACTTATTGCTATTCCCGGTGTTCACAGCAGGTACAGGTACAGCAAGCACCACTATATGCTATTGATTCTTCCTGCCCTGCCTGTGAGCAACACGGCACCAAGCCCATAGGGTTCCTTTGCATCTGCTCATCCAGTGCCCTGGGTAGTTGTTATGGTAGCAGAGTTGCCTGGCAGGATGGGAAAGTCCATGTGATACATCCTCAGAAGTAACTCTGACACCTCCTACCATCCTCTCCAGTCACACTGCTTTCCTGCTCTTCCTGACAAATACCAGGCACACTCCTGCCTTCCTGGAACCTGCACGCTGGCTGTTCTCTCCTTTAGAAATGTTTTGTCTCCAGATATGCACATGACTTGCTTTCTTGCCTCTTCTAGGACTTTGTGTAAATGTTATCTTCTCAGAAGAGATATTTCCTGACCACTGTGTTCAGAATGGTCACACCTCCACCCGAGCACTCCTCTGCTTTATTTTTCTCCATTAAATCTATCACTTTCTGAATATATCTGTAGCCCGTCACCATCTAGAACAGGATCTCCATGAGGAAATACCCTGTTGTCTGTTTTGTTGACTGCTGTGTTCCCAGTGCCTCAGGGCAGGATCAGCACGTAGTAGGTATGGGAAGGAGGGATGGAAAAAGAAAAAAGGGGCCAATCCCATGAAGCACCCTGGGACATGGTTTACATATTTGTCTCACTGACCCCACGTATGTTGAGCAACGATTTCTGAGATAAAGCAAAAATAGTAAAGAACACGTAATTGAAGTGTAGAGAAATTGACACACTTGTTTAATTCTGCAAGCCGTAGGTTGTTTCCTCTCCTCTCTGGTTTGTCATTTTGCTTCTCTGTGGTCACTAAACTGAAGTTCTGTGGTTGCCAAGCAGAGTTTCTGGAACTATCCCAACAGGGTACTTCTCTAAACCACTCAACTCATCCATTTAAACTTGCACCAAAGCGAGCTGTTTAAAACTCCAACTGTCAAATAAAGTGTTAGGGAAGGATGTACCCCATTGTGGGATTACATGGATGGTGGGGCGGGGATGGTAATAATCCTTCCATTCAGGATTACTGGCTATAGACCATGATAATAAGCCATTCCAGCACCATAATTATCCCTGCATTTAAAAGGGCACAGTGGACAAAGAAAAACATACATCTTCCCATGATGATCAACATTTTTTAGATTACCAGCTCTGAGTTCTCCCAACCTGCAGATGTGCACTTCTCTAAAGCCCTAATATACACAGTTTTATGCACAGGCTTTGGATTCAAACAGAACTGGATTTAGATCCTGGCTCTGACACTTACTAGCTGGATAATATTAGGCAAGTCATTCAACCTCCTTGGCCCTCGATTTCATGCTGAAAAGGTAATGATAAAAATAATAACAGTAATAAATACAACCATAATCATAGCAGTGAGTCCTTGTTAGGCACTTGTGACTGCCATGTACTGGGCTAAGAGCATTCTCTTTTGCTAGCATCATGAACAGCAACCGTAACTACTCGGATTTACTCCCCAACCACTTGAGTCTTAACTTCAAAACACATCCTCTTCAGGCCTTTCCGACCACATACTCAGAGCAACCACTCCCTTCTCACCTCAACTGGTTAGTTATCTAGCACTGTCTAGAGACTGCCTCGTAGTGTTGGTCATTGTTTCCAGTACGTCATCTAATCTCAATTCCATCATCAACACTGGAGATGAGAACCAGAGGGGACTCTCTGTATTCTCTAAACACTTAACTGATTTTCCAAGGTATGAGAAGGTATCTTGTAAAATAACTACTCGGGGGTGGGGGGGGAATGCTGACAGGAGAAGGAAGTAAGAAAAAAATAGCAAGAAAAGAAGAAAAGAAGGAAAAATAAGCTACTCTCCCTCTGAGTCTCCTTAATTTTAGTTTCTTCATATTGCATCTGACATTTGAGAACGCCTTCAGAACTCACCTATCCACTCGGGGCTTCCATGTATCACCACCTTCCCCAACCAAACTGAATTTCTTATGGCCCCACAGCACCTAGCAGTCAACTTCAGACACAAAGTGAATCAATATATTTTACATAAGCAAGGTTTGCAGAAAGGCTGGGAGAAGAAGAAGACAGCTTCCAATCTGACAAGAGAGGCTGACTTCTACACAACTAACCAAATACAAGGTGGTGGTGGTGTTTGGCAGTAGGGTGAGATGCCCTAACCGCCTCCTAAGCCCCAAGTCTTGGTGATGAGACCAATGGAAATGAAACGGTAAGACTACCTTTCGCCCATCAGAGGTGGGACATACACAGCCACCTACTGGAGACAATCTGGTTGTCAGGCAACCATGATAGGCTATCAGCCTGAGTAAAAGTGATAACATACAACTATGGTAATAGTTGTTAATAAAATAACGTGTCAATCACAAAAAGGGAGAGTTCCTGCAAGGAAGCCTAGGTAAAAGTTTGGACCTGCCCATTTGAACCCTACGGAGGGAAGAGGAAGCCTATCCCACAGGACTTTAAGAATCTTGGCTTCATTGGCAAAGCAGGTTGGCATGTGGAGATGGATGCAGTGGGTCCTAGCAAACAAACTGTAAGTGTGTCAAGTTCTCATCTACAGCTCAATCCCTCCTGTGAAATGGACAGCACACCAGATGCTATTTCAGTGTAGAACCTACCCATTGTCCATGCAGTGATTCATAGAACAATCTCCTGACTCTATGTGACTTCTCATGTAGGCTGACTTCAGGGAGTTAACACACCTAACATGGATTTTTCAAGTATTTCCAGGCCCTGAAATAATTCTTTTTCCCAGCAAGTTAATGAAGTAGGTGTTGATTATGATCTGCCTTCCAAAGTAACTTGACAGCATTGAAACAATGAGCTATTAATGTCAAAATGAGCACTAGAGTCTATATAGTATTTAATTCTCACTAAAAATTAGTTGTGATTGTCGTTTGCAGCTTAGTCCCATGATCATTTATCATGAGTCGGTCCTCAGAGCCAGGGGGCCACTGGACAGTTAATACAGGTCATGGAGCTTGCGACCTTCTTAGGGTCTTATCCAATGACACTCTTGCCCAGCACCAATATGCCTTCACATCTCAACCTCCTCTACCTGTTCTAATCCCTTTCTCTCTACAGACTTCGACAGAAAGCAGGATGAGGTCAGCGCTCAGCAACAGTAAAAGTAGCGATGCTTGCAAATGAAGGCAGGAGGGTCATATTGATTGTAGAGTTGGGAAAAGCACCACAGAGAAGGAAGATTTCAGCTGGGCCTTGAAAGATGAGAGGAATGAAGAAAAAAAGGGAGGAGAAGATGTAAGATGTAACAAGGATAAATGAAAATTTCATAGAACATTAAAAGTAAAGGAAGTAAAACAGTCCAGCATGACTCACAGTTTTTTTTTCCTCTTGAGCAAATAGGTGAATAATGGCGATGTTGCCAAGAAACGATGGTCTGTATTTGGGGGGAACTCCAGGTAGACAGTGAATTCTGTCCTGAGACAAGGGTTCTGTGGGGTATCAAGTGCAATATGAATCCAGGGCTCAAGAAAGAGTCTGGAGACATGGAAGCAACCTAAATGTCCACAGACAGATGAATGGATAAAGAAGATTTGGTACATATATACAATGGAATATTATTCAGCCATAAAAAGGAATGAAATTGGGTCATTTGTAAAGACATAGATGGACATAGAGAGTGTCATACAGAGTGAAGTAAGCCAGAAAGAGGAAAACAAATATCGTATATTAACTCATATATGTGGAATCTATAAAAATGGCATAGATAATCTTACTTGCAAAGCAGAAATAGAGACACAGACACAGAGACCAAATGTATGGATACCAAGGGGGAAGTGGTGGTGGGATAAATTGGGAGATTGGGACTGACATATACACACTACTATGTATAAAATAGACAACTAATGAGAACCTACTGTAAAGTACAGGGAACTCTACTTAATGCTCTGTGTTGACCTAAATGGGAAGGAAATCCAAAAAAGAGGTGCTATATGTATACATACAGCTGATTCATTTTGCTATACAGTAGAAACTAACACAACATTGTAAAGCAACTATACTCCAGTAAAAATGAATTTACAAAAAAAGAGAGAGAGAGAGTCTAGAGAACCCCTTCTACCAGTGTGTCGTTTATTCTAAACCTACCTCCCCCGTTTTGGTTTTATGGCTGGTTGGAGCACCTGCACTGACTATTCCAGTCTCCACCTGACCTCTACATTCTCACATCCATTATTCCTCTTCCCTCACACTTAAATTTCTTCTTTGCCTCAAATTCTTTCCCCCGTAACTGTCAGCCAACACTTCATTTCCTTTGCTGACATTGGCAGGACGAGAAAGTGACTGCAGGACATTCAGGCAATACTGCTGAAGCTCAAGCTGGCACCAAGACGGCATCGGGCACTAAAACGTGAGACAAACCCCCATGGGTGCCTGAGACCACAGATGTTCCATCTCTCACCCCTCTCTGGAAAGCTCCACATGAAATAAGTTACACCAAGGATACTGGCAAACATCCTATTAACCTTGTTGTCCTCTGGGCTTGTCACACGCCAATCCCTACCTTCTTCCTCATTTCCTCCCCCATTTCATGAAGGCCACAGAACTCTGTTTGCTCTTCATTAGGAAGAAACAGATAAACCAGATCTAAGACAAGGACTAACCAACTCCAGAACTCACAGATGACAGGAATTCAGCAGGACTTCCATTCATTTTATTTTTTTAAATAATCTTTATTGGAGTATAGTTGCTTTACAATGTTGTGTTAGTTTCTCCTATACCACAAAGTGAATCAGCTATATGTATATATATCCCTCATTTTTGGACTTCCTTCCCATTTAGGTCACCGCAGGGCATTGAGTAGAGTTCCCTGTGTATATTTTATACATAGTAGTGTATATATGTCAGTCCCAATCTCCCAATTCATCCCACCCCCCTTCCCCCCTTGGTATCCATATGTTTGTTCTCTACATCTATGTCTCTATTTCTGCTTTGCAAATAAGTTCGTCTGTACCATTTTTCTAGATTCCACATATGTGATATTATACGATATTTGTTTTTCACTTTCTGACTTACTTCACTCTGTATGACAATCTCTAGGTCTATCCATGTCTCTACAAATGGCACAAAAACTACCATGTGACCCAGCAATCCCACTCCTGGGTATATACCCAGAGAAAACCAAAATTCAAAAAGATACATGCACCCCATTCACTGCAGCACTATTTACAATAGCCAGGTCATGGAAGCAACCTAAATGTCCATTAACAGAGGAATGGATAAAGAAGATGTGGTACATATGTACAATGGAATATTACTCAGCCATTAAAAGGAACGAAATTGTGCCATTTGCAGAGACATGGAAGGATTTCCATTCATTTTAAAAATACATAAAGAACAGACTTGTGGTTGCCAAGGGGGAGGGGTTTGGGGGAGGGAAGAGGTGGGAGGTTGGGGTTAGCAGATGTAAGCTTTTATATAGAGAATGGATAAAAAACAAGGTCCTACTGTATAGTACAGAGAACTATATTCAATATCCTATGACAAACTATAATTGGAAAGAATATTTTAAAAAAGAATGTGTATATATGTACATATGTATAACTGAATCACCTTGCTGCACAGCAGAAATTAACGCAACATTGCAAATCAACTATACTTCAATTAAAAAATTTTTTATTCATAGATAATAAATTCAGATTTTAAATGAGTATTCAACTTGGGCTCTACACCTGTCTAAATCTCTCTATATCTTCAGTCAATACTATTTAAAAAGAGTTCCTTGATAGTATGATGAGTTTTTTCCAACAAAACCAAAAAAATGCTGACTTTAAATCATAAACTGAAGAGAAGTCGAAGAGAAGACACTAAGAAAAGCCCTATGAATGCACACACTGCCATCATTGATTTCTCTATTAAAAAAATATTGATGGAGCACATACCATGGGCCAGGCACGGAGCTGGGCCCTGAGCAAAGACAAGTTAGACAAGACTTCCCCAGTCACGCCACCCCCAAATTAACATAGCCTAGTGTAAAAGATAAGCAAGGGAGGGGCTAACTTCTGTGCCAAGTGATGAACTGGATCCTCAGGTAGTGGGAGCAGCCCACCCAATACAGGGGGAGAAGGAGGAATGGGGAGAGGAGCAGTGGGTAGGTGAGATAGTGCACCTGACCACAAGTGATCCTACGGGTCTGATGAGCTGCAGCCCTGTCGCTCCATCCTCTGCAAACAGCTCACCAAGCAGATAAATGGCAATGAGGGGCCACGGAAGGAAGACTCAGTCTCAGTCTATGTCAATTATTTTTAGGGCAGGAGAAGAGAAGCAGAAGATTCTTTTTCAAGAAAGAAGTTTTTAGTTGTTGTTGTTTGTTTGTTTGTTTAATGGCTGAGTTAAATCCAACCCAGAATAACCTAAAGGACTGCACATTCCAGGCTCTTCTGCATTTAGCTGGAGAAGAGAAAATAACCACTACCACCCATCTGCAAACCATCCATCTGCCATCACATCACGGACAGACCTCAACACAGCCCACAGCCACTGCAGACACACGTCATGTCAGAAAGCCCTCCAGCCTTCATTCAAGGCAGAGCAGAATGCTCACCACCTTTGACCACCTCCCATCCACACTTCAGGCCTGTGTTTTTCATATTTCCTCACCTATCAAATCCTACTTATCCTCTGTGCCAACTTGAACACTGCCTCACACATGACAAGCCCTTGCGTCCCCACATATGATCTCCTCCAACCAATGAGCTGCCAGGAGAAAGGCTTGAATGTTTTGCACAGACAGCCAGCCCCAATATCTGTTTGCCTCTTATGCTACAATTAATGCTATGGCCTAATAAATCACAACTTGAAGGCAGGGTCACATTCTTATCCCTCTCTTATTTCCAATAGAATCTTTATGATGCCCGAGTTAGAGTAGGCATTAAATATTTATAGTCAGCGAAATAGTTTAACAGCACTAACTTTTAAAACAACTTACTCTAATTTGAGTTTGTTAGCCTATCAAGGCCAAGAAGCCCACCTATTTTTTTTCTGGTCAGTTAATAAGTAACAAGAAGATAAAGATTAACATTACTATACAATTTAACATCTTACCTCCTTCATAGTGAACTATGAATTAGGAACTATGTTTAAAAATTCACTTAATTTATATTTTGATTAGTGGAAAACGATATTTCAAATTTACAAATAACAGTAAACATCATAAAAAATTGTTACAAAAAGGATTTCATAAATGTTAATGGTTATGAAACAAATAGTTAAGTCATTTAATGGTTAATGGTGTCTTAACATAGTAATGCTTCCAAAAGAATATGGTCTTCAAATATCCACAATCCCACCCCCCCAGTGAAATCTAAATGTATGGCATAATTAAGAGGCTTTGGTTCTAAAAATAAAACCAAAAATCCTAGTGGAATAACCAGTTTTCTCCATAATTAAAACACTAACCTAAAATTAGGTTAAAAAAATTAAGCCATTGCCTCAACACTGAAACCTACTTCCAGTGCCATAAATGTAAGATTTTTTTAAAAAACTGATTAAACTGATTATCCAAATCATAGTTGGTCATCTGATGATTACATTTAAATTAAATTCATCCTAGAAATATAATATTTGTCACATAATTATATTTGGTTATTTTTATTATAGAAATACTAAAGCTTTATAAAAATCACTGAATTGATAAGAATTTGTTTCCTTTAATGTTTGGCTTTCTTTTCATTTTTAGAGGAGGCAAGTGAAGTTGCCCACAGGTAAGTGTGCACACATGTGCACAGGAGCAGACACTCACGCAGGTATGTACTTGTGAAGGAGAAGAGAGTTCCAACTCTCTGGCAGTCAAAAGGAGACACATATTCTTACATTTCTTAGGAATGTGAATATGCATTTTTGTCTGTGGGTAGTGGAGACAGAGAGACAGAAACAGACACACATTTCAGCAAAAAAGTCAAAGTTATGCTCTTGATTTCTTTGCCAGGGGATGGAAAACAGAAAACTCATCCAATAGGGCTTTTAATGCCTTGAAGTATTCTAGGAAGGTTATTTGTAATACTTTGAAAATACATAGAGGTCAACCCTCAAACAAATGGGAACACTGGGTGCAATCAATATTACCTTCGTTTAAATTCTTATAAATGGCATCCTCTCCATGCAAGCTAACCACAAAAATAAATCCTAACCAAATTTTTCAAGGGCACTGAATACACTTTTAAAAAAAGAAAAAAAGAAAGACAAACAGGGAAGTGCCCAGCCCTGGTCTCACCTCTGGCCCTTCTGGCGCATCCTCTCCAAGGGGAGTTTTCTGGAGCACATCAAAGATGCCATTGCTGGAAGCCCTCCTGTCCTCAGCAGGAGAGGCGTAGGTCTCCTCGGAGTCTGTTTCCACTACATGGAAGTGGCCTGCTTCTTCCTGGCTCCAATCCAATTCTTCTTCAGACTGTTTCAAAGAGCTACTGCTACTTTTGGGAACGATCCCTGCCGTCGACAGGCTGCTAGGCACCGAGGTGTAGGATGACTGGGGCAGGGAGTAAGGCCGCCCCTCCGGGGCCAAGGCCTCAGCCTCCAGGAGGTCAGGAACGGAGAGGCTGAGGTGGCGGTCCAGACAATGCCTGACCCGTAAGTCCAGGGGTTTGTCCGAGTTCTTTTTCACCTTCCTCTTGCTCAGGCTGATTAACAAAGGCCTGGTCCGCTGTTTTAAAGTGCCCCAGACAGAAGGTTTATCCAGATCCATGGCTGCATGAAGACCCAGGAAGTCACTCTGGGAAAGAGTGCGTCTCTACAGGCCCTTCCTAGGAAACAGAAGACAAGAAGAAAGAACATGAAGCTACTCTGTGCTGTCAGGGCACATCAAAGTGGAAAACATGACTCAAGAATCTTACCCTCCCATTAAGTGATCAAGATCGAAACATTTGATTGGTAACATCTACAAATATCAGGAAAAGCATTCTTATGGAACTGAATATACAAAATCTTTTTATCAGAGTAGTTACAGAAAAGTTAAAGCAATGAATGCATGAAACTATAAGGTTGACACAAAAAATGTGACATTAAAAGACTGTTTTCTGAGTTTGGCTTATTTCACTCATTGCACTCCAGGTTCATCTTTGCTGCTGCAAATGACAGAATTTCCTTCTTTTTGTGACTACATAATATCCCACTGTATATGCATGTATATACCACATTTTCTTTATCTATTCATGCTTCAATGGCCATCTAAGTTTTTTTCCAAATCTTGGTTACTGTGAATAATGCTGCAGTGAAAAGGGATGCAGATATCTCTTGGAGATACTGATTTCATTTCCTTTGAATATATACCCAGAAATGGGATAGCTGGTTTAATTCTAGTTTTTCGTTGTTTAAGGAACTTCCATATTGTTTTCCATAATAACTAGAGCAATGTATATTTCCACCAACAGTGTGTAAGTGTTCCCTATTCGCCACACCCTCGCCGACACTCATCTCTTTGTCTTTTTTCTTTTTATAATCACCATGTATTTTTGAAATTTGCTAAGAGAGTAGATCTTAGGTGTTCTCAGCACACACACGCACATAAAAATGGTAAGTATATGAGGTGATGGAGATATTAATTAACTTGCTTGTGGTGCTAATTTTGTAATGTATATGTATATTAAATTGACCACTGTATACCTTAAATATACGCAATTTTTATTTGTCAATTATACCTTAATAAACCTTGAAAAAAAACAAGAATAAAAATAAAAAGTAAATAAGAAGGCTTCTTCCTTACCTCCTCTCAAGAGAAAGCAGAGCAAAAGACATTTACTATAAAAATAACAGCATCTTTTAACCAGTATGTTCAAGGGAGTCCCTTTCTATGTCTCTAAACCCAGAGTCAGCAAACAATCTCTGTACAAGGCCAGTTAGTAAATATTGCAGACTTTGAGGGTGAGATGGTGGTCAAACTACTTAACTATGTTGTTGTGACACCAAAGGAGACATAGATAATACCAAAATGAAAGAGTGTACCTGTGTTCCAATAAAACTTTATTTATAAAAACGGGTAGCAGACTGTAGTTTGTCAATCCTGCTTTAAGCTTATCATCTTCCTTTCTAGAGTTAAGTGTGCACTTTGAAGGACAAACAACTGCTCATATCAACTAGGATTCCATCTAGTATCTTTAAAATTTATATTAAAATAAGAGTGAGAGGTCTGCCCTTATTCCAGTGTACCAGATCAGAAGAACTGGCAAAACTTCTATAATGGAAATCTTAAGAAAAGCCACCTTCAGAGCTGCAGCTTGAGAATGAAAGATTTAGAGAAAATGTTTCCCACAAACAGTTGGGTGTGAGTGATAGGAATGCTTCACAAACAAACATGATACATTATGGTGAATGCTATGCAAGAAAGGAAGTAATTTAAGATATAACAAGGCAGACGCGTTAGGAATCAGATTAAAATCAAATTTGGAGCATTAACCCTTATTCTCTGTGTCAAGTGCCTCAGAATAAATCTTTCCAATATGAAAAAGTACAGTGTGGTCAAGTCACTCTAATTTGGCCTGTACTCACATTGCCACATTTGGCTGAGGACAAAAAAGACCAAGAGCCATGGCAAAAAGCATTTCCAAAATTCAAGGACTTCAAGCATTTGTACCCAGCCCAGGATATTTAGTCATTGGGAAGTCACTGCCTTTAGAAGGTTAGGACAATATGACTCTACAGCTCTTGCCTGTTGACCATTAGCATCCCAGGATGAACTTGGTATCTTCAGTAGGCAATGCGGAGATGAATGGATTCTAGAGACAGACTCCACAGGTTGGAATTTTACTTTTTTATGTTCTACTTAGGGGTACTATCACACTAAGTCTCAATTTTTTCACCTATCCACTGGGGATTGTATCACCTAGTTTACAAACAAAATGAGATAAAGTGTTAAGTCCCAGTGTCCGAGTAGCTGATGCAGAGAAAGTGTTCCGTCAGGAAAAGCTATTTTTTATTACTACTGATAATACTATCATAATGTCACATTTTGATATCTTAACTCAAGTTACTTAAGAGCTGTCTCATTATTATTTCCATTTTTATACATAAGTTTAAATATAACTACCTCATAGGGATCTTGTGAGGACTGAATGAGTTAGTCCATAAAAAGTACTTAGGGTCGGTGGGCTAGAAGATGGCAGAAGAGTAAGACGCGGAGATCACCTTCCTTCCCACAGATACATTAGAAATACATCTACACGTGGAACTGCTCCTATAGAACACCCACTGAACGCTGGCAGAAGACCTCAGACCTCCCAAAAGGCAAAAAACTCCCCACGTACTTGGGTAGGGCAAAAGAAAAAAGAAATAACAGAGACAAAAGAATAGGGACTGGACCTGCACCAGTGGGAGGGAGCTGTGAAGCAGGAAAGGTTTCCACACACTAGGAAGCCCCTTCGCAGGCGGAGATTGTGGGTGGCGGAGGGGGGAAGCTTCGGAGCCACGGAGGAGAGCGCAGCCACAGGGGTGCGGAGGGCAAAGCGGAGAGATTCCCGCACAGAGGCTCGGCGCCGAGCAGCACTCACCAGCCCGAGAGGCTTGTCGCTCACCCGCCGGGGCGGGCGGGAGCTGGGAGCTGAGGCTCGGGCTTCGGTCGAATCGCAGGGAGAGGACTGGGGTTGGCGGCGTGAGCACAGCCTGAAGGGGTTAGCGCACCACAGCTAACCAGGAGGGAGTCCGGGAAAAAGTCTGCAGCTGCCAAAGAGGCAAGAGACTTTTTCTTCCCTCTTTGTTTCCTGGTGCGCGAGGAGAGGGAATTCAGAGCGCCGCCTAAACAAACTCCAGAGATGGGCGCGAGCCGCGGCTATCAGAGCGGACCCCAGAGATGGGCATGAGACGCTAAGGCTGCTGCTGCCGCCACCAAGAAGCCTGTGTGCGAGCACAGGTCACTATCCACACCACCCCTCCCGGGAGCCTATGCAGCCCGCCACTGCCAGGGTCCCGTGATCCGGGGACAACTTCCGGATCGTGCGAGAACGCATGGCGTGCCTCGGCTTGGTGCAATGTCACACCGGCCTCTGATGCCGCAGGCTCGCCCCGCCTCCTCCGTACCGCTCCCTCCCCCCGGCCTGAGTGAGCCAGAGCCCCCGAAGCAGCTGCTCCTTTAACCCCGTCCTGTGTGAGCGAAGAACAGACGCCCTCAGACGACCTACACGCAGAGGCGGGTCCAAAGCTGAACCCCAGGATTAAAGCTCCACAAACAACTTGATGTACCTGCATGTGCTGAATAACTGAACAGACAACGAATCATCCTAAATTCAGGAGGTGGACTTTGGGAGCAGTATATATTAATTTTCCCCCTTTTCCTTTTTTTGTGAGTGTATGTTTCTGGGTGAGATTTTGTCTATATAGCTTTGCTTTCACCATTTGTCCTAGGGTTCAGTCCATCTGTTTTTTTTCTTCTTTTCCTTAAAAAATATTTTTTTCTTAATAAATGTTTTCTTAATACTATTTTCCTTATTTTCTATTTTTAAAAATTAAAAAAAATTTTTTCTTAATAAGTTTTTTCATATTTTTTATTTTAAAAAATTAAAAATTTTTTTCTTAATAAATTTTTTTCTTAATTTTTTTCTTATTTTTTATTATAAAAATTAATAAATTAATTTTAAAAATTAAAAGAAATTTTTCTTAATAAATGTTTTCTTAATAATTTTTTTCTTATTTTTTATCATAATAGCTTTATTTTCTTTTATTTTATTTTATCCTCTTGCTTTCTTTCTTTCTGTTTTTTCTCCCTTTTATTCTGAGCCGTGTGGATGAAAGGCTCTTGGTGCTGCAGGCAGGCATCAGGGCTGTGCCTCTGAGGTGGGAGAGCCAACTTCAGGACACTGGTCCACAAGAGACCTCCCAGCTCCATGTAATACCAAACGGCGAAAATCTCTCAGAGATCTCCATCTCAACATCAAGACCCAGCTTCACAGAACGACCAGCAAGTTACAGTGCTGGACACCCTATGCCAAACAACTAGCAAGACAGGAACACAGCCCCATCCATTAGCAGAAAAGCTGCCTAAAATCATAAGGCCACAGACACCCCAAATCACACCACCAGACGTGGACGTGCCCACCAGAAAGACAAGATCCAGCCTCGACCACCAGAACACAGGCACTAGTCTCCTCCACCAGGAAGCCTACAAACCCACTGAACCAACCTTAGCCACTGGGGACAGATACAAAAAACAAAGGGAACTACGAACCTGCAGCCTGTGAAAAGGAGACCCCAAACACAGTAAGATAAGCAAAATGAGAAGACAGAAAAACACACAGCGGATGAAGGAGCAGGGTCAAAAAACACCAGACCTAACAAATGAAGAGAAAATAGGCAGTCTACCTGAAAAAGAATTCAGAATAATGATAGTAAAGATGATCCAAAATCTTGGAAATAGAATAGACAAAATGCAAGAAACATTTAACAAGGACATAGAAGAACTAAAGAGGAACCAAGCAATATGAAAAACACAATAAATGAAATTAAAAATACTCTAGATGGGATCAATAGCAGAATAACTGAGGCAGAAGAACGGATAAGTGACCTGTAAGATAAAATAGTGGAAATAACTACTGCAGAGCAGAATAAAGAAAAAAGAATGGAAAGAACTGAAAACAGTCTCAGAGACCTCTGGGACAACACTGAACGCACCAACATTCGAATTATAGGGGTCCCAGAAGAAGAAGAGAAAAAGAAAGGGACTGAGAAAATATTTGAAGAGATTATAGTTGAAAACTTCTCTAATATGGGAAAGGAAATAGTTAATCAAGTCCTGGAAGCACAGAGAGTCCCATACAGGATAAACCCATGGAGAAACACGCCAAGACACATATTAATCAAACTGTCAAAAATTAAATATAAGGAAAACATATTAAAGGCAGCAAGGGAAAAAAAACAAATAACACACAAGGGAATCCCCATAAGGTAAACATCTGCTCTTTCAGCAGAAACTCTGCAAGCCAGAAGGGAGTGGCAGGATATACTTAAAGTGATGGAGGAGAAAAACCTACAACCAAGATTACACTACCCAGCAAGGATCTCATTCAGATTTGATGGAGAAATTAAAACCTTTACAGACAAGCAAAAGCTGAGAGAGTTCAGCACCACCAAACCAGCTTTACAACGAATGCTAAAGGAACTTCTCTAGGCAAGAAACACAAGAGAAGGAAAACACCTACAATAACAAACCCAAAACATTTAAGAAAATAGGAATAGGAACATACATATCGATAATTACCTTAAATGTAAATGGATTAAATGCTCCAACCAAAAGACATAGAATGGCTGAATGGATACAAAAACAAGACCCATATATATGCTGTCTACAAGAGACCCACTTCAGACCTAGAGACACATACAGACTGAAAGTGAGGGGATGGAAAAAGATATTCCATGCAAATGGAAATCAAAAGAAAGCTGGAGTAGCAATTCTCATATCAGACAAAATAGACTTTAAAATAAAGACTATTACAAGAGACAAAGAAGGACACTATATAATGATCAAGGGATCGATCCAAGAGGAAGGTATAACAATTGTAAATATTTATGCACCCAACATAGGAGCGCCTCAATCCATAAGGCAAATACTAACAGCCATAAAAGGGGAAATCGACAGTGACACAATCATAGTAGGGGACTTTAACACCCCACTTTCACCAATGGACAGATCATCCAAAATGAAAATAAATAAGGAAACACAAGCTTTAAATGATACATTAAACAAGATGGACTTAATTGATATTTATAGGGCATTCCACCCAAAAACAACAGAATACACATTTTTCTCAAGTGCTCATGGAACATTCTCCAGGATAGATCATATCTTGGGTCACAAATCAGGCCTTGGTAAATTTAAGAAAATTGAAATCGTATCAAGTATCTTTTCCGACCACAACGCTATGAGACTAGATATCAATAACAGGAAAAGATCTGTAAAAAATACAAACACATGGAGGCTACACAATACATTACTTAATAACGAAGTGATTACTGAAGAAATCAAAGGGGAAATCAAAAAATACCTAGAAACAAATGACAATGGAGATACGACGACCCAAAACCTATGAGACGCAGCAAAAGCAGTGCTAAGAGGGAAGTTTATAGCAATACAAGCCTACCTCAAGAAACAGGAAACATCTCGAATAAACAACCTAACCTTGCACCTAAAGCAATTAGAGAAAGAAGAACAAAAAAACCCCAAAGCCAGCAGAAGGAAAGAAATTATAAAGATCAGGTCAGAAATAAATGAAAAAGAAATGAAGGAAACAATAGCAAAACTCAATGAAACTAAAAGCTGGTTCTTTGAGAAGATAAACAAAATTGATAAGCCATTAGCCAGACTCATCAAGAGAAAAAGGGAGAAGACTCAGATCAATAGAATTAGAAATGAAAAAGGAGAAGTAACCACTGACACTGCAGAAATACAAAAGATCATGAGAGATTACTACAAGCAACTCTATGCCAATAAAATGGACAACCTGCAAGAAATGGACAGATTCTTAGAAATGCACAAACTGCCGAGACTGAACCAGGAAGAAATAGAAAATATGAACAGACCAATCACAAGCACTGAAATTGAAACTGTGATTAAAAACCTTCCAACAAACAAAAGCCCAGGACCAGATGGCTTCACAGGTGAATTCTATCAAACATTTAGAGAAGAGCTAACACCTATCCTTCTCAAACTCTTCCAAAATATTGCAGAGGGAGGAACACTCCCAAACTCATTCTACGAGGCCACCATCACCCTGATACCAAAACCAGACAAAGATGTCACAAAGAAAGAAAACTACAGGCCAATATCACTGATGAACATAGATGCAAAAATCCTCAACAAAATACTAGCAAACAGAATCCAACAGCACATTAAAAGGATCATACACCATGATCAAGTGGGGTATATCCCAGGAATGCAAGGATTCTTCAATATACGCAAGTCAATCAATGTGATACATCATATTAACAAATTGAAGGATAAAAACCATATGATCATCTCAATAGATGCAGAGAAAGCTTTCGACAAAATTCAACACCCATTTATGATAAAAGCCCTAGGCATAGAGGGAACTTTCCTCAACATAATAAAGGCCATATATGACAAACCCACAGCCAACATTGTCCTCAATGGTGAAAAACTGAAACCATTTCCACTAAGATCAGGAACAAGACAAGGTTGCCCACTCTCACCACTATTATTCAACATAGTTTTGGAAGTGTTAGCCACAGCAATCAGAGAAGACAAAGAAATAAAAGGAATCCAAATCGGAAAAGAAGAAGTAAAGCTGTCACTATTTGCAGATGACATGATACTATACATAGAGAATCCTAAAGATGCTACCAGAAAACTCCTAGAGCTAATCAATGAATTTGGTAAAGTAGCAGGATACAAAATTAATGCACAGAAATCTCTTGCATTTCTATACACTAATGACGAAAAATCTGAAAGTGAAATTAAGAAAACACTCCCATTTACCATTGCAACAAAAAGAATAAAATATCTAGGAATAAACCTACCTAAGGAGACAAAAGACCTGTATGCAGAAAATTATAAGACACTGATGAAAGAAATTAAAGATGATACAAATAGATGGAGAGATATACCATGTTCCTGGATTGGAAGAATCAACATTGTGAAAATGACTCTACTACCCAAAGCAATCTACAGATTCAATGCAATCCCTATCAAACTACCACTGGCATTTTTCACAGAACTAGAACAAAAAATTTCACAATTTGTATGGAAACACAAAAGACCCCGAATAGCCAAAGCAATCTTGAGAACGAAAAATGGAGCTGGGGGAATCAGGCTCCCTGACTTCAGACTATATTACAAAGCTTCAGTAATCAAGACAGTTTGGTACTGGCACAAAAACAGAAATATAGATCAATGGAACAGGATAGAAAGCCCAGAGATAAACCCACACACATATGGTCAGCTTATCTTTGATAAAGGAGGCAAGCATATACAGTGGAGAAAAGACAGCCTCTTCAATAAGTGGTGCTGGGAAAATTGGACAGGTACATGTAAAAGTATGAAATTAGAACACTCCCTGACACCATGCACAAAAATAAACTCAAAATGGATTAAAGACCTAAGTGTAAGGCCAGACACTATAAAACTCTTAGAGGAAAACATAGGCAGAACACTCTATGACATACATCACAGCAAGATTCTTTTTGACCCAGCTCCCAGAGAAATGGAAATAAGAACACAAATAAACAAATGGGACCTAATGAAACTTAAAAGCTTTTGCACAGCAAAGGAAACCATAAACAAGAGCAAAAGACAACCCTCAGAATGGGAGAAAATATTTGCAAATGAAGCAACTGACAAAGGATTAATCTCCAAGATTTACAAGCAGCTCATGCAGCTCAATAACGAAAAAACAAACAATCCAATCCAAAAATGGGCAGAAGACCTAAATAGACATTTCTCCAAAGAAGATATACAGATTGCCAACAGACACATGAAAGAATGCTCAACATCATTAATCATTAGAGAAATGCAAATCAAAACTACAATGAGATATCATCTCACACCGGTCAGAATGGCCATCTTCAAAAAATCTACAAACAATAAATGCTGGAGAGGGTGTGGAGAAAAGGGCACACTCTTGCACTGTTGGTGGGAATGTAAATTGATACAGCCACTATGGAGAATAGTATGGAGGTTCCTTAAAAAACTAAAAATAGAACTACCATACGACCCAGCAATCCCACTACTGGGCATATACCCTGAGAAAACCATAATTCAAAAAGAGTCATGTACCAAAATGTTCATTGCAGCTCTATTTACAATAGCCAGGACATGGAAGCAACCTAAGTGTCCATCATCGGATGAATGGATAAAGAAGATGTGGCACATATATACAATGGAATATTACTCAGCCATAAAAAGAAATGAAATGAAGGTATTTGTAGTGAGGTGGATGGAGTTAGAGTCTGTCATACAGAGTGAAGTAAGTCAGAAAGAGAAAAATAAATACCGTATGCTAACACATATATATGGAATCTAAGGGAAAAAAAAAAAAGGTCATGAAGAACCTAGTGGCAAGACGGGAATAAAGACACAGACTTACTAGAGAATGGACTTGAGGGGGAGGGGTAAGATGTGACAGGGTGAGAGAGTGTCATGGACATATATACACTACCAAATGTAAAATAGATAGCTAGTGGGAAGCAGCCGCATAGCACAGGGAGATCAGCTCGGTGCTTTGTGACCACCTAGAGGGGTGGGATGGGGAGGGTGGGAGGAAGGGAGATGCAAGAGGGAAGAGATATGGGAACATATGTATATGTATAACTGATTCACTTCGTTATAAAGCAGAAACTAACACACCATTGTAAAGCAATTATACTCCAATAAAGATGTTAAAAAAAAAAGTGCTTAGAATAATGCTTCACATAGAGTAAATTTTTAATATTATAATGTTACCCAACTTTTAAATTATTATTATTTCAATTATTTCATATTGGGTCATTCCTGCTTTAAAATTTTTAAGTATTTTCCAACTCTTTGCTGCTTTTCAAACTGCTACTCTAAACATAAATTTGTATTTCACATTAGCAAGACACAAGTACATTATTTAATTTGCATCTTATAGTTTAACTTGCAAATATGTTCAAAACAATTGTTTCTCTGTTCATCTAGAAATACGTTTAGTCAATTTGCATTTAATTCAGTGTTATATAGATATCTATTAGATCTAGTTGGTTGACAGTTTAGTTCTTTTATACTCTACTACTTGTTATTATTGAAGAGGTGTTTGTTTTTTCAACTATGAATTTGTCTATTTCTACTTTCAGTTATGTCAGTCTTTGCTTCTGTATTTTGAAGGTCTGTTTTTTTTTAAATTTTTATTCATGGAAAGGCATTTTATTTTAAATATGGCAGTGTGTACATGTTAATCCCAAACTCCCAATCTATCCCTCTCCACAACCCATCCCCCCCGTAACCATAAGTTCATAAGTTCGTTCTCTAAGTCTGTGAGTCTGTTTCTGTTTTGTAAATAAGTTCAATTGTATCGTATTTTTTAGATTCCGCATATAAGCAATATCGTATGCTATTTGTCTTTCTCTGTCTGACTTACTTCACTTAGTATGATAATCTCCAGGTCCATCCATGTTGCTGCAAACGGCATTATTTCATTCTTTTTAATGTCTGAGTAATATTCCATTGTATATATGTATCACATCTTCTTTATCCATTCATCTGTCAATGGGCATTTAGGTTGCTTCCATGTCTTGGCTACTGTAAACAGTGCTGCACTGAACACTGTGGTGCATGTCTCCTTTCAAACCATGTTTTTCTCCGGATATATATGCAAAAGTGGGATTGCTGAATCATATGGTAGTTCTATTTTTAGTTTATTAAGGAACCTCCATACCGTTCTCCATAGTGGCTGTACCAATTTACGTTCCCACCAACAGTGTAAGAGGGTTCCCTTTTCTCCACACCCTCTCCAGCATTTACTGTTTGCAGATTTTTTGATGATGGCCATTCTGACTGGTGTGAGGTGATATCTCACTGTAGTTTTGATTTGCATTTCTCTAATAATTAGTGATGTTGAGCATCTTTTCATGTGCCTCTTGGCCATCTGTATGTCTTATTTGGAGAAACGTCTCTTCAGGTTTTCTGCCCATTTTGTGATTGGGTTGTTTTTTTTGATATTGAGCTGCATGAGCTGTTTGTAAATTTTGGAGACTAATTCCTTGTCAGTTGCATTGTTTGCAAATATTTTCTCCCATTCTGTGGATAGTCTTTTTGTTTTCTTTATGATTTCCTTTGCTGTGCAAAAGCTTTTGAGTTTAATTAGGTCTCATTTGCTTTTTGTTTTTTATTTTTTTCCATTACTCTGGGAGACAGAAAAAGATATTGCTGCAATTTATGTCAAAGAGTGTTCTGCCTAAGTTTTCCTCTTAGAATTTTAGAGTATCTGGTCTTACATCTAGGTCTTTAGTCCATTTTGAGTGTATTTTTGTGTATAGTGTTAAAGAATGTTCTAATTTCATTTTTTTACGTGTAGCTGTCCCATTTTCCCAGCACCATTTATTGAAAGACTGTCTTTCCTCCATTTTATAGTTTTCCCACCATTGTCATAGATTAATTGGCCATAGGTGCGTGGGTTTATTTCTGGGCTTTCTCTCCTGTTCCATTGATCTTTATTTCTGTTTTTGTGCCAGTACCAAACTATTGTTTTTTGTATACATGTCACAGTTAAAACAATTCTCTTCTTGCTGTTTAAATCCATTCTGACAATCTCTATTTTGTAGCTGGTTTGTTTAGATCATTTACATTTAATGTAATAATTGATATGTTTTTACTTAGGTCTAGGATTTTATCATTTCCTGTTTGTTTCCTCTACTACTTGTTCTGTTTCCTCTTTCCCACACTGTTTAGATTTATTTAAACATTTTTTTAGTGTGACATTTTAACTTATCAATTGTGATTTTTGACTATCTCTTTGTGTAAATTTTTGGTGGTTGATCTAGGGGTTACAACATGCAGAGTTAACCTTTTATCCTTTACTTGGAATCAATAATTAAGCACTCCAATTGGATTAGAAAAACGAAACCACAAGCATTTGTTTGCTATTGCTGCTATAATTTAAAAAAACCCACAAACTTAGTGGTTTATTGAGATTAATTTATTACTTTTCAATTCTGGACGTCAGAAGTCCAATACACATTTCATCAAGCTAAAATCAAGGTTTTGACAAAGCTGCATAATTTCCCGGAAGCTCTGGAGGAAACTCTATGTCTTGGTGATTCCACACCAAAAAGTCCTCATTTTCTTGCTGGCTATCAGCTGAGGGCCTTTTGCAACTTCTACAGGCTGCCTATGTACCTTGGCCCTCTTCTTCACCTTTAAAGACAGAAACAGCCATGAAAGTCCTTCTTAACACTGCAACTCTCTGATGCAGTCTTCTGCCTTCCTCTTCCATTTTTAAGGACTCATGTGACATGACGGGGTAAACCAGGATAGTATATTCTTCCTATCACAAGATTTGCAGCCATAAAAAAAAAAAAAGAACGTTGTAGATTCGTTTAACATCTTTATTGGAGTATAACTGCTTTACAATGGTGTGTTAGTTTCTGCTTTGTAACAAAGTGAATCAGATGTACATATACATATATCCCCAAACCTCCTCCCTCTTTCACCTCCCTCCCACCCTCCGTATCCCATCCCTCTAGGTGGACACAAAGCACCGAGGTGATCTCCCTGTGCTATGCGGCTGTTTCCCACTAGCTATCTGTTTTACATTTGTTAGTGTATATATGTCCATGCAACTCTCTAACTTCATCCCACCTTACCCTTCCCCATCCTCGTGTCCTCAAGTCCATTCTCTATGTATGCATCTTTATTCCTGTCCTGCCCCTAGGTTCTTCATAATAATTTTTTTTTTAGATTCCATATATATATGTTAGCATACAGTATTTGTTTTTCTCTTTCTGACTAACTTCACTCTATATGACAGTCTCTAGGTCCATCCACCTCACTACAAATCACCCAATTTAGTTCTTTTTATGGCTGAGAAATATTCCATTGTATATATGTGCTGCATCTTCTTTATCCATTCATCTGTCGATGGACACTTAGGTTGCTTCCATTTTCGGGCTACTGTAAATAGAGCTGCAATGAACATTTTGGTACATGACTCTTTTTGAATTATGGTTTTCTCAGGGTATATGCCAAGTAGAGGGATAGCTGGGTCATATGGTAGTTCTATTTTTATTTTAAGGAGCCTCCATACTATTCTCCATAGTGGCTTTTTCAATTTACATTCCCACCAACAGTGCAAGAGGGTTCCCTTTTCTCCACACACTCTCCAGCATTTACTGTTCACAGATTTTATGATGATCGCCATTCTAACAGGTGTGAAGTGATACCTAATTGTACTTCTGATTTGCATTTCTCTAACGATTAGACATGTTGAGCATCCTTTCGTGTGTTTGTTGTCAATCTGTATATCTTCTATGGAGAAATGTCTATTTAGGTCTTCTGCCCATTTTTGGATTGGGTTGTTTGTTTTTCTGATATTGAGCTGCTTGTAAATTTTTGAGATTAATCCTTTGTCAGTTGCTTCATTTGCAAATATCTTCTCCCATTCTGAGGGTTGTCTTTTCATCTTGTTTAAACTTTCCTTTGCTTTGCAAAAGCTTTTAAGTTTCATTAGGTCCCATTTATTTTTGTATTTATTTCCATTTCTCTAGGAGGTGGGTCAAAAAGGATCTTGCTGTGATTTATGTCATAGAGTGTTCTGCCTATGTTTTCCTCTAAGAGTTTGATACTGTGTGGCCTTACATTTACGTCTTTAATCCATTTTGAGTTTATTTTTGTATATGGCGTTAGGAAGTGTTCTAATTTCATTCTTTTACATGTAGCTGTCCAGTTTTCCAAGCACCACTTACTGAAGAGGCTGTCTTTTCTGCATTGTATGTTCTTGCCTCCTTTATCAAAGATAAGGTGACCATATGTACGTGGGTTTATCTCCAGGCTTTCTATCCTGTTCCATTGATCTATATTTGTGTGTTTGTGCCAGTACCAAACTGTACTCACTACGGTAGCTTTGTAGTATAGTCTGACGTCTGGTAGCCTAATTCCTCCAGCTCCATTTTCCTTTGTCAAGATTGCTTTGGCTATTCGAGGTCTTTTGTGTTTCCATACAAATTGTGAAATTTTATGTTCTAGTTCTGTAAAAAATGCTATTGGTAGTTTGATAGGGATTGCATTGAATCTGTAGATTGCTTTGGGTAGTATAGTCATTTTCACAATGTTGATTCTTCCAATCCAAGAGCATGGTGTATCTCCCCATTTGTTTGTATCATTTTTATTTTCTTTCATCAGTTTCTTATAATATTCTGCATACAGGTCTTTTGTCTCCTTAGGTGGGTTTCTTCCTATGTATTTTATTTTTTTTGTTGCAACGGTAAATGGGAGTGGTTCCTTAATATCTTTTTCAGATTATTCATCATTAGTGTATAGGAATGCAAGAGACTTCTGTGCATTAATTTTGTATCCTGCTACTTTAACAAATTCATTGATTAGCTCTAGGAGTTGTCTGGTAGCATCTTTAGGATTCTCTGTGTAGAGTATCATGTCATCTGCAAACAGTGACAGATTTACTTCTTCTTTTCCAATTTGGATTCCTTTTAATTCTTTTTCTTCTCTGATTGCTGTGGCTAAAACTTCCAAAACTATGTTGAATGACAGTGGTGAGAGTGGGCAACCTTATCTTCTTCCTGATCGTAGAGGAAATGGTTTCAGTTTTTCACCATTGAGAATGATGCTGGCTGTGGGATTGTCATATATGGCCTTTATTATGTTGAGGTAAGTTGCCTCTATGCCTACTTTCTGGAGGGTTTTTATCATACACGAGTGTTGAATTTTGTCGAAAGCTTTCTCTGCATCTACTGAGATGATCATGTGGTTTTTCTTCAATTTGTTAATATAGTGTATCACATTGATTGATTTGTGTATGTTGAAGATCCTTGCATTCTTGGGATAAACCCCACTTGATGATGGTGTATGATCCTTTTAATGCCCTGTTGGATTCTGTTTGCTAGTATTTTGTTGAGGATTTTTGCATCTCTGTTCATCAGTGATATTGGCCTGCAGTTTTCTTTTTTTGTGACATCTTTGTCTGCTTTTGGTATCAGGGTGATGGTGGCCTCACAGAATAAGTTTGGGAGTGTTCCTCCCTCTGCTATATTTTGGAAGAGTTTGAGAAGGACAGATGTTAGCTCTTTTCTAAATGTTTGACAGAATTCGCCTGTGAAGCCATCTGGTCCTGGGCTTTTGTTTGTTGGAAGATTTTTAATCACAGTTTCAATTTCAGTGCTTGTGATTGGTCTGTTTATATTTTCTGTTTCTTCCTGGATCAGTGTCAGAAGACTGTGGTTTTCTAAGAATTTGTCCATTTCTTCCAGGTTGTGCATTTTATTGGCATATAGTTACTTGTATTAATCTCTCATGATCCTTTATATTTCTGCAGTGTCAGTTGTTACTTCTCCTTTTTCTTTTCTAATTCTATTGATTTTAGTATTTTCCCTTTTTTTCTTGATAGGTCTGGCTAATGCTTTATCAGTTTTGTTTATCTTCTCAAATAACCAGCTTTTAGTTTTATTGATCTTTGCTATCATTTCCTTCATTTCTTTTTCATTTATTTCTGATCTGATCTTTATGATTTCTTTCATTCTGCTAACTTTGGGGGTTTTTTTGTTCTTCTTTCTCTAATTGTTTTAGGTGTAAGGTTAGGTTGTTTTTTTGAGATGGTTCTTGTTTCTTGAGGTAGGAGTGTATTGCTATAAACTTCCCTCTTAGAAGTGCTTTTGCTGCATCCCATAGGATTTGGGTTGTCGTGTTTTCATTGTCATTTGTTTCTAGGTATTTTCTGATTTCCTCTTTGATTTCTTCAGTATTCTCTTGGTTATTTAGTAGTGTATTGTTTAGCCTCCATGTGTTTCTGTTTATTACAGATTCTTTCCCGTGACTGATATCTAGTCTTATAGTGTTAGGGTTAGAAAAGATACTTGATACAATTCCAATTTTCTTAAGTTTACCAAGGCTTGATTTGTGACACAAGATATGATCTATCCTGCAGAATGTTCCATGAGCACTTGAGAAGAGAGTGTATCCTGTTGTTTTTGGATGGAATGTCCTATAAATATCAGTTAAGTCCATCTTGTTTAATGTATCATTTAAAGCTTGTGTTTCCTTATTTATTTTCATTTTGGATGATCTGTTCATTGGTGAAAGTGGGGTGTTAAAGTCCCCTACTATGATTGTGTAACTGTCGATTTCTCCTTTTATGGCTGCTAGCATTTGCCTTATGTACTGAGGAGCTCCTACATTGGATGCATAAATATTTACAATTGTTATATCTTCTTCCTGGATTGATCCCATGATCATTATGTAGTGTCCTTCTTTGTCTCTTGTAATAGTCTTTATTTTAAAGTCTATTTTGTCTGATATGAGAAATGCTACTCCAGCTTTCTTTTGATTTCCATGTGCATGGAATATCTTTTTCAATCCCCTCACTTCCAGTCTGTATGTGTCCCTAAGTCTGAAGTGGGTCTCTTGTAGACAGCATATATACGGGTCTTGTTTTTGTATTCATTCAGCCAGTCTATGTCTTTTGGTTGGAGCATTTACTCCATTTACATTTAAGGTAATTATCGATATGTATGTTCCTATTCCCATTTTCTTAAATGTTTTGGGTTTGTTATTGTAGGTGTTTTCCTTCTCTTGTGTTTCTTGCCTAGAGAAGTTCCTTTAGCATTTGTTGTAAAGCTGGTTTGGTGGTGCTGAATTCTCTTAGCTTTTGCTTATTTCTAAAGGTTTCAATTTCTCCATCGAATCTGAATGAGATCCTTGCTGTGTAGAGTAATCTTGGTGTAGGCTTTTCACTTTCATCACTTTAAATATGTCCTGCCACTCCCTTCTGGCTTGCAGAGTTTCTGCTGAAAGATCAGCTGTTAACCTTATGGGGATTCCCTTGTATGTTATTTGTTGTTTTTCCCTTCTGCATTTAATATTAATTCTTTGTATTTAATTTTTGATTGTTTGATTAATATGTGTCTTGGCATGTTTCTCCTTTGACTTATCCTGTATGGGACTCTCTGTGCTTCATAGACTTGACTGACTATTTCCTTTCCCATATTAGGGAAGTTTTCCACTATAATCTCTTCAAATATTTTCTCAGTCCCTTTCTTTTTCTCTACTTCTTCTGGGACCCCTAAAATTCGAATTATGGTGCATTTAATGTTGTCCCAGAGGTCTCTGAGACTGTCCTCAATTCTTATCATTCTTTTTTCTTTTTTCTTCTCTGTGGTAGTTATTTCCACTGTTTTATCTTCCAGGTCACTTATCCATTCCGCTGCCTCAGTTATTCTGCTATTGATTCCTTCTAGAGAATTTTTAATTTCATTTATTATGTTGTTCATTTTTCTTTGTTGGCTCTTTAGTTCTTCTAGGTCCTTGTTAAACGTTTTTTGTATTTTCTCCATTCTACTTCCAAGATTTTGGATCATCTTTACTATCATTACTCTGAATTCTTTTTCAGGTAGATTGCCTATATCCTGTTCAGTTGTTTGGTCTGGTGGGTTTTTACCTTGCTCCTTCATCTGCTGTGTGTTTCTCTGTCTTCTCATTTTGCTTATCTTACTGTGTTTGGGGTCTCCTATTTGCAGGCTGCAGGTTCGTAGTTCACATTGTTTTTGGTGTCTGCCCCCAGTGGCTAAGGTTGGTTCAGTGGTTGTGTAGGCTTCCTGGTGGAAGGGACTAGTGCCTGTATTCTGGTGGATGAGGCTGGATCTTGTCTTTCTGGTGGGCAGGACCACGTCCGGTGGTGTGTTTTGGGGTGTCTGTGACCTTATTATGATTTTAGGCAGCCTCTGCTAATGGGTGGGGTTTTTTTTCCTGTTTTGCTCGCTGTTTGGCATAGGGTGTCCAGCACTGTAGCTTGCTGGTCGTTGAGTGGAACTGGGTCTTAGCTTTGAGATGGAGATCTCTGGGAGAGCTTTCACCATTTGGTATTACATGGGGCCGGAAGGTCTCTGGTGGACCAATGTCCTGAACTCAGCTCTCCCACCTAAGAGGCTCAGGCCTGACACTGGGCCAGAGCACCAAGTGTCAGCCACATGGCTCAGAAGATATGGGAGAAAAAAGAGAGAAAGAAAGAAAATAAATAAAATAAAGTTATTAAAATAAAAAAATATATTATTAAAAATTAAAAAAAAAAGAAAGAAAGAGAGCAACTAAACCAGTAAACAAATCCACCAATGATAACAAGTGCTAAAAACTATACAAAAAAAAAAAAAACAAACAAAACCAGACAGACAGAACCCTAGGGCAAATGGTAAAAGCAAAGTTATACAGACAAAATCACACAAAGAAGCATACACATACACACTCACAAAAAGAAAAAAAGGAAAAAATATACGTATTTAGGTATATTAAAAAAAGGAAGAGAGCAACCAAATCTACCAATGATAATAAGCTCTATATACTAAACTAAGATAAACATAAAACCAGAAACAATAAATTAGATGCAGAAAGCAAACCCCAAGTCTACAGTTGTTCCTAAAGTCCACTGCCTGAATTTTGGGATGATTCGTTGTCTATTCAGGTATTCCACAGATGCAGCGTACATCAAGTTGATTGTGGAGATTTAATCCACTGCACCTGAGGCTGCTGGGAGAGATTTCCCTTTCTCTTATTTGTTCACACAGCTCCTGCGGTTCAACTTTGGATTTGGCCCTGCCTCTGTGTGTAGGTCGCTTGAGGGCGTCTGTTCCAGTCCAGACAGGACATGGTTAAAGTAGCAGCTGATTAGGGGGCTCTGGCTCACTCAGGCCAGTCAGAGGGAGGGGTACAGAATGCAGGGCGAGCCTGTGGCAGCAGAGGCCAGCATGACATTGCAACAGCCTGAGGCGCACTGTGTGTTCTCCTGGGGAAGTTGTCCCTGGATCATGGGACCCTGGCAGTAGCGGGCTGCACAGGTTCCCGGTAGGTGAGGTGTGGATAGTGACCTGTGCTTGCACACAGGCTTCTTGGTGGCTGCAGTAGCAGCCTTAGTGTTTCATGCCTGTCTCTCGTGTCCTCACTGATAGCCTCAGCTCGCGCCTGTCTCTGGCGCCCGTTTAGGCAGTGCTCTGAATTGCCTCTCCTCACGCACCCCGAAACAATGGTCTCTTGCCTCTTAGGCAGATGCAGACTTTTTCCCGGACTCCCTCCTGGCTAGCTGTGGCGCAGTAGCCCCGTTCAGGCTGTGTTCACCAAGCCAAACCCAGTCCTCTCCCTGGGGTCTGACCTCCGAAGCCCGAGCCTCAGCTTCCAGCCCTGACCCGCCCCTGCGGGTGAGCAGACAAGCCTCTTGGGCTGGTGAGTGCTGGTCCGCACCAATCCTCTGTGTGGGAATCTCTCCACTTTGCCCTCCACACCCCTGTTGCTGTGCTCTCCTCCGTGGCTCTGATGCTTCTTCCCTGTCCACCCCATCTCTGCCAGTGAAGCAGCTTCCTATTATGTGGAAACTTTTCCTCCTTCACAGCTCCCTCCTAGAGGTGCAGGTCCCATCCCTATTCTTTTATTTCTGTTTTTTCTTTTTTCTTTTGCCCTACCCAGGTACGTGGGGAGTTTCTTGCCTTTTGGGAAATCTGAGGCCTTCTGCCAGCGTTCAGTAGGTGTTCTGTAGGGGTTGTTCCACATGTAGATGTACTCCTGATGTATTTGTAGGGAGGAAGGTGATCTCCACGTCTTACTCCTCCGCCATCTTGAAGGCCTCCCCCCACATCATTCTTTTTGCCATTTACTGTAACATATTCATTCACAGGACTTGGGGATTAGAGTGTAGATATTGGGGGGGGCGGGGACGGGGGGAGATTATTCTGCCTTCCATACCACCATATAGGTTTCCTCGTCATCTCCCTTTTATAAAGTTCTTACATATTACACCTAAATACATTGAAAATTCCCATCAGACAATGTTCTACTTTGATTTAAATGATGAACCACTTTTTTAATAATTCAAGAAGAGAAGATTTTGTTATATTTACCATTTCCTGAGTGTATATTTCTTTGGATTGATCTTGTCTGGGATTTGCTTAGCTTCTGGAATTTATAGGTTAATCTCTTTTGCCAAACTTGGAAAGTTTTCAGCTATTATTTCTTGGAATATTTTTTAGCAACACACTCTTCTTTCCTTCTGAGCCTTCAATCATACAAACATTATGCCTTTTTGTTATTCTCCAACAGTTCCAGGGTCTCTTCAATATTGTTCCTCTCCTTTATTAACAATGGATAATTTCTATTGACTTATTTTCAAGTTTGCTGATCCTTTCCTCTGTCACCTCCATTCTGTTACTGATTCCATACAGCGAGGGTTTTTTTTTTCCTTTTTGGTGTGGGGGGTGCAGGGTAGAGAGGCTATTGTATTTTTTAATTCTAAAATTTCCATTTGGTTTACTTCATATTTCCTATTTCTTTACTGATTACTTCCTATTCTAACTTTTATTTCAGTATTTAAGATTATTCATTTGAGCACTTTTACAATAGTTGTTTTAAAGTCATCCTTTCATTGTTATCTGTTGTCTTTTCCCATGTGATCTGAGATTTTTGTAGTACTTCATACACCCATATGGAACGTGCCTTGTTTAAATCTATGGTGAATGTTGATATTTTTTTATCAGGGACTTGATTTGGTTAGCTTCTGGCCATTAATTCCAACCCACCTCTATGGGCTGTAATTCCAATATCAGTTCCATTTACAAAAGCTATGCAGGGCCATTCAGATTTAGACTGGGTGTGCACTATGTAGAGATCAGTCTGGGACTCCGGTTCTATTCATTAATTCCATCCTCAAAGCCCTTGGTATGCTAATAAGGATGAGATCCAAGCATGTGCAGATTGTAGTGAGTCTAGGAGTTCACAGATTCATGGGATCATTTCCCAAGCCCCTCCTTCTCACCTGTCTCCACTGATACTTTCTGGTACCCTGGAACATCCTTTGTCACTCCTCCAATCAGCAACAACCCACTTCTATGACTGCACCAGAGTAGCAGGAGGATCGAGAGGGGGTGGGGGGGGGGAACAAGCAATGGTTTAGCCCTGCCTTTCATAACTATAGCTTTACCAGATAGACAGAATGTTCCCTTCACTCATTGGCTCCTGCAGTTTCCCACTGCCAGCTGTTTCTGCTGCTACTGACTCTGCCACAAGATTGCCAGGGGGCTGGGGCATGACAAAACCAAGAAAAAGGAGACAAAAGAGATGGGAGATTTCTCCCTTCTCTCAGAGCTTTAGGGCTTCCATTTTCTACTCCTTGAGCCAAAACTAGAAGGGTCTCCTGGATTTCTGTCTGTGTTCCAATACTGACTTCAGGATTTTGGACTGCATTGAATTCAAGCTGTGGAATTAGCAGAGAAAAAAAATTGTAAGCCCATCTCTAGTTCAGTGGTATTTCATTCTAGTATTCTTCCTTAGTCTACATGCTGATATTTACTTTTCAGAGAACTCAACTAGCTTCAACTGGCATTTTATCCAGTTTCATGTTTGTATTCATTGGGGGAAAAAAGGTTGGAGTGGTTTTATTCAATTTTACCTGGAACCAGAATTCTTTTAATAAGTTTTGCAAAAGCATTTTAACCAATTTCCCCAAGTGTGCATTGCCAGGTGTACAGAACTGCAAACATATCAACACAAAAGATATGTGCCCAGGAAGAAAAAAGTAATCTTAAGGGTATACATAAAGTTAATACACTGTTAGACTGTGGTCTCTTTGATGCTCGAAAACGTCATCCCTCCAATTCACAATGCATTCTTCAGAATAAAGGAAACTTACAAATCTAAGGTTTGAAGAAAATGACAGTGAGGAAAATCCAACTATCTAAGTATTAAAATGTACTGAGTTTTCTTCATCTCAAAGGATACTTAAAAACAAACAAACATATCTGTTCCATTTTCTACAATGACAAAAGTTCATAGGTTATTGTCATAAACACCCAAAGGGCCACACGTTAAAATATAACCCACACTCTGCAAGCCATCAGCACTAGAAGCAGAATCTCTTCGTAAAACAACACACCTATGCTACCCTACCTGATAAATTTCAGCTTTCATTTATTGAACGAAAATAAGTATTCTGTTTCTTCAAACTACTAAAGGCAGGACAAGGTCTTTACAGGAAACAGCCCCAAGCCAAGGAGCCTAATGGAAGCTTCATTTATTATGGTTTTAACCCAGACATCATCCCTCCCCAGCTGGCTGCTAGCAACTGGCCAAATGGAAAAATAACAAACCTTTTAAATTTCAGCTCAAAAGTTTCTGATTGAACCTGGACCACAACCCCTATCTGAATGAGAAACTCAAGAAAGGAAAGAGGTTCTGAGAATGACAACAGCATAAGTTATCATTACGTGTATCAGAGCTATTCAGTAATATTAACTCAAATTGTGCTTCTCAATGTTCTCCTTTAGTGTAAATGTGATGAAAAGGGTTTGTTTTCACAATCTAAATATCAATTCCAATGACAAAGCAGCATGTAGTTATTATGAGTCAGAATGTGTCATTACTGAGACATCTTTTAGTTAACCACAATATCTTTTTTCTTACCAGTAGAAAGAAAATTTCCTACCACATTCTGTTAAAATAGGGGTGGGGGGGGGAAATATCTAAACTAAATTCAATAAAAGTGAAAATCTGATGGTGTAAGCTTATGGGAAAAGACAAAGGCAAATAAAATTCTAAAAAGGATTACTCAGTATTCTGATAGAACAGGGTAAGAGTCTGTACACCTGGGTATATTTAATTGTGCTTGTAGCAGAAATAATCCCCCCCACCCTTATCTAAAGGAGACTATCATTAGGGAAAGGTCTCTCAAGATCAGTTCCATATAAAGGACAGACGATTCTCTGCTTTTACAGTCAATTTGGTTTTTTGCTTCTAAAATACAGCCTCCCAATCTATCATCCAACTTGTTACTAAATTTGTGAACCAATTGAGGGAAGGGAGATCATTCCATATACCAGACATCTATTAAAAATATATATCATGGAGACAGAAATCCCTCCAAAATTAGGATCAACCAAAAGGACTAGATGCATTTTTAAGTCCCACTACATATGTTCTTGGAAAGAAACAAAATGCATTAATAGAGAAGTAGGTTCTGTCTCCTCTGGTTAATGCCATACCTGGCCACACTACTGGTCTCTTAAAAAAAATCTCATCTACAGAAAAAAATAAAATAAAACAACTCAGAATTTCTTACCTATTTATCAATCACTCCTAATTCATAGGCTGTGCTTGGAGAGGATTAGAGGAAAGGAGAGGAAGGGGCTAGGGTTTCTGAAGCATCAGATACATGTACTTTCACTTTAATTCCATCTCTGACAGCATATCCACAGTTACTATCTTGCCCTGAAATGACCAGAATGAGTTTAAGAAAAGGTATACATGATTTTTAAATGAGCCCTGAGTTAACATTCCATTCCAAAAGAATAAAGAAATTGCACAGAAAAGCATAAGTAGCTAGCTTATAAAAGGCCTGTTTGCAAGGTTATTCCTTGGTTGGCATCTGGAAGGAACTTGGAGTTGGAAGGTTTCCCCCACCAAACTAAGTGACAAGAGCGGCTCATTGTTCCTAAACCGTGTATGCAAAGAATTTGTCTTATGCTAAATACCCGCTTCCCTTCTAAGAGTCTGGAAATGAAATACACACTAGGCAGAGGGGGCCTATGTGACCATTTCCCAGCACAAATCTACTTCAAAAATCTCTCTAATGAGCTTCCCTGGTAGACAACATTTCACAGGTGCTGTCACACCTCCCCACTAGAGGAATCAAGCCTGTCCTAAGTGACTCCACTGGGAGAGGACTCTTGGAAGCTTACATCCAGTTTCCTCCAGACCCTCCTATGCACTTTTCCCTTCATTGATTTTGCTGTGTATCCTTTCCCTACAGGAAATCATAGCTAAGAGTATGACAAAATGCTGAGTCCTTCTAGAGAGCCACCTGACCTGGGGGCAGTCATAGGAATCCCTGACACAGAAATGTTAATAAGAACATCAATGCTTTAACATAAGTTGCCAAAATGGACAGATTTGGAAGAAATGAAATATTCTAAATGATTCTGATTCATTCCTTAGTAAGAGTAACGGAAAGAAAACAAACCAGATCTTAAAAAAAAAAAAAAAGACTAAAAAGAAAGAATAAGTGAAATCTCATTATAGCATTAAAATTTTTTTAATATAAGCATGAAAAGACAGGCAGCTCAACCTAACAATAAACAGATGGGTCTGCAAGGAGGGTAGGAAGGAAATGAGATGAGAAATGGTCAATTAAATCAGTGGTATTCTATGCGCCAGGCTTAACTGTGAGTGGTGTCTGCCCATCCAGAAACATTCAAGAGGAACCAGAAACACAACAGCTAAGAAGGAATAACTCAACTTGAGGGGGCAGGTGGTGCTCTGGCAGAAAAAGCTGGGCCAGCCTGGTGTTGAACATCCTGAAAGACAACTCAGTGTTAACAGGGAACACAGAGACCATGCGGGCCTTGGTCCTTCCAAGGGTTTCTACCATCTCTCTTTAATCAAAGTATCTCTGTCTAGAGTTCTGGCAGGGATGGATGGCCTAAGTAACATTCTGTAATTTGGGGATTTACCTTTATCCCATGAAAAGTGGGAGAGAGAGGGGAGAGAAGGATACAATGATTACTAGGTACTCATCATTTCTGGAAGCTACAGAATTCTCTATAGTCAGTATGAACACTGACTCTTAGATTTCATAAATGTAAATTTCTTCAGCACTCTTTTTCACTTTAATTGCATTTAGAGAAATTAAGTCAATTTAATAAGCTAAGAAGTAGCTCACCACCATGTCAAGTACCAGTCCCTCCTCATTTGATGTCTCTTGTTTTATTGCCATATTCTTTGTTAGGATCCAGTGAGATCATATCCATCAAACTGCTCTGCAAACGTTAAATAAATACTAAATAAGGGGGTTTGAACATTATAACTCCTACCCTGAGGTCTTCTCTAATCTTTCCTGCCTTTTCTTGATCTAAAGAGTTTATTTCATTGATTGGTCTGTTTATTTACTGTTTTATTGATTTCACCCTGACATTGCTTATATACCTTAGTTCATAACCATTTTTAGATCTCTGGACCTAATAACTCCACTCAAACTTTCTCAGCCTTGGTTATGTATTTCTACTTCCACTCTTGTTATTTTTTTACACTTAGTTTTCTTTGGTTACTTTCTAAAAAACATTTCGCCCTATGAATATATATAGAAACTTTTATAACACACAGGTGCTGGTATAATAAAAACTTAACAGCAATTACATTTCCTTTGTGCTTCTTTCTGACTTTCCCATCATGCCCTGACAGAAGTAACCACTATTCTAAAATTATATTTATCACATGCAGTTATTTTGTGAGATGTTATTCAGGGATATATAATACCGTACTATTTTTCATAATTATAAACTTTATTTATTGCGAGATTTATATAAGTGGTATATTACCCGATGCTCTTATTTTTCTTTTTACAGTAATGCATAATTATTTTATAATGTCAACTCAGAGGTACCTGAGGGAAACAATAATCTTCCTCTATCCTTTTTTTAAATTTTTAAAATATTTCATACAATTTTTAAAGGTCACTTTCCATTTACAGTTACTACAAAATATTGACTATATTCTCCACATTGTATAATACATCCTTGAGCTATGCTTTTATTACTTTTTTTTATAAATTTATTTATTTATTTTTTGGCTGCGTTGGGTCTTCATTGCTGCAAGCGGGCTTTCTCTAGTTGCGGTGAGCGGGGGCTACTCTTCGTTGCAGTGAGCAGGCTTCTCATTGTGGTGGCTTATCTTTGTTGCAGAGCACGGGCTCTAGGTGTGCGGGCTTCAGTAGCTGCAGCACATGGGCTCAGCAGTTGTGGCTCACGGGCTCTAGAGCACAGGCTCAGTAGTTGTGGCACACGGGCTTAGTTGCTCCGCGGCATGTGGGATCTTCCCGGACCAGGGCTTGAACCTGTGTCCCCTGCATTGGTAGGTGGATTCTTAACCACTGTGCCACCAGGGAAGTCCAAGCCATACTTTTAAATCAACATCTCCTTCAAGAATTTTATCCACAATGATAAATGTAGCTTTATTAACCTCATTTTAACAGTCATATCCTATTTCCATTGTCAGAAGATGCTACATTGTATTTAATTTCCTTGCAGATGGATACTTAAGATGCTTACTATATTTTACAACTACAGAGTTACACAAAGCTTTAAAGAAGATTCTTAGATGTGTCTTCTGATGCATAAGTCCATTTCTCCCAGAGTTTTCAATCAGCCATGGACTGCCCCACTAGAAGTGATTAGAAATGTTTGAAGAATGTTTGGATGTTTGAATGACCATGGTATAGGGGGCATAACTCACACACAGTGGGTTATGAATGATACCCCAGAAGAGAGGCTTACCCTGCCCAAATTACCAGTAAGGTCCCAATGAGAAACACCATATCTCAGAGTTGAATTGTTGGTTTGTAGGTTATATGGATCCTAAAGTTGACTCATGAGGTATTGCCAAATTGCCCTTCAAAGTAGGTATATTAATTAATACACCCAACGTCAGCCAATAATTTCCTACTGTGCAACATCTTTGCCTGCACCTAGTATTGCAAGATTTTTTAACATTTGCCAAACTGAAATTGTGAAAGGGGATCCATTATTCTCTTAAGTGATAGCTTTGAAGTTTTTCTTATTTATTTGAAATGGTACTTTAAACATTCTAATAATAATGCTTTCTAAGTATTTTTTGTTACAGAACTTTTCACCCAATATCTAGCCTTCAAAAAAAAAAAAACTTTATTATTACGGTACCAAGATTCACATGTATAAAAAAACTTGGTGAGCTGAATTTATAAATATTTTTCCTTGGAGGTTGTGTTTTTGTGTGTGGCATATATCTACGGGGTATGGTTTTAAAACCCTCAAGGTCACACATACATTCTAATATAACTTCTTGGAAAAGCTCTAAAGTTTTGCTTTTCACAATCTTTATCCTGAATTGTTTGCTTATGGTTTAAGGTGGGGATGATATTTTATTTTTTATCCATATGGATAATCAAACTTCAAAGCATCTTTTATTGAAAAGACCTATCCTAACTCTCAGTGACCTACAAGTCCATCTCTATCAGGTATATAATTTCCATAAATAAGGTCTCTACTTGCTTATCTATACCTGTGCCAATATCTCATAATAATTCATTCCTATAGGTTTGTAGTAAGTCTTGAAATCTATTTGGGTAAGCCCCCCACCTTGTTGTAGTCTTTCAGATCAATTTCTTTTCTTCTTTGTTCTTCCATGTAAATTTTAGAATCCATTTGTCTAATATCCCCACCCCCAAATAAAAGCAGTGGAGATTTTGTTTGGCAATTTTCTTACAAATTAATCTAAGAACAGCTTCATGATATCATTCTCTTCCTAGCCATGAATATGGTTACTTTCTATATATTTTTTTGGAATAGACTTTAATCTTTAGAGCAATTTTAGTATACAGAGTAACTGCAAAAGTACAGAGTTCCCTCGTATCTCCTCTTCCTCCCTATACACAGTATCACCAATTGTTAAGATCTAGCATTAATGTGGTTACAATGGACAAACCATTATTGACACATTATTATTAACTAAAGTCCATAATTTACCTTAGCATTCACTTTTCTGTTGTACAGTTTTATGAGCTTGGACAAATGTATAATGTCATGTGCCTCCCATCACAGTATCATACAGAATTGTCTCAACTGTTCTAAAAATCCCCTGTGTTCCACCTACCCATTCTTCCCTCCCCTCTTCTCCCCCACCCTGGCAATCATTGATCTTTTCACTGTCCCTAGTTTTGTCTTTTCCAGAATGTCATATAGTTGGAAATACACTTTACATAGCCTTCTCAGACTGGCTTCTTTTATTTATTTTTTTTAGTGTGGCTTTGTTTTTTTATTTTTATTTATTTTTTTAACATCTTTATTGGAGTATAATTGCTTTACAATGGTGTGTTAGTTTCTGCTTTATAACAAAGTGAATCAGTTATACATATACATATATCCCCATATCTCTTCTCTCTTGCATCTCCCTCCCTCCCACCTTCCCTATCCCACCCCTCTAGGTGGTCACAAAGCACCAAGCTGATATCCCTGTGCTATGAGGCTCCTTCCCGCTAGCTATCTATTTTACATTTGGTAGTGTATATATGTCCATGCCACTCTCTCACTTTGTCCCAGCTTACCCTTCCCCCTCCCCATATCCTCAAGTACATTCTCTAGTAGGTCTGTATCTTTATTCCCGTCTTGCCCCTAGGATCTTCATGACCATTTTTTTTCTTAGATTCCATATATATGTGTTAGCATATGGTATTTGTTTTCTTCTTTCTGACTTACTTCACTCTGTATGACAGATGTGAGGTCCATCCACCTCACTACAAATAACTCAATTTTGTTTCTTTTTATGGCTGAGTAATACTCCATTGTATATATCTGCCACATCTTCTTTATCCATTCATCTGTTGATGGACACTTAGGTTGCTTCCAGTTCCTGGCTATTGTAAAGAGAGCTGCAATGAACATGGTGGTACATGACTCTTTTTGAATTATGGTTTTCTCAGGGTACATGTCCAGTAGTGGGATTGCTGGGTCGTATGGTAGCTCTATTCTTAATTTTTTAAGGAACCTCCATACTGTTCTCCATAGTGGCTGTATCAATTTACATTCCCACCAACAGTGCAAGAGGGTTCCCTTTTCTCCACACCCTCTCCTGCATTTATTGTTTGTAGATTTTTTGATGATGGCCATTTTAACCGGTGTGAGATGATATCTCACTGTAGTTTTGATTTGCATTTCTCTAATGATTAATGATGTTGAGCATTCTTTCATGTGCTTGTGGGCAATCTGTATATGTTCTTTGGAGAAATGTCTATTTAGGTCTTCTGCCCTTTTTTGGATTGGTTTGTTTGGTTTTTTGATATTGAGCTGCATGAGCTGCTTGTAAATTTTGGAGATTAATCCTTTGCCAGTTGCTTCATTTGCAAATATTTTCTCCCATTCTGAGGGTTGTCTTTAATCTTGCTTACGGTTTCCTTTGCTGTGCAAAAGCTTTTAAGTTTCATTAGGTCCCATTTGTTTATTTTTGTTTTTATTTCAATTTCTCTAGGAGGTGGGTCAAAAAGGATCTTCCTGTGATTTATGTCGTGGAGTGTTCTGCCTATGTTTTCCTGTAAGAGTTTAATACTGTCTGGCCTTACACTTAGGTCTTTAATCCATTTTGAGTTTATTTTTGTGTATAGTGTTAGGGAGTGTTCTAATTTCATTCTTTTACATGTAGCTGTCCAGTTTTCCCAGCACCACTTATTGGAGAGGCTGTTTTTTCTCCACTGTATATTCTTGCCTCCTTTATCAAAGATAAGGTGACCATATGTGCGTGGGTTTATCTCTGGGTTTTCTATCCTGTTCCATTGATCTATATTTCCATTTCTGTGCCAGTACCATACTGTCAGACTGGCTTCTTGCACTTATGCATTTAATTTTCCTCCATGCCTTTTGTGGCTTGATAGACAGCTCATTTATTTTTATTGCTGAATAATATTCCATTGTGTGGATATACCACAGTTTGTTTATCCACTCAACTATTGAAGAATATCTTGGTTGCTTCCAATTTTTGGCAATTATGGCTATAAACATCTTTGTGAGGTTTTTGCACAGGCATAAGTATTCAACTCATTTAGGTAAATACCAGGGAGAAAGATCACTGAATCATGTGGTATCTATACAACTTTAAACAGTCTTTAGTAATCATCAGTTATATTGTTTAAACTTTCATAATAAGCATCTTGCCCATATTTTGCTAACTCAATTCCTAGGTAACTCATAGCTTTGAAGTTATTGACATTTTTATTATGTTTTCATTGTGAGCTGCTGTATATAGAAAATTAAGTCAATTGTTTTTATATTGTTTTATATTGTTATAAATGGATTCTAATTCCAACCATCTTGTTGAGGTAATTTATTAACTCTAATAATTTGTCTGTAAATTATAATTAATTCTGGTTTTCAGTGTAAGCCACTAAATTAGTTTCAAATGATGAAAATTTTGATTCATCTTTTCTGAAATAACTATTTTTCCTTCCTGCACTGACCAGGGTTTCCAATTCAATATGTAATAGTCTACTGGTAATATGTTTTATCTCTTAATTTTCTTGATCAGTCTTACAAGGGGTTTATTAGTTTTTTATTCTTTCTAAAACTAACTTTTCCTTTATTGATTTATTGATTTCTGTTCTTAATTTTACTCTTTCCTTCTTCCTATACCCTCTGGGTTTAAGTTTCTTTTCTTCATTTAAATTCTTGGTATGGAAAATTAGATACTGATTTTCAGACTGTACTCTTCTCTTATTTATGCATTTGTTATAAAGTTACCTTTAAGCACTGAGTTAGCTGCATCCCATAAGTATTATGTCAAATTATCATCACCATTTAATGCAAAATACTTCCTAATTTCTATATTAAGTTTTTCTAAGATACATAGGTTTTTCTAGAGGTACAGTGCTTAATTTCTTTAAAAAATGAGATTGTCTAGTTATCTTTATGTTATTGATTTCTAAGCTTAATTCCTAATGATTAAATCAGAAAGAAAATCCTGATGTTTTCATTCCTCTACAATTGAGGGCTTTCTTTATGGCTCAGCTTACAGTCAGTTCTGCAGTTCCGGGTTCTATATATGTCAATCAGTTGAAGCTGTTTGTGTTGTTTAGAGCTGTCTTCTCATTTTTTTGTCTTCTTGTTCTATTAGTAGAGAAAAGTGGGCAGGTATTGAGAAACCGTAATGATGTTGAGTTGACAGGACTCAAAAGGGGATGAGAAAGAGGAGATGTCGGGATTGAGTCCAGCCCAATTAAAGTGTACTAGAGCCATTCACTCAAAAGTCCAGATTTTGAAGGGAAATCCAGAGCTCAGTCTTGGCTTCTTTGTGTTTGAGAAGTTCAGCTGGAGAAGCCAAGTTGTCATCTGGGTACAGGATTGTGGAGCTAAGAGAGAGGTCAGGTCTAGAGACAGACTTTGGAGATTGACATTCCAGTGACAACTGGGAGCATAGCAATGTATGAGATTGACAAGAAGAGTACAAAATGGAAAAATGGGATGAGCCTTAAGCAACTCCAGCACTTAATCTGTTAGAGCAGGATAAGCTTGCAGAGGAGACTAAAATGACATAGTCAGAGAGGAAACAAATAGTGTGGTGTTACCTTATGACAAATAGAACCCGAAACAGAGAAGACAAAGGAAGAATGTGTTATAGAGGAAGTGGTTAAGAGCATCAAGTGCTGCTTGCAGGCTAGTTAACATCAGTCCTAAAAGCATCCATGTGGTGCAAGAGAGATTACTGGTAATCTTGGTATGACATGTGTTGGTGGCATGAGGGGGAAGGTTCACAAGGAAGTGGGAAAGGAAGAAAAGGAGGCAACAGATTAACTGATTTTCAAAAAATTGGGCTGAAGGAGAAGAGGGGTATAGGTCAAGTTGAGAGACTTGATCATACTTAGAGGTAAATCGATATAATACTCATGCTAAAGGTACATGTTTCTCTGGCTACGGCGCTCAATGAATATTTACTTGCTGACTGAATTGCTCCCCACCACTTGCCAATACACACATACACACACACACACACACACACACACACACACACACTTTCTTGATTCCCTTATCAGAATATTTATTACCTGTCATGCAGCTATAGACCCCAGTTTTGAAAATCAAGCATTATCCAACAAATAATTTCATGAGTCTTAACAATACACACTGGGTATAAGAGAAGGTAATTTATGTTTTCACAAAACCTATCAGAGAAATATTTGGACCTATCAACTGCACGAAGGAAATTTTACATGCAAATACCTATCTTTTAAATAAGCATCTCACACAGTTTATCATTCCCCTAATCCCAAAACATAAAGCCAGTGGTTTTTTTTTTAATAACGTAACCCTTAAAAAAGCATTTCCCAAGTCCATGCCTATATCAACAGAAGCAGCAAATATCATCTAGCCAGAGAACAATTATACCTCCTCCAAGCAGATAAGAAAACTCAATCATTCTAATATGCTATGGATAATATTATTGATGACCTCTAGAAATTTTGCAACCAATTTCAAAACACATACTCCAAGATAATCACATCATTACACCCTTAAAGCAGTCTCTTATAAAAATAAAAGGACATGCTTTCCTCAATTAAAAGTGAAGGAAGTATCACAGAGTTGAATGAGTAGAGAGTAGAGAAATTCGAATCTTAGACAACCTGGTGTCTGTTATCTCTTTCAGTGTTTCTCAAATTGTTTAGATGGAGAGATTCCCATAAATGATTAATTCCATCATCTGGGTTAGAAACTATTTACTAGAAAGTATAACTTTATTACACACACACACACACACACACACACACACACAGAGTCACTCTCTCACACACACAGCATATGTACACAAGCCAATCATAACTTCTCCTTTGTTATTTTTAATAAGTCATTCATTCAATATACATTTATTGGCATCTACGTACTAGGGGATATTACATTAGGGATTCATCAGTGAACAAAACAGAGTCCTTGCTTTCATAAAATGTATGCTCTAGGGACTTCCCTGGTGGTCCAGTGGTTAAGACTTCGCCTTCCAATGCAGGGGGTGTGGGTTCGATCCCTGGTCAGGGAGCTAAGATCCCACATGCCTCGCAGCCAAAAAACCAAAACATAAAACAGAAGCAATACTGTAACAAATTCAATAAAGACTTTATAAAAAATGGTCCACATCAAGAAAATCTTGAAAAAAAATGTTCTACTTGAAAGAGATAGACAATGAGCAAAAAAATATTTGGTATGTTGGGTGATGGTAAGGGAAAGAACAAGAGCTGAAGAGAAGGGGTGGCTGCTGAGAGCCAGGCTGCCATTTTTTATATCTTATATCAGGAAAGCCTCCTTCAGATAAAGTGAGCAGAGAACGAAAGGAAGTAAGTGAGGGAGGAGCGCCAAGTCGATGTATGTAGAGGAAGAGCCTTCCACACAGAAGAAAGAACAAGTGCAGAAGGTCCAGAGACAGGCTGATCTCTCAGGGAAATGGAGAAACAGACAGGAGGCCAGCGTGTGACTGGAGCAGAGGCAGGAAGGAGAACTGCAGGAGATGAGTTCAGAGGGGAGTAGGTCAGATCAGGCCAAGTCCTTGTAGGTCACTGCCAGGATCCTGGGTTTTACACTGAGTAGGCTGGAAAGCCACTCGAGCCAATGATGCCTTGCTACTTCCTACTATGTATCTGGTCCTGTGTTCACTGCTTTACTTCCATCATCAGCAATGTTCCCAATGATCTTATACAATATGCACTTTTACTCCAACTTTACAGGTGAGGAAAATGCAACTTGTTCAGGTCCACAGTGCTGGGAACTGAAACACAGGCTCATCTAGTTCAGCACAGCTCAGTGGCACGGGGGATATTACTAGCCTTTGGAGCAGGACAATTCTTCATTGTATGGGACTGTTCTACACATTGCAGGATAGCAGTTATTAATGCCATACCTCACCTTCAAATGCCGGCAATGTCCCCTCATCCTTCTGACAATCAAAAACATCATACATATTTTCAAAAGCCCTCAACAGGCACACTACCCCCACAAGTTGGAACCACTAGTACAGTCCCTGCCCACCCTCCCTTGTTTTACCCTGCTAGCAGAAAGCTGGTGATTGGAACAAAATTTGTAAGAAAGATGGATGCATGAGTGAAACACTTTAAAGTTGAACTATCTTCTCTGTTGAAACCATTTGTTTTGGGCATTCCCCCCCACCCCGCCTCTTATTTAAAACTCTGAAACAGCACTGTTAAATATCAGAGTTGGAATACAAATGTCCAGGACAGAGAATAACATAATATTCTTCAGAATATTGAGAGCTGAGCCTTCAAGTCCTTGGAATAATAAAAATTTGCCTGTGGGCTTGGGAATACAATGGGCTCTTTGGAAAACACTCAGGTGAGATTTTCTTTGGAACTATATATATGAAAACGTGCTTAGAGAAATAACTAACACGAAATACTAGGAAATTGTCCATAGCAATGCATGATCATACACATGTGAGCCTTATAAATTCAATCCTTATCAAAGTTGCTATATCCACTTGAGAGTACTTATATAAGAAACACCAAAAATTAATACTGAGACATCAGTTTTCAGTAAGTCTTTATAAACAGTCACTGAAAAGATTTGACCCAAGACACTCAAAGTTATAGGGATAAATCTATATTATTACCTAAGATATTAATTATGCTTCCAATGGAATTTGATGAGAGCTTGAAAATTGGTAGAACTTGAAACCAAGCCCAAATCTTTATAATACGATCACTGAAATGATATGACCCAAGATAACCAAAGTTGTAAGGATAAATCTATATTATTATCTGTCTAAAACATTAATTATGCTTACAACTGAATTTGAAGAGAGTTTGAAAATTGGCAGAATTTGAAACCAAGCCCAAACAAGCCTAACTGCTTCGACAGGAGGCATTTCAATGGGCACTTCAGAAGTGACGAAGTAAAAGAAGAACACATAGTGATGTAACTAATTTAATAAGCAATTGAAAAGTCCTTATACTAATAGCTTAAACAATAATATCAATAACAGCATTCTGCCAATTGATCCCCAATTCAGAACTGAAAAGCTGGCAAATATGCTTCTCTTAAGTCCTAAAAAAAACTACCAAGAACACCTTACATACCAAAAGATTATAAATTAGAGTCTTTTTAAAATAATTTTTTCAAGACTGACTCTACTCTTTCTTATCCCCTACAACTCAATCAACATAGAATGTTACCTGAGTGCCTGTTGGTTCTTATCCGAGTGGCAAGAAACCTTCCCACAAGAAGTTCATGATCTAACAGTAAGAGTTCAGCAGGGAGCAAAGTAGTGTGTAATGCATACTACAAATATGCAGAAATAGAACTGGGACAGTATTTAATGAGGTGTTAATCCTACAGTCTATACAAACAAAGTCAGTGAAGGGGAAAAGCAAGGTGGAAGACCTCCTCAAGAAAAAGAGAAGTGATAACAACAAATTAAAGAATTAAAAAGAGAAAAATGAACGTAAGACCATGCCCATACCATCACACTCAAAACTAAACCAACTATCTTCTAGAACAACCAAAAACAACAAACAAGTAAAAGCAAAAAATGGACAACACAAAGTGCTGGCAAGGATGCTGAGCAACTGGAGCTTTCCTGTGTTGCTGATAGGAATGCAAACTGGTACAAACACTTAGGAAAACAGTTTGATAGTTTCCTATACAGTTAAACATACACTTACCACATGGCCCAACAATCCCACTTATAGGTATTCACTCAACAGAAATTGAAACAGATGTCCATACAATGACCCATACATGAGTTTATGGAAATTGTTTTCAGAATTATCAAAAACTTAACACAACCCAACTCTCCAAAAACTAGTGAATGGATTTTAAAGATATGGTACATCCATACAATGGAACACTACTCAGCAATAAAAACGAATGAACTTTTAATATACAAAACAACATAGATATCAACATAAAAGCATTATGTTAAGTGAAAGAAGCCAAACACAAAAGGCTATATACTGTATGATACCATCTTTTATGACCTTCTGGAAAAGGGAAACTTATATGGACAGAAACAAGATCAGTGGTGGCTGGGGAAAAGGAGGGGATTAACTACAAAAGAGGACAAGGGAACTTTAGGGGTGATAAGAAACAGTCTATATCATGTTTGTGGTAGTGGTTGCATGACTGTTTCTCTCAAGCTCAGACAACTATTTACCTCCAAAGGGCAAATTTTAGTCTATGTATATTACACCTCAATAAAACTAATCATTTAAAAAAAAAAAAAAAAAAACTGAACCAACTGGATTTTAACCACACTACAAGGGAGTTCTTTAAAACAAACCGAAATGATGCAAGTCACCTGAGTACTTCCTGGTCCTTGCCAGTCCTGCCACTGTGGAGAGTTGTATGTCACAATGTCACTCTTCCAATCTTACAAATCCCTCAACCACCACCAGCAGCCCCTTTTGCACTGTACTTCAAGAATGCCTTACATTGTTCTAAATGAGGAATTGCATTTACCTATTTCATTTTCTGATTTAGCTCTTTCACTCCTTCCCTTTATAAGTTAATACTGGTAAGGTGGGTCTGACCCAAATGCCAGATGCCAGAAGACAGTGTCTGATCTCTCAGTACAGGATATTTCTTATTGGCCCCGTGCCTGTGTTGCTTCCCTCCCTACCTCTCACCTCCTCTTCTGCTCCTCACATTACACACACCCACAGGCAGTGGTCTCCAAAGTTGAGTGTACGTATCTCAGTGTGGGCAGGAATTAAGTAACAGAACTTCTACGTATAGTTATCTTTATTTTTAAATTGAGAAGAATTAACCATTGCTAAAATTTAATATACGGGTTGATTCACTCGTTTGACAATATTTACTGAGCCATAAATTTGTGCCAAGAATGGATCAAAGTGCTGGCAACGCCACAATGAACAAAACAAAGTCCCTGAACTCAGGGAGTGTGCATCCTGAAGGAGGAGACAGATAAGAAATTATAATAATAAAAATACAAACAAACCAAAAAGTATACACATGCAATTCCCCTAGTGAAAGGTGCTAATAAAGTCAGGAAAGGGAAGAGAACGTGGTCCCCACACCTAATCCATATATCAGCCAATCACAAGCGATTTTGAGCTGCTCTGAGGAGAAAATGGAAATTTCACAGTACAGAGATCACAGGCCACAGCTTCTCAGGATCCCTGTGCTGTGCTGCAAACTGAGAAACTCGTGTGTGTGTGTGTGTGTGTGTGTGTGTGTGTGTAAGTGCTCGCGCATGTGCGTGCACCCACACAACTGGCTAAAGACGTTTAAAGATGTTACCAAGTTTTACTGAAAAAGATCCTTGCAAAGAAACTATGGGCTAAAGAGAATGCTGATAATTAAGCACAGGTGAAAGTAATAGAGTGGTACTTAGAATCCTAAAATGAGCTTTTTAATAAAACAATTAAGTGATTAAAAATGTTAAGGATTCTGTTTAATCACATTGCTCTTAATAACCATAGTATTTAGTTCTCAATACATTGGATGAGAATAAAAGGGGTTTTTATATTTATAATACGTTTTAAGATGTTTATATACTGCTAATTCCATCTCCACCTCATCCTTCCTTTTTTAAACTTCTTTATGAAGGCATAATTTACATAACAGAAAAGTCACCCATTTTAAGTGTGTAATTGAATGAATAATATTTAGTGAATTTTCCGAGTTATGCAACTATCTCTACAATCTACTTTGAGAACAGTCGTCCTTCTTTTTCAACCTCTTCTTAATGCACATTATAATGTATAAATTACATGAGTTTTGAACTTCATATATGCAATCTACAGGTAAACAAATGCATACACAGGGGTATGTGTGTTTAAATATTTCATAATCAAGGGGCATGAACCAAAAGCATGGAGTATATGGCTTTAGGGCCCCAGCCACTGTGTCCTCCAAGTCCATGCGGCCCCATACACAAGCCACCCTAGACTCAGCCCCTTTGTCTGCCTCTTATGCCTTCAGTATCTATACAGAACACCCAATGCCTTTTTCTGCACTAGAGCTGCATGTCTGTGATCCATGATAAAATCAGGGGAAGAGCAAACACAGGGCTCTTGTAGAGACAGCTGTGTTGGCAATCACATCATCAGAAGCAGGGATTCCATAGCAGAGTTACCATCTCCGCGCTAGACCTGGAGATGAAATCAATGAGATAACACCCAGCCTCCAAGACTCCAAGGTGAGAGAGAGACACGGGTACACACAAACGTATTACAAATCTGTGTAACTGGCATCTGAATACCAAGGGGTCCTATGAAGAACCAAGAAAGAAATTACTCAGTTCCAGAAATAGCTGTGTGCTTCCTGAACAACTGCTTTTATGTAAAAGATAATGAGAATCAGGCCTTTCTTTTTGGGAACTGGTCAACCCAGGGCCAAACTGAGAGTTTCTCTCTCCCTAACCCAACAGTTTGTTGTAGCATCACCTCAGCTTCACCTTTTCACACTTTGGAACTTTTCACCGTAATTCTTTTCCTTAAATTTTTTTTGGGGGTGTTGTTTTTGTTGGTGGTGCATCATCAAATCCTTAAGAAAAATGAAAAGGCGAGTTGGGTATGGATAACTGAGTGGATTGATCGTTTACATGTGAGGGCTTACACACCAACTCCTGTCTTAAATATCTGATATATATTGGATATCATATAATACATTATTATACCCATTTTATAGAGAAGAAAAGAATGTGCAAAAAAGCTGAGGAGCCCTGTCCGAGGGCAGGCAGGTAGTAAGTGATAGAGCCAAAATTTGAACCCAGGACATGGGAATGCACAGCCCACTTTCTTAATCACCACACTCTTAATGTCTCCCAACTCAGAGACCAGGCCAGGATGGGGAAGCTAACTGCAAGGTCATAGCAGGCCAAAGGCAATTCACTCGTGCAAGTGGAGGCAGGGACCGTGACCCAGAAGAGGCGAGGAACACCTAACAGGTCTCAAGTGTTAGCATCAGGTAGAGAATCCAGCCCTTCCCAGTAGGAAAGCTTAGCTCTACTCACTTCTACCAGATCCAGCTATTGGGAAGGAACAGTTTAACTACTCAACTTGTCATTCAAGGCATACATGTGGCCTCAACATTACTTTATCCTAACTACAGTTGAGTCTCATTATTCATGAATTCTGTATTTGTGAATTCGCCTACTCACTAAAATGTATTTGTAACCTCAGCAGTACTTTCCAGGTCCATTCACGGACCTGCCACAGGGTGACAAAAAATTGGAGTTGCCCAATGCACACATTCCCAGTTGCGGTCAAACAAGGTGAGGTTCTCGCATCCTGTCTCAGATCTCATACTGTAAACAAATAACCATTTTGAGGTCCAGTGAGTGCCACTTTTTCGCATTTTTTGCTTTTTCTTGGCAATCTTGCTGTTTATAATGGCCCCAGACACAGTGTTGCAGTGCTGTCTAATGTCCCTAAGCCCAAGTAGGCTATGCTGTGTCTTGTGGAGAAAATACCTGTGGGAGTTAAGCTTTGTTCAGGCATGAGTTACAGAGCTGTTGGCTGTGAGTTCAATGTTAATGAGTCAATAATATATATTAAATAAGGTGTCTTTAAACAGAAACACATATAAAACAAGGTTATGTATTAATAGGTTGACAAAATGTGACTGGAAGCTTATAGGAACCTATTCCTGTATTTCCCTTATGAGTAATGACCCATTATTCACTAATTTAGTGATCATGGTGACTTTCTAAAAGATAACTATAGTGAATAATGAGAATCAACTCTATGTCTCTTTGGATAGACATTTTGTCCAGTCAGTATTCAGCCAAAAACCCAAGTGCATAATGTGTCCTGTCCTGCTTAGAAAACAGGTTTATGGTCACAAAGATTTAAGTCAAGAGTCTGTTTTGTACTATAAAGAAGGAATAATAATCTGTTTTTCCACAGAGGAGTTATATGCCCAATTTATTTTGCAACTAAAGTAATCGAACACAAATCTTTTAAAATACACTTTGAGAAGCAATAAATATGTTAAATGCATGTTAAATGGAACCTATAAACACTGCAGCTATGACTTACATAAATCTTGTAGCCATTGTTGAATTTGTTTTCACAATTAAAGTTAAAATTAAGAGTTTATAGACCATTGATCTTGACAAATGATGCTAGGCCAATATGTTTCCAGCAATGTCCTAGTCATCTCCCAAAAGAAACAGTTCATATTATAAGTTGCTATAAAACAGACTAGGGAATACAATAACTAAAACACACATACACTGCACAAATTAAAACCACAATCATCAAATAATTCTTTGCAAAGGAAGCTCAGCTAGCAAACACTACATATATTAAATGGTACCATGAAATAACGTAATGCTAACTGCATAATAAGAATATTGTAAAGTTTCACATACTGGTGCTTAATAACACTAAGATAGTTTATGTGACTTTAACCAAAAATTCTTTAAGCATAATTTATTTTTTATCTTTTAAAATAAGCTAAATTACTCTGAATAAAAGAATATAGATTATATTGCTTGAATAAAATGTATAATGACAATAATTAGAGGGGAAGAATATAAATCATTAACTTATTAATTTCCCAAAAGTAATGAAGTGTCTGTCTAATCAGATTGACATATACAAGAAATTATGAAATAAATATTGTTTCCTATTCAACAAAGTTTTATAACCTCATATAGACCACAGTCTTAATGGGATGTTCCATCCAAAGTTATGCATAACGGGAAACACATTTATCACTAGTTTTAAACTATGGCATGAAATCATTCCAAAAAGACTTAAATACCAGTCAAGCAGGAACTTTATTTAATAGCCTAGTATATGGTTAGAAAAACTATTCCTTTTTATTAACATAATCTAACTAATACTATCTATGTCCATTAATAGAGACACTATTTGGAATACCAAAAGAATCAACTTCATATGCCAGGATTTCACAAGGTCAGACCTCAGTGCAAATATCTCATGGTGGCGTGGAGGGGACTAACAACAGTTACTGAGAGTGTACTATGTTCCTGGTACTCAGAACACGTCACAAACTTAATTTATAGAATACTCATAAAAATCCTGCAGAGATTATGAATAATCATTCAAATCTCTACTTTACAGATTAACTTGCCCTGAGTCAACAGCTTTGCTTTTGGGGGCAGAGTTATCACTAAAACCCACAGCTGTCTAGCTCAGGATCCATGTGCTTCGTACTCTGCCAGGCCGTTTTACCAGTCAAGCAATAAAGTACTCAACTAAATTAACAGTTTGAAATTGGAATGAAATACAGGGTTTTCTCTGAGCCTCTGCCTCTACTCCCAAGCCTCTCTCCTCTGCAAACTCTCTTCTACACCCCCAGAGCAATGGTCTTACCAAAGTAGAGATAGAATCCCCTGTAATGGCTCCTGCACTGCCTGTAGGAAAAAGTTCACAGTCCTTCATGTGGCATTTGAAACCCCACTGCATATCTGGCTACAACCTGTATGCCCAGCCATCCCACCTGTGCTGAGGGGTGAGAGAAGATGAGGGCCCAGTAAGAAAAGAAGGACTGGAATGGTCAGTCTAAAAGCATGCCAGCCTGTCGAGGGGGGCTCCACCCTATGATCAAGAGATGAGGAGATGATGCCAACAGCTGAACAGCAGGAACGTTGAGTGGACCTTGTCTCAGTGGGCAGCCTGCAGCCTCAGGAAGGAATGACAAAGAGATGGCGGAGCATTCTCAAATTGAATACACCATGCTGGAGGAAGTCCCATTGGATTCTGAGTTGAGAGGAATTTTGCTTAGACTTTTTATCTCCACTGAGATGCTCAGTGACCAGAATCCCCAGGAAAGGTCCAGCAAGGTTCTGCGGGTAGAGAAAACAGAGATAATGAGGGTAGAAGCAGGGCTGACATAAGTAGAACAGTCTTAGAGGCCGGGGTAGAGGCTTTTCATATATTCCTGAGATAAGGCAAATGATCCAGCTGGTAACTAGCAAAAGGGGGACGGGAGGTTGAGAAAGATAAAGAACAATGAGGTGAAAGGCTCCTCACCAAATGTATGGGACCTGGAAAGGGCACAGTGAGGAGGGTATTACAGGTTAGACTACAGTCATCTACTGTTCCATCCTATCATCATAAGGCAGAAATGACCATACTGGCACAGGTGACCAAATCAGGGCAGGTACACTCTTTTCCACGGCAGAGATTTGAGTAAGCCTTTTCAAGTAATCAAGACCCTCTAAATGCAGGTATCCTTTAAAAAAATGGTCTTACAGCAAGAACCTGAACAACAGGGCGATTTAGGCTTCAAAGAAGCAAGAGCAGCACATTTCCACATTCCTTATATGAAAATCTTGGGCCAGGTTTGTCTTGGAATATAGAACTTAAAATTTTACAAAGTGCTGTGTATTATGTAACAACCTAAATGGTATTTGAGTCAGCATCCCATAGTCAAACATAAGATTCACACTAAATGACACAGAGACCAAATAGCTTCCTGAGAGCTCAGGTCAGAATTTGCTACCAAATAAAATTTTTTAAAAACTTTCCATTTCCAAAAAAATCTTTCCATTTTCAAGAGACATAAAGCAGCAGTAACAGCTGCAGGAACAGAACAAAAACAGAAACAGACGTGGAGCATGAACTTCTGCAACCTGATCACCACCCCACACCAGGCACCGTATGCACTCTAACATGTTATGAAGAATGAAGAATGCAGTGAGTTTAGCAGATTACTTTCAGGACCATTGGCAGATTACTCTCTCTCCAGCCTCCCTGTGCAGAGTCTGAGCACCTTTTCATGGTGCATTTTCACGGAGATCCTGCAAACCCATGAGGCTCAGGGGAGGCAGTCCCCAGGATGCACTGAGCCTGCCCCATGGAGGGACCAGAACAGCCATGGGATGTGCACGGAAAACACTGGGACTTCCATTCAGACTGATCTAATGTGTCCTTTTAATTTCTATTTTTGTGAATGTTTAATAATACATGTACTATCAATACCACAGCACAAAAAGATCCTGCTCAAAATGTAAGTATGCAGCAAGTATGCCTGCTCAAAAAGTATCCGCTAATAGGATGTCTGATCAAAAGAGCATGCAGAGAACATTTCTAGAGCACCTGGACAGTGAAATCCTTTAATCTGCTGAAAAAAAACCAAAACCAAAAAAAAAAAAAAAAAAAAAAAAGCCTGCAATACTAAGAGAAGAATTTGTTTTTCCCCTTTAGGCAATGACTATTTTCAGAACTGCGTCTCTTCTCTCAGAAAAAAGTATCAGGTAACAACGTAATACAAACCAGACAAGCTTAAATAGGCAATGTGCTTGTTTTGAAAGAAAAAACCCAAGTGTGATTTAAACAGGGTTTTCAGTAAACACTGCTGCCACCTCTGCTAAAGGGTGTTTCTCTTGGGGAATTTTAATTTCAACAAACGATCTCATTTGTCTCAAGTTTACCCTAACATTTACAAACTACACTACACACTGCTTCCTGTTGCTTCCTCCGGCCCATTCATATAATTTGCATTTTCAAAAGTAGACACAGATGCCTTTCTCTGGACCCAGGTGATGAGGCAGAGGTAGGGGAAAAAAAAAAAGATTTGTATCTCCTTTGAGAAAGGAGTCACTCATTATTAGAGCAGAAATTCAAGCTTACAACATTAAAATAAACCCATTTAACATAAAGTGGGGTTACAGAAATCTGGTTCACTGAAGCCTTGATTTAGCAGTGGCATCGTGAATAAGAGACAGGAGTTAGAAACCCTCATGAGACTGAAGCACAATGAAAGGTCAATGTGCCGAATGGACCATAAATATTCTTTAAATGGTGACATTTCCAAAATAAAACAAGTTTTCTCTGTAATGCTTTCAGTTCATTGTAGTGAACATGCAGCACTGCTGCAGATGCAAAATGTATAGAAGATAAGGTTGAATTCGGTCTGATCTATCATAAACTCTGAAAGTTCTTTTAAATGGACTCTCAGGAACAGCTTCCCAAGCCTGACTTGACCTCTTGTGTATTCAACAATTCAGTGGCCAAATCAATCAGAGAGATCTGCTCTCTTGAAGTGGGGATATATATGCATGGAGGGGGCGATGGAGCCATTTCACAGAGGAAGAAGGAACATAGGAGCAGACATCTAAGTGACAAAGAGGGGGAAAAACACTGGCTCTTTGGGGAAGAGGATTCCAGACAGAGGGGAGAGTCGATGCAAAGCCCAAATCCAGAAGCATGCTCCCTGTATCCTAAGAAGAGCGAAGAAGTCAACACAGCCAGACCTGCAGGACCCAGTGGGCAGTAGGAAGAGATGACATCAGAGAAGAGGTTGGCCCGACAAAGACTTTAGATTTTATTTTAAGTAAGCTGGGAAGTCAGTGCAGCAGGGAGGGGGAGGGGAGGGGAGGGGGAGGTCAGTAAGAGGATGGATCTTTTTTTTTTTTTAGAGGATGGATCTTATTCGGTGTATATTTTAAGGACCATACTGGGTGCTGTGGAGACTCTGTCTCACACAAGAGTCAGAGGAGTGAGACCAGCTTAAAGGATCAAAGGTTCTTTGGTTTACTATTCACTTTTTCGTTTTGAGCTTTCTGATTATTTAGATTTCAATAAAGCGTATCCATAAATCCTATACCACATCTTACATTATCTACTGCCTATTCCATCCACGCAGGAAATGAGAACATGAGAGTTACACTTCCTCTCAAAAAGGTCCATGCAGGAAACAAGAACCTGAGAAAGTTATACTTCCTCTCAAAAAGGTCCTTTACTTCACTGAGAATCACCCTCACGGAAAAGAGACCAATCCCTAAGCCAGCTGCCTTCCTGATATTCACTAAGGACATTATAATAGCCTGTCAATCTAAACAGTGCCATGCAAATTTTTGCAAGTATTTACTGGGACTTTCCTTTTTGTCTGAAAGGAGCCCCATATTTTGTAGGCGAACAGCTTAAGGACCAAGTAAAGTATATCATCAATAAAAGTTGTTATTCCTTCAACAGACATGGGAGGAGGGGATGGGTGCCTGTATTTTATTCTTACCATATGTCAAGAATTGTTCTGGACACTAGAATGTGGCTGTGAAGAAAAGACAAAACTCTTCATGGGACACTTAAGAAAAATCATCCCTACTAAAATTCACACTGTGACATACTTACAGAGAGAGAGGTCCAGCAGCAAAGTCAATAGAACACATGTTCCCCAAGATCACACCATAGCTGCCAAACATTGTATTAACCCCCTACTGTCGTGAGTGATTATTTCTTTCATACCAGCTCCCACAACTTTACTTTATTCTTCCCATCTCCTGAGCAAAGATTACTGGAATAGCCAATTGTTAAACTGCCCTGGTTTCAGGACAGCACGCAGCTTGGAGGTGGTCCCAGCCTCCCCTGGTTCTTCCTTAAAACCATCCAGCATAAACCCAGAGAGACCTCCTCCAATCCCTTCTACTAAAACACCCCAGGATTCCTCACGGTGTACACTCTCGCTGCTTGGAGGTCTTTATCTAAATGGAATTCATCACTACTCAGGGAAAACAGGTACAAATAAAATAAATAATTATTAAAATATTATTATGTTAGATGGTGATAAGTGCTATGACAAAAACAAAACTGCTAAACAAAAAAAAAATTAACAGTCAACTTTCTAGCTGTTTACATCCAAATGATTGCTAATACCAAAGATTTCAGTCCCACAGAAGAAAATCTCTCTACTTGAAACAGTAACAAACCTAAAAAGATCTTCTAATCCTGTTTCTCTCTTAGGTCTGCAAAGTGCCTGGCTGACCAAACTTGAAATTTAGCAGTCTTCTGTAAAGATATATTAGAAATCATTTCAGTCAACAGTCCTGACTAGATGGATCATTTCACCAGGAAATTCAGTGTGTAGCTATAAGCTCAAAATGTTAGGGACTATTTTTAAAGTATTAATCAATGCTATATATTGAAAGTTATCTTTAGAAAGAGGAGGAGGAACATGTCTGATCTCCCAATGGGCGATTCAGAAAAGCTGTGTTTCCATCAACCCCAGCTTTGCCATCATATTACTGACCCTTCCCAAGCGTAATACATCTTTTACAAAAATGCTAGATTAAACCTATCGGAAAACTTCAAGCTTTAGAAAAATGATACAGTGACATTGTTGAAATTACATGCAATGCAACAGAGTTTGAAAATTCTCTCTGGTAAAGTCATTAGTTTCTAAATAAAGAGTCATCAGTTTCTAAATAAGACTCATCAATCATCTAAGGTTGTGCTCAATGATAAAGTAATGTTTACTCTCATAAGGACAAGAATGACAGTTTAAATTCGTTCATTTATCCAACAAATATGTCTACAACTTAGTATTTATCAGAACATAAAATCTGTGTTTTCTTAACATTTGTATAGCTCAGTTTTGTTGATCTCAACTTCATCCACGTAGGAAATAACTGCTTCAAGAAAACATACGTTGGACACATTTGTCAAATTTCCAAATCAAGTGGGTAATTAGTTCAAGAATGATAAATAGTGACCCTTTATTTTGTGATAACTATAGGCAAGCCCTCTACTGAATACTTTTTCTCTAAGAGTTTGCTGAATCCCCACAACCATAATAGAGGTACACAAAATTATTCTGATTAAACATGAGAATAAATCAAGGATTAGAAATATTAAGCAAATCATCAGCTAGTAAGTGGCAGTACCAGGATTTAAACCAGCTTCTCTCTTACCACAAAATCTGTGCTTATACCTTAAGCCACACTGCCATCACTAACTAGGGATCACCAAATCTCTCTTCTGTGTAAATCAGTCAAAATTATAAAATAAGAATTTACAAAAACCAAAGAGACGTGGTGGATGACATAATTATTGATGCATTAGAGTGAAAAAGAATACAGAAAATTACAAAGGCTAATTTAAAAAGTGATGGTATTTAAATACCCTATGAAATAAGCAGCAATAATAAACAGAAGCAAGTGGAAAGTAACTATAAAAATATCCAAATGCTATGAAGAAAGCATCTGCTGTCACCAATCCACCATCGAAGTATTGAAAGCTTTCTATCATGTCACCCACCATTGCCCTGTCATTTCAGTGCACGCATGTGCAACCCTGATTTATACAGTTGGAAATCTGAGTCACTGAAGGTGAAAGTAAACAGTGTGCTCTAGAGCATAAAAAGCCACGTTAAAAGCAGATGTTGGTTTCAACCCACCAATGAGCTAAAACAATACAAGATTTTTTTTTAAACTAATGAGAAAACTTTCTTTTTCCATCTTTGGATTTTAAGGGTTACAACTCTATGAATACTGAAACAGAATTAAATCTTTGACATGAAAAGGAACTATCATACTGTTCATGTTTTTATGAGTTTTTTTTAAAAAACTGGGGTGCAGTGGTAATGAGGGTATGATTTTTCTTCCCTAGGTATTAGCTCAAGGAATAAAATATACACTTATCATTCTCCTGAGGCACTCAGTTCAGTAGGAGAGAGAACAAAACAATTTCAATACAGTGTGGTCTATGAGGTATTAAGAATAAGATGCTAATAGAGCACTTCAGATGGATCAACCCATCATGGTAAGGGCATAGACCAAGGAGATGGTAATTAGAATAGAGATGAGGGGACTAGTTGAGAAGCTGAATTATGTTATCTATTTGCTTATATGTGTTGGGCGGGTAGGAGTAAGGCAAAGGCAGATGTCCAAGGTTTCTAGACTGGGAGCAGGGAATCCATGGAAACTACCAATGAACACAGGAAAGTAAAAGCAAGAGCCATTTACAGAAAACAAGATGAATTCCACGTTGAATATCTTCAGTCGGAAGGACTGATAAGTTATCAAATTGGAGACAGACTACGTAGCCCAACTGGCTGTCCAAGTTTACAGTTTAAGAACAAGGTTTGGATAGAAATGAGGAGAAAAGGAACCCTCCCCCTTTCCCAAGCCAGTGTGTAAAGTAAAAAGAAAACAAGATTAGGGACAGAACCATAGGGATCACATACTTTTAGTGGCAGCACAGAAAAAAAACAACTTATAATAAAACCTGAGCACTCTCCAGAGAGGCACAGGAGAGCTAGGGAGGAAAAGGGAGCAATCAAGGAAGCTGAGACAGGAAAGAGTTTCAAAGAGGGAGAGACCAACCATTTCAAATATTTCAGAGAAGTCAGCTGAAGAAAGCTAAAGTGCATCCATTGTTTTTGGCTATTGGGAGGGCAGTAGAGCCCTTGGGAACACAGAAGCCAGAATGCAGAGCACTGAGAAGGCAGGAAAGCAAGATATGACAAGAGACACCCTCTCAAGAAGCTTTGCTGTGAAGAGGAGAGAAATTCTCTGTAGTCTTATGCCAGTGACAATGTAATAAATAGTATTATCTGATTAAAATAGGTTAAATTTTCAAAATCAAACTCATAAATTAAGACTAAGTGAAAGTTGTAAATATATAAAATTCAGATTTTAATTGTAGACTCCTCAAAAATCTCACCATTTCCTTTTCCCCTCAACATTAAAGTTTTCATGTTGTATTTTGATGGCAGGCAATCCTACCTAGTCTGAAGAGACCCTGGATTATACTTACATCCTTAGGTCATAGGTTAAAATCTTCAGAATTAGAAAAGATTTCAGCCGTTTTACTTTCAAAGACAAGAAAACTATAAACCAGAGACATGAATGAAAAAATCGTAATTTATTTTTCTCCTCCCTGTGGCACCCAGTGCAGCCATCAGCGCTTGGCAGAGGTCTAATTCACATCTGTTAAATGGAACTGAAGATCAGATGGCTAATTAGGATAGAGACTTGACTAAAATCCACATCTTTTGCCTCTCCGGGTAATTTTTTTTCAATGACAATTCAAAAGGTCGTTTTTTGCACCTATAGTAAACTTTTAAAACATCATTAATCATTAGGGAAATGCAAATCAAAATTACAATGAAATACCACCTCACACCCATTAGGATGGCCACTGTTAAAAAAAATAACAGAAAATCACCAGTGTTGGTGAGGATCTAGGGAAATCGGAATCCTTTGGGCACTGTTGGTAGGAATGTAAAATGGTGCAGCCACTATAAAAATCAGTATACATGGCGCCTCAAAAATATTAAACACAGAATTACCATCTGTTCCAGAAATTCCACTTTTGAATATATATCCAAAAGAAGTGAAAGCAGGGACTTGAAGAGGTATATGTACAACCATGGGTCATAGCAGCATCATTCACAATAGCCAAAAGATGGAAGCAACCCAACTGTCCATCAACTGATGAATACAAAAGCAAATTGTGGAAAATTATTCAGCCTTAATAAGGAAGGAAATTCTGATAGATGCTACAGCATGGATGAACCTTGAGGACATTATGCTAAGTGAAATAAGCCAGTCACAAAAGAACAAATATGAAATGATTCCACATATTATAAGGCACCTAGAGTAGTCAAATTCATAGAGACAGAAAGTATAATAGAATGGTGGTGGCTTCCAGAGTCTGTGGAGAGGAAAAGATGGGAAGTGGTTGTTGAATGGGTACGGAGTTTCCGTTTTGCAAGATGAAAAGAGTTCTGGAGACAGATGGTGGTAATGGTTACATAACAATGTGAATGTACTTAATGCCACTGAACAGTACACTTAGAAATGGGTAGGGTGGTAAATTTTATGTTATGTTTATTTTCTGACAATTCAAAATTTTTAAATAAGTTATAAAATTGATTTTTAAGCCTAGTTGGAGTGAACATATGGATCTATAAAGTGATACCATTTAAGAGGATGCATTAGGTAAAATAATAATAAGACAAGTGTGTCTGTAGCAGGGTCCAAATCTCAGGTGATCATGGGTGCCACAGAAGAAAAACAGGAACACAGGCAGATGAGTTGTGCTGGAGGATGAGGCAAGCCAGAGAACACACAGGACTCCCTGGAGCAAAGGTCCTCCTCACTGTGGCCAAGGGCTGTCCCAACACTCTGATTTTTCAAGAGATGCTCCCAGCCCAAATATCTGTGTGAAATTTCCACATCTCCATACACTGTCAATCAAACAAAAGTCACCCAAGAGCCACAATTTTCAAATCAATTTCCATAGTCGTGTTTCTTATGTCAGTATATAAATATCCACGTATTGCTTCTAACTTGGATAGGATACTTGCTAAAACTTGACTAGGTGGACAGTTTCTACGGCTTCTCACACTATAAATACTCAGCACTGATTCACATTTAATAACACAATGAAGATAGCTTTTTTCCCCCAGAAAGGACCATTTCTGTACTAAAATTGTTGGGCTATGCTGTCGATTTTGCTCTCTTAGTCCCTTCGTGCTGGAGTCTATAAATAAGCATAAAAATCAAATGTATAGTTTCAGGCCACATTTCTTCATTTTATGATTGTTCTCTGAGTGATCTCACCTTGCAGAGCTCATGGCGTTTAATACAGTTGAGATACAAAGACCCTCCCTGAGCTAATAAAAGGAAAAATACACAACTCTCCGTCCCCATCATGAGGTATAAATTCACTTAGATAAATTTGTTTTCAAGGTTATTCCACTGTGTTAGCTCTTTAGAGGGCCCAGTGATTTGCCTTAATGTGTTTTTATATTTAGAGTATATTAAAGAAAATCCATACAAAAACACATGATTCATAGCCTTCTCTACTAACTCCCTATACATGCTCACCACATGAAATTTTAAATTACCCCTTGATCACAGGTGAAGAACAGAATGCATCGCACAGTTTGCACAAGGTGACAATCAGGTTAATATAAAATATAAATGTACTATAAGCCTAGGAAACTTAGCACAGAATGCATATTATTTCAGTGATGTATTTGTAGAGATACACACACTCGTGAACAGAAATATGAACCACTAATCTTCATTAATGCCGCCATTAAAAATTAGTTCTCTGATGCTATGTAGCCACCTGGAAAATGATTTATGATATAATTTTAAATGGAAAACACACAAACTGAAACTGTACCTAATCTATGTTTGCAGCTCTAGAAAATGATGTGTAAGTATGGACTAGGCTAGAAGGAAACACAGCAAAACTGTTAATGGCTAGTTTTTTCAACACAGAGAATACCTGCTTTCTTTCTGAATTTTTAGTTTGTATTCTCTTTAGTATTGACATCATGCTGTTTGCGTAATAAATACACATAAAAATAAAAGCAATGTGTACAATGGTATTTGGTGGATGTGTGTGTCTGTGTGTGCTTTCCCCCAACATAAAGGAAAAGTTCAATCCCAAATTATCTTGGATGACAACTAGGTTTCTGATGACCAGCTCAGATCAACTGATGGCAGCTGCCTAAAGAGCTATTATTGCAAAGGATTCTGAGGCTCAGCGGGAAACATGATGTCATCAACATGAATATCTGCCATGGGCTTCAGAAGGGGAACAAATGCTCTATGCCAGCTATTTGCCGTCTCTGTCTCAGCACTAATATCAGAAACATGGATCCTGTGGAAGGACCAAGGGTATTCTACGGCTTTCCTTAGAACAATCAACTCAAGAGGCCTTAGCAACTCAAAACATGACATAGCTAATTAGTTCTTATCTAACAGCCAATGTAGAAAAGTCCATGTATACAGTTTTAGAATTTAATATTCTAAAAATAAATTCTTAAAAATGAACGCAGTCACTTCACTGACATGGTTACAGACACATGCTGGGGAATCAGGACAAACATCTACTTAATCTGTCTTATTATTAGGTTGCTGTAATTCCTACTTATTTGCAATAAAATGTTTTCATGTTATTGTCTCTGTGCAGAACAGAAGTCTCCAAAGAGAGAAGAGCCTGAATAAGCATTTATCTACAAAACCCAGGGTGTGGATAGCATCTAAGTTTGGGGTTAATATTTTATTTAATAAATGTCTGCTTCCCTATAAGGTTGTAATTCTGATAACCATTCTCTTCTATGGTAAAGGAGAAAACGGCACTGTTCTGTACTTAGAGTTAATCAACAAGAAATACAGAGTACCAGCTCAAGCCACCGTGGCAGCGTTGACACCGCTGGGCGAGTTCCCTGACCATAAAGGGTTCTCGATTCAGACACTTGAACCTTTGCAAAGCCTCATCGGCTGCTTTCATTCATTTTCTATAAATACACAAAACAACTCAAACTTCAGAAAAGATAGAAAAAGCCTAAAAATAATCCATAGTTGAAAGAGTCAGACTGAAAAAAGAGGAAGCTCTAATTTCCAGCAGGTGTATTGACACCAGTGGGCAGAACCTTGACCATGTGAGAATACGGCAGGCTGGTGTGTCATTTACAGAAAGCTAAAGGCATCAAGTGAAATCACACGTGTATTAGGCATGAGAGGAAAGTTAAAGTAAGCTCTGGGCTCACCTAACCAGCCAGGATAATTGGAAAGTAAACACAGAAGAGCTCTTGTTAGGGGCAAAGTTCAGTTGACATGGGTTGTATGCCAGGAGGAAGGCTCACCAACCCATAGTGAACACCTGGCCTGGAAGAAGCCATCATTTCCAGAATGTTCAGTTTTACCGGGTCTAATGTTCATGCCCAAATGCAGGAGACCACTGCAGCCCCAGAGCAAGGAGAAAAATGGGTGTAGCAAATATTTAGGATGAAGGTCTAGGGAGTTTTGGTTCGAGGCTGTTACATAATCTGTTCTCCCCACAGGTCAAACACTGGCTCTTTCAGATCTCAGATCAAGCATCGCTTCCTTAGCAAGCCTGACCCTAACCCTAACCCAGACCCTGACCCTGACCCTCTAGTATGAAGCTGCATTTCTGCACCATAATCTCTTGTCACACCTGGCATTCAGCGTGGCCTTGATGATCAAAATTATCTCATGAGTTTGTTTACTTGGTCTCCCCGATCTACCTCCCACCCCTCACAACAATTAAGTCCTCTGAGGAGATGGGGCTGTATTTGCCTAGTCCACATCTGCAACTTCAACACAATACCTGGCCTTAGCAGCAGAAGGAAGGAAGGAAGGAAGGAAGGAAGGGAGGGAGGAAGGGAGGGAAGAAGGGCGGGAGGAAGGAACAAACGAACTCAGATGGCAATTCCTCTAATACTATCATGACTGAGTATTTCCCAGAACTCCAAACCTGCCTAGAGACCAGTATATTCCATCAACCTGAAAAGTCTCACAATGCGTAAGCTCTTTAACACATGTTTAATCATTAATTAAATAACACTGGGCAATATATTTATTGCTCTGTGATAGGATGTGTGAGCAGTTTCATGTATCATATACAGAGCATTAAATCAGTCCTGACACAGCCTCATTAGAGACCTACCTGGGTGTCACCATGCTGGGGATGGAGCATGCTTTACCTGCCTGCCCTTCCCCTCTGGTTTTCCCCATTCATTTCATAATGGAATGATCCACTCCTCTTATAAACTTTATAAAATCAGAGTCTGCAGGTTGACGATGAAGCCCACCTAATTCATCTCTGAAACCCTCAACCAAGAACTGAAAGATCCTAGAACTGGGAATGACTGCAAAAGCCTACAAACCCAGCCGCTTTCCTCTCTTCCCATCAATGTTTGGATTTCAGTCATCTAGGATGTTCCTCAATCCTGAGGCTCCTGGAGACAGCCAGTGTGCCCCAGCATGTCAGGACCAAGAAAAGACAACAGGTGAGGCTTCCGAGATGCATTCATGAGGAACTAATTTATGTGCACCTGATCACCTCTGAACTGATCCAAATGTCTGAATCAAATGAGGAGAACTGCTATAAATGAATTAAAATTCATCAGTCACATACACACACACACATGCATACACCAAGCACCAAGCCTTTCCTTGCCTGAGAAAGGTTTTTAAGGAGGGATAAATTAGGAGTTTGGGATTAACATTTACATACTACTATATATAAAACAAATAACCAACAAGGACCTACTGTATAACACAGAGAACTGTACTCAGTATTTTGTAATAACCTATTAAGGAAAAGAATCTGGAAAAGAGTTGATACATGTACATGTATAACTGAATCACTTTGCTGTACACCTGAAACTAACACAACATTGTAAATCAACTATATTTCAATTTATAAAATAAAATTTAGTTCAAAACAGAACTGTTAAAATTTTTTTTTAAAGTTTAAAGAAAGGTTTTTAAAATGTAGATTACTGGCTATTTCCTACACTCATGTGAAATATGCTTTATTTGAAGAATATATTTCTAAAACTCTCAGTGGTGCATTAAAGTGACATTTGCCCAGATCACAGAACTTTTTGTCTCAAAATACCCAAAGGGATTACTCACTCTCAGAATGTAGTCAGCACACATTAGTGTTTATAAAGCATTCCATTATAGCAGCATCTCTCAAATGAAAAGGTAGAGCACACTATTATCAATATTAAAACCATCTATCTCTTAAAAAGGTTACATAGATTTTTTCCCCCACCACTCTGATTCCATCAATGCCAGTGTCAGGTCCATGAAGCGGCCGCTATCATGTAACAGCTTAAATTCATAATTCCCAAATGAACTTTCCTAGTTTTCTATGCTCTCTCAACCCATGCACTTTGCAACTCATTTACTAGAACATCAGCTAGGAAAAGGCTTGGAGTGATCAGACATATCCAAAGAAATCTTCCCACTGAGCTAAAATACTGCAAATGAGTTTTTAAATATGAAGCAATAGTGAGGTTCTATTAAGATGGACACCTTCTAGGTCATTTCAGCTAAAATAAGCCTCCTTACCATCAATGTTATAAAAACAACAGCAGAAGCAGCAGCTACTATAACTACCCCATACATGAGGCATTAGGTGTATCAGACATCACGCACCAACCACTTTAAGTGTATCTGTTGTTTAATCCTCATAACCCTATAAGGTAGGTATTATTAGAAGCCTCATTCACTGACGGGTAAACTAAGGCACAGAAAGTTTAAGTAACTTGTCCAGCAGCACACAGTCAATATGTAGCAGAGACAAGATTCAGGCCCAACAGCCCAACTCCACGTTCTTGATCTTTATGCAACCTTGTCCCCCAGTTTCTGTCACTTCATCTCCTGCTTCACGGTATCTAGTCCTAAAACATGCAGCGTTGCAAAGGGTCCTTCAGCAAAGTTCCAGGAGGCCACACGCTATGAAAGGAACAGAGATAAACAGTGCAGATCTCTCCTGGTGACCTCCACAAGCCTTTGAGGGTCACTTCTTCTCCATCCTTCCAGACTCAGATCACATTTTCCCTCGCATCAGCCTAAAACAGAACTCACCTGCCTTTAAAATCCTCTCTGCTCCCAAGAGGGTACCACTAATAATCTGTTCACAAAGATGGATCTTGACTCTCCAAGGAGATAAGCTTTTTGAAACTAGGAACCACTTCTACTTTCTCTATTGCCCCGTATAAACAGGAAATCATAGCTAATCGTTCCTTTTTTCTTTCTTTCTTTTTTTTTGCAATCAGAAATGTAGGCATGTGAACCCAATACAGACATTGATTAGTTGTCACCTTCCAAAGACAGCCTTCCAAAGTATTCTTTCATCAATATATATTTAGGGAACATTGTCAGGTTTCCCCCAGGAGTGGCTGGGCTTTCATCAAATTATACTGTAATCACCAAGAAAGTGCTAAATTCAGCACAATCAATAGAACGTGTACATGACCAATATCCACTTTCTGCCCTCAAGACTTACTTAAAAATGCAAAAGGGAAAAACACCTTAAAAGTGAAAGTAAAAATCTAAAATTTAAAAAAAAAGGAAGATGATGTCTCATCTCTAAAAAGAACGGCCTCAAGGTGGGTAAAAAGGACTGAATTTGATAAATTTTATTGCTCCCTAAAATGTGTCTCCAGTTAGTTTTTGAAATACTGTCATTTAGTACCAGCTCCTACCCATGCTTCCTGCCCTACCCCCTTCTTACTCTTATTCTGGTTGGAAGAAAATATAGAACAAAACATCAGCAGTGCAGAGGGGCTTGATCTCTGGGGAAAAGCTCCCATAACACTGTGGGCACTCACTTCCCCAAACCTCTGCAGGCTTACTCATTACCAAGTAGCCAGACTCCCTCTTTTCCTTGAATAACAGGAATGTATAAAGTACTTATTACATACAAGGCACTCTGCAGGGATTATTATTAATAGTCACAGCACCCCAAGGTAAGTATTTTCATCTCCATTTTACAAATAATGAACCCAAGCTTTGGAGATGATGAAGTCCTACAAATGGCAGAGCTGATATTTGAGCCCAAGTTTGTCTGAATTCCAAACCCTGGCTCTTCCCAGTAACTGGGTCATGGTGAGTTAAGGGAGCCACAGAGTGGGGTTCCATAGCCAGCCTCCTGGGGTGGAGGTTTCTGAAGTGGTCCCACCCCACGCCTACCTCATCCGAGGTGACCTCCAGGAAGGCCCACTGAGTAGATAGAATCTTGGTAACTTTTCTCTCCTTAATCATATCAACTACCAGGCACTGTAGTGCCACTGCAGTGTTTCCAGATCTCTAACAGAGAAGATGTTTGGCTGGTAAAATCTGATAATAAATACCAGAGACTTTTTAAAAGCTTTAAAATGTTAAAGAAATTCAAAGTATTTTTAATATTCTCACGTCCAAGGATGACTTTTTTTAAAATGACATCTTAAATACAACAAAAAAAAGGCCTGTTATCTCACCATCCAATTAACCCTGGAAATATTTTTTCAAGGTATGCCTTTAGGAAATTGTCATTGTGCAGAGAAGCTCGCAATGAAAAGTGACTCAGCCTAGACTAGACCATTTCCAAAAAGTAACCACTAGTAAGTTTCTAATGCTCATTTCCAGAACAAAAAAAAAATATATATATATATATATACACACACACACATTCATATACTAGCACATGGTAACAGTATAAATACGTGTGTATGTAAAAGGGGTGTTGCTCTATACTATTTCATACCATGCTTTATCACATAATGTTGAAAGCAACAATAAAACCAATGTTTTATAAATTCTAAGTCAGTTAGCTCTGACTGATAGCCACTACCAAAAAACAACATTTCAAGGCAGGGGCTGGTTCTCGAACTGGCTAGATTCGGGATGTTATTGCAAACCAAAAAAACTACCAAAATCACACTGACAAGACATCCAGAACTGGTCAGCAAAATATGCATTAAAAAAATAGTTTAGAGCTTCCCTGGTGGCGCAGTGGTTGAGAGTCTGCCTGCCAATGCAGGGCACACGGGTTCGAGCCCTGGTCTGGGAAGATCCCACATGCCGCAGAGCAGCTGGGCCCGTGAGCCACGATTGCTGAGCCTGCGCGTCTGGAGCCTGTGCTCCGCAACAAGAGAGGCCGCGAAAGTGAGAGGCCCGCGCACCGCGATGAAGAGTGGCCCCCGCTTGCCACAACTAGAGAAAGCCCTCGCACAGAAACGAAGACCCAACACAGCCAAAAATAAATAAATTAATTAATTTAAAAAAAAAATAGTTTAACCAAAGCACCAACTTATCTTTCATTACATATGAATGTCTGTAATGTTTCTTATTGGAATGAATGCAGATGACACTAACAAGCATTCTGTCCAAAAGCACAGGACATCAGTTCGCAGGGTGCTAGGGAGCTTACCTTACACCCTCTCCATTCCCACTTCCACCACATCAGCTTCAGCATCTGCTGTCACATCCTACGAGACCACAGGCTTTACGTCCACTAAAGGAGGGTTCCTAGGAGGTATGGCATAAGCAGAATGTCCAGCACAAGTAACTCCAGTTTCTCCAAGACTACATCAAACAGAATATCAACCTCATCTGTATACTGTGGACCCTTAAAAGATCTCATTTGATAAATGAGCCTAATGCTTAGAAATAAATGAGTAACAAAAAAGCACCTAGATTTGATCAATTCCACCACAGGAATTTTACTTGGATTTTGAAATGTCAACATCTGCATGTACTTAAAAGCTTACCTCAATTTAAAAACACAAAAACACTGTGAGGTAGCTCTCCTGTGAACATTTGGGAATTACGCATGGTGTTTAGATGGAAGGGGCCAAAATCTATTACAACAATTACGTGTTTTATGCGTCACTTGGGTCAGATAAAGGAGAGAGACCTTTCCAGAATATCCAGTTTCATGTATTCACAATCTTTGGGCATGAAACTGCTCTAAAGCAATATATTTATCAAGACCATGCCAAATCCATGTCCAGAAGAGGGTCTAGCAGGATTGCAGAGCTTCACCGGTGTGAAAGGTGAAAGGTTTCAACTATGCCTTCACCCTGGGAAGGTGCAGAGCAGCTGCTTCCAACCCCAGGCTGCAGGGAAATTCCTGGAATCTTATTTGGAACAGGTCTTGTAGATTCTCTGGTCTTATGGTTAAACAGCTTCACTGGGAAGCAAGCAGAGTGGAATGGTTGAAATAGCACTGGCTGGAATGGAATAGTAGGAAAAAAAGTAAAATTCCATCCAATTGGGTAACCCTGAACAAGTTATCGGGCCTCTCTGAGTCTCACTGTTTTCTTCTATTAAAAGGGGATGACTCCTACCTAGGATGCTACCTGACAGGATTAGAGTAAATAAGATAATGCTCCCACCTAATAGAAGCTCAGCAATGGCAGGCAGCTAGCACACTAAACGAAATAAATCGCAGCTGAGCCTGTATGTCCTGTAAACTAGGAAAAGCCAAATACTCCTTCCATTAAAGGAAAAAACCACCATCAATGAAAAGCACATATTGGCAACTGAACCCCAAAACTAAGCAATAAATGAGTGATTTAGGATCTTGAGCTCATGGTGACAAAGCTAGAAATGACACATGACTGGAAGTTGGAAAGAAAGTAGTTAATAAAGCAACTGAATATTAATCTGTTATTATGACCAGGGCCACGCCTCTGTGTTTAAACTTTTGTGTGTGTGTGTGTGTGTCACACAAAGAGCTCATGACATTTAAAAACAATTCCTCATGTACCTCTTCAGCTCTGCTATGTCTTCTTGTTCAAATATTAACACAGGAAACTTCCTGAGAGCCTTCTTTCTCACTCTTAGCTAAAGCTAAGTACCTCTGTGCCAGCTCACCTGAGATTAAAGAGAGTGAAAGAAATGTCAGAGAAATTCTACCTGTTTCAACAGGCCTAAAATGCTGAAGGCAACTTTGGCCAAGGATTCCTAACCAGATCCAAAACACTAAACTATGTAGAAAGAAAGTGCATGACAAACAAAAGAGGAGATAAGGAAAATGGGGGTAAAGAGTCTGAGAAGATGGAGATAGTGAATTACAGGGCCTGGTCCAGCAACAGACAAGAGACTACAGGACAGGGCTTCCCTGGTGGCGCAGTGGTTGAGAATCTGCCTGCCAATGCAGGGGACACGGGTTCGAGCCTTGGTCTGGGAAGATCCCATATGCCGCGGAGTAACTGGGCCCGTGAGCCACAATTACTGAGCCTGCGCGTCTGGAGCCTGTGTTCCGCAACAAGAGAGGCCGCGATAGTGAGAGGCCCGCGCACCGCAATGAAGAGCGGCCCCCATTTGCCGCAACTACAGAAAGCCCTCGCACAGAAACGAAGACCCAACACAGCCATAAATAAATAAATAAATAAATAAAATTTAAAAAAAAAAAAAAAAAGAAACTACAGGACAAAGAGTAACAGATACATTTTACCTGACAGATTGGGGCAGATTTTGTTACCAACATGTGAGGGTAAAGAAGCCTCCAGCATCTCTGGGCCCCAGGTGGTTCATGAAGGGCCATCAGGAGGTGAAAGGGCTGACCCTAAAGGCATTTCCAAACTACAAACCTAGAAAGCTAAGCTAATTTTATACATTTATATATAATCTTTCACATCAGGCAAGACTATCATAGCAATAATGTTAGCTACTGTTCACGTAATACAATGTTCTTTTCTGACGTACTACCTAAGTTCTCAGACTAACCCTCAACATCTTTCATAATGCTAAAAATAGTCCTCCCCACAACCAAAAGGTATTACACAATCATTATTTTTGTTTGTTTCTAGTTTGGTTTGGGTTTTGCGGGGGAGGAGTGGTTGTTTTGTTTGTCTTTTGTGAGTTTTTTGGGTTTTGCTTCTTGGATCTGAACATGGTCACAGTCACACAAAGTTGAATACTTTCTTTCGGGTTTTCCTGATCAGTTCACAGCTCTCATGAACATCCTCTTTTATTAGCTGACTTTTAATGGACAAAACAGGCTATTCTAAACTTTCAGTTCCTCAAAAGCATCCATCCATCAGTTTCTCAAAACAACCTCTCTGATCCTTCCAAATCTTCCTCCTGGCTGACGTGCGTGCCCAACCTTCCTGCTAAGCGCTGGCAGCCCTGCCCTTGGAGGCACCCTTCACTACTTAACCCCTACCACCCGCTGTGCCGTATCCTTAACTAACAGCACACTTTATTGTACTCACCTGTCAAGCTGTCTGACTTCCCCTCTAGGCTCTAAGGAGACAGAGCTCTCTGCTTTATTCACAAGGAAAACTCTAGCACACAGCATGGATAATACACAATTAATAGCTTTTGGATAAAAGAACAAATAGTTATGTATTTCAGGTACTTTCTAACACATGTTTTAAACAAGCCATCAGCTTAACTCTGAGCACCTAAGAAAACCTGTATCTTCTATACAAATGAATCTTGTAACATCTGTATCGGTAGCAGCTACAAAACAGCCCTGGCCAATCTACATGGTATGTACTATCTACCTATATGTATGCATATGTGTATGCATGCATGTATGTATGTGTATGTGTGTGTATCTGTGTGTATGTATGTATATGTACACATACGGCCAATCTACATGATATGATTCATTTACCATAAACATGATACACATAAATGATAAATGAGTGTTTTTAATAATACAACATAACAAATTAAGAGGAAAGACGGTAAGGCATTTTAACTTGTGACAATAAGATGGGCTCAAAATCTGAAGACCAGCTTTCAGCAAGCCCCTTGTCACTCTCCTGCCTGGCCTGCTTTCCACACTGAGGGCCTACTCCCACGGGCCAGAGCTCAGGCTGTCAAACACGCAAAGGCCAGAGTGGAGGATTCACCTCCACCCTCTGAAGAAAGTGTAGAAGTAAACCTTTTTCATCTTTCACGTCAAAGGAATTGGAATGCGTTGCTATCCTGCCTACTCAGGAGAAATGCCCACATTTCCTCCGTGACCTGCTTCTCACTTACCACACTGCTTGGGAGACAGCATTATTCAACTGCTGATAGTATTCCCCCACTGAATTATTCAGTTCTCCTATCAGCTGCATTATTCTATCAGTCTACCCAAATCTCTACCTTGGAGTCATCCACACATTTCAAACTCACAACATCCACGAAACTCAGGATTATTCTCTAGAAAACCGTCTTCTCTAGTCCTGACTTGTGTTACTGGCACCAACCTGGAGGCCCAAGACACAAACCTCAGCCCCAGCAATCTCTCTCTCGCCACCCACATCCACCTGGTCACCTCTGTAACCGCCCAGATCTCTCTCAGATCCTTCCACACCTCTGCTTCCCTACTGCCTTACACTAAGCCCTATAACCTCACTCCTAAACTATGTATGGTAACATCTTAACTCCTCTCTTGCCAACTCACTGCCAGAATTGGTGCATCTAACTCTGTTCACCTGTAACATTGCAGAGCAAGTTTTCCCTTCCTAGTCTGTAGGGATCACATCTGGCTGGTCCCCACTGCATTTCCTTCCAGTGCCTAACATGAATGCTTAGCACAACCAAGCAGGCAAAAATGACCATATGAATGAATGAACGCATGAGTGAGACAGCCAGTACTCTCAGAATTACATTCTACTGCTTGCCATAACTCAAATTAACGTTTGTCTAAATATCTGTCTCTGGAGAAGAGGTAAATGAGGTAGGAGAAAGATGGGCCCCTGGGCCAGACAGCTGATGTTTGTTAAGTGGAGTAAAACTGAAGCTTTGTTCTCACCCAGACACTCCAAGGACAAAGCTAGTGGCAGAAGCTGAGCTCTGCTGAAGTAAAGAGATGAGATGACCACTCCTGAGGTCAAGGAAAACTTCCCTGTCTACACACGCGCAGGAAGGCTCCTTGGGGTTCAAAAACAGAGGAGCACCACCCCATAGTGAGTGTGGACATGCACCCACAGGCCTCTGCGGTGAAATCCATCTTAGCAAAAAGATGGGCACATTGGAGCTTCCCTGGTGGCGCAGTGGTTAAGAATCCGCCTGCCAATGCAGGGGACACGGGTTCGAGCCCTGATCTGGGAAGATCCCACATACGGCGAAGCAACTAAGCCCGTGGGCCACAACTACTGAGCCTGCACTCTAGAGCCCACGAGTCACAACTACTGAGCCCGAGTGCCACAACTACTGAAGCCCGCACGCCTAGAGCCCGTGCTCCACAACAAGAGAAGCTACCGCAATGAGAAGCCCACACACTGCAATGAAGAGTAGCTCCCAGTCGCCGCAACTAGAGAAAAGCCCATGTGCAGCAACGACCCAACACAGCCAAAAATAAAATAAATTTATATATTATAAAAATTTTTTAAAGATGTGCATGCATGTTGGGGAGGGTCCTAGAACAAGTCATATGTGGGAAAGGAAACAAAATAATTGGCCAAAGGTAAACAAAGACCTGAAAGAACTGTCCTATATAAGGGATTTAAATCACCTCTTTACTGCTCTCCTCCTCATTAGAGAAGACGCCATACCCTTTCTCTCTGGGTGTATATTTCTGCCTTGCTTCTAACTTAAATAAACTGTTTCTCTGTGTGCTCTCACATACATTATGCTGTGTCTCTAATAATAAACTTTGCACCTGTTTTTACAGTTTTTGCCTCCTTGAAACATTCTTGCTTTCAGTGGGGGTTAAGAGCCAGGGCCACTTTGCTTCTAGGTGGTCTGGTGGCTAGGATTCCTGGTTTTCTTCCAGGCTACCCAGGTCCAGGTCCTGGGCAGGAAACTAAGATCTCTCTTCAGGACAGCTCACTGCTGTCTCTCCGAGATCATAAAGAATTAGTAATCTGAGGCTCACACCCAAAGGCAAACCATCATTCTACACACTGACACATGTACTCATATCTACAGCTATAGATTCTTTTCATGCTGCCTCGCAAGATGGAGCTATTCCATGATAAAATGTACAGAACTGTGGAGAATGATTTTTTTCAGAAAGAAAAAAAAACTGAAAATGCAAAGTACAGTTCTTCTAGATACCTTCCAGGACACGATGAACAAACGCACCATCATCTTCAAGTCCTCTGTGGCCTGGAGAGGGGGTTGGCCTTTAGAAGAGAGGTCCCTGTGCTAATAACCTGATCAAATCCCAGTATTCCGAAGCAAGGCCACCTTCCACAATCATGCCCTGGGGAAATCCATGTAAGCCCATCATCATGCTGGGGAAAGAGGTGCTCCATGTTATGTAATCATATATACACAATCATATCCATTTGCTTATGAAATTCTCAAACTTTGCACTTGGAGTGAATGACAGTAACATTCTTCCTCTCTCATCTGGCAATTTGTCCCTAAAGAATAACTTGTTAACCCCAAGTGGTCAGCAAATAGGGCCATTCCAAGCAGTTCCAGGCCTGCCTTCCAGACCTCTCCCACAAGGCCAACACAAAACAACGACGGTGATGGAAACTCTCCCAGACCTTCCCAGAGAGGGAAGATGGGCGCTGGAACCACACTGCCTGCGCCTGAATCCTGGCTGAACTGCTTTCCAATCATGTGACCTGGGACAACACCTTTGTCTCTCTGTGCCTTAGTTTTCTCATATGTAAATGAAGTGATCTTCATGTCCGTCTCAAAAGTGGACAGGACCTCAGGAAATAGCAACAATTAACAGAAAGGCAGATTAGAAATAGCCCAAGGGGAAAAAAAATAGATAAACAACAAGGTCCTAGTGTATAGCACAGGGAACTATACTCAATATCCTGTAATAAACCATAATGGAAAAGAATATGAAAAATAATATGCATATATATGAACAACTGAATCACTTTGCTGTACATCAGAAACTAACACAGCGTTGTAAATCAATTAAAAAAAAGGAAGAGCCAAAATAAATAAATAAATAAATTATTGGAGTGATAACAGCTCTCTCTCTGGGGTTGTACTGATGATTAAAAGAGTTAATATTTCTTAATCACAATGCCTGGCACCATCTAAGTGCTCCATAAATGTCAGTGATAGTAAGGTAAGTTATATTACAATAATAATACACTAGCCTTAGTACTAATCTTACTCCTCTCCTTTCATCTTCCCAAGGGATTCTATGCCCTACCAGTTCTCTTAAACACTACAAGCAATGGTTCTCAAACTTTATAGCATGCACCAGAATCATCTGGAAGGCTTCTTAAAACACAGATTGCTGTGCCAGAGACACAGAGCTTCTGATTCAGGGGGCCTGGGATGGGGCCTGAGAACACACATTTTTAACAAGTTAATCTCAGGTGCATGGGTGCTGCTTGGTTTGGAAAGACATGTGGAAAAATATTAAGGGGCCTCCCTGCATCAGTGGAGGACAGTGTGTGGGTCCAAACCTCCAAGGCTTTCTATGGCCCTCCACATCCCTAGACCGCCCTTCCCAGACTCTTCCATCTCAATATCTCCACCCACAATTCCAAACTCAGCTCAAGCATCAAGACCTCTGTGCTGGCACCAACACTGTACTATCATCAATGAAATCAGCTCCAAGAGACCAGGAGCTCCCTGGCAATCAGAACCTGGCCTTACTCAGTACATGGGACATAGAAACCCTCAATAAATGGTGACATAGAATGAAAACTGGGACAGCCAACAGTCGAAGGTTTTTCTGGAGAACCAACCAAATTGGAAGGTCTTAAACACCATCAGGGGCCTTCCTCTCAGAACTGTTCACTGGACATGAAGTGCCCTGAGACCCCAATGAGCCCAGGATCCCCTCCACCCCAGGCGGCAGCTTTTCTGCTCAGTGGACCATTGGTCCTTTACCTCCAACCACAACTGTCGCTCCCACTCTTTGAAGGCAACGGAGCTTCATTTTCCGGACTCTCACTGGCATAGGCCCCCATGAGTGCTACAAGCTGCTGGGAAATGCTGAGTGTTCTCAGAGAGAAGGTTGCAATCAGGAAGCATTTTTTTTTTTTTTTTTTTTTTTTTAGGAAGCATTTTTATGTAAGCATTTCTGGTAAATGGCCCAAAAAGATCTCTGCAGAAAGAGATGGCAATCTCCAGCAAATGGCTACAATTTCTTTTTCCATTCTAAATAGGCATTCACTTTCATAGCTAATTTTGTATTATTTTTCTTAACAAGGATCCCCATATTGTTTACCTTTCAGGTCTCACAAAATCTGGATCTGCCGGTTTCATACCTCATGCATACGCTGCTCCTTGGCCCTTCGGCTCTTCTGTGAATTTCTCTAAATCATCACACACCCTGCCCCTTCATTAAAGCATCTTAACCAAGCCAAGCACACTTTTATAAACACCTGCTAGGCAGGATTTCAAATGCTTTTAGAAAGAAGTTCAAGGTGTCTTGTCGATTTCTCTGTCAAATGAAGATAGAGGGAAAAACAAATGTGCCAAGCACGATCCAGGCAGAATATGTACCTGATCCTCCCAACAGAGGCAAAAAGCCCTTCTTCAACAAAAAACACTTTCTTCAACACCTGAAGATGATTTCAATATGAAACCCCTCAATTTTTGTGTGTAATTACCCACAGTTATAAGGAAGGTTTTAAGAAAGCAAGTGCTCTCCATGTCAGGAAATATTATTTAAAATTCTAAGTACTATTTTCATCCTCATCCTATACAGTATAATAATTTTAATTTGAAAATCACTTGTGTGGTTTACATGCACGTAAAGAAACCATCAGTTGAGCTGTTATGGATCATTTACTCAAAAGACTAAATTGGAATTTTAGGATTCCTTCCTAAATAAGCACGTTGACACACTTACACTTCTAGAGATAGATTTAAGGAAAACTATATATATCTTTTAAAATAAATATTCATGATTATAGATTTATACACACACACAAAGTCTTTTCTAGGTGACAAAGGTGGCCTCTATTCACCGGTAAGCTATAAAAGGAAATTAAGATGAAATATGTTAAAGCATATGAATAAGAAAATTAGCTGATACTTCAGCATATGAATAATATGAATATTAGTTGATACTTCAATGTGTAATACACAAGGAATACATATAAAGTTTTACTAATTTGCCCAACTTGGCTATATTAGGTCCTTAAAAATATGTTAAGGAGGATACATAATAAATTTTATGTTTTTTAAAATAGCTGTTCATCTTCTTGTCCCAGATTGGTTTCAGTTTAACAAGGAGAATGAAAACAAACAATGCTCGTTTTATTCATGATGGTTACTTTAACTCTCAGGACGTGGATTGTTTAGTGAACATAAATTTGAATTATTTCCATTAAATCTGCAGATTTACACTATCTGTCTCACAGTAACTTGGAATAGTGAAAAAGCATGGGTTCTGCACTCAGAAATATCCATACTCAACTCCCAGGTCCACCAGTTACTGTGAACAAATTCCTGGATTCTTCCCTGCCTCAGTTTCTCATCTGTACAGAGGAAGTAACACCTACTTTGCATATTTTATGCAACTTTTTAAGTGAAGTGACCAGCATGGTGTTTGGCACAGAGTTGATTCTTACTAACCTTAGTCTAAGGATGGTTTGGATAATCCTTGTCACTCTGGATGAGAGACCAGGCTAATGATAAATATTCTCCAAAGATTTTCATTTTCCCTGCATTTAAAATGCTTATTACCAGAGATCAAAGAAGAACCGTAAAGACAAGAGCACAATATGCCACTGCTCTCTTTCTAAACAGCCCCCCTGTGAGAAACGACTGCCCTAAAATTCCCTTTTGTATCCACACCTGTGCTACCACACAGCACACCAGCCTGACCCTCGTAGAGGTCCCCCCCTTAACAGGCGTGCAACAAATATCAGTTAAATTTAAATGCTGCTGACCCAAGCAAAAACTGAATGCTAATGGAAATCGCAATCCATAGACCTGTTTGCGATTCGGTGCGTCGCTGAAACAGGTTTTCTAGAGTCTTCAGGTTCACCGGGAGGCTGTTTGGTAACTTTAAGTTCCCGATGCCGATGGAACTTCTAGAACAGACTCAGGTAAGCACCCAGGCACGGGTGAAACCTTCACACAGCGCGCACAAGTTCATTCAGACGTTCTAATCCACTTCATGGAAACCCAACCATATTTAAAAGCCATCAACGCACCATTTGCTTAACAAATGGACAGTGCACTGGGGAACTAATTGCGGAAGCAATTGCCTCTCAAGGTCGCCACCACCATCACGGTATTTTTTTTTTTTTAATGTGACAAGACACTCTGGAACCTACACAATTATCAGAAGGCTTTCAACTCTCGTGGGGGGTGAGCAAATGTCCGCGCAAGGAACCGAAGCGGACTCTCCGGGTCTCCACGAAGGGAACGCATCCAGTCCCACCCAAGTGAGGGACTGACCTCTGCACAAAGAGTCCCGGAGGTGGCGGTGACAAACTCCACTGCGACCCAAGGAGACCGAATGTAGGTCCTTTAAAATGCAAAGAAATCCTAGGGCAGGCTGCCCTCCCCCGGTGAGCCCTCCAGCACTCCGGTCCTCGACATACGTTTCTGACTCTGAACCTGCAGCTCCGGAGTTGGCAGCTCCGCTGAATTCTCTTCCCGGTCGCTCAGGTCCCCCAACTCCCCGGTTCTGTTGTCAGCGGACACCCTCCACCCCCCAAAGGAGAGAGCCACCGGCGACCCGGTGCTCCGCCCGCGCTCGCGGCCAGGTGAGCCCCGCACCGCCCTCACCTGTCCGAGGCCGCGTCCCAGGGGATGCAGAGAGGCCGGCGCTCTCCGCTCACCTGCGCGGGCCCCGCCGCCGCCGCTGCAGTTGCCGCTTGCACGCGCAGGGAGCCGCCGAGACGCGGCGAGAGTGGGCGCATCTCCTGGGGCCGCCAGACTTCCTCGGCCCCGCCTCTTTCCGGCCCCGCCTCCAGCTACCCCGAGAGCCGGCCCAGCCTCCAGGCGGAGGAGGCGGCCGCGCGTCACCTTGGGGCCCCCTCCCACCCGACCCGGGGCGGACGCCGCTGCAGGAAGCTCCGACGGCTGCTGAGAGAAGGGGCCGCCGCTGGATTCCGGGTAATGGCTGGGTGAAGAGAAGGAGGTTACCCGTAACTCCTTCGTCTGGGCTGAGTCACAGGAAAAGGAAGATGTGTCCAAAAAGTCTGGCAGTTACTAAAGGAGTTGAGTTTCTTCACGATTTAGTTGAGTGTAAGAACAAAGTGTGGACAAGTGTGGCTGGCACTCAAGAGGACAAGTGCGGCTGGCAAAGTTGTAATTGCTTAATTAATCACTTGTCTTCGCTGTTGCGCAGAGGCACGCACCTTGTTCCCTTCGCTCCCTAAAGGATCAGTGGGAAGGGAACAGCCTCCGTTTTTACCACCCTGACCCTGGCAAGAGGTACCAGAGGCAGGCAACCCATGAAACCTGTGCCACGTGCGCGCGATTGTGGGTGAAACTCCGTTTTCTGAGCCTAAGTTCCTCATTTCTAAAGATTAGGTGACATTCGTGCCCAGCGAGCTGCCGGAACACTCAAAGAGTCTCTTAAAGAGAGACTTAAGTGCGATGACTGGCACTAAGGCATTCAGTAAACATTTGCTTTTGTTCCTTTCCCTTGAATTTTTTTTTCTTCCTCCTTTTTCTTCTCTTCCCGCTATAATCTTGCACTTTATTTACTGCTTATCTCTGCCCGGTCACTTTCTTTTCTCATCTATTAATGAGCCTGCATCTACAGGGCACCGAGTCTGTGCCCTGAAAGGCGTTGGGCGCTTTTAAAGGAGATATTCTGGTAAGATCCCTGCCCTCTGGGAGGTCAGGAACTCACAAGACACCACCACCACCCCCACGAAACAGCTTTGAAGTTAGATACAAGAGAGTCAAAGAAACCCGCTAATTGAGTGTTGGACCGACCGGCCGTTCTGTAGGATATTGTGGGTCTGTGAGCTGGTGAGGAACGTAATTGATGTAATTGGTGGTTAAAAGCACTGACTCTGGAGTCAGATCAAATCCGGGCTTGGCAGCTAATTGTGTTAAACCAGCTACTTCACTTAATGTCTCTGAATTTCAACTCTCCCCCCCCCCCCAATAAAAAACAAAAACAAAACAAAAACAAAAAAACCTGGGATTAAAATAATAAGCTGTTGCATAGATTCTGAAAAATAATTAATTTACATAAAGTACTTACCACAGTGTTCTGGCCTATGGTTAGTACTTAATAAAGGTTGGGTTATGCTAATAAGAGTAGGGTAGAAAATGGAGGCTGGGGAGATAAAAATTTAGAAAATGTGAGAAATTGGGAGGAAATGTTAGAAATCAATGCTGCCGTCATTGTGAAAAGCATACTTCTAATAACAGCTACTGGTGATGAACAAAACTGGTCATCAGTTTCTCTGCTTGGCATGTAACACGTGATCATATTTAATGCTCACAAACCTGGAAGAAAGTTCATAGTATCCCTCACTTGATGAGGAAAATTAGCCTCAGAACCATGAAATAACCAGCCTGAAGGGATGAATCAAGGTAGTAGTAGAATCAGAGAACCCAGAGGTAGATGGCAAATCTGGGCTTTTTCCCACTGTGCTCTCTGTGCTGTTACATCGCCTACCTGAGAGAGCGGAGGTAACAGGGAAAATAAAGCAGCAAAATAAGAGGAGGAGCATTGGGTAGGAGAAATAGCAACCACACCTTTAAAGCCGACTAAGGATACTACTGAATTAAAATAGTAAATGAACCCACACAAGAAAGCTTTTTGCTTCTAACTCCTGCCGCAGTGGAGTTCCTGTTCTGTGGTTCCTGCAGCCTAACCGCAAGTTGAAAATGACTAACAGCATTTTTCAGTCATTAAATGCTACAGAAAGTGAAACATCGAAAGATCACAGAAATGTAAGCTCATACCTCCTCTCCTCCCTCTCACCACAATACCCTCTTCTGTCCATCATCCTTGTTTTTTTTTTTTTGTATTGCCCAGACACGTTACCTGCTTCTTTATAATATGTTCCACCCAGGGAATAATATTGTTGCTTTAACCAGTTTAACTTCACTGTATAACCACAAGCAGCACTTAGAACAGCAGCTAGACTCATATAGGTGGCTGATAAATTTTCAATACACTGTTGTTACATTTAAAAAGGGTTTGAACCAAGTCTTATGGGCACTGTCAATGACGTCATAATTGTTACTTTATAAAAAAAAAAGAATCTCCTGCATTTATAATAGGTGGTCTTCGCTGTCTTGCCTTCTTAATTCACATGAGCAATGAGATATTTGGCCTCTGAAGAAACAACCCTATTGTCAATATGATAATTGAGCATATGCTTGGTTGCATGGCAATCTAATAATTTCAGTTTTTAAAATTTGAAATGGCAGATGTGTCTTCTAGGGGTCCGATGTGCTTTTTTGCCGTCACAGCTAATGCACCTGTCATGCCTTCAGAAGCACTGCCATGGAGGTATATTAGCAACTGTGGTGCCTGTTTAAATGAGCCAGAGCAATTTAAACAGGACAAGTTACAATGTTTGTAGTCACCTGAAATCTCTGCCCAGGGGATTAAAGGAGTCTTCTGTAAAAGAGAGAAAACCGTGTCTGTAAGTGCAGAGGAACAAGAGCCCCAGCTCCTCTCTGCTCCTAGGAAATCAGGACAGGCCTCCTCGTGTCATCCACGCAGTCAGACCAGTCCAGCTCGAATTGAAGGACTCAAGGCTAATCTTGGGAGTACCACTCCCTTGAATGTCCAAGAAAAAGGTTTCTGAGTTCTGCTAACGAAGATATTAAGAGCTTGGCACCTAGCATATCTCATCTTCATTAGTGCTTCTTATCATTTCTGGGCCAATAAAAGCTAAAGTAGAAAATCAATTGAGATATAAACGTATAAATCTAGAGCTATTAGGAGGTGAAACCAATGCCATGGTTAAGGCAAAATTTAGTTCATGAGCCACATGGCAAATGTTTAGTGTGTGCTGTAAGGAAGAAGCATGTGTACTTTGTTACGTGGCATTGAGAAAATGGCATTTCTTTCATTGTCAGTGCAAATAGGCTTTGTCATTATATTTACTTGGTTAGGGATTTTTTTTTTCCCATCTTTTAATTGTCATGGCAGATTATAGAAAGCATATTCCCTTTTTATAGTGGCAGTTGTGGAGAGACCAAATTTAGTGACTCACACCAGACCCCAGCTCTGCCACTTAACTAGATGTGTGTTTTCCTGCAGGTGGCTGGTAGGGTTTCAGTTTCTTGAACAAAGGAGTGGCCCCAACAGAAAAGGAGTGTTACTTTCTAAAAGACTTATTATAAAACCTTTCTTTGGAAACCAAGTATTTAATTGTCTTATTAATAATAATCCTACGTAGCAAATTATTTAAAATACCTAGGCATATATTTAATACAAGCTAATTAGCTAGAAATATGCACAGGTATTAAGTTGCTAAAAGTTACACTTTTATGACTATTATGCTTTCTGCGAGTGAGAATTTCTATGACCAGGATGAACATATGCTAATAGTTGCTTTTAAAAAGTTAAAATTATTAGAGACATGGAGGGTAAATCTTAAGAGCTTTAATCCCCCGTTCATCAGATGGGTTAAGCAGACCCAAATTTACTGCTTTCAGGTGAAGCTTGATCTGGCTCAAGGGTTCTCGCTTATCACCAACACATCTGGTGATGTGAATTTCATCCATCTAGCTAAGTGCTTAGACCTTCTTCCAAAGTAAACCAGATCAGGAGTGCATTTCACACTGTACATCATTGCTGTGGCCCACTGTGGAATTACTTTTCTAGAATGTGCTCTACTGTGTTTCCATTGGTGATCGTGAGGAGCATCTTAGGATCAGCCCTGAGAAGTGGGTTGTTGAATTTACACTGAAAATGTTAGTCAGGGTCATTGTTTTTAAAATTACAGTGATCAAGCTAGAAGTTGTCCATCATCTCAGGAATGCACATCTAGACCTTCCCACAGCAGTCAGTCTGTCTGCATCCTCTGGGTTCCATAAGTAACTCAAGTGAATTTGTTTTCCTCTCTAATTTGATGGTGAGAATGCTCAGGGTGACCTATCTCTGTCAAATGTTCAGAAATGCTTTTTCATACGTTGTATAATAGAGTTATATTTTTCTAACTTACTGTCCTAAGTCTGAGATGAAACGAAAGGAATTTTCAAGGCCAGGGTATTAAGATAATAATTGATTTTTCCGTGCAATAAGATGTACATCCATCGACACATTTGTTTGCATAACTAACATCCACTGAGCAGCGACAACCAGGGCCACACACTAGGATGCTTACAGGGGCCAGGCTGGTGAGATCAATGTGTGACTGTGGCCACATTCAAGAAAATAGAGACTGTCAAAACCTGCAGAGCACATGCCCACCTAAAGGCATTCAAATTCTATTCTTGTTAACTTCTCTGCTGGCCAAAGCATGCAGGTGGCCAGATGCCAGGTGGCCATTTATGTCCCCTGATCAACAATGTGTCCGAGCTCTAAGATTAACACTATGGATATAAGATAAATAAAATATGATAGCTTCTGCCCTCCAGGGATTCACATTTTGCTGTGGGAAAAGATATGTAAACAAATAAGCAGGACAGATTTTCAGAGGGAAAAGTCTCTGACAGCAGCACCTGCAGGGCCCAGGGAGTAAAGTACAGCGTCAGGTGCAGGAGACCAGGTAGAAAATACATAAGAGAATTAGCAAGAGCAGTGACTCCACACAGCCCCAAGGGCTGAGAAAGGAGATCCTGATGGGTGAAGCCTAGCTCACAGTACTGGGATGAACCCATACTCAACAGGCAAGAGAAGATCAATTCAGGGAATGAAGCCAGACCTGCTCAGCAATATTTCCATAATTGTTCACTCAAGTAATCAGAAAATTTAAATATAGATACATAGAGAGAAATAATAACAACACTTTTGGTTGAAGACATTAACAAGTTTTGGACTTGAAGCCTCCAGTCTGTCTTTGTGACCTCCTGGGACATATAATTTGAATTAAGTTTTAATTCAGCCTCCAATTACTGGCTGTTATGATGACCTACAAAGAAAATACAGAATCACTAATGAATGGATTGAAGAGTAGTTAGGAAACACATGGGGCTTTATTAAGTGTGTAATAACAATATTTTCAAGCTGGCTTAGTATACAATTACCTGCATTACTGATGTTTTAGGTACATCTGTAGAATGACTATTGTTGCCACTTCCTGAAAAAATATGGGCCCAAATTAGAGAATAAAACAGTAAGAAATTTGATCTCAAAACTAATTTCTTAATTTCCAGTATACAGGTGTTAACTCTTTTTTATTATTGGGAAATACCTAACTATACTAAAAAATTATACATTCTATAAAGGACTTATTCTTTTGAAAAATAGCTTTGCTTAGTTTGAACTTAGTATTAGGTTGATTTTAAAATGAAGAACGGGAAGGATAAAACCCTATCTGGTTCAGCACAAAATATATTTTAGATCATTTAAAAGGAAGAGAGTTTCTCAGCCTATTCGCTCAATGTCAGACATACTTAGTTGTAGCTTTGAACTTTTTACAATGATCTTTGCACCAACCCTCAGAATAGGCTGTGTGACCTGTCTCCTTACTCCTGATGGCTTTTGGTGAAAAGAGGCCCTGCTTGGTGAATTTGCAAAATGTGATTCTACTTTACAACCTCTTATTTGAGAATCCCAGCCTTATATTTCAAACTGAATATGCTTCATCCTACACAGTCATTGGTAAAATATGCGCAGAAATTCCATAAAACTAAGATGGGTATCCAAGTTACATGCTCATACAGGAGATTAAAGTATTCCGTGTTTTTATTAAATCTTGTGTCTGTTTTGCCTTATTTCTGACAATCTTTCTTCCCCAGCAATGAAATCACTTCTCTGGAGGACAAAGAAAATCCCAACACCACACTATTTCACCTGAACAAACTGTATTTTAGTATACAGTAAGTCCCCTACATATGAACCTTCAAGTTGCAAACTTTCAAAGATGCAAATGTGCATTCGCATGTCCAGTCATGTAAGTTAGTTCATATGTCTGGAGTACATTGTCATATGCATGCATCCTCTACAATTGGTTGTGCTTTTGTGTACTTTACTGTACAGTACTGTATAGAGTACAATAGTACAGTATCTTTATTTCAAGCCCAGGATGTCCGGAAGCAAGAGTAAAAGCGGTGATGTAGCCGGTACTACTATACTTTCCAAGGTACTGTACTGTAAGACTAAAAATGTTTTCTTTATTTTTTGTGTTTGTCTGTTTTCTATGAATTATTTGTGTGAAAAATATTATAAACCTATTACAGTACAGTCTATATAGCCCATTATGTTAGTTGGGTACCTAGGCTAACTTTGTTGGATTTACGAACAAATTGGACTTACAAATGCACTCTTGGAATGGAACTTGTTCGTATGTAGGGGACTTACTGTATGACATGAATTTTAATTTTGTTAAATTGAAGAATTTTGTTCAGTTGAATTTCGTTAGTTGAATATTTCTCTAAGTTGTCGAGTCAGAAGGAGTAGGCTCAGAGGGCCAGCATTTGAAATGCTTGTGGAGAGGTTGTCCTTTTACCTGCTCATGTTTTTTATAGCTCTCAAGTGCACATCTTAGCAAGGTGTGCTGGGGGTGGCTTGTGTCCCCAACAAGCTGGAAACTTCCATGGTCACTTCGTGATGAAACGTGGCAGGAGAGTAAAGGACAAAATTAGAAGCACCATAAAAAGTGTGAATGGACATCTCAAGGGCGGAAATTAAAAACAAAAAAGCAAGTGATCAATGAACAGTGTGGGGAAGCAAGCTGGAATTTAAATTGACAAGGAAAAACTACTATAAACCATGGACAAGAAAATCAGAAAATGTGAGGATAAATAAGATAGACAATAAGTCAAATGGGCCCAATATGATCAAAGTTCATAATATGTGTAGCTGTAATGTAAGTCAGGCAAGAAAATAGATTTTTCTTCTTCGCGATCACACCTCTCTCTAGGTGTAGCTGTCACTGCAGGTTTTTGAAATACAGCAATACTCTGCTTCATGAAGAGATTAGTAGGCTACCATTGTGCCTTATCTGACTATTCTTCTCTGAGAATAAGAAAACTCATTATTAGCTCATCCCTATCCATTCAACTCAGGTATGTATATGCTCAATGTTACTAAGAAGAGTGTAATGGTAAAAAGACTACTTTGCAAGAATTAATGTTTTTTGTTAATATGCAGTATCTTTATAACATGAGCCCAAGATGGAAGTTACAATTATCTGTGTACAAAAAAGCATCTTTTTGTTCCATCAATGTCTTTTTCTCATTTTCTCACACAACATTCTGCACATGGTTTCCTATACAGATCCCTTGATTCCCCACCTCTCCTATTACCTGACTGATTCTTTCCCTCTGAGTCTCTAGACTCCTTGTGGCCAAATTCTATCCCTCTCAAAGCTCACGTAAAATATTATCTCCTCTGTAAAGAATCCCCTCATTTCTCAACCCAAAGCAATCCCTCTTTCCCGAGAACTCTCATAGCAATATCCTTATCAATCTTATAATACTTCAATCAAGAACAATTGCCTCGGAGCTTCCCTGGTGGCACAGTGGTTAAGAATCCGCCTGCTAATGCAGGGGACATGGGTTCGAGACCTGGTCCGGGGAGATCCCACATGCCGCGGAGCAACTAAGCCCGTGAGCCACAACTACTGAAGCCCACACACCTAGAGCCCGTGTTCCGCAACAAGAGAAGCCACTGCAATGAGAAGCCCACACACCGCAACGAGTAGCCCCTGGTCGCCACAACTAGAGAAAGCCCACGCACAGCAACAAAGACCCAACAGCCAAAAATAAATAAATAAAATAAATAAATTTATATTAAAAAAAAGAAAAACAACAATTGACTCTATCTTTATAAAATAGTTATTTTGGGTACCTGTCTTATCTTTCAAACATTCATTTGTTTCACAGATATTTCTGGAATATCTACTTTGTGTGAGGATAATCTATAGAATATAAGTTTTTATTTCCAATTCGTATATATACCCCATGTATTAGTTATCTATCGATGTGTAACAAATTACCCCAAAACTCAGTGGCTGAAAGCAAAAGACATTTATTATTGCAGAGTTTCTATAGGACAGGAATCCTGATGTGGCTTAGATAGGTGTTTCTGGTTCAGGATCTCTCATGAGTCTGCAGTCAAGCTGTCTGCCAGGGATGCAGTCCCCTCAAGGCTGAAATGGGGCTGGAGAATTTCCTTCAAAACTCACTCACATGGTTGCGGGCAGACCATAATCCCTCGCCATATGAGCTACTCCCTGGTAGCTGTGTGTCCCCCTGTCATGGCAACTGGTAATCAAAGAGAGAAAGAAACAGACCAAGATGGAAACCATCATCGTTTTATAACCTAGTCTTGGAAATGATATCTCATCACTTCTGCCACGCTCTCTACATTAGATACAAAAGTTCATCACATATGCAGGGTGGGCAGGGAGATTACACAAGGGCATGAACACCAGGAAGCCAAGTTTATAAATTCAGAGGCTGCCTATCATGCCTAATTAGCATAACAAATATACAGTAAGTGTCTGATGAATAATCTGTCTAGGGTTTGTTGAGATTCTTCAAGTTGAAAGTTATAGTTGTCATTAAATTTGGATATGATGAAAATTTTTCAGTCATTATTTCTTAAAACATTTTTATGACCCTATTTTGTTTTTTTTTTTGGAACACCCATTCTATTCATGTGAGGCCACTTAATATTCTCCCACAGCTCACAAATGATCTGTTCATTTCTTTCTTCTTTAGGCTTCTATTCTCTGTATGTTTCATTTTGGATAGTTTCTATTTCTATATGGTCAGGCTAATTAATTTTTTTTCCTGCAATTGTCTTATCTGCTGTAAATTCTATCCGATGTATTTTTCATCACATTTTATTTTTCATCTTGAGAATTTGTATTTTCGTCTTTTGTATGCCTTTTATGTTTCTTATTCTCATGCTTTCTGCTACTTTGTTGAATGCAGAGCGTATATTAATAATACTGTTTTATCCTACTTATCTACTAATCCTTATCTTCTGTTTCATTTTTGGGTGTTTTTTTTTTTTTTTCCTATTGATTAATTTTCCGATTTGTTGTGGGTTTTTTCCCCTGGCTTCTCTGCATGCCTAATAAATCTTGATTCAATGTCATGCAGTATGAATTTTATGTTGTTGAGTGCAGAAATTTTTAAATATTATTCCTTTGAATATCTGGGGACTTTTTTCTGAAATGCAGATGAGTTACTTAGAAATACGTTTATTCTCTTGAGGGTTTTTTTTCAAGCTTTGTTGGATGGATCCAGAACAGTCTCTAGTCTAGAGTTATCCTCTCTGAGGATTCTAGCCCATGTGTTAGGACATCTTTCCTTACTGTCTTAGGGGAACTTGAACTATTCCCGGCCCTGTATGAGCTGCAAGGGTTGCTCCACCTATGCCTTCTGGTGGTGCTTTCCTGTTCTTGGCAGTTTCCTTATGCACATGAGCTAATCAGTATTTGGCCAAATGCTTGAAGGGAATCCTTTGTAGATCCCTGGGTCTCTCCTGTCTTTCTCTTTTTCTCTTTCCCTATAGATCTTTCCTCTGTAAATTCCCCCTGTAAATGATGATCACCTTGGCCTTCCTAATCTCTCCTTAAATCAGAGAAGCTCCAGGGCTCTGCTTGATCTCCCATCCCTGGGCTGTGACCTGGAAACTCTCCAGACAGTAAGCGGGGACAATAGTAGGGCTTACCTCATTTATATCCTTTTCCTCAGGGATCATGGTACTGTGCTGTTTGTTGTCCAATGCCTAAAAACATTGTTTCATATATTTTGGTTGTTTTTTTTCCCCAGGTATAGGAGAGCAAATCTAGTTTCCTTTATTCCATCGTAGCCAGAAGCTGAAGTCCAGTCCTATAGAAACTTGATTTGATCTCAAACATATAACCTCTCAGTGACCTGTATGGTATTTATTCTATACAAGAGAAGAAACTTGACTAAACATTTTTTATGGAAAATTTCATTCAAGACAAATTGAGGATTATAACCTGAGAACAGCCTCCCAGAAAGCTCTGAGAATAATTCCAGAAACTGGACTAAAATTTTAAAAATCTGACACTAGGAGTCAGAATATCTGAGTTGATAACTCTTCATCAAATTATAGTGCCATTTTTTTGATCAGTCAAATGCTTGAAGAAATTGGACCAGATCAAAGTTCTCAGTACTTTCACCCCAAAGTTTACTGTGCTACTATTATTATTTTCAATTTGGTTACAGTGAATATCTTACTGCTCAGATAAGCGGGTCTAGCCCTCTTATAAATGTCTGATGAACAATCTGTGTAGGGTTTGTTGAGCTTCTTAAACCTGAGTCCATCAGCACCCAGTCAGAGAGCAGATAGCCATGACATCAGTGTTGATTCACTGAGTTGATCCGATTTCAGCCAAAAGCAAGGAAGCAACATCTTAGCCTGTACAGTCTCATTATGGGAAATAGTCTCTCTTTAAATGTAAGCCTTTATGAGTCTAGTACTCAAATCTTATCAATCTTTGCCTCAGTTACTAAATAGTATCTTTACTTTTAACTAGGGTTCTTTTTTTTTTTCAATTTCAGACTTCACTCAAGGCTTGCCACTCTGAATATTGGCCAATCTTTTCAAGATCAATCGGGCAAATTTCCAGGTCCCAGTGACACCCAGCAAAACTTCTAGGTCAGGACCCTGCTTCTTGTTCTCTTTGAAATATACCAAGAACATGCTGATTTTTTCTCAAGACACTTGGACAAGATCTCATTGCATTCTAGATTAATGTAACCTAAAGTAATTTGACCACCAAGTGTGAAGTCACTGAGTGACTTTGCCTTTCAAGGTAACTGGCAGATAATCAAAGATATGACTCATGATCCAAAGCACTCTTATGCATCTTTCATTTGTAAGCCGAACAAAGGTGGAAATATATCATCAAAAGTTTTCTATAGAAGTGACAGGTTCTCTATTACTGTACTCAAATGAGTAACTCCAGTACATTCAAGCTGTCGTTGACTGACAGTGTTCCTTTCCTTCCCAAATCCGGTCCAGTGGCTCCTGTTACACAATTGGACTTCACCACTTCTAAAGCCATTTGCAACTTAATATCAGTCATGCACATTTTCATTTCAAATTAGCTCCTTGTCCTGATTTATCAGTATATTTCCATGGAATTATTACTCAAGTTGATCATTCCTTTTTCTGTTTACCCAATGTTTCCTATAATCTGAATGACAAAATTTCAAATTTGAGTCTCTAGAACCTTGTACTATAACTTAGTTGTTTTTTTGACCCACTGTGGTCATAAACAATAGACTTATGCAACATACATAAGCAATAGAGAACAAAAACAATAATAAGCAAATAACAAATAGAAAATACTGGTATAAAATATAAGCTCAAGTTCAACTACTTATCAGCTAGTGACTTTGAGCAAATTAATTTCCCTTATGTGTGTTGGAATTACTATCTACATCAGACTAGTGTAAAGGAAATAAATATTTTGAATATATCAGAGCCAAAGCAGATTCTCAATAAATTGAATATTTGGATATTATCATGATGATAATGATGATGAAGATGATAAAGCTCATTCTGTGTAATTCCTTTTTTTCCTCAAATTCATTGTTTTTTCAACATTTTACTATGAAAAATTTCAAACATACAACATCCCTATAAGACTTACCATGAAAACCTGTGTATCTACCACCTAGATTCCACTACACATTTTGTTACACATCTATACAACTGTATCTCTCTGCCCATAGACAAATATTTTTAATTTTGGACACATTTCAAAATAAACTGCAGACATCCTTACACATTCCCCCCCATGTATACTTTTAACTAGAGTTCTTTTTACTTTGACTAGAATTTTTTCTTTTGATATAGATCTTATATACATTCAAGTGTATAAGTATTAAGAGTACATTTCCTGAGTTTTGATTAATAAGTACATCTCTGCAACCAAGATATAGGACATCTCCTTCACCTTCCAAAATTACTTCATGTCCCTCCCCAGTCAGTACTTCCCTCTCCACACACACACATGCACACACAAACACACATGCTTACACATACACACACACACAAACACGCACAGACAGGCTGCCTTGGCTCTACCGTTTTGTTCATCACCAATTAGTTTTGCCTATTGTCTAGATACAGCAGTCCCCAACCTTGTTGCCACCAGGGACTGGTTTCGTGGAAGACAATTTTTCCACCGACAGGGGTGAGGGGGTGGAGGCAGGATGGTTCAGGCGGTGACGCGAGCACTGGGGAGCGATGGGGAGTGGCAGATGAAGCTTCGCTCACTCGCCCTCCGCTCACCTCCTGCTGTGCGGCTTGCTTCCTAACAGGCTGCGGACCAGTACCAGTCAATGGCCCAGGGGTTGGGGACCCCCGGTCTAGAACATCAAATAAATGGGATGATACATTTGTACTCTTTTGTGTAAAGGTCTTTTTTCACTCATAGTTTATGAGATTTCATCCACTCTGCCATGTGTATCAGTAGTTAGTCCTTTTGTTGCTGAGTAATATTCTATTGCACAAATATGTCACACATGTTTATCCATTCTATCCGTGGATACCTGACTGTCTCCAGATTGAGGCTTTTCTGAGAAAAGTTTCCATGAACTTGTTTGAATAAGCCTTTCTGTGGACATATATGTTTCTTTATTAGGTTCTTAGTTCATAGGGATTAGATGTTGTTCCTTTCTGTTTTATTCCCCAAATACCTACCGTAATGCTGAACAGAGAAGCGTGCACACACACACACACACACACACTTAATTGCAAGACTAAAAGAAGAAAAGAAAAGGTGACTAGTTCTTTTGCTCCTCTATCCAAGGAAGGTCCTTTGTGAGCTAACAAGTATATAAATGTCAGATTTTTAATTTCTATAATTTTGTGAAAAATTACAGTCTTAATCCTATAATGAATGGGTAAGCATACTCCCCCCATTTTATTGAACATGATGATCCAGTATCATTGTTTAGTTAATAAATTTTATAAAAAAACAGTTGACCTAATTGACAAGGAGCCAAGAAGTCAACTAGCTGAAGCCATTCAAGGCAGAGACCTTGTGCGAAATTTTAGGGACCTCAGGTTCAGAATGCTGGTCTCAGGTGCACTGCTAAAGACTCCCAGGTCCTCCTCAACTCAAAGTTGCATCATGCTTTTTTATATTTTTCTTTAAAATGCTCTGATGGGCTGTTTGAAGCAGAAAGCTGCCCTGATGCCATCCAGCTGGGACATGGAGTTGGTGCAGGATTTCAGAAAGAGTTCTGAGTCTGGAGGGTGGGAGTCTAAGTTCTAAAACCAAGTCTGAGATGCTTTTAACATGCCACTTTGGGGAAGCCCCTCAGCAGCTCCCAGCAGCTTCAGCTTTCCAGTAGTAAATGAGGGCAGGGGGCTGAATGATCATTAAACTATGATGGTGATGAATGAAGGCAATTTTAGAATGTTATCGCAAATGAGATAACTATACTCCATCCTGTCTTCTCTTTGGAATTTCCTTGGGATTTTTGATTACAACTTTATCTCAGTTCTCCAGTAATTGTAACACAAGAGTTACTTTTATTGAGTGGTACTGTGTGCTAGACCCAGGTTTCCATGTGAATTGCTCTCCCGGTCCCATGATCATGTAGGCAATACATGCAGGAGTTTGAACCTCATCCAGTCTGAAGCTAAAATCTTTGGTCTTAAGCATTGCCTTTGGGTAATGCTTCACATAGGCCTTTGGGGAAAGCATGAGCTCCTTGACTATTTGGATAGTTAGCAGGTAGGCATTAAGGATTACTGTTGCTAATGGTAAACCACCTCCGCTACAGCCTTCTCTGCATCCTTTAAATGGCAATGATTGCTTCTGGCTCTGTAGCCGCAAAGTAGCTACATTTCCTCCTAAGCAAAGACTGGCTGGGTTCTGGGTCTTAATGGATAAGGCCACAGCTGCCTCCCACAGGAAAATACTGCTGACCTTACATTGGAACTTTCATCCTTCTTTACAGCTCTATGAAGACCTTCAGTAGGCAGCCCAAAGTCTTTGTTGAATTTCATCTCAGTTTGCAAGATTTCTCCCTTGCATTTTTGAAATACAGTGTCAGTTCTATTTGATGAACATTTACTACACATCTTAAATCAGGATAGGCATTGAGAATGCAAAGATGAGTAAAATAATATGCACATCCTTATTAAAGGATAATTTTCCCCAAATGATAAAATTGTGACTCCTATACAGATGTCAAGTGAACATGTGTTCAGAGATTTTATTTAAACTCTTATTAATGAGAGGAACCTGCTAAAATGTTACAACCAGTTCAAAGAGGAAAACAAAACAAAAAAATTTATATGGGTGTTGGTTTGCAAACTGGACCCCATACACGGAGGGCAGGGAGCGATGGAAGAATGAGGCAGACTACAGCAGATTGGTAGCTAGCAGTTTTAATAAGCAAGAGAAGTTACACCGGAGGCTTTTCTTGGGAGGCTACAGAACCAGTATAGTATCTCCTTACCTGCCTGCCAGAATTTTAAAAGTTTATATAGAGACCTTAATGGGATTCAGATGGTGTCAGCAACACCTTATTCTCTCAAGGCTACATCGTTGAAAATGTTTCCCACTGTGGGAACGGTGGACAGAGCGTACATTTCAAAAACAGGGAAGGTATGTGGAGCCTCTCTTTGCCCAGGTCCAGCTTGAGGGTCAGCTTGCGGTCACATCCTCTCAATGACCTCCTCCAACAATGGAGTAAAAGAATCTTGAAATGAATTTACCAATGGATGCAAAACCACCTTTTCCAAAGGTGGAGAGGAGAGTGGTCCCTCCGCAAGACAGAATTAATTTGCATAACTATACAGAAGGATTATTTTGCTTTGCTATGAATTATCTAAAAATAATCAAGTTATAAAGTAGTTCAAGGGCAATGAGAGGCTAAAATCAGATCATCTGGAAGGATTTGCTCTAGGCAATGCATAGTTTTCCATGGAAACACAACTTTTCCTCTGCACCTTAATGAAAAAAGATAGTAACATTTATTGAGTACCTGTGAAATGCTCCCAGGAACTTTGGAAGATTAGTTAGCAGTACCTAATTTGATTAAAGCGCAGCTTAGAGAAATGTTTAGAGCCCCTGCTAGTAAGTTGGAAAGCTGAGATTTATTTATACTATATCTGATGATTCTAAAGACTACTTTTCAACTTATAGACTACTGCCTCACAAGGAAATCAAGGTGTAATGGACGGGACAGTTGCATAAACAGTAATTATATGCTGTGTGTTACATTGGATATGTGTTTGCACAAGGGGGGAGGCACAAAAAAAAATATCCAGTGTTACCTTTTCCCTTGTGTAGCTCTTCATGTCCCATAGATTTGGGGACTTACATTTTTCTAAAGACTTTCTTTTTTTTAATTCAAATTACTTGTTAGTTTCACCTGACGTTCCAACTTTTTTTTTTTTGGAAGCCAACAATGAAATTTAGAGAATAAAAGGCCAAGATTTAAGAACATCATATGCTTAGGTAAGTTTACCTATTTCATTTATTCACCCATCATCTTTGTCAGCTATAAATTTTCTTTTTAGATACTTGTTTCAACAAGGTACAAACATCCTTTTTCAGAATAATTTTTGAGCTTTTCTAATAACCTTTCTGTTTTAGGGTAATTTTAGATTAACAGAAAAGTTGCAAAGAATGTACAGAGCTCCTGAACACCCTTCATCCTGGTTCCCTCATTGGTAATGTCATAAAACACCATGATACATTTGTCACAATTAAAGAACTGACATTGGTATTTACTATCAGCTAAAATCCAGAGTTTAAATTTCATCAATTTTTCCATTACTGGGCTGTTTCTGTTCCAGGATCTAGTCCAGGGTACCACACTACATTTAGCTGTCACCTTTCCCCAGTCTCCTCTGATCTGTGACAGTTTCCTGGTTTTGACCTTGACAGCCTGGAGAAGTACTGGCCAGGTGTACTTAGAACATGCTCCAATCTGGGTTGGTCTTTTTTTTTTTTTCTTTTGATTAGACTGGGGTCTAGCTGTTTTTGTTTGTTTTTTGTTTTTGTTGTTGTTTGTTTGCTTTTGATACAAGTATCACCTAGGTGAAGTACCCTTATTGTCACATCTTATCAGAAGGTGTACAGTGTAGGGTGCATGATATCCAAATGACATCATTGGTGTTGTTAACCTTTATCATACTGTAATTTCTCAGAATTTTTAAGAATAATTTTGGATCTTGTTTGAGTACTTCATCACTAATATGAAGAGCATGAAGTTTAGGAGGTGGGTATGGTTCTCTGCTCTGCACTCTGGCAGTTTCCACTGTACATGAGTCAACGACCTGGCATGCTCTACTGTCAATATCCTTCTCCAAACAGTAAAGGACAAGAAAAATCACCAGCCCTATTAAGTGGTGCTGGGTTTATCCTTGCACAACCCAGAACAGGAGGAACACAGGCTTCCAGTAATCTGCAAAGGAGCTCTGCTAAGTCATGCCTCGCCCCTCCTATGGCAAGCCCTGTAAAGTGTGAGGGCATTTCTTACGCAAAGGCACAGCCCCATCACAATGATATAAAAGGCCTAGGTAAGTTTCAAAATTAAGGAGACCCAGCTGTGTCTCAGAGACTCAGCCTCTCCCAGTCCTTCTGGACTCATCCTGTGGATTTTGATAGGTTTTATAGAAGTCTCTGTTGCCCTCTTTTCAAGAATAAAAGGATCACATCTCAGACAGACCCTCCTCCATGAATTCATATGGCAAAGGTATTTTCTAAAATACACGTACAATGGACTAAAAATAATCTCTTTCTTTTTAAGGCTTATCTTCTTTTCTTATATGGCTATACATAGGCAGTTTTCTTTATAGAGATGCCAGATTTTAAGGAAATAAATCTCTGCATGCATGGGTCTTTTCATATAAAACAGAGCTCTTTTATTTTTAGGTGAGTTTGAGAGGGGATACGGAACAAAGAGAAGTAAACATATATTTTTATTTGCTTATTTTATGGGTGGGTTAAAATAGGCTATGCCTATTTCCACTTAGGACAAATACTAAAGGAGAGTGAATGCCCCATATTAAAGGAATATACTTGAATAAATAAAGTTTGGCATTAGCCTGCTGTCTCCTACTTCCACTTCTCACAGGCTGAAGCTCAGGGGAGGGAGGGGAACAAGGATTTGCAAATGACAAGGATTTGTTGCCAGGGATTACAACTTAACTATGGAACACAAATCCCAGTGGTATCTATAGGTGGGCTTTTGTTGTGTTTGCTGTTTTAATTGGAGAGTAGGAAGACTTGTACAGATAGAACCATTTAAACTAAATCTTAAAAAAAAAGTGTTTAGTGAGTCTACTAACTGGGTTGAATTCCATTTCAGTTAGAGAGACTAACTTAGAAGGAATTGTCAAAGCACTCTTTCTCAGGACATTGTAAACTTTAAAATCAATTTTGTTCAACTATATTAAATGTGTCATTATTAGAAATGGATCCTACACTAGTATTTGTTGTAACTCTTACTTGAAAAAATTGAGGTATGGTTGACCTGTGATACATACTATTAAGTATACCTATTAAGGTGTACAATTTAATAAGTTTTGATTTATTTATACATCCATAAAACCATCACCACAATCAAGGCAGTGAACATATCAATCACCCGCAAAAGTTTCCATGTGCCCCTTTGCAATCCCTTTCTTGCTTTCTATAACTATAGATTAATTTGCATTTCTTAGAGTTTATGTAAATGGAGTCATACAGAATTTTTATCTGGCTTCTTTCACTCAGTATTATTACTGCAAGATTCATCCAGGTTGAAGTGTATACCAATGGCTAATTTATTATTGCTGAGTTGTTTCCATGGTATGGATACACTATACTTTGTTTATCCAATTATTTGGTGATGGACATTTGAGTTCTTTCCAGCTTACAGCAATTACAAATAAAACTGCTATGAATATTTGTGTACAAATATTTGAAAGAACATAGGCTTTCTTTTCTCTTGAGCAAATAACTAGGAGTAGAATGAATGGATCGTATGGTACCTGTATGTTTAATTTTTAAAGTAATTGCCAATTATTTTCCAAAGTGGATGTACCATTTTACATTCCCAATGGCAGTATATGAGCACTCTAATTTCTCCAACTACTTGCCAGCACTTGGTATGGTTTTAAATTTTAGCCATTCCAGTAGGTATGCAGTGGCTTTAATTTGCATAGTCTTAATGATTTGTGATGTTTAGCATGTTTGCATGTACTAATTGGCCATTCATATATCTACCATGATAAAGTGTTTGAGAAATTTTTTGCCCGCTTACAAAATTGTGTTGTTTGTTATTGTTGGGTTTTGAGAATTCTTTATGTACATGTATTCTGGATTCAAGTGCTTTATCAGATCTAGGCTTTACAAATATCCTCCCAGTCTGTGGCTTGTACTTTTATTCACCCAACAGAGCAGACATTTCAAAACTTTGATGAAGTCAATTAAAAAATCATTTACTTATAATCATGCTTTGATGTTGTATCTAAAAAAAAAGTATTTGCCTAATCCTAGGTCACAAAGACTTTCTCCTATGTTTTCTTCTCAAAGTTTCATAGTTTTAAGCCTTACGTTTAGATCCATGATTAATTTTGTCTCAGTTTTTTAGTATGTGTTATGGACCAAAGTTATTTTTTTGTTTTTAATTTCACATACATATATCCAATTTTTTCAGACTTTCCTTTCTCCACTGAATTGCTTTTACAGCTTTGTCAAAAACCAATGGTGATCAACTATACTCCAATAAAAATTAAAAATTAAATAAAATAAATTAAAATAGGAAAAAAATCAGTGGTGCATATATGTGTCCATATATCTATTTCTGGACTCTATTCTGTTCCATTGATCTATTGATCAATTTGTTTATCTTAATCTATTTGTTTATCTTGACACTAATACTGCAGTCTTGATTTCTGGAGCTTATAATGAGTTTTAAAGTCCAGTGGTGTTAGTGCTGCAAATTAGTTTTTCTTTTCCAAAGCTGTTTTAGATGTCTAGGTTCTTTGCATTTGCATATGAGTTTCAGAAGCACCTTGTCCTTTTTCACAAAGAAGTTTGTGGAAATTTTGATTGGAATTGTGTTAATCTATAGATCAATTTGGGGAGAGCAATAGCTTAAAAGTATTGAGTCTTCCAACACATAAATAAGAAAATATATCTCCATTTTTTTAAGGCCTCCTTTAATTTCTCTCAACAAGGTTTTGTGGTTTTCATGATACAGATATTATACATCTTTGATTAGATTTATAACTAAATAGTTCATTTTTAAATAATTGTAGATGCTATTGTTTTATAAATTTCAATTTCTGATTGTTTGTTGTCAGTATATATACATATATATATGTATATATATATATACGTGTATATATATACACATATAGAGTCAGTTAAATTTTCCACATAGATGATCATACCATCCAGGAATAAAAACTGTTTGTTTTTCTGTTTTCCTTTTAAATTGGCTAGATTTTATTTCTCTTCTGGTTTTGCTGCACTGGAAAGAGCCCCCTGTTCCCTGTTGAATATAAGTGGCGAATGTGGTCATCTTTGCTTTTTCCCAGTCTTAGGAGAACAGCATTTAGTATTTCACCATTAAGTGTGATGTTAACTATAGAGTATCAGGTTGAAGATGTTCACTTTTATTCCTGGTTTGCTGAAGTTTTCTTAAGCCAAGAATGGATTTTGAATTTTGTCAGATGCTTTTTCTGCACCTGTTGAGATTGTTCTGTTTTTTCTTTTTAAATTGGTTAACATGGCTATGTTTACCAACCAGTGCATACCTGGATAAACCCTCTTGGTCATGGTAGATTATCCTTTTTATATATTGTTAGATTCAATTTGCTAAACCTTGTTTAGCATTTTTGCATCACTGAGCATGAAGGATATTAATCGATTACCTTCCTTTCTTGTAATGCCTTTGTCTGGTTTTACTATCAGGGTAATGCTGACTTCATAGAATGAGTTGGGAAGTATTAGTTTTCTATTGCTGCATACAAAATAAGTGCATGCTTCTTGGCTTAAAACAATCCAATTTATTAGCTCAGCATCCCATTGTGGGCTGGCTGCATTCTCTGCTCAGCATATCATGAGGCTGGAAGCAAGATATTGGTTGGACTGGGATCTTACCCAGAGGCTTGGCGGGAAACCTCCACTTCCAAGCTCATTCTTGTTCATAGGATTCAGTTCCTTGCAGTTGTAGGACTGATGTCTCTGCTTCCTTGCTAGCTGTCAGGCCACTCTCATCTCCTAGAGTCTCCTCATATTCCTTGCCACACGCCCCCCTCTGTCTTCAAGCCAGCAACAGTGCATCAGATCCAATTTCTGTTTCAAGTCTTTCTCATTTCCTCCTCTGTGACTTGCCTGAGAAAAAGCTCTACTTCTAAAGACCTGCCCAGATAATCTCCCCACCTTAAAGTCAACTAATCTGGGACGTTAATTGCATTCTGTCACAGTAATACCTGGATTATTTTTTGGTTGAATGACTGAGAGAAGGTGTGTGTACACCAGGGGCTGGAAATTTATAGGGCCACCTTGAAATTCTGCCTACTACAGACAGTTTGTGTTCATCTGTGCATTATTTCTTCCTTAAATATTTGTTAGAATGCACCAGTGAAGCCACTTGGGCTTGGAGTTTCCTTTGAAGAAAGGTTTTTAACTAAAATTTCAATTTTTCAGATAGTCAAATGATATATTTCTTCTTGCATGAGGTTTATTAGTTTGTGTCTTTCAGGAAATTTGTCTAGTTAATCTGTATTGTTGGATTTATTGGCATAGTTATTTATAAATTTTCCTTGATATGCACTAATGTCTGTAGAATCAGTTGTGATAAAATCTGACCCATTTGTCTCGTCTCTCTTTTTTTCACATCAAGTCTGACTGGTTTATCAATATTATATGCTCTTGATCTTCTCAAATAGTTTCAGTTTCATTTATTTTCTCAATTTTCTATTTCACTGAGTTCTATTTTTATCTTTATTATTTTTTTCCTACTTACTTTGAGTTTAATGTGGTCCCCCTTTTTTCCTAGATTCTTAAAGAAGAAGCATAAGTCATTGACTTAAGAAAGTTGTTCTGTTTAACAGAATTGTTTAGTAGTATAAATATCACCCTAATGTTATTTTATGGTATTCAACAAATTCTACTATGCTGTGTTTTCATTTTCTTTTTCCATTTAAAATGTTTACTAATTATCCTTTTAATTGCTTCTTTGACACATGGATTACTTAGATGTGTGTTACTTAGTTTCCATATTTTAGGGGTTTTCAAGAGATCTTTCTCTGTTTGAATTCTAATTTAATTCTAAATTTATCATAGAACATACTTTGCATGATTTGAATCTTTTTTTCTTTTTTTAGTTAATTAATTTATTTATTTTTGGCTGTGTTGAGTCTTCGTTTCTGTGTGAGGGCTTCCTCTAGTTGCGGTGAGTGGGGGCCACTCTTCATCGCGGTGCGCAGGCCTCTCACTGTCGCGGCCTCTCCTGTTGCGGAGCACAAGCTCCAGACGCGCAGGCTCAGTAGTTGTGGCTCACGGGCCTAGTTGCTCCGCGGCATGTGGGATCTTCCCGGACCAGGGCTCGAACCTGTGTCTCCTGCATTGGCAGGCAGATTCTCAACCACTGCACCACCAGGGAAGCCCTGAATCTTTTTAAATTTATTGAAACTTGTTTTCTGGCCCAAATTATATCTTTATAAATGTTCCATGTGTGGTTGAAAAGAATGTGTATTCTGATGTTTTGAAGTGGATTGTTCTACATGTGTAAAATAAGTCAAGATTGTCGATAATTTTGTTCAACTTTTTTACATCCTTGTTGATTTTGTGCCTGCTTATTCTGTCAATTATTGAGGAAGGCGTATAAAAATCTCTGACTATATTTTAAAATTTGTCTCTTTCTCTGCAATTTCAGTAGATTTTACCTCGTGAATTTTATTTTATTTATGTATTTATTTTTTGGTTGCACCACGCGGCTTACAGGATCTTAGCTCCCTGAACCTGGGCCCTCGACAGTGAAAGGGCAGAGTCCTAACCACTGGAACGCCAGGAAATTCTCTGAATTTTAAAGCTTAGTTAGGTACATAAACATTTCATATTTTTTGTCCTCTTGATTGACATTTTTATCATTACAAAGTTACCTTATTTATTGCTACTAATATTCTTTGAAACTTACTTTGTGGGATATTAATATACCCACTCCACTTTTTTTTAGTGCATGCGTAGTTTATCTTTTCTATTATTTTATTTCTAAACTATTTGCATCCTTTATAAAGTTCACTTCTCTTAGACAGCATATAGGTGGAGCTTGCTTTTTTATCCAATCTAACATTTTGCTTTTTAATTGGAATGTTTGGGCTATTTACATTTACTGTGATTATAGATATAATTAGACTTAAATCTATTATCTTGCTATTGGTTTTCTATTTGTCCCATCTGTTCATTGTTCCCTTTCTCTCTTTTTCTACCTTCTTTGGGATTAATTGAATATATTGTGATTCCATTTTGTCTCCTTTTGGGTCATTAGCTGTACTATTTGTTTTGTTATTTCAGTCATTGCTTTAGGGTTTGTCTTGAACCTATCACAGTCTACCTTCAAGTGATGTCACACCACTTTATATGTAGTATAAAACCTATAATAACACACTTCCATTTCTAGCCTTCTGCCTTTTGTGCTATTTTTATACATTTTACTTAATAATAAAACTGAACAAAGGTAAAGGTAAGAAGGAAGAAGGGAGGGGGGAAGGAGAATGAGAGGGAAGGAGGGAGGGAAGGAAAAAGGAAAAAAGGAAGAGCGGGGTGGGGAGAGAGAAAAAAAAATAGAACTGTAATCACTTGCCTATAATTACAAAACCCAAGAAGCTCTTCAAACCAGAAGATTTTCACAATACATTTTATAGCAATATCTGACCTAATCTGAGTTGATTTGGTGGCAAAGCCTGACCTGAAGTGACATGAGGCTAATTATGGCCTTTATCACTGTTAGTGTAATTATTCATACATTTCGCCACAGAAAGTTGTGTGGAAAGAGTTAACATGGCAGGCCCGAGACTGCTCTCCTTAGGAAGGCCTGCATACAAGGTTCCCCCTTTCCTGGGAACTTGGATTCAGGGGGTTGCTTCCATTCCATCACATATGAGTGACTCACTGTGCTAAACCATTCATAGAAACCATGTGGTGTATGCCAAAAACCTGTCTTTTTCTTCCAGGGGTCTTGAATTTTGGTAGGTACTAGGCAGAGGGTGTTTATGCGTCAAGTCCCCAGTAAAAACTCTGGTCACTGAATCTCTAATGAGCTTCTGTGGCAGACAACATTTCACATGTGTTGTCACAATTTGTAGCTGGAGAAATTAAGCACATCCTGTGTGTCTCTTCTGGGAGAAGACTCTTGGAGGCTTATGCCTGGTTTCCTCTGGACTTTGCCTCTTGAGCCTTTTATCACTGCTGATTGTGCTTTGTGTCTTTTTGTTGTAATAAATCATAGCCATGAGCACAACTATATGCTGAGTTCTGTGAATCTTTCTAGCAAATCGCCAGTCCTAGAGGTGTTCTTGGGAACACCTGACATGAAAGTGAATCTGATTGATTATGGGGTGCTTCTCTAGAACTTGCTGGGATTGTTATGTAGCATATGCTATATTGACTGTATAATTTATCTAAAATCCCCAAATTCCAAATTCTGATTTCCAAAGTGTATGTGACCTGTGATTTTGGATAAAAAGATTGTATAACCATGTCCACAAACACATATACAATAAAATATAAATAGTTTGCATATATAGTTGAGATAATCTACTGGTCCTTTCCAGGTAGGATAAACCATGATACCTTAAGCCAGAATGATGATGATAAAAGTGCTAGTGATGTAATAATAATAATAATAACAACAGCAACAGCTAATTTTTTTAAGCTTTCATGCCCAAAGTCAGACCCTGTTTACAACCTCCACAATAACTCAGCAAAGTACATATTATTATGATTCTTTGTTTTTTCTGTTGCAAATAAACTAAGGCTCAAAGAGGTTATAAAATGTGACCAACATCAAAAATTCATAAGGTTTGGAGACTGGATTTCAACCCAGGTTTGTCTGGCTGGGTGTCTGAGCCCTAATCACAATGCTACAGGAAGCGACTAGGCACTCTGCAAAGTTCATTTCTTTATTTCCTTTCATTAGCTCTGTCTCCATCGCTCACAGACTCCCTTCTGGGATTTCCACTAGCCTGTTCCTAGAGCTTACTGATAGCATTACACACAGATTATTTGCTTTCCTCGGTGCTGCTCATTGGCAGCAGAAAATGTGCTTTTGTGTTCCCTCACTGGGCTTTGTTCCTTAACCAGGTAATCACTACCATATATCACATACCCTTTCACACAAGTGAACTTATATTGTATTAAAAAATTTCCTGAGTGCAGATAAAGGCAAACTTGATCAAGCCCACTTAGAGGGAAAGAAATCAAGTCACATAACAGAGGAGAAAAGTAAGGGAGTTAGAATGGAATCTAGAACTCAGGTCTTAAACAAGGCTAGGACTTGGCTGGCCAGAGAGTTGGGTTTAAAATTGAGCTGACTTCTGCATGCTGTGTACTTAATGCCTTGGGCTCATAGTTCTTTAGGAAGGTCATCTGTAGCTGGTGTGAAAAACATAACCAGGGACTTACGGTGAAAGGCTTACAGAAGAGTGGACGCTGAACTAAGAATCAAGAGATCTAGGTCCCGTCAGTGAAATTCTACTTCCTTTTGGTGTGACATGGGGCATGTCACGTAGCTTTACCACTGACAACAAAATAGCGTTCTTCCAATTGACCTCTCAAGTCTCCTCCCACTCAAAAACTCTCTGATCATCCAAAATAAACTTTCTGGGTCAAAATAGGTTTCATAAGAGGCATCTGAAGAAAGAAAGTCTATTTTGTCAGTTGGATATTCTTCTTAAGGACTATTATTAAAGTCAGTATCTGGGGCAGGATTCCTAAGGGCCTCTCTATCCCCATGCTCTGAGGCTTGTGTTTTCTTCAAATGTCCTCCAATCTTTATGAGGTTTCAGAGGATCTGAGAGAACAGTGCCAGAGTCTTAATGTTCTAGGAGACAGCAAGCTTGGTCTTGATTGCATCACTTATAAAACAACAGACAGGAAAAAAATCTGATTTCATCTTCTTTGGGGAATAAATTATTTTGTCCTTAGTAAGGACATTTTGAGAAATATTTCAATATTTAAAACCGCATAAGGCTTTTTGTTTAATGGCTGCACCGGGGATTATCACCAAAGACACAGGAGGCAATAAATTACAGCTAAGAAAGCACTAGACTTGGAGAAAATGAGAGGGTTTGGATGCTCACAACACGGCTTACGAACTATGTGACATGAGGTGGTGACTTACCACCCTGAGTGACCCCATGCTCAGGTGAAGTCTGGGTGGAAGGGCCAGCTCTGCCTGTCTTGCCGAGTTGTTGAGATGGATGAAGTGGGGTGCTCCATGGGACCCACGTGTGGGTGCAGCCCACAGAGTGGGTCCCAAGAAGTTCAATTCTAATGTCTAAGTGCTACTTGGAAAGACCTTGAGGACAGGAATTATCACTGTGTTTGTTTTTCTGCCTACAAGGTTACTTGTTTCAGTTTGGACACTGTGATGGTTAGTTTAATGCATCAACTTGACCGGCCATGGGATGCTCAGGTATCTGATTACACACTATTTCTGGGTATGTCTGTGAGGGTGTTTCCAGAAAAGATAAGCATTTGAATTGGTGAAATGAGTAAAGCAGACCACCCTCCCCAGCATAGGAGAGCATCATTCAACCCACTGAGATTCCGAATGGAACAAAAAGACAGAGGAAGCTTGAATTCATTCATTGCCTGACTGTTGAGCTGGGATATTGATCTTCTCTTGCCCTCAGAACTCCTGCTTCTCAGGCCTTCAGGCACAAACTGGAATCTATACCATCAGCTCTCAGGCCTTCAAATTATACCACTGGCTTTCCTGGATCTCCAGCTTGTAGATTTAAGTCTCCATAATCACGTAAGACAATTCCTTATAATAACTCATATATATATATCTATGTTAAATTATATGTATCTATGTACATAAATTATATCTATCTACCTATCTATCTATCTATCTTCTATGGGTTCTCTTTCTCTGGAGAGCCCTGACTAATACAGACACTAAGCAGGAAGAGAAAGTCCAGAATAATCGATAATCGGCCAAGTACTGACTCAAGGAATTATTAATAATGCTGATGTTAAAAACAGCAACAGCAAGTTAAATGCATTGAATGCTTACAACATGCATCCTGGCACTTAGTCCTTTGGATACATTAATTTTTTAAACTTATTACAGCAACATAGGAAGTAGGTTACTACCTCTGCTAGTATCTGCATTGAACAGAGGAGGATATTGAAGTCCAAAGGGGTTGAACCCACAGCGGTAAGTGATAGAGCTACATTTCCAACTGAGGTCTGATTTTAGAGTCCACTTTGACAAACAAAGCAAGGAGCTAGCCTCATAGCAAGAACAGGTATGGGAAGGAATCATCCTCACAAATAAGTAGGAAAAAACTTGATATTTAAAACTTTGAGAATTGAGAGAGTCGATAGTCCTACAAATTGTCCTGATGTGAGGAAGCTAAATCCCAGGGCAAAGAGAATTTAGACAAAAAAGAGAATTGTACAGAGAATAAAATAGCAACCCTTCTCTTGGTCTTTCTGGTTAAGAGTTATTACCTTCTTGTTAAGGAGGGAATGAATATCTGTATCAGAACTTCACCATGGGGGGACCTTCAAGATGGCAGAGGAGTAAGACGTGGAGATCACCTTCCTCCCCACAGATACATCAAAAATACATCTACATGTGGAATAACTCCTACAGAATACCCACTGATGCTGGCAGAAGACCTCAGACTTCCCAAAAGGTGGGGAACAGATGCTCTCAGGCGACCTACATGCAGAGGCAGGACGAGATCCAAAGCTGAACACCAGGAGCTGCGAACAAAGAAGAGAAAGGGAAATTACTCCCAGCAGCCTCAGGAGCAGCACAATCAACACAATCAACTCCACAATCAGCTTGATGTACCCTGCATCTGTGGAATACCTGAATGGACAATGAATCATCCCAAAATTGAGGCGGTGGACTTTGGGAGCAACTGTAGACTTGGGGTTTGTTTCTGCATCTAATTTGTTTCTGGTTTTATGTTTATCTTAGTTTAGTATTTAGAGCTTATTATCATTGGTAGATTTATTTATTGATTTGGTTGATCCCTTCCTTTATATATATATATATGTATATATATATATTTCCTTTTTCCCATTTTGTGAGTGTGTGTGTGTATACTTCTTTGTGTGATTTTGTCTGTATAGCTTTGCTTTTACCATTTGTCCTAGGATTCTGTCTGTCTGTTTTTTTTTTTTAAGTATAGTTTTTAGCACTTGTTATCATTGGTGGATTTGTTTATTGGTTTGGTTGCTCTCTTCTTTCTTTCTTTCTTTTTTTATTACTTTTTTAATTTTTAAATTTTAATAATATATATTTTATTTTAATAACTTTATTTTATTTAATTTATTTTTTTCTTTCTTTTATTTTTCTCTCCCTTTTCTTCTGAGCCTTGTGGCTGATAGGGTCTTGGTGCTCTGGCCGGCTGTCAGGCCTGAGCTTCTAACATGGGAGAGCCGAGTTCAGGACATTGGTCCACCAGAGACCAAATGGCGAAATATCAAATGGCAAAAGGTATCCCAGAGATATCCATTTCAATTCTAAGATCCAGCTCCACTCAATGACCAGCAAGCTACAGTGCTGGACACCCCATGCCAAGCAACTAGCAAGACAGGAACACAATCCCACCCATTGACAGAGAGGCTGCCTAAAATCATAATAAGTTCACAGACACCCCAAAACACACCATGGGACGCAGTCCTGCCCACCAGAAAGACAAGATCCAGCCTCATCCACCAGAACACAGGCACCAGTCCCCTCCACCAGGAAGCTTACATAACCCACTGAACCAACCTTAGCCACTGGGGGCAGACACCAAAAATAATGTGAACTACGAACCTGCAGCCTGCAAAAAAGAGACCTCAAACACAGTAAGTTAAGCAAAATGAGAAGACAGAGAAATACAGAGCAGATGAAGGAGCAAAGTAAAAACTCACCAGACCAAAGAAATGAAGAGGAAATAGGCACCCTACCTGAAAAAGAATTCAGAGTAATGATAGTAAGATGATCCAAAATCTTGGAAATAGAATGGAGAAAATACAAGAAACGTTTAACAAGGACATAAAAGAACTAACGAGCAAGCAAACAATGATGAACCACACAATAAATGAAACAAAAAAATTCTCTACAAGGAATCAATAGCAGAATAACTGAGGCAGAAGAACTGACAAGTGACCTGGAAGATAAAAGAGTGGAAATAACTACCACAGAGCAGAATAAAGAAAAAAGAATGAAAAGAATTGAGGACAGTCTCAGAGACCTCTGGGACAATATTAAATGCACCAACATTTGAATTATAGGGGTCCCAGAAGAAGGAGAGAAAATGAAAGGGACTGAGAAAATATTTGAAGAGATTATACTTGAAAACTTCCCTAATATGGGAAAGGAAATAGTCAATCAAGTCCAGGAAGCACAGAGAGTCCCATTCAGTATAAATCCAAGGAGAAACACGCCAAGACACACATTAATCAAACTATCAAAAATTAAATACAAAGAAAAAATATTAAAAGCAGCATGGATATAGCAACAAAAAACATACAAGGGAATCCCCATAAGGTTAACAGCTGATCTTTCAGCAGAAACTCTGCAAGCCAGAAGGGAGTGGCAGGACATATTTTAAGTGATGAAAGGGAAAAACTTACAACCAAGATTACTCTAGTCACCTAGGATCTCATTGAGATTAGACGGAGAAATTAAAACCTTCACAGACAAGAAAAAGCTAAGAGAATTCAGCACCACCAAACCAACTTTACAACATATGCTAAAGGAACTTCTCTAGGCAGGAAACACAAGAGAAGGAAAAGACCTATAATAACAAACCCCAAACAATTAAGAAGATGGTAATAGGAGCATACATACTGATAATTACCTTAAATGTAAATGGATTAAATGCTCCAACCGAAAGACATAGGCTGGCTGAATGGATACAAAAACAAGACCCATATATATGTTGTCTATAAGAGACCCACTTCAGACCTAGGGACACATACAAACTGAAAGTGAGGGGATGGAAAAAGTTATTCCATGCAAATGGAAATCAAAAGAAACCTGGAATAACAATTCTCATATCAGACAAAATAGACTTAAAAAAAAAGACTATTACAAGAGACAAAGAAGGACACTACATAATGATCAAGGGATCCAACCAAGAAGAAGATGTAACAAGGGTAAATATTTATGCACCCAACATAGGAGCACCTCAATACATAAGGCAAATGCTAACAGCCAGAAAAGGGGAAATCAACAGTAACACAATAATAGTAGGGGATTTTAACACCTCACTTTCACCAATGGACAGATCATCCAAAATGAAAATAAATAAGGAAACACAAACTTTAAATGATGCATTAAACAAGATGGAATTAAGTGATATTTATAGGACATTCCATCCAAAAACAACAGAATACACATTCTTTTCAAGTGTGCATGGAACATTCTCCAGGATAGATCATATCTTGGGTCACAAATCAAGCCTTGGTAAATTTGAGAATTTGAAATTGCATGAAGTATCTTTTCTGATCACAACACTATGAGACTAGATATCCATTACAGGAAAAAATCCATAAAAAATACAAACATATGGAGGCTAAACAATACACTACTAAATAACCAAGAGATCACTGAAGAAATAAAGAGGAAATCAAAAAATACCTAGAAACAAATGACAATGAAAACACGATGACCCAAAATCTATGGAATGCAACAAAGCAGTTCTAAGAGGGAAGTATATAGCAATACAATCCTACACAAGAAACAAGAAATGTCTCAAATAAACAACCTAAACTTACACCTAAAGCAATTAGAGAAAGAAGAACAAAAACAACCCCAAAGCTAGCAGAATGAAAGAAATCATAAAGATCAGATCAGAAATAAATGAAAAAGAAATGAAGGAAACGATAGCAAAGATCAATAAAACTAAAAGATGCTTTTTTGAGAAGGTAAACAAAAATGATAAACCATTAGCCAGACTCATCAAGAAAAAAAAGGGAGGAGACTCAAATCAATAGAATTAGAAATGAAAAAGGAGAAGTAACAACTGACACAGCGGAAATATAAAGGATCATGAGAGATTACTACAAGCAACTATATGCCAATAAAATGGACAACCTAGAAGTACAAATTCTTAGAAAAGCACAACCTTCTGAGACTGAACCAGGAAGAAATAGAAAATATAAACAGACCAATCACAAGCACTGAAATTGAGACTGTGATTAAAAATCTTCCAACAAACAAAAGCCCAGGACCAGATGGCTTCACAGGAGAATTCTATCAAATATTTAGAGAAAAGCTAACACATATGCTTCTCAAACTCTTCCAAAATATAGCAGAGGGAGGAACACTCCCAAATTCATTCTATGAGGCCACCATCACCCTGATACCAAAACCGACAAAGATGTCATGAAAAAGGAAAACTACAGGCTAATATCACTGATGAACATAGATGCAAAAATCCTCAACAAAGTACTAGCAAACAGAATCCAGCAGCACATTAAAAGGATAAGACACCATGATCAGGTGGGGTTTATCCCAGGAATGCAAGGATTCTTCAATATAGGCAAATCAATCAATGTGATAAGCCATATTAACAAATTGAAGGAGAAAAACCATATGATCATCTCAATAGATGCAGAAAAAGCTTTCAACAAAATTCAACACCCATTTATGATAAAAACCTTCCAGAAAGTAGGCATGGAGGGAATTTACCTCAACATAATAAAGGCATATATGACAAACCCACAGCCAATATTGTTCTTAATGGTGAAAAACTGAAACCATTTCCACTAAGATCAGGAACAAGACAAAGTTGCCCACTCTCAGCATTGTTATTCAACATAGTTTTGGAAGTTTTAGTCACAGCAATCAGAGAAGAAAAAGAAATAAAAGGAATACAAATCGGAAAAGAGAGGTAAAACTGTCAGTGTTTGCAGATGACATGATACTATACATAGAGAATCCTAAAGATGCTACCAGAAAACTGCTAGAGCTAATCAAAGAATTTGGTAAAGTAGCAGGATAGAAAATTAATGGACAGAAATCTCTTGCATTCCTATACACTAATGATGAAAAATCTGAAAGAGAATTTAAGGAAACGCTCCAATTTACCATTGCAACAAAAAGAATAAAATACCTAGGAATAAACCTACCTAAGGAGATAAAAGACCTGTATGCAGAAAACTATAAGACACTAATGAAAGAAATTAAGATGATACAAACAGATGGAGAGATAGACCATATTCTTGGACTGGAAAAATCAACATTGTGAAAATGACTATACTACCCAAAGCAATCTACAGATTCAATGCAATCCCTATGAAATTACCAATGGCATTTTTCACAGAACTAGAACAAAAAATTTCACAATTTGTATGGAAACAAAAAAGACCCCGAATAGCCAAAGCAGTCTTGAGGGAAAAAAATGGAGCTGGAGGAATCAGACTCCCTGACTTCAGACTATACTACAAAGCTACAGCAATCCAGACAGTATGGTACTGGCACAAAACCAGAAATATAGATCAATGGAACAGGATAGAAATGGTCACCTTATCTTTGATAAAGGATGCAAGAATATACAATGGAGAAAAGCCAGCCTCTTCAGTAAGTGGTGCTGGGAAAACTGGACAGTTACATGTAAAAGAATGAAATTAGAACACTTCCTAACACCATACACAAAAATAAACTCAAAATGGATTAGAGACCTAAATGTAAGGCCAGATACTATAAAACTCTTAGAGGAAAACATAGGCAGAACACTTTATGACATAAATCACAGCAAGATCCTTTTGACCCACCTCTTAGAGGAGTGGAAATAAAAACAAAAATAAACAAATGGGACCTAATGAAACTTAAAAACTTTTGCACAGCAAAGGAAACCATAAACAAGTCAAAAAGAGAACCCTCAGAATGGGAGACAATATTTGCAAATGAAGTAAATGACAAAGGATTAATCTCCAAAATATACAAGCAGCTCATGCAGCTCAATATCAAAAAAACAAACAACCCAATCCAAAAATGGGCAGAAGACCTAAATAGACATTTCTCCGAAGAAGATATACAGCTTGCCAACAAAAACATGAAAGGATGCTCAACATCACTAATCATTAGAGAAATGCAAATCAAAAGTACAATGAGGTAACACCTCACACCAGTCAGAATGGCCATCTTCAAAAAATCTACAAACAATAAATGCTGGAGAGGGTGTGGAGAAAAGGAACCCTGTTGCACTGTTGATGGGAATGTAAATTGATACAGCCACTATGGAGAACAGTATGGAGGTTCCTTTAGAAACTAAAACTAGAACTACCATATGACCCAGCAATCCCACTTCTGGGCATATACCCTGCGAAAACCATAATTCATAAAGAGTTATGTACCACAATGTTCATTGTAACACTATTTACAATAACCAGGACATGGAAGCAACCTAAATGTCCACTGACAGATGAATGGATAAAGAAGATGTGGCACATATATACAATGGACTATTACTCAGCCATAAAAAGAAATGAATTTGAGTTATTTGTAGTGAGGTGGTTGGACCTAGAGACTGTCATACAGAGTGAAGTAAGTCAGAAAGAGAAAAACAAATACCATATTCTAACACATATATGTGGAATCATAATAAAAAAAAAAAGGGTTCTGAAGAACCTAGAGGCAGGACAGTAATAAAGCCGCAGGCATAGAGAATGGACTTGAGGACACGGGGAGGGGGAAGGGTAAGGTGGGACAAAGTGCGAGAGTGGCATGGACATATGTACACTACCAAATGTAAAATAGATAGCTAGTGGGAAGTAGCTGCATAGCACAGGGAAATTAGCTTGGTGCTTTGTGTCCAGCTAGAGGGTTGGGATAGGGAAGTTGGGAAGGTGATGCAAGAGGGAGGAAATATGGGGATATATGTATATGTATAGCTGATTCACTTTATTATACAGCAGAAACTAACACACCATTGTAAAGCAATTATACTCCAATAAAGATGGTTAAAAAAACCCCAAAACTTCACCCTGTGTAGGCACACTTTATTTTATTATGCTTCACTTTATTGTGCTTCACAGATAGTGCATTTTTTGCAAATTAAAGTTTTGTAGCCACCGTGGGTCTAGCAAGTCTATTGGTGCCATTTTTTGGTCAGCTTGTGCTCACTTCCTGTCGTTGTCTCACATTTTGGTAATTCTTACAATATTTCAAACTGTTTCAGTATTTTTTTATATGTTATAATGATCTGTGATCAGTGATCTTTGATGTTACTATTGCAAAAAGATCACAAATAGCTGAAGTCTCAGTTGATGGTTAGTATTTTTAGCAATAAAATTAAGGTATATACGCTTTTTTTAGACATAATGCTATCTCTCCCTCAATAGACTACTTTTACATGCACTGGGAAACAAAAAAATTATGACTCATTTTATTACAATATTCATTTTATTGCAATGGTTTGGAAAGGAACCCGCAGTATCTCTGAGGTGTGCCTGTAAAGCCACTTTATGCTAGTCAATCTATAGTGAAGTATGTATGGTACCTAGTTCAGATGTGGGTTTGGTCATCCCTAATGAATCCTTTAGCTATCTTTGCACACAGCTCCTCTTCAAGATCTCCTCCAGGTTATGTGTAGATCCAGAGTTGGCATACTTTTTCTGTAAGGGGTAAAATAGTAAATATGTTCAGCTTTGCAGGCCATGCAGTCTCTCTCACAACCACTCAACTCTTCCAGTGCAATGTGAAATCAACCACAGACAATATGTAAATGAATGGCTATGGCTGTGTTCCAATAAAACTTTATCTACAAAAGATAAGCAGCAGGTTGTTTGCCAACCCTTGGTATATGACGGGTATTTGTATTAGGTAAGGTGACCAACTCATCCCATTTTGCTCAGGACTGTTTCAGGTTTAGCACTGAAATTCCTATGTTCCATGAAATCCCTCATTCTGAGACAAAGCAGGAAGGTTGGTTAACATGGACTATAAGGTGGGTTCTATTTGTAATTTACAATTACGTCGAGACGTGGAATACACCAAATATGATAAGAATCACTCTTTTTTCCCTTAAAAATGTTTTGGCTAAGCTTATATCTGTCAGCATAAATTTATAAATTACAAGTGCATTCTGTAATCCCCCACATATCATGTACATACCAGGACAGGCACCAGATCACAATTTTCCTTTCTTACTTTTGCTTCTGTACAGGGATTTCCCACTTCCTCTCATAGTTAGTCCCATCTTCAGACAAAGCTACAATCTGAGTGTTGGCAAGGTGTCTGGACATCTCAGGAGATAAAAGTGAAGTTATAATAGAATTGTCATTCTTGAACTAATTATAATATTATTGTTCCATGTTAGAGCAAGCCCCAGAGAGTCTGCTGAACTTTGGGGGATAAACAAGAGAACATCTTCAGCGATTGAGGTAATACAGAGAAAAAGCAACTACACACAGAGCACTAATGAACTGTCTCCAGCTATGCTAGTGGGTGTGTCTATTTCTTCTTTAATAGAAATGTCCAAGAGTTTTAGTTGTACTTAGTGAGAGGAACAGGGAAAAATAAATCTAGTCTATCTTCCCCAAAGTGGAAATAACCCTTTCCATGGTTTTTATAATTGAAAAATAACTCCTGGTCTAGAGAATAGAAGCCTAATTTGAATCAAAATGTCATGACTCACTGACTAATTCCCAGACTGGGTTTCCCTTGAGGACAGGTTTTGGAAGAAAAAAGTCAGAAGTACACATATTGGATCTTTTATCCAACTTTCCTGAAACTATTTATCAGGGTTATTTTTCCCTTAGGAAAGTGAGATACTCAGACGTTTTGAGGATCACTGGACACTAGCTATATGTTACACCAATTCTTGGGAACTCAGTAGACCATGGTTTTCCACTGGTCAGAATATCGTCTTACAGGGGTCAACGGAGGTTTGATCCACAAATGCCTCTCATAGTTCTCGTCGGTCACAAACCCTTTTTGTCATCAATTATCTGGTTCATGAGCATAGAGTTGCTACATATATCCTCTATCCTGGATAAACATGCTTTCTATATTTAATATGTTCAGTAAATGGCCAGTTAAATTTGGAAGTCAAGCCTAATGCCCTTAATCAAATAAAGCTTTTGCTGAAAGAAAAGCAACCCAGATCACTTAAAAAGTTCAGAATAATACAAACAGCAAATATTTGGCCTTCTAATCAAGGAAGTTGGGAGACTTTGAAGATGATCCTTACAGCCTGCCCCAAAGCTGCAGGAACATATATATATATATATTAATTATTAGCACCTTTAATTATTATTTATTTATTTATTTATGGCTGTGTTGGGTCTTCATTTCTGTGTGAGGGCTTTCTCCAGTTGCGGCGAGCAGGGGCCACTCTTCATCGCGGTGCGCGGGCCTCTCACTATCGCGGCCTCTCCTGTTGCGGAGCACAGGCTCCAGACGCGCCGGCTCAGTAGTTGTGGCTCACGGGCCTAGTTGCTCCGCGGCATGTGGGATCTTCCCAGACCAGAGCTCGAACCCGTTTCCCCTGCATTGGCAGGCAGACTCTCAACCACTGCGCCACCAGGGAAGCCCTGCAGGAACATTTTAAAACTGATTTGCCATTGGGCTTTTCAAGTATGCTTTCTTACTAAAAATTATAAAATTTATACAATTATGATATGTGAAAAATATCTAAAACACCAATGAATGCAGATGGTAATTCACAAATTTTTTTCTTTACTAATGATTTTGTTGGTTTCTTTGAATTGGTTGCTGTATGAGTTTTCTAGGGCTGTCATAACAAAGTACCACCGAGTGGGTGGCTTAAACAATAGAAATTTATTTTTTCATAGTTCTGGAGGCTGGAAGTCCAAGGCCAAGCTATCAACAGGTTTGATTTTTTTCAGAGGCTCCTCTCCTTGGCTTGCAGGTAGCTGTCTTCTCACTGTGCCGGCAAGTTCTTGGTGTTTCTTTGTGTGTTCAAACTTCCTCTTCTTATAAGGACATCAGTCATATTGTATTAGGCCCACCCTAACTGCTTCATTTTAGCTTACTAATTCTTTAAAAGGCCATATCTCCAAATACATTCACATTCTGAGGTATTGGGGGTTAGGACTTCAACATAAGAATGAGGGGCACAATTTAGTCCATAACCATTGCCTATGGCATAAGAATTCGAGTGTGAAATATTTCTTGTTCTACTTTGAATAGAAAATGGTTTAATCAGAGAGAGACAAATATTATTCATTATTTACATAGGTAAAGCCAAAGTTTGGCTTAAGGCTATGGAGTTATTTTGATTTGTTATTAAACATTATTTTGTTAGAAATATTTATTTTGATAATAAACAGTTGGGGCCACTTGTGTAGGATTTGAGTGGGGATTTAAATTACCTAGTGGGAATACAGCCATCTTTTTATTATTTTATATTACATAAGCCTCCATGAAGAAATCAGGAATAGGCTGGCTGATAATTAAAATCTTACAATGTGGTAAAGGACATCATTTTATAGTTATACAGTAGGGTTGATTTACCATCAAGTAATATCATCTCTGTTTCTATCCAAAATATAACTGAAGCACTTTTTAAAAAAGAACAAGAAAGTTAGTGAGAGACAGTTGAAAGACTGTTGTAACTCTATACATGCAGGACCACCAGGCGCTAAAATACTCATGTATGACATTTTGGGTCACCCCAATGATTAAGCACCCCGCAGTTACCTAAGTGCAGCAGAAAGCAAAGAAGACATGGAGTAGTGGGCTGTGGTGTGTTAAGCCATCAATATTACCTACAGTCCAGACCTGTTACAAAGAAAATGACTAGAGCCATTACCCAGAATTTCCTTCCTCATTGTTACAAGTAAATGTTTTAACTAACTTCCTTATTTTTTGTCTGTTTCCACAAACATTGCATATGCATTTGTAATGTCAACTGAAAAAAAACACACAACCTAAAAGTTGAGAATTATGTTCTATTTGGTGGACAAAAGTGAGGACTTAAGTCTGTGTCAGTCTGAAGAGGGAAGGGAGGAGCCAGGATATATAGGACTTTTTGTAACAAAAACCAAGTAGTCAGAACATCAAAAGATTACTGTTAATTAAAGAAAACCAGACATCTCAAGTTACTGAATTTAACACTTTTCTGTGCGTGGAAAGATACAATAGTCTGGGCTTATTGAAATCATCCCTTTGATAGGCACCTCAGCTATCTGAGGCCAGTATCCTGTGTTTTTCCCATCCTGAGTCTCCTCAGGGTGCACCATTAAGGAGTGGCTACAGTGGCTGATGGCTTGATGGCAGGCATCCTGTTTCTATCCTGAGCTCCTTCAGGGTGCACCGTCAGGCCACTGTAATGTGATGGCTTGATGACTGCAGCATCTTTTGTTTACTGATATGGCAGGCAACATTTTTTCACTCACAGTAATTATTTTGTGGTTTTTCAATATATCAGAATAAAATTGCTACAAAACCAAAAAAAAAAAACAAAAAAAAAACCAAAACAGGAATAGATGTTAGCCACAGGTCTTGGGAGCTTGATTAAAAAGGAGAGATTTTATTGGCGTGGTCTGGGGAGAAGAATATTTTTTGCTGTAAAAGGGTGAGTTGTTTTTAAGTTAGGCAGAAGCCTTTTGCCTTTGTGCATTTTGTTTTGGTTTTGTTTTTGAAGTGCAGGTCTGGGAAATGGTAAGGTGGGATGTGGTGGATATGTTTCTCTTGTTTTGGCTACTCATGATTGTAAGAACCTTACATTTTGAGGGAATTTCACACTGGGTGTCCTGGTAGGACACCAAGTATGCCTCAGCTCTGCCTGCCAAAGCAGAAGAGTCAAGTACAGTTGAAAGTCATGGCAGTGGGGGAGTGGGCAGGTGATGGAGTTTTAGCCAATAAGATACATGCCACCAGGCTTTTGAATCTTGGCAGAACAATTGCAGGTTTCAGAGTTTTGAGTTGACAGTAGCTGTGGAAGGATGACACTTGTGCTGTCAGTTTGAGTGTCCAAGTGGCAGCCGTGCCAGTAGCAGTGGTCTAACCTAAATTCATCCTATGGTTTGAACTTGCATGTATTTTTTTGAACTCAGTGTTCCTTGGTTTAGCCCTTTTCTGAGCCTGGTTATCTGGTCTTCCTATGAATTTTGATAGTTGCCCCAAATCCTTCCAAATACTTTGCTGTTTGCATGAGTTAGCTAAATTCTTCTGCTATGGCTTCTAGCAATATATTTGACTAATAAACTCTCTTTTAACATTCATTCTCTCATTTTTCCCTCCTATTATACCAAGTAGGAATAATTGGCTAATTCTCCCATCCGGGCCTAGAAATCTTTCTTTTCTACCTTTTCTGGAATTTTCTCACTTTGAGTGTCCTCCTTCCCATACACGTTAGCAAGTGTTGATGCTAAACAACACCTCCTGTTGACGCTTTCCTCTGCCTTCTGGTATAGGGCAGTCTTTTGGCCCACCCTCTGTGTCTTTGACCTCATTCCTCTGTCTTCATCACCTCCTCATCCTTCCTGTTTACGCTCATCTCAGGGCTTCTTCTTCCTTATTCACAAACTCCCTTGTTTATTGAATTGTATATCATCTAAAGCACCTGTTCCAAATGTGATGTCTTTGGCTAACTGCAGCCCTGCTCCAAGGCTCAGCCCAAGACTGGCTGTTCCTCTGTCTCAAAACTCCATCCGAAACCATTCTGTCTCATCAAGATGTCTCTTTATCTCTGGACCCAACCTCTCTCTTGTGTATTTCAACATAGTTACCATCTTTTCTACAAATATTGATTGTATCATTGTTACCCTAATCCACTTGTACTGAAGTCTCAGAAGCACCTTTGGTACATTCCTAATGCCCATCAAGCTTCACCTTCAACATTTCTCATCTCTATTCCTTCCTTTCCATCTCTCTATCACATCCTTCTTTCAGACCATCTTCATTTGACATTAGGATAATTTCTAAAATAATTATCTTTCTTCTAATGACCTTTGCTCTAGTTTTTCTTGCATACAGACAATAAAGATTAATGATCAAAAATACAATGAACACAATATGAATATTTAATAATTAGGTACTCATTTACCTTAAGATAAACATTATCCTTTTTCAAATTATCATGTTATTCCAGCATGAATTACTTTGTGAGAAGCTGATCACTAAGCATCAAGTGTGAATTGATTCTCTCTCTGATACTATTGGGCATAGTAGAGGGAGTTTTTGGAAGTCAAAATTTTGTTCTATAGAGGACTTTGTTTTATTCAGAGTCAATGGCTAAGACATTCCCCCATAGCTGTGCAGCTGGATTTTAAATTGGAAAGGACCTTAAAGATTATTTAGGTCAATTGCCTCAATAAGTAAGAAAACTGAAACATAAAAAAGATAGTCATTTGTCAAAAGCAGAGCTAAAATTTAACTCCCCACCACTTGCCTCCTATTCCTTTATTTATTTTTATTGTTTAAATTGTGGTTTAAAAACACATAACATAAAACTATTTTTTTGTCTGTTTCTCTTTTTTCTATTTTTTATTTCTATTTGTTTATTTTTAATTGAATGAAAGATTCTTTAAATTCTATAGTGCTTTACAATTTTCAAAAGTCTCACACACATGATTTCATATAGTCCCATAATAATCCTTCTTTTTTCCCACCTACCCCTATATAGCCCCTTCCCCCTTCCCTCTCCCCACTGGTAACCACTAGATTGTTCTCTATGTCTGTGGATCTGCTTTTTTGTTTTATTCACTAGTTGGCTGTATTTTTTAGATTCCACATATAAGTGATATCATACAGTATTTGTCTTTCTCTACCTGACTTATTTCATTTAGTATAATGCTCTCCAAGTCCATCCATGTTGCGAAAATGGCAAAATTTCATTCTTTTTATGGCTGAGTAGTATTCCATTGTATATGTATATACATATATATGTGATATGTACATACATATATATGTGATACATATATGTGATATATATATGTATATATATCACATCTTCTTTATCCATTCATCAGTTGATGGACACTTAAGTTGCTTCCTTACCTTGGCAATTATAAATAATGCTGCTATAAACATAGTGGTATATGTATCTTTCCGAATTAGTGGTTTTGTTTCTTTCAGATATATACCCAGGAGTGGAATTCCTGGGTCATATGGTAGCTCTATTTTTAGTTTTTCGAGAAACCTCCATACTGTTTTCCACAGTGACTGTACCAATTTACATTCTCACCAACAGTGTACGAGGGTTCTCTTTTCTCCACATCCTACCAACATTTGTTATTTGTGTTTTTTTTTATGATAGCCATTCTGACTGGTGTGAGGTAATATCTCATTGTGGTTTTGATTTGCATTTCCCTGATGAGTAGCGATATTGAACATCTTTTCACATGCCTGTTGTCCATCTGCATTTCCTTTTTGGAAAAATGTCCATTCAGTTCTTCTGTCCATTTTTTATCGGGTTGTTTGTTTTTTTTCTTGATGTTGAGTTGTATGAGCCATTTATACATGTTGGATATTAACCCCTTAACCATCAAATAATTTGCAAAGATTTTCTCCCATTCAGTAGTTGTTCCCTTTGCTGTGCAAAGGCTTTAAAGTTTAATTTGGTCCCATTTGTTTAGTTTTGCTTTTATTTCCTTTACTTTAGGAGATGGATCCAAAGAGATATTGCTGTGATTTATGTCAAAGAGTGTTCTGCCTATGTTTGCCTCTAGTTTTATAGTACCTAGCCTTACATTTAGGTATTTAATCCATTTTTAGCTTATTTTTGTATATGGTGTTAAAGAATGTTCTAGTTTCATTCTTTTACACGTAGTTGTCCAGTTTTCCTGACACCACTTATTGAAAAGACTGTCTTTTCCCCATTGTATGTTCTTGCTTCCTTTGTCGTAGACTAATTGAACATAAATATGTGGGTTTATTTCTGGGCTCTCTATTCTGTTCCATTGATATATGTGTCTGTTTTTTTGCCAATACCATATTGTTTTGATTACTGTAGCTTTGTAGTATAGACTGAAGTCAGGGAGTGAGTGATTCTTCCAGCTTTGTTCTTCTTTCTCAAGGTTGTTTTGGCTATTTGGGGTCTTTTGGGTTTCTATACAAATTTTAAAATTATTTGTTCTAGTTCTTTGAAAAGTGTCATTGGTATTTTGATAAGGATTCCATTAATCTGTAGATTGCCTTGGGTAGTATAGTCATTTTGACAATTGATTCTTCCAATCCAAGAACATGGTATATCTTTCCATGTTTGTGTAGTCTTCAATTTCTTTCATCAGTGTCTTATAGTTTTCCAAGTACAGGTCTTTTGCCTCCTTAGGTAGGTTTATTCCTAGGCATTTTATTCTTTTTGATGCAATGGTAAATGGGATTGTTTCCTTAATTTCTCTTTCTGCTAGTGTTGTTAATGTATAGAAATGCAACAGATTTCTGTGTATTAATTTTGTATCCTGCAACTTTACTGAATTCATTGATGAGCTCTAGTAGTTTTCTGGTGGCATCTTTAGGATTCTCTATGTATAGTATCATGTCATCTGCAAACAGTGACTGTTTTACTTCTTCCTTTCCAGTTTGGGTTTATTTTATTTGTTTTTCTTCTCTGATTGCTGTGACTAGGACTTCCAAAACTGTTGAATAAAAGTGGTGAGAGTGGACATCCCTGTCTTGTTCCTGATCTTAGAGAAAATGCTTTCAGCTTTTCACCATTGATTATGATGTTATCTGTGGGTTTGTCATATATGGCCTTTATTACGTTGAGGTATGTTCCCTCTGTGCCCACTTTCTGGAGAGTTTTTGTCATAAATGAATATTGAACTTTATCAAAACCTTTTTCTGCATCTATTGAGATGCTCATATGGTTTTTATTCTTCAATTTGTTGATGTGGTGTATTGAATTGGTTTATTTGTGGATATTGAAAAATCCTTGCATCCCTGGATTAAATTCTACTTGATCATGGTGTATGATCTTTTTAATGTATTGTTGCATTCAATTTGCTAGTATTTTGTTGAGGATTTTTGCATCTATTTTCATCAGTGATATTGGCCTGTAATTTCTTTTTTTGTGGTATCTTTGTCTGGTTTTGTTTTCCAGGTGATGCTTATCTCATAGAATGAGTTCAGAAATGTTCCTTCCTCTGCAATTTTTTGGACTATTTTCAGAAGGATAGGTGTTAACTCTTCTCTAAATGTTTGGTAGAATTCACCTGTGAAGCTATCTGGTCCTGGACTTTTGTTTTTTGGGAGTTTTTAAAATTACTGATTCAATTTCAATACTGGTTATTGGTCTGTTCACATTTTCTGTTCTTCCCAGTTCAGTTTTGGGAGATTATACTTTTCTAAGAATTTACCTGTTTCTTCTAGGTTGTCCATTTTATTGGCATATAGTTGTTCATAGTAGTCTTTTATCCTCCTTTGTATTTCTGTGGTATTGGTTGTGACTTCTCCTTTATAATTTTGATTTTATTGATTTGGGCCCTCTCCCTTTTTTTTTTCTTGATGCATCTGCTCGAGGTTTATCAATTTTCCTTATCTTTTCAAAGAACCAGCTTTTAGTTTTATTGATATTTTCTATTGTTTTTCAGGTCTCTATTTCATTTATTTCTGCTCTGATCTTCATGATTTCTTTCCTTGTACTAACGTTGGGTTTTGTTTGTTCTTCTTTCTCTAGTTTCTTTAGGTATAAGATTAGGTTGTTTAAGTTGAAAAACAGCCAGGAGAATAATACTTCCCTGGTTGTTTTAAGAATTGAAAAAACATGTAAAATATCTTCTCAAGCTATTTTACTATAAAGTGATGTTGATCACAAGACCAAATTAAGTTAGAAAAAAATCAGCTAAAATGAGTTTGTCGTTTGTCTGTGAGCATGGCTGTATGGAAGAAATAGAGACCAGAATCAAATCAGAAAAAAAAGAGAGGGAAGGATTCATTTACTCACCTGTATAGATTTATTTCAAGTAAACTTCTAGGACAGTGCTTTTCAAACTTTAGTATGCATCACCTGAAGGACTTGTTAAAACACAGATATTTATCACCCTCCTCTCCACCTTTCTGATTCTATAGTTTGGTGTTGGTGCCAGGATTTTTCATGTCAAAGAAGATGAGAGTAATGTTGAGACTGATGATCATAGTACCACAATTTGGGAACCACTGCCATGACAGTGATTCTCAACGTTGATTGTACCTTGGGATCACCTGGAGAGCCTTAAAAGATACTGATGCCTGGGCCCCAACCTCAGAGCTTCTGATTTCATGATCTGAATATCAGGAGTTTTAAAAGTTTCCCAGGTGATTTTAATGTGCAAAAGTTAAAAATAACTTCCCCAGAGAATATCAGTTCTGGTATATTTTAGAAAAGAGGCATTCAATTATTCATACAATAAATATCAATTGAATATTCACTATAACCCCAGCCCTATGCTAGGTGCTTGGGATACAGACACAAATAAGGCAGGGAGAAATACTGCCACCATGATACCTAATGAAACGACCAGCTATCAATGAACATACGCATAGAGTGTTGCTAAGGACTGTATGTGGAAGGCAATGAGGTTTAAGTGAGAAAACGTTTAAGGACCAGAACTTAGTTTTGAAGGATGAACATGTTCTATGGGCAGAGAATAGGGGTAAGAACATTTCAAGGCAATTCCTGGTTTGGGAATGGACACTGTGTTCACAGGTGTACTCAGGTAGCCAGAGCCTGGCGTAAGTGGTAGGTAAGGAAGTAGGGGAAGTGGTCTAGAATCAGGTTTACATGCTCAGACTTCATTCTATGGGCCTTGGAGAGGTATCTGAAGATTCTAGGAAGAAAGTTATACAAATAGATTTGATCACCAGCTGCATCAAGAGGTTGGAAGACCTACCTGAGAAATATATTCCAGATAGAACAATCTCTATTTTGAGATTATATCTAGAATATTCTCCAGATAGACATAATCAAGACACCAGAACATCCTAGAATAATAGAATAATCAAGGCACCGCTTCCTTCTCTTTAGCTAACTCCCAAACTTCTGATATGACTTTTGAAGGAAAAGAAGGATGCTTTTGTTTCCATTCCAAGTCTACCTGTTTTGCACTTTGAAAATATGGGTAGAAAAAGAGTTAATGGGGAGAAAGAAGACACCAGAAAACAGAAAAAGAGAGGGAAATGGGACGGAAATGATACTGAGGTTTGAACCAGCAGAGAAGTGGCTGATAAAAATTAATGCTGTGAAAACAAGTTTCCCATCTGCTCCTGGTCCTCCTCTGAAACCCGTACCCCAAGACGGCCAAAGGCCATATCCAGTGGCCTGCACTGCCACCTTCAGGCAGAAGTGCTGAAACAGCGACAATGACTCTCCGCCTGAATTTTATCCTTGGCTTTGGACATAACCAGAATATGCCTTGTATACCATCTGCTTGCCCTCAAGGTGGGCCATCATATTATTTCTTAGTTCTTTATATGTCCATCTAGCTTTTAAATGACGATTTTTCATGAATCTTAAAAGGTACTTCTTTCCCCTACATTTTACATTTCTGAAATCAGAATGTGTCTTGGAATTGTCAGTTTAATTGGCAGATTTATTTTCCTTTGTGATACATGAAGGTGCATCTTACAATTGATGTCATCTTATACTTGGAGAAATATGGCAATATTTAGTTTGCATATATCAGAGGTGAGGCCAGGTGGAAAAGATGTGGTTTTTTGAGTGTGAAAGATCTGCTGTCACCTTGAATCTCTAATATTTCTTCTTTCTTAAGTTCTGTATCTCTACTATTTACTAGTTATTGGATTTTGGGCAAGTTAATTATCTCTCTGAGTCTCGATTTCTTCATCCTTAATATTACGTATCTTATATGGTTTTGTGAGAATTAAATGAAATAGTATATACAGTCCTTGAATGGTTTCTACCTAGTACATTAAAGTACTCAATAAATAACTATTATTATTGCCAAATTAAATTCTCAAAAACCAGTAACTGCTCCTGCTACTATTGAAAAGTATCCAGACAAAAACACTGTTCATTCTCAGAATGTGCTATTGAATCCCAAATGCAATCTGTGCGGTTTAATCCTTGGAATTTATGAGAACTACTGCTGAGCAGCTTGCTTTATGTTGATAACAAAAGGCATGAGAGTGCAGATGGAGTCTATGGGGGCATTTATTTTAAATGCACCGATTTGGATGTTTAAAGTCTTAAGCTGAACTCGGCTATCTTTGCCCACTATAATTCAAAACCTCTTGCCACCAAACTGTGTTTTTCCCTGTGCCCTTAAAACTAACCCACCTGATTTCTGCTTTATTCTGATAAATCTGGAAGTGCAGAGCCCAGCCTTTTAAGTAAAACTGCTTTTCCAGCATTTAAGGCAGCAGAACATAAATGAAATAGAAATTGACAATGATAGCAGGTAATGCTATCACTGCCTGCTGGATGCTGTTTGTAGCTTTCCCTAGCAATCACAGGATAAAATAAAGCCCTGCGTTGGAGGGCAGCTTCTCTAATTGCTGCCACGGGACACAAGCAGCCTGGTCTTGAAGCCTCCGTTAGCTCTGCAGGAGGGCAGCTCTGTGGAGCACCCCGATGGGGATGGAGCTTATAAAGATGTCTTGGAACAGGCTTTCATGTTTGCCAAGTGGCTGCCCCTTGAACTGTCTAATATCTCTTCTTTCTTAAGTGATATGAAATTGTACAGTTCAAGCTCTTAGCACAAGTCCCAAGGAGAGAGAAGCAGCAATAGAAAGGGGAAGAAATCAAAGCTTTTCATGGTAGCTGTCCCACGCTTTATCTTCCTGGTACATCATTGCATTCCCGCAGCTTGTGTTGGGAGGAGGAGCTGAAGGGGGAAAGATGGGGATCGTCAAATTCTCCTCCTGCCCAACCCTGCCTCTCTATGTCGAGCTGCGTCTATCCCTGGCCATCGTTCAATTTTATACCCACAACTTTTTAACGTAGTTATTAAGCTCATTTTATACATTGGAGTCTCAGATAGATTAAGAATCTTGCTAGTATGTAATAAAGTCATGGTTTTAATCCAGGTTGATGGGACATCAACACCTGTGTGTGTGTATGTGTGTGCGTGCTTTTTTTTTAATTGAACAGTCCTGTCTTACCACTTTCCCACTCCAAACAGAAACCACACCTGCATCCATATCCACCCTTCCCTGTAGGCATTTTTGCAGATAGAATACATGTTTATATTATTAAATTAATTATGTTAACATCTGCTCATTTATTTATGCTCTGGAACAGCCTGGTGAGATAAAACCATTGGGCCCATTTATAAATGACCCCAAAGGAGTGAAGAAACTTGTTCAAGGTTAGAGAGATTGCACATAGGGAAGCTCATATCCTAGCCCAGATTTTACAGTGACAAGTCCCACGTGTCACTAATAAGGCACAACATTCTAATTTTCATGCATAAAAAGAACACACAAACATATAATTTCTAGGAATACCATATTTTGGTGGCCAAAAAGGCTAATATTTTAAGGTTCCTTAAAGGTTTATAATAAGCAAGGATGAACTGGTGAGTGGGGAGAGATGGTGATAACTATTTAATAAACTCTGGAATTCCTTTTCACCCAATTTGTGTTCCGATTTAGCAATTTATTTACATCTCTCTGAATGTTTTCCTTCATCTGGATTAAAAATTATGAAAATTTTAATTAAGTACTCCATGAAATTTTGAGGGGGCATCTAACAGGTCTCTGAGGTCTTGTGGGACTCTCTTTTCCCACCTGCTATGATAATGAAATCATAGAAACAGCAGGAAAATGTGTTTAATATACTGCCCTGATCAAGGCTGCTGAGGTATCAGGAGGAGAAAATTTATCATGGTGCTTTTTTTGTAGATATTTATGACAGGGGCAAATCACTATGTTCTTATACTCTCTGAAACACCGATGTGGGCAGTAAAAAATGACATTACCTAATGGCCTCCTGCTACCATGTTCTTCATGGAGAGGCCAAGAGTGTCATGGGAAGAGCTGGAAGAAGGATGGGCAGTCAGAGACCTGGCATTGAATTCCAGTGTGTCCTCTAACTGGGATCATGAGGTCTGGTACTTTCTCTTCTCATTGGTAAAGCCAGTCCAATGGTCTTGACATTGTAGAACGGTTGTGAATATGAAATGAGATAATATTTGGGACAAGCTAGAGCATTTATTCTTCAGAACAGCCCCACTTATCATCCCCATTATACAGAAGAGGATAGAAGAGTCTCGGAGAGAATAAAGTCCCTGCTAAAGGCCACATGACTCTAAGTACTGGAGCCAAAATTAGAACCTGGTCATGGTGGCTTAATGCCCATGCCATTTCCATGCTCCGTGCTTGTTGAAATGCCCCATCCATCCTTTGATATTCTTTGCTCTCTTGGAACATTCTGATTCCTAATGAGGTCTTTGGAGCAGATTGTCCATCGAGACGTGGTGGGTGACCCATGCTGGTTACTCGGCCAAATGCAGTACCCACTGCAACTGAATACATTGGCATTTGCGTTTATGTTTCAGCCTCTCCCGAGTATGGCAAGTGTAAATGACAGCCCCAAACTCAACATCTCTGGCAAAGCTTATAATATCTAGTGGTTGAACCAAAAAACTGAAGACAAGTCCTAGGGGACCCATACTGAGCTCTTCCCTGTATGTTTCCCATGACAGAACTGACGCCGGCTCTTGAAGCATCCACAGTCATCCCACTGGCACTTAACAAGCAGAAATGTGTTACAGACGATGGCAGGAGATAGCTGTTCCTTTTGGTTTGAGAAACATTCATCTTTTGTTTGCATTAGATTAGATAAATATTCTTAAGTATGAGCTAATATTAAGGCAAGTTATGCAAATCCTTTGTGGCAGAAGGCAGTGTAATATTATGTACATAAATATATTTAGGTAATGAATTCTATTGTCTAGCATCATATCATTTATTGATCCAGTTATGCACACATATGTATTTTATATACGGTTGTCTAGTATCATAATCTAATAGACATGTATGCACACAGAGACAGACACAGACACACACAGACACACACAGACACACACACATATAGGTGCAGATGAGGCTTGTTATCTGTTTGATTTATAACAGAACTAGAAACCAAAACAAAATTGTCCTGGACCTTCCTCTTTCATGAACTGTGTGACTTCCTGGAAATGAGCCTCAGAGATTACTGCAGCATAGATAAGCAAAGCAGCAGATCCTGTAAATAAAGGGACTGCTGAAAATTGGGGTCCCCTGAGCAGCATGGACATGGGGCCTGAGTGAAAGTTTGGGCTCCCTGACACTAAGATCCTAAGGGGATGCTGAGGGAGACCATGAGCCCTAAGGTTCCCTGAGGCTGGGACTTCTCAGGGGCACAGGGGCTTACTCCAGGTGCCTCAGTGGGAGGTGCACAATGCTTCTGCTTCCACTCTACTAACCTGTGGGGCAGGGTGGTGAGAAACTGCATCATCTCCCATCAATCCTAGAGCCCTTGCCACATGGGGACTTGAAAGGGGGTACCTGAGTCACAGAATGCTGACACAGAAACATTGCAAACCATCTTTTCCATCTCTTCACCATATTTTTCACTCTTCCTTTTCTTTCTACATCTTTCTTATCAGATGGCACTGGAAAAAAAAACCCACAATGGTTTATGGGATCTGGCAGAGGGGAGTTTGAATAAGTTTAAGTTTATTTAGTTTAGGCTTAGTGGGATGTATGTCTGTGATTTGTAATGATTTTGTGTTGTTATTGGTAATTGGCCCAATGTAGGTAGGACCAGCCTCCAGGAAGCTAACATTGCCTACCACACTCACCCACTCAGCATTTTCTCACTAGATACAGGACCAAGGCTTGTACCACACTCTAATCACATCCTACTGTGCCTGGCAAAAAAGAACAAGGGGAGTAGAGGAGAAACAAGGTTTGGAATATATGGAGCCAGAACTCAATGTATGGAAACTTCTTCAAATCATCAAACATCAGTATACAATTGTTGGTGGAAGATGGGATTTTCATTGAAATATCAAATATAGTCAAAATGATAGTTCTCTCTTCTCAAGCGTTGACAGGAGAATACAGTGTATATGATTACAAAGGCACCGTATTTTTTTTATCATTGCTAGAATTGAATGAAATGCGGGTTTTCAGATTTTCTGTTTGAAATCACAGCCATGCAGTGGTCCTGTTGTGAGGGTATTTGTGTCTGAATTCATGTGGTTTACATATCTCAACTATCAGTAATAAAACAATTTTTGATCGACTCTACTAACAGGAAGACTAACTTTTCTTTTTATTCACTCTGTAAAAAATATTATACAATGGCAATTATATTGAGAGGTGATCAGAAAATATGAAGCCAAAAATGTAAGAAAATAAAAACACTATAGAACAATGTTAAGCAGTCAGTTACTATTGTCATCTTTCTGGATTTGGGGAATGTTTGAGGAATTTGTCAACATATTAAAATTTTTATTCTGTTGTGATTTCTTTTCGGGTTTTGAACAAATATTCAACTTTGTATCTAATTTCATGTTTATGTTTGCATTTTTTCTTAAAAAGTCTTTTAACAGTTAAAATTATATGAAATTTATTCTTCAAACCTGGATCTTACTCTGACAAAAATGTATAAAAACCCTTCAAGAACATATAGGAGGAACTTCCCTGGTCGTGCAGTGGTTAAGAATCCACCTGCCAATGCAGGGGACGTGGGTTCGAGCCCTGGTCCAGGAAGATCCCACATGCTGTGGAGCAACTAAGCCCACGCGCCACAACTACTGAAGCCCACGTGCCTAGAGCCCATGTTCTGCAACAAGAGAAGCCACCACAATGAGAAGCCTGCACACTGCAACGAAGAGTAGCCCCTGCTCGCTGCAACTAGAAAAAGCCCATGAGCAGCAAAAGAGACCCAACGCAGCCAAAAATAAATTAAAAAAAAAAAAGAAAGAACATACAGGAGTCTGTGTACATTTAAGGTGCTAGAATCCTTCTTGGGCAATATAGAATCCTAAAAGCATAAAAGAAAAGATAAGCAAATTTCCCTCTATAAATATTAAGTAAAAACATTTATATGGTAAAAGATGATTTCAACAAAGTCAATAGAAAAATAATAGATTTGGAAAAATATGTTTGCAACCCAGATAACAGAGAGAGTGTTAATGTCCCATCTATACAAACAGATGTTGAAATTGATGAGAAGGGAGTGAACAGGCTAGTAGAAAAAAAATGGCAGAGGATATAAAAAAACAGTGTTTCTTTTAAGCACATGTATTAGGCCAGAAAACACATTTCAGCAATTAATACAACTTTAATATCATACAGCCCCCAATGTCTGACAACAATAAATTAGAAAATGATGACAGAACAACCAAAAGAACCTATTTACCTGGAAACATGAAACACACATCTAAATGTTACTGAGTCCAAGCTTGGTCTGCTCACTGCACCACAGGCCAATAAATCGGGAGGTGAGATGTTGAGGCAAGGAATAGTGACTTTATTCAGAAAGCCAGACTTCCGAGAAGATGGCAGACTAGTGTCCTAGAGTACCAACTTATCAAGGTCTGGATGCTAGTTTCTTTTATAGAACAGAGAGCGGGAGGAGGTGAGGAAGTAAAGTAAAAAAGCCGTAAGTCTTACAAAATAACTTCTGGCTTGGCCAGCCTCAGGGAGGGCATGTGTTAATTTCTTCTTTCCTGCAGCCATTCACAGGTGGACAGGGTCAGGATGTTTCCCTGTGAGCTGAACAAAGGCACTTTGATTTAACATTCAGGCAGAGGGGCAAGGTTCCCCAAGGCAGGCCGTTATGTATGCTTATAGCTACAGACAGCATCTTTTTCGTGATTATATAACAAAAGCAATGAAAAGCAAAGGTTAAAGTAAAAGAAACAGATCCAACATGGAGTCAGATTTTGTTTTTCCCTGTTACATAAATAGTTCATGGGTCAAAGACTTTATCATGGAAATTAAGCAATTATTTAGAACTGGGCAGTAATGAAAATACCTCATATTAAAAGTTGTGGGAATGTACATAAAGGTAGAATCTTTATTGGAAAAGTAAGACAGAATGAATGAGCTAAGTGCCCACCTCAAGGAAAATTTTAATAAGGATAACTTACCCAAAGAGATCAGAAGGCAGAAAAAAAATGGGTACAAATTAATAAAATAGAACACAAAGATAATTGTTCAAAATTCAAAGGTGCTTTATTACTTTACATTGATTAATAAAATGGAAAATTCTGATGCAACCGGGCAACAAAAGAAAGAAAAGGTATGATTAAACAGTATTAGGAACTAGGGAGGGGGCACAACTAGACACGATGCAGATAATAGTAAGAGCACACTGTGAATGAATTTATAATAATTAAAAACTGAGATAAATGGATTACTTTTCAGAAATTATCTATTTCTTGTTATATTTATCCAATTTTCTAGTTATATATAAAATTTACAAAAAATGTGATTCAAGAAGAAGTAGAAACCAGAACTGACATTTAACCATGAACGTTTTTTAAATTCAGTAAATAAAACTTTATCCCCCAAATAATAAAAGTCGATCTGCTGGGTCAGATGTTTGAGGAGGTAATTTCTGCAAAAATCAAGAAATAAATTATCCCCATTTTATACATAATATTTCAGAGAGTAGAGAAAAGAAGGAAGGCTCCTTAACTCATTCTCTGAAGGTAATAATAACTTTGACACCAAGGTAAAAAAGAACAGCGGTAAATCTGTTTGCCAATATGGTAGTCTCAGGTTATGTCTAGAAACCAAACACCTTAATTAAAAAGACACTGTATACCAATAGAGAGCATTCAGCTTACATGCAGTACTGAAGTTACCTTAGCTCAGGATTGGCAAACACGTTTCTTTCTTTTGCCAACTCTGATCTGTTTATTGTGGGCTGCCTGGTGTGTAGTGATGAGAACAGATCTCACTTGGGAAGAACACAGTTACTGAGGTTTGTATCAGGTGGGAACCCTTCCACAGATATGTGCCATATTTACCCTGATTTCTCACCTTGAACATTTTCCTATGGTATGCTAAATGTCCTGAGAACTGAAAATGCAAATGCAAAATCTCATCTTAAAAACTGTCTATTTAGTAATGAGTGAGAAAAGTAAGAGGTATCTATTCATAAATAATTGAATGCATACCACATGACAGGAACTTACATAGGTATTAAAAATTCAGATATGAAGAAAGCAAGAAAAATGTCCTTGTTTGTATAGTTTAATCCTGGGGGTGAAGAGTGGGGAAAGACTCAAAAAATAAACACCAAAACTAAATACACTATATTGTGTGTTAGAAGATGTTAAGTGCAAATGGAAAAAAAATTAAAACAGCAGATAGGGATTCTGTGTGTGTGAGTGGGGAGAGGATTGAAACTAACTAGGATAAAAAACTAGGGGTCAGAATACTTACAATGCTCCATTTAGAAATGGAATAGTTATACACCTGAACCCCCCATCCTTTAATGTTTTACATGACACCTCCACCATGGTGCATTTTCAGGGCCTCTCAGAGGTCCAAAGTCACTGAAAGTATCCCTCCCCATCCCCAGAATAAATTAACATGTAAAATACCTGGTCATTTTTAAAGAAAATCCATATGGGCCACAGATTCTAACCAATTAAAGAATCTACAAACAAAAACACAGCAATTAAATCCCTGCTTTCCAGATGCAAAGTTATTCACCTGCTGGGTTGCAATCTTTCTAGACTAGCAAAACTGGGAAAGTATCCCAGGGCTACCACCTGACACTCAGGAGACCACTCACCCAGAGAACCTCAGGGGAATCCATTGGAGAAGGGCTGAGACACAAGGTAATGCAACTCAAATCCCAAACTCAGAGTGTTGAATGGGGGAGAATTGGAGACAATTTCTCCAATAAAAGGACATAAAACAAGAGAAACTGTTCTCTCCAAGCAGAACAGATAGTATGAAAAATAAAGGAAGGTTTCCCAGAAGTGCCTTACATTCGGCAGGTGTCCACAGAATTCACTTAATTTCAATAAAATGTAATCAATTGGTTACAATTACTTTCCTGAGGCAGGTTTTTGCCTAGCTCAAATAGTTCAAGTCCAAAATAGAACAGAAAGCCTTCAGGAAATTTTTGTCACCTAAAAATTGCCTTCTAAATCAGGGTCATGGTGAGGATTCTAAGAATAAATGTTAAAATGAGGAAAAATACTCTTTTAAAAAGCAAAGTGTGAATACAAATAGGTGGATGGGATTTTTGTGCCTGGAATAAGACAGATTGCTTTCTGTAATGGGCTTCTTTGTGATTCAGTGTTTTTGGTTCATGGTTAACTTAATAAAATAGATATAAATTAAAATGTCCACAATAATTCTATGCGGCTCAGATGGCAATCGTCAGAATTTGACTGAAGACTGTCTTCATCTCCAATTTCTAGTGATGAGTCAAGTGGGAACCATATCAAAGTTGGTCTAAATAACTAACAATAACTAAAAAGACGACCCACCGGGTACACCTATTAGTAACGTTCTTTTACCTAGCTAGTGTGTACCTCACAATCTTTTTTGATCTCCACAATGATCTTTCAATGTAAATGAACTCGTGAACTTCTGAAGGGAAAATGCCTTTTGCTCAAGAGGCAAGTTCGTAAAATTGTCATTTATTTAGCAAAGGAAAGTCCTGGGATCAGAGGCCAGGTCTGTTGGTCTCTGTCTTGAACTGTGTGAGCAAAGGGCTGTATTTCTTTGCCTGATGTCATTGTCCCCAAGAGCAGCGGTGCAGACTATTGTATGACCAGGGTGAATCTGCAGCAAAATGAGACGAAAAAAAATTCTACATAAAACTAACTATTTTTTAAACTATTTTTTTTTAATTCTGAGATTTTTATCCTGAAATTAAAGAAATAGTAGCAAGTAAGAGGGTTTTTATGTGAGTGTATGTCTGTACTTGACACAATTCGAATCTGCCTCTTATTTTCATCCTCTAGGGTTTTTTTTTTTTTTTTTAAACATATTTTACTGACAAAATCCAAAGTTTAGGAACAACTGGCCTAAAAACATTCATCTCATTCTTTGTTCTCCTTTCAAAACACTAGACCAGACTTCAACTATGAATGATCTAAGTTTTGCAGAAAGTCCCCCCAAAATTAGTAGGATGAAAGATCAAATAACACATCAAAATGTCCAGTTACATCAGTGTGTCAGAGTTTTAAAAAGTTGACTTATATCCAGTGACAGGTGTGCTTTTCCACCATGTCTATTTCCAGGGCAGGATTGAAATTCTCAACTTAGAAAAAGCAAAAGATCTGTAGGGAAATGGTGAAGAATTTGTCATTGCTCAAATCTGGTTCTCAGCCTTGGACTGAATTTAATATTAATCTTGATAGAGGCATGTTTGCAGAGGTACAGAGAATAAGAGAAATGCACCAAGGATTTACTGAGCCTGCTGTAAAAAATCCATTTTTGTAGCGCTATTTTTCTTCTGCAATAAATGATTAGGGGAGGAAAAAAAGAAAAGCTTAAAATTGGTGTCAAGCTCTTTATTCCATCCATTGGGGATTAGCTGGAGGATAAATATATCTGTTTATAATGCATCACTTTTGATGAAGTTGAAAAGGTGGAGAGGAAAAAAGTATCAAGCAAGCTGGGGTTTGTGAGGATTTAGCTCGAGTCCTTACACTAAACTTTGTCAAATAGTAATGGACTATCAATGAATTTTTACTGACTGAATTGGATATACAAGCTGAGTACAGTCCCTAACCAACTCTATGAGGAAATAAATGTTACAAAATGAGAATATATCACTCCTTCCTGCCTAAGATTTACAGATAAATGTATTTTTCTCATTTGTTTATGAAACCTATGATACTAGAAAACATTGATCTTTGTCAAATTTGGGGGCTTGTGCCGAATTGCAATTGTGAAATTAGACTAGTAGGCTATTTCTCCCTGTTCCCACACTAATTAAAAGCCATTGTACTACACACATTTTTTAAAAAACAGAGGCTTCAAAAATTGTCCATTGTTCTACCAAGCACTGTGTTGAATCAAGAGGTGTAATTTGAGACAAGATGGTAGCCTAGTGATATTTGCTTCCTTTCAAACTCATTTCTAATTGTCCCCAGGATAGTCCCCTTCTTGTTGTTCTTTGCCGGTGTTTAGTGCTTATCTCTTTGCTTTGCACATGTTAATGCTGCCGGCCTCAGGCAAACCTGTGCATTCAGTGTTGGTGAACTTCTAACAGGGAAGTTACAAGAGAAGAGGAGAGTAGTGGAAGGGGAAATATGTGTTCAAGATCTTGTTTGGTCCTGGGTGTTATGAATATATTATTGGTAATATTTCCCATCCCCCTGAAATATTCCAGTTTATGTTGCCCCAATAGCACCAATAGACCAGATATATAACATTATAGATGATGTGAGACCCTGCTTGACCACCTCCTCCCCCCCCTCCACTTCTCTCTTTCCCTCCCACCTCCTCTTCCTCCCCCTCCCCTCCCCCTCCTTCTCCTTCTCCTTCCCCTCCCCCTTCTTCTCCCTCTTCTCCTTCTCCTTCTTCTTCTTGTTCTTGTTCTTATTGTTGTTGTTCTTCTTCCTCTTCTTCTCCTTCTTCTTCCTCTTCTCCTTCTTCTTTAGAGAGAAGAGAAAAAAACTTTATTCAGGTATAAAATGAAGTAAAACAAAAACTGACTATTATCTGCTTGACTTTTTTGAGCCATGAAAACATTTTTTCACACTTTCCTACACATTAGTGTTTTTAATTTGCATAAATATTTCTGGCTTACTCTTATTTTCATAAATCATCCCTGTACTGTATCTATAACAGAGTCTTTTGAATCCTTTAAGCATCCAGCCTTTAAATTGATGGTGGCTATGTATTTATCCCACAAAGTCCTATGGTTTCCTCTCTATCCCTTTCCATTTAGTTCTTAATGTCTTTTTCAGATTTACCAGAACAACTTCCTTACAGGGAAGATGCTATATATTTAATCATTGCTTTCCAAATCAAGTTCTTTGGAAGCTGGAAGAGCACATAGAAAATACTTGTTTCCTGAGGTCTATATTAAGTAAATCCATTACTTTTAAGGACTCAGTCTGTTACACACTCATTTATTCCTAAACTTCCAGCCTAGGTCAGTCTAACTTGAATGTTTAGTCAATGAGTTTGCAAAAAATCATCTGGACCATTGAGCAGGGTCGTTCATTATATCTCCTTAGAGCACTGATGTCTTTAGAAATTATGGTTTATAGTCTGTGGCATTGTTTGCCCAACTCCTTCCTAAGCACTCAACTGTTCAAATCAAAACACTATCAGCATCTTACAGAATATAACATATATTACAGACATGCCCCAAGAGTGTTAGTGTCCAGTGTCTTGAACATTGCCTCCCTACTTCAATGTTTCTTGATTGAGGACCCCTTTTTATAAAAAAATACTTGTTTTTTAATTTATTTACTGTTTTTTATTTTGGTTGTGCCGAGTCTTAGCTGTGGCACATGGGACCTTCGCTGCGGCACGTGGGATCTTCGTTGTGGCATGTGGGATCTTTTAGTTGTAGTATGGGACTTCTTAGATGCGGCATGTGAACTCTTAGTTGTGGCATGCATGCGAGATCTAGTTCCCCAACGAGGGATCAAACCCGGGTCCCCTGCATTGGGAGCGCAGAGTCTTACCCACTGGACCACCAGGGAAGTCCTGAGGACCACTTTTTAACATCAAGTATTTCACATGATTTAAGCTATTACCTATTAAGGAGTTTATCAGTTTCTAAGATAATACACATTTCTTAGCCCTGAGGTTGAAAATACTTCATGTGGTTCATATAGTCAGAGGAAATTTCTAGAAGCAATAGATTCTATGACCCTTTCCCCATCCCCACATACATTCAAACACACACACAAGCACTGTTTAAAAGTCTCCCAGACTTAAAAAAATGTAGTGCTAGAAAGGGACCTTACTGAATTATTTCCGAATCTGTAGTAAATATAGCAGAAATTATCTTAGTTCAGCAGTTGATTTTAAAGCATTGGAAGAAGGCAGGAGCTATACTTAGGGAACCTTACAATAGGAGGGGTAGGGGAGAAATAAGAGATATTAATGTTATAAGAGTAATATTTCCCACTTAGTGTTACTCTGATGATTTGTGTAGCTTCTTTTGTCATATTCCAAATTTTCTCAATTACAGGTAGTAATTTGGGGTTAACTCAAGATTATTAATTCCATCATAATCTGGCTTAAAATTCCATCTCAGGCTTTCCCTCTCTTGTCTTCCTTCTGACTCCTAACTGGAGTTGCAGTAGCAAGGCAGAAACAAGAGAATCCCTTTGTTCTTATCACAGGCATCACTCACAAGCAAGCTAGCCTCTTGCCTCCAGCAATTAAGGTTTCAGGGAAAGATATTCTTGTAATAACATTCTGAGCCAAAAAATCTAAACAAGATCTATGGGGTGTTGGGCTGAACCTTCTAGGGTCCATGCTGGTATTTATATGTTATGCCCCACCTGCCATTTCAATTGTTCCCCATATTCCCAGTGGCACTGTTAGTGTCTCAGAGACTTCTGCTCTCAAACTTTGCCTGGGATACAGGGCATTTATGCTTCTCACTGTCAACATATCTAAGATCTCAGGAGCTCATCCTTCATTCTCTCTTGTCCCTGCTCTGCCAGGGGGTGAGAGCAAACTGCCAAGTCTCCTACTTTCCGGATGCTACTTCTTCCTCCCTTTCTTTTGTCTCCCTTCACTGCATGTCCACCCTCAGCCCAAAGATCCTTTTGCATAAGGGAGCGATGAAAGCAAGCCCATTATAAAACCTGTGGACCTTCAAATCTCAATCTCACCCCTGAATTCCTGAGTTGCTACTGTAGAAACTGAGGCTCTCCATGTACTGGTCACTGCATTAAGAAACTGAGGACCTAATTTCTGGGCAGAGGAAAAAATAATGCATACTGTGGATGCTCCAGATTTAAACAGACAAAAGAGAATAGTTGATAGGATAACATGTGGATATCAGGTAACTCAGTTCAAATCTTAGCTCTGCTATCTACAAGTGGTACTTTATCCAATTTGTAATGTATCTAATTTGCCCGTACCTCAGTGTCCCCATCTGTAAAATAAGAGTGATAATGGTTCCTACTTCCTAGGATGCTTTTGAAGATGAAGCACATTTTTATACACAAGACTTTTAACCAAGAGCAACTGATGCATAATAAGTGTTCAGTAACTGTTAGCAATTGTGATTCATCAGTTTTATTACCAACTCATATATCATTCTGCCACAGATCTTTACCTTTTTAGCACAAAGCATACCAAATATTTCAAGTTGAAAGGCCAAATGCTATTTAGCAAATCTCAGCATGGACTTAGGTTCCCAACAACATGTATAAGGAGTACAAATAAATGTAGTATGGATTAGATGTGTAGTATGTGTGATGTCTTCACATAAGATTGGCAGACAGTGCCACTGGCCTGCCCTCCAGGACATGAGCATCACTCCATAGTCACAGCTGGTCTTTAATATAAAACTGCTGACTGCCTGGCAATCTAGAAATTCCTAAAGTTCAATGGCAGGTATGTTCTTTTGTGAATATTATTTATCCAGACAACTATTTGAAACATAAAAAATTGTAGGGGTGGGAGAAGAACTGGAAAGATGTAAGCATGTAAGGGCATATCAGTACAAATTCATGGAAGTGCAATTTAGTGACTGAGCTAAATTTATACCTATGTCCACACACTAAGCATTCACTTTTTGTAAATCTTTAGCCAACCATTCATTTGGAACCAAAGAATAAATTGCAAAGAGGGAATACATTGCAAAGAGATAACTGTCCTGGATCATCAGCTTTTCCATTGTCAAAATTTATATGAAGAACATTAGAACTTAAATGAATACTCAGAATATTAGAGCTAAAGGGCAGACTGTGTCAGACCAGTAAGCCTACTAGCTTTGGTAGGACATCTTGGCACAAAGATCAAGACTTGACAAAACTCTAATTTGAAAAGATACATGCACCCCAATGTTCATAGCAGCACTATTTACAATAGCCAAGACATGGAAACAATATAAATGTTCATAGACAGATGAATGGATAAAGAAGATGTGGTATACACACACACACACACACACACACACACACACACACACACACACAATGGAATATTACTCAGCCATCAAAAAGAATGAAATAATGCCATTTACAGCAACATGGATGGACCTAGAGATTATCATACTAAGTGAGGTTATTCAGAAAGAGGACAAATACCATATGATATCATTTATATGTGGAATATAAAATATGACACAAATGAACTTATTTATAAAACAGAAACAGACTCACAGACATAGAGAACAGACTTGTGGTTGCCAAGGGGTGGGATGGATTGGGAGTTTGGAATTAGCAGATGTATATATAACTGAATCACTTTGCTGTACACCAGAAACTAACACAACATTGTAAATCAACTATACTCAATAAAATAAAATTTTAAAAAAGACTTGTTTTGTAAGTAATGTGAGCATTAGGCTTTGCAAGATAATCCATCTTCAAGTTTAGGATCTACTCCATCTCTAACTTCCTTTCATAACTCAGGTGCTTTATGAAAGAAATTATATAAATTTGTACTAAATGTCTACTTTAAATCTAAGATTGAAAAGTCAACACTTAAAAATTAATTCCTATAAAATTGTATAATTATAAATAAAATATTATAAAAAAGGTAAAGCAGTGATCATCACATAATGCATTTCTTCAAAGAAATCTTTTTTTGCCCTCTTTTTCTCTTGTCTTCCCCCTTCTTCTCTTTCTCCCATGTCAGCCTGCCTTCCCCTCCCCTTCCCATATCTCCTTATCCAGGGAACCCATGTTAGCAAAACACATGCCCTTCCATGACTTTCCTCAATGCAATATACAGATATGTGTACACATATCCACATATTTTAAAAATTGTATTCACATGTCTGTATTCCCATTTAATGCCTCACTACAAGCCCTTAAACTCAAGTGGCATAGGTACCCTTTTTAAAGGCAGCACTAGTTCATCACGTGGATATACCATAATTTATTCAGCCATAGCCTTATTAACTGAAAGACACTTACTCTGTTTTTAAAATTTTGCTCCTATGGACGGTGCTACTATAAACATCTTAGTGAATGTACCATATGAACAACGCAAAAAGAGTAATTATTTTTCCCATTTTACAAATGATGAAACTATAGCTAAGAAAAGTGCAAATGGTCACATCATCCATTTTGTTTGACTCTAATCTCATGTTTCACTGAACCATGTGAAACTATTTTGTTCTTATTCTGACTTTTTAAAAAAAGATTTATTTATTATTTATTTATTTACTTTATTTAGTTTTGTCCTTGTCAGGTCTTAGTTGCGGCAGGAGGGATCTTCGTTGAGGCATGTGGGATCTTCATTGTGGTGCACAGGCTCTTTGTTGTGGAGTGCAGACTTCTCTCTAGTTGTGGCATGAAAGTTTTCTCTCTCTAGTTGTGGCGCACAGGCTTCAGGGCGTGTGGGCTCTGTAGTTGTGGTGTGCGGGTTCCAGAGCGCATGGGCTCTGTAGTTTGCGGCATGCGGGCTCTAGTTGAGGTGCACGAGCTCAGTAGTTGTGGCACGTGGGCTTAGTTGCCCCACGGCATGTGGGATCCCTGGTCAGGGATCAAACCTGCATCCCTTGCATTGTAAGGTGGATTCTTTACCACTGGACCACCAGGGAAGTCCCTTATTCTGACTTTTTAAAAATTATAGGTTACTAAATGAAAACACGTGTGACTTCAAGAGAGTCAAGCACCTGGCAGTTAAATAGAACTTCGAAATTTAAGGAGAAAAGATGATTTTACATTTATTTTTATAAGGGGGTCTCTTAAAGTACGATGGTTTATTACAAATTTAGGTTTTGGGGAGGAAGTAGGGCAAACGAATTTTTTTTTATTATTAATTAATTAATTAATTAATTTATGGCTGTGTTGGGTCTTTGTTTCTGTGCGAGGGCTTTCTCTAGTTGTGGCAAGCGGGGGCCACTCTTCATCGCGATGCGCGGGCCTCTCACTATCGCGGCCTCTCTCGTTGCGGAGCACAGGCTCCAGACGCGCAGTCTAAGTAATTGTGGCTCACGGGCCCAGTTGCTCCACGGCATGTGGGATCTTCCCAGACCAGGGCTCAAACCCGTGTCCCCTGCACTGGCAGGCAGATTCTCAACCACTGTGCCACCAGGGAAGCCCCAAACTAGAATTTTAAAGAAACAGTTTCCAATACAGGATACTTCCAGTTGCCAGATAAAACATACTGAGCATCGCACATTTCTGGTTCTGGGACAGATGGATGATTTCTAATGGGACTAAACCTCTCATTGACAACTCCATGCGAAACAACTCTTGGAGCTCAAGGAAGAGAGACTAGCAGAAGCAGGACTAGTACGACCTTGATCTCTGGGAAGAGAGATGCCCACAGGAGGCTCCACATTTATCCTGGCTTTTTCCATGAAGGCATTTTCCCAATTTTCTGTGGAGGAAAACAGAGGCCAGGCAGGAAGTGGCTGTCTGACTAAAGTAAAGATAGGAAATCAGGATTCCAAGCTGACACACCAGCTGGGATCTCAAGGGCAAAATCCTGGAGAATGGGGAAGTACAGAGAAACTCCCCAGACTTCTAACTCTTATCAAGTCATTGGCTGATTCTTCAGCTAAATATGGCAGGCCATATGGTTAGGATTAGGCATGAATTATATATTGATCCCTCCCCCCAAAAGCCTTTACTTTCTGAACATTAGCAAAGAAAAAAAACAGTACGTATTCTGTATCTAGGAATAAATGAAGTGGGATAAAAATAGTAAATAATGTGATTTCTTATAAGTAATTTGAAAAATGAAGTTTTCAAATTATAATACCAAATCAAGTCAGTATGCAGATTATTGAGATAAGTTATTAGGAAATGCCATAAAGAGAAAAGAACAAGTAATATGAAACATGAAAATAATTGCTTACTTCATTTATATATATTTTTTGATTATTTATTTATTTATTTAAACATCTTTATTGGAGTATAATTGCCTTACAATTGTGTGTTAGTTTCTGCTTTATACCAAAGTGAATCAGTTATACATATACATATATCCCCATATCTCCTCCCTCTTGTGTCTCCCTCCCACCCTCCCTAACCCACATTTATATTTTTAAAAGCTTCCAAGGTAAGCACAAAATCAGTCTCAGCAAAGATGATATTAACCTAATAACAAAGTTTTCATTTTTCAAATCAGGATCAAATTTTCCAAATTAATCTAAGAAGAGTTTAAACTGTGATTTTAAACTGTCAGAAGAAATGATAAAGTTATGTGAGAGACTGTCTAAGGGAATTAGTAATTGGGATGTTGGAAATAAACAGATTAATAATGTACAGTGAATGCGCTGAAATTAGTGAACAAACTGATGTTTCAAGTTATTCTTGCTTCATGAGGAAATTTCTATATCTAAATATAAGGTGGTAGCAGTGTTTTCAATTGCTAGAGATATAGAAGCTAGTATTCACTTTTAGAAGAAAATCGTTTGGGTAATAGATCCACAAGAAAAAAAGAATATGGCAGAGCAAGAGTCCAGAAGTCCAGCAAACTAAGCAACTGGGAGGCCAAATGGAGCAGCAGAGATTCCAGCAACTCCCTGTTGTTGGGGGGACTATGTTTGGAGTTCGATTCCTGACATTTGGAGGGACTTTAAAATACAGTCCAGGCTTTCAGTTGCGATTCCAAAAGAGCCATGAACTAGGAATAAACGCCACAAATTCAGAATAAAGACCACACCTTAGGAGACAGAGCCATGGCTTAGGAATAATCACAAAACTGAAATATAACCACCCCAAACAGTAAAATCAAGCATCAACTAAACTACAGTGATCTGCAGTCCCTATGGTCTCCCCAGGAGAAAACCTAACCCTTGTTAGAGGGAGAGGACATCATATATAGACTCTGTACTGTGTCATCTACACTGTCAGAGATCCATTAAAAATTACCTGGAGAATTAAAACCCAGGACCAACCAAAACAATTCTTTTTCAACCATAGAAGCAAACTCAAAAGAAGTTCAGCTAATTGACTTAAGATAACCATGATTAAAATGCTTTAAAAAATGGAGATAAAGATGGAGAATTTCACCAGAGAATGAGTCTTTAAAATTCTAGAACTGAAAAATACTATATCTGACAGCAAGACGTTAATTTATGGTTTTAATAGACAATTAGACACAGCAGAACAGATGATTAGCAAACTGGAAGACAGGTCAGTACAAAATATAAAGACTGAGAGAAAGAAAGAAAAGATTTTTTTAAAAAAGAAAAAAGATGAAACATATGGGACTTGTGTCTAACTAACATAGCCCTATAAGGAACACACTTTAATTAAAAAGAAGCAAATGGGTTAAAATGATGGGAAAAGATATTCCACGCCAATCTTAATCAAGGTAATGCTGAAATGGCTATATTAATACAAGACAAACTAGATTTCAGAGCAAAGATACCAGGGATAAAGAAAGCCATTTTATACTGATAAAAAGGTCAAGTCATCAAGAAGGTTTAACAATCCTAAGTATTTTTGCAGTTAATAATGGAGCTTCAAAATATACGAAGCAAAAACTGATAGAACTGCAAAGAGAAATACACATAGAGGGGAAGAGAGAGAGAGGGAGAGAGAGAGAGAGATCTAATCCCTCTATGTGTGTGTGTCTGTGTCTTCCTCTCTCTCTCTCTCTCTCTCTCTCCTTCTCTCTATGTACATGATAGGACAGGTAGATAGAAAAATCATCAAGAATACAGAAGACTTGTCAACCAACCTGACCTAATTGACCTAATTTATAAAACATTCCAATGAAAAAACAGCAGAATTCACTTTTTTTAATGTGCACATGGACCATTCACCAAAACATACCAAAATTCTGTGCCGTAAAACAAGTCTCAATGTATTTAAAAGGAGTAAGATATACAAAGTATCAATGCATTATTCGATCACAATGGAACTTAATTAGAAATCAATTACCAAACAAAATATCTGAAAGAGCCCCACATATCTGGAAACTAAACTACATACTTCTACATAAACCATGGAACAGAAGAAAAATGAAAGGGAATTTAGAAAGTATTTCGATTTGAACGAAAACAGAAATGCAAATTCTGGTTTCAGCTCTGACATGTAAAGAGCTAGGCAGATGTCACTTGCATCCTTACAACAGAAAAAGCTGAACAAGCCCCATATCAATGACTTTTCTTGGACTAATCACAGATCTGAGGTTGAAAGACAAACTGCCACCCCCAACAGTGTGGAGAAAGGCAAATCCCAAGAGTCACAGCTGAGATATACATACTTGGTGCAGAAGCCACAGGAGCCGTAAACTGGTAAGAACACTTAAAGGGTAATTTGGATGAATGTCTGGAGGCTGGGTGTGGACTAGTGTGAGGGAAAAACTCCTTGGGGCTGCAGGCTTGGGGGAAATCCTAAGATTTACCTCCAGGAACTCCACCAGATTTTCACAGCGAAAAGCCATGCAAGTCCCCTTTGTGACTCTAGCAGGGAAAGGAGAAGAGTAATCATTGTGAATATGTGTAGGAAGTACTCCCTAACAAAGCCCTGCTTCCCAGGGGAAGAAACTTTAGGGAGTCTTGCCTTACCTCAGATGGAGAAAATCATTTCTCCTATTCCAACTCCCTCTTGGCTTTTTGTCTCACCAAGGGTGTGTGAAATGGGAAGGAGGAAACTAGACTTCTGAACAAATGACTATGAACATCACAGCCCAGAGAAGCATGTCCACCAAAAGGCTGAAAAGTAGTCATGATTATCAAATGCCTCAACTATAGTTGGAGCTTTTAACACTCCCCTCTCAGTGATTGATAGAACAAGCAGACAGAAACAAATGAAGATACAGACGACTTGAATAATTCAACATATATAGAAAATTTTTTTCTTGCTCTTTTAAAAATTTTTTATACAATTTTTAAAGGTTACTCTCCACTTACAGTTATTACAAAGTATTGGCTATTTTCCCTGTGTTGTACAATACATCCTTGTAGCCAATCTTACACCCAGTGGCTTGTACCTCCCTATCCCCTGCCTCTATATTTTCCCTCCACCCCTTCCACTGGTAACCACTAGTTTGTCCTCTGTATCTGTGAGTCTACTTCTTTTTTGTTATAGTAACTAATTTGTGGTAATTTTGATTCCACATATATGTGATATCATACAGTTTTGCCTTTCTCTGATTTATTTCACTTAGCATAATATTCTCCAAGTCCACCCTCTTTGCTGCAAATGGCAAAATTTCATTCTTTTTTATGGCTGAGTAGTATTTGACAATAAATAGAACACTCTAACGGTCAAACTAAAACCACAAGGAGATACCAGTATACAACAACTAGAATGGCTAAAATTAAAAACAAAACCAAACCTTGCCAAAAGTTGTTGGTGAGGACGCTGAAGCAACTAGAACTCTTATTTATTACCTCTGGGAATGAAAGATAGTATAACCAACTTGGAAATCACTTTGGCAGTTATTTTTATAAAGCTAAATATAGACGTAAACATATGACCCAGCCATCTAATACCTATTTATTTACCCAAGGAAATGAAAGTGTATGTCCACATAAAAACTTGTGTGAGAATTTTCATAGCAGCTTTATTCAAAATAACACAAACTGAAATATCAAAGATGTCTAACAACAAGTGAATAGATTAAAAATTGTGATATATTCATACATCGGAATGTGGTTCAACAATAAAAGAGCACAGAGTACTGACACATACAACAACATAAATGAACCTTAAAAACATTATGCTGAGCCAGAGAAGTTAGACATAAAAGTGTCCATATTGTATGTTTCTATTTACATGATATTCTGCAAAAGACCAAACTAAGTTATTGTGACAGAAAGTGGATCAGTGGGCACCTGAGGCTGGGGTGTCTGAGAGGAACAAAGGCAAAGGCAAATGGGGAAATATTTTTAGTGTTGATGTCCTATATCTTGATATTATTGGTGTTCACATAAGTATATATATATTTGTCATAACTTATTGGACTGTACACTTAAAATGGGTGCATTTCATTGACTGTAAACTAAACCTCAATATAAAGAAAGACAAACATTCATCAAGAATAGAAAGTAAAATTTAAACACTGTATATCCCCTCCAAAGGGTACAAAGAGGCAGCAATGAGTATAAATGTTCACAACTACACACCATAATAGGGATGAGTCTTACAAACAAAATATTGAGAGATAGTAGCCAGACACAGAAGAGTTAGTATTTTGGGATTTCAATTATATAAAGTTAAAAAATTTTAAATTGAATTTCTGCTGTTAGAAGGTAGGATCGTGTTTACCTTTGAGTGCTGGGTGGTATTAGGAAGAGGATCCTAGCAGGGATTTGAGGTACTGATAATACTTCTGAATCTGCAGTGTCAAATGCTGGCATAAAATGAGATGTGGTGAAAGTGCTGGTGAGAAGGCAGAGGAGGAAGAACTCACAAGTGTTGCTGATAGAAATGCAAAATGGTGTCATTACTCTGGAAAAACCATTGTAAATGTCTAAATAGTTAACATACAATTACCATGCGACCCAGACATCGCACTTCTTGGTATGTATCCTAGAGAAATGAAACTTACATTCATTCAAATTCTGTGCATGAATGTTTGTAGCAGCATTATTCATAATTGCTGATTCCTGGGAACAACCCAAATATCTTTCAAGGGATAAAAGTATAAGCAATCTGTGCTACATCCATACAATGAATTTTTTTTTTTTTTTTTTTTTGCCTTTCAGCAATAAAGAAGACCTGAACAACGTGAATTAATCTCAGGTACACTGTGCTAGGTCAAGATTTCTCAACAGTGGGGTTTTTGACTTTGCCGGGCTGGATAATTTGTTGTGGGGCTGTCCTATGTACAGTAGTAATTTAGCAACATCCCTGCCCTCTATCCACTAGATGACAGTGACACCTCCCAAAGTTATAACAACTAAAAGTGTCTTCAGACATTGCTAGATGTTCCTGATTGAGAACATCTGTGCTGAGGGAAATAACCTACTCTCAAAAGGTTACCTATGATTCCATTTATATGACATTCTGGAAAAGTGAAAAATATAAGAACAGAGAATGGGTCAATGGCTGCCAGCGGTTGAGGGGTGGGAAAGAGAATCTGAATACAAAAGGCAGAATAAGGGAATTCTTTGGGATGTTAGAATTGTTCTGTATCTTCTCTCTAGTATAGACTGATAACATTCTGATCTATGCATGTGTAAAAATACATGCAATTCCATGTATGTAAATACAGTACATATGTAATTTTTCAAAATTGAAGAAATAAAAGCAAACAAAACAAAAGTAAGTGTGGTATAGGGACTTCCTTCATGACGTGAGGTTAAGAATCTGCCTGCCAATGCAGGGGACACAGGTTCAAGACCTGGTCCGGGAAGATCCCACATGGAGCGGAGCAATTAAGCCTGTGCACCACAACAATGAGCCTGTGCTCTAGATCCCGCGAGCCACAACTACTGAAGCCTGCGTGCCACAACTGCTGAAGCCTGCATGCCTAGAGCCTGTGTTCCACAAGAGAAGCTGCCACAATGAGGAGCCCATGCACCGCAACAAAGATTAACCCCCACTCGCCACAACTAGGGAAAACCAGTGCGCAGCAATGAAGACAAATCACAGCCAAAAAAAAAAAAAAAAAAGTGTGGTATAAATGGAAAAGTAATTTTTGACTCACTAATCAGAAGGTGATCTGGACAGAAGGGTTTCCAGTGAGGTTAGTGAGGGTGGCAAGGATGAGTCGATTCTGTAGGGTGACTAGCAAGTTCAAGTTAAGAAGAGTGAAAGTAGAAGGGCATGCCCTTTTAAGAGTGTACAGTACTCCTATCCTAGACTCTTGCTTTATTGGGACAACAAAAGGATAGTAGAGATGTAAGGCAGCACTCCTAATAGAGCTGAACACAGGCGGGAGCAGGTAAATGCTCTTGTGCTAAGGAGGGGGCAGTCCCAGTGTGGGACTTGAGTAAATCAATGGGGACATTCCCTATAGTAAAGGCATCTAGGAAAGGTCATCCTGTCCACAGTGCAATGTGTATCTTAGGTGTGTGCCCCAGTGTGGGACTCTAAGACAGGGCTATTGGGTTGGGTGTTAATGAGCTGTACTCTTCAGAGGTGCCTCCTTAGTTGGTCTCCCCACATTCCATAACCCCTATTTCAGGGTTGTTCCATAGAGCCATTTTTGGATATTTGGATGTCCTGTGCTCTAAGTGTTGCAGAGGCTGTGATTGTTCTTGGACTATCTCTGTTCTGCTATCGGGAGAGTAGCTATGTCTGTTCCAAGGCTTTCTAAAGCATCTTAAACTACAGATTGTTCTAGAGACATTGAGTTACGTCAGCCTTTCCAGGATCATGAAATATGGGCATATCTGATCTCCTGGGAGCAGAGAATGGTCTCTGGATTAGTTATTTCCTTAGATTCATGATGTTCTGTACTCCATTTCTTTTCTAGGAGACCACTTGGATATGCATAGGGCAGACGACATGCAGATTGGAACACGGAGCGAGGAGGAGAAAAACAGAGTTGTATCTTTCAGAGGATGGAGATGTCAAAGGTCAATGAGGTCTTCAATCAAAGGGCTAGGGGTCAAAAAACTAAATTGAGTAATGAAACCAGCCAAGTGTGAGAAGCAATGGAGGAATGGATATGGAGCATGCTCCTGATTCATTTTGCAGATAAAATTTCAGTTCTAAGACTGGGTCTTTACATAACCCTAGCCTTTATCAGATTGGAGAAAGCGAGTCATCTGCAGATTTATGGACTGAATTGGACAGATGGATCCAGCTGGAGTTTAAGATCTCATCCCAGGGACTCCTTTTAGCAGGGCACCACATATATCTGTATAGATTGTGACCTGTACAATTCCAATGGCATCGTTCACAAGAATGACACCTCAGGTGTGCTGTGATCAATTGTGGATTACTCCAGGGTCTCTTAGTAGCCAGGTGTCAAGAACATGGGAAGACAGGTGTTAAACATCTTAAGTGGGGCTTCCCTGGTGGCGCAGTGGTTGAGAATCTGCCTGCCAATGCAGGGGACACGGGTTTGAGCCCTGGTCTGGGAAGATCCCACATGCCACGGAGCAACTGGGCCCGTGAGCCACAACTGCTGAGCCTGCGCGTCTGGAGCCTGTGCTCCGCAACGAGAGAGGCCGCGACAGTGAGAGGCCCGCGCATCGCGATGAAGAGTGGCCCCCGCTTGCTGCAACTAGAGAAGAGCCCTCGCACAGAAACGAAGACCCAACACACCCAAAAATAAATAAATAAATAAAAAAAACAAAAACAAAAACAAAAAACATCTTAAGTGATGACAAGAAATACAGAGAGAGAAGGAGAGTTGGAAGTGGAGGAAAAGAGAATGGAAGAGAGAGAGAGAAAGAAAGAGAGAGAAGAAGAAGAAGAAGAAGGAGGAGGAGGAGGAGGAGGAGGAGGAGGAGGAGGAGTTGGGGGAGAGGAAGAGGGAGAAGAAGAAAGAGGAGGAGAAAAAAGAAGATTTGAGTAATAGTTCCAGTGGCTACATAGTTTATTGTCAAAACTGGGATACTTCTGAAAGGAAAAGAGATACTATCAAAACTACATAAGGAGAGCATTTAAAACAACATTATTTTGGGCAAACAGTAATTGTCCATTCACCCCAGAAATAGGGCAAAGTTCTCTTGGCTGCATTTGACCCAGGAGTTATTCTTTTTGCTACTTCTAACCACAGATGGCTGTAAAATGTCACCCAAAGAGGAAGCAGAGGGCATCTGAGAAGCATGGCAGGGACATGGCTAGGATATACAACTCTAGCCCTTTCTACATTGCACACATTTGAGGCAGAGCAATTCGTTCTCATTCCTTGTAGGTGCATCTTGTAAATTCTCCACCATCCCCTTGCTGCTTGGATGAGCTGCCATCGAACAAGGCTTCTCAAAGTCTCATGCCAAGAGTATGTTTTCTTAATTGTCCTGCCCAGGAACAACCACAGATGGATTCTCTTCTCCATCCCTGGTATAATTAACATCATCATGAAGCTTTGGTGATATTGTGCCTTTTCTCCTCTTTTCTGATGTCTTAATGACTAGGACTTATGACTGGCAAAAAGCCTTGCTCTTAATGACTTAATCATTCAAGGGATTATCAGGGCTATCTTTATTTACAATATCAATTAAATGTTTTAATTTAATGTAACCCTTGCATACAGCATGGTACTAGATACATGTCAACTGACTGGCATATCACAGGGACTGCTGTGTTGAAGGTTACTTATCATCTGATATGCTATCAGGCTCAGTGTGCAGGAGACTTAAGGTGCTTGTTTGTCTGCAGGTGAGAGCTATTGAAATCATGTGCGAGGTCCTGAACAAACGAGAGCCGTGACCCTCCAACATGAGTGTGCATCCGAATTGCTCGGAGGGCTTGTTAAAAAGCAGATTGCTGAGCCCTGCCCCCAGAGTTCCTGATTCAATAGATCTGAGGAGGGACTTAAGGGTTTACATTTCTAGCAAGTTCCTAGGTGATACTGTTGCACTTTTCTAGAGATCTCACTTTGGGAACCACTGTCTTAAAATTACTGATTTAATAATGATGCAACCTACCACCACAATCACTGTGATTTCTTCTCTCATTTGAAAATGTCAGCAGTTGTCATTCTTTTTTTGAGATAGCAAACTAAATGACAAATCAAACTTATTGTTACTAAAGTTAGGGTCTGGCTGCTCACTGCTCAAAAGCCAGTAAAGAAGCAAGGTTGGTGGAAAGGAAAATTTGCTTTATTTCAGGGGCCAGCAGCTGGGGCCAGCATGGGGGATGGGGGCAGACTCATGTCCAAAGGCCACCTCCACCCCCCACTGACAATCAGTGAGCAAGAGCTTTTATAGGTGGAGGGAGGGGGCTACAGGCATAAACAGCACAGTCAGCTCTGAATCCTCTTGAAATTGGCCATGCGGTGATCCGATCTGTGTCATCTTGATTGTTTTAAGTACAGTTAGTCTTCAGTTCCAGGGTCAGTTTGTTCCATTTCTTTGAGGCCAGGTCTCAGAACTGTGGCAGCTTACGTCATGGCTACAGTCTGGTCATAATGTTAACTTCTTCCACAGGGTGGGGGCTTAAGTATCTTCAAAACTGCTCAAATGTTATGGCTCAGAATATTACCTATAACCCTTGAACAGGAAAGAGAGGTCTTTGACTTTGTTTAATGACTAAACTATTATTATTTGGTCCTGTTTGTTTTCCTTTGCTTCTGCATTTTCTCACCTCTCTGATTAAACTTACTCTTTGACTAAAGTTTTTCTACAGACAAAAGGCAGGCTGAGGACATAGGGGAAAGGACCATAGGGTCCTGTTCTTTTTCATTATCATTTAACATGGCACCAACTTAGTAGTGGCAAAAGCAATCCTCAAACTCATGCAGTTTTTGCCAAGCTTACCTCATGAGTGAAATAAACAGTTGAATGAACACATTCAAATAAATCAAAATATTTGTTGAGAACTTAACTGTGAGCCAGGCACTGTGGTATGAACCTAAAACGGAACCAGACATTGTGTGCTCTTAGGGAAACATACAATGTGCATACCATAAATTAGGGCTCCTGCTGAGGGTCACACTAGTAAAATCCTCACACAATGGATGGGATTCACACGAGCTATGGAAGAAAACCAAGATATGGTTAATTATCATGAGGCTGATGACTTTGAGAAAGTTTGATACTGTCTCAGTATGATATGGTAGTAAAGGGGAAAGATTATAATATAGAAAGTGAAGCTCTAATCAATTGTATTATCCTCTGGAGAAAGAATGCTTGGACAGGAGGAAGATGACCAGCACAGATACAGAAGTACCATTACACTGATTCCCTAACTCTGCAATTAGAAATGTTTTCTCTGCCTTTGACAGATAAAACTTTTTGGTGGAGGTGGATCAATTTAAATAGCATAGGCTGATGCTACTAAATATTTTTGGTCATATAATTTATACCTTACATACCTCCCCTTAATTCTTATAGACTTCTCACTATACTAATATCTGATCATGCCAGATACAAGTTATTGTAAATTAATAACTTGCCATTCTGTGTACTATTTTTTTTTAACATCTGTATTGGAGTATAATTGCTTTACAATGGTGCATTAGTTTCTCCTTTATAACAAAGTGAATCAGCTATACATATACATATATCCCCATATCTCCTCCCTCTTGCATCTCCCTCCCACCCTCCCTATCCCACCACTCTAGGTGGTCACAGAGCACCGAGCTCATCTCCCTGTGCTATGCGGCTGCTTCCCACTAGCTATCTATTTTACATTTGGTAGTATATATAAGTCCATGCCACTCTCTCACTTCGTCCCAGCTTACCCTCCCCCTCCCCGTGTCCTCAAGTCCATTCTTTACGTCTGTGTCTTTATTCCTGTCCTGCCCCTAGGGTCTTCATAATCATTTTTTTTTTATTCCATATATATGTGTTAGCATATAGTATTTGTTTTTCTCTTTCTGACTTACTTCACTCTGTATGACAGACTCTAGGTCCATCCATCTCACTACAAATAACTCAATTTTGTTGCTTTTTATGGCTGAGCAATATTCCATTGTATGTATGTGCCACATCTTCTTTATCCATTCATCTGTCGATGGACACTTAGGTTGTTTCCATGTCCTGACTATTGCAAATAGAGCTGCAATGAATATTTTGGTACATGACTCTTTTTGAATTATGGTTTCCTCAGGGTATATGCCCAGTAGTGGGATTGCTGGGTCATATGGTAGTTCTATTTTTAGTTTTTTAAGGACCCTCCATACTGTTCTCCATAGTGGCTGTATCAATTTACCTTCCCACCAACAGTGCAAGAAGGTTCCCTTTTCTCCACACCCTCTCCAGAATTTATTGTTTGTAGATTTTTTAATGATGGCCATTCTGACTGGTGTGAAGTGGTACCTCATTGTACTTTTGATTTGCATTTCTCTAATGATTAATGATGTTGAGCATCCTTTCAGGTGTTTGTTGGCAATCTGTATATCTTCTTTGGACAAATGTCTATTTAGGTCTTCTGCCCATTTTTGGATTGGGTTGTTTGTTTTTTTGATATTGAGCTGCATGAGCTGCTGGTAAATTTTGGAGATTAATCCTTTGTCAGTTGTTTCATTTGCAAATATTTTCTCCCATTCTTAGGGTTGTCTTTCATCTTGTTCATGGTTTCCTTTGCTGTGTAAAAGCTTTTAAGTTTCATTAGGTCCCATTTGATTATTTTTGTATTTATTTCCATTTCTCTGGGAGGGGGTTCAAAAAGGATCTTGCTGTGATTTATGTCATAGAGTGTTCTGCCTATGTTTTCCTCTAAGAGTTTTATAGTGCCTGGCCTTACATTTAGGTCTTTAATCCATTTTGAGTTCATTTTTGTGTATGGTGTTAGGGAGTGTTCTAATTTCATTCTTTTACATGTAGCTGTCCAGTTTTCCCAGCACCACTTACTGAAGAGGCTGTCTTTTCTCCATTGTATATTCTTGCCTCCTTTATCAAAGATAAGGTGCCATATGTGCGTGGGTTTATCTCTGGGCTTTCTATACTGTTCCATAGATCTATATTTCTGTTTTTATGCCAGTACCATACTGTCTGGATTACTGTAGCTTTGTAGTATAGTCTGAAGTCAGGGAGTCTGATTCCTCCAGCTCCGTTTTTCTTTCTCAAGATTCCTTTGGCTATTCGGAGTCTTTTGTGTTTCCATACAAATCATGCAATTTTTTGTTCTAGTTCTGTGAAAAATGCCAGTGGTAGTTTGATAGGGATTGCATTGAATCTGTAGATTGCTTTGGGTAGTATAGTCATTTTCCCAATGTTGATTCTTCCAATCCAAGAACATGGTATATCTCTCCATCTGTTTGTATCAGCTTTAATTTCTTTCATCAGTGTCTTATAGTTTTGTGCATACAGGTCTTTTGTCTCCTTAGGTAAGTTTATTAGTAAGTATTTTATTCTTTTTTTGCAATGGTACATGGGATTGTTTTCTTAATTTCTCTTTCAGATTTTTCATCATTAGTGTATAGGAATGCAAGAGATTTCTGTGCATTAATTTTGTATCCTGCTACATTAACAAATTCATTGATTAGCTCTACTAGTTTTCTGGTAGTCTTTAGGATTCTCTCTATATAGTATCATGTCATCTGCAAACAGTGACAACTATACTTCTTCTTTTCCGATTTGTATTCCTTTTATTTCTTTTTCTTCTCTGATTGCTGTGGCTAAAACTTCCAAAACTATGTTGAATAATAGTGGTGAGAGTGGGCAACCTTGTCTTGTTCCTGATTTTAGTGGAAATGGTTTCAGTTTTTCACCTTTGAGAATTATGTTGGCTCTGGGTTTGTCATATATGGTCTTTATTATGTTGAGGTAAGTTCCCTCTATGCCTACTTTCTGGAAGGTTTTTATCATAAATGGGTGTTGAATTTTGTTAAAAGATTTTTCTACATCTATTGAGATGATCATATGGTTTTTCTCCTTCAATTTGTTAATATGGTGTATCACATTGATTGATTTGTGTATATTAAATAATCCTTGCATTTTGGGGATAAACCCCACTTGATCATGGTGTCTTATACTTTTAATGTGCTGTTGGATTCTTTTATTTTTTTTAACATCTTTATTGGAGTATAATTGCTTTACAATGGTGTGTTAGTTTCTGCTTTATAACAAAGTGAATCAGTTATACATATACATATGTCCCCATATGTCTTCCCTCTTGCATCTCACTCCCTCCCACCCTCCTTATCCCACCCCTCTAGGTGGTCACAAAGCACTGAGCTGATCTCCCTGTGCTATGTGGCTGATTCCCACTAGTTATCTATTTTACGTTTGGTAGTGTATATATGCCCATGCCACTCTCTCACTTTGTCCCAACTTGCCCTTCCCCCTCCCCATATCCTCAAGTCCATTCTCTAGTAGGTCTGCATCTTTATTCCCGTCTTGCCCCTAGGTTCTTCATGACCATTTTTTTTTTTTTTTTAGATTCCATATATATGTGTTAGCATACGGTATTTGTTTTTCTCTTTCTGACTTACTTCGCTCTGAATGACAATCTCTAGGTCCATCGAACTCACTACAAATAACTCAGTTTCGTTCCCTTTTATGGCTGAGTAATATTCCATTGTATGTATGTGCCATATGTTCTTTATACATTCATCTGTTGATGGACACTTAGATTGCTTCCATGTCCTGGCTATTGTAAATAGAGCTGCAATGAATATTTTGGTACATGACTCTTTTTGAATTATGGTTTCCTCAGGGTATATGCCCAGTAGTGGGATTGCTGGGTCATATGGTACTTCTATTTTCAGTTTTTTAAGGAACCTCCATGCTATTCTCCATAGTGGCTGTATCAATTTTACCATTACAACAAAAAGAATAAAATATCTAGGAATAAACATGCCTAAGGAGAGAAAAGACCTGTATGCAGAAAATTATAAGATGCTTATGAAAGAAATTAAAGATGATATAAATAGATGGAGAGATATACCATGTTCTTGGATTGGAAGAATCAACATTGTGAAAATGACTCTACTACCCAAAGCAATCTACGGATTCAATGTAATCCCTATCAAAATACCACTGGCATTTTTCACAGAACTAGAACAAAAAAATTCACAATTTGTATGGAAACACAAAAGACCCTGAATAGCCAAAGCAATCTTGAGAAAGAAAAACAGAGCTGGAGGAATCAGGCTCCCGGACTTCAGACTATACTCAAAGCTACAGTAATGAAGACAGTATGGTACTGGCACAGAAACAGAAATATAGTTCAATGGAACAGGATAGAAAGCCTAGAGATAAACCCACGCACATATGGTCACCTTATCTTTGATAAAGGAGGCAAGAATATACATTGGAAAAAAGACAGCCTCTTCAATAAGTGGTGCTGGGAAAACTGGACAGCTACATGTAAAAGAATGAAATTAGAACACTCCCTAACACCATACACAAAAATAAACTCAAAATGGATTAAAGACCTAAATGTAAGGCCAGACAGCATCAAACTCTTAGAGGAAAACATAGGCAGAACACCCTATGACATAAACCACAGGAAGATCCTTTTTGAACCCCCTCCTAGAGAAATGCAAATAAAAACAAAAATAATCAAATGGGACCTAATGAAACTTAAAAGCTTTTGCACAGCAAAGGAAACTGTAAAAAGACAAAAAGGCAAACCTCAGAATGGGAGAAAATATTTGCAAATGAAGCAACTGACAAAGGATTAATCTCCAGAATTTACCAGCAGCTCATGCAGCTCAATATTAAAAAAACAAATAACCCAGTCCAAAAATGGGCAGAAGACCTAAATAGACATTTCTCCAAAGAAGATATACAGATTGCCAACAAACACATGAAAGAATGCTCAACATCATTAATCATTAGAGAAATGCAAATCAAAACTACAATGAGGTATCATTTCACACTGGTCAGAATGGCCATCAACAAAAAATCTACAAACAATAAATTCTAGAGAGAGTGTGGAGAAAAGGGAACCCTCTTGCACTGTTGGTGGGAATATAAATTGTGCTGTTGGATTTTGTTTGCTAGTATTTTGTTGAGGATTTTTCATCTATGTTCATTAGTGATGTTGGCCTGTAGTTTTCTCTTTTTTTGACATCTTTGTCTGGTTTTGGTATCAGGGTGATGGTGGTCTCGTAGAATGAATTTGGGAGTGTTCCTCCCTCTGCTATATTTTGGAAGAGTTTGAGAAGGATAGGTGTTAGCTCTTTTCTAAATGTTTGATAGAATTTGCCTGTGAAGTCATCTAGTCCTGGGTTTTTGTTTTTGGAAGGTTTTTAATCACAGGCTTAATTTCAGTGCTTGTGATTGGTCTGTTTATATTTTCTATTTCTTCCTGGTTCAGTCTCAGAAGGTTGTGCTTTTCTACGAATTTGTCCATTTCTTCCAGGTTGTCCATTTTATTGGCATATAGTTTTGCTTGTTGTAACCTCTCATGATCCTTTGTATATCTGCACTGTCAGTTGTTACTTCTCCTTTTTCAGTTCTAATTCTATTGGTTTGAGCCTTCTCCCTTTTTTTCTTGATGAGTCTGGCTAGTGGTTTATCAATTTTGTTTATCTTCTCAAAGAACCTGCTTTTAATTTTATTGATCTTTGCTATTGTTTCCTTCATTTCTTTTTCATTTATTTCTGATCTGATCGTTATGATTTCTTTCCTTCTGCTAACTTTGGGGTATTATTTTTGTTCTTCTTTCTCTAATTACTTTAGGTGTAAGGTTAGGTTGTTTATTTGAGATGTTTCTTGTGTCTTGAGCTATTGCTATAAACTTCCCTCTTAGAACTGCTTTTGCTGCATCCCATTGGTTTTGGGTCATTGTGTTTTCATTGCCATTTGTTTCTAGGTATTCTTTGATTTCCTCTTTGATTTCTTCAGTGATCTCTTGGTTATTAATTAGTGTATTGTTTAACCTCCATGTGTTTGTATTTTTTGCAGATATTTTCCTGTAATTGACATCTAGTCTCATAGCATTGTGGTTGGAAAAGATACTTGATACGATTTCAATTTTCTTAATTTTACCAAGGCTTGATTTGTGACCCAAGGTATGATCTATCCTGGAGAATATTCCATGAGCACTTGAGAAGAAAGTGTATTCTGTTGTTTTTGGATGGAATGCCCTATAAATATCACTTAAGTCCATCTTGTTCAATGTATCATTTAAAGCTTGTGTTTCCTTATTTATTTTCATTTTGGATGATCTGTCCATTGGTGAAAGTGGGGTGTTAAAGTCCCCTACTGTGATTGTGTTACTGCCGATTTCCCCTTTTGCGGCTGTTAGCATTTGCCTTACGTATTGTGGTGCTCCTATGTTGGGGACATAGATATTTACAATTGTTATATCTTCTTCTTGGATTGATCCCTTGATCACTAGGTATTGTCCTTCTTTGTCTCTTGTAATAGTCTTTATTTTCAAGTCTATTTTGTTTGATATGAGAATTGCTACTCCAGCTTTCTTCTGATTTCCATTTGCATGGAATATCTTTTTCCATCCCCTCACTTTCAGTCTGTATGTGTCGCTAGGTCTGAAGTGGGTCTCTTGTAGACATCATATATACTGGTCTTGTTTTTGTATCCATTCAACCAGTCTCTGTCTTTTGGTTGGAGCATTTAATCCATTTACATTTAAGGTAATTATCGATATGTATGTTCCTATTAGCATTTTCTTAATTGTTTGGGGTTTGTTATTGTAGGTCTTTTCCTTCTCTTGTGTTTCCTGCCTAGAGAAGTTCCTTTAGCATTTGTTGTAAAGCTGGTTGGGTGGTGCTGAATTCTCTTAGCTTTTGCTTGTCTGTAAAGGTTTTAATTTCTCTGTCAAATCTGAATGAGATCCTTGCTGGGTAGAGCAATCTTGGTTGTAGGTTTTTCCTTTTCATCACTTTAAATACGTCCTGCCACTCCCTTCTGGCTTGCAGAGTTTCTGCTGAAAGATCAGCTGTTAACCTTATGGGGATTCCCTTGTATGTTATTTGTTGTTTTTCCTTGTTGTGTTTAATATTTTTTCTTTGTATTTAATTTTTGATAGTTTGATTAATATGTCTTGGCATGTTTCTCCTTGGATTTACCCTGTATGGGACTCTCTGCACTTCCTGGACTTGATTACCTATTTCCTTGCCCATATTAGGGAAGTTTTCAACTATAATCTCTTCAAATATTTTCCCAGTCCCTTTCTTTTTCTCTTCTTCTTCCAGGACCCCTATAATTCGAATATTTGTGCATTTATTGTTGTCCCAGAGGTCTCTGAGACTGTCCTCAATTCTTTTCATTCTTTTTTCTTTATTCTGCTCTGCAGTAGTTATTTCCACTACTTTATCTTCCAGGTCACTTATCCGTTTTTCTGCCTCAGTTATTCTGATATTGATTACTTCCAGAGAATTTTTAATTTCATTTATTGTATTGTTCATCATTGTTTGTTTGCTCTTTAGTTCTTTTAGGTCCTTGTCAAACGTTTCTTGTATTTTCTACATTCTAGTTCCAAGATTTGGGATCATCTTTACTATCAGTACTGTGAATTCTTCTTCAGGTAGACTGCCTATTTTCTCTTCATTTGTTTGGTCTGGTGAGTTTTTACCTTGCTCCTTCATCTGCTGTGCGTTTCTTTGTCTTCTCATTTTTCATAACTTACTGTGTTTGGGGTCTCCTTTTCCCAGGCTGCAGGTTCATAGTTCCTGCTGTTTTTGGTGTCTGCCCCCAGTGGCTAAGTTTGGTTCAGTGGGTTGTATAGGCTTTCTGGTGGAGGGGAGTGGTGCCTGTGTTCTGGTGGATGAGGCTGGATCTTTTCTTTCTGGTGGGCAGGACCACGTCCAGTGGTGTGTTTTAGGGTGTCTGTGACCTTATTATGAGTTTAGGCAGACTGTCTGCTAATGGGTGGGGTTGTGTTCCTGTTTTGCTCGTTGTTTGGCATAGGGTGTCCAGCACTATAGCTTGCTGGTCGTTGAGTGGAGCTGGGTTTTAGCATTGAGATGGAGATCTCTGAGAGAGCTTTCACTGTCTGATATTACATGGTGCCAGGAGGTCTCTGTTGGACCAATGTCCTGAACTCAGCTCTCCCGCCTCAGAGGCACAGGCTTGACACCCCGTGGGAACACAAAGACACTGTCAGCCACAGGGCTCAGAAGAAAAGGGAGAAAAAAGAAAGAAAGAAAAATAAAATAAAATAAAATATTTATTGAAATAAAAATAATATTAAAAATTAAAAAAATTAAAAAGTAATTTAAAAAAAATGAAAGAAAGAAAGAAGAGAGCAACCAAACCAAAAAACAAATCCACCAATGATAACAAGTGCTAAAAACTATACTAAAACAACAAACAAACAAAAAAAACGGGCAGAAAAAACCCTAGGATAAATGGTGAAAGTAAAACTATACAGACAAAATCACACAAAGAAGCATACACATACACACTCACAAAAAGAGAAAAAGGAAAAAAAATTATATATCATTGCTCCCGAAGTCCATCGCCTCAGTTTTGGGATGATTCATTTTCTATTCAGGTATTCCACAGATGCAGGTACATCAAGTTGATTGTGAAGATTTAATCCGCTGCTCCTGAGGCTGCTGGGAGAGATTTCCCTTTCTCTTCTTTGTTCGCACAGCTCCTGGGGTTCAGCTTTGGATTTGGCCCCGCCTCTGCATGTAGGTCTCCTGAGGGTGTCTGTTCCTCCCCAGACAGGATGGGGTTAAAGGAGCAGCTGATTAGGGGGCTCTGGCTCACTCAGGCTGGGGGGAGGGAGGGGTATGGAATGTGGGGCGAGCCTGTGGTGGCAGAGGCCAGCAAGATATTGCACCAGCCTGAGGCATGCAGTGTGTTCTCCGGGGGAAGTTGTCCCTGTATTACAGGACACTGACAGTGGTGGGCTGCACAGGCTCCCGGGAGGGGAAGTGTAGATAGTGACCTGTGCTTGCACACAGGCTTCTTGGTGGCTGAATCAGCAGCTTTATTGTTTCATGCCTGTCTCTGGTGTCCCCACTGATTGCCGAGCCTTGTGCCTGTCTCTGAATCTCTTTTAGGTAGTGCTCTGAATCCCCTCTCCTCGCGCACCCTGAAACAATGGTCTCTTGACTCTTAGGCATGTACAGACTTTTCCCCGGATGCCCTTCTGTCTAGCTGTGGCACACTAGACCCCTTCAGGCTGTGTTCACGCAGCCAACCCCAGTTCTCTCCCTGGGATCTGACCTCTGAAGCCCAAGCCTCAGCTCCCAGCTCCCACCTGTGTCCCGACAGGTGAGCAGACAAGCCTCTTGGGCTGGTGAGTGCTGGTCAGCAGCGACCCTCTGTGCAGGAATCTCTTCGCTTTGCCCTCTGCCCCCTGTTGCTGCGCTCTCCTCTGTGGCTCTGAAGCTTCCCACCCGCCACACCCCATCTCTGACAGTGAAGGGGCTTCCTAGTGTGTGGAAACTTTTCCTCCTTCACAGCTCCTTCCCCGAGGTGCAGGTCCTGTCTCTATTCTTTTTTCTCTGTTTTTTTCTTTTTCTTTTGCCCTACCCAGGTATGTGGGGAGTTTCTTGCCTTTTGGGAAGTTTGAGGTCTTCTGCCAGCATTCAGTAGGTGTTCTGTAGGAGTTGTTCCACATGTAGATGTATTTCTGATGTATTTGTGGGAGGAAGGTGATCTCCACGTCTTACTCCTCTGCCATCTTGAAGGTCTCCCCTCTGTGTACTTTTTAAAATTTGGTGAAGTTAGTTTGAGAAAGCCTCCCTAAGACTGTATGGTCTGGAATACTTAGAAAATTGGGTTCCCAGGCCTGTGAGGCTGATGACCAGATTCTAGAATGTGTTGATCTAGCTGAGTGTGCAGGAGTGGGAGGTGAACTTGGGAGGCACTTGGCAGTCAGCCTGAAAACTGATAATGTCCCAGCTCTGCCTCATGCTTCTGTGAAAATGAAATCCTGTTCATAAATAGAAAGAAGACACAGACACAAATAGCGATAAGCATTGTAATGGATGTTTACAGGTAAGTGATACAGGGACTCAACAGAGAAGATTCAACTGGTTCTGAGTGTCTCTAGACTTAATGTAGAAGTTGGCATTTGAGATGTACCTAAAAGGATGCAACAATTTTCTACAGGCAAAGATGGAGAGGGTAAGATTTCAGACAGAAGGGACAGTTGGGTTCTGATAATTCCATTTGCAGAGAAAAATATTACTGTTAGGTAAAATGGTTGTTTAGTCGATTACATCCTGTGTTCTGGAGGAGTTGGGAAGCTGTCTGCTTGAGGGCTATGGTTTTATCATGAATGACGTCATGGGATCTTTCCGGATGCCTGTATTTTTCCTTGGTCACTCCTCAAAGCAATGTGGTCTGGGGTGAAGCAGAGAGGGAGAATCTACCAAGAAACTAAGAACCATATAGTCAACTGATCCATTAAGGAAACTGTAGCTACACCTAGAAAGGAGGCATAACAGGAAAGATTTTACTTAGTGACAGAAGCAGATATGAGCTCCTTATCATATTTCCAACTATAGGACACCAGATATGATGATAGGTCCAAGGAGGTTGGTGTCAATTAGGGGAAAGAACTAAATCATTCACTGAATTCCTCTGGTTTAATTCTTCAGAGATGTGAAGATCTCAGCTTGGACCTGCTTTGAGACCAAGACTTGAGGGGTAGGATTTAGTGGAAGAACAACTCCAAACTGGCTGAAACTCTCAAATTCTTAAGGATCTTCTGACTCTTTCCTTTGGCTTCTTGCATCATCTTTAGAGGGAAATAGCATGGACTGAGGGATGAGGATCTGTACTCTGAAGTACAGACTATCTGAGTTCAAAACCTTGCTTTACCGTTTATTAGCTATGTGTACTTGGGCAATTTTCTTAACCTTTCTGTGCCTTGGTTTCCTCATCTATAGATGGGATTATAATAGTACTCACCTCAAAGAGTTATTTAATTAAGTAGGGTGATCTGGAATAGGTTGTTATTATCTCAGGGAGAGGGAAGACAGCAGGGATGGCACTGACTGCCCATGAGACTGAGCAATTATAGGTCTAGAATCTGCTGGAGCTGACCGGGAGCTAAGAAAGCATTTTGTTCCAGACCTATACTTTGCAGGTGATTAAATGAAGGCCAAAGTCATAGAGATTCTTTTTTTTTTAGATTGAAGTATAGTTGATTTACAATATTGTGTTAGTTTTAGGTGTACAACAAAGTAATTTAGTCACATATTTATAATTTTTCAAACTTTCTTCCATTACAGGTTATTACAAGATATTGAATATAGTTCCCTGTGATATACAGTAAGTTCTTATTGCTTACCTATTTTATGTATAGTAATTTGTATCTGTTAATCCTATACTCCTAATTTATCCCCCCTGCTTTCCCCCTTTGGTAACATAATTTTGTTTTCTATGCCTGTCAGTTTGTTTTTGCTTTGTATATAGATTTATTTGTATCATTTTTTAGATTCCACATATAAGTGATATCATATGATATTTGTCCTTCTCTTTCTGACTAACCTCACTTAGTATGATAATAATCTCTAGGTCCATCCATGTTGCTGCAAATGGCATTATTTCATTCTTTTTTATGGCTGAGTGGTATTCCATTGTATATATATACCACATCTTTATCCATTCATCTGTTGATGGACATTTAGGTTGCTTCCATGTCTTGGCTATTGTAAATAGTGCTGCAATGAACATTGGGGTGCACGTATCATTTTGTTTTCATCATTTGATGAATTCATTGAGTTTTCATCTTTTCATGGAGATTATACCTGGGTGAGGACCAATGCTATCCTGCTGAGTAGTGTTCTTTTCAATGCTCAATACCCATTTTGTTAACAGTCCATCTCTCCTAGAAAAATTCTTGAGTTCCTGAGCATGACTGTGTAAATTGATAACTAAAAACTCACAGCCGTTTACACGTCCCTTCAGTAGCCACCTTCAAACTTTTACCTCTCACCCCCGTCCACCCTGAGCAGACAATTGTGCTTCTGGTGATTATTACGGAGAAAAAACTTGTTTAATCCATGGATGCTTTCACTTTATGCCCTTTAAGTAACCCATCCTGCATTGGCTGCCCTCTTCACCTCTTCTCTTTTAGTCTCCCATGCCCTCTGAGCTTTTCTTCTCTTTTCCGTGAAGGATGGAGTGGACAATAGTGCCAAAAGTGGGGGTGAGGGCCTAATATCTAAATATCAACTGTTGGGCTCAGTAATATGGAAGTCTTCATTCAGTACCTAATTCCCTTCATTTTAGTCATCTGCCACTAACGCCTGCTCTTGCTAAACTCTTGGGATCCCTGTTGCAGTCTAACAAACACTTTTCTATCTTAGCTGACCCCTTGGAAGCATTTGACACCATCAACCACCCCCACTTCTCTGAAGCCCTCTTCCCTCCCCGTCTCCCCTGTTTTGCTTCTTACTTCTTTGGCTCCTCATTCTCCAGCCCCTTTGCCTGCTCCTTTGTCCGACTCCTTAAATGTCCATCTTCCCCCTGCGCTTCCTCCCCTCCCTTCTCTTTGCACTGTACGTAATATCTATGGCTGGGTCTACCACTCACACCAGGTTAACTTCTACATTCAAATCTCTAGCTCAGCCCTCTCTTTAAATCCCAGACTAATTACTAGAGAGTCCTACATTGGTGCTGCAACATTGCATGCGAGTGTCTCAAAACCATATTTCTATCTGAATTCAGCATCAGCTCGCCTCCCTTTATTTTATTCTTTGGGGGAATGGTACCTTCATTTACTCAGGTGCTCAGCTGGGAGGCGGTAGAGGTAGGCAGAGAAATCACTCTGGGAATTATCTTGGTTTCTTCCCTCTGCCTAACCTTCCACATCCAATCAGTCATGCTCCTGCTTGTCCAGCTTGGGAATGTCCATCTCTTCCCCTCCTTCCAATCCCACTGTCAGGACCCCATCACCCATAAGCTGAGTTCTTCTAGTAACGTTTTTGCCTGTGCTTTTTCCTCTGAAGTAGCTTTGTCAAATCCACCTTCACCTGCTTCCTATGTACTCTTTCCATGAGTCGGATTCTGTCCCTTCCTGTGCAAATGTCCCGTGGCTTCCTGTAACTCATCTACATGATGAAATGCCCACTTGTTTGCAGGATCTACAGGATCTTGAATTCTTGGGCAGTTTTTAATTCTTACCCCCGCACTAAAAACATTACGGCTCAGGAATCAACGAATCCTTACACATTCTCAGCAATAATGTACGTCTGCAAACCTCTGCATCTCTGTGCATTCATGTTCTTTACCTAGAATGGTATTTGGCTTCCATTCCCACAGGTTTGCTGGCAAATGCCTGGATCTGTATACACTTCCCTGGAAAGCTACTCTCTTCTCACTGGAGAAGACTTATGGGGATCCCTATTTTTTCTTTCTGCTATATTTTGGACATTCTCGCAGGAACTAGATTGCTTTACTTATTCTAACTGCATGCATGTAATTCACCATTTAACAACACGCATCCTGAAACAAGGAGGGCTCTTTGAAAAGAAACCTCACTCAGCACACTGCACCCAAACATACAATAACATTGGAATGAATACATGAGTGCAATCTGGCGCCACTGGCTGGCTTGTCACCCAGGGTTTGTTCACGAATCAGGGTGCAGACCAAGTCACCCGGGAGCTTGCATAAATACAGATTCCAAGTATTTCTGAGTTGGGACCCAAGACACAGATTTCTAACAAGCTCCCCAGTTGATTTTAAAGCATCTGGAGGAAAGCGTTTGGGAATCACTAATCCAAACCATCTCAGATGCATGAACGTCTTCTCTTATTCTCAAAGGGATCTGGTGCTCAACTTCCTTGGGTAAAAATTTGCATTTGTTTCTAGCACCAAGATTCCATGACATCACAGATATTGAACTGGCAATGTGACAACTATCCACAGATAGTTGGCCACTGTTAGCAGTCACATATGCACAATTTGATGGATATTTCATTTATATTCTGGGCCTCAGAGCTCTTTTATATGTGTCCTGAAATCTCGGGATAGCTCAGCAGATGGCAACGTTACCTCAAGAAATGATGTTGGGACGCATCAGGGATGTAACCTCAAGGTGGCAGCATTGCACGGTGTTCTGAGTTACCAAAGCCTGAAAATCATGCTTAGACCGTTTCAGCAGTTGAAAAGCCTGGTATCTCTTATTTGATTTAATAGTAAGCATTACCTTCTCATGATGCTAAAGATGATTATTTAAGAGGCAGCATCCACTGTGTTATTTACATTGTTTCGGATAAAACAGTAAACAAGTAAAAGATTTGACGGTTAGTACCTGGTATGTAGGCAGAAACTTTTTATAGCTTGGCTTTCTCATAAAATGAAAAATCTCCACGCATAGGATAGGACAATACATCTTCATCAATCATTAGTGATGTGAACGCTAGAAGCAGGTTTTAAAGGCTTTGTAAGGTTTTGAATGATTTGTAAGGCACAGGGTGTGGCAAAATCCATTCCCCAGGGTGACACCTCACGCATGGTCCAAAGACCCCCAGGAGTTGGAGGACTGTGAGATCAGCTCTACCAGAGCCTCCAGGTTTTCAAGAAGATCTGATCATTTTTATGTGAAGTCTCCCAATTCTCCAGTATTGGCAACTAATTCAAATCATTTACAGCAGGATAAACAAATCACAATTCTGAGCCCAGTGCAACCTTTGCCTGCCAGCTGTCAGCTCCTGTGTTCCTGGAAGCGTTTGGAAGGGCAGGAGTGAGGCTAGAAGGGGTCAGAAAGGGATGGTGGGGGCCAAGACCACCACAATATTTCCCTCTGGGTTTCCCTCCATGGAAAGCATGTTTAAATAATCTCCAGAACACTTGTTACCGAAAAAGAATGCAGATGTCTATGAAAGAATAATTTTCTTCAAAGAGCATCCCCAAAAGAAGTATTGACTATTTGAATTTTTAAATAATACTCAAACTGCTCCCTTAGATTATTTTTTCTTGGCTGTATTGGCAGGGAAATCATCCTTCTACTTGTGCCATAGAAATATTTTCATAAATAATACTTGCCATAATATTTCTAGATGACTCAATTTTGGGTTACTATTGGAAATTTATTTGTTATTTTTCCTGATTCTGAAAGTAATATATGCCCTTTGGGGGCAAGAAGTGGGGGGACCTCAAATACTATATGAACACTTCATAAGCCATAAAAAATCAATTTCCTCTCACAATGCTCCCCTCTCCCATCATGGTAGCAGGGTTGAATATGCTTTACAGTCTTTCTTATGCATTTCAATACTCTCAAAAGGAGATAAATATGCATATCTAAGTATTCATAGTTTGTTATACCAAAAATGGATAATACTGGTTTGTAACCCACTTTTTCACACAATAATATAATTTGATAAATAGATTGATATGTTGATTGGATTCTTGGAGGTCATTGTCCCCAATAGACAGAGAAAACCTGTGCCCAAATTGTAATCCCACCATTTACTGATAGTCACAGGTGACAGCCTGGTCTTAATGGAAATATTTCTGGTTTTTCACAATTGAGCATAAGGCTGGCTTTCGTTTACTATGTGTAGTATTATCATCATGTTGAGGAAGTATTCACTTATTTCTATTTAAAAAATGATTGATTTTATTTTAAATCATGGATGGACATCAGCTCTTATTAAAATTCCCTCTTAACATCTATTGAGACATTAATGATTTTTTTTGTTTTACTTTATAATATCATTAATTATTTTAATAGATTTCCTTTTAAGGATCTATCCTTGCATCTTGGTACAAACTTTACTTCACTGTAGCATGTTTTTCTTATAAGGTTCTCCACAATTATCTTTTGTAGGATGTGGGGTTGGCCTGTGGTTTTCTTTTCTTCAGGATTTGCTTTTATTGTTATGCTAGTGTGAAAATTAATTGAAGGAAACCTCAACTAAAATTGGAGTCAGGAAGGCCTGTAGAGGGAGCTCTCATGCCCTACCACTCATCAATTACTGCCAAACAGGAAGATGTCAATTACCCCAAGGGGAAGAAGTCAGTTCCCAACCTCAACAGGAAGTACGTTGCACTCCCCAAAAGTAAGTGTAGCTACTTTACTATCCCAGCAGGAGAAAGGAAGCCTTCCTTCTTGCTCAGCAACAAGCCCAGCTAATGAAAAATGCCACAGCTCAGCCAATGAGAAATCATCATCACCTGAGCCTTACTTTCCTCTAATGAATGTCCAGTTTTTTCTTAGTTGATGACTTTCTTTCCTTGTCTAGCCCTTCTTACTATGAAAGCCTTCCCTGTTGTGTAACCCCTCAGAGTATGTGTGCACCAAAAGACATGTCCAAGAAGTTCATAGCATCGATACCCATAATAGCCCCAAACTGGAAATAATTCAAATATCCATCAACAGTAGAATAAATACTGACATATATGTGCATACTATACATTCATGAAAACAAATCCAACTGCAAAAATGTGGATGAATCTCACAAATATAATGTTCAATAAAAAACAAAATCCAGGGACAAAGAAAATGTACCTTAGGATTTTTAAAAATGGAGTTTGAAAGCTGGCAATATTAACTAATAGTAGAAATCAAGACAATGGGTGGGTAAGATTAAGAGGGAGCATGAGAGGGGATTGATGTTGGTGTGCGTAATGTTCTATATCTTGATTTGGATTACAACTACATGGATTTTTTTTTTTTAATGTTGTGCTCTTTATTGCCAAAAATAAAAAAACTTTTAAAAGACAAGTACCGTTAGTAAATATCCCTTCCTCTCTGTACTAGATCTCTGGTTTTCTCCAGGCTTCTCCTGCCAGGCTGCTAATTAACTGCTTTGGGTATGTTCCTACCTACAGGAATTATTGAGTATAATAAGTCTTCCCACAACTTAGTAGTTTAAAACAACAATAATAGTTTACTAACTCATAGTTTCTGTGGATCAGGGATTCAGAGAAGGCACAGCAGGAGACTGTGTTTCTGTATAATGTCTGGAGCCTTAACTAGAAAGCTTAAAAGCTGAGGCCTGAAGTCATCTGATGACTTGAGTGGGGCGGGAAGATTGTCTCCAAGGCATAAACCCACAGGGCTGGCCGGTTGGTGCTAGTGAATTGTTTCCCCTACACAGGGCTGCTTGAGTGTCCTTTTATTTATTTATTTTTATTAAAAATTTTTTTTCACTTTGTAGGTTTTATTTCATTTAACTTTTTATTATGGCAAATTTTAAACATGTGCATAAGCATAGGGTATAACAAATACCCATACACATAATCCACCTTCAACAATTAGCAACTCATGGTCAATCTTGCTTCACCTCTACCTCCCATCCAACCCTCCCCCATATCCTTTTGGAGCAAACATCAGATATCATATAATTTAATCCTTAAATTTTTCAATATGTATCTCTAAAAGATAAGGATTTTGAAAAAAGAAGTAATCGCTATAGCACTATCACAGCCCAAATAAAATTAACAGTAACACCTTAATATCATCAAATATTCAGTGTGTGATCAAATTTCCAACTATTTTATAATATTAAAATTTTTGCAGTTCGTTTCATTTAGTATTCAAATAATGTCCACACATTGTGATTTGTTGAAATGCCTCTTTATTTTAATCTTCAACTCTCTTTTTTCTCCCCTCTTGCAATTTATTTGTTGAAGAAACTGGGTCATTTGTCCTGTGGTCTTTTCTACAGCCTAGATTTTACTGAGTGCATCCTGTGGTATAGTTTAATATGTTTTTCAGTCCTATGTGTTTCCTGAATATTAGTAGTTGAAAATATGATATCCACATGTAACATCTTTTTTTATTTTTTTATTTTCACATTCACAGATTTTATTGATTTTTATTAGATTACTTTTTTGTTTTGTTTTGTTTTTCCTTAAATTTTTATTGAAGTATAGTTGATTTACAATGTTGTGTTAGTTTCAGTTGTACAGCAAAGTGAATCAGTTACACATATATAATACATATATTCACTCTTTTTAGGATAAATTGGGAGATTGGGATTGACATATACACACTACTATATATAAAATAGATAACTAATAAGGACCTACTGTATAGCACAGGGAACTCTAAGCTCTGAAATTGAATGTCCTTTTAGATTTTTTCTGATTTCTCCCAAGAGACCAAGGCAGAGGTGGCAATATCTTTTATAACCTAGCCTTGGAAGTCACACAATATCCCTTCCAAAGTATTGTATCTGTTACACAGTCCAGCAATAATTCAATATTGATGGGATTACTCAGGGTGTGACTACCAGGAGCCAAGAAGTTTGGGACTTATTTTTAGAACACAGCTAACCAATAAGGAGTTCACTAAGGTGTTTACTTCCTGCAGTTCCCTGTAAGTATCGCGGATTTCAATACAACATTCACTTGAAATAAATTTTTATTAATGTTATTTAGAAAATAACAGCAATGGGATATACCAAGAGGGTAAGCCTATTCTTAGATGTTTTTGTTATTATTTTGATAGAATGAAACTAAATGAACTCTGTAATCAGCCCAAGCACTTCAATATGGGGATAAAAATAGTACCTACCTCACTGAAATCTTTTGAGGATTAAATAAGTTATTATTCTTATTAGGATAATGGTTCTTTAAAAAAAATTATAATAATAGCAAGAAAACTCAAATACATTTATTAACAAAGGAGAAGGGCTTCCCTGGTGGTGCGGTGGTTAAGAATCTGCCTGCCAATGCAGGGGGCACGGGTTCGAGGCCTGGGCTGGGAAGATCCCACATGCCACGGAGCAGCAAAACCCATGCATCACAACTACTGAGCCTGTGCTGTAGAGCCCGTGAGCCACAACTACTGAAGCCTGTGCACATAGAGCCCATGTTCCACAACAAGAGAAGCCACTGCAATGAGAAGCTTGTGCACCACAACAAAGAGTAGCCCCTACTCGCTGCAACTAGAGAAAGCCCGCATGCAGCAACGAAGACCCAAGCAGCCAAAAATAAATAAAATAAATAAATTAAAAAAAAACAAAGGAGAAGAAGTATAATGACACACAGAGCAGCTGAGCCACTGCTGTGATAACATAATGGTCAACTCTAATATTTTAAAACAATTTAAATGCATGTTTCTGAAAATATAAACAAAATTAACATAACATTATCAAGGAAACAAAACCTAAATAGAGCAATAAAAGTTGAAAAATAGCTGAAAATTTTGTGAAAATTTTATCTTGAATAAAGTTTTCAACCTGCCGTCTGCCATATCCCCCGATTCCTACAGAACTTTCTTGTTTGTAAATTCTTTTCACGTTCTTTACCTCATTGTCCTCACAAACACGTAGAGAGTCAGGCAAGTGGGTATATTTCTCATTTTACTAAGAAGGAAGTAGATGATCAGAGAAGTTAAAAAATTTGTGGACTGTCACAGGTGATAAGTCTCTAAGCATGAACTCTTGTTAAATATCTTATTATATTATTACATTGCCTTCAATAAAACAATGCCAGTTTAGACTTAAATTGTCACAAAAACTTAAATTTATGTTCCAAATGCTATGTATGAAGAAGGCAGCAAAATGCACATATCATTTTAGAAAGATTTAAGGTAAAAATTCATAAGCATTCTTGTAGTGTTAATTGAAATAATTCAGGGTAATTCAAATACTGAAAACTCTCAAAGCTTAACTATTTTCCAGTAACATTTTCAGGGAGAGGGGCTGAATGGTCAACTTAAAATGCTGACAGTTTACGAATTACACTTGAGTTTAATTAAATGAGACTGAAACTGTGATTTTCTAGACCTATCATTTCATACTTGTAGACTAAGGTAGATTTGGTAATTCTCAGTTGTTTTACACCATTAGAAAATGTTATGCTCTTAAGTTGTAATCAGCAATCATCTCAGACATTGCAGAAAATCTGGGCTCAGGAAGGTGTTTGTTATATTTTAGACTCTTGAATTTCGTGTAAGCCTTCATTTTTGACTATAAAATTGTATGTGTTTCTCATTCTCTCCTTCTCAGTTTTTCTGGTTTGCTTAAACCAAGCAGCGATTTCTGCATCCACAGAACCCAGCAAGTCTTAACCATGTTTACATTCTTTTCTGCATATTTCTTCACCCAGCAGCGCCTGAGCCCTGAAGAGTGTTCAAGCGTAAACACCATTCTTTATATGGGCTTGAAGAAGAGGTAACCCAAGCAAATATCATGTGACTCCAAGCCTTTGAAAGCTAATATTTAGCAAGCTCTTGTGTTCTTCACTTTCAAAATATTTGTCTCTGGAAATAATGTGAGAATGAGTTTGTCAAGGGGAAGTCAAAGTGGACAAGACCCAGTACTCAAATGTTTCTTTCTCTCGGTGTCTGAGACTCGGACAGATCAAAGGAAGTCCCTCCATCACCTGTGGTGATTCTGCAACCACAAAACATGTAACCTGAGATTCAAACTCTACACCTCAGTCACATGCAGAGGAATGGCAACTTAGGGTTGTAGTTCAGGGAATTTCAAAAATCATAAATAAAAATGTGGCATCAAGGCAAGGGAATACATTGCCAACTTTAAAGCTATTTTCAATGTTGGCGTTGCAAGCTCAATATTTTTAAAGTAAAAATAAACTCTTCAATGAAAATAAAAACAGATCTTGGCTTTCAGATTTGCTTTTTAGTAAATGAAATGTTGATTGTTGATGGTGTGGGTGAAACGAAGCAGACACTTTATGTTTACATCAAATGTTAAGTAACCATTAAAAAAAAGGATGATAAGTCCAATAGAACATACTCTTTGAAACACATTTAAAAAGACTTATTAAAAGATCATTAAAGTCTGTTTAAGGGGTTGACAAATTCAAGATTACAGCCAGATATAAGTGATGAATTCTTTGTTTTGAAGAGCTAACTGAACTCAAACCTATTTTTATCATTATTCTTGATAATGAAGAATCAAATACTAGCCACATCTTTAAGGAGAGAATTAGTGATCTTCCTAAATTCCATGCAAGTTTAGAAATTAATAGTAAGCCTCATCTAAATACTTGGTTATTAATATTTCCAATAGAGATATAAGGTATAAGCTAGTATGCTGTTAATCTAAAATTCATGAAAATTCATTTATTCAACAAGTCTTTAATGGGCACCTACTGTAGGTCAGGTTCAATGCAGGGGATTTGGGTAGGACACTGAATAGGCAGACAAAGTCCCTTTTCTCATGGGCCTGAGCATCTAGCTGGGAGGCATACATAAGCAGAGAACCATTAGCCAGAGTTAAGTGCTCTGGTAAGACATGGAAAGGACTGACAATGGAGTATACAACCCATCCTGGGGAGTCAGGGAAGCGGTATTCTAGAGGGTTATTCAGACTAGGGGTTTCTAGGAGGTGGCCAGGTGAAGTGGAAAGTGTTTCCATGCTTTATTTCCTTCTCTAGAGGAAAACACCAACTTCACCATTAAGTTCTCTGAATTAGTAAAGGGGCCTCCTCTTAGTGAGGAACTTGGCATTGGTACACTGTCACCCTACTTTAGGTCAAGAAGCATGTTTGGACCTCAGAGAGAGGAGATGGCACAGGAGTGATGTAGGCAAGTTCCAAGATGCCTGGGGTTAGAGGGACCTGTATCCTCCAAGGCTCCTGTCCAGGGCTAAAAAGTAGGCCTCATTCCAGGTGTTCATGTCCCAAGGGGCTTGGACAATTCAATCTCATTCAGGCTGACTGGTGATCAAATGCTGGGGACTGAGAAGTAGATATGTCTTGGTTTCAGTGAAACTCAACACGTGGTAAGAGCCTGGTGATCGTGGTATGGCCAACAGTTTGCAGATGAGAAGGACTGATCGTAGGGAGAAGGCAGAAAGATCTAGACTGTGTAGAGAGAAGGTTATCAAGAGTCATGCAGATGGTCACTGTAACAGATAACCTCACTGGGGGTCCAATGGATTCCTCAGTCTAGCCTAGGAAAAAGCCAGTCACCAAGAGAACCCCAGGGAATTTGGGCTGGGAGAGGAGGGACTGTTCAAGGAGAGGCTGCCTAACTTCATTCTGCTCAAGCTTCTTTTGAACAAAAGGTTTATTTAGCTCTTAAAAAATGTGAAAATCTCACATCTAATTGTTGAGGTATGCCTCTTAATATGGTCATCCAGTAGCTATGAATCCTTGGGAAATTTAACCTCTTTTGGCTTCGTGTACTCCTGTGAGAATTTAGGTAATAGCACCTACCTTACAGGGATGTTGTGAGGATTTCATGAGCAACAGCAGGTAAAGTGATCAGAAAATGCCAGGAAGGCCACCATGTACAGTTGTGTAGATTGGCTACTGTACAACTCTGGTCAAGGGTCTATCTGATGGTGCCCTGCTGAGTTACGAAGTTCAAAATCGGTATGACCTGCTCTGGCAGACACAGAATAAGAGGGTAATAATGGTAACCATTGTGTTGATAAGGAGGCAGAAACCTTGTTAATGAGTGAAATAAACACAGTGGAAAAGGGAAAAGGTTGCAACAGTTTGGGGTGGAGTTGGGGAGTATAAAGCTGTCCAGGGTACAACCCAACCACAGCAGTATTGAGCTAGACTAGAATGATGAAATCCAGGCCTTGCTGGCTGGTGCATCTGAGCTCAGCTCAAAAGCCGGGTAGGATGGAGTAGTGTTGGTGGTCCTAACTGTTGAGAGGCTCCAGAGCCTGCCTTCAGGGAACCTTCTGCTAATCTTCCTTTGAGGAAATGTCTGGCAGACACTGATGATTTCTATGGAGATTTTAAACCCTAGTAGACAAGTTTTTTTTGGAATTGGAAAGCTGGGACAATGGCCTATTTGGCCTTGTGGAGGGAACCCAGACATAGAAGGTGACTCTTGCAAGCCCAATGTCAGTGGGTTAGAATGTCCACCCAGCTTGGAGGTATCAAAGTTGCTAGCGTCATGAGCACTTTGTGGTCGACACTGGCAGGTTACCAAGGTGACTTGCAGCAGATGCATTAGGTCTTTGCCTAATGACCTGGCTTCTCCTGTAGGGATCAGCAGGGCTCCTCTTGCAAAGCTCTTATTTCAAAAGATTATTTCACTCCCAGAAGAAGTTCACAATGAGTATGAGGAAAAAAGATAAGAAGTGAGGGAATCAACCAAATACTCATAGACTACTTTACATGTATTTGGATTTACATGCATTTGGAAAGTGCCCGACCAATTAATCTGAGACGGTAGGAAAAGAAATAAGATCTATGCTGTAATCACTGCTAGTTTTTCATTCTAATATCAGCTTCCACTTCACTGGGCTTTCACACAAAAATTAGAAATGAAACATCACTCTTGCTGAGGTATGGGTACTCGTGTGTGTGTGTGTGTGTGTGTGTGTGTGTATAAAATGCCAACAAGCAGTGACCATTTGCATGTAAGCATGACCTTCTGAGATTATAAAACTTTAAAGAGTAGACTCTCTATAAAACAGTTCTTAAAAAAAGTAAGAAGCAATTATTTTCGTTTCATTGCCATGAAATGACCTTAGATTTGATCCAGTTTAACCCCTTTATTTAAAAATATGAAAACATTAGGTCCAGAAAGGGGAAGAGACTTCTGTAAAGTTAGAGGATTAGAGCTGGTGGGAGATGAGTAAGGCTCTCTCACATTTCGGCACATCTTGTGAGAAGTCAGGTTGACTATCTTCATTTTGTACTATTTCAAGGATATTTGTGCAGCAAACGGCCTTGGAAGAAAGAGATAGTCTCTCCTTCTTGTATAAGGAATATGACGTCCTTATTGCCCATGATAAAAGATTCAGATTCCCTCAGCTCAGGGTCCCTCCCCTGTAGCACAACACACAGTGTGTGCATGTAGCCATCTGGTTCCATCTTGCATTACCTGCTGGGACTTGGGGAACAAGGGAAAGTGACATGAATATGCTGACGCTCACGCTGCCTGCTGTGTTGGGAGTAATCAAGTCTCTTGTGTCTGACCCGAGAGTCTCGTGTTTTCTGCCCTCATCCGTAAAACTGTGGCAGGCTAACATGCTCACTTGCAAGTAGGATAAAATCCCAGACCCTTCGTTATTGTTGATGAGAGCCAGGGGTTAAAGCAAGAATTCTAATCCAGAATCAGGTGCTGTGGTCTTAGTTAAATATTTGCTAAGTGGTTTGCAAAATGGTGCTTTTCCTAAAGAGTGTTTTCTAAATGAATGAAACACACACATACACACACACACAGCAAAGTTCTAGCCTCAAATAGGCCTCAGATGGTAAGATTCTGTGTAGAAATTAGGACACATTCAAGCTCATTCTAATACCTTGGGTTGTGAACCAAGCTATAAATTGATCCATGCCAAGTGCTTGTTAAACTTTCGAGAATTTTGTCTCTGGAATTTAATGTTAGGAGCCCGTATGCCTCATCCTTCATATCCACAGCACTGCTATCCTTAACTTTATTCCTATGGTGTGTGTCTATGTTTTATTTCTCCTTTCCCCTTCACTTTACCAAAAACTCATTCTCATGTGTCTTCACATCTAATCCTTTTAAAGTCATTTTTGCTCACAAGGACATGTATCTCCCCCATTTTTCTGTCTTAGCAGCATTTGTTCTGGGTTTTCAGGCTTTCGTGGCTGACCCCTAGGGGACCGCCACCACCATAACTGCTCTGAATGGGAATGCTCCTCTGTTTCCCTATTCTCCTGAGCACTTCTGCCATAAATCCTGGGGACTTCATTTGCCTTTTATCCTCCCTGACGTGCTGCTTGGTTTTCAGAGCAGCAGACTGGATGCTTTTCTATTTCACTACCTTCATCTGTTCTGCTCAAACAGGGGCATGCACTTTTATCAACATGAATCACGGTTTGTACCCACCCCATCATTTCATCCATGGGCATGGACTTTAACTCAGGAGATCTGACTCATGAGAGAACAAGGAAATCAGAGCTGCCGGGCCAAGGAAAACAAGGGCTCTTGAAGTGATTGCAAGGATCTTCTAGGAATAATGAGGGAAGATTGGATGGTGCACAGGCGACTGTACTCTTTGGCATTCAAGGAACATCTTAGTCAGGGCACCCGCACCAGCCCAGACTAATAAACACTTCAGCCACAGTTTCGAGAACAGGAAGTAATTCAGGCTCTTGAACCCCAAAGCAAAATCATACCGATGATCACTAGGTTTTGAATCTCTTCGAACCTTTCAAATCCGTTTTTGAACAAGAGAACACTTTAATTTTTCTGTCTCTCCTAGCTCTCTTAGGACTCATGAATGTTTAATAAACAGAAAGAAAGTTGAGGATTGCAGATGATAGCAGGACATGGCCATAGATGCCTCAAAGTACAGTTTTTACATAAGCCAGGATGTTCCATGGAAAGAAAAGTGAGTTACTTTTCGTATATAGTAGTAATTCAGTTCAGTCTGCACATGACTTTTCTCCCCCAAAGGATTGTTCATTCTTTTTGGCAAGAATAGTGTTACAAATATATATTTTGTAAAACCATCCTGCTATCTCCTTTTGCAAAAGGGAAGCTTAAATAGATGTTGTTGTTAGCCTGGAAAATGGATACACTTTAGGGTCTCCCAGGCTAACCCTGGCAAAGTCCATTGAGGGACATTTTGCTTGTTTCTCAATGACACCCCACTTCTTTTGTGTCTGATAGGTGGGATGTTCCTGAGGAAAGCAGGGAAATGTGACCCTTCAGGGTTTGCACACAGCAGCCACACAGGTCTCCTGCAACTGCAGACTCTCCTGTTGCAACGAGACCCTCTGAGAGTCTCACTAGGTCTCAACTGCATCAGCTGCCCTTAACTCCCAGGTAGCGGACAATGCTCCCTAGGACCACAATTCCAAGAGTACCTCTTTTTTGCTTTCAGTTATGACATTGTCCCGTCTCTCAATACGTGCATTGATGCTTACCTAGGAGGTCCAGGCTTTTCCTTCCCTCCCTATGCCTGCTGCTCTCCAAGGAGGGTGGGAGGGTGGATTAGACTTTTGAGGGATGTAGTTATAAAAGTTTTCACTATCCCTCTTCCTCCCCTCCACCATACACACACACACACACACACACACACACACACACACACACAGCTATTGAATTCCAGGCATTTCTGAGGATGAAGCTGAGGTTATTCAGGACCCTTGTGCATAGATTGGGCTTGTGATTTATGGCTTCTCTCCAGCATACCTCCTGGTTAAAACCTCCTATGCATGATTTTATAGAATCATCTGTTTGGAAAGGAATACAAACAGTTATGATTGAACTTTTTCTTCTCCTTTCAGATGAAGAATAATTTAAGCTATGTCTCCTATGATTTAAGGGGACACCGTGTCATCTCTAGAAGTCCCCTGAAAGAGACTGGGTTATGTTAGAGTTATCTGCTTTATTGGAACACTTGAGCTAGAGTACTTGCATGTCCAAAACAACGTGGGAGAAATGTGCAATCTCCAAGCAATTGAATCCCTAAGGCAGAGCCTGCCATTTCATCTGTACAATCTCATGGTGATATGCCCAAGGCACCCAGAAAAGAGGGACAGTATCAAACAGACTTTGTAATGAAGAAATCCTCCTTTAGCTTAACCCAATCTCTTCTGTAGTGACCTAAACCCGTTTTTTTTTTTTTTTTTTTCTCCTGTTCTACACCTACTCGCAATAGAGAACAACTGGTTCGTCTTTTCCTCTTAGAAGTCACTGAGCTCGTGAAGTGGAATGTTTTCTCTCTTTGTGCAATTCCAATTCTTCTTTTTCCCAGCTTGGGTGAGCTCCACACCTGGTATTCATCATCTGGGTGCAAACACCAGTGACTGACAACACTTCTGGTGTCAGGCAGGGGAATTCACCACTAAACAAGGCTCTCTGCTGGGGTCTTTGGATTTGATGCAGAGTCAAGGGACATAGGACTTCAATAGAAGTCCCTGAGCAGTTCCAGAAAAAGCCCCCTCTGGTAGTTGGTTCACACAATTAGTCCTCTACAGCAGCGGTCCCCAACCTTTTTGGCACCATGGACCGGGTTTTGTGGAAGACAATTTTTCCACGGATGGGGTGGGGGATGGTTCAAGCGGTAATGCGAGCAATGGAGAGAGACCGGGAGCAACAGATGAAGCTTCGGTTGCCTGCTGGCCGCCGCTCACCTCCTGCTGTGCAACCCAGTTCCTACCAGGCCACAGACCAGTACCGTTCCGCGGCCCAGGGGTTGGGGACCTCTGCTCTACAGTTTACACATAAGGCATCCCAGGGAACTGCTCTCCCTCTGTGCCTGTTCCCCCTGCATGTATGCCTGCTAACAGAAATCAATAATGCAATTAAGCTGAGGAAAGGCACCTCCACTAGAACACTGTCTGCAGCACTTTTTTAAAAAAATTAATTAATTAATTTATTTATTTTTAGCGTGTTGGGTCTTCATTTCTGTGCGAGGGCTTTCTCTAGCTGTGGCAAGTGGGGGCCACTCTTCATCGCGGTGCGCGGGCCTCTCACTGTCGCGGCCTCTCTTGTTGCGGAGCACAGGCTCCAGACGCACAGGCTCAGTAGTTGTGGCTCACAGGCCTAGTTGCTCTGCGGCATGTGGGATCTTCCCAGACCAGGGCTCGAACCTGTGTCCTCTGCACTGGCAGGCAGATTCTCAACCACTGCGCCACCACGGAAGCCCATGCAGCACTTTTTTGATTAGCTACTTTTTCTTCTTGATTCTTCCCTTCTCAAAACCTGTCCATGTATAATGATGATTTAGGGTCTCTAACAAAGCTGATCTTCTGCCAGGCAGGGCCTCACCCCAATTCCTAGGTCATGTGTTATATGGAATTACTTCTCTTACTACAGTTTACCTTTTAAGATCTAGTTCAATTATTACCACTTGCATTACGCTATGTCTCCCAGATCACAATATTTTGTCAAATGTCTCTAGTGTGGAGGATTCTCAAGCTCCTTAATGTGTCTTTTCACTACAATCGTAGGAATACTCTCTTATGTTGAGTCACACTGAGGCCTCCCTAGATCTTTTACATATTGCTTCTAACCTTGCCCTGTTTGCTTTGTAGGTTATTGGAATTTTTTTGGAGCCAATTGCACAACTTTGTGTTTATTATGGTTAAATTTCATCCATTAGATTCAGCAATTCTTGTGTCTAATAGGAGTATAATCCACTCTCAAATTAATTAACTTTTTCATTTCTCCCGACTCCATGTCATTCACAAGTTTGCTCAACGTGAAGTCGACGTCTTTATTTTGTAGTGGATAAAAATGCTGATCAGAACAAGTCTGAGGATGAGTTTAGGGGAGATTTGGAGTTACTCAGCATTGTGGGGACCAGGTGGGAACGAAGGTTAATTACATACAGATGCCTACAATGAGAGTTAAAGAAATATGCTAATCACGGTCGTATGGAAGCATCCAGAAGGTTGGGACTTCTGACCTCTGACTATGGGAGGAAAAGACTCCCTTTCTATTATTTCATAAGAGGTTGAAGTGGGAAATTATCCAAGGTTAACAGCACAACAATTAGACTCCAGGGAGGCATCTGTTTGAAGGTTCTCAGAGCCACATTAACATAGCCCAAACCTCGAACTTCCAGAGCATGCTTACAGAATGTCATCACAAATTCCTTGCAAAAAAAGGTCAGCAAAAAAGTTTGGAAAATGCTGGCTTAGGCAAAGTGAGGCAGATTTCTTTCACTGCTAGACTTAAAGTTTTTTTTTTTTTAAAAGGAGTTTGGGGCTTGCAGTGTTTTGTTTTTTTAAATAAATTTTATTTATTTATTTATTTGTTATTATTATTATTATTTTTTGGCTGTGTTGGGTATTCGTTTCTGTGCGAGGGCTTTCTCTAGTTGTGGCGAGCGGGGGCCACTCTTCATGGCGGTGTGCGGGCCTCTCACTGTTGCGGCCTCTCTTGCTGTGGAACACAAGCTCCAGACGCGCAGGCTCAGTAGTTGTGGCTCACGGGCCTAGTTGCTCCGCGGGATGTGGGATCTTCCCCGACCAGGGCTTGAATCCGTGTCCCCTGCATTGGCAGGCAGATTCTCAAGCACTGCACCACCAGGGAAGCCCAAGACTTAAAAGTTTTTAATAGGCTCGTGTGCCAAGTAAGTTTCTTAACAATGTATTAATTATGCAAGATTTTAAAATTTATTTGCTGAGAGGACCCATTTTTTCTTAGGAGCACCTTGAAGGGTTCTTGTTGCCCTGGACAGTGCTAAGCAACCAGGGCAGGACTAGGAGGTGGCAAGGGAGCCATCAGCCTTTGCACACCTGAGAGTGAGCACCTCTTGGAATTGTGCACCTAGGGGCCTCACAGCCTCATGCTAGTCCTGACCCTGGCTCTAAACCGTGGGCTGTGGTGCAGGTGGCCAGGGAGAAGATTCTGGGTTTATGCACAAAGCCATGCCACCGGTTGCCACAGGCAACCAGTTGGATACTCAAGCATTTTCCAAACAAATGAATTGAAAATAAAGGGAAGAAGTGTTATCCTTGAACACCAGCATTAGGGAGCAAGCTGGCAATCTGATATCAACAGTTATTTTGTGACAGCCCTTTCCATTCACACTCCGTATGGTGTGTATGTGCATGTGCGCTCACACACACACACGCATGCAAACACATACACACACACAGCATCTGAAATATCAAATTACAGTCTTGCCCTGGTCCAGCATGGCCATGGTGACTCTTCCTGGCTAAACACAACCATACCTAACAGAGTGTCTCAGCCCCTACAGGGCTCATGAAGCGTAGAAGGGCTTGAGGAATTATTAGAATTCTGGGTTCAAATTGGGAGGCAATTGCCTCCATCCACAGCACATGTCCTTGGCATCTACTTCCCCATCAGTGGAAGGTGAATCCTCCACAGGGTGCTGCTTTAATACCAGCAGTCTCTGTATCAGGGAGAAGCCCCCTCCTCCACAGTTCTCTATCCCTCTTAACCTTTATGACCTATCCACTCTTTTTTCCTCGACCTCTAGTGGAAATACCTTCTAGCAACTTAAACTTCACAGCCTAATCCAAGATGTAAAAGTGACACTCCAGGACTTCCCTGGTGGTGCAGTGGTTAAGAATCTGCCTGCCAATGCAGGGGACATGGGTTCAAGCCCTGGTTCAGGAAGATCCCACATGCCGTGGAGCAACTAAGCCCGTGTGCCACAACTACTGAGCCTGAATGCCACAACTACTGCAGCCGCGTGCCTAGAGCCTGTGCTCTGCAACAAAGAGAAGCCACCGCAATGAGAAACCCTCGCACTGCAACGAAGAGTAGCCCCTGCTCGTTGCAACTGGAGAAAGCCTGCGCACAGCCACAAAGACCCAAAGCAGACAAAAAATAAATAAATTAATTAATTTAAAAAAAATGACACTCCATGTTTACTCTGCCAAGGTTGCAAATTCGCTCTGTTCCCCAATATTTCATCCCTCCACTCCCTTTGATTTCCCCCCTCCCATCGAAACTCATTAGCTGAATTGACTTGTCTTACTATTCCTGAGGACCCTATCACACGTTTCCAAGTTGATGTTGTAAGTATCAGAAGAGTTGAATACGTGTGTATACATAATATATACTTTTCCTATTTGAAATGCATATGTGGTCAGTGTGTAGATGTGCATTCTTGGAAAGTTGTAATTGGCTCTTTCTGTCCTGCTCAGAGTGTTATATAGTCAGGGCACCATAAAAGATCGCCTGATTCTCTATTCTAAGTACCATATTGGGAAAGGGACTCTTTAAGGTGTCATGGGTAGTTGAGAAAAAAAAATCTTGTCTCCTTCCTGGAGATGGTTATTGGAGTATTTATGGCCATTCCTAATCCTATGACACCAGCTGTTACAAACCAAATGGGGATTGTGCTCTCTGTACACTGAGTGGCAGCAATTAGGCTGAGAGCCCTCCAATTCCATGTAAATACAGTAAATAAAACCCTTGCATATAGTGAAACACACTCAATGGGATGCTATCATGAAGCCCAAAAGACTCAGCAGAAACAAACTCAAAAGATTCAGCAGCAACAAATTCAAGGAAGAAATCCTGGCCAGTCAAAAGGACCCTAGATGTGTTCCCAGGATAAAAATAATGGGAAACAAGAATTTTATTCAATTAATTCAGTGGTAACAGCACTGGGATGGAAATTTTCAGTCTTTCTTTTTGCTATTTAAGGGTACCACAAGTAAGCAATACCCAAGATGCTGGAGGGAAAGGAGACCCATGATCAAGACTAGGAGCTTCTAAATCGACCTCATTAAACTGAATTGAAAATGTCTCCCACAGATTCCTAGGGGAGGAGTCTTGGTTTAGGTACAGTCCTCACTGGATTCAGCCCAATGAACTTAGCTGTACTTCTGAGAAATGAATAGATTTGACATTTGATGCTATATACTAGTATTGGTTCGTTCCGGCCAATGTCTTTATTTCATGCTTAATAGAAACGGCTAAAATATAAATATTACTCAGTTGACTCTTCAAGCATGCAAATTTAACTCATAAAAGGAGCTACACTGTAGGAACAGAAGATTACTTAGCTGGGAATCTAAGTATTAGGATCATTTATACAGAGAAAGCATGATGGTGGTGGAATCCAACCTCCTAGCCTGTGATGTCCAAATCTCTTAACTATAATATGAACTGGGAAATTTAGGGCTACTGTATGTTGTGAACATTTCATAAATTTTGTGTTTCAAAACAAAGATATAGCAAAAGAAAACAGATGTTGCTGAGAAAACTTTTCAAAAGTGATCATTTGCTCCTTCAGCTTCTGTAGATGAAACTGCCACATCAGTTGTACATGAACAAAGTTTTTTTAAATTGCAGAGTGATCCATTTGTCATATTTAAGACAATGTATTCACTTTATAAATTCAGATATTCTGATTGAAAATTGCTAGTTTTATATTAGTTTATGTAGCTAAATATTTAACTTTTATGCAATATGTTATCTTTCAATATTCAGAACTATCAATTAATGACAATGATAACAGCTCTCTAATATATCCTTTGGTTAACTTAAATAATTTATTTATGTTCAATAAACATTTTAAAGGTCCAAATACTTTAAATCTCATAAAGTTTTTACTGTATTTTACACACTATATTCTAGACTATTCTTTGCATGACAAAAATAATCCCCATTTTTTTTCACCCTGTTCTTTTGTGGCACTTGTATATCTAAACTCTATAAGTATCATTAATTTGGCAAAGGTTAGGGTCTGTGACTTTTTCAGAGTTTCCCTCAGGCCCCACAGAAAACAGATTGTACATTCAAATTGAGTGATTTTCAGAGAGCTTAATAAAGAGATGTCTTGTGAAGATACAGGCAAGATGTAGGAAAACATCAAAAGATAGCACAGCATCCTAGGGCAGGTACACCTCTACACCTGAAGTGGAAAGTGGGGCATGCAGTCATGGGATGTGGGGAGAGACAAAGTGGTCTCAAGGGATGAGCTATACAGTCTAAAGTTGCCGCAAGCCCATGAAAGGCAGAGAGCCAAGTGACTAAATGCCTAGTCTTCGTTCTCCTTGCCCCCTTGAGTCACCAGCTAGTGTTCCCCACTGGCAAATTCAATGGTAAGCCAACGTTGATTCAGACCATAGAGGTCAGCCTCCCATCTCTTATCACAGGTTGGGGTTATCCAGGATAAAAACAAAGCCATCTTGAACATCACATAAATATTCTTCTGTATCTGATCTTGAACTTTTTGTTGCTAAATACTTAATCTAAACATAGTTTGAGATTGCTTGAAGGGTAGGCATTTCATCCATGTTTCCCAATCACTAGCCTTTACCCGTGTATGTGAATTGAAATCTCATGGTGAACTTTACCAAACCTCCACTCTGGACCTGTTAAATCAGAGTCTCTGGCTTGGGTCCTAGCTGTTTGGCTCTCTTGGGGAGTTCTGATATACATTTCAGTCAAGAATCATTGAGTTCGACCTTCTATATATACTTGGATTAATTTTGTCCATAACAGAGATCCATTTATGGATACAGTATTTTTGATATCTCCCCTTCCCCTTCATTTCTTGCCCATCACTCCTCTTCTTCTTCTTCTTCTTCAAAAATAAAAAAAATAAAAAAGAATTTCTTTTACTGTATTGTGTTTTGGTACTTGATGGACATGATAAGAAATAGTCTTATGAAAAAGTTTTGTTTGGATATACTATAAAGATATTGAAGACATTGCTCATAGTATCTTCTTTAAATAACCCATGAAAGAAATGCCTCTTTATCTCATTTCTAGGAATAACTAGATTTTTCTTGAGCTTCTATTTTATTTTTGTCATATAATGACATTAATGAGATAGTATTGATTCTCTGAGTCATAGTAATGGTTACACACAATTTTTGTTATTTTTATTGTAGTGAAAATTCATAGAACTAAGTTTTGGCCCACCTTAGTTGTACCTATCTGCAATTTTCTGAACATTTTTATCACATTAATTCCATTGAAATATAACCAATTTTATCTTTAGCTGGTATATTGCATGTATGTTTCAAGTAAACCTTAAGTTCTATTCAATTTAATTAATTTAATGTAATCAATTGAAATATTGAAAAATAGCAACTTTGAATGAAGAGAGGGCAGAAATCCTGTTTTCCATTCTTTTTAAGGTTGGTTTGCATACACCAACCTTGAATTTTCAAGAATGATTTAAATTTATCTCTTTGTGTTTCTCTATTTATATTCTATGATGCTCTAATAACATTCCTGATGTGTACAGTTAAAATTTACAAAGTACCTTTCTATCTATTATTGCATTTGACCTGCACAAAATTCTGAAATAAGTTGGGTAGCTCATTATTTTGATGATACAGAAAAAATATGTTAAATTGCCTACCTAGAGTGTTAGGGAATGTTAATTTTCTTATTTTACTGTTACAGACATGAAATTTCAATTCTTTCCATTCTACTACTATCAACCAGATTTAATGACAAGGGACAGAAATAACCCTCTATTTTCATGTTGTTCTATTTTCCTTCTGGTCCTACACAATGTTGGTTGCAAATATTTTAACATAATGAATTATTAAAGCAGGAAAGGCCAAGGCCCTTCTGGGTTGTGCACAGATTCATCATCAAAGCTTTTTCAGGGTAGGTAGAAAACCATGTTAATATATTTCTTACAATCTCCTACTGCCCAAGGGAAGCCATTTGAATAGATATTTGATATGTCAAATCTTAAGCACAACAATTTTGGACAAATGTTTCTGATTTAAAGGCCAAATCTCTTCTAAGTCGAAGTCACTCTAACTTCAATCTTACAAATAAAATGTCAACTAGCAAAAGAGTACACAAAATATTTTATAATCTATATAACTGAACTACTGATCCAAGAGTCTTGGGGCTAATGCACTGGCCATTAGTAGAAGAATAGGTAATAATTCAAAGAAAGGGAGCCAGTTAATTTTCAGTGAGTTTATTTCTTGTCAGGCAAACTGCTGATAGTAATTTTTGCAGGTGACCTCCTTCATGCTTTCCTTCTGCCTCTCTGTTAGACAAGTCCAAGACAGCACATGGCATTGGTCAAAGTGACTAAATGAGCTATTGTTTATGGGTAATGATCCATTATATTTATGACATCCTCTGGCTGGTGCTACATGCACCTTTGCAGGTATCACTGAATTTTGATCACTGTTATCTCAGTGGGACTGATTAATTCACCTTACGAGAGGAAGATGCTAAGATGAATCAAATCAGAAGCACAATAAGACATCAGGTGTTCAGATTAAGATGAGAAAGACAGAGTTAGTCAATATGTCAATTATAAATGTATTGAAAGAGGAATTTATTGTTATGGAAGAATGGAATCTATTTGTCCCTTTAATCAAAAGGAGATTCCACTAAATATGTTTTAATAAACTATTTTAAAAATTAGAGTCAATATTGTTGTTAGAAAAGACATAGATGCTCTTAAAATACTTGAAAATAGTTTAAACTCCTAAAGAATTAGATATCATATATTTATTTATTTACTTACTTTTAAAAAGTCCAGAAGTACACTGAATTTAGAGCCTGACTACTCAGAGTGGTCCACAGACCAATGGCATCAATCTCACCTGAGAGTTTGTTAGAAATGTTGACTTGAGTCTCACACTAGATTATGGAATTATTCTTTCTTCTTCCTTTTCTTTTTACTTTCTGTTTTTCAGGTTGGTAATCTCTATTGCTCTATCTTCAATTTTGATGATTATTTCTTCTGTCATCTCAAAACTGCTATTGAGATCCTTTAGTGAAGTTTTATTTCAGTTATTTTACTTTTCAACTCCAGAATTTTTATTTGGTTGTTTTGGTTTTTTAAAAATAATTTCTATCCCTTTATAGATATTCTCTATTTGATGAGTAATTTTCATTTCACTTTCCTTTAATTCTTTAAAAGTGATTTCCTTTTAGTTCTTTAAACATATTTATAATAGCTGCCTTGAAATATTTGTCTGATAAGTCTAAAATTTGGGTGCTCTCAGATGAGCCACAGTTGTTGCCTGTTTCTTTGCCTATCTTGTAATTTTTTTTGTTGGAAACTGGGCATTTTATATAATTAATTGTAGCAACTCTGGATTTTTATCCCTCCCCCCACCCCCCCTGCGACTTGCTGGGGATGGTTGCTGTTCGTTTATTTCTTTTAGGACTGCCTGGACTAATCTGTGGAGTCTGTTCATCTGCAGTGTGTGGCCTTTGAAGTCTCTGGTAAACATTTCTTTTATTCTACTTTTTATTTTCAAGACTGGCTTTTTTAGGAGTTGCACCTGTGTCAGCATAGTTTAGTGGTCATCAATGATCGGACAGAGGCTGTGCTGTAATACCTGGAGCCAGTAAGTCTTCTACCCTTTTCTGTTAGATTTCATTGTAGCTTGGTGTATTAGTCATCTATTTCTGTGTAACAACTTAAACATAAAGTTAAGCAGCTTGAAACAACACACATTTAGTATCTCAGATTCTGTGGGTCAAGAGTTTGGGCATTTCTGCTTCAGGGGCTCACAAGAATGTAATCAAAGTGTTGGCTAGGGCTGTGGCCTCATCTCAAGACTCAAATGGGGAAAAACACTTTGAATTTGACGTGCTTATTGGCAGAATTCACTGATTTGTGGGTTATTGCACTGAAGGCCTCAGTTTCTTGCTGACTATGAGCTGGAGGCTGCCCTCTGTTCCTTGTCACCATAGCAGCTTGCTTCATCAAAGCCATCAAGGGAAAGAGTTTACTAGCAAAATAGACATCACAATGTGATGTAATGTAACAAGGAAGTGACATTCTGTTGCCTTTTTCATATTCTATTTCTTAGAAGCAATACACATATCCTGCCCACACTCAAAAGAAGAGATTACACAAGGGTGTGAGTACCAGGAGGTGGGGATAATTGAGGTCATCTTGGGGAACGTTTTCAAAGTTCAGGAAGTTTACAAGTGTGCTTTGGTTTATACTTTCTGAATTTGTAAGACCTTATGTTCAGCCAGGGATGAATAGCTCACTAGGGCCTCTCTGGCTTCTCTTAAGCAGGCACAGCCTTGCACATGTGCAAAGATCTCCAGATGATCAGGTGTAAGTAGAACCTTAGCAAGGCTCTTTTTGGCTATCTCATTTCCCTGAATCTCCCTGTTGCATTTCTGGCTGGTGTGCTGTTTTGTTGATTGTTCTAACCAGTTCTAACCTCAAGCTCATGTTATCCTCCCCTGATTGTTTAGTACTGATATCTTTATTGTTTTGAACTATAGGGTTGTCCTTTTTTTTTTTTTTTTTAGTGTATTAGTCACCTATTGCTGTGTAACAATTTTTCTTAATCCCTGCCATGCGGCATGTGGGATCTTAGTTCCCTGACCAAGGACTGAACCTGTGCCCTCTACAGTGGAAGCACAGTCTTAACCACTGGACCACCAGGGAAGTCCCAACTATAGGGTTTTCTACTCTCTGATCCAAATATTTCCAGTCCCCCTCTGATGGGAAGAGAGATTCTAGTCTACTGTTATCTACTATGATCCGTACCACCTGCCTGGTTAGAACTTCTGCTCTATAGTGCTGGTGGCTGGGAGTGCAGAAATGGGACTTGACTAAAATGCCACAAATTTCCACTGTTCTTACCATTACACAGTAGACATTCTTAAATAAATGTTTCTCAAATTTGTGTATGCCCATTGGTCAATATCTGGAGTCTTTAATAATTTTTAACAACTTTGTCCTTTTTTAAAATATTTAGTTAATTAATTAAAAATTTTTTGGGCTGTGTAGGGTCTTAGTTGCCTCACGTGGGCTTCTCTCTAATGGTGGTGTGCGGATTTTCTCCTCTCTGGTTGTGGCGCTCAGGCTCCAGGGCATGTGGGCTCAGTAGTTGTGGTGTGCAGGCTTAGCTGTCCCGCGGCATATGGGAACCTAGTTCCCCCACCAAGGATCGAATCCCGTCCCCTGCATTGGAAGGCAGATTCTTTACCACTGGACCACCAGGGAAGTCCCCAACTTTGTCCTGTTTTATCATCACTTTTTGGAAGAGAAAACTTGTTGAGCCCCTCACTCTGCTATTCTGGAAGTCCTGTCTTCCAAACCTACAGAATCAGAAACTACATTTTAACAGTAGTTCCATATGATTTGCATGTACAATAAAGTTTGAGAGAAGTGGTCTAGGTCATTTCCAGAAATGCTAAATCAGAAGGATTCAAATATGTACTGATACTTGAGATTATCAATTTGAATGTTTTAGTACTACCTACTGTGGGGTTAAGAAAAATTGAAAACACAGCTACTTGTTTCTAGAATATGAGATAGAAAAGAGTAACTACTTTGTTCATATATTAGGAAAAAATACTATGCATACACCTATCCCAAATATATTTAGTTTTGAAATTGGCCAGGGTGGGAGAAGTTACACCATGGAGATTGGCAAATTCTACAAATGCTTCAATTTCCTTTTCCTTGAAAGTCAGTTTTAAACATTTCCCAACATACCACTGCATGTTTGATTCCCTGCAAAGCTTCCCATGTTACTTGAAAAATCCACAGTACTTCATTAAAATGTTTAGATAAAGTTTCTTTTTTTGGTTCTCTTAGCATCTTTGGTTTTCAGTTAGAGTTCCAGCAGTCTATATAAAAGAGTCTCTGGGATGGTAATCTGATGGGGTTATGGTAGGGGAATAGTCTCAGGCTTGTACTGAAGCACTGTTTGCATAGCATTTTATCTGATCTTGAGGAAACATTCATTGTTCGTATCAAACATTAATATTCTAGAAATGTACATGAAGCAGATTTGCACGTGCTCACAGTTTCCTGTCAAGGACATGGCCACTCCTATAACTTGTAAGAGGATCTGGAAAGGAATACAATCCTGGCTCCTTACAGCATTAGACGAAAGGAGAAAGATGTTTCAAAGTGAGTGAATCATGTGATGCCTGCCATTGTTTTTACCCTCACAGTCTACACTAGGTACCATAAATCTTGCTTCCACTTAGGGACAAATTGTGCCATATACAAATTCCTGAATAAAGACGTGAATGTCTGATGAGTACAGATTGGTTCTTTGTTCTGTTGAACCTTTAAAAAGGCCCTTTTTTTTTCCAGAAAACATGTAGAGCGCCTGAAAGACTCCTTTCAACTCTTATTTATGTGCAAATAAATACAATTATTTCTAAAAGATGAAAGTGAAGAGTGTTAATCATGAGGTGGTGGTGGGAGCATAAAATTCAGACTTTAACATGAAGGGAGTTAGGATAATTTGATCCTGGGAAGTCTGGTGCAAAAAAGACCGAATAATGCTATTAACTATATGTAATGAAAGTATAAACTAAATTTTAGTGAGTGATGCAATTTGGTCAGGATATCTTAACTCTCCATAGCATTTGGTGATGGTTATTTCTTCTAACACCAGTACCACCTCTTACCATGGTGATTTTCATGGATACCATGATGAGTAAAATAAACAAAATCATTTTTTGTTGTTGGCTTCAGGTTCTATTATGTGCATGACCTTTCTACTAACTATCTAACAGTAATAGCTTCAGTGGCTTTGCTTATCTACCTTATACTATTAAATGAATTCAATCAATGATGATTAAAAATAACAAAAATACCTATAAGGGTAGTTATCTCAGCTTTATTTATAATAATTGAGAATTTCAAATGACCTACAACAGTGTCGTCAAACAAGAGGTTAGTTAGCTAAATTATATCACAACACTGTAATGGAATGCATCCTTAAAAAATAGTGATATAGAAGATCATGCAATAATGTGAAAAGATGTTCACAGTATATACTGCTGGGTAAAAATGAGTTAGGATATGTCATATCCCTGTCGGGATGATTATAAAAAGATAAGTGACAGCCAGAGAATAAAACACTAGAAGGATAAATACCAAAATGCTAAATTACCTCTATGGGTTGGGATTATAAGTAAGTTATGGTTTATTTGTCGGCTTTTATTACCTGTTTTATTAATTTCTAGATGGACACATTTCATTTTAAAGAAGAGAAACAAGTTACGGAAAAAAGGAGAGCCTGTCATTTACATGTGCATCATAAAATGAACTGGTTGTTTTATTCATGGGGTTTCTTTCTTTCTTTTTTTAAAAATTTTTTTGTTTTTGGCTGCGTTGGGCCTTCATTGCTGCACGTGGACTTTCTCTAGTTGTGGTGAGTGGGGGCTTTTCTTGTTGCAAAGCATGGTTGCTGGGCGTGTGGGCTTCAGTAGTTGTGGCTCGTGGGCTCTAGAGCACAGGCTCAGTAGCTGTAGTGCAAGGGTTTAGTTGCTCTGCGACATGCGGGATTTTCCCGGACCAGGTATCGAACCTGTGTCCCCTGCATTGGCAGGCGGATTCTTAACCACTCCACTGAGTCATCAGGGAAGTCCCAATTTCTTTCTTTTTTAAAAAAAATGTATTGTGGTTGATTTACAACATTGTTAATGTGTTAATTTCTGCTGTACAGCCAAGTGACTCAGTTTTATATTGATATATATAGATATATATTCTTTTCCATTATGGTTTATCATAGGATATTGAATATAGTTCTCTGTGCTATACAGTAGGACCTTGTTGTTTATCCATCCCATATATAATAGTTTGCATCTGTTAATCCCAAACTCCCACTCCTTCCCTCCCATTCATGGGATTTCTAATCCTACAATAACCCAGCAAGGTAGACATTCTCATCCTAATGTTATAGGTGAGAAAAAGAGCCCCAGGAAATCTTTGTGACTTGTCTCAAGGTATGTGGATGGTGGGTGCTGGAGCTGCCAACTCCAGGCTCTCTCCCTCATGCCCCTTTGGAGTTCCCATGTGTGCTTTTAATGGCTTTCCTCTTTCATCCCTTTTCATCACATAGATGGCATCATCTTCTCCTTCCCTCAGTCTTTTGCAGCCCCTTCCTATTGACTCTCTCAACACTCAGCAAATATTCACTGAACACTAGCTAACCTATATATGCAAGAGATGGAGTTATGTGCCGGTGATATGGAGATAAATTAGACATAAACCCAAGTCTCAGTGGGGTCACAGCACAAACTGATAGGTAAACACAGCTTGCTTTGCCAAGTGCTCAGGGGTGGACTGAAGGCTTTGGTACAGGGGAAGGGGCTGGGTGTGTGCCATGAAGTAGGAATCAGATGACTTTATTAGAATTGTGCCTAAAATAAAAGGGAACACATGCTGGGGTCCTCCTAGGCCGGAGTAGGGATAATGGAGTATCTAGGTATCCACCTCAGAGACAACGTTTTAGTAACTTTGGCATCTTGATATTATTGGGCACTACTGTAGTTTTGTTGTGTGGTCTTCCTGTTGAATTTTGCCTTCTTTTGGGCAAATATCGGTTTTCATCATAGTCTAACCGCACCAAATTAAAGGGAATTAAATGTGTGGATAAAAATGATCCCTGAAGGGAATTTGTGAATTCTTACATTTAGAAATAAGTACCTTTTTATTATAAATTAGTAAAAGAAAATAAGAGAATTTAAAAAATTTTAAACAGTCAGAATTATTTCTTGTACTCAAAAACACAAACTTAATCCTTTATAAGTCTTATGAAATATAATACCATCTGTGTTTCAGACTTTATTTTAAAAATAACAGTGATTTCCTTTTTGATAATTTAATTTGCATTTCCTCACAATAGTTACTTCTTTCCAGTCTTTAATTTTCTGATCGGGCTAACATAATGAATCCCTGAAATGTTCACTCTGTTTTCCACAGTTTGAGCTGATTGCTTGGAAATGCCTGGGAAATGCTCCACTTTTTGTTGTTTGTTTTTCTGTGAAACCCACATTGAAGAAAATGCAAATCTCACTATGAAAGTGAAGATAAGGGCTCCATACCGCCTCCATTTAATCATCTCATCTTAATGCCCTATGTAGATTGTTATTCAAAGATATTAAAAGATTTGATGATTGTTGAATTATCTGGTTGACATTTAAAATAACACTGCTGAGGAATTATTAATGTTCAATCAATACGTATTGATTAAGGTCTCAGAAATGCCAAGCTTTCAGCTTAAGAAGTCAATCTTTGTTGCAAAAGTTGAGGAAAAGTCCAATTTATTTAGAATAACAATTAAAAAAAATTTTCAGTATAACATATTTTAGGAAACTGGCATAACTACATAACAAGCATAACAAGCAGTGTTCTGTGCTTTAAAAATCTCTAACTTATATTCTTCTTATTTTCATCATTTTCCTTTGGTTTCTTAAAAAAATGTGAAAGTGTTCCTTCACAGGAATCTTGAGATATGTTTAACTTGAGCTATTTTTCTTACAACGGAAAATGGCCATTTTCCTTCATTTAGTGTTCATAGTGTATAAACAGTTTCCTGAATTGATGTCCCTCAAAACATTACATATGAGAGAAGCTGAAAGAACACTCTTTGCAATAATACCAGAGGAACTGGGCGCTTACATTTGAAATGCATGATTCTAGTGCTACTATGGCCACGGTGAGGAGGGACAGCATGACAGTAGAGAGTACAGGTACTGAAGTCACACTTGGGTTCAAATCCTACTTCTGCCACTGCTGGCTCTGTGCTTTGGGACCAATCTCTTAACTTCTCTAACACTCAAGTATCTCATCTGTAAAATGGAGAATACAACATTATCTGGCTGTGATTGTGAGGACTGAATGACAGGCTGTAGATAATGCTAGTAGTAGCCTGGAGCCAAGTATATTGTCAACAGCCTTAATCAAAGTCAGCAAATATCATTTTTTTAAAGGAAAGTGGGTAGTCATTCTGCTGCTTTGTCTATTTTATCCTGCCTCTGTTCCTTACCAGTTACAGGGTTTGGGGCCATGTCACTTCACTTTGTTGATCTTTAATTTTTTTATTGGAAAGATGCAATTACCTAAATTCTGACTGCCTACCTCAGTATTCCTGTTTATCTGCAAGATTCTGTCAAATCTGGATGAAAAGTGACACTCCAGAAAGAAGAGTCCATATCAAGAACCTGGGAGCTGAAGCAGACAGGCAGATGTGCTCTCCAGATCTTGATCAACCTGTCCAGTTGCAAGGAGAATGGTTATCTGACAGCTGACATCTTGCTATTCTCAAGGGGGGTCCCCCACCAGTGACCTGGCCACTAAACCAGCAAGGCAGGGGTGTAGCCAAAGGCAGACCCTTCTTGGGTGGCCCTCAGCCAATGAGTGAGCAAGAGGTGGTGTGAGGGACTGGCCACTTTTGTCCCATGGTGGACCCTCTCGTAGGCATTCTTTGTTTGGAGATGCCCCGAGGGAAGCTGGCAGAGAGAGCAGATCTTCAACATACTAAGACAGCTCCCACTGCCCAACTGGAGAGCCACACTTGAGGCAGGAGCGAAGGGTAAAAACTCAAGATATTCCAAAACAATCATCAGGTTTGGGCAGGATGCTGAGTTGGACACTGAGAATCAGATCAGGGAAGAGGGTCAAGCTAAACTGAAGTCGAGTGGCTCAGCGCCGAGGATCAGCTAAGGCTAAGGTCCGAAGGGTGGGGGTCAGGGGTGGGAAGGAGCACCTCAGAGGGATTCCCCAGTGTGGGTCCTCATAGGGAGCATCAAACCATCCCACTAATTTTAAAAAGCTCTGCACACTCCAAAGTGCTATCCAAATGTAAGCAATTTGGCAATGCCTTGTTCTGCACTCTGGAGCAGCAGGGAACATTCCTAACGAGGTTTTGATGGTATTTGGCAATGTTTGCAGTCTTCCCTCTATTGGCAAAGTTGGTGTAATTTTAAAAAGCAGGTCTTGGAGTGTTTGTTCTGCATTTCCTTAAATCTCACGGGCAAAAGTTGCCAGAGGTGCGCAAGGTTGGGCTCACTTCCAACCTCCAAGCTTTTAGGGGGCGCTCCAACATCTGGTAAGATTGCTCACCGCCTTGTAATCAGCATCTTGCGCCAGAACTGGGACGTCAGGGTGGGGCACAACCCAACTATGATCCCCTAATGTGGACACAGACCTATTGTCCGTATAAGTCGAATGATTCATGCCTAGCTTCTCGTCACAAACTTTACACCTAAGAGTTAATGCGACAGCAATAAAATTCAGAATATATGGAAGGAACACAGCGTCTTTGAGGCACGTTGAGTTCAGAGGTTTTCTCTGGGTTGCAAGCTCCACATTCTTACCTTAAGGAAAAACACACTTACTTCATTGTTTCAATGACCTGTGTTAATGCAACAGAAGATAAGAATGTAGAATTGTTGGAATTTGCCCTCAAAATAATTCCATCTCTCTGTATTGGACTTTTATGAGGAAGCTTGTTGAAAAAAAACAGATACATTATTAATTGTAGAGCAAGAGCAGAACAGATTTATGGCCATCTTATTCAGCCTTAAACTTCAATGAACATTTGGTAAAAGGTACAGGAGAGAAAAACGCCCTGTTATATTTATTACTTTTGAGCTCATGGGCTGGAGACATTCTCTTTTAGCTACATAACTACCTTGGCTTCACTATATATGTAAGATATATATATGCATTGTTTTTTTTACCCAGGAGCCCCTTTTGTGACCATTTGTATAGAACCTCTCACTTTAAATTTGTAGCAGGACAAATTAGCTATAGAGGTGTGCACCACCCATACTGCTCTGTTTTCCACTATAAAGATACTCCTCAACACTTTCCACTAAGGACATGAAACATACAGAAATGTTCAAGTCACTGGGACAAAGAAAATCTGTATTATCAGTCTTGGGAAGTATGAAAACAGGGTGAAAATGTTAAGTTTGCTAGTTAGGACATAAAAGTTGTGAAATTTGCTTCAATTATCATATTTGGTATACTAAATTTACAAGTATAATAACTTTGAAAGATGTTGTTTAGTATAGTATAGATTTTCCAGTTGAATTTACTTTTTATTAGATTTCATGTTTGTTACAACTGGACTTTTAGTCATATTCTGAGAATCAAAACTGAATTGTAGAATATACCCTGAGGTGTCATAGCTTAAATATCAGTAAATTGCCCTGAATTCTAACCTCTTTCTCTTTATTGTTAATGGGCAAAACACATCCTATGGGTAATGGGAGAAAGTTTAAAAAGAAGAAAAAAATTGGGACTACCCTGGTGGCGCAGTGGTTAAGAATCCGCCTGCCAACGCAGGGGACATGGGTTTTAGCCCTGGTCCAGGAAGATCTCATATGCCACGGAGCAACTAAGCCCATGCGCCACAACTACTGAGCCTGAGCGCTAGAGCTGGCGAGCCACACTACTGAGCCCACGTGCCACAACTACTGAAGCCCACGTGCCTAGAGCCCGTGCTCCACAACAAGAGAAGCCACTGCAGTGAGAAGCCTGCGCACCACGACAAAGAGTAGCCCCCGCTCACCGCAACTAGAGAAAGCCCTCGCACAGCAATGAAGACCCAACACAGCCAAAAATAAATAAATAAATAAATTTATAAAAAAAAAAAAAAGAAAAAAAATCCTCAACTTTGCCAACTTTGCTTAATCAGCTGGATTCCGTAGTCAACACTACCAAAAGTTCTTTTTTGACACACTTTGATAAAATTGTTGCCAGTTTCTGATACGCAGGGTTTGATTTGTTAGAGACAAGGTACAGGGGCTGATTTCTATGGGGGCTACACCTAGAATCTAGTTATTAATACCAGTGAGTTCTGTGACCTGGGACAATCTTTGGACCTTACTGTCAATCTCCTTAGGTTTGGATGGAGGAGCTAACACTAGACTGGCTGAAAAAGTCACTTGCTTTAACATGTTATATGTTTCTACTCTTCCCCATGCTTGTTATTTCTGAAATCTGTACATTTACAAACACAGATAAAATTTTTCCATGAAACAAAAGCCTGAGGTGTCTGAAGTAAACCAGAAAAGGAATCTGAAACTATTTTATGCTAAATCCCTGCCACTGTGGGGCAGCTACAGTCATAGAGAGACCCCTTAGGAGTTCTAACACCCACTAACATTTGAAAGTAACTTTTGCAGCATCAAATCCTGGGGGTTCCTGCATGTTTCATAATCCCTTCAAAAGCAGTAGAAGTGGAATCTCACTTTCATTACCCTGTGCCTTGAATCTAAGAGATTTGCAGCAGTATGAATTTTGTGACTGTGAAATTATTCTCTTCTCCTATTAGCCTTTTGACTTGGCTGTGGCTGTGCTTTGTACTTGTAAGCAGAGATGCTCTTGGATTCGCTGGGTCTTTTGGGAAAGAATGTCTGACAGATGTGCATTGTAGGAGTCAGATATTGTTATTGTTGAAGACATACAATTTTTTTTTCTTCTTCAGCAAGTTTGACAGTTGAATCCAAACACATTTTCATTGATTGCAGTATTTGTTATATTTCCATATACTTTAAGAACCCAATGATGACTGTTCCATAAAGAGTTTCTTTTTCCTTCAGTAAGCACTCATAGGCCAAGGAGCTCCTATAGAGTTGGAATGATGTTGCGTACTCAACTTCTTTTTTTCTTGCTCATTCTTAAAGAAAACTGCTAGAAAAGACAGCCAATAGATGTTTCCAAACTAAGAAAGAACTGTTTTTTTTGTTTTTATTTTTGTTTTTAGTTTCTTAAGTGAAATATTCAATACTCCCTGAAGACCAAAATTCATTTGGCTTTGGAAATCAAGAAGAATATTTTTCTGCTGTGCCTCTTCTACCTAGGTATTATATTGATCTAGTACCATGTATAATTTTCCAGTTGCATGGGGTTATGATATGATTTATATAAATGGCATAAACATGTATTATGCAAATAGCACAAATGCCGAAGACAGCCGCTTACCAACTGTGGGATGTTTGGGTGGTAACTGACCTCCCTAAGACTCAACCTGTGCATCTGTGAGCTTGGCCATTGCTGTCCTCTCAACATTCCTGTAGGAATGAAATGAAGGCATGTATGTGAATTTGTAGAGCAGTGCCTGGCAAATACAAATTAAATGATTATTTTGGCATTGAGAAACATCCTATTAACTACATTGTCTGAATCATGTTAACCATTTAAAATAATATTTTATAACCTAACTTAAAAATATTTGTAAGAGGGGGAGAAAAATTTGACAAAATATATTGCTCTGGACATTTTCTTCTTTATTCTGGGAACTATGCACTTTAATGACCAACTGATGAGTGAACTTGGTACAGGTCATTGGAAATGCCATTTTTCTCCCCGTCCTTGGTATTGTATTAGGAAAAATTTTAAACTGTTTACTTCTTTTTTTAAAGTATCTTACAGCAGGTAGTGTAAATTAACTCATTACTTTGTAAATGCTTATTTCCAATGTAATTATGGCTTACTACATTGGCATTAAACATTGAAACGTAACTTCTAAATCCAGTAGCAGGGATAAGAGCCTCCTTCTATGGATGCCTCTGGGGGAATTACTACGTACTAAATGGAAAGAAATCTTAGTTTAAGATTTAAAAAAATCAAGGTACACTCTTAAAGCTAATGTGAATCAGGTATTACCGGAATCAGTGACTCTTCAGTTATTCCACAACACAAGTGACATACTTTCATCTTTATAGACTTGGCAAATTTTAGACAAGCTAAGTTGAAACCTTTATGGATAAACTTTTTCAGGTTTACAAAGTTTCAGCCAATTATAAAAGCTTAAAGGATTATGAGAGAACCACTCCCCTGAAAACATTTCTAGAATAAAGTCTGTCTGTCAAATGTCACTCGGTGATAATGTGTTTAATGTAGGCACAGAAATTTAAGAGGATGACTTGGACACTCATCAGGTAAGGATCAAAGGTGCTATAGGGCTGGGTCTCAGGTGAGGCTGGAGTATAGCAAGGGCAGCTTTTATGGAGTGTACTAAGCAAAGATTCCTTTTAGGAGAGCAAATATGAAAATAAATTCATTTCTAAGTTACCCTAGTCCCTGATAGAAATTGAGAACATAGGGCAGGATCTGGCTAATGCCCAGTGGTGTGTTGTTAAACACTCAACAACTTGCTTTCTAAGTGGGTAGTGGGGAGGATCTGACTTATAGTGCTTGCTAATTTCTGTAAATAATCCACGTGGCTGGGCTTCCCTGGTGGCGCAGTGGTTGAGAATCTGCCTGCCAATGCAGGGGACGCGGGTTCGAGCCCTGGTCTGGGAAGATCCCACATGCCGCGGAGCAACTGGGCCCGTGAGCCACAATTACTGAGCCTGCGCGTCTGGAGCCTGCGCTCCGCAACGAGAGGCCGCGATAGTGAGAGGCCCGCGCACCGCGATGAAGAGTGGCCCCCGCTTGCCGCAACTAGAGAGAGCCCTCGCACAGAAGTGAAGACCCAACACAGCCAAAAAATAAATAAATAACTAAATAAAATAAATAAATAAAAATTAAAAGAAATACATAAAAATAATCCACGTGGCTGATTTCAAGCTACCAGCATGAAGGTGCTGAACACATAGATGGTTAGAGATAACAAGAACTGGCTCTTGCAAGCTGGTATCATTGGGTTCCAGCACAACATTGACTCTTTGAGTAATGCTGGCCCGTCTGTGCCTTACTTCCTTGTTGGCTTCTCATAAAATGGAAACTCAGGGACATAGGACTAAATTTGGTTGAAGTAGACAGATCAGAAGTGGCACGTTGTATAACGTGGTGGGGGTGCCATTCATGTCCTACTCTATGTGAAGGGTGCTCCCTGCAGTTGTGCAGGAAAGAGCCTGCATGGCCATATGTGCACATGGCGGCCCTGCTACAGCTCCATTCACTCGACTTTAACCCCTCCCCACCCCCAAACAAACACCGAGCAACTCATGGAGCATTACGTCATATCTACTGCTCTGTGTCTGGCAGCTATGCCAGCCCACTCCCTTCCTCCAATCTAGACTTGACCTGCTTCTGTTTGGGCTCTGGTATTCCTAGTTCTCCTCATGGGCTGTGCGAGCAGGACCTGAAGGGGAATCAAGGTCATGGGGGCATCTGACAGCTGCGTTCAGAGGCTATGTGCAAAGGTGTTCTGGGACACAGCCTGGGAGGGAGGTTGGAGAAATCTCAGGATGCCTACAGCCCTGTCACCGGTCCAGGAACACTCAGGCACAGTGTCCATCATTTGGGGGAGGAAAAAGAATAAATCTGCACTCTACATGCAGCTAAATTACCCTGAAAAGACCTCACGGCTCAGCTGGCTTCCCCAGCTGAGTCATGACTGCCTGAACAGCCAGGGGCCCTAATGAGCACTCTGTGGGTGGTTCTGCATGGGCAGTCACCCAGGGCTGATCCCCTCTCTGTGGACGTGAGCTTTTAAATAAAAGAACAGCAAGCCCGGTTGATGGATGGTGTTATTTTGACCTTTCTTGAGGGAGAAACTCACTTTGGGAGGATAGGGAAGCAGACTTGCCTCATGGTGCTCAGTGCTTGCAATCCCAGGGATGGTTCTGGAGGGCAGGACATCACGTGCCCAGTCATCTAGGATGTACCTAGGGGAGCACCATCTGGCGGGTGGGGATTCGGGGGGCCTGGCAGCAAGCAGGGCCAGGCACTGCCAAGGGCACAGATCTAAGGGTGATCTGTGTCTGTGTGCACAATCCCAGCCGGCTCCTCCCCTCCTCCCTGACACACACACTTACACATGCTCAACACTTCTTCCAAGGAGGGGATGCCAAAGATAAACAAAAATGGAGGTGTTAGCACACGATGTCACGGCTACCATGATTTTCCGTGCCAAAATGCCCAATAAAGTGGTCCTTATAATTTTGCTATGAGGTTAGGGATCCTTGAAAAAGAATGTCAAGCTATAAAGGTCTGTAGAATGTGTGCACCATACATATCATATAGAAACTCTTGGTTGCAAGTAACATGAGACCGACTTCGAGGCAGCTTAGGAGAAAGAGCAAAGGCATAATGGGGGTGCCAGTGGTGGAAAGAGCTTATTGGAAGGTTGTGAAGCCATTTCACAGAAACCAAAAGCAAAGAGGCTGCCAGGGCTGTGGACTGGAGCCAGGACTGGAGCTTGGGGGAGCCTGCGTGGTACCAGGTTATGCTTCTCTAGTTATAGATGAGGCCTCTACACATACAGCCACAGAACAGAAAAGGGTGTCCTGAATTTTCCATGTTCCAGTCCAGGCACAAAAGAGATTTCTCTTTTCATCACCGTCTACAAAATTCCCAAGGAAGAAATAGTTTCCTAGCTCAGGTCAGGTGCCACCCCGATAGGCCAATTGTGGGAAGGGAAAGGGGTCTGGGGAAAGATTCTGATTCACCTTGTTGAGGTCTCTGCAACCTGAAAATGTGAGTTCTGTTTTGCTTTCGGCTGGAATACCTCTTCATCCATGAAAACACACACGAGAGTAGAAAGGCCAAGGGGTTTGAGTCAGGCAAATCTGGGTATAGACCTCGTTTTCCCTCTTATTAGTTGTTTGACTTTGGACAAATAATTGAACCGCTCTGAAATTCAGTTCTGGCATTATCCCAACAAGAAATTCCTGTTCTATGGCACAGTGGTCCTCAGAGTGAGTTCTGGTAGCCTCAGCACCAGCCTCCTCTGAGAACCTGTTAGAAAGGCAAATTCTCAGACTCCACCCCAGACTGGCTGGGCGGTGGGGCTCACTGACCTGTGTTTTAACAAGACCTCCCTGAGGACGCATGCTGTGGTTTGGGAGCCTCTGCTTTAGGGCTCTGGGGGGAGCCTCTGAGAACCCTCAACAGTGGACCACAGAGTCCTGGATGAGGGCCCACTGGGCTTGCAACCCCCAGCTACCACCTTCTCCCACAACAGTCTGTATAAGCAGACCATGGGCAGGAAACCTCTGGAGTCCAGATTCTTTGTGTACTGGGGAGTCTAGTGTACTTTTCACGGGGAGCAGTGGGGTCTCTCCACCCCAAGTCCAGTGAGGAGTTAAGATTGGATGTGTTTGAAAGAACGGGGAACTAAGTATCCCCTGGTCGGTGCTTGTTGAGCTACAGAAAATTGCAGGCCCACCCTGATGCTAGCAGGTTCGGAGGAAGTTCTCAGGAAAATGTCTCTGCCCTCCCAGAGCTTCTAGACCCTGAAGGAGGAGGGGAAGCAGAGGGAAATCGCAGACTGTATCTCCTCCTCACCAAAGGAGAGGCAAACCAGACAGGCAAGGAGAGTGAGAGCCTGCAGCTTCAAACAGGACCAGATGAAACTTTACATACTGTGATGACACTGTGCCAGTAACTGGAGGTAAATGGATGTGACCCATTTGGCTTTGTGGCTTTAAAAGAATGGGGACGAACAGAGTTGACAGCAACTGCTGGAAAAAATAAATGAGGGCGTTTGAGATGCTGTCTGGAAAATACATAAACATCACGGATGCTTGATAAGTAGCTGCCGCTTTTCGAGTGCGTATGTGAGCCAGACTCTTTCTAAAGCAACGACAGAAAGTGACATACAATTTTCACGAACCTTTTGAAGAGGTTATTATAATTCCTACGTTACAGAGAAGGAAACTAAGGCTCAGAGGAGAGGTGCTCAGTGGCCAAAAGCCGCACAGCAAAGTAGCAGAGGCCGGCAGAGTCAGGGCCTCCATGCACGACTCTGACACCAAAGCCATGCTGTAGCTACTGCTTCTTCATGGGAAGTATTTTAATAATATGCTCTTCCCTAAATCGGCGAGAGTACTTGTTTCCTTCTGGGAAGCAATCCCTGAGCTTTGTAAATAGCAGTTCATCAGTCCACACGGATCCCCACACAGGGGTCCTGGCCAGAGAGCCTATGAGACTCACAGATGTGCTATTTCAGAGCCAGAGGCTGCTTTGCTGAGCTGGCATTTACATGGCTCTGTTTTCCTACTTAAAGTTCAAGGCCAAGATGAAGTCCCAGGGTTAAGTTTTGCTCCTCAGGCGAAGCTCTAGACAGCGTGTAGGAAAGGGCTTTGTCAATGGAAAAGACACAGAGTCACTGGACTCCGTTCAAAATGGCGGCCACCATGGGTCTCTTTGGGGTGCGGTGGATCCTCCAGCCCTGCAAGTAAAATCAGAGCCATTCATTGCCTTGGTCTCTCCCTCACACACACACCCATTTATGAGCATGAATCACGGATTTCCAAATAACAAGCATGAACTATTTTTTTATTTTAACACCCACCGCAAAGCCTAGCTCCTTCTCAGCCTCCCAGCTGCCTGCCTATCAAGTGGATTCCGACTCTCCAAGGGGAGGGGCAGGGCTGGTGGAGATATCCAGCCAGTCCCCAGGAGGTTCGACACTTGCAGCAATTTGTAGTGAAATTACCAGCTGAACTTGATTTAGATCCTGGCTGGAGCCTTCCCTGAAGGGTGTGGTGTGAAAGCCCAGCAGTTTGCTGTGAGTAAAAGTCTTACAGTGGATGCCTGGGCTGAGGATCAGGTTCGGGAAGACAGAAGGGGATGGAGTTTGTACCGGCAAGGCTGTCAGCCCCTAGATGCTGTGCTTGGGGGGTCACGCTAGCTCTTTTTTCAGTCCCTAGAAATATAATGCTGTTCATTCCATAAAACTAGGATATGCACAGGCTGACTGGCTTGCAAAATAGTGCCAAAGCTTCTTGTTTAGGGTAGGGGACCATCTTACAGGTCAGATTTACACAGGGGGTCAGCTTTCTCTCCCTGGGGGATGGAGGAATGGAATCGGCAGCTCAATTGAGCTCTGGATCCTCCCCTAGATTTAAGTCACTCCTAAAATAGGAATTAACGCTCACACTTCATGCTTGTAATTGTGTAGTAACTGGAGGTGAAATGCTATCTCAAGTACTATTGAAGCCAAATATGGCCTCTGTGCCCTGTCGACTAAAAAAATATATTCACAATCTAAAAATTGATAGTTATGTTTTATTCCGTGGGAAATTTTAGGACTTCAAGCCTGGGAGGCAGCATCTCAAGTAACTCTGAGAGACCCGCTCTGAGGAGGTGAGGGGGGAGCCAGGATATGTAGGAGTTTTGCAACAAAGGGCAGGTAGTCTGAACATCAAAAGATTATTGTTAATTAAAGAAATCCAGATATCTCAAGTTAAGGAATTTAGTGCTTTTCTATGTATGGGAAGATGCAAGAGTCTGGGCTCACTGAAATCATTCCTCTGATATGCACCTCAGCTATCTGGGGCCACTATCCTGTATTTTTACATCCTGAGTTTCCTCAGGGCTCACCGTAGGGAGTGGCTGCAGTCTGATGGCTGCTAGATGGCAGGTATTCTTTTCCTTCCTGAGTTCCCTCAGGGCTCACCAGCTCACCAAGAGTTGTGGCTGCAATTGCTGATGACTGTGACATCCTTTGTTTACTGATATGGCAGGAAATATTCCATTTATCAACCCCAACACAGAGTTAAATCTTGGAGACAGAGTTTTGGGTAAAGTAGAAAACAATAGCTTTATGGCTTTGCTGGGCAAAGGGGGCCACAGTGGGCTAATGCCCTCAAAACTGTGTGTCCCAACCTGGAGGAGGTAGTGAGGAGTTTTATAGTAATGGTTCAGAGAGGGTGTGATCAGCTCGTGGACATTCTTCTGGTTGGTTGGTGGTGAGGTAGGTGAGAGTGAGCATTATCAACCTTTTGGTTCCAGCTGGTCTGGGGTCTATGTGCTTGTGGGCAGCATACAGTTAACTTCTCCCACCTGGTGGGGGATTCAGGCTCTGCGAAACAGCTCAAAGATATTGTTATGTGTATCCCTTGAGGGGGAACCAGAACCCTGCCCTAAGGCTGCACTATTGTTTCTTGCCTATTCCTCTCTTGTCTCTCCATTCCCTCCCTTCCTTAATTAGCAACCATTTGAACCTGCCCCTTGGAACTCAGGGAAGGTCATGGAGGCTGAATGAAGCCTGTTTCCTGTAATAAAGAAATGGGGGACACAGAAAGGCTTTTGTGCCCAGGAGCCCCACGGGGTCCTACTTGGTATCACTATCTCATTTAATATTTATAGCTAACCTAGGTCTGGTGCATGTAAGTCTCATGTGACAAAAGAGCAAAAAAAAAAAAAAAAAATCAAGCATTTGGTCTAGCACAGTAATGGATGACATTACAATCGCTGTTGAGGGCTTTGTCTAGTATGTTTATCAATATCCCCTAGAAAATATTTCTTGTCAGATCTTTTAAGAATTTATGCTCAGGAAAAAAATCCACAAAAAAGCATCTTTCCTTGCTTGGGAGTCAGTCCCTGTGTCTGATTAAGTGGTCATGCAGCTCATCATGCTTCCCTTTTCCCCCAGGCTGCCAGGAAGATCAGAGCAACAATTAGTGGGCAGTTATTGTAATTAGCCCACATGCTTAGCATTGTTTCTTTCTCCTTTCTTTTAGTTGCTGTTTTCTCTATGTAACTTGTTTATATAGCGAGACCTCAGAGTCCTTGAGAACTGGAGGTCAGCTGTGAATAAATGCATGACTATAATAAAAAACAAAGAGAACCATGTAAGTGGCAGGGACTGGACTGGGCAGATGTCCTGATTCCAAAAGCGGCACATTTTCCACATCAACCACACTGCTCATTCTGGCAATTCTGGTGTGATTCTGCTAGAAGATGCCCCGGGAACTAGGCACGTTTTGGTTCCTGAGGGATGGGGTGACAGAGGACGGGGGCCACCATGGTAGCACCGCTGTGCCTTCACCTGCCTGGACAGCAGGGAGCTCTGCCTTATCAGAGCAGGAGGGTCTGGCAGTTGCTGGCTACATGCCATTGATTTTCCCTCTCAAGAACAACCCAGCAGTCTTTCCCTGAGGGGGAAAATTTAATTACAAGAAATTAACAAACATTTGGAAAAAAAAGGTAGAGCAGTTATTCTTCAATTAGAGAAAAGCTGGCTTTAATCACCTTCCTGCCAGATGTCCTCTTGTGGGGCTGGCGCTTGTGCAAATGAATACTGGAGCGGGGAATTAGAAAAGGAGCTTAGGGTCTGAGTGTCTCTCCCACTTGTACTGGCTACCATGTTAAATCCCAGATTCAAGGCTTACTTAGCTATTTTCAGATCTCTAAATCTTCCTTCCGTAAATATGATGTTGCTTCAAGTCTGCTGGAGCCAGGGAGCTTCAACAGAGCCTATTATTTGGTCTGTGGCCACCTTGGGCCAGAACAACAGGAGTGCTCAACTATCTTCTGCTGGAAAATTCCATACTCCTCACACCCACCTCCTAGGAAAGAATCCTGTGTGTGTGTGTGCTTGAGAGTGTGTTTGCACATGTGTGTGAGTGAGCACGTGTGTGTGATGGTGTGTGAGTGCATGAAGGTGGGTGCATGTTCATACGTGTGTGCATGATGAGGAAATGTGTGTGTGAGTGTGTGGTGGATCCGTCAATGTGTGTGTGTGTGTGTGTGTGAGTGAGCATGTGATTGTGTTGATAAATGGAATATTTATAAATGGAATGGAATATTTATAAATGGAATATTTCCTGCCATATCAATAAACAAAGGATGTCACAGTCACCAATGATTGCAGCCCTCCAACGTGAGCTGGTGAGCCCTGAGGAAACTCAGGGCTGAAAAGAATACCTGCCATCTAGCAGCCATCAGACTGCAGCCACTCCCTGTGGTGAGCCCTGAGGAAACTCAGGATGTGAAAATTCAGGCCCCAGATAGCTGAGGCGCATATCATAGGAATGATTTCATTGAGCCCAGACTCTTGCATCTTCTCAGGTACATAGAAAAGCGCTAAATTCCTTAACTTGAGATACCTGATTTTCTTTAATTAACAATAATCTTTTGATGTTCCCAATTACCTGTCCTTTGTTGCAAAACTCCTATATATCCCGGCTCCTTCCCTTGCCTCCTCGGAGCAGCAGTTTCTCAGTTATCTGAAACACTGTCTCCCGGGCTGCAGTCCTCATCCTGCCCCAAATAAAACTTAACTCGCAACTCTCAGGTTGTGGATTCTTTTTAAGTCATCAGTATCTATGAGTGTGTGAGCTTGCATGTACATATGTGTTTGTGTATGTGTGCCTGCGAATTGCATGAGTGTGAATATGTGTGTGTCTGTATGAGTGAGTTTTTGAATGAGCGTGGATGTGAGTGCGTGTGTCAGCATGTGTCTGTGTTTGCTGGAGTCCCTCCAGCTGCATTAGTGGGAGGCATGCAGGGAAGAGAGAGCACCGGAACAGTCAGAGTGCTTGACCTTGCCCTGCACTGACGGACAAGAAAGCGTGGCGCTGAAGCAATTGACCTTGAAGGCGATGCCTTCCCATCTCCTTCACACACCCAACTGCCCTTAAATAAATAAGGGAAGGCAGACAGACACAGTTCCCTAGAAAATAAGATAATGACATAATCTTCCCAGTAAGCTTCCTACACTGGGCTCCACAGCTAGTCAGGCACATGGAATAGCCCACAGCCAGGTTCCTGATGAATTCTTGGCCGCCCCAGCTTGTTCTGAATTTCATGAATGGGATTCGGGAGCTGGAGTCATTTTAGGGAGCAGCAGGACCAATGACGTCATCTTAGCTGTTAGAGAGTAAAGTCCATGAGAGGGATCTTGTTTCCCTTATAATCTGAGGACACAGAATGAATCCAGAGCAGAGCTGGGGCCAAGATCCAAGCTCTTGGTGTACAGGCAGAATGTGACTTATCCTGGTTTCCTCAGAGAGATGCTGCCATCTCACATCTTGTCCTGCCTTCATGCTAATCCCTTCCTTGCCAGCCCTTCATGTGCCATCTAGCTCATGGCTAGATTATTTACATGGTGTTATGATCGTTCTCCTTTTTTACCTCACTCTATCCATCACTGCCTTCATCAACTTTAAAATTGCCTTGAATGTGTTACTCCCTTGTTGAGAGATATTCAGTGGCTCCCTATTACCTAGATAATAAAATCCAAGATATTTAATTTGTGTCCAAGATCCATGGTAGTCTAATTTCTACCTTCCTTATTTCCTATGTACCTTTTCCTTGATCAAAACTGGTTTACTAATTGCATTAATAATGTACTCTATTTATTCTCTCTTTCATTCAACAAATACATATTGAGTACTTTCCAAGTCCCAGTCAGTGTGCTAGACACTGTAATAATAACATATACTTAATAAGTACCTACCGTGTGCCAGGTACACTTCTAAATTCTGTAGATGAAACAATGTACAGGCTTCTGCATGTACAACTGCAGGGGGAGCCATGTACATAGAGGACAATAGATGGTGACTTTTGGGTTTTGCAACACATTAGCCCTATGTGTAATCTTCACAACAACCTTAAAAGAGAAGTGGTTATATTTAACCTACTTTACAGTTGAAGGAACTAAGCCACATCGATATTAAAAGATATATCCATTATAGAGTAAGTTTCAGTGTGGGCGTTGAAACCTGAGGCTAGGCTTCAGAACCCTTATGCCTGACCTCTATTCCACCATCCCTCCAAATATATATTATCTCATTAAATACTCACAACAATGCAGTGAGGCAGTTGCATCATCATTATATGGGTAAAAAAATACAAGGCCAGAAAAGTAAAATGATTTGCCAGATATGTTTCTAGCCCAGATTTGAACCCAGGTTATGTCAGTATTCTAAAGCCAAGATAGAATTATTCTAATTGTAATTAGTGTTTATTCTGGCAAAAACACTAAGTTTGGATCCCAGAGGACATGGGCTAAGACCTTGCCACTGTCCAGCACTGGTGTTCCCTCTCTCCGCAACTTAGTGCCCTCATTATAAATATAATGGGCTTTGACTACACCAGCACTCTCAACCTTGGATGTGCCAGAGGAGGACTTGGGGAGTTTCAAAAAATATGCCTATCTAGGATTAATGTTTTTCTGTATTTCCCCAGGGATTTGAAGGTATAATCAGGGTGGAGGCTCTTAGATGTGCCATAATCACCACCTTGGGAGACTGAATCTGTTGCTTCTCCCACTTCAATGTCTTTTCATTCTTGCTCAAGTCAATGTGTGGCTTCTCCTTGAAAGGCATTGTTCTTGGACACTACGTTAGGCAGGATAGGCTAGGTTGTGCTGCAATAACAAATGACCCTGAAATTTATCCTAAGTTCTATTTATCACCCTGAAATTTATCTTACGTATTATTTCTCACTCATTATAGCTTGGCTGAAGTTTCAATCCATGTTGCTTTCATTCCTGGGCCCCAGCTGACATAACCGCACCTATCTGGAAGATCACCAACAGATGGAAAAGAAAAGATGACAAACCATGTGCATGGAAAAGTAGAGAAACTCTGAGGGTGATAACTACCGGTGATGACTAGAATAGTCAATGTTGTTTGGTAAGTAGTGAAACCACAGACTGGAATTCAGTTCATCCTGATCTCAGAGCTTGAAAATATTACCCCTACCTTCAACAAAAGCTGTTCCAAGCGTACAGCTGTTCCAAAGGAATCCTGTGGGATGCTGAGGGGCCCCAGCTTCTGTTATTTTGATTCAGTGGGACTAAGCAAAGGCCCAGAAATCTACATTTTATTTTTATTTTTTTAAATTAATTTTTATTGGAGTATAGTTGATTTACAATGTTGTGTTAGTTTCTGCTATACAGCAAAGTGAATCAGTTATACATATATGTATATCCACTCTTCTTTTAGATTTTATTCCCATATAGGTCATTACAGAATATTGAGTAGAGTTCCCTGTTGATTACAGTAGGTTCTTATTAGTTATCTATTTTGTATATAGTAGTGTGTATACGTCAATCCCAATCTCCTAATTTATCCCTCCCCCCCTTTCCCCGTTGGTAACCATAAGTTTGTTTTCTACATCTGTGACTCTATTTCTGTTTTGTAAATAGGTTCATTTGTACCATTTTTATTAGACTCCACTTATAACCAATATCATATGATATTTGTCTTTGTCTGACTTCACTCAGTATGACAATCTCTAGGTCCGTCCATGTTGATGCAAATGGCATGATTTCGTTCTTTTTTTATGGCTGCATAATATTCCATTGTGTATATGTACCACATCTTCTTTAAAAGCTTTTCCCCACTCCAGGTGATTCTGATGCAAGTGATTTGAGGACTGCATTTTGAAAAAACTGCTTTACTTCCTTTAAAGAAAGAAGGCAATGCCATTTCTCCTAAGTACTTGGCCTATTTGTCTGCTTATCTAGTTAAATTTCCATTGACATATTATAAGTTCCCACTTTTTTCCTTTTCAGTTTTTCTTATTCTTGTTGGTGAGGATGTTTTTGTGGGTGGGTAATCAAATTATAGATCTGTTAATTCTAGAGTCTAGAATTCTAGGGTCTAACCCCTTTTCATGAACTTCTCAGCTCTGTACTAGATCCAATCTCCTTGATCCCCCTCTCACATCCCTTCTCCAATCTGCATGTATAGTCCAGCCCACTGGATGCAGCTAAGTAGACAGGCACAGCCCCAGGACATGGGAGCACATAAAGGAAACCTCCCCTTCTTTTTGTCTTTGGATACATGGAATTCTCTCCCAGACAGCTCAGACCCTCATATCTGTTTCCCAGGAAAGGGGGTTTCTGTCCGCAATTGTGCTTCCCATGATCTACATGATCCTACATGATCTGCTCCCTGGCACCCTCCCAAGGTCATTTTCTAGCATCCTGCCCCCCATTTGCTAAGATGACTGCAACGGCCCTCTTTCTGTATATATTGCAATACATCTAAAGAATTCTCAGTCAGTTTATTGAAAAGACCTTCCCATGCATCAAGTGATCATTGCCCCTTAAGTGAGAGGGGACATGGGATAGCAGAGTTCTTGGGCTTTTAAAGCATATGATGGCTGCTAGCAACAGAGCTGTGAAGTGAGCCTGCCTGGGTGAGAACCCTAGCTTTACTACGTAGTAGCCATAGCAACTTAGATAAATTACTTAGCCTTGTGGGGTCCCATTTTTGTCACCCATAAAATACAGATAATGGTAGGACAGTTGCAGGCATTACATGACAACACAGGTAAATATTAGCTGTTATAGTCGAAGCCAGGCAGACTTGGATTAAAGATCTCCCTCTGCCGTGTGCTTGAAGTTAACCTCAGAAGTCTCAGATTCCTCGTCGATAAAATAAATGTAAAATTGTCTACCTCCTAGGGCATGATGTGGAGAGAGTACAAATGCTGATGTTTAGCAAATTCCCAGATCATTTCCTGGCACATAGGAAATGCTTCAGAAAGTTAGTTCAGGAGGCTGCATTGCTCACAAACTCAGGGCCTGTTGCCTCCTAGAACCTCAGATGCCCAATGTACCTAGACTGACTGCTAGAGAGAACGTGGTGGGGCACAGGGAAGGCATGCAAAATTTTCACCCACCACACTGACTGTGGAGGTGCCAGGAAAATTTTGCACTTGCTGTAATCAATATGAAGGCTTTTCCCATGGGGCAGGGATAGATTGGGAGTTTGGGTTTGACATGTACACACTGCTATATTTAAAATAGATACTCAACAAGGACCTACTGTATAGCACAGGGAACGCTGCTTAACATTCTGTAATAACCTAAATGGGAAAAGAATTTGAAAAAGAATAGATATATATATATATGTATAACCGAATCACTTTGCTGGACACCTGAAACTAACACAACATTGTTAATCAACTATACTCCAATATAAAATTTTTAAAAAATCAGAAAACTGCTTACAACGTCTTTCAGGAAAATGACCCTCCACTGTGCCTGTCATCCACTCATATTCTTAACAAGGTTGCAAGGGCATAGTGTATGTGTGACTCTCACCCCAGATCATGGTTTCTGGCTGAGTCTATTGACTGTGGCCGCAGAATCCTTCTTAACATGGCTCTTCACGACATAGCACTGATTAATTAGTATTTTCAAGCACGCTGAAACCCATTTGCTCTTTCTCCAAGAAGAGATTCCTGAGCTGAACTTAGGCTTCGATCCATCACACACCTTGCCCTGAGATTCTCATCTTAGAGCCCTGACTCTGGGCTTTTGTTGGCTTCACCTTTGTCATGTCTATAGTGATCTTATTACATCACTGTTAACTTCAAATCAGCCAAAACAACTCAGCAGGTCCAAGTGAGCCAGAGGTATATTTTCCCCCTTTATCTTCTTCAAAACTTTGTCTAAGAACAGCAACAGGGGGGAAAAAAAAAAAAAAAAAAAAAAACCAAACAGAAACAAATCCCTAGGAAGCCCTGGAGCCTTCATCCCCATTTATTTTACTGCCTGGATGTAATTTGAGGAGATGCACTAAAAATGTCAAAAATGAACAGATTGGAATGAGTGTTTCAGTCCTCCAGGCATGAGACAAAGTCTCCAGGAAAGTGATCTTTAAAATATTTGGAATTGACCATGTTGTTTTAAACCCTCATAGCAATGGGTTCTTGTCCTCATCCTTGGATAGAAAACTGCCCACTGTACCTCTTTTCTGTTTCCACCCACACAGCAGAAGCCCCATGGCAGAGGCATCTCTGTTGCCTGTGTGTGCCATTTCTGGGCTTGGTGCTTTCATGTCTTCAAGCCATTTTTCTGTCTGGTCAAGGCTGATTCAGAGGACCCAGTTCCTGACCACTGAGGATGCCCCATGCCAAGCCAGAAAATGTCTCCCTCTGCCCTTGACAAGGGAGTCTGAAAGTTTTGTAAGAAAAATATCCCAGCAACATTCCAGCTTTGTCAGCTCATGCTGCTGCCTCCTGTTGCCCTTGAAGTTTCAACTGGACCCAGGATTCCTTTTCACTTCCTGTTCTGAACCATTGTCCGGTGCTCATTACCCACCAGCTGTGGACCAGCTGTTACATTCCACATCAAAGGTGGCATCATGCACCTGGCGTGTGAGCTGATTTCCCTTCTGCCTCTTACCATGGTGCATTAAGCCTTCTGGGTCTTTATTTTAAAGTAGCTCTATAAATGTCAAATACTATTAACTGTCCAAGTGAGAGGTGGGAAAGCCAAAAGGGCTTGGGAAGACTGAAGAATGGAATAAAACCTTAAAAATATTTTTTTCTTTTTTCGCCCACCCCTGTTCTTTCCTTTTCTGGCTGCCACTTTAATTTGGATACCCAGACTAGCAATCAAAGCAATGCAATGACCATCCCCATAAATATGTAAGTTGACACAAATCTGAAACATTAACCAAGAAGAAAACCAAGATGATTATTATTATTATTGCTCACATTAGCAATGATTTTGGCATATAAGATAGAAATGTAGGCAAATGTGGCTTATTATATTTAGAGAGCTTTCAGTCTAATAAGATGAAAAACGAAATCCTCGGTATACGTGGTGTCCATGTGACCACGAATAGTTCTGTTTTCTCTGAGGTGGCAAAGTATGCCAGTGCGTGGATATCCCGTCTTGATCGACATCAGAGCTGTTTTTACAATCATCTTTTAACTCCTTGCTTTTAGTCTCACCCCTTCTGATACATCTTCTCACTTCCAAGTGAAATCCTTCAAATGAAAGTCATATTAGGTCATTTTCTTGTTATTTTTGTTAACACCCTTAGAGGAGATGGAAGAAAGAGCAAAGGCAACTCACTCAAGTGTAAGCAAAATCTTCCTGAATTCACCTTTCAATAGCTAAAAATTCCTTTAAAAAAAAAAAAAGCTGTGTTAATTTATCTACAAATGGTAGATAATTCAATGGTAGATTGAATGACATGGACAGATAAAAAATATTTGTCTCAAGAGTAGAAAACTTTCAGGAATATATTGATATAATGACTCTTTCCTAAATAAGACTTGACTTTTGGAAAAGGTTTTGTGAGTGTGCATGCCTTCCACCAACTAATTTCATTCATTAATAGCTAATATGTCAAACTTAGAAGAATTTATTTATTTTCTTGGTGTTTTGCCTTCCTTGGAATGTAAATATTCAATAACCAAACCTGAGGGAGTATTAATAAATGAATACTGAAAGCTTTCAAAGCTTTCAAAGAGCAAGTGAAAGCTTTCAAAGTGCAAGATGTCACACGTGCACTGGGTTATTTATGTTATTTAGCTGAGTATTAAAACCCATTGGAGCTTTTCCCTTTAATTGATCTCAGCTAAAATCCTGGGGATATCTGGCTGGATTCCAAGCCCACTGGATTAATTTTAGCAGGGCCAGGCTTTTCCCAAAGGGAATGCTTGCTGGTAAGCTAAGATTTATTTACCTCATATGAATTTCTAAACACATTTTCAAAATTGATTTCAATAAATGCCATACTTTGAGGTACTATCTAGGTATGATTTATAGTTAAACAAAGGCTTATACTACATAGACTTACTATATTGTATGAGTTTTCTATTGCTGATGTAACAAATTACCACAATTTTAGTGGCTTAAAAAAACAAGTAGGGGCTTCCCTGGTGGCGCAGTGGTTAAGAATCCTCCTGCTACTGCAGGGGACATGGGTTCGAGCCCTGGTCTGGGAAGATCCCACATGCAGTGGAGCAACTAAGCCCGTGCGCCACAGCTACTGAGCCTGGGCTCTAGAGCCCGCGAGCCACAACTACTGAAGCCCGTGCGCCTAGAGCCCGTGCTCCGCAACAAGGGAAGCCACGGCAATGAGAAGCCCATGCACCACAACGAAGAGTAGCCCCTGCTCGCTGCAACTAGAGAAAGCCCATGCGCAGCAACGAAGACCCAATGAAAAAAAGAAAGTAGGAATTTATTATCTTACAGTTCTGGAGGTCAGAAGTTCCAAACGGGTTTCACTGGGCTAAAATTAAGGTGTCAGCAGGGTTGTGTTGCTTTTTGAGACTCTAGAGGAGAATTCCTTCCCTTGCCTTATCTGGCTTTAAGAAACTTTCTGCATTCCTTGGCTCCTGGCCTCATTCCTCCATCTTCAAAGCCAGCAATGTTGGGCGGAGTCCTTTTTCCTACTGCCATCTCCCTGGTTCTTACTTTTGATTCTTTCTTCCACTTTTAAGGACCCTTGTGATTATATTGGACTTACCTGGATAATCCAGGATAATCTCTCTATATTAAGGTCAGCTAATTAGGAATCTTTTATCCATTTGCAACATTAAATCCTCTTTGTCATGTGAGGGAACATGTTCACAGGATCCAGCCATGTGGACAGCTTTCAGGGGCCAATATTCTTCCTACCATCCCTATTAGTAGGCATTGAGGTTTCAAGTCAACCAGTTGGGGAAAAACATCAATCCTTAGTGAAATTCAGCAAAGACTGAAGAATAGGTCTTGAAGTGGATTAAAACAGAATAAGTGTTTGGCATGCTCTGTGAAATCTCAGATCCCAGTGTGGGAGCTGTGCTGTTGACTGTTTGAGAACAAGCATCTACTCAGTACCAGACACTGTTGAATCTGTGTGTAATTTAAAAACAAGTCCCTGCCTGCCCTCAGGGAGCTTGCCAATGGGAGGGAGGGACAAGCATGTCAACAACGTATAAAAGGCAAAAGATGCTGACTACTGTGGTCCAAAACAAGGACTGCTTCATCCCGGTGATGGAATTTGAAAAGCTCCTCACAGTAAGGGCATGAATGGGGCTGAATATTTATCAATGAATGAATGAATAAAGACATGAATGGAGAAGCATTCATGTTGAGGGAATTATAAGAGCAAAAATTATTAGGCAGGAGAGGATTCAGGTTTTGTGGGGTCTGAAACTTATACAATCTTGGGGATTCTTCTTAAGAAGAATATAAAATCATGAATGCAAAATTAAGCCAAAAAGTAAATATTATTTAGGAAGAGAAAATGTTAGAAAAAACTGGAAAGCACCATAAGCATCACAAAATCTGGAATTATAATATAGTATTAATTAGCCAACTAACAACTAAACTTCTCTAATACATTTTCCCTTTGTTTTTGGCTACATGTCTTTCATCACTACTTCATATGACAATGATTTTACTATATTATGTTTAAAAAATGAGGTATAATTGACATATAACATTATATCAATTTCAGGTGTACATCATGATGATTTGATATATGTATACACTGAGACTTGATCACCACAATAAGTCAGATGCTTTTTCTGCATTTATTGAGATGACCATAGGATTTTTATCATTCATTTTTGTTAATGAGGTATATCACACTAATTGATTTGCATATTTGAACCATCCTTGCATTCTTGGAATAAATTCCACTTGATCATGGTGTATGATCATTTTAATGTGTTATTGAATTTGGGTTGCTAATATTTTGTTGAGGATTTTTACATCTAAGTTCATCAGGAATATTGTCTTGTAATTTTCTTTTCTTGTGGCATCCTTGTCTGTTTTGGGTATCAGGGTAATGCTGGCCTTGTAAAATGAGTTTAGAAGCATTCCCTCTTCCTCTGTTTTTTGGAAGAGTTTGAGAAGGGTTGATACTAATTCTTCTTTGAATGTTTGGTAGAATTCACTAGTGAAGACATCTGGTCCTGGACATTTATATTTTGGGAGGTTTTTGATTACTGATTCAGTCTCCTTACTTGTAATTGGCCTGTTAAGATTTTCTATTTCTTTTTTTTTTTTTGGCCGTGCCACGCAGCTTGCAGGATCTTAGTTCCTCCACAAGGCATGGAACCTGTGCCCCTTGCAGTGGAAATGTGGAGTCCTAAACACTGGATGGCCAGGGAATTCTCAAGATTTTCTATTTCTTCATGATTCAGTTTTGATAGGTTGTATGTTTCTAGGAATTTATCCATTTCTTCTAGGTTGTCAAATTTGTTGGCATATAGTTAGTAGTTCATAGTAGTCTCTTATGATACTTTGTATTTCTGTGGTATCAGTTCTAATGTTTCCTCTTTCATTTCTTATTTTATTTGAGTCCTCTTTCTTTTTTTCTTGGTGAGTCTAGTTAAAGGCTTTTCAGTTTTGTTTAGTTTTTAAAAAAATAGCTCTTATTTTCATTGATCTTTTCTATTTTCTTTTTAGTTCCTACTTCATTTATTTCTCTCTCATCTTTGTTATTTCATTACTTCTAACTTAGGTCTTCATTTGTTCTTCTGTTTCTCGTTCCTTGAGGCATAAAGTTAGGTTGTTTATTTGATTTTTAAAATTTGTTTGTTTCCAGAGTTTGGCATTTATCACTATGAACTTCCCTCTTAGAACTGCTTTTGCTGCATCCCATAAATTTTGGTATGTGTATTTCCATTTCTGTTTGTCTGAAGGATACACCCCCACAAACAAACTTGTCTGTAACCTAAAGCTAAATAATTGTTTTTCTTGTCTGTTTTTGCCTCTTTCTTATTGTCATCTTATTCACCAGAACTTAATGTAAGTAGATTTCTTAGAATTGAGATATTTATTGGTTTTGTATTTGTCATCCTTAGAAATGTTAATTAAATATTTTATATTGATAATATAAATGTATGTACAATGTGTGCATGTATGTATTTTAGGGTGTGAAAATGCTATGCTTTGTATATGAAAGTTTCTGTGTCATCATGATAAATATGTCCATTTAGAGAAAAAAAAAAACCTAACAAACCTCTCTATAACATCTTGCCTTAATTTTTTGGCTGCATATTCTTTCACTGCTTCTTCATATTACAATGGTTTTATTATATTACTTTAATAAAAGTATTTGAAAGAATTTTTTTTCTACATGGTTGATATTTTTTCTTTAAATTTCTTAGAATTGGGATGTAAAAAACATGTGATTTCCCACACAGATATATTCTTTGTTTTCATAGTACCACAAGATATTATACTCAGAATAGGGGAATTTTGTTAAATCATATTTTGTGTAACTCCCATAAAAGAAAGAAGTATAGTGAATGTTTATAATTATATACAATTTTTTATTATATGTATTTATGATAATAGAGAACCACCCAATTTTGACTGGGTATTAGTGAGAAAAAAATCTTCCACTTAAAATTATACATGTTTGAATGAGAGAGTTTTCCACAGACTATTCTGGCTATTCTGGCTTTGTGTGGTTTATACCTTGTTTCTCCTGCATGGCCATATGCTTCCAGGTCCCAGACTGTATGTTATTATTGTGACATAGCTGCTGGCTTTATGTCTTGACACTATATAAGCTGTTATAGTGGGTAATATAAAAAACTTGGGAGCTGTTCTTAGGCTGAGATAGCTATAAGTAACTAATCTATACATAATATTGGTTGCAAAGCACATGAATATTTTCCAATAATCCAAAATTACAAGTATTCTCAACTCAAATATGCCTTAGCCAGATCCTCCAAATGCCCATGGCTACTCCAATGCCACCAACACTAGACAAAATGTAATGGATAAGAAATAAGAATAAAAAGATGTTATCTGTTGCTGCAAAACATATCACCCCCTAAACTTAGTGGCTTGAAACAAACATTATCATTTATTATGTCACGGTTTCTGTGGGTCAAGAATTCAAACAAGGCACAGAAGTGATGGCTTATCTCTGCTCCATGATGTCAAGGTTTCAGCTGGAAGATTTAAGAATTGGGCTGGAGAATCAACTTCCATGTTGGCTCATTCACATGGGGGGCAATTTGGTGCCAACAAATTGGTTTCTCTACACATGGGTCTCTAAATAGGGCTGCCTGAGTGTCATTATATTGTGGCTGGTTTCCCTCTGAGCAATCCAAGAGTGCAAGGTAGAAGCACCAATGTCTTTTATGACTTGCTCTCAGAAGTCACACCCATTCATTTATGGTTGCAAAGGTAGACTCTTATTCATTATAAAAAAGAGCACATGGGAATAAATACCAAGAGATAAGGATCATTGATGTTATGGACTCAATGTTTGTGTTTCCCCAAATTCCTATGTTGAAGTTCTAATCTCCTTGGGATGGTACAATATTAGGAGATTGGGCCTTTGGGAGGTGACTCGGTTTGGAGGAAGTCATAAGAATGGGGCCATGATGGGATTAGTGTCCTTATAAGAAGAGGAAGAGAGACCAGAGCTCTCTCTCTTTCCACCATGTGAGAAGGTGGCTATCTGCAAGCCAGATCTCCCTAGGAACTGAATCTGGCTGGCACCTTGATCCTAGGCTTTCCAGCCCCCAGAACTATGAGAAATAAATGTTGTTTAAGCCACTTGGTCTTTTGAATTTTGTTATAGCAGCTGGAGGTGACTAAGACATTTGGGAACCACCTTGGAAGCTGGCCAACAAAGGAGATGTGATAATTATAAACAACTAAAATTAAATTTTCTCATGTTGACATATTCAAACAATTATATGACCATGTGACCACATTGTTATGGTTTCTACCAGAGCTTTAGAAGGGGAAACTAAGAAACTGAATCATAAGGTTTATTTGTTTCTTTTCTGAAAGTTCAGCTTTGTGCTGCTATTCAGATCAATTCCCTCAAAATTCTCACTCCTTGAATAGAGTTTCTCACATACAGCAAACTCTATTTTTATTTCTACCATAAGCCTGAGATGCAGGGAAGTCCAGGGTTAATATTAATAATGAGATGCCATAAATTGGTTTACACCATTGAGGTCAATTTTAAAAGAATACCACAGGTAGCCTGAAAGGAGAAAAGAAGTTGGAAGATGGTGGCCTAGAGCTTGAGGCTGGGTGACTGGAAGTCCAAAAGGGCAGTCCAATTTGTGACTGTGAACCTCAGATCTTGTTGTGAACATCATGGCACATGCTGCTAATTATCCTTTAGAATCCATTCTCCTGATCTTGCTTTTAGAATGGAAGACTTACCCTATAAACTGCCTACCACTTTTATCAAAGCACTTGGCTTTTTGGCTACAGATACCACATTGCACCGCTCCCTTGCAGATAGGTGTGTGCTTAAGTTCTAGCCAAAGGAAGATGAGGAGAAGTGATGTGTGTAACATGATGTCATTTCCTTTAAGGAATGTTTGCTATGTCTCCACTTCCTTTCTTTTTTCCTTTCTTCCTTTGGGGAAGGAATGGAGAGAGTCACCTTGGATTCTGGTATGGAAGCCACATGTTGAGGATAAAAGAACCACCCTCTCAGCTCTAGAACTCTCACCTCTGGACCATTTTGTGAGCGGGAGAGAGAAAACTACCTTCTGGTTTATTTAACCCATGGAAATTTGGAGCTTCTTTGTTACAGCTCTTTAGACTGACCCTTCAAATAGTAAAATAAGAAGTTAAAGACTCATTACCCTTCACGGAAACATTTTTTTCTTCATTGACCAGACACTTGATGGAAAAAGACCCAAAACCCAGGTTGGAATAATCCACAAATCTCCTCTGTGTTCCCATGCTCTGGCCTGGCCTTGTAGAAGTATTCTTTTCTCAGCAGCATCCTCTGAATGTGAAGAGACTATAAGAGTGATTATTTCACTCCTGATGTCTCCTCTCTGCAGATATGTGATTGAATGCTTTGCCTGTGAAATTCTCATGGTGGGCATTTTTGTCATTTTCTCCTGCTCACCTGTTTTTTTTTTTTTTTTTTTTTTTGGATGGCTCAAACCTTGTAGTGGAAGAAAACCTGTCAGCGTGTGTGGGTGACAAGAGTGAGGTGAGAAGTGGATGTATGATCTGAGGTTACAGGAAATGGTTGTTTATGTAGCCTTATTAGTACTCAAGGGATTGCAACATGAGTGTTAAATTCAAATGTTCTGACTCACTATTCTCTTGAGAGAAAGACTTCAGAAAACACAGGTGTGCAGTCTACTGAGCTGCTGGTTTCCTTTACAGTTCATCCCTGTAGAAATAAACTTTGACATTCTTCCCCAGAGGTTGCAAAGTTTTGCCTCCCAAAGAGACCCCTGGGGTGATGTGTATTTTAGAAACCTCAGATGTGAACTTGTATTTAGGCAGGATTTACCTTTAGAGACACCACTCTTTGCTGGTTTTCCTTCTTCCTCACTGGATGGTGTTTCCTGGCCTTCACTTTGACTCTTTCTTTTCTTCTGACTATGAATGCTGACTTCTGAATCAGCCTTCATCCTCAACTATAAACTGGGCCCCATGGCTTTAAATATCATCTAGGTTTCAATGACTTCCAAATTTCCACCCCTGACCTCTCCCTGGAATCCCAGACTTATACATTCCAAGTGCTAACAAGGCTTTCTTCTGGTCTAATAGGCATCTCACACCTAACATGACAAAACAAAAAGAAAAATAATAAAACTCTCCCAATTTTGCTTCCCTCTTTCCAAAAACTGCTTCTCATTTTAGTTAAGGTAATGCTGTAAAAACCCAATGATGGCTCAAACACAATAGAAGTGTGTTTATCATTCATTTAGAGCTAAAATCAGGTGTTCCTGATCAGCAGTAGCTCATTTCTAGGTGGTGTTTCAGGTTTCTGAGTTCCAAATCCCATGGTTCTACCATCTTGAACATTTCGTTTCTGAGATCACCACGCCCATCCTTATTAAGGAGACGGAAGAAAAAAAAGCATGAGGACCATGCACGGAAGATGGCTATGGAGAGTGCTAGAGGTGACACGGGTCAATTTTAACTACATTTTCTGGCTAAATTTTAAACGGAACTGCAAAAGAGTCTAGGGATGAAGAGAAAATTACTTAGTTTGTGGCATATTTCACACTTTTGGCCGGAAAATACCCATTTCCTCCTTGTCCTCTTACACAAAGCACAGTTCAAAATCCAGGATATCTATCTGTTGTGCATACTTCTTGATCAGATCTGGGGGTGACCTATCAACCACTCTTCCAGTCACGTGGCTCATCCAACTCTGGAAAATCCGCGATCTCTTAATTTTCTATTTACATGTTGGTCTCTGCTTGCGAACAGCCAGTTCTCACCTGAGCTCATCTCGTCTTTGTAATACTTCACTAAAGAGAGTCAGTAGTAACCAATGCATACTAATGCTCTAAATTTTGCCAACCAATTGTCCCAGAGCTACAGGTCAGAAGGCCTTTTTACCAAATGTTTTACGATGCAGAGTGTGAATCTCCATCTTTCTTCTCTCTGCTATCAGGTTCCTCAGTGCCTGCCCATTATGCCAATACTACCTACCTTTTTTTTTCTTATGGTGACTCTCCCTCCTGGAATAATTTCTGTACTGTAGCAAGCACAGTAAAGAAATGTAAAACATTTTGAAAATATTGGGCTTTTTTTCTATCAATAATGTTTTCTTCCTTCCACCCAGTACTTTCTCTGCTTCAAACTCCCCGATAGATTCCTATTGGATTTAAAATAGACTCTATGATGAATTACAAAACTCTGTGTCATGTAACTGTCATCTACGTTTTCAGCCTCCTCTGGCACCCCTCTTGTCCTATCCCCTATGCCACATTTACTTAGGACCATTTTCTGTTTTATGAACATGTCCAGCTCCTGTCTTTGTATTAGTTGATTCCCTTGCCTATGATGCCCTTCCTTCCTTCCCTCCTTCCTTCCTTCCTTCCTTCTTTCCTTCCTCCCCCCTGTTAAAATGTAAGATACTTGAGACCAAAAATTGATTCAGTTTTATTCAATGACTACTATATTCATAGACAAGAACAGTGCCTGAGCAATCATAATTGTCTAATATATATTTACTGAGTAAATGAATGAACTCTTCTTGAGGAATTGACAGTACTAAATTTTACAATGAATCCTAGAGGTCTAGAAGTAGGAGAGATTTTATTGATAATTGAATATGTCCAATTTAATAGGTAAGTAATTGAGTAATCAAGTTGCAAGATTGAGAATATTTGAAACATTGGCTTTTCTACCTATACGTTCTGTGATTATATAAAGTGATTTATTCCAAATATCCAACCAGTTATTCTCAGGGACCAAGAATTACCATATTATAATCCATTTGGAGTCAATGACCAAGTGACAAATGTCACTGTGTACCAGATTTTCTCTCTGCTAGAACTAATTAGTCAATGGGGTCAAAGATAAACTTTTCTAATGACATAGTAACTCTCAGGGGATTTCAATAAAGGTGAGATAGAACATTTTTGCTGTTGAACATTAAGCTCTGTGACTAGTAAATCAGGAATTGGCACACTGCAGCCCATGAACCAAATGTGGTCCACACATTTTTGTAAGTAAAGCTTTATTGGAACAAAATAATTAATACCTATTCATTTATGTATTGTCTATGGCTGCTTTATACTACAAAGGCAGAACTGAGTAGTTGCTTCAGAGACAGAATGTCCCTCAAAGCCTAAAATATTTATTTTTTTGGCCCTTAAAAGTTTTTGTCCACCCCTGTAAGTAAACTATTGTCCCTGCAACCTCCCTGCCCCAACTCTTATCCACACCCCACAAATATATCTCAACTTATTAAAATATGGAACTTTCTCATTGAGAAATTTTAAAAATACATGCTACCTATTATCCAAAGGCAGAATTATGCTTCCTTTTAACCACTGTATCTAATGCAAAGCATATTTTTTAGGAGGATTCTGACACATAAAGATGCTTCACAAGAAAATTTAGAAAATAACATTGAGACAACTAGAGATCCAATTGTAGGTCATATTTATATTTCATTTTTTCTCTTTAGTAATTGGAACTTTTAATTTTAGCTGGATAGGTAGCCATCCTGCTGAAACTGTGTTTTTCTAGCCTCTTTTGAAGCTTGGGACATATCCTTATGTTCTGGCCCATGATATGTGTGCAGAGGGAACGTGGGCAGTTCCTGGACCCTGACTTCCCTTTTCTCTCTCCACTTCCCGCTGACAGGAATGCAGATACAACGATGGAATTTGAAGCCACCAACTTAGACAATGAGATGGAAGCTTCTTGTTGAGGTTGGCAGAGCGACAGGAAAGGAAGGTGGGGTCCTCACCACTGTGGATCCATCACGTGGGTCTAGGACTGTTAACTAGTATGTCCTAAACTAGTATGGTGCTAGAAGAATAAATAATTATTTAGGCACTGTTATTTTCCAATCTTTGATACAATAGTTGAACTATATACTATTTGGGTAATAATTACAGTATTAAAAATTCTCATTCAATTATAAAACACCAAATAGCATGTAAAATGACTCCCTGTATCACTGAAACATCTTCTTAGACATTTTATGAGAGAAAGCTAAGTTCCGAGAAAGAAGTATGTAGAATACCACATAAACTGGTTGGAACTTGAGACTGATTGCAAAGCAGAGTATAGAACAGCTGTATTGAAATCCTGACCAAAAGACTGAAGAAAATGAAAATATGGGCAATTTGGTGTCTTTTAGGGTTTTGATTTTTTTTTTTTTTTGTCACTAGTCATTTAATAGTGATAACAACTGCAAGACCAGTACCATTTATTGAGTATATACAGTGGTATAAGGCTGTGTGAAAGACACTTTATAGTTAACATCTTTTTTAGTTTTCCAACATCTCACTTCTAAAATATAGAAATTGAGGCTATCAACATTTGCGTTGCCAGGGAAACACATTCACTGAGCAGCATGAGTGAGATTTATTTTCAGTCTTTGTTTGTTCCCAAGACTGTAATATTTGCAATCAGTTGTGCTGATCTCACATAGTCAGTCTTCTTTCATGTCAACACCCCATAAAGTGTTTTGAAAACTCTTAGTTTTCCCTCATAAGAAAATGCAACAGGGATCCATGAGAAACAGTTTGAAGTTGGCCACCCTTACCCAACTCCTGTTTTCATGTTACATGGTCATTAAGCCCTGATTTCTTTTATTAGTATTAATTCAGAATTACCAGATTCTGAAAGAGATGCACACTCTAATCCCATGTGAGTATGGAAATTATAGTAATTAATCAAAAGTGTGAGGTAAATTTTGTTCCTAATCTTACAGATGGGGAAAGAAAAGAAAAGAGATGCTAAAAAACTTTCTCAAATTTACAGAGGAAGGACTGGTCAGAGCCCCTATTCAGATCAAAGTCAGTATGTTTCTGATGAAAAAATGCTACTTGGGTGGTCCCCAATGAACCAGATCTTCTGGTATTCACTCTCTTGTGTAGTTTCCTCCCACATTGGCTGAGCTTGGCCATGAATCTCGCTTTGGTGTAATGCCAGTATAAAGTAAACTGAGGCTTGGTATGTGTTTGTGCAGTGGGTCCTGTCCTTTTGAACTGCTAGCTCTTGGGACACTCCCTCTCAGAACCCAGGTGTCATTCTGAGGGAAGTCCAACTAGCCATGTGGAGAGACCATATGGAGGAAATTCCAGGCCCAAGCTGAATTCCAGGCCGTCCTCCCAGGGGACAGCCAGCACCAACTTGCCAGCCATGTGCATGAGCAAGTATGATTGAAAGTAGATCTTCTGGCCAGAGTCAAACTGTCCCATTGGATGCTACAAGGAGCAAAGGCTGGAGCCCTAACCAAATCCCTGAATTTTTAGCAAATAAATGCTGTTTTTCTATGTTTAGATCTCTAAGTTTGGGGTGATTTGTTCTCCAGCAATAGATAATCAAAACTTTCTGATGACTTTTTCCACTATATTGCAATGCCCTGGTTCACAGTCAAAATGGCCAAGGTTTTCCATACCAATATCCCATCAACACCTTACCTTTATAGGTCTAGAAAAGCATTAAACCTGATAACATGCATTTTATGTGTTGTTTTATAGGAAAATAATGTAATTCACTCACTGACATTAAGATGTGTTCCTGTCTCTCTCTCTCTATCATGATGGTAGGAAAAGGTCCCAGAAGCTCCAAAGGAGCCAAGTGGGCACGAGGTTGAATCTGCCCTCCAATCTGTGGCTTTGGCCAAGTCACTGAACCTGTCTGATCATGTGTTTGCACATTTCTAAACTGCAAAAGATGATCACTCTCAGCTTGTAAGGAGGATCAACACAAATGTGTGTGGATGGTTCTAGCATCATATTTGTCCTATAGGAGGTCCTTAATATATGGTAGCTGGTATCGCCACTTTTAAGTTATAACTAGTATCTTATAGTTTACTGTCTGCAAAGATATGCTATCCTAGAACTGACCAGCTGTTTAAGATCTACAGTTTATGCCAGAGGGACAGGTTTATTGGTGTAAAGCTCTAGCTCTGATAACAAGAGACAAACGATGCAGCAGTTTCTAGAAATAGCAAATAGAAGCCAGCCTGGCCAGTGAAACCTTCCTTAGCTTACCCGTTCTATGCAATGACCCCCTGCAACTTCAGAGCCTGGAAACGTGAATGCCAAATTGGAGACTTCTCTTAAAAAGCATTTTCCCCTCAATTACTCCTGCCCTGTCAATTCCATTCTGGCATAATTCAGCTCTCAAGATGTGCTAATGATTTCCTCCTTCTTCTCCCTGAAGTGCTGCTGATAGATGGAAGCTTTGGGAAGAAAATCCCTGAAGAGGTTTGACATCAGTGAAGTGGATAAAGACATCACCGGAGAACGGTGCAGAATTTGTGCAGGGGACACCCAAGAGCCTCAGGATGGTGCATGAAATCACCAGTGATTGTGAAGTGAGATTTTGTGATTCCCTTTGCAAAGTGCTCCTCTTGAAACTCTCCATATTTAAAGAATGCTCTTTCTCTTTACCAGGGAAGTTTAGGGAAAGAAGATACAGCAATGAATAATCAATGCACGCCTCACAGCATGGAATACTAGGAAATGATTGATGTGTGACAGCACTCACATGTCAGGTTCCCCTCCATGACATTAACATGCAACCTGCAAAAGAAACCCGACTTAAGATGCTCACAGATCAGAGCACAAAGAAAAAAAAAAAAATATGTATGATACTTTCTACAAAGAAGGAACTTTAGCTCAACTTCTATGGCAGGCAAGAAGAAAACAGGAAATCAAACATTAAATGTTGAAACGTTGGTGACAGCCTGAAATGAGCAAAAAAAATAATAATATAGCACATATGGAGAGCTTAGTCTAAGATCATTACTGGGCCTGTCTGCTCCTTCCTTCCGTCTCCCTCACCACTTTGTGACAGGCTTGAATCAAGGGGGTTCTACCTTCATTAGGTCAAACCTAGGAATATGATGTAAAAGTGTTCATTGTTCTATGCTGGGCTTTGGAGTGAGCTAGACAACTTATTGGAAATTTGGGACTGAAATTCATAGAGTATATCAGTGAACCAGAGTGAGGAATGGGGTAGGGTGACTGTTCTCCTGCAGAAGTCTGGAGGATACTTGTTTCTGTTGGGGAGTAGTGCAGAGTGTCAGTGACGTAGCTGGGATAAAAACTTAAGATAATGCCCCTAGGTTCTGAATTCAAATAGGTTCCCAGAAGATAAGCCCAGCATTGCATAGAATGTCCTTGAAGGGAGAAGTTATGTGACAATTTGTTGGAAGGAGAGCAGCTTACAGATTGCTATTTTGTCTGAAGTATAGATAGCTGAGGCTTTGCCGATTTATATTTAATTGATGTTTCTTTGCAGTGGATATAAAGGTAAATTGAACTGGATATAATAACTGTTTATTGAGCACCTGCTAAGTGCCTGGTGCTAGGATCAGCTCAAATAATACAGTGGTGATTGCAATGCAACCCCAAGAACAGAGGAGTTCTTGGTTACCGCAAAAGGTGGTTCACCTGGGCTTATCAGCTGATCTGCAGCCAGGCTTCAAGGGCATGGTGTTCTCCTGCCCACGCTGCCCCTGCTTTGATAGACTCTGGGACCCTTTCTGACACAGTCACTGCTATCCTCGTGGGCAGCACCATTAATGCAGGAGTCAGGATGCCAGTATGCCCCGTGCTCCACCGCCAAGTGGAAGAGCAACAAGAGAATGCTTCTCCTTGTGTTTAAAGAGCATTCTAAGCAGGACAGTTCATGTCTCATATTGTAAAGGGATTGATGGAGCAGCGTTACCAGCTTATACTTTTTGAACTGCCCCATCCCTTTACCACCATTCCCTCCTACTCCAAGTCCCAACACAGATCCTTGAGGCCAGGCTGAAGTCATGTGAGACTGTCAGAAACCACCTTGTGTTCAGAATCACTGATACCCTCCAGCAACCAAGATTCAGCTCCAAAGCCAATCCGTTCATGCTTGGTTCCTTCTGTACTTTGAAATATTTCCCTTGATGTTTCTCTTTCCCAGTCCTTGAATGGATGCGCTCCTGGCAGATCCACCCAGCAGACTGCTGTCAGATATGCTTAGATGTGTAAGTCGCCTAGTCGTATCTACGGTTCTTGATACAGAGATATTTGAGGAATGTGTACTTTGAGTACTGTGTAGAAGGACTCTTTCTAACAGCCACTTCTTTATGACCCTTGCCCACCTGTCTAACCTCATTTCCAATGTTTGTCCATATTTGTCCTACCTTCTATCCAACCTACTTGGACTGTGTGTCATGCACTGTTTTACCTCTGTGCATTTGCCTATGCTGTTCTTGATCACATGTCTTTTCCCCCTTTCTCTACCTGATAAGGACTTTCTTATCCTTTGAGAGTCAGTGGAAATTCTTCTCGATCTCATCATTGCTTCCATAGTGCCTTGTGCACATCTTTATATATCACAGAGCCCATTATAGGCTAAGTATATTTTTACTTGTTTATCCCATTCTTTAAATTATGAGTTCCTCAAAAACAAAATCTGTCTTATTGTTTTATTCCCTATGCCCAGTACAGAATTTGACATGAGTAACTGCTTGATAGTTGTTGAATGGAAGTCAAGACAGATATTCATGTTTACCTTAAACAAAACAATAGCTGTAAATATTACCTGGAATTATCAATGATACTTGCTGAAAGAGATTGTCCCTCTCTCTTCTGGGAGCTGCGTGAAGGAACATAAGTGGGGAATGCATGTTTACATTATTGATTTCAGTTCAGATAGAAGCCAGGGTCCAGAATGTGGGGGTTTATCTGACCCTGAAGAACAGCAAGGAAAGCAAAGACAAAAATGACTGTAGCTATCTGTTTCTGAGCCCTGACCTCTTTGAAACTCCTTGGAGACTGTGCAAATCCCTCTTAGCAAATTATAATATTGATAGCCTCTTTATATAAGTAAACTCAGAGTAAAAGTAGACATGTTATGTTGAAATAATCACAAGAAACTTCATTGCAATCTCTTGAGAAATGACCACAACTGTTGAACAAACAAACCACTAAAATGATAAATCAAAACAAAACAGCACAAGGCAAAACTAATAACCACGCTTTAACAGCATTTTCACAAGAACTAAGGCCTCGCTGAAGCTGTAGGACATGATAAAGGCAGATTCTAATGTCTCATGTGATTCTCCTGTTTTGACGGTGGTGGTTGGAAGTTCTGGGAGACTCATTTCTCCAAGACACAGTCTAGAAAGAATGGTGCTATTTTTGGTCTGGTTGGTGTGGGAAGCCAAATTCCTAGTTCTGAAGTCACCGAGACACTCACACTCAGAGCCTTAAACAAAAGTTTGGCTGTGCCTTTTCACATGTTTCTTCACAATCCCCTGTCTTCAAATCGTGTCACTTATATTCCTCAAATTGCAGATGATGCAATTTTGCTCAAGTGCCTTATATAGGAAAAAAGGGAAAGCACATGCGCATTTTTTTGCTAACCTTTTCTAAGGAGAAGAAATGAGGCTATTTCTTAATTAAGTTTATGAGTCATGATACTTGTTAACCATAAAACAAATATATGGATTCTCATCTTCTGCAACAAATGATTTCTTGGGTCTATGTAAAGTAATAGTTGCATGTAAAGAATTGCTTTATTTTTTTAACATTTTTTTAAATGGAAAATTTCAAACATATACAAGAGAAGATATAGGTAGTAAATAAATGCGCATATAATCATCACACAGCTCAACAGTTATCAACTTATGACCAATTTAGCTTCATCTCTCCCTCTACTCACTTTCCCCTTCACACACATATTATTTGAAGCAAATCTAAGACATATTCCACTCTTAAATATTTCAGTATGTATGAGAGTTACTTTAAAATGAAACATTTTTTTAAATATTTAAAAAATAATCTTTAAGCACAAGAGAAAGATTGAACCAAATAAATTAAATAGTCTACTTCCTGTCAGTAATATAGGAGGCCTATTTCTATTTCAACTGATGTTTCCATTCCATTTGATGTATCAATAGTTATCAAAAGAAAGAGTTCTGAAATGAATTATTACCCTTAGATAACATGCTAAGTACCAAATAACCCTTATTCATTCCTGTTTAACCTTTGCTGCTTTAACATTTTCCATTGATTAATTCATTAATTCAGTCATTCATAAAGGGTATACTGAGGACCTATTATGGACCAGGCACCAATGCTTAATTCTGAGAATGCAGAGATTTATTAGGGCTTTTGCCTCTGGGAACTTAGACCCTTGTGGAGGAGATAGACAAAAAGATAACTGCGATGCAGTGTGAGAACTACTGTGCTATCAGGAGCTGAGGACAAAGCTTTAGGTACCATAGGTCTTATTCTCTTCCTTCTTTGCCTCCTTGAGTTAATAAGGGTTTTCATGAGTCCCTGGGAAGATGCATTTTAGGGGTATCTCCTTGGTGTTCCTGGCACTTCCCCCTGATTACCTAAAAGATATTCAGACTTTCTGAGGATTTCATGAGAGAGGAAAATTACTCGCTCCTCATGTTAGCAATTCCAAAGTATATAGTGTTTTTAGGCTCCTATGAATTTTATACAGTCTGATATGAATTCTCAACCTATTTCTGATAGAAAACAACTATTCTTTCTTTCTTTTTTAGAAGTTATGTACCTTAGTCTTAAGATAAGGCAAGTCTCCCAGGGAAAAACAAAAATAGCTCTTTTACACCCAAGAAAGTGGAAAACGGGCATTGTGCTCCTATGACCTAGCATTTCTAAACTTCAAATTAGGGGCACATAATTTTCACATGATAATGATGTAGGCGGTGGTCAAAGGACAATTGTTTTCTCCCAGAAGAAACATCTGGGGATATTTGGGGAGAAAAGAAGAGAAACTTTTTGGGTTTTGGAGGAAGAGAGCAGAATCTTTTGGGAGAAACCTTGGGTGACGCCCAGGAAGAGAGGAGGGGAGAACCCACAGCAGGGAGACACCAGATCAAGGTACCAGCTTCACCTGAGGTCACAGGGCTCCAGGAGAAGTACTATGTCACAGAGCATTGCTGGTGTGTGCCCAGGGCCTGGACAAGACCAGAGACTCTCAACAACTAACGATCTAGCTTCCTTATATTTTAAAAAATTAAAAACCTGAAAAAACAAAAGAGTAAAGAGCTTAATGTAGCAAATATTCATAGACCCATGACTCAGAATGAAATAAAAACCAAGTAAATGAAATAATAATTTGCCATGTTCGCTTCATGTATTTGTCTCCAAGATATGCAGCAAATGTGCAACACATATGTAACAATTGTGTAATATAGACGGAGACACTACAGGTGATATTATCCATTCCTTTACTGATAATCATTTTTAAACTATGAGTAAAATCACAACATGACAATTATCGACATCTTATATATCACTAGGTGCCAGTTGTGAGAGCTTCTTCAAGGTATCTTCCAAGCATGGGAATTGACTTCTGGCATAAACAGAATGCATATTTTTAACCTGTCTTCAAGTTTAAGGATTCTTTCCTCTGCATGTCCTGTCTATTGATGATTTGCTTAAAGGTACTCTTCATACCTGTTATTGTTTTTTAAAATTTTATTTGTAGCATTCCTTTTGATTCTTCCTTAGAATTTGTACTTCTTTCCTGATATTACCTATCTGGTCTTGCATGTTGTCTACTTTTTCCACTGTATCTTTAAAATATTAATTGTAGTTATTTTAAATTCCCTGTCTCATGATTTCAACAGCTGTGTCAGATCTAAATCTCGTTCTGATGATTGATTTATCTCTTCAGATTGGTTCTTCTTGGCTTTTGGTATGTATTGTAATTTTTTGTTGAAAGCTGGGCATGTTTTATAGGATAACAGATACTGAGAATCTTTAATGTGAAGATTTATATTATTCTAGCTGGGAGTTAGGCTGTGCTTAACATTTGTTTTATCTATAGGCACCAGAAGCTTCAAATTCCTCTAGTAATCTTGCTTTTTGTCTCCCACCTTGGTTTTGATGTTTCCCTTTTTACTCTATCTTTCAACTGTATTCCACTGTTATTCTGGAGGCTTACTAGTATAGTAGTAGGATGTGGGGGAGAAGGTCATTCTCTAATATTCAGATTAAGTCTCAGACTTTGATGTGCACAGTGGGCCTGTGTCTTGGGAGTGTGGGCTTCATAAGTGTTTCTGAGTCCCCTCTAGGGGTAGAGCCCTATTCCTCTCTGCTGCCCACTCTTTTCCTTGGCTGCAGCATTCCCAGTCTATTTGCTTGGAGTCTTTTTTCTTCTTATCTAACCCACCCCCACCCCCTCCACTTCTCCTTAAATGAGACAGGAAGGCTGAAGGACTGGAATAAGTTGTGGTTCCTTACCCTTAGCTAAAATGAGATGTCAGTATTTGCCCTTTGTCAAAGTCCTTCTTCTTGAAGATTGAACCTTTGTGAAGGAGACAGTTCTGGGAGGGTTTCAGCATGGCTACTATTCCCCTATACGTGTTAAGGTGGGAGTCTGGTATGAAGAGGGGTTGTTCTCAGATCTTTCCTGTGAGAGTCTGGTGAGATCCTGAAGGAAAAGTTCCCCGAAGTGTGAGGGTATCTATGACTCTGGTCCTTAGTCCACACTTAACCTTCAGCAATTTGTCAAAATTACTAGTTAAGTGTTCCTACTGACTTCTGGCATCCCAGCTTCTGCTCCAGATAAGTCAATCTCATCTCTTGTATCTCTCTGAAGGAAACTTCTCTCCAGATTTCAGTAAGGTTCTTTGCCCTATGGTCTCAGTTACCTGATAGGTCCAAGAAAAGCTATTGAGATGACTTCTATGCTTTTTACATGTCAGAGATGAAACAGGAAGTAGTTGTAAATGTTTTTATCTTAGTGTATTTTTCCAAGTTTTGCAGAGAGCTTAAAAAAGTTTGCACTCCCACAACCTATGAGTAAAATTTCCTGTTTCTTCATTTTCCTCATCCACTTGCCAGCAATTGCTATTATTTTTAAATTTTGCCAAACTGATGGATGAAAAGTGGCTTCTCATTGTGATTTTTAAATTACAAGTGTCTGAACAGTTTTCCTGTGAATTAACTAAACAGAGTTCCACGTATAATTGCCTGTTCAAAACTTTTGACCATTTTTCAATAGTGTTTTTTCTCCTTTTTCTTATTTGTAATTTTTACATGTTTTAGATATTGATTCTTTTCTGCTACACTTTATGGTAACTATATTCTCTCAGTCTTTTTCTTCTTTCTTTTTTTATAACTTTGTTTAAAATTCTTTATTCACTGGAAATTATACAATGAGATGCAGTAAATTTTCAATAATTTTCTTTATGATTTGTGTTTTTGAGTCTTATTAAAAAAAACTTTCTCTAGTCTATGTTCTCTTATGTTTTACTCTAATTGTTTTGAAGTTTTATTTGTCTATGTTTAGGTCTTAATATATGTAGCATGTCTTTTAATTTTTTGGTATTAACTACAAATTATTTTAATATGGTAAAATAGCCAATAATATGTATACAATAATTCATCATTCTCCTGGTGCTTGGATGTTATTATCAAGCAATAACAATAATTTAATCACATATTAAGATCACATGTACATCTCGGGGTCTGTTTTGAGCTTTCTACCATGATCTATTGATCTCTTTCTTTTTCTCTGTCAACACTACATTATTTTTATTATAAATTTATAATGAGATAATATCTGGTAGAACAATTTATCCTACCTCACTCCAATCTACCCTACCCCTACCTTGTTCTTTTTCAGAATTGATTTCACTATTATTGGAATTATATACTCCCATATAAATATTGTAATTAGTCTAAATTCACCAAAAATACCTATTGAAATTTTATTAATTTTATACAGTTATGTGAAATTATTTGGCACTCTAAAATATTAGTTTTTTTTTTCCACTCATAGGCATGTTATTTCTTCTAATTTATTCATTTAAATCTTTTGTTTTTACATTCTTCTATATAGGTCTTATATTTTCTTTTTAGGTTTACTCTTAATAGTAGCTTCAATTGCTTATTTGAATGAGATATTTGTTTTACCTAATACTTTTTCAACTGATTATTTTTTAAGTATAGAAATACTACTATATTTTCCTACAGTTGTCTTTTTATTCAGCATGCTAGCTGAACTCCCTAACTAATTTTATCAGTTTGACTACAGATACTCATACCTTCTCTCGGGACAATAATTTGTCTAGGAATAATGTCAGTTTAGTCTCTTTCTGGCCCTTATAACTACACTTTTTTTCTTCACTTATTTTGTTGGTTTGGGCATCTAATGCAATTTTGAATAGTAGAGTGATTCCGACTTTGTATCTGACTCAAATTAGTATGCTTCCAAAATTGTATAATACATATGTATATATATTTCTTTTATGGTTATTTTTTTAAATATTCCACATTTTCTTAAAAAAATTTAGAGTTTGTTTTAGTGCAGGATTTTGCACATACACACACACATATTGGTACTCAATGCTGGGCACTTGTCTAAGCATCCTGGCATGCATTATTTAATTTTATCTTCAAAACAAATTTATGGAGTAGGCACTATTACTATAGCTATTTTGAAGCAGAAGAAACAAACATACACCTGTGGTAGCATAGCTAGTAAATCAGTGAGCAAGAATTTGAATCTAGTGAGATGTCTTACTCCTAATCTTCTGTTCTCAACCACCACGCAATAACGCCTCTCCTAAATTCACAAATATTTTTATCTGTTTTAGCTAAAGATTGTTAACTGTGTTGACCTTAATATTTGGCTTTCTTGCCCTATTTTTGCCTGTCTTATTTATCATTTTCTGAGAGGAGTGTTAAATCTCTCACTATGATTGTGTATGTGTTGATTTTGTCACATAAATCATTTTTTGCTTTATACAATTTGACACTTTATTTTGTAGTGTAGCATTCAGAATTGCTACATTTAGGTGGAGGGTTACACATTTTCACTGACATCTAGCTTTAAGAATTGCTCTTGAGAAACTGCATACCATTCTGATTCTTCACCTGTTGTATGAAATCTGATTTTTTCCTCTCTGGCAGCTTTTAGGATTATTTTGTTTTTCTCTGAAGTACTAAAATTTTAAGATGAAGTGCCTTGGCATGTGTGTGTGTGTATTTTTTTCCCCCATACTACGCATTTCTTTGTTTCAGCTGCAATCTTTCATCTTCTGTTCCTTTTGGCCATTTAATTTATTGCAGGGATTTCGCAAATAACAAGTGATCTACGCTTCATTCCTAAATAAGGAGATATTGAAATGTTGAGTTTAAGCTGTGTGCATGGAAGGATTTGTCAACTGACGAACTTCATTAGAGGGAAATTGAACACAGATCTAGAAGTTTCTTTTAGGGATGCCTGAATATTAATATCTGTATGGCTTTTCTCTTGGATGATTTTATTTAGCCAAATTAGAATCCTTAAGCACCTTCCCTTAGGGTTTTGAGGCTACAGTCTGGTACTCTAGGAACAAAGAGGGAAAGGAGGAAAAGGGGTCTCACTTTTCAATATACAGATCTTCCTTACATCCCAATAAATCCATCATAAGCTGAAAAAAAATGCATTCAATAACCTAATCTGCAGAACATCCTAGCTTAGCTTAGTCCACCTTGAATGTGCTCAGAACATTTACGTTAGTCTACAGTTGGGCAAAATCATCTAACACAAAGCCTTTTTTATAATAAAGTGCTGAATATCTCATGTAATGTACTGAATACTGTGCTGAAAGTGAAAAACAGTATGATTATATGGATACAGGATGGTTGTTAAGGGTGTTGGTTGTTTACCCTCGTGATCACGTGGCTGACTGGGAGCCATGCTCGCTGCTCCTGCACAGCGTCAGGAGAGAGTATCCCAGAGCATATTGCTAGTCTGGGAAAAGATTGGAATTCAAAATTTTAAGTATGGTTTGTAATGAATGTGTATTGCTTTTGCACCGTCGTAAAACTAAATCCAACAATGATAAGTCACAGACCATCTCTATAGTTGTTTACTTGACTTGCCTTTTGGTGATTTCAAGGGCACTACACCCCTGCTCTCACCTGCACCTGGCATCCGGGGGTCCAGAGCCTAGAAATATTTATCTTTTCCAGAGAATCATCTTTATATTTTGTTATGGTTGAGGGAATGAGAGGAAGAATGAGGGGGATCTAGGATCTAGATGCTCTTACAGTGCATCACAATCAGTCCTGTTTTCAGATCCATTCCTCCCTCTGCTTTCAGAGATACATGGCATTTCTAATGCCTGAGCTTCCAGAACTCTGAGATGTGAATTAGTTTCTTCTTCTGGTTGTTCTTGTTTAGCACTTAGGTTCTTTATTCATAGTCATCTTGTCATTATTCTTTTTGTACTTGAGGGTTAATATATTTTTAAAAAGTCAGTTTAGTTGGCATTGTGGGTAGAATAGAGATTTAGCTATATTTAGTATATTTAACCAAGAGTCTATTTGATACACTTTCAAATCTGCATTTTATTTTATTCTCCTATTCCATTTATGTGTTCTCAGGTGTCGTTTATATGATTTATTTCTATCTCTCTGAAAATCTTTAACATACTTATTTCTAAGTGACTTTCATGTTGCCACAGGAAGTGAACTGCCCTGTGTTTGGACCAGTCAACTTTCTCTCACAATACAGTTTGCTTCTGTGTTTTGCTTACTGCTTCCTCTGTTGACTTCTCAGATAATCCAATATTTGTCCTTCTTTTTAATAATCAGAGTTTTTTTGGGGTGGGGTGGGGTTATTTTCAAGATTGTGTCTTTTTATTTTTATAAATTTTTAAATTTTTATTTTTGGTTTTTCTTTTTTTTTTTAGGAATTATTTTGTGTTTTATTTGTATTACAATGTTTAAGTTACCCCAAATATTATCTGTATCTTTGCAGAATATAAATAATTAATATGAAAAATATCTGTAACACTGGAATGTTAGTATCTATTTATTTAATAGGGTCTTTATAAAATTTTTTTTGAGTTTTATTTTATTTATTTATTTTTTTATACAGTAGGTTCTTATTAGTTATCTATTTAAAAAATATTAGTGTGTACATGTCAATCCCAATCTCCCAGTTCATCCCACCACCAACCCCTCCTCCCACCGCTTTCCCCCCTTTTTGTCCATACATTTGTTCTCTACATCTGTGTCTCTATTTCTGCCTTGCAAACCGGTTCATCTGTACCATTTTCCTAGATTCCACATATATGCGTTAATATACGATATTTGTTTTTCTCTTTCTGACTTACTTCACTCTGTATGACAGTCTCGAGGTCCATCCACGTCTCTACAAATGACCCAATTTCGTTCCTTTTTATGGTGAAAATAAACCATTGTATATATGTGCCACATCTTCTTTATGTATTCATCTGTTGAAGGGCATTTATGTTGCTTCCATGACCTGGCTATTGTAAATAGTGCTGCAATGAACATTGGGGTGCATGTGTCTTTTTGAATTATGGTTTTCTCTGGGTATATGCCCAGTAGTGGAATTGCTGGGTCATATGGTAATTCTATTTTTAGTTTTTTAAGCAACCTCCATACTGTTCTCCACAGTGGCTGTATCAACTTATATTCCCACTAACAGTGCAAGAGGGTTCCCTTTTCTCCACACCCTCTCCAGCATTTGTTGTTTGTAGATTTTCTGATGATGCCCATTCTGACTGGTGTGAGGTGATACCTCATTGTAGTTTTGATTTGTATTTCTCTAATAATTAGTGATGTTGAGCAGCTTTTCATGTGCCTCTTGGCCATCTGCATGTCTTCTTTGGAGAAATGTCTATTTAGGTCTTCTGCCCATTTTTGCATTGGTTTGTTTGTTTTTTTAATATTGAGCTGCATGAGTTGTTTATATATTTTAGAGATTAATCCTTTGTCCACCGATTCATTTGCAAATATTTTCTCCCATTCTGAGCATTATCTTTTCATCTTGTTTATGGTTTCCTTTGCTGTGCAAAAGCTTTTAAGTTTCATTAGGTCCCATTTGTTTATTTTTGTTTTTATTTCCATTACTCTAGGAGATGGGTCAAAACAGATCTTGCTGTGATTTATGTCAAAGAGTGTTCTTCCTATGTTTTCCTCTAAGAGTTTTATAGTGTCCGGTCTTACATTTAGGTCTTTAATCCATTTTGAGTTTATTTTTGTGTATGGTGTTAGAAAGTGTTCTAATTTCATTCTTTTACATGGAGCTGTCCAGTTTTCCTAGCACCACTTATTGAAGAGACTGTCTTTTCTCCATTGTATATCCTTGCCTCCTTTGTCATAGATTAGTTGACCATAGGTGCGTGGGTTTATCTCTGGCCTTTCTAACTTGTTCCATTTATCTATATTTCTGTTTTTGTGCCAGTACCATATTGTCTTGATTACTGAAGCTTTGTAGTATAGCTTGAAGTCGGGGAGTCTGATTCCTCTAGCTCTGTTTTCTTTCCCTCAATATTGCTTTGGCTATTCAGGGTCTTTTGTGTCTCCATACAAATTTTAAGATTTTTTGTTCTAGTTCTGTAAGAAATGCCATTGGTAAGTTGATAGGGACTGCATTGAATCTGTAGATTGCTTTGAGTAGTATAGTCATTTTCACAATATTGATTCTTCCAATCCAAGAACAATGTATATCTCTCCATCTGTTTGTGTCATCTTTGATTTCTTTCATCAGTGTCTTATATTTTTCTGAGTACAGGTCTTTTACCTCCTTAGGTAGTTTTATTCCTAGGTATTTTATTCTTTTTGTTGCAATGGGACAAATGGGATTGTTGCAATGGGTGAAGGGGATTGTTTCCTTAATTTCTCTTTCTGATCTTTCATTGTTAGTGTATAGGAATGCAAGAGATTTCTGTGCATTAATTTTGTATCTTGAAACTTTACCAAATTCATTGATTAGCTTAATAGTTTTTTGGTGGCATCTTTAGGATTATCTATGTATAGTATCATGTCATCTGCAAACAGTGACAGTTTCACTTCTTCCTTTCCAATTTGTATTCCTTTTATTTCTTGTTCTTCTCTGATTGCCATGCCTAGGACTTCCAAAACTATGTTGAATAATAGTGGTGAGAGTTTTCATCCTTGTCTTGTTCCTGATGTTAGAGGAAATGCTTTCAGTTTTTCACCATTGAGAATGATGTTTGCTGTGGGTTTGTCGTATATGGCCTTTATTGTGTTGAGGTAGCTTCCCTCTGTGCCCACTTTCTGGAGAGTTTTTATCATAAATGGATGTTAAATTTTGTCAGAAGCTTTTTCTGCATCTACTGAGATGATCATATTGTTTTTATTTTTTAATTTGTTAATATGGTGTATCACATTGATTGCTTTGCATATATTGAAGAATCCTTGCATCCCTGGGATAAATCCCACTTGATCATGGTGTATGATCCTTTAATGTGTTGTTGGATTCTGTTAAGGTTGAGTCTTTTAAATTATTCGTTCTTTTTAAACCAGTTTTTACATTAGTTTCTTGGCTACGAGTTTTCTCCACATCCAGTTGGGTGGATTTGGGATTTTTTTTAGGTGAAATAATTGATAGAGTTTATCTTTCCCTAACTTATAGATAATCCTAGTGATGAAACATGCCCAGGCTTATTTAGCATTTGTATGGTTTGGTTTTTCAAACATTTTCTTAAGAGAAAATGTACTTGCAGTGCCCCAAGTACAGGAACAAGCTCTGCCATCTCTTTGTCCAGATCCTAACATAGTACCTGGCACATCCTAGTGGATTACAAATATTTGTTGGATAAGTGGGTGATAAGAAAGGTGGTAGAGGACTAGTGAATAACATTGCTTCAAAAGAGAATGTTGGAGGGAGTGGCCAAAAGAGGAAACTTGGTGATTGGGATTCCAGAGATAAATCTGTCTGTCTACACACTATGTTATTGGACTGAAAAAAAAAAAAAAGAATTAACCAAAGAACAAAAGAAAATTAATTTTAAAATTTCGCGTCTGAAAAGATTCTTACCAGTATTACTAACACAACGACAATGTCCTCATTCATGTGTATGTAATGGACATTAATACACATGAGAAGGTCTACACTGCATGCTACTGAGCATCAAATAAAGAAAACAAGCCAAGGATATTCTACACACAGCCTTCTCTATTAACCCATTCTAAAATGATGGAGAAAAACATTTGATCACAATTTTCAGATCAACTTCCCACCAGTCCTCAAGGGAGCCTCTAAGTTTATCCCATCTCCATTATGTTTCATGGAAAGGCATATGACTCCTTTGTCTCTCCCAATAAGAACCAGGCTTCTTAGGCGGATGATGCAAGAGGCAATTATATGCACACCAACTGCCTCCACAGGCAATTGGAAGAGAAGTCACTGGTATCTACACAAGAAATACTGCTTTTCAAAAAGTCTCTCACCCTGGACTGTATTTGATTGCATAAACCTTTCCCCCATTTCCAGTAGATTTTATAATTAAAAGGGAAGGGACAATTAAACAGGTAAATGCCAACTGGGGCAGGTTGAAGCATGTTTTTTGAGGAGCTGTGCAGTTGCAACTTTAGCATAATTTCCTTCTCTCCAATCTAGTGAAGGTGTGGTGAAAATAAATGAAGTGGCACATACGGTGTTAAGTAGATTCGGTCCCTGATGCCTTTTCAAATATTTCTACCAGGTTTTCAGAGCAAAGTCTGCTGCCAATCATAGCGATTTACAGGGGAGGAGCTCTAAGAGGGAAAATAAATCATATGCTAATTCTCTAAGTTGGAGGGAGGTAGGGGAAGAAATACCTGGCAGGGAAGGTCAAGGGAATACATTATAAATAAGTAAATTTCTTAATAACTGAAAAACATTTTTGAAAACTTCCAGACTAGCTTATCTTATACAGATTTCCATTTTTTTTCCTCCTACTGAATACTACCATTTCTCTAACATCCTTATTTCCTATAGTAAATTAGTAAAACAGAAATTCTTCTCTGAAGTGAAGTCAGCGTTCAGAGTAAAGAAACCCTAAAGCTGTTTGAAACTAGCTGGAGCTTTGGAAACACACTCAGCACTATTCAGGAAAGTACAGGTCATTGTTCCCATCTTGCAAGCTCTGCAAGGGCTCATGTCCCTCTAGCATCGTAAATTATCTTTCCAGTAAGGGCACTAGTCATGCATTGCAAGTCAAGGACAAAGGGCTGGCCACAGACCCATTTTAAAATAGGTTAAGCTTGTTTCTGGAGCATAGTCTCTGTTTTCTGTCAAGCCTCTGACGTTCCTCTCTAGGTTCCAGAGTCTGTGCTTTGCTGTGTTTAACTGCTGGCCTGGTCCGCCTCCTCCTCTCCACCCCAACCCCAGGTCCCCAAACATGGGCTCCTGTGGGGCCAGTACGATGTTCACTGCAGTGTTAGGGATGTAGATTTCTAGCAATATAGTGTAATTTACATTCTTTTGCCTAAGACCTTATTTTCGATCTGGCTCCCAATTCCCCAGTCAATCATTTACTAGCTCTGTGATCTTGCAGCAACAATAACAATTCTATGAGCCTCATTTTCTCACCCGTGGAGAGAAAATGGAGATTATAATAATTATAATTATTCTGTGAGATGCTAAATAGAAAGAGCTCCCTGTCATAGGTTAACTCTATTTTTCTTTCTTTCTCTCTCCCCTCCCTCCCTCCCTCCCTCCCTTCTTCTTTCTTCTTCTTCATTGTTGTCATCATCACCATCATCATCATCATCATTATTATTGTTATCTATCTATCTATCTATCTATCTATCTATAACTATATAATGGGGCACATGACGTGATAATGGGTCAGATTTGAAGTTGGGAATGCCTCACAATTTTCAGGGTGTATGGTTGTTGCAGTAATATGAACAATACTCAGCTAATGAACGATGAGTGTGTGTTTATAACATCTATAATTTTAGTGATTTTAGTCATTGAATCCATTTATATAGTCCATCATTCAATCAATATTTACTGAGAGCCATCTATTGTCAGGCCTTGAGTTAGATGATGGAGCCACAGAGAAGAACAACCCACAGTTCCTGCCTTTAAAAAATTTATGGTTCCACCATGAAGTCAACAATTCAACAATTTCAATACGAGTCCAATAGTGAATGAACTTGTTAATGCCTGTTAAAATCTTTCCTTGCAGAATCTTGACCCCAGTGACTACACAACTCATCCTTGAAGGAATGTTCTTATAAAGTCACTCAGCCTCCCCAGAACAATGTTAGCCAGACATCTCTCTGCGTTCTAAGGCTATTAGCACTAGTCACACACACATCTGTCAGGAATACAATCTAATAATCACTGGAGCTCACTCAATATTCTTCAAAGGCTTATTTAAGAGCATGGTTTAAAAAGCTCACAGCTTATGACATCTAACAGTTTTCTAGAACATATTCTTGATTTGAGCCTGATAACCAGAGAATGAGGAATGTGGACTCCATCATAGTAGTTATTCACTGGCTCCAACCCCTTAATATTTGTGCTTAGTCTGCTAGCACTGGCTGACACTGAGGGTTGTGATAAAGATAAAATCTCAGAAAACTGTTATTAGATCAATTAAAAGATAGATTGGTGTTGCACCTTGGACTACTACCTCTTGGCTACAATTTTATCCTCTTCACTACTGCATCATGCCCATAAGCATACAAATATCCATTTGGGAAAAAAATAAATATCCTCCCTTGATCACTTATCACTCTCCAGTCACTTGACTGTTTCTCTTGTCTTCAGAGCCAGCCATCTAGAAATAGTCTCTGTGTCCTCATCCCAAGTCAAACCTCCATCTGCTACAGTCTGGCTTTTAGTCTCACCACTAAATGGAAACACGTGATTTAAATCATCACAAATCACTTGTGCTATGGTTACCGATTTTCTCTTTGATGCCAAACCATCAAACCCTTTTCTGTTTTCATCTTACTTTACCTCTGGGAGCAGACAACATAATCACCTGCTCTCTTCTTCTTGAAACACTCTCTCCTCTCCATGCTTGGCTTTCCTGATAGCACTCTTCTCTTTTCCCTCCCTTGTTGGTTTCCATTGTTGGTGTCTGCATCTCTACATGAGCTCAAATACTGATTCCTGAGGATTTGGTTCTTGGCCTCTTCCATTGCTATACTTTTTTCTAGGTGATCTCTATTTCCATGGATTTAAGTACTATAGTTAGCGGTTTTTAAAAGCATCTGAAGGTATGTCTGCAAATTCAGAATTACCTCTGAACTGTAGATACTTATCTGTCTTGCACATATCCACCTTGAAATATTTCTCAAATATCTCAAACATAACCAGACTTAGCAGAACTCTTTATTTCCCCTTTATCAGAAAAAATATTTTAACATCCTGTCTTCCCTGTCTTGGCAAATGACTCCACCACTTACCCTGTTACCCAAACCTGAAACACAATAGCTACTCTTGATCCCTCCCTTTCTCTCCCTCTTACTCTTTCTTTATCAGGTACATCTTATTGATTCTACCACCAGAATATACAGCACATCTGTCTACTCATTTTAGTCTCCCATGTCACCAGGATGATCTGGCCTCATCAGCTCCCATTTGGAATTCTACAACTGGACTCTCTGCTTCCACTCTGCCCATTTCTAACACATTCTCCATAAAACAGAAGTGATCTTCATTGAAGTGAATTGAATCATCTTACTCTACTCCTTAAGTACTCTAGTGGATTCCTGTTCTTATGGAATAACATCTAAATTCTTTACTATGGTCTATAAGGCCATGAATAATTTATCTTCAGACTTTTTTTGACCCACTCTGCTCTTTGAATTCCTCTGGCTAACCCAATGCTTTCCTAACCTTGAGCTTTTGCAGAAGCTCCTACCCATGCTTGAAATATTCTTACCCTGACACATTACGTCTTTTATGTGTTAACTTGAATATCACCTCTTTATAAGCACACTCTATCACCATTCATTTAAAGAATGCCCACATTCTTCCCTGTTCTGTCCACTATTCATGTCTGCTTGACATCTTTATTCTTTTTTTAATAAATTTATTTACTTATTTATTTTTGGCTGCATTGGGTCTTCATTGCTGCATGTGGGCTTTTCCCTAGTTGCAGCGAGAGGGGGCTACTCTTTGTTGCGGTGCATGGGCTTCTCATTGTGGTGGTTTCTCTTGCTGCAGAGCATGGGCTCTAGGTGCGTAGGCTTCAGTAGTTGTGGCATGTGGGCTCAGTAGTTGTGGCTCGCAGGCTCTAGAGTGCAGGCTCAGTAGCTGTGGTGCATGGGCTTAGTTGCTCTGTGACATGTGGAATCTTCCTGGACCAGAGCTTGAACCCATGTCCCCTGCATTGGCAGGCAGATTCTTAACCACTGCACCACCAAGGAAGTCCTGCTTGACTTCTAATGTATTCTTTTCATCTGTGAACTCAATCCTTTCTCCCACGCTGGGAAATTATCTTTTATTGTTTCTGTGATTATTTCCTTTTTCTCATCTTTCTGGTGTTTCTGAAATTTTATTAGACAGATATACTTCCTTTATCCATCTTCCGTATCTTTTAACTTTTTTCATACTAATGCTTGATGTTTGTTTTTTAATTTTTAATCTGTTTTGATAGATTTCCTGGACTTTATGTTTTGGATCACTGATTTGGTTTTCAGAAATTTCTATTCTATTATTTTGCTATTTTGTTATTTTTTTAATTATATTTTTTCATGTTCTCTTAATAGCGTTTCCTTATTTTTTAAATTCTGCCTTTCGTGACACTCTGTTCTTGTTTTATGAAAGACTCAAACTTTTCTCTGAATACTGATTATATTTTTGTTTAGTTTATATTTAGATTATATTTAATGTTTAGTTCTTTTCCATTTTTCTTCTTAGGGCTGTTATTCTTTTTATTCACCTAAATCCTTTTCTTGCAAACCCTTGGTTTTCCTCAAATGCTCTGTGACTTTTGGCTATCTGAGTATATTAAGAACTAGTTTGATTAGTGCACTAGAACTAATGTATCAAGGCAGACTAGTGCATAGAAGGAGTTCTCCTCTCCTCCCCCAATCATATGCGTCTGTCTCCAAAATGGGACTCTCTCCTGAACAGGAGAAATAACAGTGAGCTTTACAGAGTTCAACTGTACCTGTTAAAGAGGCAAGCTTCCCTATGTTTTGCATGGGCAGGGAGTAAACAGGTAACTCAGGAGCAAAACATTGCCTAAGAGAATTAACTCTCTGGTGGGAACATTTAATGTATATCTCTCCTGGGTGTCCAGATCTTATTTTAACTTCATCTGGATCCCCTTTTAAGGTCTTGAGTTATCTCAAGTTCCTCTCTGTTTGTCTTTCAGACCTCAGCACTTATACTAAGAGTCCTCTCTAACATGATGTTTCTAGCTGTTTAGAAAAGAGTTCATAGGATTCTACCTAGTGAGCAAATACTGCAGCCAGCAGCTCTATATATGTCAGTGATGGAAAGGAGTTGTCTTACTCAGCTGTTCTTGAAACAGACCTTTAACCTTGAACTTGAATGATTGCCTCCTGCCCACATCTGCTCTGTGTTTGTTAAGCCCAGCTTAGTGTCCCTCAGACCCCTGTTGGGAAGAATATCTCTTTTTTCTGCAGCAGCTTTTGCCTGTGGTTATGCAAGCTGCTGATTTCTCTACCTTGGTTGTATTTTCACTCAACCTCTTTTACTTTCTACCATGAAGACACAGCTCAGAATTTCTGATCCACTAATGGTACCCATTTAAATTTTAGCACACATTTTAATTATATATTTTAAAGTACCTTTACTATTATTTATATTGGAATTTGGGAAGATCAGGAAATGAATACATGAGCTCAATTCTGCCACCATCTATTGGAAGTTTCTCTCATCCTTCAGCTCCATCTCCTTCAGCGTGTCTTTCTGTCCTTGGGGTCCAAGACATTGGTTTCACAAGGCTATCCTGCCATTGTGGCACAGTATGAGATATGAGTCAGTTGAAATACACATGAGAAGTGTCGATAGAATCAGGTATGAAAGCTTTCTGGGAAAGTGGGTTAAAGTGACCAGCTGGAGCCATGGATATTCACAGTGGAGCCAGCCCAATAGTCTTAACAAAGGGGATAACTTGAGCTAACTTTTGAAAAGAAAGAAGGTGCTAGGTCACAAGGGAGATGATTCAAGACTGAGAGGACAGGATGTATCAAGGCATAAGGTAGGAAAATACAACACAAGGTGAAATCCATGAATAGTTCTATATGGCTGGAGGGGAAGGAGTGTGTAGGGCATGAAGCAGGTTGCAAAATCAGGAGGCAGATCCTGAAAGGCTTTGTCTATTGTGCTAAGCAGTTTGGAATTTACCCCAAAGGCAGCAGTGACTCACTGAAGGATTTTAAACAGGAGGATAACATGATTAATAAAGGCTAACATTTAGTAAGGATGTGCCAGGCAATGTTCTAAATGCTTCATATGGATTAAGTCATTTAAACCTCATGACAGGCTGATGAGGCAGATGCTATTAATATCCTATTTTCCAGTGAAGGAGCAGACTTTGAAACATAAGTTCCTCGAGGACAGGTTATTCATCTCTTTACAGATGGATCCTGAGGTTCTAGCACTGGGACTGGCAAGATGAACATATGTTGAATGAATGAATGAACTAATGAATGAATGAGGCACATAGGTTATACTCAGGAAAAAGCAGAGCCAGAATTAGAAAAGGGGTGGCCTGACCCCAGAGCCATTACATTTAACCACTATCATAATTTCTACATTACAAAGAAACAAAGATAATTTGGGGTGGAAGGAGAAGATACTGGAATCTGATAGATCTGGCAGGAGCTTAACAATAGAATTGAAAGCATTGTAGTGTAACTCAAAGTATAATTGTCGAATGTTAATTTGAGGAAAATCACTGTGAAAAAAAAAGTAAATACTAGTTATTTACTTATTTGTTGTTTTGATTTGTCACTATCTTCTTCCACTGGAATCTATTCTTCATGAGGATGAAGATTTTGTCGACTTGTATACTGTTGTATTTCCAGCACCCCAAAGAGTTTCAGGCACAGAATAGTTGATAAATAAATCTTTGTTGAGTGAATGTATGCACGTAAAGTTACATAAGTTTGAAAACACTGCACACTGGGTCTCCCTTTTGGTGATTCATGACCCATGTTAGCATATTAATGGTAATAAAGAAGGCTGCTTAATTTTTTTAACCTAATGTTCTCAAATTTCATTTACCCTCACACTCTTTTATTCTTAGAGTTAGTGTTTTTCTTAGAATCAGTATATTGGAATTAGAAAGACTCTGGGGGACCTTCTCTAAGGGAAGTTTCTGCTCAATCTTTTGTTACAGAGTTTAGTTGTTTTATATCCTGCAAAATATCTATATAGTACCCATTGTTCATAAAACAAAGAAACCATCACAGACAATGACATAACAACCCAAATAAAGCAAGCACAGTGTGGTCCATTTGGTAAGTCAAGTAAGCAGCACAGTCTGGTAAGTCTGCATGGGTTTTGTAAAGATTCAGTTTCCAAGGGCACCCAGTGTAATGTGAAAAAAAAAAAAAAGAGGTGGACACCTACCATATTAGCATGAGTGTGCATGGATTAATGTATAGGATTAATATGGATTAATCCATTAATATGGATTAATGTATAGGTACCTGTGATGCTACTGGGACTGCTTGATTCACAGATCCCTTGCCTTTTCCTTGCTTTGCCTTGAACCATGGGTGTTTGGAGAGACGTGAATCTGCAGGCTTTGTCTCCCAGATCCCCCTGTCATCTGGCTTCCAGATGGGTTCAGCCAATGGGAGGCACTGACAAGAGGAGGGTGGGAGATGCCAGGACATTTTTCTCCCTTTTTTACGGTCTTAGGTGGCATCTCCAGTAGCAGTGATGTTCCCTCCATTGCTTCCTTTCCTGCTGTACAAGACTGTGGTACCCATTTCTTTAGGATGACATCAGTGCCAGGGATACAGGAACATCACATTCTCTCTTCAACCCTCTTGCCTCAGGATGGTAGTGACTTGATGTTGCTAATTCCCCAGTTGCCTCATTGCTCCCTATTTGGCTTGTGAGCTCCTTCATTGTCTCTGAAACCAATGTTCTATATTAAATTCCCTCTGCTTTGAATACTTAGGGTCTTTTTTGTTTTCTTAATCATGCTCTAAATGGTCACCATGGATGCATGTTGTGGTCCATGCATGGTCAACATCAAAGAAAGAAAAGAGTGCTGTTGGGATCATCTTTCTAATCTGCGAAACAAATGGTTTAGCTGTAAGATGAACTTCCATCTTTGAAATTCTAAGGTTCCATAAATGACATTTATTTTTTAAAGGGTGGTCCAAGGATCACCTGTGTCAGAATTTCCTGAGAAGTTGGCTAAAGGGGCATATTCCTGGACTCATCTTGATGTGGTTGGAGAATCTGAAATTCCAGTCAATTCTCAATGAGATTCTTATAAAAGAATAAAGCTTGAGATCAAAATGTCTACCATCTTTGATCTTCCTGGGAATGTTTTGCAGAGAAATGACATGATGTGTGTATCAAGAGATTCTGAAAGATTTTCATTCACTCTGTTTCAAGAGACGCCATCTGTCAAATCAAGAATTTTAGAAGAATTTGGTTAATTTTTAAAATGTCATATTCTAGGTATCTTCCAGAAGTAAACTAAGCCTTAGGCAGGGGTAAATATGTTTCACACACTTCTAAGGAATTTTACCATCCACAAAATAGGAACATATGAAATATAAAACAATTGTGCAGACTAAAATTTTATGACTTTCTTGCTAGACTAGTGATTGCCAAATCTAATTTCATCATGCCCCAAGGAAAATTAACTTATGTAAGGGGTAACAAGTATTTTGAATAGCTTTCCAATAAAAATAAGCTTTTAGACATTGCCTAAAATATGCACCATCCAATACTTTCAAGAGAACCTAAACAAATTGTTTGCTTCAATGAAAAAATGTGGTAATAACCTGTTCTTAGCTTAGGTTCTCCTAAGCAAAGCTTGAGGCAAGCACTTGGGTGCAGGCTGTTTGTTTGGGGAAGTGAACTCAAAGAGGAGGAGGTGGGAATTGGGAAGAGAAGAGCCTTCCCAAGAGGGTGCTATCAGCTGATTGTGACTAAGGACAGAAGGGACTGGATCCCAGCAGGGACATTTTGATGAGACAAATAGAATAAACTTATTTCAAAATTGCTCTCCAGTTGGACAGAAGAGGGGAATATTCAACCATCAGTCCTTGTCCTTCCTTGGTCAAGGATTCCCTAATGGTCCGTTGACACCTCATACTTCCAGGCATGTGCATAGGTCAGAATGGCTGGATGGGTCTCTGCACCCCCTCCATGCAGTGGTGGCCAAGTAACCCTGGGCCAAGCTGCCCAGAGTTTATACCTGCACAGAGCTGTTGCTACATGAATGGCTTCTGTAAAAAGCTGGGCAAAATATGACACAGGAGACCCAAGAGGGACTTCTTATTTTTTACATACTTAATAATCAGAAATGATTCCCCAGGCAAAGGAGTGTGGTTTTTTTCAAATACACGAATTATAAATATTTTCTCTCCAGAGATGGTTTTTGTATTTTTAGTCTGGATTATGTTTATGCCCCATCTCTTCTCCTCCTGGCCTGATGGGAAACATTTGTCCCTTTGTAGTTCACGTGCAAAACTTGGAAAGCACCCGTGAAATAAAAGCAGGTTAAAATAAATTCCCTATGAGCTACAGCTTGAAATTGTTTATTTGGGAACTGGAGAGAGTGTGTTGGACACTGAGCAGATTACGAAGTTACCACCAAGAGGACTTCTAAGCATAGGTTGCTTTTAAATCATTTTGATAGTAACGTAAGCTGTGGCATGCTGGAACCATTTGATAAAGTGCAAGACTTGTCCCCTCATGCTTATTTAGAATAAGAACAATGAGTCATTTTTTTTTTTTTTTTTCTTCTCTGGATGGTCTCAACGTCCTCCATAGCACTTTCTACCCCAACTTTCCCTCTTTGTTTCTCACTGCTCCTCACAATACTCTCTCCTTATTTTCAATATTTTTTGTTAAACAGGAAAGGAAAGAAAGAACATTCTATAACTTTTCTATTATCTCTGCTGGTGTAGATTCATTTTTATTTACCTATATCGGACTCTGCATTCTTCCAGAAACTATTTAGGCTGCCAATGCTGGTTCGTAGCCTGGCTCCTGTATGTTGGTATGAACATAGACCCTGGAGTTTGTCCATCCTGGGTTTGAATCCTGACTACACCACTTATAAACTGTATGAATTTGAAATGTCTCTTAACTTATTTGAACCATCTGTCCCCTCCTGTGAAATGGGGTTAATACTATCTCTCTTATAAAATTATTGTGAAACCTAAATGAGGTAATAGATGGAAAGGGTTTAACACAGAGTCTGACACATAAGAAACATTTTTGATAAATGGTTACTGTCATCATTATTTAGTGCTGTCCATGATTTGTGCTTTTCATCTGTATCCTTAGATGTTATCTATGAGTTTAACAACATGTGTATGGACAGGATCTCCTGGTAACAAGAACTTGGAAATCAATCTGTTCTACCAGCTTTAAACTCATGTTCTTTGACCCAGAGTGCTAATGAACTAAATGAGTAGAGAAATGCACATGGAAACAAGACTGAATGCATCTTGTTTAACAAATCTGGCCAGCAGAAATGGTTCTTAGAAGAAACCTCGAGGCAAAACCTTTCGACTTCTGACTCAATTGGGAAAAGGTAATGGAGAGCTGACCTGCCTTGGATGAGAACTTCAAATGTGAATAGCATTTTATTGAATCTCTCCAAGTCAGAAATAGCAATAGGTTTTGTTGCTGTATCTGCAACAATGTAAAAAGTACGTAAGTTTCCAACGAGCAAACAATGAGGAAATTGTTAATGGCCCTATTTTGTGCTCTTCAATCCCACCCAAAGTGCAGTCAATACCACACAGTACAACATTTTACTCAAGTTGGTGGTTCATATGGGCGACGTGAAGGCAGAAACAATAAGAAAATGAAGCTGTGCTCTGAGATCTAAACTATGAAATTCACTGGAGTGTATGGGCCATACATGTGAGTAAACTTTTATACCAAAGTGGGAAGGAAGGGGACTTCCCTGGTGGTCCAGTGGTTAAGACCCCATGCTCCCAATGCAGGGGGCCCAGGTTTGATCCCTGGTCAGGGAACTAGATCCTGCATGCTGCAACTAAAAGATCCCGTATGCTGCAACTAAGACCCGGCGCAGCCAAATAAATAAATAAATAAATATTTTTTAAAAAATTGGGGAGGAAGAGCTGGGAACTTCTCAAACTCTTATTAATGTATCTTGCTTGTGATATCAGGAAGACTGGACTCGACTATGATAGGAGGGAGAGCAGGAACCTAATCAATGGCCTTTGATTCTATTTGGAGAGACTATGAGATTAAAAAAGGATGGTCAGCTTGAAACATGGGAAAAGGGAAGTCAGGGAGCCAGAATTTAGGGTTTATCTAGAGACTGCCCAGGAGAGAAAGCCACTGGTGTGATTAGCACGAGTCTTGCTAAACCATAAAGATGTTTTCTTCTGAGGAGGGATGCTAACCTGATTTCATGGGTATATGACAACATTACAGAAATCTCAGCACAGTTTTAAAAACTGGCATTTAAAAATTGCTTGCTAGGGACTTCTCTGGTGGTGCAGTGGTAAAGAATCCGCCTTCCAGTGCAGGGGAGGGGGGTTCGATCCCTGGTCGGGGAACTAAGATTCCACATGCCACAGGGCAAGTAAGCCTGCGCGCCACAACTCTTAAGCTCGCGCGCCTCAAAGAGAGGGCCCACGAGCTGCAAACTACAGAGCCCACGCACTCTGGAGCCCTCGCGCCCCAGCTAGAGTGAAACCGGAACCGATCGTGTGCCCTAACAAAAAGATCCCTCATGCCTCAACAAAGATCCTGTGTGCCGCAACTAAGACCCAACGCGGCCAAAAAATATAAGGAAAGTAAATAAATATTTTAAAAAATGACTTTATCAGCCGTTAGAATAGTAAAAAAAAAAAAAAAAAAAAAAAAGAATGGCTTACTAGCAGAATTATGGTTAAATTTGAGATAGGATCATCCCAAAGTAGGAAATGAAGTTAGTTATATTTTGGATAGCAATCTTATCAGAGCATGAACACTCTAAATTACTAAAATCAAAATATTGGTGTACATGCTGTTCCATCTGCTTGGAATGCACATCTCCAGATCTGCTCAAGGTGGACCCATCGTATCCTTTTCATCAACACAGAAAGCATTTCCTAACCAGGAGCTTTAAAGTCATGTCACCTCCATGACACAACCAGCCACATTCCCATCCCATGACCTGAACTCTTTCATTGCCCAGTGTGTATTTCTTTGTAGCAATTTCACTATCTGATATGACCTTATTGTTTATTTAGTTTTGCTTGTGTATTATATGTCTTGTACAAAAATGTAAAGTCTGTGAAAGCGAAGGCTCTGCCTATCTTGTTTAAAGTTAAGTCCCCAGTAGTCAGAACAGTGACTGATGCATAGTAGATGACCAATCATAAATATATGTTGACTAAATGAATCAGTGAATAAAAAAAATTGAACTAGATTTGTGGTTGCATTTTTCTACTGTTAACTCAATATCAGCAAGTTAGTTTTAGCAAATCATCATCTTTAAGATTCAGGTATTATTCTTGGTTTCTGAAATATTTTTGGGTATTAATTGTAAATCTCTCCAGTTTTTGTTGTTTTGTTTTACTTATTACAATATATTATACTAAAAATAATTTACATCAATCCTGAGAATACATATCAATGCTTGTCTTTTAAAATTTATTTATTTATTTTTGGCTGCATTGGATCTTTGTTGCTGCACGCGGGCTTTCTCTAGTTGCGGCGAGCGGGGGCTTCTTTCGTTGCGGAGCACAGGCTCTAGGCACGCGGGCTTCAGTAGTTGTGGTTCATGGGCTCTAGAGCACGGGCTCATTAGTTGTGGCTCACCGGCTTAGTTGCTCCGCGGCATGTGGGATCTTCCAGGACCAGGGCTCGAACCCATGTCCCCTGCATTGGCAGGTGGATTCTTAACCACTGCGCCACCACGGAAGTCCTGTCTTTCTTTTAAAGGGTGTCTGCGCATTATTCAAGCTTATGTGCTCTTAGACAGAAACATCATTTTATGCATTACATATATTCCAGAAGGCTACAAGGTAAGACAGCACTCTGGGTAAAAGAATGGAATGAATTTGATAAAGTTTCAGGAATCAGGAAGTGCTAGGTGATTTGGGGGGCTGAGGATGGGGACTGGTTTCTCCACCAGTGTTGTCCTGTACCTTAATAACCTGGATGATTTGAAGAAGAGCTTGGAGCTGCTCAGGGTCTAAACACAAACTTCCTCCACCTGTGAAGCAGCCAGCCAGTCATTCATTCACAAAACAGATAAATATTTATCAAATATTTGCTGTGTACCAGGTACTGCTAAAGAAAGAAAAAGAATAGAACTTGATCTTCCTCCTCAGGAATATGCAGTTTATCTTTTGAAGTTTTAATCTCTGATCATCGACTAACTCTTCATTTTAGAGACCCTTGTCTCCCTGGTTTTCCTTCAGGACTTGCTGCTCAAGTGACTCCCTTTTCCTCCGTGATCCTATTCTTCATGTTCTGTCCCACCCTTTGCTGGCAACCAGCTTATACCTGATGAGGAATCTGCTTGATCCTGTACCCATCACTTCTCCACCAGGTTCCCTTTTTCTTCAATTCATCAGTCTCAAGCTACAGCCACTTTCCTCCAGAAGCTCCAACCCCACTGAATTAATCTGGCTTAACATCTGGCAACTCAACCATTATACTCCTTAATACAGTCTTCCCAGTTTATCCCTAAAATGTACCTGCAAGCCCAGTGTTCCTTGAACCTGGTTGGGGAGCCCCATTAGTGGATGACTTTTCTACTACTTTCTGCTGCAGATGGTGAGGGTGATACCAACATCCAGACTTGTCTTGGATGTCATGGTCTCATCCAATCCACACAACCACAAAACGGAGGCGAGGATTATCATCCATGCTTCAGAGATTAGAAGACCCAGCTCCTCAAAAGTAAAATAGTCTGCCCTACATCACCAAGTGGGAGAGTGGCAGGTAGCTCTGTCTGTTCCCAGAACCCGAGTTATTTCCAAAAAATATCTCCACTTGCTATATTGCTTCCCTTGCAATTTAACTCCAGAGTCTTCTTGCCCCCAAAACCTAGAAACATTCCTGTAAGCAAAGCTAAATCAGCACAGCACCTGAGAACATGGCAAAAATGAGTCACTGTCTGTGAAAACTCTTTTCAAACTTAAATACCATAATGAATTTCTCTCTGTCTTCTTAAATATATAATTCAAACTTATTTAACCTCTCTCCTTAGGTTAGATCTTTTCTGATCATTACGGGAAAACACGTCCCATCATTTTGACCATTTCACCCATTTAAACATTCTAATATGTTACTTAAACCAAGCCAATTTCCAAAACCTGCACTATCCAAAATGGCATCCACTAACCACATGGAACTCTTGTTGAACACTTGAAGTGTGGCTGGTCCAAACTGAGATGTACTCTGAGTGCATCACACTGGACTGTGAAAATTTGTTTACAAAATGAACATATATCTCATTAATAATTTCTTGAGTACATGTGGAAATAATATTTTGGATATATTGGGTTAAGAAAATACATTATTAAAATTCATTTCACCTATTTTTTCAGTGTGGCTAGTGGAAAATTATAAGTCACATCCATGGTTCACATTATATTTCTGATGGAGAGAGCTGGCGTTAGTAGTCATAGTGATATCAGTTCAACCTATCAGCTTTAATTACATTGTTATACCTAGAGTGTATAATATTCTGTTTTGCACAACTGGAAAATGCCATCCATTTTTTGAACATATACCTAGCAGTGGGTCTTTATGGAATAATGTCCATTAAGAATGGTTGTGTGGCAGAGGGCACTCCAGCTGCTCTGTAGGGTCAGTCCAATAGTCCACCATTGGGACTTGCTTACAACGGCACATTGTCTATACCAGACTTGGGCTTTCTTGTGTGCTCTGTATTTGTAGCAGCAATTATGGCTTCCAGGGTCAGGCACTTTCAGGCAATTAATAACCAGTCTGACTAAAAGTCCATCAGCTTTCTGGCCATTCATTAAATGCTAGGAAAGGCTTTACCCCAAGGTCAATACTGCTTAGCTCAGTCGTACTTTATGATCGAGAGAAAGAATGCTTTCCTCTTCATTGTCAATAGTATTGATTGGCAGTTCTTTGGGTGGCCCTCGTCATTTTTATTTGCCCCCTGCTTTGTTTTCAACTGCCAAGGGGGTGACATCATCTTTCCTTTTACAATATGGACATTATTGCAATGCCGAAAGCCCAGTACAAGGAGATCCACTGTCAGACATTGGACCTCACCTCTTCATTATTATTGTAAAGTGACTCACAAGGGAAAGGAAATTCAGAGAAGTGAGGAGGCCCATGCTGTAAACTCTACAAGTCACTAGCCTGATAAACTACCATCTTTACCACCAGCCACAATGCTCCCATTAAACTCAAATGGAAGAGTAGGTATGACTAATTTTTCCCTTTACCCGCCAAAAATAAATCACAGCACTGAGCTGGAATGAGACACAGACTTTTCCAGGATGAAGAGTTGAGTTGGAGGCTGAAACATTGGAAACATTTTGAAAAGGAGCCAGGTGGCCTGAGCAGGGGATTGCTGAACAAGCTCCCCAGACCATATCCTTCTATGAAAGCTGAGTTGTTAGAGACAGGATGTGGTGGCATTTATGGAATTTTACTAGATATTAAATATGGATTGTCTTTTTTGATAGCTCACTCATTAATTAATTTATATAAGTCTCTGTCCAAGACCTTCACAAATGTTCATGCTAGGGATTCTAAATCTTCCCAAAAGTCATTTATCTAAAATTCACAGCAGCTTATGTACAAATATTTTGTTTGCATCTGATTCACTGCAGTTCAACTGCATCACTCAATGCAAGCAATACCTAGGATATAAGAGGTAACAGAAAGAACTTGGATATTGGGGCCAGACACATGGCAGATTAAACTCTAACATTTCATTTTGTGTTTTGAATTCTTCACTTGTAAAATGGGGCATTAATATGTATATTGTGGGATAAAATATATAAAAGACCTCCTAACAGTGCTAGCGCCTTGTCGATATTACCATAGTGACTGGGGTTAGTCCACAGTGGAATGACAGAGCTGAAGCTTTTTATTACTTTTGATCAGAATCAGTATATTTAGGTGGCTAGCACAGTGATTTACACATAAGAAGCATCAAATAACTGATTCCTTTTATTATTATCATTATTATTGCTTTAATCTAATTCCTGATATTTTTGGAATGATGTAGTATAATTTACCATCAAAGATGCAGCTTGGAAAATTCATTATTAGGATGGTGAAAATTTAATTATTGGAAAACTTCTTGGTGCTCTCTCAGATCATGCTTCAGCTCCACAATATAGAACCCATCACCGTGGGATAGACATCTGTTCTTTGGACAGGCTGGAGAGGATGGAGATGGAAAGGGTGTGTTCTGGAGTGAGAAAACTTGAATCTAAATCCTGGTTTCATTCCATAACCATCCTGTCACCTGAGGCAAGTTATTTAACCTCTCCATGCTGAGGCTTGGATTCCTCACCTATGAAACAGAATAACATCTCAAAGAGATATTTGTACACCCATGTTCATAGCATCATTATTCACAATATCTAAAAGGTAAAAGCAACCCAAGTGCCCAACAACAGATGAATGGATAAACAAAATGTGGTCCATGCATATAATGGAATATTAGCCAGCCTTAAAAGAAGGAAATCCTGTCACATGTTACAACTTGGATGAACTTAGAAGATGTTAGGCTAAGTGAAATAAGCCAGTCACAAAAAGACAAATATTGTATGATTTTACCTATATGAGGTACTCAGAGTAGCCAGATTCATAGAGACAGAAAGTAGAATGGTTGGGGACTTCCCTGGTGGTCCAGTGGTTAAGACTCCGTGCTTGTACTGCAGGGGGCATGGGTTTGGTCCCTAGTCTGGGAACTAAGATCTCACATGCCACGCAGCATGGCTAAAAAAAAAAAAAAAAAAAAAATCTGCTCACAGAAAGTAGACTGGTGGGAGGGAAGAATGGGAAGTTGTTTAATGGGTACAGAGTTTCAGTTTTGCAAGGTGAAAAGTGTTCTGGAGATGGATGCTGTTGACAGTTGTACAACAATGTGATTATATTTACTGCTGCTGAAACTTACACATAAAAATGGTTAAGATGGTAACTTTTGTTATGTATATTTTACCACAATTTAAAAAATTAAAATAGTAAAAAAACCCCGAATAACTATCAAATTTTTTTTTACTTTTTTTCACTGAGTGGATTAAATGGAATAATGTCTTTTATGATATACCCTAGTGTGGGGTATCTAAGTACAAGTGAAATACATTGTAGTTAAAAAAAAAAAAATTACAAAAACAAAACACCAACAACAACCAGCAAAGGAATGTGTGTGAATTCACAGCAGTTAGCTCTGAGCTAAGATTGTTAAGGCTGAAACAGACCAAAGTAGTTCCCCCAAACACGGAGTGAAACAGCGGTTAGAGGCAGCCAAGATGAGGTTCTTAGCAAGACAAGACAGTCAACCTGTGCAAAGGTGAGGGCTGATCTCTTAGATCCCAAGGATGAATCCCAAGTAGAGCCAGCAGGAGGCGACAAAGAGGGGAAGCACAAGGAAATAGGACAATCCTTGGAAGGAAGGTCGGAGGGAAGTCTTGTGGATGGTTTCCCACTGTGGCGGGAGGTCCCTGGGTGTGCCCCCAGCCGGTCTAAAGTCCAGTCCACTGAACACAGCCCCTGATGCTCAAGTAAGCAGTAATTTTCCCTCATTATATATCCTTTTCACAGGTCTTCACTCACTTGGATGTGTCTTTCCCTGATGCTAACAAGCTTGGCAAACCTGTTCTTCCTAACAAAACAATGTGCCATAAGCAGATTTGTTTTTAATAAAAATATTTCCTAACCCATTGAAATGGTTCAGTACCTGTTGGGTTAGCAGGGACTATCTCCTACTAGGACATGCCCAAGCCCAGTTGGGGCTACCTCAGGTCAGGCAACAGAGATTTTTCTCAAAGGGCTGGGTCAATTTGCTCTTTCGGCCCACTTGCACTATCCCTGCAAATCTGGCCACATTTCCTCCTCCTGATCTCAAATATTCCAGTTTTTAATTAGTTCCAGGCCAGTCAATGTGACTGCCCCATCTGCACAATGCACATGTGCCAATTCAAAGTCTGAAGCCGATGAACTAATAGAGCCAACTGAAGACCTGTTGAAGGAGGCAAATGGAGCCACACCGCTGATGGAAAATTCTCCCAGAGTGCCTGCCAGCACTGGGCCCTTTCCAAGCAATGTCTGAACCACAGGCCAGTTATGAAAGGACTGCTGAATTCCATATTCTGCCTCTGCCTCTCCAGAAACCAAAGGATGATTAAATCATGGGATGCAAACTCCCCATAATCTGGGGCATGTATCTCATGATCAATAACTTCCTCAGCTGAGCACTTGTTAGCAGAAGTTAGCAGAAGCAAAGGCCAGCAGAAAGGAGAAATAAACTAATGCAGGTACAGTTCCTTTTCAAAATACAGCCTCATTTGCCCCTGAAATCCAGAGCCAAGCCCATTACATCCAAAGCTCAGTTTCACCTGCTCTTCTGTGTTTAATAGCTTTAGAGATTTTTGTGTCTAGTATTGTCCCTTAATAGTATTTCTTTCTACTTAATATATAAAGAAAAAAATATAAACATATAACATACAGGTGTGATATATACATATGTATGTGTTTCTCTCTCTATATATTTATATACAAAATTTCAGTTTGAATTGATACAGTTAAATCCAGTCTGTTTCTTTGTATTGCACTTTAACACAATACAAATGTTTAAATTATACTCCCAGAAATAGAATAATATTATTCATGTGGTAAAATTTCTCATATCAGCAGGAATTATATTTGGTAGAGTTCAATTCAGATTTTATTAGACATGTAATGGATGCTAATTTTTCCCATTTTAAGTACCTTCTAAAAACATACCTTTAATTAATTTATTCTTCTTTTGAGGTGTATTTATCGAGTGTCTACTATGGGTCAGGGTAAATCTACCATTTAGCAGTGAACAATAAAAAATATGTAGACAAAACTCCTTACTTCATGGAACTTATATTTTCATGATATTATTTACCTTCTACTTATTTTCTTTCAAAATAATGAAAATAAAGGCACCCTGAATACTTAAGATTCTGAAATGATTATTGCTAGATCATGGCCATATCATCATGGCTTCTCTTAGCTTTAAGATCATAAATATTTAAACTCTATGGGTTACCTTGGACTTTGACAGTTTCCTGGGTGTCATTCTCCTATCACCTAGCAACCAGCACTGTCCCTTACACCTATGCCATCCTACCATTCCCTGACCCATCCAACGACCCACAAAGCCTCTTTGGAGCTCATAAAGGTTGGATCACACTTTTCATGCTGGGAATATATGCTTTCTGAGCCTGGCATATGTACAGATTCTGGTTGAGATAGTAGGAAAAAGCACAGTCATTTTCAGTGAACTGAATAAAACAAGCAGTCACAAGATGGATCATTGCAAATCCCTCTTAGGGGAAAAGTAAAACAAAAACTCCCTGTGTCCCAGTGACACTGGTGTGCAAACATCAAAGTCTCATGCCCAGTTGGCAGTGCTCTTGTCACTGGCTCTTCAGCATCCTGTGAATTGCTCCTGGACACTGCCCAGGTCCAGGTTTAAGGAGGAAAAATGCCATATTACATCTACCAGCCTTGTTTACAGTAACCGTCTTCCTCAGACTATGTCACAGACTCTTATTTCCCGGTGTTCGACCTAATCCCTTCTTTTACTGCTCCCTGAATAGCCCACCCAATCCCTGGATATCTGGTCTCTAAAGAAGAGTGTCATCACGAAGCAGGAAGTCTTTGGCGAAGAGAATCAGGTAGAAGGACGGAAATGTTTTGCCAGTGTTAACCTGTCCCGAAGCAGTAAGGAGAACAAAAGAAAATTGGGGATGGGAGGGAGACTACCTTTTAATTTGGCTTCCCCTAGTCTGGATCAGCCAGGTCTACCTATGACCTGTGGTGTTGACCAGGCCTGTCAGTTAAAACTAAACACATTTCACAGTGGCGGCCAGCCAAAAACATAAATTCTGCCAAAAACTAAACACTGTAGAAGGTCTGCCTAGTTTTAAAACATCTATGCCAGCTGCACAATCCACAGGGTGTTGTGGGTGTGATTTTGCAGAAGCACCAAAGAGGCAGTCTTAAAGCCACCAGCTCCCCGATTTGGGAAAGCGTCTCAGGAGTTTTCTTCATCTCCTATGAAATAACCAAGAGTGGGTGTGGGGAATGACTCATAAAAAGGGCCATTGAATTTGGTAATATGCCCCCTGAATAGCTTCAAGATAGGAAGTTTCCAGAGAGCCCTGGTGGGGGGACTCAGTGGAGGATTGTGGGGAAGTGCAGGGAGTCTGTGTGGAGCTTTCTTTAAAATATCTGAGTTTACAAGGAAGGGCAAAGTATAGGGTGTAAGAAGGTTGAGCTTAAGGGAATGAGGACTGCTGTTTTGTTTTATTGTCTCTTTTAAAATCAGATGAGATCTAAGAATATCTCATACGGCATCCGATTCGCGGAGTCTACATCCCAAGCTAAGAATGGCACGGTGACATTTGGGAACCACATGGATATATCCATGTGGATATGGACTTGGGAATTCATAAATACAAGGGCATACATTGCCTAAGAATAAACACACGTTCCTATTTTACCGCCTTTGTTTAACAAATAATTTTGAGAGATTTCTGTGTGTTGAGTGCTGAGAATAGAACAACGACCTGTTCTTTCTAAGCACTTACAATTGCATGGGCGATTTAGACAAGTAAGCAGGCAGTTAGGAGGGATGGGGTAAGTACTAGCAGAGGAGTGAGCACAGAGTACCACAGGGGTATACAGAAGGGGCACCGTAATCTTTGGGAGTGTCAAAGAAATCAAAGGAGTTTCTGGAAGGATCTGGAGAATTATGGGAGTCTATTCAATGAAACCAAAGGGAAGGAAAGTCTTCTATGCACAGGAAATAGTTTCTGGAAAGTGACATCATGGAAATCCTGTTGGATAAGAAGACATTTGAGTCGAGACCTGGAGGAGGCTAGGGAGCACGCCGGCCTTGCAGATTTCCGGAGAAAGGCCTTGAGAATGACTTGCGCTAATGGCCTTGGACTTGCCCTCTCTTATTACCCTATTAAAATGTGCATGATTGCACCTCAGGAGGTGCAGAAATGGCACCTGAAGCTGAGGATACTGACTGTAGGATCTCACTCGATGGAAAGATTTTCTTGAAAATCTGCCAAGTTGATGTAACGGGGTGGTCTAACCAGGGAAGCTATTATCTAGCTTCCAATCTCTAGAAATTGCCTTGATTCATTTGATTTAAAAAAAATAATAAATAAAACTATACATTCATCTTTCAAAATGTCAAATAATTCTATCTAAAAATTGTAGTATTCTTTCACCCATCTAGACCCCAAATTCATGTTTCCCAGGAGCAGCCACATATAACTCTATAGTTTTTACTCCTGTTATATAACCAACACATTTGATGTTTTCATTTTCAGAAATCATCTATTGTCTTCCACTAAAGGTGAGTATTTCAGCATTCTTATACCCCCATCCCAACCAGATACATTTCCTTCCCCTTCTCCACTATTTCCGTTCTCCCAATATGAGTTCCGTGTTTATATTATTATGATAACGTATATTAGCTAATGTTCACAAACAAAATCCTGTAGTATGCTATGATTATATTTCCTTTCTTGTACACAGTTTTGGTTTTCCTGGAGTTTTTTATTTTTTGTTTGCTTAGCTTGCTATGTGCCTCTTAGCAATTCTTCTTCCAAACACTGACAGATATGTAAAACACATTCCTGGTCAGTCAGACACACCAGGTAATCTATGAGTCCCATTTTGCAAATGTTAGAACAGGAAGAAGTTGGAAATGACAATCCTTGTATGTAAAGTAATAAAAAGTTGGGGGCTGGCAGAACAGGCCGCATAAAGTCTCTTTTATGTGTTGCCATTTTTTTGTATACCTCTTCCACAGAAAGATAACATTGCTTTTTAAAAAATGTATTCAGGAATAAACGTCCTTGATATAGGAAGAGGGCTAAGCAGTAGCACTTGGTGATTCTTATTCTGTAGATCATTAAAAAAATAGGAGATAAATATCTGCTAGTCAGTTGAAACGCAAAAGAGAAAGTCTCTTAAAATGCCTTCCAGCTTAAACAGGGAGTGTGCCACACTAGACCAGGGAAAACATTATGAACACATTTAATGTATGAACTATGTGAGGATCTATGCCCAGATGATTCTTTCCTGTGTGTGCTCCCATTATGCATTCATAGACACACATGTTAATTCTGATGCATGTAATCCATTCCATTATATAAAAGAAAGTTTCCCAGTTCATGAACAAACATTGCAAAATTCTGCTACCAACACCTGACAGAGCCCCAGTAATTAAATATGAAGGCTAATTTAACATGTGAATATAAATGCCAAAATATCAAATGAAAGTCCAGTGTATCAAATATTAAAGAATAACTTATGGGTAACTGTGATTTATTCCATGAGTTCATATATTTTTAAAGACACTTATCACTAATAATATATTAAATTAATAAGTCAAGTGAGAATAGACATTTGAACAAGTTCATACCCATTCCTGTTTTTTAAAAAGCATATTTTAAAATAGAAATAGATGCGTATTTTAACATGATAAGAAAGACAGTATTTGGGATGTTAATGAGCACCAGAAAAGGAAGGGTTCTGAAAAATGAGGTTTGGGAATACTGTTTAAAACATGTTAAATAACAGGCTGGAAACAGCAACAACTACAACCAGATTTCTTATTTGCAGATCTCAGAAGCTTTTATGTACTACTATGCATGTGACTTTCCAAAAAGCTATTTTTTTATTTAAACATTTAAAAAAATTGTATTGAAGTATAGTTGATTTACAATGTTGTGCTAATTTCTGCCATACAGCAAAGTGATTCAGTTATACATATATATATTCTTTTCCATTATGATTTATCACAGGATATTGAATATAGTTTCCTGTGCTATACAGTAGGACCTGACCTTGTTGTTTATCCATCCTATATATACTAGTTTGCATCTGCTAACCCCAAACTCCCAGTCCTTCCCTCCCCCACTCCCTCTCCCCCTTGGCAACCAAAAGTCTGTTCTCTATGTCTCTTTTTCCTCTCTTTCTGTTTCCTAGATATGCCAAGAAGCTATTTAATATACAGTTTAAAAATTAACCTCCTCCCTCTCCCCATTAACATGCTTTGTGACTCATTTCTCTCATGGCAAGGATGTCCATTCTCAATACTATACTATGAATTAATTTTGTTCTGGAAGATCCAGCCAATGCAATATGCCATGAGCAGATATGAGGTTATGAATATTGGAAAGCATGATAATAATTTATCAATTGTTACAAATGACTCACTAACCCTCTTGATATAACTAAGAGAACAATTAAAATTATGCATACTGGAAAAACAATCTCTTTCCTTATAGCAAAAATAACAAAATGATACTTCGGCACAACTTCAGCAAAAACTAGGTACAGGGCTTCCCTGGTAGCACAGTGGTTGAGAATCTGCCTGCCAATGCAGGGGACACGGGTTCGAACCCTGGTCTGGGAAGATCCCACATGCCACGGAGCAACTAGGCCTGTGAGCCACAACTACTGAGCCTGCGCGTCTGGAGCCTGTGCTCCGCAACAAGAGAGGCCGCGATAGTGAGAGGCCCGCGCACCGCGATGAAGAGTGGCCCCAGCTTGCTGCAGCTAGAGGAAGCCCTCGCAAAGAAACGAAGACCCAACACAGCCAAAAAAATATATAAAAAATAAATAATAAATAAATTAAAATAAAATAAAATAAATGTTTCGAACAAAACATGGGTGAATTCCTTTAAAAAAAAAAAAAAAAAAACTAGGTACAACAATAAAGACACAATATAACTTTACCAAGAAACATAGAGGACCTGGAGAAATAATGTAGATGTTACTGGATAGGAGTAGTACCCAGATGTTTGTTTTCCAAAATTAACTTTAGGTTTAATATCATAAAAATCACATGTTGAAAGGGCAAAAAGAATAAATTTGACTTTATTTGCCTTCATGTCAGATATAAAAATATCTTGCAAAGTTGCCCCAGTTAAATAAAGGGTACTAATACAGGAACAAACAGGCAGAAAAATGGAAATGAATTTGAATTTATAGTATATAAACAGCCTCTTTCGATGCATACATATGTGGATATTGCTAGAATACACAGGAAACCTGCTACCACAAATGACTGAGAAAAGAGGGAAGATTATTTCATTAATTCTGTTGAGGCAACTGATTTACTCTTGGAAAAGTATCAAGAGATTGTCCTTCCTCACAGCCCAAACTGAAATATGCATGTGATGGACTTAATAGTTAAGTGTAAAAAAGTGAAACCATACAAGAAGTGGAAGAAAATATAGGTGAAGGTATATCTGATTTGGGGGAGAAAGAGTCTTTCTAAACATAACCCCAAGGAAGAGTACAAACACAGTGATTAATGGGCTTGATTTGAAATCTAAGAAAGAAAACTTCTCAATATATCAGTTGACTTCTTAAGATTAAAGGGCAAATGCACATTGAAAAAACATTGAAAAATACAAAAAACCCTCATCAAAATCAACAATACCAAAAATAAATGTAAATGTGAGTAAACTCATGACTAATTCACCAAAGTGGAAATACAAATAGTAAATATAAACACAAAAGCCCAACTCAGTGATTATCAAAGAAATGCAAATTAAAAAGTAACAGTGATATGGCATGTTCACTAATATATTAGCAGAGATTAAAAAATGTTTAATTTTTGTAATGGTGCAATGGCAAATATGTGTCAAACATGGCTAGTGAGACCATAAACTGGTATGTTTTTTCTAGAAAGTAATTTAGAAATATATATCAAGAGTCTTGAAATAGTTTGTAATTTTTGACCTGATAATTCTCCTTTCAAGAATGTAACCAGTGCAAGAAGTAAAAAACACAAGGCACTATGTTTTAAAATGTTCATCACAATTTTTATTTATCAGTAAAAATGGGAGGAAAGCAACTACTTCAAAAATGAAGAATGATCACATATATTGTGTTGGGTTCAAATAATGAAATATAATATCAACATTAAAAATCATACTTTAAAATATTATTTGATAACATTGGACAAGATCATGCTAAAATGGTATATAAAAAGGCAGGACACAGAAGTGTATGTGTAGGATAATCCTGAATCATTGTCAAAAAAGAATGACAAAAAAAACCCCAATGGTCACATGATTATCAATATATGATTACAAATAATTTTTAAATTCTCAAAGTAATTTTCAGCACTTAAAAGATTCCCTAAAATTAACTTTTATACATTAATTATCAGGTAAACACAGCACATATAATTATTAAAAATTGGAAATATTTGAATGAATGAATACATTCCTCCTGGCAGCTTTATTCTACTAGAAAGGACCTGGGGAGGCCACAGTGAGTTGTATTTCTGACATTACCTTGTTATTAGTATAGACATTAGTATGACCTTGTTATAGTATAGACTTGGATAAGGAGAAGTCCAAGCCCACTCAGTTTTCAAAAGGGATAAACAGGGTGACTGAGGAAATCTTATTGAACTTATAAAGGGATGTAAAATCAGCTACGCAAATTATAAAGCCCAAATTGTGTAAGTTATATTATTGGTTGGCAAAAAAGTTCATTTGGGTTTTTCATTACCTTGTATGGAAAACCCGAACGAACTTTTTGGTCAACCAATAGTTTCCCAAAACAATGACCCAAACAGAAAACACACCTTTCACCAAGCTAGATAAACACTTGGGGTTAGATCAACTTATAATGATGTTTCAACCATGATTTTTTATATTCTATCTGCTAATTCATTTGTAAGATCTTATTTATCATCTCAAAACACAGCATTCATCATTTGTTACATAATTCTCTTTTCTTCCATAGTTCAACATTTTATTTATTGTTGGTGGTGATTTCTGGTTGGTTCTGGTTTATCCCTTAAAAAGAGATATTATTTGAAACCAAGGTCAAACAAAATGGATGATATTATTCCTTCCAAAATGTTGAAGTTTGGGGAAAGATCAAGCAATGGTGATGATGGGGGAAATGTCCTCTTCCTGACATAAAATGTAATTTTAACCACATAATTGGGAACTATTAGCCACATTAATTGGGAAAAAAAGAGTTGAGAAGCAGAACTTTTCTTGGGAAGACAGGTATTTTCAGTTTCTCCAATGAGCCCAATCTTGGCTTTCTTACAGTAATCACAGTAGAGAAGATATCTAAATCTGTTAGATCATTGACATATTCTTTTGGGCTGAGCTTCCCTCCTTCTTCCCATCCATCTTATTTTCTGATCTATTTTTCTAGGAGAAGCTCCATCTGAATAAACTGAAGATCAGCTTCTCTTGTCTGGCTTATTTCTGTAGTTAAGTTTGTATATTTCTCTTTATAGCGGTCCTAATTCGAATAACTCTCAATGTGTTTTATGCTATACGGACACTCAGCTTCCAGGAAGAGTTTTAGGAGGTGGTTTATAAGACTTAAAAAAATATATATGATTTAAAAGCTACAAAGGAACCATTGACATCTTGAAGAAGTTCTGAATTTTAGGGAGTAGGTCAGCTTGCCTCACTTTGTCAGGTTTGTCAGTAGAGGTGCCAAAGATGCAGAGAGCCCCCCTGACAAACATCTGTGCCGAAGCACAAAGACTTCTGTCTCTTTGCTCACAGAGAAGAGGAAACATTTCATCTCCAACAAATCAAAGCTTAGAACCTTGCCAAGTCTCAAGGCTCAGGAAGCTGGTGACCCTTTGGTTATCTGCACCAATTCCAGTTCTCTGGAACAGCTGAGCCTCCATATCCCCAAGGCAACAAAAGAAGGGCTTTCTGTTGTCCCTGGCACAGCACGCAGTGCCACGCCCAGAGAGATTCAGAGCTCTGCTGTTCATGTACTTGGTTCCAAGTTGCCTGATAGGAATTGGGCCTCTGGAAAAATATCTTTGTGACTCTGAAACTTCAAAGTCACAGGGATGGTGTTTTATCATTCATTCCCATCTTTCTATTGTATTGGATAATGCCCTCCACATAAAAAAAGAAGGCTACAAATTTTTATAAATTAGTTATAGTAGCCCAGGTCTTAAACAATTTGTGTTCCAACCAATGTTTTTTCATGGCTCTCTGATAATGAAGTCCAGAATTTTGTACATTCTAACATTTATAACATCCATGCATGATAATATCCAGGGCCTGGTTAAAATGTTTATGTGTTATATCAAGTAGCATTTGTATATTAATATTTACAAAATAATTTTTGCAGTGTTTGCTAGCAAAACAAACTCTCTCTGTTTCATGGGTGTTATATAAATTTTAATCAGTGCTAGGTTGTATTATTTGCGTGGAAATACTAAATAGTTTGATCTGTGTATACAGTTTGCATGTATGTGTGTCTGTATGTTTGTTGGTATGTAATGTAGGTGTGTGTTGTGTGTCTGTGTGTATATCACATTTCACTATATTATATCCTATATATATTATATAGTATTTTTTTCCTCAAGCAGGACTTACATTTTTATACCTGACATGATGACTAAACTAGATCCTTTATAAAGGATCACACATGCTACATGACCCTGGTCACTGGTACTCTTTCTTTATCTCCTTTGCTGTTTTGCAAAGGGAACCCAGGGTCTTCAACATTATTCTCTAGTATTACAGTTTGAATGTATCTCAAGGTAGCACAGCAATATTTAAACAGCAACACTAAATCTCTTCAAGTCTGTGCACTGTGTCCTGGTGTTATCAGTGAGGGTGACAGGATGTGCTAATGAAGCCTGTCAGGGGCATTTCAATGGCACGTCTGAAGGACTGACTGCTCCTCTCCCTGGATCACAGAAAACTGTGTCACCTCTTAACTGTGGTTAAATATGCTGCACTCCGGGTTACTTTGTATTTCCTGGATTTATAAGGTACAGTACTGGAATACCTGATCTTAGCATATAAACTCCCTAAATTCTCCACAGGGCTGGGGGGAGGGAAGCTGGGACGAAGTGAGAGAGTGGCATGGACATATATACACTACCAAACGTAAAATAGATAGCTAGTGGGAAGCAGCCGCAGAGCACAGGGAGATCAGCTTGGTGTTTTGTGACCACCTAGAGGGGTGGGATAGGGAGGGTGGGAGGGAGGCTCAAGAGGGAGGGGATATGGGGATATATGTATGCATATGGTTGATTCACTTTGTTGTACAACAGAAACTAACACAGTATTGTGAAGCAATTATACTCCAGTAAAGATCTATTAAAAAAAAAAGAAAGAAACTGCAGGGTGTCTTGAATTTGAGTTTTCAAATGGAACTTCATTTGTGGTGCCAGGACACACTCTTCGAGGTCAAAGTTGACAGGACGGGAGAGGCGTGTTCTGTCCAATCGACTTTCCAAGCCCAGTGCAGATTCCACCCTCAGCGGCCAAAGTCAGCACAGTTGGGAATCATAAACAGGAGGTCTGGAACCGTCCCCTCAAGCTTAGGCAACTGAAATCTGGCAGGAAGTGTCTGACAAGCAATTCAAATAGGTCCCAAAATACATCTGTGGAAGTGAGGAAGGATCTAGCAGAGCCAGTCAAAACCAGCAGGGGGGTTTAGATAGGAAAGGCTGAAAATTGCCCTCCTGGTGCAAAAGTTAACCAACAACACGTGTTAAAAGTGCAAGATGGGCCAAGCACTGTGCCAAGAGGTGTGCAGGAGGGAAGAGGTGGATGTGAGCTTTAGATCGTGACTTCAGAAAGCTTAAATTTAATTGGTTTGTGAGATGAGGAGAAGCTGGGGACCACACACATTGCCTGGGACATCTCTGATTCTTCTGGCACTATTTCTTCATCAATATTAGGAGCTTGATAGGCTTAATTTCAGCCAAATCATATCCAATAATAATTTCCAAACCCCAGACCCGTATCATGTTTAGTAATTGTTGGAGGAGGCTAAGGGAATGCTCAAAATAAAAAGGACAAGAGAAAAGATGGTTAAAATCCCAGCTGTTTCAATTAAAGGGTGAAAGAATTAAGAAATAAGCCCAGAGCAACAATAACAACAAAAACAGTGGACTGAAATGACCCTTGATGAGGAAAGAAGAGACCGAGGAACTCAGAAAAAGTGTCATCAAAGGGCTAACATTTTAGAGGAAAGTGGTAGAGAGAGAGAGAGAGACTTCCATTTTTAGGAATTTTGTGAGCTGGTTGGTAAACACAGCCATTATTAAAAAAGAAAATATATAAACTTACAATCAAATTAATTATCTTAAAAAAGGTAATAAATATTCAAAACTCATCATTTCCTAATAATTTTGCTACCTTTATTACATCTATGTTCTGAAAACGATTTGTGTCTGTCCTTTCTGCATGAAGGAAATACTATGTAATGTTGAGCTCCTTTGCCTCTCTTCCCAATTCTACTTCTGAAGATTTCAAATCTGTAGTTTAAAATCAGCTACAGTGGGAGTACTTACACCACGAAAATCAACAAAAGCTAAAAACACTTAAAATACATAAAATTATATATACTGGGGGGCCAGACAGGCAGGCATGTCTTTGCATGAGCTTGATTTATTATTTTGTTGGTTTTCTAGACTTAAGAAAGTGATTGTGGGCTAAGTATTTATAATGCAGATTAAACTTAAAATGTGCCAAGTCTTTATCTATTACTGTGTGAATTGCACAAATAATTAAGAAAATATTTTTTCCAGTATTTGAAAACTATTATCTGATTCAGGAAAAGAATGAAGCACTTCCCTGGTGGTGCAACGGTTGAGAATCCGCCTGCCAATGTAGGGGACACAGGTTCTATCCCTGGTCCAGGAAGATCCCACATGCCGCTGAGCAACTAAGCCCGTGCGCCACAACTACCGAGCCTGCACTCTAGAGCCCGCAAGCCACAACTACTGAGCCCGCGTGCTGCAACTACTGAAGCCTGCGTGCCTAGAGCCCATGCTCCTCAACAAGAAAAGCCATCATAATGAGAAGCCTGTGCACTGCAACGAAGAGTAACCCCCGCTCTCTGCAACTAGAGAAAGCCCGTGTGCAGCAATGAAGACCCAACACAGCCAAAAATTAAATAAATAAATGAATAAGTATTAACAGAAAAAGAATGAATAAGCGGAATTTCAATACACATCTTGGTTATTTCACTCTCATATTTCCCACTAAAAGAAAAGAAAACATTTACCAACATTCTTGTTGAAACTACATTTATTCATCCCTATTGCAGTTACAGGTTGGTTATGGATATAAGAGTTCAGAAAAAAAATCAAATGTATTCTGTGAGAATCAATTAGCAATATGAAATTTATAACAAAGAGTATTTTATATATTTTATATAAGTTGTTTGCTGTATATCATTCATGGAGGTAAAATTCATAATAGGTTTATGTGCATACATACATGTCTACATTTTTTTTTAGTAATAATTTCTGGTTTTTTTTTTTTTTATATCTTTATTGGAGTATAATTGCTTTACCATGGTGTTTTAGTTTCTGCTTTATAACAAAGTGAATCAGCTATACATATACATATATCCGCATATCTCCTCCCTCTTGCATCTCCCTCCCACCCTCCCTATCCCACCCCTCTAGGTGGTCACAAAACACCGAGCTGATCTCCCTGTGCTCTGCGGCTGCTTCCCACTAGCTACCTGTTTTACATTTCGTAGTATATATATGTCATTGCTACTTTCTCACTTCATCCCAGCTTCCCCTTCCCACCCTGTGTCCTCAAGTCTGTTCTCTACTTCTGTGTCTTTATTCCTGCCCTGCCACTAGGTTCATCAGTACCATTTTTTTAGATTCCATATATGTGTGTTACATATCTACATTTTTAAAGAGAGTTGGTTATTAAACATTTACCAGCACATCATTGGATAGAATCCAACAGGTACGGTGCAGCTGGGGAACTTAGTGGTAAGATTGTAGGAATAGAACCTAAAACCACAATTATCTTTGCCTCCAGACTGGGTAGCAGGTAGTCTCCTCAATAAGCCAAATGCTGGACCATCTGTGTATATGATGGCAATAGTGTAATGAGAACTGGTGGATACTATAGCCAGTGAGAAGTTAGGAGAAATGCCTGGTTTTGTTTTATTTTGTTTTTTTCCCCCTTATCTTTATGGGAGAAGAACTGAATTGTGATTTGACTAATGACTAAGAAATACGTGTGAGCTGTATTTGTGGCTTATAAACTTGCAAATGTTATATGTGATAGAGTTAATAAGAGGGAATCTCTCTGTCTCTGTCTCTCTACCACATGAGTTCACTCACACCTTTTGGGGATGAACTGAACAAACAAAGCACTATTGCTTATAAGTAAATGATGCAGGGAATATCCCTGAGGTCCTGACCAGCACACACTCTTCGGGATTAGAATCCACATTCTGAAGATGAAGGCATTATGTCCCAGGCTGGGTCCTGGCAAGTCTTGCATGGGGCTTAGCAACCATCGGCTTAGATGCCTCTCCAAGGTGACTCCATACTCCAGAAACCCAAGGCTCTAGCACACAGGACTTCCTTTTCTTGGGGCTTGCTTCACTCAAATCTTCAACCCCAACTTCATGTTTTGAGCTTGGGATGAGCAGGCAGCCCAGCTGTCATCCACTGTCAACAACCTGTTTCACAGTAAAAAAAAGAAGTTTGGGAGGAGTTAGATAATGCGGAAATTCTTATCTTCCTTCTCTGATTCAGTCAAGAATCTGGGTCGGTTGGTATCCGCAGTTAGACTCTCTCTCACACACTAGTCTACAGAAACAGGGATGCAAGATTTTCTTGTTTAAACTAATTTTAGGTGAGGTGATTCAGATCCAGTGCCAAAACTCATGATGCAGGTATAGTACACAGCATGTCCAGACAGGAACGAGCCTTATTGGATTCCTGACCTATGATGGTACTGCACACCACGTGTGTCCATTCTGGACCCTTGTTCTTGATAGGTATCTACAACAATGTTTGAAGGGGTCTGGGGAGCCACAGAAAAGCAAACAAAAGACTATTCAGGAATAGCTCTTGAATAAAAATTCTATCATCTATCTATCTATCTATCTATCTACCTACCTACCTACGGTTTCATCCATAAAGTTAAAGTGATTAAATTATATATATTAGGGAGTCAAACAGGCATGTGTTTGCATAAATTGATTTGCCCGGGAGTTAAACGTGCCCACAAGAAGGTTGTATGTGGACAGCTAAGGCTGCATGCTGAACAGAAGAGAGGGTAGGGAGTAGCAGAGGGAAAATGGGAGTACTGTACACCTTCTTTTGTTTGAATACAGTGCCTGACACATGCATTTATCATTCAACAGAAAAAATTTATCGAGGGTGTACAAAACGACAGGGAGTGTTCTAGACATTTCGGAAGTATTGAAGAACTGCTTTTCAGAAGCTTACACTCTAGTGACATGACACTGATATATATCGCAAGAGGAGGCAGATGGAACAGGGGGAGAAGAACTTATATTACAGTTAGGAAAGGTAGAATCTCCACAGCAATCTGTGTGTCCTTTTGTTTTTGGAATTTTAATCTGATTATGGATTTTTTAAAATGGTGGCCTGTAAAATCTGTGATCTTTTCATAGAAGATTTAGATTTCTCTTCTCTCCCATCCCACCTCTTCAGAAATAAATGACTGAAATGGATGATCAATGGCCAGGATATTAATAAGACCACTTCTGTTAAATTCTTTGGCATTCTCACTCTTTTCTCCTTACTCAAGTCTACTCTAAAATAGGCCTTGGGGTATCTTACTTGAAATTGGGTGCTTTTCCACACTGCAAAGGCTAAATTAGCGCTCATCTCCTTTGTCTTGACATATGTATTTCCTTGCACTCAGCTAGCATGTCTATAGGACCATTAACATACTGAGGATTTAGCCAAATGCATCTTTAGAGGAATGGGTGTGGATTGGGGAAAAGAAAGCTAAGAATTCCTCAGCTTATTTTTTTGCTGTTTTAAGCCACTTAGACATGTCACTAGGTAGGGAAAAGTGAGTCCATTAGTTCATTGGAGTGGACATCAGTTGGCTTCCCGACATTCGTTCCTCCTTTTCCCCATTGTGTAGCAGACAGATGGTCTGAGTAGACTTCATAAATTGTCTAAACCAATCAAGGTAATGCCATCCTCCCCAACCAACTGGCTGGTTCAGGAAATAAAGCCTTGGGCAATATTTGACTAGTTACAAGATGGACCAGTCCATTAAATGCTCAGAAACATTGCTGGGAATGTGAGACACCTGTAGTCTCTCCTCTTTCATAGATGATGTGATACATGGATGCAGCCAAAACTTCGATATGGGAAGAGTTGAGAGACATATAGAGAAGGGGAGTTAGAACCCTGATAACAATGTGTCTGAAGCTTACCTAATCTCCAGACGTTTTAGTTGCTTAAGCTAATGAATTCTCTGTAATATCTGAGCTAGCTTATTTTATTTAAAAAAATTTTTATTAGAGTACAGTTGATTTACAATGCTGTGTTAGTTTCAGGTATATAGCAAAGTGATTCAGTTATACATATACATATATTTGTTCTTTGTCAGATTCTTTTTTCATAGAGGTTATCACAGAATATTGAGTATAGTTCCCTGTGCTATACAGTAGGTCCTATCTTATACACACTGTAGTAGTGTGTATGTTCATCCCAAGCTGCTGATTTATCATCCTCTCTCCCACAATGTTTCCCCTTTGATAACCATAAGTTTGTTTTCCATATCTATGTCTTATTTCTGTTTTATAAATGAATTCATTTGTATCACTTTTTTAAAAATTAGATTCCACATATGAGTGATGTCATATGATATTTGTTTTTCTCTGTCTGACTTATTTCACTTAGTATGATAACCTCTAGGTCCATCCTATTTGAGCTAGTTTAAACTAGTTTTTTTTTCTCTTACAACCTGAACCATCTTGACTGACAGTCAGCAAGATGTGACAGTGGGGTTTGGGAAGTACATCAATAACCAAGCACTGTAACGAAGAGTAAACATTTGCCTGGCCTCATCCTCTGTGCATATTCCTCTTCCCAGGACCATGCTGGTTTCTGGCCATCTCTCAGTCACTTTAGGGGAGAAGACATGAGCAACATTCTCTACTTCCAACATGCCTCTTCTATTGTGACTTCTTGCTCAAACACTGCACAGTCCCTGTACATAGTGTCCAAGTAATCACTCAATTTCCCTTTGGAGTAGGAGGGAAAAAGTAGGAGGCAATAGGTGAGGCAGATTAGTCAGATGTATTTTGTGACAATTAACAGAAACATCTGAGCAATTCAAATCCAGCCCTTTCCTGTTAAAGAACACTGGCTGATGATGTATATTAGTTTTATTTTTTCTGACATGTGTTTTTAATAATAATGATGATGATATGAAAGCCCCCCAAAGTTGATAGCAAACAGAAAAATGATAGTATTGACCAGGATTTTTCCCCCTCTAAAGCTGGAGAGTGCATTCTTGGGACAACCCTGGGTCAGTCCCCATCATCAAAATCTTGCTGTTCTGAGCAGTTCTCTTGTAAGGACATTCCTTTAGTGAATAATTATTCCCTTAAAAAAAAAAAAACCTCTTCTAAGCCTTTACTCTGAATTGTAACCTCATTCATGTAGAAATGTTCTTGATTTTATTTGGGACATTTTCCCCCCACTATTTGCTACACTACCTTATTAAATTGTTCTGTATTCACTGCCATACTTTATTAGTGTTTTCTCAGATAAAGCATTTTGTCAGTTATCAGGAGCCTTGAAAACATGGTCATGTTGAAACAGATGATTACTAAGGAAGATGAAACTGAGGTTTTACAAAAGAACAGAATACAACAAATCTATTCTTGACACTGTATTAGCAGTGTTGATCCTTAACACCTTTTCTCCATACACTTTCTACTATATCTCTCTACCTCTGGGCACGCCCTCAACTCCACACTGCAACCCATCCCTCCAGTTCTGACTCACTCTCTCAGTCTAGGCACCTGTGACTTGGCCTGCCCTCTTCTATAATCTACCAGCACTGGGGGCCAGCCTGGCTCTAATTGGAAACTACCCTTCAATTCATAATCTGACCTGTACCTCTCACCTATATTCTTCATGAGTCAAACTTTTATGGTATAATAATAACTTAGATCAACTTAAATATTTAAAATCTGTGGATTTTTAAAAAAATACACTTAATGCATGTTTATTGTAGAAAATGTCAACAGGGGAAAATCATACCCCAAATCCCACATTACAAAGATAACTGCACCTAATAATTAATATATGTACTTCCAGATCTTTGCAAATACTTCTCTATTGTGTGTATAGATATACAGACAAAAATATGGAGAGATATGTTCTAAAACACTCTAATATTCCTATATATTCCAACATAATATATGTGATTATACTATGCATGTAGTTTTATAAGCTACTTTTTCATTTGCCACAAATGAATTGGATTGCCCCTTTGGTAAATATGCATGTACTTCATCTTTGTTAATGATTATAGAGCCGCCAGTTACATTAATATACCATAATTTACTTATGGACATTTTATATAATCCTGTTTTTTCTTATTATGAACGTTGCTGACACGAATATGTTAGTGTTTCATTGTCTGGGATATATTCTTAGAAGTACATTTGCAGTGTAAAAGGATATGGACTCTTTTTAGAGTTTTTGATACATATCCATATTTTGCTCCAGAAATGTTGTACAAATGTACGCTTCTTGCAGTTACTAGGTGAATCAGCTAAAGCTTTGACTGCAGTTGTGCGTTATCACCAGGATAAATGTTTGGAGACATCATGAAGATTTTTTAAATTAGTTGTTACTAGTGAATTACTATTCAAACAGATTAATAGTGGTCATTATCATTATTCTCACCATTGCCTTGGACAGAAAATAGAATTGTTGAAGTTGTCAAGGACCTGAAATCCTTAATAAAATGAAATAAATTAGTACCACATGAACAGGGAATTAAAATAAATCTGACAGAGGATTCATAATATATTTGTAGAGCAAAAAACATGTTAGCAAAAATAGAAAATAACATTTATTTCATATAACTTTTATATCAGAGATACAGCAGTTATTTTCAACACATTCACTTCCCAAACTTGCTACTTCTGTTATGAGTACCATCAAATCTCGTGTTTTCCAGGATCAAAATCTGAGCTGTCTTTAGTGCATCAAAATCATTGTCAACTCTGTTTAATATCCCTGCTTTTCTATTCCACAAAATGAAATATAATTTTCTGAAGAATAGACACTTGCAGTCTCCTTGCTACCTCTGTTTTTCCTATTTCTCATTCACTTGCTATTTTATGACTAATTAATTTTCCTAAGTTGTGACTCTGACTCAGCTACTCCCCATATCAATGCTATAAATGACTCCTGACTGCTCACTGGATTAAACCCAATTATCATAACCCAGCATTGCATGCCTATGTACAAAGAATATCCAATTCAGCTCTCCAGTGATGGTGCCATATTCTCTCCTACCTCTTCTCCTCATTCTCCAGTCTAGCTAACTTAGATTATTATTGTGTCATATTGCACAAAATGTGGTCTACATTTTTTCTATTCTAAAGATTTGCTCATATTATTCATTGTCCTGGATACTTCCCTTTCCCATCTCCTAGTCCTGTGTCTTCACTATGTACTATAACTTTGGTCTTTAGTGTTTCAGCTCAAAAGAGACATGAGACCTTCTGCTGGTGAATTTCCAGCCCACTTTTATTTAGTGCTCTGGGCATTAATAGTAATTTGTTTTCTTATCTTATCCCTATGGTTAGCCTGCTCTGTTGTTTGTGAGCAGAGACTATGACCAACTCTTCTTGGATCTCCTGTAGTTACCCAATGCCTCAAGTGGAGTGTCTGCTCTAAAATAGCTGTTGGGCACCATGAAGACAGGAAAGGTTAGATGGAGAATTTAGTGGGCTAGTACATATTAAAACATGTTTTGATATTACAAAAATATGTAAAAACAATGTTGCTTCACAGTTTGTGAAACTAAAGTCACATTAGCTACTCCAAGTTACATGACATATTTTATACTTAGATATCCCATAATCTAGCAAGTGATAATGGATTTCCCATATGATAGATTAGCTCTGTAATGGAAACTTTTTATTCTAAGTGTCTGTGTTTCAAAGGCTAGTACCGTGATAAGACTTTACTCAATTAACCTCTACAGTGATTGACAAAGCTGTTCAAAAATTGCCCTCTCCTCCAAGCAGCTAGTATGACTGATCTTACCTGAGCTTTGATTTTTTTCCAAAAGTGAGAGAAAAAATAACTTCCTTTTAAATTTCATTAGTTTCATTTCTCAAAGTCTCACTTTTTGGAACGTTGCAAAACCTTGCCTTTTATAACTGGCATGACCCGAATTGGATAGGTCTCAGAGGAAAGGTAACTTCCATTACTGATCATGCTTCTCCCAGAGCTCCCAGCCCACAAAAAAAAAAAAAAAAAAAAAAAAAAAAAGGTGATAAGGCAGCTAAAACCTGTATTATTTTTTTCATTTCCTTCCATATTTTTACTCTAATTTTAAAGAAGCTTAAAAACTAGTTTTTACTGGTAATTTCAGTCCCTATCAATCAGTGAAGTTGGATTGATCCATTTTTTTTTAAGGCAATGAATTTAATAAGAATGCTTATCTTGGATTATTTGACTTTGGGTCTGTGATATAATTTTAATAATGATACTAAGGCACGACACTCAGCTGCTCAAAAATCTCCACTGGTTCCCGCTGTCCCTAACATATAGCTCATGACTGACCTGCTAGTTCCCTTTTATAGTCAAGCCTCAGTATATCTTTCCATCCTTACTTCTAGGTAAAAGAATCCAGGTATGCAAAGCTAGGCTAAACGTTTTGTTTAATAAGCAGTGGGAATCATTTCCAGCATTTGATATGGGGAGTAAATGAGTCAGAATCATGACTTGGGAAGATTAATTAAGCATCAAGTAGTAAATACAAGCCCTCCTTTAGACAGAGATGAGCACAGTAACACCTCCTTTTCTTGGATTCCTTTGTTTCACTTTTCTGGAATGCTGATTCCAAAGCTCTAAATCCCACTCATCCTTCAAGGCCCATATTAAATGCATGAAACATTTCCAGGACACATTATTCCCTTTCCAGACATTCTTTAGCACAGATTATCTGAGCTACCCATGAGGCATTCAATTTGTTATTGCTTTGCTATATATGATTTTATCATTTAATGGGTTTTTAATGCATGTTATTTGTTTTTTCAACTAAAGTATACGTTTCTTGAGATCTGAAATTATATTGTATGCATCATTGGAGACGACAACTAACAACTTTATATAACAATGTATTTACTACAGATACATTACCAATATTTGGCAAATACTGATCATGTATGATAAAGTTAAGTTTGGGAAAGATGGTGCTCAGTTGCCTCTGGCTCCCTCTAGTGATATCCAAAAGATAACTAGGGGCTGCATTTTCTTGTTTCATCCCATCTATTGTAATTTTACACCTTTCAGATGTGACTTAGAGAACAAATGCAGCCACCAGCAAGAAATAATAATCATAATTATTACAGCCCTAGTGTATCATCTCTTATTGTATGCCAAGAGCTGTTAAAGACATTAGACAAATTATCTCATCTAACCTGCACAAAAACTGAGTGAGATAGTTACTAATGTTCTCCAGTTTACAGATTAGGAGACTGAGGCACAGTCATGTTCAGTGACTTGCCTAAGGTCACACAGTGGGATTTTCCTTCATTTTATTTTATTTTTTTCCAGCTCTACTGAGATATAATTGAAAAATAGTGTTGTGTAAGTTTAAGGTATACAATGTGATGATTTGATATATGTTTGTATTGTGAAATGATTATCACAGTAATGCTGGTTAATATATCCAGAACCTCACATAGTCAGAATGTGTGTATGTGTTGAGAATTTTTAAGATCTACTCTCTTAGCAACTTTCAAATATACAATATAATATGGTTAACTGTAGTCATCATGCTGTACATTACATCCCTGGCATTAATTCATCTTATAACTGGAAATTTGTACATTTTGACCACCTTCACCCATTTCCTCCACCCGCACCCATGATCCTAGCAACCACCAATCTACTCTCTATTTCTATGTTTGTTTTTTTAAGATTCCACATATAAGTGAGATCATATTGTATTTTTCCTTCTCTGACTTTTAGCATAATGCTCTCAATTTTCATTCATGTTGTTGAAAATGGCAGGATTTCCTTATTTTTTTATGGTTGAGTAATATTCCATTGTCTACATGCACCACATTTTCTTTATATGTTTATCTGTTGATGGACACTTAGTTGTTTCCATGTCTTGGTTACTGTATCATTTTAGATGAGGTAGTTTGGAGTATTGGGGTCCTTGAATTATTAGGCTATTTGTCTGATGTGCGTTATTCCTAAATCTTATTGTATATCTTAATCAAGAATGTATGGTTCTGACAAATACATGTACCTAGCAGGTAGTACTTAGTTTAGTTTGAAAAGAAGTAAACAACTGCAAATGGCAGTGGAAAAAAGGTAAGAAAAAGCATTATTCAAATGGCCAAAGAATTCTCAAATTTCCAGAAGAGAGAACTATATTTTTAAAAAATTTTATTGAAATATAGTTGACTTACAATGCTGTGTTATTTGCAGGTGTACATCACAGTGATTCAGTTTTACATATATCTATAAATCTATTCTTTTTTAGATTCTGTTCCATTATAGGTTATTACAAGATATTGAATATAGCTCCCTGTGCTACACAATAGGTCCTTGTTCGTTATCTGTTTTATATATATTAGTGTGTATATTTTCATCCCAAACTCCTAATTTACCCCCCCCCCACCTCTTTCCACTTTGGTAACCATAAGTTTGTTATCTATGTCTGTGAATCTATTTCTGTTTTGTAAATAAATTCATTTGTATCATCCTTTTATGCCACATATGAGCAATATCATATGGTATTAGTCTTTCTCTGTCTCACTTACTTCACTTAGTATGATAATCTCCATGTGCATCTATGTTGCTGTAAATGGCATTATTTCATTCTTTTTTATGGCTGAGTAATAGTCCATTGTATATACCACATCTTCTTTATCAAGTCATCTGTCGATGGACATTTAGGGTGCTTCCATGTCTTGGCTATTGCAAATAGTGCTGCTGTGAACACTGGGGTGCATGTATCTTTTCAAATTAATTTTCTCTGGATATATGTACAGGATAGAGAACTATTTTAGAATAGGCATTATTTGGTATCACTTTGCATGTATATAGGCTTAATTTAAAAACTCATTGTTTATATCATTTAAAAATAGTCACCTTTTAAATGTACACTTTTTCAATTAATGACCTGTCATTAGATGAATTTTGTTATAATGGATAATGTTTTGATTTAGAAATAATAACAAGATTGAAATGTATGATTTTTATCAATTAAATGATTTGCATAGTAACAATGAACTTACTTTCCCCTCTATTAGTATCACCATTTAAATTAAGATTGAAACAGTATCCCTTAAAGTGGGAAAAGAGTATATAATGCTAATATTAGAGTTGGTCTCATATCCTAGGGAGAGGGCATCATAGCAATACACAGTGAATAAAATACATAAAAAATATCTTCACATTCCACTTTACATTTTGCAGGGAAGTAAATGATGCAGGTGCCCTTATATGAATCATGGTAGACTTTCAATATAAATATATTTTGGAATTGCACATTGCCCCTAGCTAGACTGCACCAATATTTTAAGAAAAGTAAAACAAAACTTAAAAGTCTCTCTTTCGCTTTCTCTTTTTTTTTTAATCCCCCCGAGCATACATTATTATTAACAAGAGGCATCTGGTTCTCATTAACATTAAGAGATCTATCTTAGGAATTATGATTTAAGTTGAATTGCAGGCCAAGAGAATTAGCCATCCCTTCTGCCTCATATGCATTTGTAGCCACGCTAATCACCAGCGGGAACAGAGCTCTCCCTTTCTCTCTCTCTCTCTTTTGCAAAATGAATTAAATAATGTAAAAGTCACTAAACTACTAAAGTGTAGGGCAAGTAAGCCATATGTGTATGTGAGATTCAGAGTATGAGAGAGAGAGAGAGAGAGAGAGAGAGAGAGAGAGAGAGAGTGTATAAGAAAGAGAGAGAGAGACAGAGACAGACACAGAGAGGGAAACAAGTCTTGGAAATAAGCTGTCCTTTTGCCATTCATAGTCGGCATTCCAAGAAGGAGATCAGGTCTTACAATTTCTCCATGGTCTTGTGAAAACGACCTTTGGGGATTACCCAGGTGCTTGAAAATGCAGTAAAAAAATGATTTCTCATTAAAAAAAAAAAGAAAGTGGAATTTGAAGTGATGAATGAGAGGGGTCCAGGGGGAACATGGACTGAAAGAGCCAAGAGATACAAAGTGAGCCAGAAGCAGAGCTGTGTAGTGCGCAGAGCCCTGAAACCTCAACAGACAGAACTAGATTTGCAGCCTCTCTCTGCCAGTCACTTGCTGTGTGACCTGGAAAAATTACATAACCTTTTTGAGCCTCCTCTTCCTCACCTGTAAATTAATATTTATTTCACAGGGCTGTGGTGAGGATTAAACTAACTCAAACCCTCTCTTTGAAATGCCTTTAAGAGTACTCAGCCCCACAGTAGAGTTATATGCTCTCAACACGTTTGTTTCCTTTTTTGGCTTCGTTCATCTTACTTTGGGAAGGCCTCCAGGCTGTGACCTGCTTGAAATATCTGCACAGAGTCACGTTATTCTCACATAATGGCAGATCCTGATTACCTCCGATGAAGTCAGATAAACAGATCAGAAGCTTCAATTACACCTGGACTAATAAAATAATGGCTTGTTCATCTACAATTTGGCCCCTGAGACAGACAGGTGCCAAATACATTGACCTTGACTTTCCTTAAGGAGATGCTCAGTTCCCTCTGTTGCTAAAGACGGAAAATAAAGGTTGGGTGATAGTTCTCATTTTCTTCTGGCCCAGAATTAGAAAGTATTTGTGTGTGTGTGTGTGTGTGTGTGTGTGTGTGTAGGTTTTCAGATGCTTTCCTTTTCTCCCTTCCTTTCCTACCTCCCCACTCCTTTTCCCACAAAAAAAAGAGAAAGAAAGAAAGAAAAATTTGATGTTAGAAAAGTTTGACTGAGTTTCACATTTTAGTAAAGTAAGCACATGACCTAACTGGGGGAAAAGCGTTTTGAGAAAATAGGTCTCTCTACCTTGCTTATGAAGCTGAAGTCTTGAAGTAGTCTGTCATGGCTGAAGTTTGAAACAAAGCACTGAATGTCCTTTAACAATACTAAGGTAGAGGTTGAGAGGAGGAGAAAGCTGGTCCACAGAAGGCCCATTAGATATTCCCACAGGAAAAATATTGTTATGGTTCTATAACTCTACGCTGTTGAAACCAGTGGCTCGCAAAATGCAGAGTGATGAAATAAGGCTTATTTCACACTGTTGCTTCATTAGATTTCAGGTTTGGGAGTGAAGGGTCATAATATGTGGCCAAATGGGCTAGAAAAGCAGTTGAAAGAATAAAAGAGGCATCAAGGAGAGGTCAGAGGTTTCACAGTGAGAAAATTCCCATACAAGCAAATGGAAATAAAAGTTATGCCATGACAGGGTGGAACAGGGGCAAAATGAACCTTGACATTTCCACATTAGACAGGAATTGTTAAATCCTGTGCTCTGCAGATCGTGTTTGTGAGACATTCCCTTGGATGAAGGCCACTGATAAGTATTATCTTTATTTTATTTTATTTTTTAACATGAACTATCATTTATTAAAATCAAATGCATATTAGTTTGCTTAAATCTCTGACAATTTTTATACTAAAAGAAATAAAACTGTTTAACTTCATTTAACTCAGCTTCAAAATGTTCTTTCGACCTAAGAGTAAGTCTCTGATGAAAGTAGTGCTCTACCCAATAATTTTTTAAGAAATGCTATTCCAAAAACCAACAGAAGGACTCCTAATCTTTTTCCTGTTGGGCTGTTTCCGCTGGCAATGGATGAACCAATTCATGATTGAAAGTTTATGTCAAATAGGAGACAGTATCCATTCATGAAAAAGATCAGGGTTCTTGGGACACACTGATACATTTTGTTGTGGGCTCTCATAAACGGGGTTCAAACCCCACCACTCCCTCTTTCTGGGTAGAAATATTTCTTTTTGTGTGAGAAATATTTCTCACTCAGTATTTCACCTCTCTCAGCACTGGCTTCCTTGTCAGTGTAAAAATAATAAAGCCTACTTAAACAGGATTGTTGTAACAATTAGATAAAATGATAATGATTCATAGGAAATGCTCTGTAAAGCCTAATGAGCTATACATGGCATTATTTTAATCTTGATATTCTTTTAAGTAATCTCATGACTTCTTCATGTGTCTTTCCTTTTGATGCTGTAAAACAAATTGCAAAAGGGAAATGTGAATGTTCTGGGGTCTCAAGATTACACTAGTTGTGTGACTAGTTAGGAGAGGAAGTGACGTCAGCCCCAGGCCTCTCTGGACTCTTACTGTTGGGTCAGGATGGTAAGACGCTTCCTTAACTGGATACATAGTATTTACCTGAAACCAAGTCTTATCATCAGGCCTAACACTGAAACACTAGACTCTAGGAATTCTCACTAACACTTAAACAAGATTCTCATTATTACCATTATTTATTAGTTTTGTTCAGAAAATTCTAAACAACATATAGTTTGAATCATATGAAATTGTTTTTGTGGGTCAAAAATGGGCAGATATGAGTGATTTCTTATGGTTCCACCTAAAACATATCTGAATATCTCTAAAGGACAAATTTAAGGGGCCTCAAGCTATACAAAAATGTATAGCTTGAGTAAGAGGATAATTAGGAAAAAATACAATCTAACTGTCATATTGAAAACTTACAGATATTTTTTTCTTTTTTTGTTCATGAAATTTTAATGATGTGTTTGAGACTATATAGGGAACTGGACCTTTATGGGAGAAATTGCATGACTTCCTCACAAAAAGGCAGACCTAACTTGAAGCTCTGCTCACATATTGATTAGGACATGGAGTTTTTCCATCACTCCCTGCCCCATTGTCTAAAATTGATCCTGCTTGATTATAGTTGCTTGTTATAAATATTTGTTAATGAAGTTGTTAAGTGAATGGACTATTGTAATACCAGTGTGTAAATTGTAGGTATTTGTATCCAGGATGTTCAAAGCTCCTCACATGTTTGATAATACCCTTCCCAATCCTTGTGATTAAAAATGGGAAGTCCCACTTTACCTACGACTAGCTGTGTAATTTGGAGAAAATTGTTTAACCTTTCCATGTATGACTCCCATGTTTCAAGTGGAAATAAAGACTTAAAATTGAACTTATCTGCACCTTGTACATAGTGGAAATGAAAATCTAATCCCCATCTGCAATATTACACTCTCAAATACTCCTTTAACCAAAGCAACCAAATTGCAACTCCATTTTAGTCCCTTATATGAGGTCCTTTAAACTCTGAGGACAAAAGACAATATCTTGCAGTGCTTTTATTACTCACTCACAGTAGAGGGTGTGGGAACATTAAGAATTTCTGGTTTTCTGGGAGGTCATGGGCAGTAATATGGCTAATGTGATAAGAGTTGCAATTTGTCAGACATTTGCTGTCTGCCAGGTACTGAGGCATGATGCAACGCTTTTGTGTTGAGAGAATTACTTTAAATTCATGGAGCAGTCAGAGAAAAGAGGCAGAAGTAGGCAGGGGCTGGATCAAGAAAGGTCTTGGATGGATTGGGCTTAATTGTCAGAGCAGGTGGCAAGACCTCAAGAGAACCCTGCGAGGATTAAGTTGGGGAGTCACGTGGAAAGGTTTGCATTTAAGTGAAATCTCTCTGACTGCAGGGCAGAACAACCTGTAAGAGGGCAGAGACTGGAAATTCCCATGTAGGAGGCTGTTTCTATAATCTAGGTGGGAAGAAAGAGGGAAAGGGCTAATATGGGAAGGAAGTAGAGGAGGAGATGCCTGAGCAAACCACTCCAAGATGAACCACTCCTTCTGTTGGAGGCAGAAGGAGGCTGCACAGAGAACGCTGTAGAACACATGAAAAGCATGTTTTCCAAAGATGGCCAGAACAGTATCTTCTATTCCACGTGCTCTTCTGTAACTTGACCTCCCTCCCACCCACCCTACTAACCCAGACATCCAGAAACAAAGTCAAATTTCCCTCCTCTTGACTCTGGGCTGACTTGCTTGTGAAACTAGAACGCAGCAGAATGGCCTCCAAGGCTAGGTCAACTTCTGCCATGGTCTCATGGACTCTCTCAGAGTCCTGCCACCATGCTCTAGGAAGCCCAAGGCACATGGAAGGGCAATGTGATGGTGCCAGTTGAAAATCCCAGTTGAGCATGACCTTCAAGTTCATGAAGTTCGTGAACCAGCCCAGGTTCTCAACGTGTAAGTAGGGAAGTCTCCAGATGATTCCAGCCCCCAGCCGTTTCTGGGACCCCAGCCATTCTCTCATTCTCTTATAGCTGAGGCTCCAGACACTGTGGAGTGGATCAGGTCATCCCCACTGTGCCCTTTTTAAATTTGAGTCCTCCTGAATCATTTGCAAGTGGCTATTAATAACTTTCTCTTCCCCAAGAGCCATTGTAGAGAAGTCAGAAACAAGTGGAAGACGGACCTAATTAGAAAGGAAGTCGCTGATCCCAGAGTTTATTTTTCTGTGAGAAAAAGGAACATGGACATGGAAACATTCATTTCAAAGGTGATTGAGTGTTACCTAGAGACTCAGAGAAGAGGGGTCTATCATGCAAAGGGGGAGAATAGACCTCCTTACATCATCCTACATAGAAGAACCCAACCCAGGAGGTATGAATAAATAATCGGGAATCTGGGGCAGGAGGCAAGAATCCCAGAGAGCAAATAGAATCTACATTTTTTAAATAGAGGGAGGATAAATACAAATTTTCTGGCATGGAATTGCAATGTATTTATTATACAGTCAATTCATGAGATCACCTTGAATGATTGGGTTGGTGGGGAAGGATGAGATGGGAAAGTATGGCTGGAAACAACTAAGTTTCAATCATCCAGAGACTTCTAGATTTTTCCCAAATAAAATTAGGTGATTCTCAGGCTTACATTCAGGAAGCATCTGAATGTAATATAAAATTAGGTCCTGGGGCAAAAATATTTCCAGTGAGAGGTGGCATTATTTCTGATGAGATGTAAGGGAAAGACAAAGAAAGAAACTTTTGTTAAGGACAGTGTCTTTAGAGTTTTGGGTAACTTTCCTGAACCTTTAGTTATCTTTCTTGCCCTTTCTCTATGTTTTCCATTGTTATGTCCTTGATATTCCTGAGGATTCAGCTCAGGCTTTGCTCATTTATTTATTCTCTGGGCATTTGTCAAACACAATTATAGACCAGACATCTTGCATGGTGCTACCTATACAAAGTCAAGTAGCATAGTCCCTGTCTTCAAGGCACTCCTCATCTAATGGGAAAGACACATACATAAATAGACCATTGCAGGACAGAGAATAAGTCTGCAATAATGATCCATGTGCCACAGTCCTACGGAGACAGGGAAGAGAGGTTCTGAGCCTAGACTATGTGTCTCACAAAAGAGCTTCCACAGGAGGTTCTGCTCGGAATGTTCCCTGGTGAATGAAGAGGAGGGAGCAGACAAAATAGTGATGAGAAAGAAGGAAGGTGGGTGAGAAGGGATTATTAACATGTGCAGGTGCCTGAGAGGTGGGAGAGATGAGAGAACAAGAGTGTTCCTGGAATTACTAGTTCTCCTCTTAGGAACACACCTCCGTCCTTCATTTTCACTTTATATGATCCCTCCCATAGATCCTCTCACACTATCAGGTGCTGCACTGTACTCATTACTTGATCAGTCTGTTTCCCTGGCTGATCTATGAGCCCCTTGAAGAGAGGGTTGTGGCATTCATCTGAGCATCCCTAGTACCCAGTTCAGTGCATATTCAGTACACGCCTACTGATCTAGCTCTACCTGCATTTACTGTCAGTGTAAAGGCTCTGTATAAGCAGTATCAGCCAATGCAGCTATTCAATAAAACAAGCCTCTGAACTTGATTTCCAGCCAAAGGTATCACTGGAATAAAATGTTGATTACCACTGAGCTTATATCACCAACTCATTTCTGAACCTGGTTTCCATTAGGGGTTCACCCACACAACAGGGAGGGAGTTTTGAATCACTCAGACCTGGATTAAACTCTGCTCTGGCCCTGCCCATTGAATGGTCTTGCACACGTTCCACTTCTCTGAATCTTTTGGTTCATATCTGTAAAATAGAGATGACAATACACTCAAAGTTTTGATGTGAGGACTAAGTGAATTAAATATTGGAAGCTCTTTGTAGTGTTTAGCATGTAGGAGGCACTCAATACAGGCTGGTTGTATTTCCTGTGCTTTCTCCTCCCCTCCTTCCAGCTTCTATACTGTATGGACTGGCCTGAAGGTCATAACTGAAGAAAGATATGAATTATTAATGCAGCTCCCTTTCATCAGTTATTTAACCCCAGCTGCTAGGTCTTCCTATATACCACGTCTCATCTTTTTAGAGCACAGCTGGAGAGGCCCCACCCCTGGTTCCCAGGTGAAAGGACTGAGATCATTTGCCCCCTGTCACACGGGGCTGATCTAGAATTGAACCCAGGAAGTGGGTTTTCAAGGGTCTGAGAGCTGATTGCTAAGTTTTCCAAAATTTTGTGAGCCAGCTGTTAAGCAGAGCTATTGTGCAAATTAAAGTATAATAACTTTAGAATTATTAAAAACAAAAGTGAAAATACTTAAAATTCATCACTTCCTAATTATTTCCTACATTTTACTATTATCTATGTTGGGAGTCAGCAAACTACAGCCCACTGGTGAAGTCTGCTCCATCAACTATTTTTTGTAAATAATGTTTTATTGGAACAGAACCAGGCCCATTTGTTTTATCTGTAGCTGGTTTCCACTAAAATGGTGAAGTTGAATGGTTGTGACAGAGATTATATGGTCTGCAACAACTGACTAAAGTATTTACAGTCTGGCCCTGACCAATGCCTGACTGAGCTCTTGAGGTCATTTGCATCCATTTTATCTGTAGGTTGGAAACACTACATAATGATGTGCTACTGCACATCACTTCCCAATTCTGCATTCAGTGATATCACATCGGTAGCTTGAAAGTGGCCATGGTGTGGGTATTTACACCGTGAAAATTGGCAAACATCACAAATCAGAATTTCTTTTTGTTTCTTGTTTGTTTCTGGAGAGCCAATTTTTGAGCAGTTACCAGTATGTCACTGAACCCAGGTCTCTTAAACTTGATTCCTCAGTGTAGTCAAGATACAACCAGGGAAGAAAAACCATGATAGGTAGCTAGAATGATCTTTGTAAGACTGTTGTACAAATGTGTCCCATTTGACAATGGAAAAACCTTCCAAACTGAGCAAGTAAATATTCTTAAATGAGGCAAGACAATATTTGTAAGACTGTTGGCTTTGTGTTTAATGATGGAACTTTGAATTCCCAGGACAGGCAGTTAGGAGGGGTGGGTGGGTGTAAAGTTGGGGAGGAAGGGCAAATTGGAACCCACAGGCACAGGCTTGATCTCCTGAGGAAGGACTGAAACCTGTGGCAGTTATTGTTGCCTCTGAACTTGGTGAGACTGTCCTTCAGAAGCCGGGTCCTTCATCACAGAGCTGAGCACACAAACCCAGCCCAGGAGTTAGAGAAGCTGAAGGAGGATTCAGTGGAAGGTGGAGCAGGTGCAGGCCCAGCTACCATTTCATGCCATTGAGACATGTTTCTACTGATCATATGTAAGTTAAAAAATGGCTGCTACTTCACTTCTTCCTTCCAAATCTTGCCCAGTAATTTCTCCTGTGACCCACTCTAATAGGAAATATACAGAGAAGAGAATTCTTGGAAAGAGAAACCTAGTCAAGTTGACATATCTCAAAGCCACTGTACCTTTCCAGTGTATTTCTTTGGAAATGTTTAACTCAGTGAAAGCTTAGAGAAAGAAAAGAAAGTCCTCCATAGGCTATGCTTTGCAGTCGGATCTGGGTGAATATTACCCCTAATACTGATCTGTATTCCAGTAAAAGATAACCCATTCAATAATAATATTTACTTGCTTGGTTTGGAAGGTTTTTTTCCATTGTCCAAGTTTAAATCAATGTCAAATGGGAAACACATGGTTTACATTATTTACCAATAGAAATTATCAACTTTATAAGGAGTCAGCTGATCATTTATAGTACATTTCATTTGCCATTCTGCTGAAAAAGTTAACCCACAATTACGTCCTGTGGATCCACTCACTAAATTCACCATACAGATTCCTTCCCACCAGTATACTCAATTACTGGTGACAGTGAGAATTGATCACCTTCTTGTGATGACACATAAGGTTTGAGAAGAATCCAAAAATGTACAACCAGTGCACCTGTTTAAGATTTACTATCCAGAAACACTTAAAAATCCACATGGTTTTACAACAATGATGATGTTGACCTACAGTAATGGAAGTATTCCTGTGCATGTGGTTTTCTCCAGTTACGGGAGTGGTGTTTTACAAAGTGACAGATGTTGTTTTGCACAGTATGATCAATATGGCAAGTTGTTCAGTGGCCCAAGTCCAGTATACCCAGCATATTTGGTGGTGAAACCAGCCTAAGACTATAGAGCAGTTGAATTAGGAGCTGCAGACAGGCGCAGAAGAGAGCAGAGGGGGAGGGCATTTGTGGAGGGTCTGTTATGTGCCAGATGCTTTATATATGATATGCATTCTCACTTTGTCAGCCTAATGTTGTGTTAAGAGGATAGCATCCGACCACCTGGGGTTTAATTTATGCTTGGTGCTAACTTGTCAAATGTGACCTTGGGCAAGTTATTTAACTGCCCTGTGTCTCAGTTTTCTCCACTGGTACCTTGTGCAGAAGGTCTTTGGAAGATCGGACAAGAAACTGTGTTCAGGGACTTCCCTGGTGGTCCAGTGGTTAAGACTCTGTGCTTCCACTGCAGGGGGCATGGGTTTGATCACTGGTCAGGGAACTAAGATCCCCACATGCCGTGCCACGCGGCCAAAAAATAAAAATAAATCAATAGCTTAAAAAAAAAGAAACTGCTTTCAGAAAACTTAGAAGAATTTGAGGCACTGAAAAGGGCACGACAAATGTTATGATTATGATTATTATTTGGTCGTCTCCATTAGGTGGTGGGTCAAAAATCATCCCAGGATTGGCCAAGATATTGAAAGGGAAATTAAATGACTCATCAAAGTTTACTAGGTACAGTAATCCAGTCTTTCCAACATTAGAACCCTTGCCATTTCCAATAACCCTTGCAGGGTCTAAATGACAGAACACCCACAAGGGACCAGGCACTCTGCTGGGCCCAGTTGATTGGACACTGGGCTTTTAGAAGGAAAACAGATGGAAATTGGGATGAACAAGGTTATTTGAACTATAATATAGAGGTTTTTGTTTTTGTTTTTTCTTTAATACCAGAAAGAGAAGCATGTACTCTGTTTGGAAAGCACTGTCGAGTTATCAAAAGTTTTTGAGCAGGGCAGAGACGTGACTTGTTCTGCCATATCCTGTAGGAATCTGCTCCCTAATCAAGCAAAAGTTGGTCATGTTAGGTGACTATGAAATGACTCATTTGTGAGAAAGATCCAGCTATTTCCTGTGTAACTCACAGGGCAGTCTGACTGGACCTTGGCTAACCAGGGCATGTCTCTGTTGGTGTCATCCTGGTCCACATGGCTCGCCAAGCTAGACCCCCTGGAATCATTTTCTACTCCTTCCTCTCCATCACCCCCACATCTTAATCAATTAAGCAAGTCCTGCCAACTACTGTACCTTAAAGCTTTCTCCTGCTCTCTGGTGCCCCTGAAAATACCTTCCTTCCCAGCCCTGACGGTCTCTCACTGTGTCTGGTAGTATAGCAAAGGGGTTGCAGCTCTGGTTCTGGACCCACCAGACTTCCTGGAGTGATGACCCTTCTCTGCCAGGAACTGGCTGCGACCCCTTGGGCAAGGTACTTAAACTTTCTGACTCATAGTACTGTTGAGGAATTTAAAGAGTTCATAGTAGTGTAGGCTTAAAAAAATGCACAACGTGAGAGTTGCGAGTTAAGTTTTATTTGGGGCAAAATGAGGACTGCAGCCCAAGAGACAGCGTTTCAGATAGCTCTGAGAAACTGCTCCGAGGAGGTGAGAGGAGAGCTAGGATATATAGGAGTTTTGCAACAAAGGGCAAGTAGTCCGGAACGTCAGAAGGACCGGATATCCCAAGTTAAGGAATTTAGCGCTTTTCTATGTAAGGGAAGATGCAAGAGTCGGGGCTCACTGAAATCATTCCTTTGATATGCACCTCAGCTATCTAGGGCCAGTATCCTGTGTTTTCACATCCTGAGTTTCCTCAGGGCTCACCGTTGGGAGTGGCTGCTGATGGCTGCTAGATGGCAGGTATTCTTTCCTTCCTGAGTTTCCTCAGAGCTCACCAGCTCACGTGGGAGGGCTGCAATTGCTGATGACTGTGAAATCCTTTGTTTACTGATATGGCAGGAAATATTTCATTTCTCAGTAGTAATGCGCTTTAAACAGTTCCTTAAACGTAAGAGGAATTCAATGACTGCAGCTGCTGCTGTTGATTATGATGTCCACAACGAGGACAGTATCTTATAACCCAATGTCTGTGGATCCAGAGCCTCCCCACTCGAAAGCAATGTCCTTGGTTGTATTTCTAAGATACTTGTCTCATCTTCACCTTCACTCCACCACCTGCATACCATCCCTTAATGATTGCACTGCTGGTCTTAGCTATGTTACTTACATGAATGTTATGAAGTGTGCACAAGAATGTCCCTCGTTATATAGCCCTACATACCTTCAGGAGTTTCATGACTTTTTACTCTCCTGCCAATTTATGCTCCATCAAAGACCAAGTACTTATGGTCCCTGGAACACATCACATTGTGTCTGTTCAAATTCATGTCTTATAAGAAATGTCTCGTCCTTAGAGAGATCATTCTAGACCACCATGGTAAGCTCTCTTTTTCCTAACCATTATTCTCATCCCCCTTATGCTGATTTATTTTTCTCTATAGCACTTGTATATTATACGTTGACTTGCATATTTATTCCTAATCTGTATCCCCTACAAAAAAGAACATCAGGCAGACTATTTGTCATGCTCGTCACTGTATTGCTCGCACCCGCCTAATAGTATGTGCTAACTCTTTGTGGAAGAAAAGAACAAAGAATAAGCGAAGGAACAAATAAACGGATGTCTCACACCTCTGTGCTTTCAGAGGCTAGTCTCTGGTACAAAAGCCTTTCCCCACCTGTCTTCCCTGGTCACTCTGATTTGTGCATTGAAATCTATCTCAATCTAACTCCACTGTAAAGCCTCCCTTGATTTTCAAGTTAAGGTGAAACTCTTCGCTTCTCCTGTCTTTGTGAATTGGATTTATAATTATCATAACATGTGCAAATATTTAACAAGTTGTCCCAATGTAGACTTTAAGACCCCTGGGACAGAGGTGGGACTTTGATGGGGCCAGCGTAGGTTTTCATAGGCATTTGTAAGACCCTAGGTAGACAGTTTTTGGATTGAACTGTGTGCCCCCAGAGGTCTTTTAATGGCTTGTTGATGATTAACATTGTCAGGGGCATGCCAGTCTAGAATCTCCTCGGTTAGAAACTGAGAGCCCCCGGGGGCACAACGCAGACTCAGTTGCCCATATAGCTCACGGACCTTGCCCTTGGGGATCTATAGCTCAGTTGCAAAAGGATCAGAGGAAGCAGATGTGAATGATGACCTGTGTTTGTGTTTGGTAAGGAAAATTCTGGGACCTTGAATGAAAAATCAGGCCACTTGCCCAGCTCATGACAACCTACTAATTCTGTCTACTGGCCTCCCATATCCATCCTTTATAGGTTTTGAAAAAGTCAGAGGAAGTTTAGAGATTCTAAAATAATTCCCAGTGCAAAGAAATTTGTGTGCCAGAAACAACTTTTGTCTCTTCGAGTTAGGCCATTCTTTTTATTTTTTTATGTCACATGTAGAAAGTGGATTGAATAACTGGAAAAATGAGTTTGGGTGTACAAAGCCCCAGTGACATGGTGGACAAAAGCCAGTCATGAGGGGAGTTAGTACTGTGAGGAAAAGAAATTGATAAAAGTTGAAACTTTCACGTTCAAGGTTGGTTCTGACCAGAGATACAAAAACCAGATATTTTTTCATACCTCAACTTGGGACACAGTTTGGATTATTGTTTCTAAGATTGTTCTAACACTTCTGTGTAGCTTCTAAAGGAACCCCTGATTATATACACACGCACACACAAACACACACACACACATCTCTCATCCTCTATTCTTGTCTTCAGTTAATTTCTTTGATTTTGTCTTCCCTGAAACTATATTCTTATAGCAGACTAAAGACTGGCCATGTTGAACATATTCTTGCAAAAAATAAAGCGCTAGGAAAAAAAAAAAGCCACCTTTCAGACTGAGCTGCAATCACTAGCAGCAAACTGCCACTATCTAATATCTGGATAGGAAAAGTAAATCTGACAGGATGTGTCTGAGGACAATTTGCCAAAAGCAGGGACTATTGAGAGCACAGAGGGCTTCTATAAAAGACAAGTTTTCACTCAAATACAAAAAGCATTTCATGCAGACAGAATGGGGGGGAAAATCCCATTTTTCTCTTGCTTTCTGTTCCCTGTGAGAATCAGAGAGTGCACAAAACCGTGAAAACAATAGGCCCAGCTGCAGGGGCAATAAGACAATTTATTAGGGATATGACATTTTTAATGAGAAACACTTGCTGGAAGAGAACAAAAGGGCTTGTTTGGTCAGAAGGATGCTCTTGAATCTCTTCTGAAGTGCATGAAAAAGTAATTTCATTTATGCATCATACTCCGAGCAGTGGAATTTCCTCAGGCTCCAGATGTTGTCCGGCACAGATGCTGAACAAATGGAATGCATGTCCTGTGAGTTTTTTATAAAACGTAACTCAAGGGAATTTTAGGAGTTGTGTGGCTGAGAAAATCATTAGCAAATAATGAGCCTAAGCAAGGAAGGCTGAGGTTGGCAGTATGTTACTGGATATACAGAATTATTCATAATTATCTGAAATTGAATAGGGAGATCAGTTTTCAACTTAGAGAAATAGAAATCGTGGGTGTAGCTGCTGTAGCTTAGATTTCCTCATTGGCCTCTGAAAATGAATTTGTAAATACTGTTTTGGCTGGATTTCCAAAATGATTATAAATAATCTATTTATAGTTTGAAACTTGAAAATTTCAAACAAAGATTATTACTGTATAGTAGTAATTCAAAAGTCTCCCAAAAGGGCAATGCAACTATTTGCTCTTGAATTCCCCTCTGAGAAGTGTTCACTGTATCCTCCTTCAGACCATGTGAAGAAGATGCATCCAGTGATAGTTTTCCAGAAGAAGGAGAGAAACATCGAGGTACCTCTCTTATCTAACTATAGGGCTGAGGGAACACAGGTTGCTGTGTTCCCTGGAGAACCACCAGGAATTCTCTGTGGGCTTTTCCAAGCCAAGTCCCTCACCAGCTCTGACAGAGGCCTGTATGAGTGGCTTTGGAAGACCATGGTTCTTGTAGGATGTTTTATTTAGCTAGAATCTGAGGACCAACTGTGTTTAAAAATTAAGAACAAAATAAGCCTTTGATTCAAGTGTCAAATCTGTTCATAGGACCCAAGTCATGGGTGCGACTTCAGTTGGAAGAACTCCCACTAGGAGAATTCACAAAGATGCAGGTACACAGTCTATGGGGCAGCTGTGGACATGAGGGTAGAAGGAGCTGAAAGACTGTTGCACTGCTACTCATGGCCTAAAAGGGTCATGTGTCTTCTAAATGTCTCACCAACCCCCTGCATAAGAGGACATTAAGCTCCTTGACATTAACAGCACGACTGCCATTTCATCATCATGGCAAAAACAATGTTTTTGTCAGCACTTACCATCTAACCATGCACTGGTCATTATCTATAGCTATTCATAACCTTTAATCGTCACCTATTCTCAACAGAGCAAATCCATCCCCATATTTTAGGAAAGAGACGCCGAAGCTCAAAAAGGTTAGGTAAGTTGTCACAGGTCACACATCTAATTAGCGATAGGAAAGGTGTCATGGGTCCTCAGCAGTTGATAATCTGCCCATGCATAAATTCATGGGCCACATTTAAAACATTTGGCCCCAGCAAGGGATGAGGGGAAACTGTAAAATAGGGGAAGCAGGAATTCAACCCTGTATTTAGAGATCTGGCTGGGGTATTGCAGCTCTCTCTGGCTCCAGGAAGTGGTTTTTAAATAAACCTCTTCAAAGCAGTAAATCATCTTCCATCTCTTAAGCAGATGGGTGATAAACAAAGTCAGTGAAGTAATGCCCATATATATATTAACCTAGCGATTGAAATGTGTGTGGGGGAATATTTAATCTGTCAATGAGATTGAGTAGGAATGCAGCAAGCCAAGGTCAAAGCTCTTTATTACCCTATATCAGGGCGGCTCTCACTGTTGTCTGTTTGTTGACATTGTCTACCTGGCATTGGCTCAGTCATGAGGCAGAAAATGACTAGGATCAAGACCAACTAACACATTTCCCGCAGATGTTTATTGCTATCTGCAGTGAAGACAGCATCTGAGGAGTTCCCGGCAGCCGATATTCCTTTTACAAGCAAAAAGCAGCCCTCCCAGTGGAGAAATCAGGTTGGCTTTAAGCCAACAAGGGTGATAGTGCTTTCAACAACAAAGGACAATCAGGGCTTTTTATCCTAAAATGACTGAGTTCTGATCAATGTTTTAGAATAATGAAATTGGCCAAGAAATACAATTTCACTGGTCTCCACCTACCTAGTGCTTATAAATGAGCACAGGGAATGACTTTTCCAGAACCCAAATCTAGAAAGGTCATTTCAAACTAAAAATTGCACTATTATATTAATGGCAATTAGCTATTGAAGACATGCTATGCTCTACCATGCAAGATATGCATGCTATGCATTTTCCCTTTTATTCTTCCTAATCACTCTACAGAGAAGTTACTATTGTTTTCCCTTTCAACACATTAGGAAATTGAGGCTCTAACAGTTTGTTCAAGGTTACACAGCTGTCAGAAATGGATTCAGAGTTTTACACAGGTCTGTCTGAATCCAAAGCTAGTAATCTCAACCAGTTAATTTTTCAGTAAAATAAGACAATTTACTTGTTCCAAAAATCAACCAAAATGACCAATGACAACCTAAAGAGAACATCTGAATAGCAGAGGCTAGATTATGAGTTTGGGGGTGAAAATAGGGTTGTTTTGAGAGGGTGATGTTGAGTTTTGGATAAAGTAACACAAAACCACTCAAACTAGCTCGAGCAAGATATGGGGAGGAATTAGGGCTAGTTTATGGTCCTGAAACGCAGAGAGTGACTCTGACCTTCAAAAGGGATTATGTATGGATGTAGAAGCCATCAGCATATTTCTCCACCCTTTCTTTCCTTTGTCACCTGGTCTCATCTCTGCCACCTTCTGCCTGTCTGCTCCTTTGTCATTGCCTTTTGAGACCAGCTTCCCCCTACATGGCTGCCTAATACCTCTACTTCAAACAACTACTCCAGGGTGACAAAAATCACAGCTTAGCAATCAGAATTGATTAACTCAGATTGGGTTAAGTGTCTATGACATCCTGCTACTTCTTTCCAATTTCATCCAACTCCCACCATCACTTGGAGGCCAAGTTCCCTTCTCCTGATATGAGGGTACACTACAGAGAACAGCAATTATCATACTTGTGCAGCCATTCCTATAATTTTTGAACTAGTCCATTGGCTTATTTGAGTGGAACTTCCTAATAATTAAGAGTTTGGGTTTTAGAGTCAGAGTGAATAGACTGTATGGCTCTTACTAGCTCAACTGCTTACCGACTCTGTAACTGTACAAACTACTGCACCGTGCTAACTCTCAGCTTCCTCCTCTTAAAAGGGGGACCAATCGTCATAATTACTTCATGGTATTGTGAAAATTGAATGAAATCTAACAGTAGCACAATGCTCACTGAGTCCTGGCAATTAATATCTTAAGTGTTAGCAGAATAAATTCTTTGCTAAGGTGAACAAGAGTGGAGGGGGTGGGGAACATTATCCATATTTGATGTGTGCAGAAACTGAGGTTCAGGGAGTTTCAAAGATTGCCCAATTTTTGCATTAAATGTAAGCAATTGAACTGAGACTAGATACCAGAGTGCTTCCAATATACCATATTTTTCATGTAGGAAACTCTAGCAGAGAGAAATCACGCATATAGAGGTAGAGGCAAATGGTAAGCAGGGCCTGGAGGTAGGATGGGGTGGATCTCCAGCAAACTCCCAAATAGACTCACACTATTCCAAAATTCTCTCAGAGGTGAAGACTTTGGGATGCCTCCTCCTCTGCTGCTCTTCCATTGTAGATGTCAGTATGGGCCCTAGGCCATAGGCTGTTGGGACAAAATTATATGCTCTAAAGGGACAAATTGAAAGAATTGCAAAGAATACATTTTTCATGTAGAGGTCAACCAATTCTCATGTCTCATCTTTTCCAAGTGAATTTCTAAAATAAACACTGACAAGTGAGCTCAGTAACACTGAGCAAATGTAAGGAAACAAGGGAGTGAGGATTTGAAATTCTTCAAACATTCTTCCAAGGAATTTTGAGAACTTTAAAGGAAACAGTCAAATAATTTAAATGGAGTAGTCCTGTGTTGGGGGAATCACATACCTGCCTCATCTTCATGGTTCTTCCGTCCATTCATTCATCTCCACTACCCCTCATGCTCTGGAGGAGAGCAGGATGAAGCAGTGGGGGCAGGGAGGAAAGGAGAAGATGCTGAGGATATGAGTCAAGTAGACACTTGCCCCACACTCACAGTTCAGCACCAACCCAATGGGAAATTAAACTATATTTGCTGTTTATGTAAACACCTGTGTCATAATTTACCAGGCCTGAGAATTAGGAGAAAGCTGTGAAGTATTATATCTAAATATGTGGCTATGAGTCATTCAGAGTCCTAAACACTAGACCAGTGATGAAATGGAGGATGTCAGGACAGTTGAGGATCTGTGGGGACCTCCCTTTTGGATTGAAGGAAGAATTCAAATGTCAGTGTACTAAGGGTTGTGCAAAGTCAGGCTGGATACATTCAGTGCCAAAGGTCAGATGAGTCCAAATTTGTGGTTGGGAAGACAGTTGGAAGCTTCTAGCCTGGGCAATGTCCTTTACTCTGGCAGTGTCTGCAGAGTAATTCCAGTGAGAGGTGGCCAGTCTTCTTCAGGACTAACTGAGGAATAAGATGGGATTGGTGCCATAGGTGAAGAAGTCTGTTGTAAATGAGAGATCCTGAGAAAAGCAGGAACATCAGGGACTAAAGACAATATATGCACAAAATAGACTTAAGGAGGCACAAAGCATAATACACTTAGAAAAGTATGCATTTGCATACCATGCAAATTGGAAGTTCTACTGTGCTTTTGGTCTTGGTGTGGTGGTCATTGGGTTGTTCTAGTTTTCCTTCTGGGTACATGGGAGGATAGCACGTCTCTGTCCCCACTGAAGCTGGGTATAGCCACGTGATTTGTTTTGGCTAATGAAAGGACTAATGTGATGTGCGTCACGTATGAACAAAGCTTTAAGAGCCACATTTCCCTCCCACTGTTGCGGAGATGGTAGAAGTACATGTTGCGATGTTGAGCACATCAGCTTGGGTCCCTGAGGCACCATGATGAGCAAAACCCCCCTGGTGATCTGCACTGGATATCTATTATAATTCAGAATTTAGTTTTGTTGTATTATCTGCTAGGTTTGGGGAATTATATGATTCTGAAGCATAACCTAACCTAGACTGACTGATTCTCTTGCAACTGCTAATATGTCTGGAGGTATTTGGAAGGCTGTTTCAGATTCCTGAAGTACATGACTAGCTGCAAACACCACAGCCTCAGTAGATTTGACATAGGAAGCAAATGGACATGTTCTAGCTTGTCAATCACATCTGTGTTCCTGGATTAAGCTCCTTCTTCACTCATCCTATCTTCTGCCTCTTACCTTTGTCCCTAGTCAAATTAGACTATAACTTCAAGATGGCTTTCTTTCTTTGTGCAGCCCATAGAGCTCTCCTAATATGCCCTCCTACATGGAGATTGTCCACAAAAGAAGCTGGGAAATGCTTTCCTAACTCCACATGGATGGGCTCAGAAAACCATGAAAGAGTAGGTCTCCCCTAAATCAGATCTGAGGGCTGTCTGGTTACAGCACTGGATTTGAAATTAAAATACTGGCTCATGTGCAATTCTTATTTTCAGTAAAGACAACATGGATTATTTGGGAAAGCACCAACTTTGGAATCAGAAAATATGTTTCTAACATAGAGGCGTCTTTGATGAGATTGGATGAACTCAGGATTTGAAACTGTTTTCTGAGGATCCTTAGGGCTCCTAGGGAATAGTTGAGAGGGAGAGGGGGACCAGAACATAGGGAGCACTGGTCTCCATCTACATTTCCTCAGAGCCCCTCTGCATTTAATGTCTTTATTTTGCTTCTCAGGAACATAGCCATTAAGAGAAGTTTATTTTGCTCTGATATTTTATGATTTAATTATTTTACCCCAACCTGTGAGAAGCTTTTTTCTGATCCTGAGTCACCATGTCTTTCTACCCCTTCTTTGGGAGCAGACAGGAACATGGGGTTTTGAATCAGAACTGTTGAATTTGAATCCCAATTCTCCTTTGGTTAAATTACTTAATGTTCCTCATTCTGTAAAATGAAGAAAATAGTACTTTATAGCTTTTTTTTAGATGGAAATTTATGTGACCTGTGAAGCACTTAGCCGAAGTTTAGTGCTCAGTAAATATTACTTCACTTTTCTATCGTTCCTCTTAACTCAATCTTTTTCCAATATGTCTGAGTTCAGAGGGTCTTAGACCAGCATTCCCCTCTGTCAAATAAGCATAACTAAATGACTACTTTTTTAAATAACTGAGGTGATTGCAAATGTACATTTTTAAAAAAATAAATAAATTTATTTATTTATTTTTGGTTGCGTTGGGTCTTCGTTGCTGCGCGTGGGCTTTCTCTAGTTGCAGCGAGCAGGGTCCACTCTTCGTTGCGGTACGGGCTTCTCACTGCGGTGGCTTCTCTTGTGGAGCATGGGCTCTAGGCACGCGGGCTTCAGTAGTTGTGGCTCGCGAGCTCAGTAGTTGTGGGTCGTGGGCTCTAGAGAGCAGGCTCAGTAGTTGTGGCACACGAGCTTAGTTGCTCCATGGCATGTGGGATCTTCCCGGACCAGAGCTCGAACCCGTGTGCCCTGCATTGGCAGGCAGATTCTTAACCACTGTGCCACCAGGGAAGTCTGCAAATGTACATTTTTTAACAGAATGATCTTGCATTACTTAGGAACGTTTTACTCTTTTGCATAGGAATTAAGATCGTATATATACTACTCCTGAAGTCTCACATGCCAGCAAACGTCATCACTCCATAGCTAAAACTCTGCCACAATATTTATTGCTTTTTATGAAAGAGTAGTGTAGTTGTAGAAAACCTTTCAGAAGGAATTTCCATAGGAATCTTATATATAAATATATATATACATATATGTGTATATATATATGTATACTTATAATTTTTTCTAAGATATTAAGGTTGGTTAGTTTACTAAGGAAAAAGTTGTAAGATTTTGAAATGAGCCAAAACAGAAAAAGAATGAGAGTCCTGTCATGCTCACCCATCCAAGTTATCTCAACCTTTCATTGTCTTTGAACAATTTTACAATTCTCTAAGTTGTATAAAACTGATAATATTGCAAATTATTCTTGAAAATCAATCATGTCTAATGGAATGCAACTGATTATTGCCCTGTAGATAGGCCAGTTTTGCATCAATTTGTAAATTCATTTCAGAATTCCCAGTTCCCTATATACGTCTCTGCTCTTTGAGATCTCCTTTAAACCAGTGATAACATTTTACCTGTCTTTGACATGCATTTGCTTTATATCTGTACAAGAGGCACGATTATACAATCTCTTAAATATTATCCTTTAATAGTTTTAAAGACAGTTTGCTCTTCTGGCTTTGGGGAAAAGGGAAGAAAAAAAATAAAGCACAGTATATTTTTTATAAGGCTCTTGTATCCAAAGAACCATCACAGATTGCCATTTTCATTTCCCCACCTCTAAAAAGCATAGAAAATAAAACCTTAGGGAAAATCTCAAATTGGATCTTTTGGTTTTTAATAAAGATGGCTGAGATCAAGAAAAGAAAGATATTATACAATTAAAGTGTCCAGGAAAATCATGACTTTAAAAATGTTTTAGTTTTGCATATCTTAAAAACCTAAGTATAGAGGGTTTACTTTGTGAGTCAAGTATTTATTCCTTATTTAGGTTCAGGCTCTCGATCATTTTCTTATAGGAGCTCACTGGGCCATAGTTGTATAAGTGGATTAGTGGAGGACATCTGGTGTAGCAGAGCAGGATGGTCCAATATGATTTCCTCAAACAAGGCAGGCAGCCAGCCTCACTGTGGATCTTTCCATTATCAGTAGTGTCTCTCTTGCTCAATGGTGTGCAGCTGAAGGGATTGTTTGGGAGAAATGAGACCCTGGGGAAAGCAAAAGGAAATTCAGCATTGTAAATTAAGAGACATTCATGGTCTTTTAAACCAATGAGAATAAATAAACAGGGTCATGATAAGAATACAAAAATTTGCTTGGAAAATCCAATATATTCCCAGAAATGTCATTTTCTTCCAAAAGATTGATGGATTAACTAATTCTCCAGTATATTAACAGACATATTAATATAAAACTTCATAGAATTAAATTTATTTCTTAAAGGAGATAGAAATTTTTAAAAATTACATATTTGTAAATGGAAAATTATAAGGGTATATGGAAAGGGAACAAAGAAATGAGGTAAAACTCTATCAGAGGAAGAAATTGTAAGCAAAGAAAAAATTTTCATTGCATATTAATTTTTTATGTTAGACCAGAGAAATGACAGCTGTATTCTAAGATGTGATATTTGTACCAGGAGTCCTATATTTCATTATTCTTTTACTTCGTATTTCCTCTGTTAAATCCAGGATGTTAAACTATCTTTAAAATAATTGATCACTAATGGCAAGTGAAAACACATGTAGTATTCCTAGTGATGTACTTGATATATACAACTTGTTGAGTTTGGAGGTGTGTACCTGTGAAACCATCACAGAAATCTATGCCATAAACATACCCATCCTCTCCAAAAGTTTTTTCCCAACCTCTTTAATTATTATTTTTATTATTAATTTTATGCATGTGATAAAGACACAACATAAGATCTACTATTTTAGCAAAATTTTAAGTATATAATACAGTATTGTTTACTACAGACCTTATTCTGTACAGTAGATCTTCAGGATATATTTGTTTTATAAAACTGAAACTTTGTATCTTTGGGTCAAACTACCTCCCATTTCCTTTTCCCATAAGCCCCTGACACACAGCATTCTACTCTCTGCTTCTATGAATTTCACTATTTCAGGTAGCTCATATAAGTGCTATCATATAGTTTTTGATCTTTGGTGTCTGATTTGTTCCACTTAGCAAAATGTCCCCCAGGTTCATCTATGTTGTTGCAAATTGCAGGATTTCCTTTCCTTCTTTTTTAAGGCAGAATAATACTCCATTGTATGCATATACCATATTTTGCTTACTCATTCATCCTTCCATGTCTTGGGTATTGTGAATAATGCTGCAATAAACATGGGAGTGTAGAAATCTCTTTAAAATCCTGATTTCAATTCCTTTGAACATATACTCCAAAGTGGGATTGCTGGATCATATGGTAGTTCTATTTTTATTTTTTTTGAGGAAATTTCATACTATTTTCCATAGTGGCTGCACCAATTTAACATTCCCACCAACAGTGCCCAAGGGTTCCTTTTCTCCACATTCTCACTAATACTTATAATATTTTTCGACAATAGCCTTTCTAACAGGTATGAAGTGATATCTCATTGTGGCTTTGATTTTTAGTTCCCTGATAACTAGTGATGTTGAGCATTTTTCATGTGCTTATTGGCCATTTGTGTGCTTTCTTTGGAGAGATGTCTATTCAAGTTCTTAGTCCATTTTTAGTTGGATTATTAGTTTACCTTTGTTGAAGATCAGTTGACCCTAAATACATGGGTTTATTTCTGGGCTCTCTATTCTGTTCCATTAGTCTTTATGTCTGTTTTTATGCTAGTACCATGCTATTTTGAGAACTAGCTTTGTAATTTATTTTGAAATCAGGAGGTATGATGCCTTCAGCATTGATCTTCTTGCTCAAAATTGCACAGGTCTCTTTTTGGTTCCATATGACTTTTAGGATATTTTTTTCCTATTTCTGAGATTTTGGCCTTTGGGATTTTGATTGGGATTGCATTGAATCTGGAGATCGCTTTGGGTAATATGGACATTTTAACAATATTAATTCTTCCAATCCATGAATGTGGGATACCTTTCTATTTATTTGTAACTTTAAAATTTTCTTTTATCAATGTTTTATAGTTTTTGATGTACAAGTCTTTCACCTCCTTTGTTAAATATATCCCTAAGTATTTTATTCTCTTTATGCTAATGTGCATGGGATTGTTTTCATGATTTCCTTTTTAGATAGTTTATTGTTAGTGTATAGAAATACCACTAATTTTTGTATGTTGATTTTGTAACATGTAACATTACTGAGTTTCTTTTTTAGTTCTAACAGTTTGTGTGTGTGTGTGTGTGTGTGTGTGTGTGTGTGTGTGTATGTGTGGAGTATTTAGGGTTTTTTTACATTTAAAATCATGTCATCTGCAAACAGATAATTTTACTTCTTCCTTTCCAATTTGGATTACTTTTATTTTTCTTTTACATGCCTAATTGCTCTGGCTGACATCCAGAACAGTATTGAATTGAAGTGGCAAGAGTAGGCATCCTTGCCTTGTTCCAGATCTTAGAGGAAAAGCTTTCAGTTTTTCTCCATTAGGTATGAAATTAGCTATGGATGTTTCATATATTTCCTTTATTGTATTAAGTTCCTTCTATACCTAATTTGTTGAGAGTTTTTATCATGAAAGGACATTGAATTTTTTCCAATGATTTTCTTATATCTATTGAGAGGATCATATGATTATTATTCTTCATTCTGTTAATGTGGCATATCACATTGATTGATTTGTGTTATGCTCAACCATCCTTCCATCCCAGGGATAAGTCCTACTTGGTCATGGTGCATGATCCTTTTAATGTGCTGTTGAATTTGGTTTGCTAATATTTTCTTAAGGATTTTTTTCATCTACATTCATCAGGGATATTGGCCTACAGTTTTCTTTTCTTGTGGTGTCTTTGGCTTTGGTACTAGGATGATGCTGGCCTCATAAAATGAGCTCAGAAGTATTCTCCCTTCTAATTTGGAAGAGTTTAAGAAGCATTGTCATTAATTCTTCTTTAAAGATTTGGTAGAATTCATCTGTGAAGGCATTTGGTTGGGTTTTTCTACGTTGGGAGGATTTTGACTACTGATTCAATTTCATTATTGGTATGTTCAAGCTTTCCATTTCTGCTTAAGTCTTGGTAGGCTGTATGCTTCTGGGAATTTATCCATTTCTTATAAGTTGTCCAGTTTGTTGGAGTGTAATTGTTTATAATAGTCCTTTATGATCTTTTGTACTTCTGTGGCATCAGTTGTAATGTTTCCTCTTCCATTTCTGGTTTTATTTATTTGAGTTTTCTCTTTCTTCTTAGCAAGTCTTGATAGGGTTTTGCCAATTTTGTTTATCTTTTCAAATAACCAACTCTTAGTTTTTAAAAATTTTTCTTCTATTGCTTTTCTATTTTCTATATTGTTTTGCTTATTTTTCTATTGTTTCTCTGTTTTCTATATCATTTATTTTTGTTCTTATTTTTATTATTTCCTTCCTTATGCTAATTTTGTGGTTAGTTTGTTCTAATTTTTCTTGTTCCTTGAGGTGTAAAATTATGTTGTTTATTTGAGATCTTTCTTCTTTTTTAATGTAGGCATTTATCACTATAAATTTCCCTACTAGTACTATTTTTGCTGCATCCCATAAATTTTGACATGTTATGGTTTCATTTTCATTTGTTTCAAGATATTCTCTAATTTCCTTTTTTGATTTCTTCAATGACTCAATGATTATTCAAGAGTGTGTTTTTAAATTTCTATATAGTTTTTGAAATTTCCCATTTTTTTGTAATTGATTTCTAGTTTCATTCTATTATGGTTGGAAAAGATACTTGGGATGATTTCAATCGTCTTATATTTTTTAGGACTTCTTTTATGACCTAGCATGTGATCTATCCTGGAGAATGCCAGAATGTGTGTGCTGGAGAAGAATGTGTGTCCTGTGCTGTAGAATAAAATGTTTTGTATATGTCTGTTAGGTTTATTTAGTCAATAGTGTTCAAGTCTGCTGTTTCCCTATTTATTTTAAAGTTATAAGCATGTGTGATTGTACTAATATAATATAGATATTGTAAAATAACATATTAGAAATGTTTAAAGGATTTGATAAAATGAAAATATCTAGAAATTCAATGCTTTACCTTGAACCCCAATGCAGTCTTGCAAATTCCTGGAGTATGCACCTCCCATGTGGAGACAACTGTGTTGCACCACCTTATCAAGAATGTTATTATACTCTCTTGTGCACAGTGTGCTATCACTTGTAAAGTTGTTTAACTACTGAGTCCTTTTATACTGTTATCATCCTACAGGTAAAACTGGCTAAATATAAATGCAAATAAAAAGTGCTTTACTGGTGACATCAAATTCCTGACCATCACCCTCAAGCAGATCAATTAATGGTGACTGAAACTCATTCATTCTCTTGCTCATATGTCAGACCTTATCCGCTCTCCTCAGAACACAACACCTCTGCCCACTCTTTATTCCAAGTAATGACCTTGACTCCTATTTCTCTGAGAAAAAAAAAAAAAAAGCAATAAAAGGGGAAGCTCTCTGCATGTGTCTCCACCTCACCCACCTATCTGTGCCCTCAGCCCTCAGACTCAGCCTGCCTTCCAGTTACCATGGGTTGAAACTTCTGTGCTCTTAGAAAAAGCCAAATAATCACAGAAATAAGGATATTGCTTTCACATCTCTTTCTCTACTACTAGCAAAGAAACCTACTCTCACTTCCCCTATTTAAAAAAAAACACCTCGACCCCATTTCTCCCTTCAATGACTGTGTCACTCCTCTCGTCCCCTATATAATAACACTTAAAATTTATTTTTACTTGTTATTTATAATTTCTTCTTCCCATTATCTCTTAAACCGTCTCCAATCAGCTCTTTGCCCCCTAATCTTCACTGAAAATGCTCTTGTCAGTTGCATGGGTTGGTGAATTCCTAGTCCTTCCTACCTGGCCCATCAGCACATTTGACAGAGTTCACTGTTCTCTGTTCCTTGCAACTCTTTCATCCATTTACCCCTCTCTACTGCTTTTCCTTCCATCTCACTGTCTGATCCCCCTCAGTCATTTTTTCTTTCTTTGCTTGTGTTACTGACCTTTGCTCTGTAGAACATCTGGGGATGCAATCTTTGGGCTTCATTTCTTCTCTATCTATAACAATTCCCTGAGTGAACTTGTTTATTTCATGATTTCAGGTTTTATCAAGTTGCCAGTGTGCTTTGTTTCTGGTAAGGACCCTGTTTCTGTCTTGCACGTTGTTACCTTCTCACTGTATTCTTACATGGCCTTTTCTTGGTAGGTGCACATGCAGAGATCTTTCTCTCTCTCTTCCTCTTTTTATAAAACCAAAAATACTATCATATTAGAATCTCATCTTTATGACCTCATTTAACTTTTATGACCTCCTAAAAGCCCTATCTCCACAACTGTCACATTGAGGATGAGGGATTCAACGTACGAATTTTGGGAAGACACAGTTCAGTTCATAGCAGGAACATCTAATCCCAGACTTTCCTTGCTACCTGAAATCCAGCCAAGATTTTGCATCCCCACCCTCTACTCCTTTCCCAGGGACTGGAAGAACAAAATTCCACATGCTGGGATTTATGCAAACAGAAATGTTAATGGAAACAGAAATGGAAATGGAAATGTTTAATGGAAACAGAGTTAGCCTTTCAGAGCTGTAGGACAATGAAGGAACTGGTTGGGGTTGCCAGGGTCAGGGCCTATAGGTATATGTGTCACCACGCCATCAGAGACCTGACCTCTGGTTTCCCTTTCCAGCTTGAACTCTGGAGGTCAGATGCTACATCTATGACAACTGAAAAACAGTGAGAAGTTAAAGAGTTCCTTGGAGCTGTTCTATAGTCTTCCAGCCCACAGCCAGGACCCTCATCCTTTCAGCTGACACACACACACAATTCCAACTATAACAAATACCCTTTCAGTTAAAAGTAATAAATCTCCTTTTGTTTAAGAAGTAGTCTTCTGGGATTTCTGCTTTTGCTCTCAGCAAACTCATATGAGGAAAATTGAATCCACATGGCCTGGAGAGAAGAAGATAAGCTAAGTAATTAGATGGGACCCAACTGCTTAGCAGCCAGGCTAAAGATAGGAAAGGAGGTTTGTGCTTTGTATTAGAAACTCTTCATTTTCTTGGGACTACCAAAGACCTAGAAATTGTCCATTCTTTCCTATTTGTGTTTATTTCCTGGGCCTTGCCATACCTATTTCCCAGAGCCCCTCGTCCTGTGTTTAATTATGCCAGGGTCTCATTCTCAGTTGGCAAATACCTTATCCCAAGTGTTAACCACTCAAGGTTTAACATAAGTGTGTTCTCAATAAAAAAGGGGACAGGACTCTATAGAAATAAATTACTAGTAGTAGTTAAATAGTAAAAAAGTGTTTTAATGAAAGTAAATATATATAAATACACATTTTTTAACAGAGACCACTTTTTGTGTCCTATAAGTCATATAATACATAGAGGTTATTTTTGTCACCTATAAGTTTGACCTACATTTGAACTCTCATTAAATATTAAGTCTAATTCTCTCTCTTTCAACAGTACAGAAAAATGATTAAGTGTGAGACAGCTACACTGTTATAAGAGTTCAATGCCTCTACTGCTTGATGATCATTGGACGATTTACTTAACATCACTAAATCTAGGTTTTCTGGCCTATAAAATAGACACCATATAGTACTTAACTAATAAATATACACAGAGACCTAGAGTTAATTTATATTTAGCAATTATCGTGGTGCCTGCTAGGTAGTAAGTGCTCAATAAACGTTGTTATTATGATTATTTTTACATTTTCACGAACATATTCCAGATCTGTAAAATGGGGATAATATTTATACTTATATCACAGGTTGCTGTATGGTTACATGAGTATATGTACATGTACAAGTATCTAAAACATTTTCTGACTCATAGTATATATTCGATAAGAATTAGATATTATTCTTCTCCTACCTCACCTGTTTTCAGCCAACCAATTCATCAGTTTTTAATGTACTCTTTTTCTCTTAGACAATTATGAAAGGAAAATGTTTTCCATAATTAAAGGGCCACTCAGGTTTCTTTTCTCAGATCTCTCCAAGGCAATGAATATAAAACCTAAGTGTTATTGACTAATGATAATAATTAACATTTCTTGCTTTGGACATAATTTGGGAGAATGATCCCCATAACAAGCCCTCACTCCTACCCCCATAGGCTTACATTGGACATTGCCTGTCTCACACAGATTATACTAAAATTACAATGAATTTTCATGCCTTGAGGGCACAATTCACCAAGTATAATTGGAAAGACAATTTTGGGAATTATTAAGGACAGAGTATCTACTTCCCTATTAAAATGCCTATACTTCAAAAGAAAAAAATGTGTTTTCGTGAAAGAGTTTTAGAGTGCCTCTAAACAAGAATCAACTTTATTTAATCTTTCTAACTTAACTGGCTTTCTATTACTAATTTTTGGATATTGCAACAAATTGGTTTTAAATTCATGAAGCTAAAGCAGGCAGATTGGTCATTGTTTCTACTGGAAGGCAAATATGGCAGGATTGGCTAGGTGTGGCAGATGGATTCTATTAAATTTACAAGTCTAAGTGAAACTGGCTAGTTACAATGGAAAACCTTAATAACTGGAATTATAAATGATGTTTGATGGTTGTTTTGTCAACCATGGATGAAAAGGAATTCCTTTTCATAAATAGAACATAAATAGTCTTAAAGAATCACCACCATCTAAAGAGCCATGGACTGGTGCATTAGTATGTTTAAACATTGATTCTAGATGTCTACCACAGACAAACTACAATATTTCAATAATCTTGAATCTCTACCATTTTCTGAATGCCCCTGACTTGACTGGCAGAGTCAGGGAAGGGTGATGGTCAGTCTGTCAGGTGCTCCACAGAGTCAGGACTAGGGTCAAGTTTTACCTAAAACCATGGGCAATTCTTCAAGTGTCCTTACAAAGTAGAGAGTCAAGTAGAAATCTAAGGTCAGTAATTCAGAAGGGGATTCTGAATGGATCACTCAGTCAAAGAGATGGACCAGATGTCAATATTTAACCTAAAATACAGAGATAAGGGTCATATATTTAGGGAGTTGAAGAAGCAGAGAGCAACATGTCAGGCAGGAGAGCTGGGTTGTATGAAATATGAGATGTGCCATTACCTGTGGCTGGCTTCTAGTGTTTTACATGACTCTCACATGTTTAATAAACCAGAAATGGAACAGAGACCAGATTGTAATGTAATCCCCTGAATGGTGGATGTACTGTGTCCATGTTCTAACCAGGAACTGTTACGACCACATCTTTTAACTATATTCAGTTCTATTATAAATATTAAGAATTGGTTATGGACACACACAAAAAAGAAAAAAAATTATAAAATTATACATATTGTTAATAACCTCTCCTACACAGGAGGACAACACAGTCCTAAACAGTATCTAAATTGGATTTCTTAAATGGATGAAGAATAGTTATAGATGGTAGGAATGAGTTATCAGTGTCAGTGAACAAATCATTATTTTTATTGTGCAAGTTATTATTTTTTTTGTTGAACATATACTAGAATCTTTGCATGAAACACACAGCATATACAAAATTCAATATATATAAAATATATACTAGTCAAATTTTTTAAGAACTACCTTGAAAATACTGTTACAGTTATCTAATAGATTTCTGCTTCCCATTACAGTCAATCCATGAACTTATGTGTGGGCGACTTAGAGAGAATAACTTCTGGGAGAACATAGATTTTTGTGGTCTATGTTGCCTTGAGCTGGAGAAGGTTTTTCTAACTTGACATGGGAAAGCTTTCCTGAAAATGACAACAGTAATATGAGTCCATGACTGAGTGAGATTCCCACGTATAAGAAAGAGACATAATGAGCAAGTGACAAGTCATATGGGAAGCTGAGTTAATTGATTACATTCATATGGGACAGAGTGAAAACTAAATTTATTTTGAAAAATTCAAATTTTAATGATAACCAAGAAACTAAACATTTAGCTGTTAACTTTCTATTGTGATTTTTAAAATTCCTCTTTATTATGTACAAATATTCTTTTACCCTAAAATTACTTTTCTCTCTATTTCTTAATAGGGACCTGGATTCTTTACGGACTCATGGGATCACTACTCTTCTGATAAAACGAAGCAAGGAGAGAGAGAGAGGAGTATGGACTCTTTCTCCTCATTTCTCAGTCCCATTTCCAGATCACTGAACATTATGCTCTTTCTCCTATTCAGCATTTAAGTCTTATTAGTACCATCATCTTTAATATACTGATGATCTCATTTTCTGTCAGGAAGTATTTCCACAAAATAAATGACAGCAAATAATTCTTCATGTTACCCCCTTCCCTTTCATCAGGCCTCTGGGTTCAACTCCCACATTTGAAAACACATAGAATTCTTTGACTTAATTCCTCATTCTTCCCCATTAATTTTGTTTCCTACCCATCCTTCAACATTTATTCTATACTCTGAACATGTAGGACTCCTCTCCATCCTGAAAACATACAATTTTACTTCTGAATTGACACACTTTCTCATCATTATTCCACTTAACTCCTTTTTCAAATTTTCCCCTACAACATCTTCTATCTCTGCTTGAACAGCCATAACTTCCTCCTCCTCTGAATACCTACACTTTCATACAGATATCCATCAATAAACAGTGAGAGACTTACTAGCTTAAAGTGCTTGAGCACAACCTCTGACTAATCATTGACTGAACACTAACATAGTACTAGGAAGTCAGGCTCAAAATATACACTTATAAGTAAATATTTAAAAAAGTAAATGGAGCAGAGACATTAGTGACTGCACAATATGGGGAGGCATGTGGTAGGGTTCACAGATTTAGTCCATTCAAGTTGCAAAGCAAAACAACAACAACTCTCAGAGAAAAAATTCAGAATCCAGAGTTGAAACAGTATACTATCGAGAATGTCCAGAATTCAAATAAAAATTATAAGATACACAAAGAAACAAAAAAGTGTGACTATATTTAGGAAACAATTGTAAATAGAAACAGTCTGAGTGTCACAGATATTGAATTTTTCAGACAAAGACTACAAAACAGCTACTTTAAATATGTTCAAAAAGTTAAGGAAACAACATTTAAAGAATTAAAGGAAAGTATGATAACAATGATTTAAGAACTAGGAAGTTTCAATAAAGATACAGAAATAAAAAAGAGCCAAGTGGAAATTTAGGTTGTATAGAGAAATATAGGTATACAACATAAGGTGGTATAGAGCAATAGTTATAACACTGTATTGTTGTGTTTAAAACATCTATAAAGATATAATATATGAAACCAGTAGCATAAAAGATAGTGGAGGGAAAAGACATATAGAGGAATAAAGTTTCTATAATTTAGCAGAATTTAGATGAATATTATAATAACTATAATGGAAAACTTAGTAAAGGGACTCTACAAAAATTTTGATATGGCAGAAGAAAGAATCATTAAATTCAAAGATAGATCAATAAAAAATACCCAATCTAAAGAACATAAAACAAAAGAATAAAGAAAACTAAACAGAGCCTTGAAAACCTTTGGCACAGCATCAAGAATAACAATCTGCATATAATGTTATTTTTAGAAGAAAAGAAGAGAGAGAAAGAAGCAGAAAAAATATTTGAACAACTAGTGATTGAAAATTGTCCATATTTGATAAAATTACTAGTCTATAGATACAAGAAGTACAAAGATCTTATGTAAGAAAAACACAAAAACAATCATATATAGATATCACATAGTCAAACAAAAGACAAAGACAAAGAGAAAATGTTAAAAGCAATGAGAGGAAAGTCACTCATCATGTACAGAGGAACAACTATATGATTAACAGTTAACTTTGTCAATTAAGGATTCTATATCCAGCAAAATAATATTTTTTATAAAATGAAGGTGAAATAAAAGCATCCCCAGATAAAGACTGAGAGAATTTATCATTTATAGACCTGATTTACAAGAAAAATACTAAAGGAAGTCTTCAGCCTTAACAAAGTGACACCAGACACAAATTCATATCCAAAGGATGAAATGAAGAGCAATAAATATAGTAAATATGTAGGTAAACATATTTTTAATTATTTTTTCTCATTTTTTAGAGACTTTAAAAAGGCATAATTATATAATTATAAATATAAATTATATTTATATAATGTTGTATAAAGCACAACTATAACACTGTATTGTTGGATTTGTAATATATAGACGTATAATACATATAACAGTAATAACAGAAAAGGAAGGTAGAGGAACAAGAGATATAGTAAAGTTTCTATATTTTACCAAAAATAAGTATTATTTTGAAAGACATTGGGATAAGTTAAGATATATATTGTAATCCTTAGAGCATCCATTAAGAAAAAACTAAAAACTGCAGTTTAAAAATCGACATGAATTAAATTTGTACACTTAAAGTTTTATTTAACAAAAGGAAGGCAGTAAACCAGAAACAGAGGAACAAAAAAGACAAGGAATAAATAGAAAGCAGGTAGCAAAGTGGCAGATGTAAATTCAACCATGCCAATAAATATATTAAGTGTGAATGTACTAAGAACTGAACATAATTGGTAGAGAGTGTCAGACTGAATTAAAAAAAATCCAACTGTATACTGTCTAAAAAAAGAATACTTTACATAAAAAGTAAAATAATGGAAAAAGATATACCATGCAAGTAGTAAGCATAAGAATACTGAAATGGCTCATTAATATCAGATTAAAAAAACTTTATAACAAGAAATATTTCTAGAGACAAAGAGGGATATTTTGTATTGATAAAATACAAAGGACCTAGAATAATAAAACCAACTTTGAGAAAGAAAAACGAAGTTGGAAGACTTATACTATCTGATTTCAAAACTTATGATAATGAAATAGCAATCAAGAGGGTATTGTAGGGCTTCCCTGGTGGTACAGTGGTTAAGAATCCACCTGCCAATGCAGGGGAAACATGTTTGAGCCCTGGTCCTAGAAGATCCCACATGCTGCACCACAACTACTGAGCCAGCCCTCTAGAGCCCGCGAGCCACAACTACTGAAGCCTGCGTGCCTAGAGCCCGTGCTCCACAACAAGAGAAACCACGCACACCCCAACGAAGAGTAGCCCCCACTCGCCACAACTAAAGAAAGCCCGCTCACAGCAATGAAGACCCAAGGCAGCCAAAAATAAAATAAATTAAGTAAATTAAAAACCAAGTGAGTATTGTAGATTTAAAAAAATGTAGTATTGTATTAGCTCAATGATAGTCATAGAGATCAAATAAACATAATTGAGAGTTAAAAAACCAAACCTTTAAATTTATGGACAACTTATTATTATTATTTTATTTAAATCTCAGCTAAGCTTTTATGGATAGTAAACAGCAGAGTCATGATTTTTCTCCCACCCTCATAACTTTCCAAGAAAAAGAGGAAATGCAGTTTCCATTGCAAATCTGAAAAAGTCACAAGCTTTAGGCAAAAATATTTTTCTTGGTGAAACATAAACAAAATTCCTCTGCAGAAAGAAAGTAAAGATGGGCACCACTGTCTACTACTACTCTTTTTTTTTTTAAAACATCTTTATTGGAGTATAATTGCTTTAAAATGGTGTGTTAGTTTCTGCTTTATAACAAAGTGAATCAGTTATACATAAACATGTGTCCCCATATCTCTTCCCTCTTGCGTCTCCCTCCCTCCCACCCTCCTTATCCCACCCCTCTAGGTGGTCACAAAACACCAAGATGATCTCCCTCTCCTATGCAGTTGCTTCCCACTAGCTATCTATTTTACGTTTGGTAGTGTAAATATGTCCATACCACTCTCTCACTTTGTCCCAGCTTACCCTTCCCTCTCCCTGTATCCTCAAGTCCATTCTCTAGTAAGTCTGAGTCTTTATTCCTATCTTGCCCCTAGGTTCTTCAAGACCATTTTTTATTTTTTTTTAGATTCCATATATATGTGTTAGCATATGGTATTTGTTTTTCTCTTTCTGACTTACTTCACTCTGTATGACAGACTCTAGGTCCATCCACCTCACTACAAATAACTCAATTTCGTTTCTTTTTATGGCTGAGTAATATTCCGTTGTATATATGTGCCACATCTTCTTTATCCATTCATTTGTTGATGGGCACTTAGGTTGCTTCCATGTCCTGGCTATTGTAAATAGAGCTGCAATGAACATTTTGGTACATGACTCTTTTTGAATTACGGGTTTCTCAGGGTAAATGCCCAGTAGTGGGATTGCTGGGTCTTATGGTAGTTCTATTTTTAGTTTTTTAAGGAACCTCCATACTGTTCTCCATAGTGGCTGTATCAATTCACATTCCCACCAACATTGCAAGAGGGCTCCCTTTTCCCACACCCTCTCCAGCATTTACTGTTTGTAGATTTTTTGATGATGGCCATTCTGACTGGTGTGAGATGATATCTCGTTGTAGTTTTGATTTGCATTTCTCTAATGATTAATGATGTTGAGCATTCTTTCATGTGTTTGTTGGCAATCTGTGTATCTTCTTTGGAGAAATGTCTAAGTCTTCTGCCCATTTTTGGATTGGGTTTTCTGTTTTTTTGATATTGAGCTGCATGAGCTGCTTGTAAATTTTGGAGATTAATCCTTTGTCAGTTGCTTCATTTGCAAATATTTTCTCCCATTCTGAGGGTTGGACAACTTATTTTTCACAGAGATGCCAAAACATTTCAATGAGGAAAGGATAGTTTTTCAACAAATAGTGCTAGGACAATTGACTATCCACACACACACACACACACACACAAAATAGCAGGCCCTTATCTGATACCAAATAAAAAATAATCCCAAACGGATTGCCCAAATATAAGAGCTGATTTTATAGCTCTAAACTTTTAGGAAAAAAAATACAAGAGAAAACCTTTGTGATTTTGGACAAAGAGTTCTTTGGCATGGCACCAAAAGTGCAAACCATTAAAGAAAAATTGATAAATCAGATTTCAATAAAATTAAAATCTTTCATACTTCAATTAAGAAATTGAAAAGATAACCCACAGAATAGGAGAAAATATTTGCAAGTCATATATCTGATAAAGAACTTGTATCCAGAATATATAAAGAACACTTACAGCTCAACAACAAAAAGCTGAATAACACAAATAAAAAATGGGCAAAGAATCTAAATAGATGTTTCTCCAAAGAATATGTACAAATAACCAATAAACCCATGAAAAATGCTCAAAATCGTTAGTCATTAGAGAAATGCAAATCACAACCACAGTGAGATGCCACTTCACATCCACTAGGATCATCATAATAAAAAAAAAAACAACAGACAATGACAAGTGTTGGTGAGGATCCCTTATCCTTGTTGGTAGGAATATTAAATGATCCAGCCAATTTGAATAACAGTTTCTTAAAATGATAAATATAAACTTATATCACCCAGCAATTCCACTCCCAGAGTTCTATCCAAGAGAAATGAAAACATATAAAACATATGTTAACACAAAGGCTTGTACATAAATGTTTGCAGCAGTATTATCATAGTCAAAAACTAGAAACAATTCAAATGTCTATCAACTGCTAAATGGATACATGGTATCCATACAATAATATGGTTCATCTATACAATGGAATACTATTCATCAATAAAAATAAATGAAATATTAATGCATGCTATAACATGTGTGAACCTCAAAACTATTGTTTTTAATTGAAAGAAGTCAAGCACAAATGATCACACATTGTATGTTCTAAATATTTATATAAAATAACCAGAAAATGCAAATTTGTAGAGACAGAAGCAGATCAGTTTTTGCCTGTGGGTTCAGGTGGGACCACAGATTGACTGCAAACAGTCTGGGGGGACTATTTTGGGAATATAGAAAGGTTCTAAAACTGGATCGTGTTGATGGTTTCATAGCCCTATAAATTTACTAAGAATCATTGAATAACAAATTGGATAAATTTTATAGTTTGTAAATTCTACTTCCATTATCTGTTTAAAAATGTGCAACATAGATGATGTTGGATTTTTCCCATTGCAACCAATAGGGGCACAAGATTTCTGTTTTCCCTGTTGTTTTATTTGATCTTTTGGTCAGGTGGTACCTACTAGATTTATCCACTGTAAGAAACCGTTTTCTTGCATAATTAACACGTAATCTATGGGGTGATATTTTGATACTATGGGAATACCATGTTCCCACTAAAATTCTTGCTATCTAATTTAAAAAATTTCTTCTTCAACTTCCCCCTCCACCCAATTAGAACTTTAAAGAGTGCTGAGTCTATTAATGAATATTTCCCATAAGTGCTGGGGACACTTGAGAGTCCTGTGACGGATGTGCTGATGAACCAAAGTGACAAGGAGAGGGACTCTGGCTCGAGCTGGCATTGTTCCATTGGGTAGCATTTGTAGGTCCACTACATAGTCAGATTCACTCTCTCCAACTGTAAAAATAATTACTTGCTTCCTAAGAGTTCCGGGAAAATTAATTTCCTAATGACTTTAAAGATGTTTAAAGATCAAAAGTTCTACGTATATGCTAATCTTATTATCTCAAATCGTTCTCTTGCTCCAGACTGAAACTGAGATGATGGCTAAATAACAGCATCCTAATGAAACCACGTGATTCACAATCACCTTAACGCTCAAGCAGCACAAATCTAAATGGTGGCACCCCAGCAAGAATATGCAAGAATCAGGGTAGCACAAGTGGTTCCCTGATTCTTAAAACCTAGGTGTGCATTTAATTGAACCAACATTCATTGACTCTCCAACCATGTCTATTTCCCTGTGGGTAAAGTATTGGACTTGGTCACACTTTCAGATTCAATTTCTATTTATTACTTTCTATTATTAATTCTGAATTTGTGAAAATCTCTCTCAGAGAGAAAATAATAGTATGCAAAGGAGATAATTATGTCGTGCTGAAGAGATGCTGATATGAGGAGACCTGGGCTCAAGCCCTGATAATAATGGGGTCTGACCCTAGGTGAGGGATCACCTCTCTGTGACTCTGGTCACCAATCGCACTGAGAAGTGGCTGTGGCTCTAGCTGCATAAGTTATTGGTAATGCATGAAGAACTGCAGGGACCATAGCAAAGGCCAGGCTGTAATGAGCAAGTGAAAGAGGGGGAGGCAGGAATGCACACCCTGTAGAGGGTGATGCTCCAACCCTCTATGGGTCAGTCTTTAGTTTTCAGCTACCTACATAGTTATGAGCATAGATAGATAGAAAAAGGAGATTTGGTACTAACTGAGGTTTTGTAGATTGTTTACAAAGATGGCTGCAATAATTCTACCCTCCTCTGTGTGCAAGCCCCTTTGCAATGTGATCTTGCCACACCACCTATTTAAAAAAATGGGATTTTTCTCATCTCATGTATCTGGGCTCACCTTGGGATTTACTTGGACCAAGAGAATTTGTTTCAGGAGATATTGTGTAACTCCTGAGCCTTGGACTTAAGAGGTATTGCAGTTTCTTTTCTCACTTGTTGGAATCTGAGACAACTGTGCTGTGATGGAGACCAGGAGAAAAGTCCACAGGGGGAAAGACCCAGCTGTCACACCAGTCCTGCAATCCCCCAGGGTTGAGCCCCCCACTATATGAATGAGCTGTGGCAGGGCCAGCAGAGGAGCCACCTGGGCAACTCACAAACTCATGAGAAATGACAACTCTTGATAACATACTCAAATACCAACAATAAATTGTTGTTAAGGGCTGGAGTGGTGGAAATAGAAAACTGAAACCAAAGGTCTCTAACAGAGATGTCTATTGAGCATTTAACTATGAGCAGGTACTTGGAATCCTCTTAATAACCCTATGGGTTAAACACTATTCTTACTTTTATCTAACAGGTGGGAAAACTGAGTCAGACAGGGCTTAACAATTTACCAATGCTTTTGCATATACTAAGTGGTACAGCCAGGATTCAATGCCATGTAGTTTTTGCTCCAAAGTCCATGTCTTAATCCTTCCACAAGGCTGCATACTGTGGGCATTTTCCCCATGGCCTGTAGGGCATCCCTTTGGTTTCTGAATTTTTACAGGTGGAATTAGGCATGTGCAGCAATAACCTTTCACTCACTAAAGGCTGTCCAGCAGTCTCATGTCAAAAGAAACCATGAAACCTCCTTTCAGAAGGCTGTAGGACTATGGGTGTGTTTTTATTATGTTAACAGACCATTATCAAGCCTGAGTATCCGTTCTTGATGCACACCTCAGTTAGGAGAGGCCGTGGGGTCATAGGGTCCAGATATGCAGTTCTGGGTAAAAACGAGGACAGAATTTGTATTGCCAAACTTGTTTATTGGGAGTTCAGAGCTGGACACCTTAAAGCAGTGAGCTGGTAAAGCTGGGAACAGCCACACATTTCCCCAATGTACGGACCAGAGAGGAAGTCACAGCTGTAATGTGATCTGATCTGACAACAGTACAAATGAAGTGTCAAAAGCAATTACCTTCTGTACACAAGCAGATAAACAATCATCATCTGCCCTCAGTCTTGGATCCAGGCAATCAAGAAAAGGGGATACTGAAAGAAATGTGATGCTAAAATGTCAAATCTGGACACTGAGTTTGTTTCTTAAGACAATAACAAAAACAGCTCTTGACAAAGAATGAAACCAACATTGTGTTAGGATCATTGTGATGAGTAATATCTCCCTCTTCATTGAAATATCCACGGGCATCAATTTATATAGAGCTGAAAATATAATTGCAGAATTGACCTGGATTGGAAATGTGAAGAAGCTAAAGTTAAAGACTGATTTATTTGGAAAAACTTTCATTATTTATTGATGGGAGTTAATAACCACGAAGTGTTTTCACATCCTCTGTAATATCTCTTAAAGTAACAGTGGAACATTTATCGGATGCAATTTTAACTTCTCAAGGAATCACTCTGATTAATATTTTTAAAGTCTCATCATTTAGGGTTTTACTTTAAAGACTGAAAACACTTTCAAAGACAGAAATTGAAGAGTTAAGCAAAAAATAGATGCATCAGCAAGAATATTTCCAGCCTGCCCCATACATTGTAATTCTGTATGGTAGTAATAAGGAAACTCTAGATCTCTATGTGCATATGACTGTGTGGAAAGATACCTCCAGCTCAGAAAGGATTCTATGTGCCAGTAACTCTAGCTTTTCCTTAAGAATCTTTGAAATTATGGATGTCAGGGTAAACACTGGGAGAAGTGAATGAAAATGACAGTAGCCAGAAGTTATCAAGGGTTTATTTACTATCTGGTAAGCAAAATGAATAATATCTTACAGTTCTTAGAACAGCCTAATCAGGTAGGCACATTCTGCATTGTTGCAACAAAACAGGCTCAGAGAATAAGGAAGTTCTAGAAGTTCAGAGCAGGTACCGCTTGGACTTGACACTCCTACATTCTTAGGATATGTGTAGGAAACTGGGTTCTTTGGACCCATACCAAATCAACACTCCAGGTGTGGCTCAAAATACCTCCACAATAATCACATCTTGGCTTCTTTGTGGCTCCCTCCCAAGTCACCAACAATGTCCATTATGGGCCCAGTCCTATTTTGCCTTTGTTAAAGAACAGGGAATTTGGTAGCAAATTTAGTCCACTGTATTGAGAGGTGTGGAAATAATCTCATTTCCATCTATTGAGGAACTGACACATTGCTTATGTCTCCTTTGTTTTCACTTTTCATCATTCATTTAAATTTTTTAATTGAGCACTTACTACGTACAAGGTGAAATGTTATGCATTAATGAATCAACAACAGACAAGACGTAAATGCTTCCTACTTTAAACATGGAATCACAGACGCAAATATGAAATACAAATTGGTATTAAGTCCTACAAAACAGAAGTCTATGAAGCTATAGAGCTGCCTTATCCAATATAGTAGCCACTAGCCAACTATGGCTATTTAAATTTAAATTAGCTAAACTAAACTAAACTAAATTAATTTTGTCACACCAACTACATTTTTTAACATGCTCAGTAGCTACTTGTCACTACTGCTTCCACAATGGGAAGCACAGATATAGAACAATCTTATTATTGCAGGAGATTCTATTGGACTGCTCAGCTATAATCCCTTGTATTTTCATCATAAAATTGATAACTCTCTAGTTTACTTATATGGATTTATCTGTTTCATATCTGTCTATTCCACTAGAATGTAAACCCAGTGAAGGCAGGGCTTTGTTCTCTTTATCACTTTTCCCTCAGTGCCTAGCACATAGTAGGCACATGACAAATTTATTGAATAAATGAAGTAATGAACTAATAAACTAAGCTGGAAAGGCTTTTAGGAATTCAGTTTTGAATTACTTAGAAGAGGAACTGGGGAAGGAAGAACATTCTAGAGAGGCTAAGTGAAGGACCTGATATCCCCTTGAGGAAAAGAAGATGATTCCCTGTCCTTAGAGCTTAGCAGTGAATGAGCAAATGCAGGAAACCATAATGTGAGATGAGCTGGCCAGGTGGTGGCACCTGATCATGGAGGGTCTTGTGAAAAGTGGTCTTCCTCTTTCTCTATTTCTGCTCTGTTGGTCCAGTCTGGACAATATGGGACTGGACCACATAGTTCCCATGTCTGGAATTTTAATTTCTTCCTGTTGCCAGAGGTTTACTCTAAACGCAGGCTGGCTTGACCAGAGCCTGAGGCCCTACCTTCCCCCTGCCTGATGCTTCCTTTGCCCACAGTCCTTTGTGTACTCTGACAGAGCAGTGCTCCTTTTTTGCCAAAACCTTCATCAGTGTGGGTTTCCCTTTCTTGGCATTACCAGCAACTGCCTAAAGTATATTTGAGCTCACTACAAATTTTTGGATAGCTTAGCTCCCCATGAAAGTCATCCCCTGGAGCTCGTACTTTCTCTAGCTCATGCCCAACTCACACTATACCTTCTCCTTCCTGTTTCCTGCCACTCAGTTCTGCTGAAGTTCCAGCACACCTCGCCCCTGAGATTGTCTGGCTTATAAACACATCCTGCACGTCCACCTGTGTGCTTTCCAGTGACACAGTGAGGACGCACAAGTGTACCTCAGATAAGTCTCATTTTGGAAGTCAGTGAGCTGAACCCTTCATTCTAAACTCTGTTCATCTCTTCGGGGATAAATGAGATGTCTCTGCTCTGAGAAGCCCAATGGAGAGGGTAGAGAATTGAAATCAATAGGAAATCAACAGAGGTTCTCTAAGAAGTAGCACCTTGTGCCTAATGACCACTAAATAATGCTGATTTTAGCTGTGATGGACTGTGTTATACTAATTTACAGTTTTAGTAATTTAGACACTTGGCATAAGACTTTAAGAAAACAATTTGGAAATATAGAAAACTAGCAGTAAATATATGACAGCAACCTAATTTGTATGTATGTACTTATATAATGTATGTTACATATGTATGTATGTGTGGATAGATAGATAGATAGATAGATAATGAATGTTCCTATCCTCTTTTCTCTGTGCTAAGAAGAATACCCTTTTTCCCACTCAACTTTCCCTACTCTGACTGTTTCCAGGGAGCTTTTGGCAGGTCATCTCTGGACCTCTTAATAGATTCAGACGAGGTAAGAGCTGGATTTAGGAAGATTAGAAAGTCATTGACAGGAGAGTTAGGAGATGATAACACAAGCTTCTATGGAAGGAATTAGATGGGAAAGGGGGAGGAGGATTGGAATAGGAAGAAGAGAGCTTGAGTTGGTGGTAAGTATGTGTGTGGATGAGGAGGGAGACATGGATTTGTGAAAAGAAGATATTAAGTTTTGCTTCTTAACAGGATATTAAAAAAATAATGCAGTAAGCATTTATACCTCTTTCAGTTATTTTTTTATGCTGAGCTGATTTTTTTTTTTCAAGCTGGGTACTGTGCTGAGATAGGGTTATAAGAAACGCTTTACATGGGTGTATTTCAAATGTTTAGCTGATAATTTTGCCCTGAAAAATTCAAAGTCAAAGAAAAGTTATATGCACTAAAATATACATCTAAGCATTCCTAATGATATCAGAAATCAGGAGACATTCATGTTGCCACCAAATAGGAAGAGGATCCAGTAAATTGTGGTTCTCAACTGGCTAGAAACATCATCAACAATAATACTGCTTAACCTTTATTGGACTCCTTGTATGTGCAATTTTCCAAGCCCTTTGTATATAATAACCCCTTTAGTTTTCACAGTAACATTATGAGGTAGATGTTTCTCATTGTCCATTTTCAGATGGGGATGCTGAGGCATAAACAAGTTAAGCAACTTGACCAAGGTTACAAAGCTAGTGAGTAGCAGAGCATTTCAAAACCAGCCAGTCTTATTTCAGGGTCAGTACTGATTGAGTATGTCATACTGCTGTTAATATTGTGCATGATGCAGACTAAGCAATAAATGAGAAAAAGTCACAGACTTATATAAAAATGCAGAACCTGGGAATTCCCTGGCAGTCCAGTGGTTAGGACTCTGTTCTTCCACTGGAGGGGGCATGGGTTCGATCCCTGGCCGGGGAACTAAGATCCAAAAAAAAAAACCAGAACCGAAATTTTATGAGATGTTATAATCACAGATGCTCACAAATCTATGTGTTTGTGAGTTAGGTCTGGAAAGGAGTCATGTTGTAGTGAGATCATGGCTGACCTACTTGATTATTTTGAACTTTCAGGATATTATAATCATGATTTTTACAAACAAAAGCACAAAACCGGGATAATTAAACAAATGCAAATTTGAAAGCCTATTCCAATGATTTGCTTTTCCTCCATATGCTTAATTTTATATATTTATTTGAACATGATTCTCCTTGCTACTTTCTCTCTTTTAGAGAGCTGCTCTTTTTTTAATTTTTATTTATTTATTTATTTATGGCTGTGTTGGGTCTTCGTTTCTGTGCGAGGGCTTTCTCTAATTGCGGCAAGTTGGGGCCACTCTTCATCGCAGTGTGCGGGTCTCTCACTGTCGCGGCCTCTCTTGTTGCGGAGCACAGGCTCCAGAGGCACAGGCTCAGTAATTGTGGCTCACGGGCCTAGTTGCTCCGCGGCATGTGGGATCTTCCCAGACCAGGGCTCGAACCCGTGTCCCCTGCATTGGCAGGCGGATTCTCAATCACTGTGCCACCAGGGAAGTCCTACTTTCTCTTTTTTAAAAAAAACTGTCACATCCCTCTTCTTTGGTAAAATTTTTAAAGATGGTAATTAAAGCCACATATAAACATATGGTTATGTCTACTTACATAATTAATGTTAATATATGGCATGTAATTATCATCTAATTTGAATTATATAGAATGTGGTGACATAATTATAACATGTAATGATGGAAAGTTCATTATTTAAGCCAAGTGAAATGACTACACTTGGAACTGGATGATTCTTAAATTACAATTTCCCAGTTGCTCTAAGGGCCCTTCAGGGACAGGGACCGGCTGAGCTCTGCTTATTGTTATGAGGAAAAAAGAAAACAATTTAAATACATGAGAAAATAAGATAATGTGAAGTGTGATGTTTCTTGTTTTAATCAGACAGAAGAGAAAGATTAGCCAACTGTTATTTTTATATGATTTGTTAAATAAAAATTACTTTCAAGCTGAGACAAAAAAATATATTACTTCAGGCTGCCATTTATGTGCATCTCATTGGTCCACAGAGAGCACATCCATTAATCACGGAACAGGGCGCAGAATGAAACTACTGCCATCCTGGTTATCTTTACCGTCCCCCACTCCATGTCACCCCTTCACTCTGGTCCCTCATGACTGTTTTTCTGGGCCAGGCATCCTGTTACAAATGTCTCATCCTTTACAGAGTGTTCTGCTTCTGGAAAGGGCAAAAGATGACAACCTCATCTTGTGGCCATAATTGAAAGGAGGGACGTGAACTCCCCTTCACTCTGGAGAAAGTAATGAAAGTTCCCGAGGCTCTGGCTAATGACAGGAAACGCATAAGTGGACAAAGTATCAGGTATCAAGAAATGAGTCTGGGAGTAATAAAACAAATTAGGGAAGAGAAAAATGTAAGCTAAACATGGAAGTGTCCCCTTGAGCCGACCTGTATTAAGTTGTGGAATCATCTGCCAAGGAGAACGCTCTGAGCCGCCCACGTTTAATAATTGAAAACCCCACAGGTTTACACACTGGAGATGAGACGCGGCATGATCTGCTATGGAATATTTTTGTTTTGCTCTGATTCACTGAAACCTCAAGAACTGCCTCAGCACTGGGGCCCGGAGACTTGGAATGGATGCCCTTGATTCAGAAGTTGTTTTTGCTTCTTACTTTAAATGTACTGCCAGAAACTCATTCAGAAAACCCATCGTTCTTGCAGAGCCCTGTTTAGCAACCCCAGCCTTCCCTGCAGGGTACCCTCCCCAGAATCTGAGTGGTGAGGCGGAACCCAGCTACCCAGGGTGGTAGAGTCATGGCTCCATCCCTGACCTTCTCTATTATAGAGGATGAGTCACTTTATCCCTCTAGATTATTTATTCATATGTCAGATGAAGGTGTGAACTAGACAAGCTCAATGCTACCTTAGGGTAAAAATAGACCTTTCCTGTTAGAAGCCCCTATGATTCAAGTGCTGAGCCATCAGAAAGGTCGGCATTATCGCAAGGGCCTGATGGCAGCATCAACCTCCACGTCAGCCCTGGGATTCCAGCCTCTGGCTATGTTAAGCTCCTCACAATAACATTTGCTCAACCCACAGGCTTAAGCCAAACCAGGACTAGCACCAAACCAGAAGAAAAAGTGGGACGTGACTTGAGCCCATGCCGAAATAGGAATTGTCATGATCTCATGTCCCGGCAGGTCAAAGTTTGGGAGCCCCATCCCACCCAGGACCAAGCCAACCCAAGGGAGTGCAATTGCTGTTAGTCATTTTCTGCTTTATTTGGGTGCCTCTAAGCATAGCCCTGACCACTGCAGCTCTCCCCTCGGGTCCCTAGAAGTTAGAAGAGCCATTCTGACCCTCAGTCGGGCTCTTCTGAGAATGAGCAGGGAAGGCGGAAGGAGTTGTCCTCCAGGTTCCTGGGGATGCAAGAGCTGAAAGAGCAGGAGCTCTAGACATTCCTGGGGGGCTGCTGTTCCCTGTTTGCCACCATGAAGATGACCCTTTCCAGAGGCAGGGGTAAACTGGACTTGAGAGGATGAGAGAAGGGTGACAATGGTATAGGTCTGCCCTTGGTTTTCCTGGGCATCCAGGTCCTACCAGCCCTGGTGTAGTGGGGTCCCAGTTAGTATCCTAGATCAGGCCCCATGTGCATCAGAGGGTAGACCCTGGATCCCCTCTACTTCATCCCAGCTTGTTCTGGGAGCCCCAGTAGATGTCTTACTTGTTCTAAGGAAGTCAGCCTTCTTGGCAACCATTTCCCTTCTCCTGATGTTGTCATCATCTTCATGGGGGCCCCTGGGTTGTGGTCCAAATACAGACTTGTCTGCTCGTGGGTTAAGACGCCACCCTCTGTTCCTGCTGCAGCTCCCCCCTTCAGATATATGAGGAATTCTGTATTTTCATGCTTCTCTGCTCCATTGTCCTCTGACTGTGGATTTGCTGAAGAGCAGCAAACATGGTGCATCATCTAACAGCTACACAAAGAAACAGCCACACACCTGGTCCTTTATCCACATGTTAGCGATGCTCCTTTTCTGTGTACTTGTCACATGTTCTTTTAACACAAACCTTCTCACCCACTGGCCATGAAACAGAGCAGGACGCTATGGTCCTTTCCTCCCATGTCCTCAGGCTGCCTTTTGTCTGTGAATAAAACTTTAGGCAAAGAATAAGTTTAATCAGAGAAGTGAGGAAAGGCAAAAACAAAGGAAAACTGTCTGATGAGACTAAATAATAATAGTTTAGTCATTAGGAATAGCTAAGGACCTTTTAGTTCCTCCTCAAGGGCTGTAGATACTATTCTGAGCCATATCCTGTGAGCTGTCTTGTAGATATAGAAACCCCACCAGGTGGAAGAAGTTAACTACATGATGACCAGACTGTAGCCATGACATAAGCTGCCACAATTCCGAGAACTGGCCTCAAAGAAATGGAAACAAACCAACCCCGGAACTGAAGATTAACTGTACTTAAAGCAATCAAGATGATGCTGGTCAGACCACCGATGACCAATTTCAAGAAGACTGTCGGAGCTGACTGTGCTGTTTCTACATGTAGCCCCTCCCTCTGTCTATAAAAGCTCTTGTGCCCTGTCTCGGGGGGTGGTGTGGAGTCGGCCTTTGGACAGGAGTCCACCCTCCCCTCCTTACCCCCCTGGTTGCTGGCATCCAAAATAAAGCAAATTTTCCTTTCCACCAACCTTGCCTCTTTATTGGCTTTTGAGTGGCGAGCAGCCGAACCCCACTTTCGGTTACAGCCATGAGCTTAAATTTATAGGGGCCGGGGATGGAAAGCAATCTAAGACTGACACATTTTCCTTCAGGCCCCAAGTATCTCTATTATTTGAACACATGGTTTCTGGAACAAGCTGTATGCATGGCCCCTCAAGCATGGAGATGCCTGCTGGGCTGCCCTGTAGCTGTTCCAGGCTCAATGAAGAAAACCTGTACGTCTCAGCAGGAACATGACTTAGGGCAGATTCTGGGCCTCCAGGTCCAAGGGTCAAGCAAATGACAAAACTGTTCCTGTGTGTTGTGTGTATTCACATGATATTAAAATTGACATTTTATTCAGGCACAGTAGACACAGCACACCCATTTGAGATTCCAGGATAAAATGTGAATTTTCAAAATAAGTAAGCTAGAGCTCATTGCACAACTCTTGGGCCCTTCAGAGTCCCCTTTTCCAGTCCAAGGCTATAAAAGCATTGAAGAAATTACAGAAATAAAATTTTGGTGATGGATTTTTGGAGAAAGCTGTGGAATCTTGTCAGTACCTCTTCCCGCCCCATTCTCAGGCCAAGTCAAGGGCACTGTCCCCTATGTAAACTCTAGTAGCAGGAAATTCAGCAGACCACTTGGAGAGTGATACATGCTCTGACTGCAAGGGGTGAGGAAGAAAGAGAGAAGATGGAAGAAAGAGAAGTGGCTGTAGGAAGAGAGAAGATTTCAGATTAATTTTTTTAAGACTAATTTTTTAGAGAACTTTTAGGTTCACCGCAAACTTGAGGGGCAAGGCACAGAGATATCCCACATAACCCCTGCCCCCAGACATGCATAGTCACCTTCATTATCAACATCCCCACCAGAATGGTACATTTGTTACAACTGATGTACCTGTATTGACACATCACAACCACTCAAGGTCCATAGTTCACATTAGTTTTAACTCTTGATTGTTTCACATTCCATGGGCTTGGACAAATGTATAATGACATGTCTCCATCATTATAGTATCGTACAGAGTATTTTCACTGCCCTAACTTTTCTCTGTGCTCCATCTATTCTCCCCAACCCTTGGCAATGACTGATCTTTTTGCTGTCTTCTTAGTTCTGCCTTTTCCAGAATGTCATGTAGTTGGAATAAATACAGTATGTAGCCTTTTCAGATTGGTTCCTTTCACTTAGTAATATGAATTTAAGATTCCTCCATGCCTTTTCAGAGCTTGATAGCTCATTTCTTTTCAGCTCTGAATAATATGCCATTGTGTGGAAGTATCACAGTTTACTTACCCATTCACCTATTGAAGGAAAAGTTGGTTGCTTCCAATTTTTGGCAATTATGAATAAAGCTGCTATAAACTTTCATGGACAGGTTTTTGTGTGGATATAAGCTCTCCACTCCTTTGGGTAAATCCCAAGGGGCACAATTGCTGGGTTGTATGATAAGAATGTGTTTAGTTTTGTAAGAAACTTCTAAAGTGGCTGAACAATTTTGTGAGATCTAGTTTTGATATATCAATTTCTGAATAGAAACCATATTTGCTATTTGAAGTGACCTGCATGCCTGTCTCTTTTTTTTTTTTTTAACATCTTTATTGGAGTATAATTGCTTTACAATGGTGTGTTAGTTTCTGCTTTATAACATGCCTGTCTCTTGCCTAAGAACAGAGCAAGACACAGAACTTGCCAAACCAGTGGGAGATGATAAATAAATCATTAAGTAAACTAAACTTGTCCAGCTCCTGTTTGTACGACATTTACATTGCACAGCAGGCAGCATCTACTAGAAACCACTTGTTACCCAGGTCACATGAAAGGTCCAGGCAGTGTAGACTGGGGTTTGAATTCTGCTCTTGTTATAGTCCTTAGAAAAATGTCTTACCTTTCTAAGCCTCAGTTTATCTATCTGTCAAACAGAGATTATAGTGCCTGCTTTTAAGGTTATCATAAGGACTACATGAATCAAATCAGCAAAGTACAGTCACTTAACTCATGGTCTGGCATATAGCTAAGTAGTCAATAAATGCGAATTCTTCTTTTTTTTTTTTTTGGAAAGGGAGAAAATCATTTTAGAATAAAAGCTGAAAAGTTTTAGAACCAAAGAATTCAGCATGGAGCTTCTTAGAATAACTAAAGCTTGGGAACCCTTTCATTGCTTTGAACAATTAGATTGAACATATGACTGAGGACACAAATAAGAACAAATATGGATTCAAAGCCCAACTCTGGGAAAAGATATGTATCCTCATGAAGTTTCTCAATTAAGGAAGGAGGCCACCTCAGAACTTCCATTTAACAGCTGTAACGAGAGCTCAATTTTATTGAGCACTTTATACATGCTATTGTTCTTACTGCTTTATTTACAGGTGTCATTACTTCCTCCACCTTCACAGAGGAAGAGACTGAGGCACAGAGCAGTCCAATCACCTGCCCAAGGCAGTTACTCTGTGACAGAAGCAGGTTTTGCATTGAGATGAGCCCCTGCTCTAATCTACTGCGGTGCAGACCTGCCTTTTGAGACATACCGAACGGGGAACTGGCTCTTCCTAAAATGCCAAGCGAACGAGGCCTTGGGAAATTGTTTAGCAGTGACAGGCACGTCCCAGGAACGGCTGCTGAATAGAAACAGGGACAGCCAGACAGCTGCTTCCTGATCTAATGGCCTCCCTTTCTTAGGGCTGGCTTCTACATCTTTTACGTGGATCAAATTTGAAAGCAGGGCTATGTTTCTTCTGGGTCCAGGCAGCGACCTTGAATACAGAAAACACTTAGCTATTTATCGCTGTCATAAATTTCTGTGGTGTGCTGTGAAAAGCTGAGGATGTTGCCAAGCAGGAATCTATCAATACGGTCAAAAAAGGTCCTCACCGCCTCCCAGCCCCAATCTGTACATTGATTCTATTTTTATAAAAGCAGTAAAAACAAGTTTAAACAAATTTTTAAAAAATGAAGCATATTGCTACTCACTAAAGATATGTATGTGTATGTGTGTTTAATATATCAATTTATAGTTGAAAGCCAGACTGTGTCTTCAACCATATAGTAATTTGTCCTCAGAAGGAAAACTGATACATGCTCATGCCTAGCCATGGAATAGCAGAATTGGCAATATGATTGTTTTATTCGTAATTTAGGCCATTTATGCCACAAATAAATAAAAAATATTTTAAAACCAACCGGGAAGAACTCATGTTTCGTAATAGTATTACAAACTAGCATCTGTGTGTTACACACCTAATTTAAAAAGGCTAAATTATTGGCTGGCAATTCAAGGGCAGTATCTCTTGTGTGGAGTTATTTGCTTTGGCTCTTTGATCAGGATTTTATGTTTTAGCCCTATACCAGATTAATTTTTTATTTTGATCAGCCCAACTCTAATATCACTGAATATCACAAGCATTCACTCATACATTTTCTAGTTTTTGCTTATTTTGGTAATGATAAAGAATTTAACAAATAAAAATGTTTTTCAAAAACAGGGCTTTTGTTTGTGTTGTTGATACAATTTTTTTACTGTGTAATTCTGACTACATTATACACATACAACTAATGATGTTCTTGGATTCCTTCATTGAGTCATTCATTAAACATATGTTTATTAAGCCAAAATATATGCCAGGAACTGTGTTAGCTACAAGAGGATAAAATGATGGGCAAAATGGACACACTTTTTTTTAATGATGTTTATGGTCTTGAGTAAGAGTTGGCAAACTTTTCTTTAGGCTCTGGGGACCATACAGTTTCTATTGCAACTGTTTAACTCTGCTATTACAGTGCAAAGAAAGCCATGAGCAATATTCAAAAGAATAAGCACATCTGTGTTCTGGTAAAACTTTACAAAAACAGGCAAGGGTCTGGACTTGGATCTCGAGCTGTAGCTTTCCAACCCCTGGTCTAGAGGGAAAGCCGAATGTTTATCAAATGATCAGGCAGATTACTTGCAAAGGTAAGCTTGCAAACTGTAAAACTGTATTTGGCTAAGGGCCATGGATGAGAGATGCATTTGATGGTCAGCGTGAACAACTGACTGTCTGGACTGGTTCCATGGTCTGATAGGTCTTTCCTGGGAGAAGGACAGTTGAGCTGACACCAGAATGATGGAACAGAAGTTATTTGGCAAAAAAGAAGAGTGCTCCATGCAGAGGTAACAGGATATGCAACAGCCTTGCAATACAAAGGTATTTTAGCTTTAGGAAGTGAAGGAAGGCCATCGAAAGATGCAGAGGTGGGCAAAGCTTTTCAGATGACTGCATGGAGAATTATGCCAAGGCCAGGGGTGCTTTATTAGTTGCCTCCAAATGGCCAACTCTGAACTTCCACTTGTAAGTGTGAACTGGGAGCCCAAAGCTTGGTCGTTGCCCCCAAACCCAAGGTGAGGCTGTGTGGTTGTCATATGTCTCCTGAAAGTATAAACTTGACCTTTACTCACCTACTTCTCCAAGCTCATTGAGGGTGGGCACAGGGCTGGAGGCAGTCTGGTACAAAGAAGACCTGCTGGGGTACGGTGGGCATCCAAAGACTCACTTGGAGTCTCAGCTCCTGCTAATGTGATCTCCAAGAAATCATGGATATCCATGATGTAAGAAATTTAGAGACCACCCAGCTCTTTGGTTTTCACATTGGGTTCTGCAGAGGTACTTTGGAGGACCCAGGTGAGTGGGGAGGACACAGTGGGCTGCCAGGGCTTTAAACCAATCTGTTCCATGTGATCTATGAAAAGAGACTTAACCGCTGAATAATATTCCAGTTTAATAAATGTGTCTAAAGGGAGAAAAATATTGAACTGTATTACACCATTGCCACTTACTTTCTTGGGTGAGGAAAGCGAGGCCCCAGGAGGTTAGACAATTTGCTCATTAAGAACTGACCCTTAGGCTGCTCTCTTTCCACTTTCATATGACTCCAGGCCTGTCACAAAGCCTGGCTAACACTTGTCCAAGCAACAATTTCCTTACCTGGAAATGACTGTTGTAATACATGTAGCCAACGGGATGGAGTGGAGGACAGCAAGGTACTTTCAAACTGCCTGAGCTGGCATGGAAACAAGATGAACTGAAAAGGAATGTTCATGGAATTTAGGTGCTTTGAGGGCTTAGATGCCTCATAAAATCCTAGTGAAGGTGCAATAAGCAGGACCAGAGATGCATAGAGGCCCAGGAGCCTGCGTATGAAATTAGAGATGAGGTATGGTCCATGGTGAGAGGAAACAGGAGTGATGGGAAAAGTGGGGAACCAGCCGTCCCTGGGAGAAAGAACAGAGACTGGGAAAGAATTTCTCAGGCAGTCATTGACTGCTGTGGAACCTCTTGGAAAAGCTTTGACCTCTGTGGGCTGGCCCTGTATTGTAGACCCTGAACCTGCCCTCTGAAATAGGCGTGGGTCCACCCTGCCTTCTTCACAGGGCTGTGGTCCTGTCCAAGGAGCCAGTTGGGTACCTGAAGTAACTCTGAGCTCTGAACTGCAAATTGTAATTGGGAAATGGAAACAGGATTGCCCCGTTGTACCTAATTCAACTATTGTTTCCCGATCCCTACTCTCCAGTCTGGCTCTAGGGTTCAATGTTCAAACTGGAAAATTCCCATCATTTTGAAGTAGTATAAATTTTACTGAAATCAATAGGGTTCCATTCTTCTTTGTCTCTTCACTCCACTGGTTTCATGCCATCCCACATTACAGGTGGCATTCTCATCATGATTCTGCTTATGCTTCCTTTGGATTTAGTACATTGCTTCCAGATCCATGTCTTTTGCTGCACAGACCTGCAAAGGCTTGTATCTACTTGTGAATGCCAGCTTCAGATTGACTCTGGTGAATAAAAGATCAAGCTCTTATTCCTGAGGTTGGGCTCAGCTACACTAAACTTGGTTTGTTCCAATTTGGAAATGCATTAACTCTAAGGACAGTTCCCTCTATCCTAGTCTTTTGACTTCTATTGGCAAATGTCCCATTGAACAAGCAGCAGACAGCTCTGACTTTTCCAAGTCCTTTTAACCAGAAACTGCCTTAGAGCAGGGACCATCAAAGTACACAAGTGGCCCAGTGGTTTTAGCTGTTTGGCACTTCAAATTTATGCAGACTTTTTCTCCAGTTCTTCAACTGAGCATATGGAAGACAGACAGAAGATGTCCTAATAGCCTCTGTCATTAAAATCTCTGTCTGTGTGAGCTCACAAAGCCCCTTGTCTCTATTTCAGGATGGGATCCTGCATTTCAGCTTTGCTGTTGGCAGCAAGACAGAGTCAGGTCCCTGCAGCTGGTCTTCAAATGTGCTGTGTTCTTCTCTCTCGGTAGGGGAATTGAACTGGATTGTCATGATAAAGAGCATCTGCTATTTGGACTCCCACAAGGCAATATTATAAAGTATCTGCTTGTCATATTTTATGTGGGTTGATTATACATTTATCCATTACTCCCCCACTGCCCTCAAGAAAGGGTAAAAAAATAAAATAAGCCTATTTGATTGAATTTTAAAATAATTAACCATGTGGGTGTTCTTTTTAAATTTATGAGACTAATTTCAAATATTAAAGCTTTAGAGTAAGGAGAATAAAGACCCTAGTCTGCAGAAAGGGAGAAAAGCATAATGAGAATGCAGTTTCGAAGAATTTTTAAACTGCTGCTAATGGGAAAAGTGAAATGAGGCAAGTGGGGATAAAAAGCCTGTTTTTGAGATTGATCTTTAAAGAGAGAGACTTCTAATGACTGCAGAAATGTGTATTCCAGAGACAAGAGAAGTGGATTTATTAATTGTGTAAAATCTGTCATTTTCGATCAGCATCAAACACTAATGTGATGTCTGAGATTCATATTGTTACACCAGAAATGGTTTCAGTATGTGGCTTTTAGATGCAGCAAGGTGTTACACTGTAGAGAGGGAAGTTTACAATGGGTCAGTGGATGTTTCTTAGTCAAGATGCAACATGGACCAGAGCTAAGAATTAACAAAAAAAATGACATTTAAAAACTAGGCACAGTGTACCAAGTACTTTGCATGTATTCTCAACATCTTATAACATATGATCATCCTCTTTACGTAGGAAGGACTATTAAGGAACAGTGGCATGTCAGAGTCAACTTTCACTAGCTCATGAGAATGGGTTCTTAGTTTTCAGGAATTTTTCAAGTCAATTGTTAAATATAGCCATTATTTTTAAAAAAGAATATAAGCTTACTTTTAAAGAAATCATAATTAAAAAGGCAATACTCAAAACATCAATTCCTATCTTACTACATTTTACTAATATTTATGCTCTTAGGAATATATATGTAACTATTGCAACTGCATGCTGCAAATATTATAGATTGCTGTGATGATGTGCATCTCTTCCTACCTCCACATTGAGTGGGGTCATCTTGTTGCGTGAAATAGACCACAGTGGAAATATTTACACCACAAAAGTCAGCAAATGCTATAAACAATAGCGTAACTTAGGCTCTTGTGTTGCTCGTCTAGACCTAAGAAGTTTATGGAGATAATATTAATGATTCAGATTAAATTTTAAAAAATATTGTGTTCACAGCCATCAGATTATGACTAGCACACAAGTTAATAAACTATCCTTTCAGCCCTCAAAAACTGTCATCTGATTCTGCAACAAGGTCACTTGGGGCACTGATGAACAAATGAAATTCTCCCACATATCTTTATTGTTTCACTTTCATTTTGTAAAGGTAAACTTGACATCAACCAACATTCATTTCAGAACTATACTCGTTAGTCAAATGCAACCACACATTGGCTGTGAGTATAAGAATTTGGCAAAAATCAATGAAAGTATTACATGATAAGCAATTGGCTCCAGGGAATCTATAATAAGAGTGTTATATGTTTATTATTATTTAGAAAATGCATGCTACACATCTTTTATATCAGTAAAATTTATACTAAGCATATGCATGTATATACATGCATTTTTTTAAACATCTTTATTGAAGTATAATTGCTTTTACAATGGTGTGTTAGTTTCTGCTTTATAACAAAGTGAATCAGCTATACATATACATATATCCCCATATCTCTTCCCTCTTGTGTTTCCTTCCCACCCTCCCTATCCCACCCATCTAGGTGGTCACAAAGCACCGAGCTGATCTCCCTGTGCGGTGTGGCTGCTTCCCACTAGCTATCTGTTTTACATTTGGTAGTGTACATATGTCCATGCCACTCTCTCACTTCATCCCAGCTTACCCGTCCCCCTCCCCATGTCCTGAAGTTCATTCTCTATGTCTGCGTCTTTATTCCTGTCCTGCCCCTAGCTTCTTCAGAACCTTTTTTTTTTTTTTTTTTTTAGATTCCATATATATGTGTTAGCATACGGTATTTGTTTTTCTCTTTCTGACTTACTTCACTCTGTATGACACACTCTAGGTCCATCCACCTCACTAAAAATAACTCAATTTCGTTGCATTTTATGGCTGGGTAATATTCCATTGTATATATGTGCCACACCTTCTTTATCCATTCATCTGTTGATGGACACTTAGATTGCTTCCATGTCCAGGCTATTGTAAATAGAGCTGCAGTGAACATTGTGGTACATGACTCTTTTTGAATTATGGTTTTCTCAGGGTATATGCCCAGGAGTGGGATTGCTGGGTCATATGGTAGTTCTATTTTTAGTTTTTTAAGGAACCTCCATACTGTTCTCCATAGTGGCTGTATCAATTTACATTCCCACCAACAATGCAAGAGGGTTCCTTTTTCTCCGCACCCTCTCCAGCATTTATTGTTTGTAGATTTTTTGATGATGGCCATTCTGACTGGTGTGAGATGATACCTCATTGTAGTTTTGATTTGCATTTCTCTAATGATTAATGATGTTGAGCATTCTTTCATGTGTTTGTTGGCAATCTGTATATCTTCTTTGGAGAAATGTCTATTTAGGTCTTCTGCCCATTTTTGGAATGGGTTGTTTGTTTTTTTGATATTGAGCTGCATGAGCTGTTTGTAAATTTTGGAGATTAATCCTTTGTCAGTTGCTTCATTTGCAAATATTTTCTCCCCTTCTGAGTGTTGCTTTTTGTCTTGTTTATGGCTTCCTTTGCTGTGCAAAACCTTTTAAGTTTCATTAGGTCCCATTTGTTAATTTTTGTTTTCATTTCCATTTCTCTAGGAGGTGGGTCAAAAAGGAAATTGCTGTGATTTATGTCATAGAGTGTTCTGCCTATATTTTCCTCTAAGAGTTTAATACTGTTTGGCCTTACATTTAGGTCTTTAATCCCTTGTGAGTTTATTTTTGTCTATGATGTTAGGGAGTGTTCTAATTTCATTCTTTTACATGTAGCTGTCCAGTTTTCCCAACACCACTTATTGAACAGGCTGTCTTTTCTCCATTGTATATTCTTGCCTCCTTTATCAAAAATAAGATGACCATATGTGCGTGGGTTTATCTCTGGGCTTTCTATCTTGTTCCATTTATCTATATTTCTGTTTTTGTGTCAGTACCATACTGTCTTGATTACTATATCTTTGTAGCATAGTCTGAAGTCAGGGAGCCTGATTCCTCCAGCTCTGTTTTTCTTTCTCAAGATAGCTTTGGCAATTCGGGGTGTTTTGTGTTTCCATACAAATTGTGAAATGTTTTGTTCTAGTTCTGTGAAAAATGCCATTGGTAATTTCATAGGGATTGCATTGAATCTGTAGATTGCTTTGGGTAGTATAGTCGTTTTCACAATGTTGATTCTTCCAATTCAAGAACATGCTATATCTCCCCATCTGTTTGTATCATCTTTAATTTCTTTCATCAGTGTCTTATAGTTTTCTGAATACAGGTCTTTTGTCTCCTTCGGTAGGCTTATTCCTAGGTATTTCATTCTTTTTGTTGCAATGGTAAATGTGAGTGTTTCCTTAATTTTTCTTTCAGAATTTTCATCATTAGTATATAGGAATGCAAGAGATTTCTGTGCATTAATTTCGTATTCTGCCAGTTTACCAAATTCATTGATTAGCTCTAATAGTTTTCTGGTAGCATCTTTGGGATTCTCTATGTATAGTATCATGTCATCTGCAAACAGTGACAGCTTTACTTCTTCTTTTCTGATTTGAATTCCTTTTATTTCTTTATCTTCTCTGATTGCTGTGGCTAAACCTCCAAAACTATGTTGAATAATAGTGGTGAGAGTGGACAACCTTGTCTTTTTCCTGATCTTAGTGGAAATGGTTTCAGTTTTTCACCATTGAGAATGATGTTACCTGTGGGTTTGTCATATGTGGCCTCTATGATGTAGAGGTAAGTTCTGTCTATGCCTACTCTCTGGAGGGTTTTTATCATAAATGAGTGTTGAATTTTGTCAAAAGCGTTCTCTGCATTTATTGAGATGATCATATGGTCTTTCTCTTTCAATTTGTTAATATGGTTTATCACATTGATTGATATGCATATACAAGAATCCTTGCATTACTGGAATAAACCCCACTTGATCATGGTGTATGACCCTTTTAATGTGCTGTTGGATTCTGTTTGCTAGTATTTTCTTGTGGATTTTTGCGTCTATGTTCATCAGTGATATTAGCCTGTAGTTTTCTTTCTTTTAACATCTTTGTCTGGTTTTGTTATCAGGGTGATGGTGGCTTTGTAGAATGAGTTTGGGAGTGTTCCTCCCTTTGCTATATTTTGGAAGAGTTTGAGAAGGATAGGGATTATTTCTTCTCTAAATGTTTGATAGAATTTGCCTGCTATCTGGTCCTGGGCTTTTGTTTGTTGGAAGATTTTTAATCACAGTCTCAATTTTAGTGCTTGTGATTGGTTTGTTTATATTTTCTATTTCTTCCTGGTTCAACCTTGGAAGTTTATGCTTTTCTAAGAATTTGTCCATTTCCTCCTGGTTGTCCATTTTATTGGCATATAGTTGCTTGTAGTAATCTCTCATGATCCTTTGTATTTCTGCAGTGCCAGTTGTTAATTCTCTTTGTTTCATTTCTAATTCTATTGATTTGAATCTTCTCCCTTTTTTCCTTGATGAGTCTGGCTAAAGGTTTATCAATTTTATTTATCTTCTCAAAGAACCAGCTGTTAGTTTTATTGATAGTTGCTATTGTTTCCTTCATCTATTTTTCATTTATTTCTGTTCTGATCTTTATGATTTCTTCCCTTCTGCTAATTTGAGGTTTTTTTGTTCTTCTTTCTCTAATTGCTTTAGGTGTAAGTTTAGATTGTTTATTTAAGATGTTTCTTGTTTCTTGAAGTAGGATTTTATTGCTATAATCTTCCCTCTTATAACTGATTTTGCTGTATCGCATAGGTTTTGGATCATCGTGTTTTCATTGTCACTTGTTTCTAGGTATTTTTTGATTTCCTCAGTGATCTCTTGGTTATTAAGTAGTGTATTGTTTAACGTCCATATGTTGTACTTTTTAGAGATATTTTCCTGTAATTGATATCTAGTCTCATAGCGTTGTGGTTGGAAAGATACTTGATATGATTTCAATTTTCTTAAATTTACCAAGGCTTGATTTGTGACCCAAGATATGATCTATCCTGGAGAATGTTCTATGAGCACTTGAGAAAAAAGTGTATTCTGTTGTTTTTGGATGGAATGTCTATAAATATCACTTAAGTCCGTCTTGCTTAATGTATCATTTAAAGCTTGTGTTTCCTTATTTATTTTCATTTTGGATGATCTGTCCATTGGTGAAAGTGGGGTGTTAAAGTTCCCTACTATTATTGTGTTACTGTCGATTTCCCCTCTTATGGCTGTTAACATTTGCCTTATGTATTGAGGTGCTTCTATGTTGGGTGTGTAAATATTTACAATTGTTATATCTTCTTCTTGGATTGATCCCTTGATCATTATGTAGTGCCCTTCTTTGTCTCTTGTAATAGTCTTTACTTTAAAGTCTATTTTGTCTGTTATGAGAATTGTTACTCCAGCTTTCTTTTGATTTCCATTTGTATGGAATATCTTTTTCCATTCCCTCACTTTCAGTCTGTATGTGTCCCTAGATCTGAAGTGGGTCTCTTGTAGACAGCATATTTATGGGTCTTCTTTTTGTATCCATTCAGCCAGTCTTTGTCTTTTGCTTGGAACATTTAATCCATTTACATTTAAGGTAACTATAATATGTATGTTCCTATTAGCATTTTCTTAATTGTTTTAGGTTTGTTATTGTAGGTCTTTTCCTTCTCTTGTGTTTGCTGCATAGAGAAGTTCCTTTAGCATTTGTTGTAAAGCTGGTTTGGTGGTGCTGAATTCTCTTAGCTTTTGCTTGTCTGTAAAGCTTTTAATTTCTCTGTCGAATCTGAATGAGATCCTTGCTGGGTAGAGTAATCTTGGTTGTACGTTTTTCCCTTTCATCACTTTAAATATGTCCTGCCACTCCCTTCTGGCTTGCAGAGTTTCTGCTAAAAGATCAGCTGTTAACCTTATGGAGATTCCTTTGTATGTTATTTGTTGTTTTCCTCTTGCTGCTTTTAACATTTTTTCTTTGTACTTAATTTTTGAAAGTTTGATTAATATGTGTCTTGGCATGTTTCTCCTTGGATTGATCCTGCATGGGACTCTCTGCACTTCCTGGACTTGATTGACTATTTCCTGTCCCACGTTAGGGAAGTTTTCAACTATAATCTCTTCAAATATTTTCTCAGTCCCTTTCTTTTTCTCTTCTTCTTCTGGGACCCCTATCATTCAAATGTTCGTGCTTTTAATGTTGTCTCAGAGGTCTCTGAGACTGTCCTCAATTCTTTTCATTCTTTTTTCTTTATTCTGCTCTGTGGTATTTATTTCCACCATTTTATCTTCCAGGTCACTTATCCTTTCTTCTGCTTCAGTTATTCTGCTATGGATTCCTTCTAGAGAATTTTTAATTTCATTTATTGTGTTGTTCATCAATGTTTGTTTGCTCTTTAGTTCTTCTAGGTCCTTGTTAAACGTTTCTTGTATTTTCTCCATTCTATTTCCAAGATTTTGGATCAACTTTACTATCATTACTCTGAATTCTTTTTCAGGTAGACTGCCTATTTCCTCTTCATTTGTTTGGTCTGGTGGGTTTTTACCTTGCTCCTTCATCTGCTGTGTGTTTCCCTGTCTTATCATTTTGCCTAACTTACTGTGTTTGTGGTGTCTTTTTTGCAGGCTGCAGGTTCGTAGTTCCTGTTGTTTTTGGTGTCTGCCCCCAGTGGCTAAGGTTGGTTCAGTGGGTTGTTTAGGCTTCCTGGTGGAGGGGACTAGTGCCTGTTTTCTGGTGGATGAGGCTGGATCTTGTCTTTCTGGTGGTCAGGACCTGGTCCATTGGTGTGTTTTGGGGTGTCTGTGACCTCTTTTTGATTTTAGGCAGCCTCTCTGCTAATGGGTGGGGTTGTGTTCCTGTCTTGCTAGTTGTTTGGCATAGTGTGTCCAGCACTGTAGCTTGCTGGTCATTGAGTGGAACTTGGTCTTAGCGTTGAGATGGAGATTTCTGGGAGAGCTTTCGCCATTTTATATTACATGGAGCCAGGAGGTCTCTGGTGGATCAATGTCCTGAACTTGGCTTTCCCACCTCAGAGGCACAGGACTGACACCCAGCTGGAGCACCAAGACCCTGTCAGCCACACAGCTCAGAAAAATAGGGAGAAAAATAAATAAATTAAATAAAATAATAAAGTTATTAAAATAAAAAATAAAAAATAATTATTAAAAATAAAAAATTTAAAAAGTAGTAAAAAAAAAAAAAAAGAAAAAAAACAGAAGGAAAGTAGATAGCAACCAAACCAAAAAACAACTCCACCAATGATAGCAAGAGCTAAAAACTATACTAAAAAAAGAAAAAAAAAAAAAAACAAAAAAACAAAATGGACAGGCCGAACCCTAGGACAAATGGTAAAAACAAAGCTATACAGAAAAAATCACACAAAGAAACCTACACACACACACTCACAAAAAGAGAAAAAGGAAAAAAAATCTATGTATAAAAAAAAAAGGAGGAAGAGAGCAACCAAATCAATAAACAAATCTACCAGCGATAATAAACTCTAAATACTAAACTAAGATAAACATAAAACCAGAAACAAATTAGATGCAGAAACCAAACCCCAAGTCTACAGTTGCTCCCAAAGTCCACCGCCACAGTTTTGGGATGTTTCATTTTCTATTCAGGTATTCCACAGATGCAGGGTTCTTCAATTTGATTGTGGATATTTAATCTGCTGCTCCTGAGGCTGCTGGGAGAAATTTCCCTTTCTCTTATTTGTTCGCACAGCTCCTGGGGTTCAGCTTTGGGTTTGGCCCCGCCTCTGCCTGTAGGTCACCTGAGGGCGTCTGTTCCCACTCAGACAGGACAGGGTTAAAGTAGCAGCTGATTCAGGGGCTCTGGCTCACTAGGCCGGGGGGAGGGAGCGGTACAGAATGCAGGGCGAGCCTGCAATGGCAGAGGCCAGTGTGACATTGCAACAGCCTGAGGTGCGCTGTGTGTTCTCCCAGAGAAGTTGTCCCTGGATCACAGGACCCTGGCACTAGTGGGCTGCACAGGCTCCCGGGAGGGGAGATGTCAATTGTGACCTGTGCTTGCACACAGGATTCATGGTGGCTGCAGAAGCAGCCTTAGTGTCTCATGCCCGTCTCTGGTGTCCACGCTGATAGTTGCAACTCGCGCCTGTTTCTGGAGCTCGTTTAGGAGGTGCTCTGAATCCCCTCTCCTTGCACACCCTGAAGCAATGGTCTCTTGCCTCTTAGGCATTTCCAGAATTTTCCCAGACTCCCTCCTGGCTAGCTGTGGTGCACTAGTCCCCTTCAGGCTGTGTTCACACAGCCATCCGCTGTCATCTCCCTGTGATCCGACCTCCGAAGCTGGAGCCTCAGCTCCCAGCCCCCACCCACCCCAGTGGGTGAGCAGACAAGCCTCTTGGGCTGGTGAGTGCTGGTCGGCACCAGTCCTCTGTGTGGGAGTCTCTCTGCTTTGCCCTGTTTATCCCTGTTGCTGTGCTCTCCTCCGTGGCTCCGAAGCTTCCCCACCACCATGCCCCATCTCTGCCAGTGAAGGGGCTTCCCAGTGTGTGGAAACTTCCTCCTTCACGGCTCCCTCCCAGAGGTGCAGGTCCCATCCCTATTCTTTTGTCTCTGTTTTTTCTTTTTTTCTTTTGCCCTACCCAGGTACGTGGGGAGTTTTTTGCCTTTTGGGAAGTCTGAGGTCTTCTGCCAGCAGTCGGTAGGTGTTCTGTAGGAGTTGTTCCACATGTAGATGTAATTCTGATGTATTTGTAGGGAGGAAGGTTATCTCCACGTCTTACTCCTCCGCCATCTTGAAGGTCTCTTGCATATTTTTTAAAAATATTTACCAGTGTACTACTGAACAAGGCTCAGAGAGACTATATTGTCCAAGAGCACATGGTGAGCATCTGCTATGGGACTGAGGGTGGGGATGAGAAGTAGCACATGTCAGAGGAGGTGGGATATTTTCTCTCCAGGTCTTATTCTCACTTGTTCTCTAATGCCTTTCTTTTGAGACCCCACATCTATTTTCTACACAATCTCTTGTTTTTGTTTCCTGGTAGTTATTGAAAAGGGTTGGTCTCATAAAAACACAACCCCACCTCAATATTGACCCTCCTTCTTTAGATTCTACAATTAAATATGCACAAACCTAACCAAATCAGGTGTATGTGGGTCTTTCCTCATTTATTTCCCCAAGATTCATCATTGTCAACCCTCTGTTTCTTTCTCTTTCCAATGAGTGCTCTTTCAGTAATTTCCTACCATAGGAGTTACCAATTAGAACAGGTGGGTGATCATTGGCCTCTCCCTTACCATATAACAGTAATAAAAAAATGAAAAGAGCTTTTATTTTTACAGAACTTTAAGCTTTATAATGTGCACTACCACTACTGTATCTTTTGGTCTTCATAATAGTGGTGAGATATGTAGGATAGATCTCATTTAACCTAAGAGGAAATTGAGGCTCTGGAAGATGAAAGGATGTCTCTACAGTTATGGCTCTATTACATTATAACTCAGGTCTTATTTTCTGTCATCACAGCATTGCACACCCTGTAGTGGAAATGTGAACAAAATCCCTCAGCTTTATTGAGCAAAGCAAGGCAGTAAAGAAGGGTTATGGAGTCCAAATAAATGGAGCAGCAAAAAACCCATCAATTCCTCACTTGAGAAATAAGAGCAATTGGAAAGGAGAGAACAGACATTGGAGGTAATGTTCCTTCCAAGTTATTTTTCTCACAGAAATAAAATTTTCAGCTAATTGCAGAAAATCCCATTAAATCTTGATGTAAATTCACATCACACATGAGCTGATTCATTTATGATAGAATCAGTAGAATGGAAAGTCATTGAAAAGGTAACATGTATTAGGTCATGTATATGAGCAGTCACCATATGCCAGATATTTTACTTAGTGTTTTAAGTCCATCACACATTAACTCCTCAAAATATTCCTATGAGATGCTTGCTGTGATCATTCCAGTTTGTAGATGAGGAAACCGAGGCTTAGAAAGATTAAATAATTTGCCTAAGATCACTCAGGTAGCAAGTCTTAAACCTTAGATTTGAACCCAGGTTTGTCTAACTCTAGAACCTGTACTCTTAAAATCCCTATGATAATCTGGAAAGAAAGAGAATTGCTTGTTTCCTCTTCTGACTGGTCAGTCAATGTTCACTTGACAGGAAATTATGTAACTCCAGGGGCAACATGAGCTCAGGCATGAGCTTTAAAACATCTGTGTGGAGCTGTGTGTTGGGACCAATTCAGTCTACAAGAGGAACCCAAGGTTTGTGTGGATTGGCTCTGTTTTCTAGGACAAAGGACACCGTCTTTGAGCCCCAGTTTCTTCATTATGGTATATGCACTTTTGAGAGGAATCACTGAGATAAAATGTATTTATTATATTGCCTAGTACTGGAACGCTCACAGTGCTTGAGAAATGCGACTGCATCCTTGCCCATTTTGGTCTTGTGTCATAGGGTTGCTCACACCACAAAGGTTCAGGTGAAATACCCTATGTGCAAAGTGGACCCTGAGCAGAATACACCTCTGATAGTTGGTGGAGAGCTGCACAGAAAGGGAGAGGGCAGACCTCTACTGTGTTCCATATTCCACACCTAACAAGCATGGAAATGGCATTGCATGGTGTGTATGTGGAATCATTCAGAGATAAAAGTATGCATTTGTCTCCACTTCCTCCCTGAGACCTCCATGATTTCCTGCTCTATGAAGACTTCCATAGCTATGGTCTGAACGCTATTGAAACTCAACATTTTTCACAGTCATTTCTTCTTTCCAAAGGTAAGAAGATCTTACAGGGAAACCCGAACGAACTTCTTGGCCAAGCCTATAATTTTCCTCTACTTCATTGCCTCAAAATTAAAATTAATTCATCCTAGTGGGAAGGAGAAATCAGTGTGAATGTAACTTAACAGACTGAAATTCAGGTTACCTGGATTATTGCTTCATTTTCTTACTTGGTATCTTGACCCTCAGCCTCCCCCAATTCAGGTTCATTGTCCATGATGATCTTTCTGAAACTCAAATATCATCTTGCTAATATTCCTTAATTGGCAGATGCTGTCTTAAAGGTAAAGTCCAAACCACATCGTCTTTAGAGCTTCAGTACCTTATCTCATCTCCAGTATGGCTTCCTGCCACTTTAATCACATCTATGATTCTCTTTACTTGTACTGAATTATTTGCAGTTTTGCTAATTCAGGTCTTTGCACATGTTATGTCTACCACTTTATTTTTCAAACCAGAAGAGTATCACGATGTCCTGGGTAAACTCAGGCTGAGAGGCAGTCGTTGTCTTTGGTGGTTCTTTACACACTGTACCACAGCTCTTACCAGACAAGGTTATAACTAGGTTACTTATGTCTCTTTTCCTCTAGCCTAGGAGATCTTGAACACCAGAAACTGTGCATTTCTTTCTCGATTCTCAGCATCTTCTAGGGCTTTGTCCATAGGAGGGAATTTGTAAATGTGTATTAAAAAATGCATCTTACATATTGAAATATAATATTCTCAGATTTAGAAATATGTACAGTCATAACTATATCTGTATCAATCTTTGCAATTTTAAAATAATGATCTACAAATAGCAACTGAAAATCAGAAAATGTAGGTTTTAGTCCCATCTCTGCTACTTAGAAGCTATGAGAATTTGGACAAATTCATGAGCCTTTTTGGTTCTTCATCTGTAAAATGAATTAATAGTTCCATTCTACTTATCCCATAGAGTATATGATGATTAATGTAATTGGACAGTGGATCTGGTCATATCCCAGTCACTTACAAATATGACTTATGATGCTGCTCTTTCTGCTGAATTTGAGGTCATGGATGAAAATGTACCTTGTCAAAAGATGTTCCTTTGGGTAGACTAGGTACAAAAGGAGCACTTCCCACTTCATAGACATCCCTCTGCTGGGGTCCCCAGGTTGGATCTCAGCCCCCTTGACCCCTCAATATGGCATCTTCAAGAATGAAAAACTTACAGTCCATGCAGCAGCCTCATTTGTAGCTCCACTCATTTCTTCAAAGCTAGATAAATAACATGTAGATTCACCAATGCATTAGAGCCGATAATAGCATGAGAAGTAGATATCCTGCACTTTATAAGTGAGGTGCAGAGTGACAGCCCTGTTCAAGGTTACTTTACTTGTGACTGGAAAGCAAGAACGTGAACCTCAGATTCTTGATTCCTGACCTGTATTCCTCTAGCACTACATGTTATGGTGGATTTTGTTGTGTTTTTATTTGCTTCTTGTCATAAGTAGAAGCATTATGAGATCAATGTAAGTATTTTCTAAGGACTCTTTGATTATTAATACAGTGTTATAATGATTAGGTGCCTTAAATGTGTATAGCACTTTGGAACTACAGTGTTTTCATAAACCTACCTATCTTAGGTTGGGATCCCTGTGGAACAGAGACGTTCACGCAGAAGGTATGTTGCAGACTGTTCCTGAGATCACTCTCTGGAGAAGAGAATGAAAGGCAGCAGGACTGGGGAGAGGAAGTGGAGCTGTGAGACCATCTCAGACTCAATGAGAAGTTCTGGAGATGATACGGCATTTCAGAGTTGTCCCAAGTCTGCTCATGGAGCCCAGGACTTTGTACTCTCACAATGGTCAGTCATTGAAAAAGAGCTTTTCTGGAAAAAGGGAGTCATCTTGATCAAGGCACTCCCTGTAGAGGCAGATGGCTAAGCGTTCTCTGCTGCCAGCCTTCCCAACACTTGGATAAATAGACCCTTTGCTCCAAAAGAGGGACAAAATGAAGACCATCCAATTTGCCTCCCCTCACAAGTCAAAAAAATTATCAAAGATGTTAATCAAATCTCCACCAAAGAGTCCTTCTGAGTTACAGAATCTTCATGAAGTCTTCTTTTGATAATACACGTAACACCAAACTTTTATAGTCTAAGACTTATAGTTGTGTTACCTCATTCAATCCTTTCAAAAATCCTATGAGGTAGGAGGTAAATAGAATACTAGGACTTAATAAGAGGTTAAGGATCTTTCCCAAAATCTCACAGCTGGTGAGCAGCAGAGCTGGCTTTGGCACCAAGCTGAAACTAGGACTTCACTCTGTTCTATGACTTACCTTCCAATGAATTACATCGGAAATAAAATGCAATTATTACATCATTTATATCACTTATATCATTGTATATCAGTATTAGTAGAGTAATTATGATACTCTATTAGACAAAAGTGTGTTATCTCTGAGGTAATGCAGAGGACAGGGCCTATGACAAAACATTTTTTACAATCTGCATAATCAAATTGATGGTTTTTAAACTACAGTGTGCATAGAAATCACATGGCAATGCAAACTCCAGGGCCCTACACTCAAGGAGGTCTCAGATAGGTCTAGAAATATGCATCTTAGCAAGATACTCAAAAGATTCTTAATGTAAATGAATCTTGATCCACATTTTGAGAGACTGATCTAGTTTTGAGGCCTAACATTTGAAATACACACTCAACTGTAATGCTTGCTGTAATCCTATTAAAAACAAAAGTTAGCATTAGATACGTAACTGTGATTATTATCTTGTCTCTATGACATTTTAGATTTGGTTTACACTGTTTTTATTTACAACAAGTTTAGTGTCTATAAGTAAGAGATATATGCCTGATGTAATGATATATGTGAATAATGTAGCATGTATTATGCGCAAGGTGCTTTCCTACCTTATTTCTAACCCTTACATCAACCCTATGGTTCCTATAAATCAGGAGATTGAGATTCAGAAGGTTAAAAAATTGTTCCGTATTATATAGCTCATAAATGCCCAGACTAAGATTTAGACACAAGTCCAGTGAATTGAATGGCTAATATTGCTTCCACCAAGTCATGCCTTTTCCCAATCACAGTCCTTAAACCTGTTGAGTTGTTTCATGACTTCTAACAGATAACTCAAGTCTAAAGTCCTTAAAGATAGCGTCTGGAGATAGAAATATTGGGATCATCTCGTGGTAAGTCCACTTCAAACCAATCACATTTAACTTCTCTTTATTTAGAAACAGGAAATACTCCCAATTTCCTTGTAGAGAAGAGACAGACTAATTGTGTGACCATCTCAGATAAACAACACCCCCAACTGCTACCACCCAACAATAAAGGAAAGGTTAAAAAAAAAAAAGAAAAGAAAAAAGAAAGAGAAGGAGAAAAAGGAGAAAGGTTAAAGTATTTATTATTTAGATTAGTGAACTAAAATATGTCTTCAGAATCTAGCACTTTTCCTTTTTTTTTTTAATTTTTAATGGTTGGTGGGCAGGATTGTGCTGGACTTCTCTAGGCATATCTTACAAAATTATGTGGCATAGCAGGTACAACACACATCTCCCTGCTTCTTGATCTATTTCTTGGTCTATTTCTTCCCATTCCCACAGGAGTGGTTTTCTGAGAATTGCTAATTTACTGAGGATGCTGAAGAGGACAGGGCCTATGCCAATGACTATCATTTTTTTCAAATATAGTCAAGAGTGGGCTAGAGAACTTCTTTGATTGAATCCCATTACATACAACCTCCTACTCTCTGCAAACTATTTTTGGAAGCAAGCAGACCTCTCCAGGAGAGACAGTTCTTGTCAGAGGGTTGGGAACCACACCAGAAAAATTATTTCACCCCATTTCTGACTAAGATACTTCCTGCCCAGCCTGGAATTGGATGTTGCCAAGACAGCTGCGGGAAAAAAATGAAGAAAAACCCAACTTTTCAAAAGTAAACTTCTACTATTTAAATGAGCATTAATCAAGTAGTTGAATTTGGTTAAAGATTGTGGTTCCTGTGAAGAAAAAGCAACATGATTGCACAATACAACCAGCAAGTTGGTTCCCAATGCCAAAGCACCTAGTGGCTAAATTTAATGGCTCTGACTGGGTGGATCTGGGGAATGGGCATTAGTTACATCCAGACTCTGCAAATTCTTTTAGGGGTTCACCTGGATGACATCACCAAAGCAGCCAGGTTGGGGCAGAGTGAAATCTAAAATGCATTTCATTTCCTTTCGTATTTTTTAAACTAATAAATAGCCAATTTTTACTGTACTCTTATTTGTGCTGATTATAGAAGCATTGGATAATTATAACAGAAAAGTAGAAAATTTAAGAAAGCATTAATGGAAAAAGCCTTCCGAGACTTACCATCCAGAAATAATGATTATAAAAATTAATGTACTTTAATTCAGATGAGGAAACATACTCTTGCTACCTATGACTGATATATATATAGTGATATATATATCACATTATATAATCTTTTAATGCAACTTTTCTACTTTATATTAGGCTCTTAAAATTATTTACAAATGTTATCATTTGCAGTTCTGATTTCTTTAATTTTCTCTCAAGTTATTTCTCTGTATAACAGTAATAGTAATAATATTTAACATTTACTGAGTGCTCACACTAAGTACTTTATATTCTGTACTAGTTTAATACAGTAAAATTAATTTACATATGGGGAAATTGAGACACAGAAGTGAAATAACTTGGCTAATGCCACACAGCTAGAAAGAGGTAGAGCCAGGACTTAAACCAAGTGATAAGACTAAAAGCTCACACTCACTCTATATACCTTTTATCTCTATACAACCCATTGTTCCTTAAAAAAAAAAGAAAGATACATCTTATCATGCAGTAATTGTCCTCCTGCTCCAATATTTTGGGGGGGTTATCATTCATTCAATAAATAATCATTGAGTTTCTACACTATGCTAGATCTTGTGCTAGCTATTGGGAGAATAAAAAAGTTAAAGAAGACAGCTTGGACTCACTCATTTCTTTGTTAAAAAACTATGTACTATGTCCCAGATGTGGGCATTGTTCCAGGTGCTAGAGATACAGCAAGTAAAAAAAAAATGAAAGACATCTAGTTTCATGGAGCTTACATGCTCATTGAGCAGACAAAAAATAAATGCTAAGCAAACAAAGATACACTATAATGTCAGGTAGTGACTGGCACTATGGGGGAAAAACAGGCAGAGGGGAAGGCCTGGAGGATGAGTGACATTTGAACAGAGATGTGCAAGAAGTGAGGGAACAAAGCATGCAGATATTTGGGAGAGGGCGGAGGTAACATGTTACAACCTGGAGAGGAATACAGACACGTACATAAGTAATCCATACGGAAGGAAGAGCAAGAGCAAGGCCGTGGGAGCAAGAACATATCCATGACACGGTCCTGGAAGAGCGGCCCTCACATGTGGCAGGAGGAAGCCTGAGAGGTCAAGTATCATGGCTGGGAAGTCGGTGGGAATCACATCATCATGAATGTGAATGTCAGAGATTGCCTTGATCCCAATTAGAAACAGCATAAATCAGAAGTCTTGATTGTCAAGAACACATTGAAAAAAGTTTTGACGGTCAACATCCTAAAGAAGCACAAAAGTAATATTAGTCTTTTCCTGGACTCTTAAGCAATGGAAGAGGCCACATCATATACTTCATATACAGGACACCACAAAACTTCTTAAGTTTTCAGAAATTTCTCTCTCTTCAGAAACGTCTGCTTCCCCACAGCCTCACACCACACAACAGTGGCTCTGTTCTGCCTGCTTCCTCCTGATTCACGGAGGCCCCACCGTCACAGGGCTTCTCATTCACACCTGTCTTTTGCCTGCACCCCTCTCACGAACACTGTCATTTTAAGGGATTGCACTGTCAACCTGGGGCATTTTCCACCTTGGGAAGTATAATCCTCTCTCACTATATTTTTTCCAAGAGAAAGTATTCTTTTTGTGGTCGTTGTATTGATTGATTGATTGAAGTATAGTTGATTTATAATATTGTGTTAGTTTCAGGTGTACAGCAAAGTGATTCAGATATATATACTTTTTCAGATTCTTTTCCCTTATAGGTTATTACAAAATGCTGAGTATAGTTCCTGAGAAGATACTCTTGTCAAAATTTTTTTCTACTCCACCGAAGAAAAAAAATTATCTTTACTAATTTTATACATTCACAGAAATGTTGCTCATAGCATCATCTAAAACATCTAACCAAAAAGGATCCTGGTCCCTAAGATTGTAAATTCAATTTCTCAAGAGCCACCACAGTTTCTCTCCAATTTTGACTTGGAATGGAGAGGACCAGACAATTCTGTTTTAATTGTGTCCTGATCCAGCAGCTGGGCCATCAAGGTGAATGTACATTCTTTGCTGCACTAGAAGATATATGAAGACTGGACCTTAAGCCCCCAGTTCCTTATACTCTGAAATATGATTCCAATTTACAATAGCCAGGACATGGAAGCAACCTAAATGTCCATTGACAGAAGAATGGATAAAGAAGGTGTAGCACATATATACAATGGAATATTACTCAGCCATAAAAAGAATGAAATAATGCCATTTGCAGTGACATGGAGGGACCTAGAGATTGTCATACTGAGTGAAGTAAGTCAGAGAAAGACAAATATCATATGATATTGCTTATATGCGGAATCTAAAAAAAACTGATGCAAAGGAACCTATTTACAAAACAGAAATAGAGTCAAATGAACCTATTTACAAAACAGAAATAGAGTCATAGATGTAGAAAACAAACTTATGGTTACCAAGGGGGAAGGAGGGGGCAGGGATAAATTGGGAAATTGGGATTGACATATATACATTACTATATATAAAATAGATAACTAATAAGGACGTACTGTATAGCACAGGGAACTCTACTCAATACTCTGTAATGACCTATATGGGAAAAGAATCTAAAAAAGAGTGGATATATATATATATATGTATAACTGATTCACTTTGCTGTACAGCAGAAACTAACACAACGTTGTAAATCAACAATATTCCAGTAAAAATTAATTTAAAAAATTAAAAACTAATGGCCAGATTTACCACGCTATTGCATTCAGAGCAAATGAAGTAAATTAATTGCTTTTTTGAAAATGTAATATAAGTCTTTACAGCAGTTGTCTTATGAATAAGCAAAGACAGGCAATTACATCATACAACACACAGCACAATTTCTTATTAAATCTCTCTCTCTCTCTCACACACACCCACACACACAGCTTTTCCAGTCTCTCCTTCTTTCCCTGTCCGTCACCACCTTGCTCTCTCTTCTCCTCCTGCTCAGCACAACTCTGATTATGTTCCACCCTTTTGAAAATCCTGTGTCCTTGACAGGCCTCCTTGAGGCTGGAAGGACACTGGGAAGTGGCATTGGTGGCCTGCTCTGATGACGACTTGCAGGAGGTAGCATCCCACTGAATCCGCTGAAGAAATGTCTTCTGCATAATGGCCAATGTAGCATTAATGTCAGCATTTTGAAAACAACAACAACGTGAAATCATGGTTATCTTTAATAACTTTAACTAAATCGAATGAAATAGACATTTTAACCACAATATTTTTTAAGGCAAAACACAATAAATAGAATCCTGTAGCATGGGTGAAATGGCAAGGACATCTAAGACTATTCTCTTGACCTGAACAGACCCTTCCTTGGGTGTCTGGGGTTTGGCTTTTATTCCAAATCTCTTAAATTGCCTTAAGATCCAGTCATAGTTCCTGGGCCACCTGCCTCATTATTCTTCTAACTCCTCCATGAAACTTTTTTGTTTCCAAACCTTAAATAACTTCTTTGGATATTTTTTTATGATTATAAAGGAAATAAAGGCTCATTATGAAAAGTTGAGAGTATATAAAACTTTAAAGAAATAATAAAAAATACTATCGCCACCAGCAATGACAATTGTTAACAATTTGGTATATCCTATTCAAGAAAATGTGTGTGTGTGTGCATGTATAAATATAGACACACTTTTTTGTTATTGCAAACAGTTTTTCAAGTGAATAATATATATCTACATTATATTTATTTTTTCTCTTTAAAAAATTTCTATGATCGAATGTCTTTGAAATTAAAAATTAGTACATGTTCATTGTAATAAGTGAGACAATCCAAAGGGGTGAAAAAAAAAATTAATAATCTCCTCTACTTTTTTTATTCCATGTCTTCTGAGTCAAGCCAATTAAAAATAAATCCTGAAAATGAAGCTTTTCAATGAGCTGTCCAACCGTCAAATAGCGATGATTATTGATTATCTGGGTGCGGGGTATTTGGGGTGCTCTAAACCCATTCAGTTACCTTCAGTGACTTTTAGGGAGTTGGTTTTCAAATCTCTCCTGAGGCAGGGGAGAGATGGGGTTAGGTCAAGTTGTAGGTCCACATTGTTCTTACCAAAATCTAGCCATTATTCTTCATATGGTAACAAGCCTTTATTTCATTTCCAGAATTCTGAAAAAAGGTGATTTTGACAGTTTTTGCCAATATTCTCATTGCTTTTCTGAAGAAGTGGATTTTCTTAAGCTCCTTACTCCACCATTCCGGTGGTCAGAAGCCTTCAGTAATTTTTTAATAAAAATTGTAAAGACATTTTTTTTTTCTGAATACAGTTTAGCTGTCTCCCAAATATTTTAGCATGGAGTGCTTTTCTATCTGTTACTTTAAGTAATTTATATTCATTATTGAACCTGGGCTTATTTGGGGGAAGTGCTTCAGATTTTCCATGTATATACTCTCTTGATCTCTTTATTTTAGTTTTATTGTATTAAGGAAAAGCTATGACTTTGTCAGTCTTTCCTTCTGTGTGTTTATTAAGGTTTTCTTTGTGGACACTTCCATGAATAATTTTTGTACGTGTCTCTGGAAATACAGTTGTATATTTTTTTGTGTATAAATATAATGACATCGATATTATCAATTGAATAATACTATCAGAATATTAGTCAAAGACTATATATTGTTGACTATATAATATAAACTTCCCATTTAATTCATATTATGAAAATTTATTTACCTTTATAGGAGATTTTTCTTTTTGTTTAGTACATAAACTTTTTAAAAGTTTGTGTCTACCTGAGACATTTCTTTCATAAAACCTCTTATACTTTTGTGTTTCCTGCTTTGGCCCGTGGGGATTCTCCTGCATCAAATATGCATATAATATTACTATTGCCACTCTTGCTTTCTTAATTGTATTGGTCAGGTATATATTTGCTAATCCTTTATTTCCAATCTTTATTTTTCATAGGTTTCTCTTGCCAAAGTTTTAACCTATTTGCTGACAGATTTTTAGCTCTTTCATTCACCTTTTGTTTTTAATAATGCCATCAAAGAAATGCATATTAAGTAACAAAACAATAAATCTTTAGGTCCCCTTAAGGCACCAAAGAAAGCAAAGTCCTGGACTTGCTATCTCAAGATTTTTATATAAATTAAACTCTATTGCTAAATTTAAAAAAACCTCAAATAGAACTGGATTGCAAATCCAAGAAGTTAGTGGCCAGCAGAAAAAATGGGGCAATTGGAACGTCTTTATTAAGCTGAAAAAAGATATTATAAATCACAAGTTTCTTTATCAACTTTGTTGTTTTGTTTAAGGTCTGAAAAGTAATTTATTGAGAATGCTATTAATGGCTCCATGCTAAGTATTTTACTAAGATTATTTCATTTAATTCTCACAAAAAGGTGATAATACATGTGAAGTATGTGGGCTGGTGTATGTTAAATATTCAATAAATGTTAGCCAATTTTATTACTACTAATAATAATTTATGATTAAGAGCATCCTGTGAAGAAGGTTATCATTCCCTGGGAAGAGGGTAAGTGACTCGATCTGGTTCATTTGTTTAGTTAGTAGCAGAGGAAGAATTCAAGTTCTGTCCATCTTATTCCAAATGCAATTCTTTCCCTTCCTTGTTTTGCTACTTTACAAGAAAAAAAAATGTAAAATATAGAAAAGTCAATGAGGTCCATTTTGCCACATAATCACTACAATTGCTAAAGAATCCTCATATATAAAGGAAAATGCTTCTGATTGTTTATTTTGAATGAGTCTAAACACCCCTTATTCACTCTTCTGACTGTGTGAATGTACTATTTCCCAATGGTTATGACAGGACTTCTGTGTAGTATGTTGTATTCTGACAACTCGCAGGACTGCTTTAAACAATGAACTCTTTCCAGCGAGAAGACAGTTATATCTATCACTCTGAGACGAAACACACAATCCTGCGATGGGAGCTACTATTTCCACCACTTTCAGGAGTCTCCCTGCTCTTCTAGAGCTGTCCTAGAAGATGCTTCTCCAAAAAACCAACTCATTTGCAAATCTTTTATAAATCCTTCCCTGAGATCTCAAGGTCACACTAAGTTTTATCCTATCTCATCCTCCAGAAGACTTTCTCATCTGCACAGCAGAGACTTGAACTGATCTCCAAACATTCTGCTATATTCCATCCAAATACGTCTTTCTTTTCCTCTCCACCCCATCCCTGGTCTAATTCCACAAAGCCTGATTTAATCTCCCTTATTTGATGAGAACTTCTCTAACCCTTTCAGTCCACATCAATCTCTGATGTGGGAACAAGTCATATTATATTTTTGTATTCTATCACCCCAAATAGAATGTAATCTTCACAAACAGGAACTGTCATATGTATTTTATCACCCCACAAGAATTAATATAGTTCAGGACACAGAGTAGTTCCAAACTAAAATTTCTTAAGTTAAAAAAATAAGTTTAGGGCTTCCCTGGTGGCACAGTGGTTGAGAATCTGCCTGCCAGTGCAGGCGACACGGGTTCGAGCCCTGGTCTAGGAAGATCCCACATGCTGCGGAGTGACTAGGCCCGTGAGCCACAACTGCTGAGCCAGCGCGTCTGGAGCCTGTGCTCCGCAAGAGGAGAGGCCGCGATAGTGAGAGGCCCGCGCACCGCGATGAAGAGTGGCCCCCACTTGCCGCAACTAGAGAAAGCCCTTGCACAGAAACGAAGACCCAACACAGCCAAAAATAAATAAATAAAATTAAAAAAAAAAAAGTTTAAAGAGCACTTGGCATAGTATGACGGCTAAGTTTAAACATGTTCTATAGATTTGGGGTAGCTGTATTTTTGCACAAACAATTTTTGGTATTTTATATGATAGTTTGTGTAATTATTAAATGCAATAAAAATCAACAAAAGGAACAAAATCTATGTGAACATTTTTAAACCTTACACAAATTTCATTTAAGAGTTTAAATATCATTAAATGTCGAACCAGAGCTTTGCCTCCTCACTAGTCAAAGTGAAAAGGAGAATTGAGACCATTTCCTTTAATTATACAGAATTTTCAACCTGGTTTTCTATTAATTCTGTATTTATTATTAAAAAAGAGATATTATAAAATAAGCATATAATTAATTTTATTTACAATTACTCTATTTAAGTGATTGGCCAACCATTTAGATCAAAATATAAAGAAACATAGATATTTTAATAGAAAATACATCATATACCTACCTTCAAAATCATTGTATAACTTCATCCAAGTTTCATTCCTAAATTTTAATAGGTTTCTGGTTTCTAAACAACCTTAATCAATTGGCTTATAGTCCCAAACTTTTGTAGTAAAGCCAGGATTTGAACTCTAGAACTTTAGTTCTTAATATAGACTGATGACTTGTGAGCCCCCAAATCATATGTTTAAACTTAATCCTCAATGTGATGGCATTAAGAGGTGGGACATTTGAGAGGTGATAAGGTTCTGAGGTGGGACCCCTCATGAATGGGATTAGTGTCCTTATAAAACAGACCCCAGAATGCTCTCTCAGCCTTCTGATGTGTGGGGACATACGGAGAAGACAGCCGTCTATGAATCGGGAAGCTGGTTCTCACCAGACACCAGATCTGCTGGGGTCTTGATTTTGAACTTTCTAGCCTCTAGAACTGTGAGAAATAAATTTTTGTTGTTTGTAAGCCATCCAGTTTATGGTATTGTGTTATAGTAGCCTCAACAGACTAAGACAGAAAGCCTGATATAAAAATCTGATGTATGTGGGCTCATTGCAGACTTTTATATTTTTTACTAAAAGAAGTCTTTATCTCTCTGATTTTAATTGATATGAAAATAGCCCATTCTGATATCACATCTACTTCTTTTCCTTTGTGTCCTAACAGTAAGAGAAAATAAGTACTATTGGTTTCTTTTCAATTCCTCTTTTCCATCCAAATTTCTCTGTGTGTTTGTTCACGTTATGTAACCACATTTGTAGATGTCTTCACTATTTTGACAAGACTTTATTTCTTTTCATTCTTTTAAAATTTCTAAATACACCAACATCTTTAAACAACACTATAAAATGATTTTATGTTAATAATTCTACCATTCCACTGTTCTTGAAACATTTGGGAAAATACTTGGTCCTGCCATGCCTCCAGTTTTCCTCATTTAATCTGATACACAAAGAGTTCTGAACACCTGTTATGTGCCAATTACTGGTAAGAGACCATTTGTTTCAAACACACATGCTTTCCCATGGAAGAGCTTGGCATGCACTATTCTCGACGTTTCCAAAACCTTTGTCATTGTGGAAATACCATTTGTTCTCAGCCCAAAAAGATGCTGTGAAAATGTCTTAGTCAAAATATAAACAGCAAAGGTGTTTTGTTTCCTTAAAGACTCTCTAGTCTGTGGCAATCTGAACATCTTACCCTCCAGGTGCTGGGTGATTCTGCTGCTGGGTGATTTTAGGAGACTTGCCCATCCTTGCCTGTTCACACTGCCTTTCTAGCTTCTGAAGATGCAATTTTATTATATGTCTAGACTGTCCAATGAGTTAGTGGCAAGAGGTCCTTTTAAGTGACAGCATCCTAGTTCTACAGTAATAATTGATCTGATCTGAAGAAACAAACTATTGGAGTTTTTAGGATCAGCAATTATAAATCTGTGTGTAACTCACCAACAAAGACTGGCCCTTGAACTCCCTTTTTGGGAGCACTCTGCAGGTCAGAAAGGGGACCTAGCAGTAACCAAAGAGCAAATGGCATAGAGAGGGGTTATTTAAGCAGCACTCTCTGATGTTACAGCAATCTGGGATCCATCTGTGTTGACACATGTAGTATTCCTTTAGTTAACAGGAAGACTCCTCCCCTTGTTAAAATGGCAGCTAGTTTGGGATTATTAATTTATTACCTCTCTCCTCCCTGCAGCGTACTCATGAGAGATAAAGCGATCCCAATCGCATGTCTGGTGAGGAGGGAGTTGGTCAAATGCTAAGATGGGACCTAAGACCCCAGCAGCAGATCAGTAATATTCCTGAAATATTGTGTGAAGATTCTTCAGATCTTGAAGTGATTAAATATCTATTAACTATATATTATGAATGTTTAAAGTAAATATGATTAATCAACAAATATAAAGTGTAAAAATACTCATTTAGTTTATATTTTAAATTCTAATAAGGTTATAAATGCAGTTATGTTTAGGACTCAGGAGTCATACATTTGTTTCCAATAATCACACTACTGATGAAAACGTGAAAGTAATGTTAACATAGGATGAAAAAGAATCAGAAGAGTGCTGAGACTACAAGTTTCAGGGAAGAGATTCCAAAAGATTCTTAATCACCTTATGTGTGGCCACTCATTTAAAACATTTTAAATAAATATTTTTATCGCATAAATGTTCAAATGGTCCATCTTGAGAAATCTCAAGATGCTAAGAATAGCTTTATGTCTACACTAGCACTTTAGAAGTGTTTAGGTACAGTTTTCCTTGAGAGTGTACTGAAAGGAAGAAAGCTTCTAGGGAGCTAGACTATCTCTGTGGAAACCTAGATATACCTTAGACAGATGGCCTTTGCTCTACTTCTATAGTTGTCTCTCTGGGATTAATTTTTTAGTGGACTTTATGACTTTTCAACAATGTGAATTCTCATCTGTTGTTAATCACCACACAGATTAATGTGTACTTTGACTTCAGTAACTATTTTTCATCTCTGTGAAAAACAACACAAGGGAACAGGGAGAGTGAAAAATGGAGAAAGTGGAAAATATTCAGGAGGATTTCTGTGAATTTTCATAAAGTGAAAAAAATAATGCTCCAAATGTTATTTTGAGTTATCTTGTATTTGTGTTAGAAAAAGTAGAATAAAATAAGCAGATAATTCTTGGAGGCAGTATTTGTGACAGTCTTATACATCCATGAAATAATGGATATAAGTAGAAATGCTGAGGAGTCATACAGTACACTGAATTCTGCACTCCTTGATATTCTCCATTCTGTAGAAAACCTCTTTGTAATCAAAATGGGACAATACTTGGTGTGGTTGGTTAATTTTTTTTTTTTTAGTATTTATTTATTTATTTATTTATTTATTTATTTTTGGCGTGTTGGGTCTTCTGTGCGAGGGCTTTCTCTAGTTTGCGGCGAGTGGGGGCCACTCTTCATCACGGTGCGCGGGTCTCTCACTGTCGTGGCCTCTCTTGTTGCGGAGCACAAGCTCCAGACGCGCAGGCTCAGTAATTGGGGCTCACGGGCCTAGTTGCTCCGTGGCATGTGGGATCTTCCCAGACTAGGGCTCGAGCCCGCATTGGCAGGCAGATTCTCAACCACTGTGCCACCAGGGAAGCCCCCTGGTTGGTTAATTTTAAAATTGGAATCAAGTAGGAAATCATTTAAAAATGGCCTGTGCATGTCTTAGAAAATGTACTTTAAATTAATATATATTAATGTAAATGCACAATAGTTGATATAGGACTAGAGCCTATTTGCATGTGTGTGAGTGTGTGTGTGTGTGCGTGTGTGCATGCATGTGTGTTTCCTTTGGATGTCAGCTCTTTTGTATAAATTATATCCATGCCTCATTATATAAGATCTCCAGCTTTGGTTTCTTTAAAAGATGTCTGGTATTTAAAGACCGGAGCAAAGCTATCTGAGTGCAGAATTGTTCTAGATTTAAAATTTTTCCTCATTCATTCTCACTTAATAAGAATTTTTAATTAATTGCCTTTGTCAGGTTTTTGCCAAAGCATTTAACTTAGTCTCATGAAAACAAATTTCCTTCCACACTCATATTTTATCACTTTGAATACATATTAACATCAAGTAATTAAAATAACAAATATAGCCTCCACAAACAACCTTGGAAGAGAAAAAACAAAACCCCCAAACTATCCCTTGGTGTGAAAAGAAGTGTGTCGGCATGCAGTGTACTCTGACCATCTTTGAAGTGCCATTCTGGGAGGTGTTTAAGTGAAGGTCACTTACGAGAGCTTTCTATCATATGTAGCACGAGAAATGAAGAGCAAGACATTCTAAAATATAGTCGGTGGGGCAAACTTTCTAAGCAATGATATTCTATCCTCCCAACCCTGAAAGGGAAGATTCTTCCCATCAAAGATTTTATTATTTTCTCTGTTGTTAATTAAATGCTAATAATACTGAGTGGAAAAATCAGACATTGTTGCAAGAAGGTATGACAGGGTGACTTAGCATGCTAATTTAGGAGACTTCATCTAACGTAGTCTTGAATAGGTAGCTGGCGACTTATTACTAAATGTCCATTATATTATCTCTATAGATTTATAGATAGATTCATCTAAGAGCAGTGCTCTTTATTCATCTAACTATAAATTCTTATTAATGGGAAATTGTGACTCAAATATAAAGAGAGGTTGATACAATGATATCAAAAAAACACTTAAATTGTGCTAATACTTAGTTAGGGTAAAAATAAGGAAAAATGCCCAGAGTCATAGAGTGTTAATGGAGCATAATTTGGTAACTCTTCTTCAAGGAAACTCTAGGAATGTTCATTAAAAATGTCTAATTAAAATTTCTAATAAAAATGACTAAATAAAAGTGTTGAATTCTAAAAGTAGAGACAACCTAATATCTCATCAATTTTTAAATCTGGCAAAATGTCTGAACTTTATGGGTTAATATTCCCTCTTGTGCTTTGTTGGTATTCCATTTAAATATTGTAAAACTTTGGAATAATGCTACCTTTATCACCTCAATCACTACCAATACAAAATAGTAGTAGAAGTATGAGGGAAAGAGGAGATAAATAAATTCAAATAAATATTACAATTAAAAAATCAAGAGAAAAAATTTGTGTAGAGACTACATTCTTTGTTTATGCAGCTGATCCTACCTACTGCTCACTCTATGTTCACTGATGTTCAGCCAGCATCTCAACTGGCCAGAGCTCTTTGCCAGGTAGAATAACACAAAACTTACTTTATGGAGGATCATGTTAAATAATTTAGAATCCAGCAGAGTCCAGAAGTAAGACAAAAAGTGTGTCATACAGAATTGTTACTTACCCAATGATGATAGAGCATTGTTCCCAAACCCTGGATGTTTCTTCTGTGATTCACCTAATAGTATAGGTTTCACAGATCATCCTGAACCACCATCAAAATTCCATTTGTCATTGTTTTTACTCAACCTTAAATGGCCAAGCAATGTTATCATTTGCACTGAAGCCCTGGACCACCCAGAGAGACTTTTCTTTCTTAGGTTCCACTCAAAACTAGCAGATTTTCAAGACACTTGCAAATACTCAGGCAGCACATCAAAATCTCAGGACCCTCACACTTTGCACAGAGGTGGTAGAAGTTTGTGAAAATTGTTATTGAGGTATAGTTGATTTACAATGTTGTGTTTGTTTCAGGTGTACAGCAAAGTGATTCAGTGATATACACATATTCTTTTCCATTATAGTTTATTACAAGATATTGAGTATAGTCCCCTGTGTTATACAGTAGGTCCTGTTGGTTATCTATTTATTCTAGAGTAGTGTGTGTATCAGCTAATCCCAAACTCCTAATTTATCCCTCCCCCCCTCCCCTTTGGTAATCATAAGTTTGTTTCCTATGTCTGTGAGTCTGTTTTTGCTTGATAAATAAATTCATTTGTACCTTTTTTTTTTTAGATTCCACATATAAGTGATATCATATGATATTTGTCTTTCTCTGTCTGACTTTACTTCACTTAGTATGATAATCTCTAGGTCCATCGATGTTCCTGAAAATGGCATTATTTCATTCTTTTTATGGCTGACTAATATTCCATTCTGTGTATATATATATATATATATATATATATATATATATATATATGCACACACATATATATATTTATATTTATATAGTATATATACCACATCCTTTTTTAAAATTTATTTTATTGAAGTATAGTTAATTTACAATGTGTTAATTTCTATTGTACAGCAAAGTGATTCAGTTATACATATATATTCTTTTTCATATTCTTTCCCATTATGGTTTATCACAGGATATTGAATTTAGTTCCTGGTACCACATCTTCTTTATCCATTCATCTCTTGATGGACACTTAGGTTGCTTCTATGTCTTGGCTATTGTAAGGAGTGATAGATGTTAGTATTTTCTCATTTTTTTCCTATCTGCTTCCAATGGAAAATATGTTTTAACAGGGTACCTAATGTCCCTGCTATAACTTCCTACATACTATGACATGATTTCACTGATTTAGTGTAAAAGTATGATGGGCTGTGAGATAATGAGTGTATAATAGCATCATTTTCTAGAGACAACTTATCTATGAGTTAAGAAGGTGAAGATACTGATGTTCTTGTCAGATGAAAGTAAACTTCTGGTGCTTTCTAATTATAAGAATGGAGAAGAATAAAATCATTTGCCGGATCAGAAGTTGTATACCAGGTGAAAGGAGCTTGTGGATTGTATTTTTTACATAAATATTTGATGTTTTTGGTCAAAGCATGAACAGAAGTTACTTCTGAGGAGAAGCTTTAAGAGTCAGCCTGTAGTTTACCATTTTCTCTTTTTACTACCTCTCTTTATGGTAGCATATGGAAAGATGGTTTATCGGCCTGGGTTCCCTGATAGGAAACTTTTCTATAAATGAGGGAAGGAAGGAAGGAGTGAGGAAGGAAGGGTTTCTATGACAAGTTCAGAGGACTTGCTTCTTTGACAAAGGAAGCCTCACTATGTGAATGTGTGGACGTTTTAGAGGTGTTTGAAGATTTAGGGTACCACTAAAACTCTGAATACTCCCAGATTTTCCCAATTTATTATTAAGATCCCATCCTACTCTTTATCAGTCAATATCTTTCACATAAGAGACTAGACATGTTTTTTATTTCAATAAATATTGTAACTCAACAACAAACAGGTTCAATCACAGAATGCTCTTTGGTGATGTCAAAGCTGGGGCTACGTGAATCTTGTAGCATCATCTGAGAAATTCATGAGATTTAGTCTGTACCTTGAAATAAGAACTTAAGTTGTGAACTTCTTGGCTTTGAGCTACCCAATGTTATCAGAAACACCCATCCTACCATGGAACTCCCCCACCCCCCCACAATTTCTTCTAAATTTTATCTTTTTACATGGTAGTAGTCAACCAGTTTCCCAGTGGCTGCCCAAAGAATAAGAAGTTCCTAATGACCAATTATTAGACTAGTAGCCTAATTAACTATTTTGTCATAAAATTTCTCAGGCAGCTAAATATATTTTGTAGAATATGAAGAGAAGTTTCATTCCATGTCTATTGCTAGTAATTCATTTTCTTGTATGTATTTCTCTACAAGTGAGGTTCTATGGTAGAAAGTAATGACAACTGTGGCTAATTGACACAAAATACAGTCCATCGAAAAGACATTAGTATCTTAAATGGGCAAGATGGAGAACACAGGCAGCCACAGAAGGCTGGCCATTGGAACTATGGGAATGGTAGCTCAGCAGGAACACCTGGTCTGAACATTACCACTGGTAACCTTGACCACATACCACTTTGCCAATGTGCTAAAACTCAATGGAAAAAGAATCCAGTGGCCTTGTTTAGTTCTTGGGCTTTTCCCCTGACAAGAAAAGGGAAAGGCACTTGATGTACAGTTTCACCAGACTGTGTATCAAGGGAAAAGGGTATTTTTCTCAAGAGGAATTATTGGCAATGGATGATGGAAACCTAAAAATTAAAAAAGAACACAAATATTTACAAAATGATATTATCAATAACATGTCATAATTTTCTTAATATAGTGTTAAGTATATGTAATATATATTCCATATAATAATGTGTATACTATATTAACAACAGTTATCACTAGTTGGTAGGATTATCAGTATATTGTATTTTTCCTTTGTACTTTTTTGAATTTCATAAATTTCAATAAAAACGTGCTAGTTTGAAAATTTGCCCAAAAAAAACAAAATAAATGTAAACATTTTTAAAATGAAGGGAAATTGAAAGTAGTACTATATTACAAAAGAGCTGATCATATATCAGTTATGCATATTTCAGACAATTTGCTTCCCCTCTTCTCCTTTTTCTGAGTTTTGGTACAAAACCTGAGAAGTGTCATGGGAAAGGAATATAACTGACAATAAAAATAATATTAGCTCATTTTAACAAGTACTCATTGTGGACTCAGTATTTTGCTAAATGCTTCATATGGTGTAGGTATTATAATTATTCCCATTTTATAGATGAAGTATTTGCTGCCCAGAGATGTTAAGTAACTTAGCTCAGGTGATGTAAATAAGTAAATGAAATGAAATTTGAATGTACTTTTCTTTCAGCTCCTTAGGACTTTTGAGGGAGGATAAGAAATGTCTGTGCCTACTGTTTAATCCATGATCTTTCATGTATTGTATACATTTGGAATATTTTTTTTTTGAAGATATATAGGAATGGGTCCTGAGTAACAAGCATTTTTTAGGTTCACGCTTCAAATACTGAGTGAGCATTCCCTATGTGCCAAGACCTCTAAGGTCTTTGTTCTTGAAGGCAAACATGTTGCTTCTCTAGGTCAGTCCCTAGAAAACATTTATTCTTGGTTGCTCTAATTATTTAAATATGATAATGTTTTCATTTTAGATGCAGGAAAACAAATGTCACAAAGCTGCACTTCGATATATTCCATTAGAGATTTGGACTCAATTTGTGTTTGTTTGTTTTTTTTTTTTTAATTTGTCTCATCTGACAACTCAAGACTTTCCGTGAACCTGCAATAAGCAAAATAAATAAATTATCTAAATAAGGAATACATTTAGAGTATAGGGTAATAAATTTAGAATATAGTGTAAAGTGTCTCCAGAGGGCTATATAGGATATTTTGGTGTCCATATTTTTACAGGGTTCAAAAGTCAATGTACAGTCATAATACCACGGCCATAATTTTGCTTCAGTTTTCCCACATCAAAAGCAACTTACAGGGCTTCCCTGGTGGCGCAGTGGTTGAGAGTCTGCCTGCCAATGCAGGGGACACGGGTTTGAGCCCTGGTCTTGGAGGATCCCACATGCCGTGGAACAACTAGGCCCGTGAGCCACAGCTACTGATCCTGCGCGTCTGGAGCTTGTGCTCCGCAACAAGAGAGGCCGCGACAGTGAGAGGCCCGCGCACCGCGATGAAGAGTGGCCCCCGCTCGCCCCAACTAGAGAAAGCCCTGGCGTAGAAAACGAAGACCCAACACAGCCAAAAATAAATTAATTAATTTTAAAAAAGAGTGTTTTATATTAAAAACAAAAGCAAAAAACCAACTTACAAGGATGAACTTTAAATCTGATTTCTCTTGGTCAGTTGACCATTTCCCAAACACTTCAGCACTTCTCTATACTTTATAAGATTCATCCCTTTTCCAATGAAATAATAATTTCAATGAATTTGTGAGCTGACATTTCCATCCATATGCTGGGATTTCACTTCTCCCTGACATTTAGATGTTCCTTTGCTGAGAATATATAAACAAGACAACAGTTCAGTCTTAATCCAGGAAGGAAGGGAAAATACTTCAGTGAAATAAATGTCATTACCTTTAAGCTAAAACACGTTATACTGAGCTTAATTTTGCAGAATCCTGTGGTTTTCAAAATGCTTTTCTATATTTTAGATAAAACAACAAACAAGTGTAAAGAACCTCCCAAGTGCCAGGCACTCTGCAAGGCACTGGCTTTGCTCACAGATCTGCATGATGCAACTCCAGTCCACCTTCCCACTCTCTCACGATCAAACTAAAAAATTCCCTTAGGTTACTGTGAGGCGTTTACAGTTGGGAAAGGCTGGAGCAGGGAAACAACCGGGGACAAATTATGATGGTCAGCATCAATGTGGTAATAGTAAAAATAAATGGAAGGGGAAAGATTCAAGAAATAGTTAAGAGCTGGAGATGACAGCCATTGGATTTATTTTGGAAGTCTGAGTAAGAGGCGGGAGTTAAGTCAAGAATAAATCTCAGTTTATTTTTGGTTTGTGTTTTAGAGTCTGCAAATGGGTTGAAAATTATGCCATTTCTTGTTCAGGATATGCTATTTCTTTAGGCAGGATAAGTTTGAAGGATAGTCAGGAGGATATATCTGGATATAATTGGATCATAGTTCAGAAGAAAAACTGGATTGGAAATACAAATTTGTGAGCAATTAACCTGTAATGAAAGTGAGTGGATCACCCCAGGGGATCTCGTGCAGTGATAGTGAGGAGAGATCAGAAAAGACCCCAGTGCCTATAAAAGTGCCTGGCACAGACATAGTTGTTAGTTAACAAGTGCATGAAATAATTAATAAAAGGATGAATAGACGTGGAGACAGACATCTCTTTCTATCAGATAGATGTATAAGCCAGTAATGATCATTCCATGTGTTATGAATAAAGTTCTATGGAAGTAAAATGAAATGTCTCCTACAGTAATTCATTAAACTTTGCAATAAATACAGGGGACTAGACATGGAAAATGTTATTCTTATTTTAATCACAAGACACTTGAGGCTAAGAAGGGTGCTTTTGTCCATGGCTACAAGGATGCAATTCATAACGATAGAACCAGGAGTATAACCAGTTTTTTTTAAAATACATTGAATGAGGCGTTGTTAAAATTCAGGTTTTATTTGTTCTGTTGGAATCAGAAGAGAGGATGGGGATAAAGGAAAGAGAATTTGCTCCTTCAACTATGATGCAAAATCACAAGAGTCGGAATGCAGTTTTGCAAATTGAAACCATCTGAAGGAAGTGGAAGAGGATTAGGGAAAAGTGGTCCTTTCTGCCTTTCTCAAAGCCAGTTGTGCCCCATTCTCTACCACTCAACAGAGGTCCCAGAATGGACTCCTTTCCTCTTAGATTTGCAAAGTGCTGGGTCTGTGTCCCATCACTGCAAACACAGCAAGATTTGTATTAATAATCCCATTTCCCAAATGCATGACCCCAAATTCCGTTTAGATATTCAGGTTGTTGATAGAAATTTTGTTTGAATTTAAAATGCATTACAAAGCAAGGCCCCCTTTACCCTCTTATCAGAAAGCCTCTCTAGAGTGGTTTGGATTCTCTGAGTTTCATTAATGGGTGTTTTAATATGTCAGAAAGGCAAATATTCTCAATGTAAGTAATTATTCTTTTTTCATCCATCAACTAGCAACTCACTTCCAAACATTTCTTTTGCTTGTACATGTGTGTGCCTCTCTCCACCTACTTGAAGAATGTGGGGTTAGGTGAAAAGGGAGGAGCAGTTTCTTTCTCAGTATAATTAATCAGTCTGCCCCAGGGACCTCTAATGGGTTAGGTTATATCAGACTTTAAAACATATTTCTCTTCTGTTCTCACTGGGCATTTCATTTTTATAGAGAGTGAGTTGGACCAATGTTTCCATCCCAATGACACTCAGTGTGAAGTCATTATGTTTTCAAGAGAGACATAGGATTGCCTTTCAGGAATCCTTAGGGGGGGGATGTCAAGTAAAAAATCAAACAAGTAATGAGAATTTCACAATAAAGTACTGCCCAAGGGGGGAAAATATTTAAAATGGAGTGCTGTCATTGACACCGTTCTGGTGGTCCAGGCCAAGGGAGAAAGTGCTCAGATTTAGGGAACCACTCCCAATTGCTCAGAACTAAATATCACGAGGTATTTATTCAGGGATCTTAGCTATGGATATATTTCTTCAGAACATCCACTTCCCTTTTATCTAGTTCTTGGTGCAATGAGCAAATATCTGACTTACTATTTTATCTCCTGGGTTGACTTACTAGGAGAAAAGTTTCCTTGAGCAAATGATTCAGGCCAGTTATCTTCATAGTTACATCCTCCAGTGTAAGTTAAGGTATACTCTTTTGATTTATTCGTGACCATTGTGATTAGATTCATAGCAACAAGGTCTGAGCCTAATCAATGCAGGGTGAACTGGTAAAATAGTTTTCTTAGCCAATAAATCAGTGAGCCAAACCTGAACCTTGGGCCTTCATCCAGGAGTAGCAGAATCCCTTGTTGCAAAGACAATGGAAGTTAGATCCAAGCAATCATGGTTTGAGCTCTGTTTTTCACTTGGCAGAAAGTTATTTAATCTCAGGATTCTGAATTTTCTCATTTAACAAATGGGGATAATATCAGCCCTGAAAGTGTCATATAAGATTAGAGGTAATGTCCTGAAACCATAAAACTCCTAGAGAAAAACTTAGGTGATAATCTCCTTGACATTGGTCTTAGCAATGATTTTTTGGGTTTGACACCAAAAGCAAAAGCAACACAAAAATCAACAAGTGGTACTAACTCAGACTAAAACGCTTCTGCACAACAAAGGAAACCATCAACAAAATGAAAAGGTGACCTACTGAGTGGGAGAAAATATTTGCTAATCATATATCTGATAAGAGGTTAATATCTAAAATGTATAAACAACTCAATGGCCCAAAAAAAGGCAGCTTGATTAGAAATGGGCAAATGATATGAATACATATTTTTCCAAAGAAGACACATAGATGGCCAACAGTGACATGAAAAGATGTTCAACATCATTAATCATCAGGCAAACGCAAATCAAAACCACAATGAGATATTGCCTCACACCTGTTAGAATGACTATTATCAAAAAGACAAGAAATAAGTGTTGATGAGGATATGGAGAAAAGGAAACCTTTGCACACTGTTGGTAGGAATGTAAATTGATGCAGGCACTATGAAAAACAATGTGTAGATTCCTCAAAAAATTAAAAATAGAACCATCATATGATCCAGCAATTCTACTTTGAGTATTTATCCAAAGAAAATGAAAACATTAACTTAAAATGATATATGCACCCCCATGTTCATTGAGGCAATATTTACAATAGTCCAAGATATGGAAATAACCTAAATGTCTGACAGATGAATAGATCACGAAAATGTGAGATACACACACACACACACACACACAGGAATATTATTCAGCCATAAAAAAGAATGAAATCTTGCCTCTTGCAACAACATGCATGCACTTAGAGAATATTATGCTTAGTGAAATAAGTCAGACAGAAAGACTAATACTGTACTATCTCACTTATATGTGGAATCTAAAAACAAAACAGAACAAAAACAAGCTTTTCATTAGAAAACAGATTGGTGGTTGCCAGAGGCTGGGGTGTGGGAGGTGGGTGAAGTCAAAAGGTACAAACTTCTAGCTGTAAAATAAATGTTATGGGGACATACAGTACAACATGACAACTATAGTTAATAATACTGTATTGCATATTTAAAAGTTGCTAAGAAAGTATCTCTTAAAATTCTCATCACAGGAAAAAAATTCTCTAACTATGTATGGTGACAAATGTTAACTAGACTTATCGTGATCATTTCACAGTATATACAAATATAGAATCATTATGCTGTACACATGAAACTAATATAATGATATAATGTTGTATGTCAAATATACCTCAATAAAAATATTTTCTAAGAAAATAAAAGTTTGGAGGTAATGTATATGAACTATCTGGTATGAGTATTATCAATCTCTTAATTGTAATATTGTTATGCAATCTATCAAGGAATATCTCTGCTCAGGGTCCCTGTCTACACAGCCAACCTGTATTTCTCTTTTTCACAGCTCTTCTTCTAGAGCTGAAGTGTGATAACGTATCATTCCTTTCCCTAAAAGTGTCAGTCTGGGTCTTAAAGCAGCAGCAGCAATGGCCACAGAAACTTACATCCCAAGATTTAGGAATGCACACTGTCTCCTAACCAATCTGCTAGACAGTCCTCTGGGTATGTTGGTGTCATTGTATTTTAAAAGGGAAAAAAATGTGTGGAGACACTTCTGGCAGAAGCCAGTGCAGGGGGGACTGAAGCCATGTTTTCTACTCTGAATTGTCATTGGTTTCTTGAAGGTGGTCCCATACAGTCTGGAAACTAAGAAATTTCAGTTAAAAGCTCCTGGATTGAGTAAAATGTGTCTTTCTTTGATTAAGCATCTCCTAGATGTGAACCAAAGTAGGTCACTATGTTTTTAAGCTATGGCTCTTTACAGGCTGAAAGTTCCATGCATAAGAGATAGGCTGAACCAGCTGGGGAGTGTCAGTAGGGAAAAAATGGGGATAATTTCATAGGCTAATTGTAGATGAGGTAGTTTGCAGCCTATTTTATGGTATCCATTCCCTTAGACCGAACAACCAATTTTCCGGTTCTGCTGTACATCTTCTGGAGACCATCACAAAGCAGGTGGGATTAAAGTTTGATTAGAAAGGTAAATTTCATTTCAATTAGTTTTTAGCAGAAATTCAGCTCTGTCACGTGAAAATGGATCTTGTCAAACAGATGTCCATGCTGCTGTGAGCATAGATGTACTCAGAAAATGTAACAGGACTGTTATGGAGTGAATTGTATTCCCCCAAATTTATGCAATGAAGTCCTAGCCCTCAATGTGACTCAATTTGGAGGTAGGACCCTTAAAGGTAATTAAGGTTTAGTGAGGTCATAGGCGTTGGGCTGTAATTCACTAGGATTGGTGTCATGATAAGAAGAGGAAGAGCCACCTTGAATGCACGTGCATATAAAGAAAAGGCCATGCAAGGGCATGGGGAGAAGGTGGCCATCTACAAGCCAGGAAGAGAGGTCTCACAGAAAGCAGTCTACACAAGCATGTGTAGAGTGCTTTTCTGTGTCTCACCACTAGATGATAAAACTTTGTAGGGTGAAGAACAATACCCTTGTGTCATTTCTTTTTTCTTTAAATTGAAGTAGAGTTGATTTACAGTTTTGCTAGTTTCAGGTATACAGCAAAGTTATACATACACACATATGTATGTATATACATATATGTATTTTATATATATAATATTTTTCATACTCTTTTCCCTTATAGATTATTACAAAATACTGAGTAGAGTTCCCTGTGCTATACAGTAGGTCCTTGTTTATCTATTTTATATACAGTAGTGTGTATATGTTAATCCCAAACTAATTTATTCCTCCCCCACCTTTCCCCTTTGGTAACCATAAGTTTGTTTTCTATGTCTGTGAGTCTATTTCTGTTTTGTAAATAAGTTCATTGGTATTATTATTTTAGATTCCACATATAAGTGATACCCTATGGTACTTGCCTTTCTCTGTCTGACTGACTTCACTTCCTGTGATAACCTCTAGATCCATCCATGTTGCTGCAAATGGCATTGTTTCATTCTTTGTTATAACTGAGAAGTGATTCATTGTATATATGTACCACATCTTCTTTATCCATGCCTCTGTCGATGGACATTTAGGTTGCTTCCATGTCTTGGCTATTGGAAATAATGTTGCAATGAACATTGGGGGTGAAGAGCAATCTGATCTTGTGTCCTTTCATGAGACTTGCCTCATAACGGGTGGCTAGTGGTGCTTCATGTTCCCTGGACCCTGTCTCTAAGCCCTTCCTCTTCTCAGTTGCCCTTCGCTGACCTCCTCCTGTCATGATATTTATGTGCTAGGAACTGTGCTAAAGGTTTTCTATGTAATACATAGTCTTTTGAATCCTCACAGGTCCATGAGACAATTATTATTATGCTCACATTCTCTCATGTCCTTCCCCTCTCACCTCTAACCTTAAAGGAAAGCACTTAATTTTGGCTCAGAGAGAAGCAGGAGGCTATGAGTTTGAGTGCAAGCCAGAATGCTATCTGCTTTTGGAGCCACTCCACTGGGCATGCTGACAAGAGAAGCCCCTCTCTAGACAAATATAGGGCTCTCTGCATTGCCCCAATTTCCAGTTATTTCTTCAGCTCCTCAGGACGAGGTGGGCATTGGCAGAGGTAAGAAGTACCTGGCTTTTCTTTCCTAGGCTCAGGAAAGGCAATTGTAAGTTGCTTTTGACAGGTTTAAGCAGGTCAGAGGATCTCTTCTCAGATTTGGGGAATTCCTAAATGTTTTTTTTTTTTTCTTCTCATTTTTAAACTATGTAAGGGTATCCTCAAATTCCCACTTTTCAGGGCTCTGTTTATATAGAATATTTTTTCCTGATGTTATATCAGAAGCTGGAAATTTTAAGGCTTATACGGTTCTGTCAGGGCACTCTGAGTAGAACTTAAAAGCTTGGCTTGGAAGTTCTCACATAGATTTGGTAGTTTTCACCCAGTTAATCTATGGAAAGATGTTCTGCAAAGAGGATTCTGCGATCCCTCAAATGTACAGTTGCCAGATAAAATACAAGATGTTCAGTTAAATCTGAATTTCAGGTAAACTTCTTGTAATTTTTAGTATAAGTATGGTCCATGTAAGTTGGGACATGCTTATACTAGAAAATCACTTGTTTTTCTGAAATTCAGATTTAACTGAGCTTTCTGTATTCTCCTTTGTTAAAGCTGCCAAACCTACCCAAATGTTTATGATTAACGGCACAGGTGAAAACTCCAAATGAGGAATGTGACTTAATATTTTCCAAGGACTGTGTTAATATAGTTTCACTGAATCCTTATAATCTAAATAGACATTTCTCCAAAGAAGACATACAGATGGCCAAAAAGCACATGAAAAGATGCTCAACATTGCTAATCATTAGAGAAATGCAAATCAAAACTACAGTAAGGTATCACCTCACACTGGTCAGAATAGCCATCATCAAAATGTCTACAAACAATAAATGCTGGAGAGGGTGTGGAGAAAATGTAACCCTCTTGAACTGTTGGTGGGAATGTAGATTGGTACAGCCACTATGGAGAACAGTATGGAGGTTCCTTAAAAAACTAAAAATAGAACTACCACATCATCCAACAATCCCACTCCTGGGCAAATATCTAGAGAAAGCCATAACTTGAAAATATACACACACCACAATGTTCATTGCAGCACTCTTTACAATAGCCAAGATATGGAAGCAACCTAAATGACCATTAACAGATGAATGGATAAAAAAGATATGGTACATATATACAGTGGAATATTACTCAGCAATTAAAAAAATGAAAAATGCCATTTGCAGCAACATGGATGGACCTAGAGATTACCATACTAGGTGAATGAAGTCAGACAGAGAAAGATAAATATCATATGAAATCACTTATACATGGAATCTAAAAACTGATATAAGTGAGCTTATTTACAAAACAGAAACAGACTCACAAACTTTGAAAACAAACATGGTTACCAAAGCGGAAAGGTTGGGGAGAGGGATAAATTAGGAGTTGGGGATTAACATATACCCACTACTATATATAAAATAGATAATCAACAAGGACCTACTGTATAGCACAGGGAACTCTACTCAATGCTCTGTAATATGTATAACTGAATCACTTTGCTGTACATCTGAAAGTAACATAAGATTGTAAATCAACTATGCTCCAATATAAAATAAAAATTAAAAAACATAATAATTCCTATTTAATAGAAATGAGAAATTAGCCTCAGAGAGTTTAAGAATCTTTCCCCAAATCTCACTACCAGTCAGTGGCCGAGCTGTGAGTGAAAGACAGGTCACCTGGGACTTCCCTGGCGGTCCAGTGGTTGAGACTCTGTGCTCCCACTGCAGGGGCCATGGGTTCTATTCCTGCTCCAGGAATTAAGATCCCACATGCCAAGTGGCCAGAAAGAAAGAAAGAAAGAAAGAGAGAGAGAAAGAAAGAAAGACAGGTCACCTGACTCCAAAACCCACTGTCATTGCAACACATCTAAGGCATTTAAAATGTGTTAGGAACATGCAGTGACCCTCCCACCTCGATGGAGGGAGCAAATACCTAGAAAGCTGACCTCAGGTGAAGTTCACATAGTAATTATGGCATTCAAAGCAGACGTAAGCCTCATCATACCAAGTAAGCCTATCAGGTTCTCCAGGGAGGCTGCTCCAAGCTCAGAATTTCATGAATAGCTCTGAAAACAGGCATTTTCTCTTCACTTAGTGAAGAGAGAGTGAAGAAGTCTCAGGACAAAAGGAGGCGGTGGGTTGATGCTACCAAGGGTCCACTTTTGAGGGCTGACCGCACCTGCTTACGTGACCCTGGAAAAGATTGTCAGGCCCACTGCACAGTCCTGTAGAGGCAATGGCATCCGTCTTATTGAATCTTTCCTGGCACTCCTCCCAAAGCAGAGAGGCAACTCTTTGTTGTACTGTGTTTTGTTTGGTCCTTCTCACCTCATTAATGATGAGTCTGTTTAAAAAGAATTTATTACCCTTTCCAAAAGTGGTAGAATTGGCACTGATTCAAGTCCGTTTTCTCCCTTCTTGTTAACCCAGGGCACAGACTATCTGATGAAAAAGAAAATAATTCAGATAGCACTGGTTGAATGACCTTTCAGCAGAGTTTTACATTCTAAGTGGTCTTATGGCTAAAGCAACCCCAAACAGTACATCACTGGCACCCTTCTCACCACCAGCATCATCACTGGCCCCTCCAACCCCTCTAAGGATAGCATGTGGGGAATATACCATGGTGTTGTCAAATGTTATTGCTGATCTTCTCTCTCTGAAACTTATTTTTCTTAGGTTATGAGGGCTGACACTGAAAACATCTTAAACAGGAAGTAGCTTGCCAATTAGCCACACAGATGAGAATTATCTGGCAACCTTTGGGTTCCTGACAAAACCAACAGACACGATGAGCACTAAATATCTGCCAGGTATTATTCAGCTCCCCTTTTATTTCATTTGATCCTTGCTAGAGATCAACAAAATATAGCCTCCTAGACAAATCTAGCCTGTGACCTGTTTTAGTTCCTGAGCTAAGATTTTTTTTTTTTTACACCTTTTAAAGGTTGAAAGAAAAAGAAAAAGAAAGCGAGAGGGAGAAGAAGGAAGAGAAGAAGACTATGTGACAGAGACCATATGTAGTGGCAAAGCTTAAAATAGCCGTGATCTGGCCCTTTACAGAATAAGTTTGCTCACTCCTGCTGCAGATCTTACCTGGATCAGAAATCATACAAGTAAATATTCTCAGTATTGGCTATAGTGTGTTGTTATGGGTTGGATTATGTTCCCCACAAAGATATGTTAAAATTCTAACCCTTGGTACCTGTGACTGTGATCTTACTTGGAAATGGGGTCATTGCAGATGTGATCAAGCTAAGATGAGGTCATACTGAATTAGGGTGAATCCTAATCCAGTAAGACTACTGTCATTTATAAGAAGCAGTGAAGAGACACAGACACAGGCACACAGTGGTACCCAGGATTTGTTTCAATCAGCTATGGTAAGACACACAAACATGGAAATGACCATCATAAAGAAAGACATTCATACTCACAGTTCCACAGAAGTAGGAGACACAGGGTGCCCTACATGCAGAAGCACCTGGATTGTTACAAGATAGAAGGAGCAAGAGAAAAATGTGGGTAGGAGCCTTTATTGTGGTTTCTATAAGAAAGAATGGGTGAGACATGATAACCAGTTTAGGATTAGCTAGTTTCAATAGTTTTAGGGGGCTCTCCAGCACAGGGACTGTCCCTAATTGTCTGGTAGCTGGCGCTGGGGTGATTTTGATTAAGGCAAGTAGATAGTGGATGTGTGTGTGAAAGTCCCATACAAGAGGGGCAGTCCCTACAGGGTCGGCAAGGCCCCCCCGATGTCAAAGCATCAGATACAGAAAATAAGACACATGGTTAATATGCCATATGATGACAGAGACAGAGATTGAAGTGATGCATCTACAAGCCAAGGGACACCTTTGATGTCTGGTAACCACGAGAAGCTAGGAAGAGGCAATGAAGGATTCTACACAGAATCTCAGGAAGTATGGCGCTACTGACATCTTGATTTTAGACTTTTAACCTCCAAACTGACAGAATAAATGTCTGTTGTTTAAGATACCTAGTTTGTGGTGTGTTTTATGACAGTCCTAGGAAACTAATACGACCATTGAATATAATGTCAGATTTATCTTAGCATGTGAATGTTTACTAACAGTGGGCATTTAAGTGTGTTTGAACTTAGAAACACTTGAAAATGGTTTTAAAGACCCTCTGTGACTCTCCAGCTCATGTGAGGTTCACTACTGTAGTGGAAAGAGAACTAGAACCCTGGACTTGGCCCCAGAATTTTTGTTTCTAGTAGATCCAGCAGCTGTTATGTACAAGTCTGGCACCATCTGGGCACCCAATTTAATGGATTTTACTTTCTGTAAAATAAAGGGGTTAGATTGAATGAACCTGAGGATCTAGAGAAGTGTATCATTCTATAAGATATAAAAAAGATTCCTAGACATAGCCCAAAGCAGAGTGTGGATGTCTTGGTCTGCATTCTCCATGGAGCCTGCGGTCAAGACTTCCCCAGGATCTCTTTATTAGGGATGAGGAGTGAGGGCTGAGGCAGTGAGGCAGCAAGGAGGGTGAGCCAAACTGAGGATGCAGGACTGGACCAGTAGCCACTAACTGCTCTATCCTGTGATACTGTTGTCTTAGAAGTGTCCCGTGATACTTGGCCTTAGAACCAAGTCCTGGACAGTGTTAAGGGGGGAAGAAGGGGGAAAAATTCATCTCCTAGCTGCTGCCTCCCAGTGAGCAGAACTTCACCCATTAGAGTGCTATGTCCTTGCAGTTCTGAGTTGCAGATGCACCTGAACTGATATCACTATTTGTGGTGTCAAAAGGGCAGCCCTGGCAGAGGAGGCTGGAGGGACAAGGGGAGCACCACCCAAGGTGAAGTCAGCTTGTGCCTGTGGGAAACAAGTTGGGGCCCATGAAAGCCTGGTCACCAGAGCAATGGTTGGAACAGGGGACATGTGGGGTGGCTGAAAATGTTGACTAAGTATAAAGGACATATCTGACAATGTGGCTCCTGGAAAACTTAGAGTTAGTATGATGACACAATTATAACTACTATTATGAGTAACAAGCATAACAAACAGCATTTATTGAGCATTTACCATGGGCCAGGAACTGTGCTATGTCTTTTGGATCAATGCTTCTCAAGCTGTGGTCAAGGACCAAGTCTATTGCTTTCTGTCCCCAATTCTTTTGTAAAATACAATAAAAATGAATTCCTAAAAATTAGCTGAAATAAAAAGCAGGCATTCAAAACACATGTTCATTTGAAAAATTATTTGATTCAACAAACATAAAATTACTTTGTCAAATTTCCATAGAAGTTTCTGAGCACTCTCAACTTTTGTATTCATTTCATCATGGACTGCTAAAAATCAGGCTGTGGATTACACTCGGGAATGCCCTTCTCTGTATGCAATATATTGTTTGATTTCTCCACAACCCTATGGGCAAAGTGTTATGATTATCCCCATTTCACAGGTGAGACAACTGAGGCTTATTCATTTTAAGTAACTTATCTAACCTCTCACAACTTGTAGGGGGTAAAACCAAGCCAGCCTAACTCCTAATGCCACACTGTGAACCATTTTCCTGTGCTACCTTCTCCAAATGTTTGAAGAAGGAGAATGGTTTATAGTTTGTAGATTAAAAACTAAAGGGATTCTTTTGATTTTTACCTTTTATATTAGTTAACCAAAGTTTGAAGATATGTTTATATATGTTACAAATACATATGTATACATACGTGTATATATGTATATATACTTTATAGATGAAGATAAATGATTAATACAACCAAACTAATTAACATATGTTCATATATGCATGCATAGATAGATAGATAGATAGATAGATAGATAGATAGATACACACACATATCCCCTCCTGCATTCATACCTTTTTGGAATATTGAAAATGCATATTTTTTACTTTGCTCTTTATTTCCTGGGTAAGTAATACTTTGGAACCTGTGTGATTGTTTAAACTGCTGAGCATTCTGTCTCATACTAAGAGGGAGTTTCAACCCTCCTACATCCTGGGCTGTCCTTCTGAATTTATTTTAGTATGGCATTTGCATCCATTGTCACCACTAATTGCTATTTACTAAGGAATCACATGGTGCCATGTAATCAGAGACCCTTGATAGAGCTTATTCTTTGCTAGGAGGCAGGAGGAAGAAATAGGAATTCGCTTCTTTTCATGCATGTGAAGATGCTTGCCCATCCTTCCCTACCTCCCAGAAATACTGCCAGTGAAGAATGCCCTGAAATCCTGATCTATTAGTACCAAGGCACATTATAAAGCTGACACGAATATAAATGATAGGGTACAGTTGACACCTCCTGGTATTAATGTCAAGAGTTCGTGTAGTCACCAAAAAACAAAGGATTAACCACTTCTTTTTTGGGAATCTTGTTCCATCACTCCTCATGCTGACATTCACCTGCAGAAAAATGAGATTTGGAATTTAGAGTGTATGATTCCCTGCAGGGTGATCAGTACGCAACAAAATGCCTTCCCTCTAGCAAGCCCTGGATGTTCAGGGTTCAGTCAGTGCCCTTGATTGCTCTCACTCTCTCTCTTTGTTGGTTGGGTTTTGTTGTTGTTGTTGTTGTTGTTGTTGTTCCTAATAATTCCGAGCCTTCTGGCCTTTTCAAATTGCACAGGTTTATTCTGCACGTAAAATGCATGCATATCTGAATGTATAATATACATTTATTGGGGAGTTGTCATCTCTTTAATGGAGTAATTCTTTCTTCTCCATCTTTATTAAGGTATAATTGACAAATGAAAATTGTATATATTTAAGGTATACAACTTGATGTTTTAATATATGTATACACTGTTAAATGATTAACACAGCCAAGCTAATTAACATATCCATCATCTGACTTAGCTACTTTTTTTGTGGTGAGAACACTTAGGATCTACCCCTCTAGAAATTTCAAGTGTACAATACAGTATTAACTATAAGATCTCCAGAAATTAAGATCTCCAGAACTTATTCAGCTTTGTGCCCCTGGAGTAATATTCCCCCCATTTCCTCCACCCCCAGCTCCTGACAACCACCATTCTACACCCTACTTCTAAGAATTCGACTATTTTAGATTCCTCATACAAATGGAATCAGGCAGCGTTTGCCTTTCTGTGTCTGGCTGTTTCACTTAGCATAATGTCTTCCAGGTTCATTCATGTTGCCACAAAATGTATTATCTCCTTCTTGTTTAAGGCTAAATAATATTCTAGTGTGTGTGTGTATGTGTGTGTGTCTGTGTCTGTGTGTATCACATTTTCTTTATTCTTAATTTTTCCAAACACCTTGACTGGATTCTTTTGAGGAGTGATGAAAAGTATCAAACTTAATATGGGGAAATACAGACCTTAGGCCCAATGTACAATGAACTCGTGGTACCATGCACGATGCACAGAAAAGTAAACGCACGCAGCACCAGCCTTCATGACAATCATGATGGTAGCTGAAAGTGACTGAGGACTTGCTATGGCCATGCATGTGCTGGGGGCTTTGCATGGATTATCATCAATGGGACCACACATGGCCTCTGAGGTGCCTCAGAAATATAACCAGCCTCCCTTATTCAATGATGTAATTACCAAACATTTCTAGTGGGTGTGCAGTATGTAACATAAACATTAGGAAATTGGAAAAATATCTTTAATTTATTTAGGTCATGGAGAAGTGTAAAATGAATAAGATTATGGTCTCTGGAGCCACAGTACTTGGAATCACATTCCGGCTCTAGCAAGGACTAGCTGTGTGACCTTGGGCAAGTAGCTTAACTACTCTGCGCCTGCTTTGCCACATCTATAAAATGGAGAAATAAATGTTTTGGGGGATAAAACAAGTTAATAGATGCAAAAGGTTTAGAACAATTCTTGGCTTATTGTCATTGTCAAATAAAAGTTAGATTATAGCTACATGTCAATGTTTTAGTAAAGAAATGTAGACCAGATGGGAAATCTTGATTTTACATGTTACACTCTCCTTGCATTGCTATAATAATCTCTACTTGCCCATTAAGTATTGTTTTTAAATGTACTGCTGCAATCTGTTAATAGTTATATTAACAAAAGATGCTAATATCACATATTTTATGATATTCTATGAAATTATATTTTACAGTGTGATATTTATAATAGTCATTAAAAAGTTGTTTCTGTATTTTTCTTTGTGTGTGTAACCTTTAACAGGCTTTGGTAAAAATTAAATGCTCATTTCATAAGAAGCATTTGGAACTTTTTTCTTCATCTATGGCTATAGAATAATTTAAATAATGTTTTTATGATCTACTCTTTAAAGGTTGGTATAATCCCCCTGATTTTTTCTCAGGGTAATTCTCTGACACCTTTTATCTGTGTCTATTTTAGAAATTGGACTTATGTTTTATAGCCCTTCTGGAGTAAGATTTAGCAATTTCACTAAAAATATTCCATTTCATAATTATTTTATCTGTTTGCATAAAGTTGCATAGTATCATTTTTATGATTCTTTTAATTTCTCCTTTTCTTGTTACCCCATATTATTTTTATTTTGTGTATTTATATTTTTTTGTCTTGATGGGTTAGTGGATAATCTATTGAAATCATCTTGTGCATTGCTAGTTTTACTTCTTTTTAAGACTGATTTCTAATGTTTTAATTTCTTAATTTATTTTTATTGGTCCCTTTTGCTTTCCTTAAGTTCATTTTTTTGTCTTTTCTAATGTCTCACTTCAGACATTTAGTCTTTTGTGTTTAGTGATAAATATAGTGAGACATATGTGCTTTCTCTGAGCTCTAGGTGTCTCCCACATGCTGTTTAGATTTTTATAATTTTCTTGGTAGGCTGTGATTATGCGCTATATATTTTCTTGGTACCAATGATTTATTAAAATATCATTTATAAACTTTCAAGCTGGTGGAGTATCTGTTTTCTGATTGTAGTTAATAGTTTTATTGAATTATAATGACATAAGGCTCTCTGAATATTTATTATTTGGAATTTTATTATGGTTTATTTCATGACTTAATATATAGGCAATTTTTGTGTATGATCTGTCAGCAAAGTATATTCTCTCTTATTGCACAAAGTCTGATAAATATCGATCAGGTCTACTTTTTAAATTAGGTTATTTAGAGATTCTGTATCTTTGCTTATTTTTTGTCTACTTTAACTATCATGAAACAACAGATGAATTCAATTATCTTTCTTTTTTTAATCTTTTTTGCATTTGTTTTATTTAAAAAAATTTTTATTGAAGTATAGTTGATTTGCAATGTTGTGTTAGTTTCAGGTGTACAGCAAACTGATTCATTTGTATGTATATGTGTATATATACACATATATATATATTCTTTTTCAGATTCTTTTCCTTTATAGGTTATTACAAAACATTGAGTATAGTTCCCTGTGCTATACAGTATGTCTTTGTTGGTTATCTATTTTATATATATATAGTAGTGTGTATATGTTAATTCCAACCTCCTAATTTATCTCTCCCCCACCCCTTTTCCCCTTTGGTAAGCATAAGTTTGTTTTCTATGTCTGTGGGTCTATTTCTGTTTCATAAATAAGTTCATTTGTATCTTTGTTTTTTTTTTTTTTTTAGATTCCGCATATAAGAGATATCATATGATATTTGTCTTTCTCTGTCTGGTTTACTTCACTTAGTATGATAATCTCTAGGTCCATCTGTCAATTATCTTTCTAATAATCTTCTGTTTCTTTACATAGTTGTTATTAGTTACTTGCTATGAGTAATAATAAATTTTAATACACTTATTTTTCTCTTAAATGCTCTATTAATTTTATTTTTTAAATATTTCTTTTTCTTTTTTTTTTTTGGCTCTGTTGGGTCTTAGCTGCAACACACGGGATCTTTGTTGAGGCGTGTGGGATCTTTTCGTTACGGCATGCAGTCTGCTCGGGTTTCTCTCTAGTTGTGATGTGCGGGTTTTTTCTCTCTAGCTGTGACGTGCAGGGCTCCAGGGTGTGTGGGCTCTGTAGCTGTGGTATACGGGCTGTGTAGTTTGTGGCATGTGGGCTCTCTTGTTGAGGTGCGTGAGCTCAGTAGTTGTGGTTCACGGGCTTAGTTGCTCTGTGGCATGTGGGATCTTAGTTCGCCAACCCAACCCAGGAGAATCCTTCCTGCGTTGGAAGGCAGATTCTTTACCACTGGACAACCAGGGAAGTTCCTCTATTAGCTTTAAATAAAGTTATTTCTAACTCAGTTATTATTGAAATAATCAGTGCACCTTCTTTACCTCTCACCTTCCTTTTCCAACCAAGTTGTGCCTGTTGGATCACTTCTGCATCATCAGGACATATCACATATTCTTCCTCTCTCTTATGCCCCTCTGTTTTAGCCTTCCTTTTCCACTCAGATGTACTGAATGTATTGACTACCTACAACTCCTTTGCTCTCCCCTCCCAGTCATTGCTTGGTTCCTTGCAGTTTGTTTCTTTTTTTTTAACTTTTTATTTTACTTTGGAGTATAACTGGTTAACCATGTTGTGATAGTTTTAGGTGCACAGCAAAGCGACTCAGCCATACATATACATGTATCCATTCTCCCCCAAACTCCCCTCCCACAGTTTGTTTCTTATTAGTTTTGTCAAGAAGGACTCATGGGTCAATGTTTTCTGAGATTTTTCATGTTGAAAATTGTCTGTGAACTGTACGCATAAAGAAAGTGTAGTTGGGTATGAAATTCTTGCCTTACACTTTCTTTCCTTCAGCATCTTGTAGGTGTTGCTCCATTGTTTTCTGTCAATGAATGTTGCTTGTGATACAACTGAAGTCAGCTTGATTTTTGTTTCTTTTTGAAAGTGACTTGATCTTTTTGTCTTGTTTGTCATAGGAATTATTCCTTTTATTGAGAAGATCAATAATGTCCCTGGAGTAATCACAGTATTAACAATTCTATTGGTATTAACTGTTAACTCTTCCCTGGTATGTCATGTGCCCTTTCAATAGGTATGTTCATAGTCTTTATGTGTCAGGAAGTATTTTTGTATTTTCTATTTGAATATTTGTTTCATTTGTAGTTTGACTTCTTTCAGGACTTAAAAGATATGCATGTTAGCTATCCTTTGTCTGTATTGTATAGTGTATTATTTCTTTATTTTTATGTTTGATTTTTCCTTTCTTCTATGTCTTTACCATGACTCCCTCTGTGTTTTGTCTCTCTCATATGCCTTTCAACTTTGTCTTGATTTCTATAATGATTTTATTTTCCATTTATTTCTTTCCTGAAATTTGCCAGCTCACATTTCAGGTCTCCCTGCTAAATTTGTCATCTCTTCTCTGAATTCTTGTATTTTGGCTTCACAATCTTCCTTATGGAGCTTATTATTCTTTAGGATTTTAAAATTTGTATCAAACCTATTTGGTCATAATTCTTATCTATTCCATGACAAATTAGAGTGTGTGTGTGTGTGCATGCACACGTGCATGTGTGTTTTTAGTTTGTGTTTCTCTTTTTCTTCTTTCTGTTTTCTTTTAAATCTTTGTATCAATGCTGTGTTTTAGCTTTTTTGGTTAGTCATCATTGAATAAACTGTATTTTGTGGGCAAGCTATTTTGAAGAGTTTCTTGTAGGAAGGAACCCGGGTACTGTTCTAGTGTAGTCAGCTTTCATAATTCAAAGGTTCTTTTCTTTGAATTATAAACTTCCAGAAAATATGGCCAACCTCCTTCTCTGAGTTATCTTGCTTCCTTGGCTTCTTTGAACCAAACTTATCCACGAAGACTTTTTCATCAGCCCAGTTCACCCCATTTCTACACTTAATATTGCAAATAAGAGAGTCAAGTTACGCGCCTCAGGGTTTTGCCCTTCCTTTAGAAAGCATGTTTGTGTTGCTACTTTCTAAGAGCAATCAAGGCCAAGGGCTCTTACCGCTGAGATCTCTCCTATTACTTCTTTATTCTGCTCTTCTGGCATGGCTTCTCCTCAACATCAGCTGCTTTTTACAACCCGTAGAAGTATTTTGAGGAATTATATGAATAATATATTTCTAGTTTCACTGAACATAGTGTTCAAGGTTTGTGTTCTTTTTTTTTTTTTTTCAGAGTCTTTCAATTGATTTCCAGGAGGAGAAGGGAATAAATAGACTTATTCACGCTCAAAGTTCATACCATACTCTGAGCTTTTTGCAATCCAAGATTCCTACTGTAGACCAGTTAACAATTGACATTCTATAAATGTTTGGTGAGTAGCCCAATATTGCTGAACAGGTTAGCATAAACAGCAGAATTACTAAGTTAGTGTATATAATGTCTGTTATGTTTATAATTTATGGCATTTTCTTAATTTTTCTAAATATAAATATTTCATAGAAGTATATTTGAATATAAAAATTATGGAATCTTGAGTGATTCTGTGTTTTAAAAATCCTCTTCTGAATTTCTTAAAAGCACATATAAACCTTTTCTAGATAGTATCATATATTTTTAATTCATGTTTGAATATTGTTGAGACAAAATGAAGAATCTTATTTTCAACCAAAATAATCAGAAGTTTTATCAGTTTAGCAATTAGAGATTGAACTACAAAGCAAGGAAAGTAAGGCTACCTTTCAAGGTCCGACTGTATATAGTGGTTTAATGTTTATTTCTTTGGCATCATGTTCTTTCTATAAGAAAATGTGTTGGAAGATTAAGTACACAAAATTTATTGCTTGACATGTTATACTTCAACATGCTGCTAATTAGCACAAATACTCACTCCAGCAAGTGAGATCATTACTTTCCCTTGGTTGTATCTGAGAGATTCTTTGTGATGGAGAAAAAGCCCAGGTGTTTGGCTTCAAATAGAAATTACCACCCAGGTGTCTATCTTAATAACAACAAAATGCCTGGGCTAAAAATCCAAGAAGAGGAAGGGAACTGCTTCATTCTTTCTATTTTTAATGACATTCACAATACTTATTAGTAAATAAATTAGTTATCTATTGCTACATAAGAAAATTACCCCAAAACACAGCAGCTTAAAAAAACAAACATTTCTTATCTCATGTTGTTTCTGAGGGCCAGGAATCTGGGATCAGCTTAGATAGTGGTTCAGGCTCTTTGTCTCTGGGTCTCTTGTGAAGTTTCAGTCAAGCTGTTGCCTGGGGCTGCAGCCACCCCATAGCCTGGCTGGGTGGAAGGATCTTGTTGCAAGATCACTCAAGTGGCTGTTGGTGGGAGGCCTCAGTTCCTTTCCATGTGGGCTTCTTCATAGGACTGCTCAAAACTTGACAGCTGGTTTCTACTAGAGTTAGTGGAGAAACAGAATGACAGAGAGACAGAGAGAGAGAGAGAGACGGAAATTGCAGTGTCTTTTATAACCCATTCTCAGAAGTGTAATATCATCTCTTCTACCATATTCTAATGGTCATACAGACCAACTCTGGTACAGCATGGCAAGGCACTGTACAAGAGTATGAATGTCAGGAAATAGAGATCACTGGGGCCATCTTGGAGGCTGGTAACTACAGGTACTAAACTTGTTCCAGGGAATACACTAAGCATAAGGGACTCATCTATTAATAGAACCATTTATATATCCCTTCACTTGGTTTCATGATCAGTAGAACATATATTCAACATCTACCATGTACCAAGATCTGTGTTATATACAAGAGATTATAAAGTAAAAAAGACAAGACCTTATACTTACATTCTGGCAAGAGAGATAAATATGTAAGACATGACGATGATGTTCCACTTTAGCATAAAAGAGGCTTGAACCAAATACGATAGGGGTTTTGTAGAAAGAGAGATTGTTTTTGTTTAGGTAATGTACAGCAAAGTTGAGCAACCAGCACTGTAGTTAGTCTTAAAAAGCAAGCAGGAGTTGAGTAAGGTAGGAGTGATTGGCATTTCAGGAGGAAGAGATAGTATGCATGTGGAAGATTTTATTTTCTAAAAATGGGCACAAAATATATCCTATGTTCTCTTCTGCTGTGTGACCTTGACATCTCCCCATTTAGAGATGGAGTCTGTTTCTTCACCTTCTTAAATCTGAGGGGGCCTGTGACTACTTTCACCAATAAATTATAGTGGAAGTGTTGCCTTGCCACTTTCTGTCATAGTTCTAAACTAGCTGTGCAGTTTCTACCGCCTGTTTCTCTGAATCCAGCCCCTACGGAAAAAGTGAAACTTCCTTTAAATATCCATGCTGCAAGAAGCTAAGCCAAGGGAAGAAACCCTGCAGAACCGGAAGCCACACGAGAGAGGCCAAGGAGCTCTGATACACCAGAATGTGAGTAAAGACGCCATTTTGGAAGAAGATTCTCCCACCCCGACCAATGCAGTGTTGATCAGAAATGACCACAAAGTCAAACCATTCCTGCATTCATGACCAAATCATGAGCAAAATAAAAATGGTTGCTTTTAGCCACTGAATTTTGGGGCAGTTGGTTATGCTGCAAGAAATAACTAAAATAATGAGCATATTGCATTACATGTTCAGTAAGTCATTTGATGAAGCTAGCTGCTAAATTGAAGAGTAAGGCAGGAAAGCATAAGCTGGCACAGAATCCAAAGTATAAAATATTTGGCGTGCTCTCGTAAATGTTGTTTAGGAAAAGGTGGACATTCTGGACTCTTCTGAATGGCAGAGTAATAGAATTCAATTTGTGATTGGAGATAGTCATTCTGGGGAAAATGTGGAAGATGAGCAACAGAGAAGAGAAGCTAGAGGAAAGCAGGCCATTTGTATTTTCCCTTGAAACTAACTGTACAGCAATCACGAAGGCAGAAGTATGGAAGTGTTACATCATGAAGGAGAATGGAACATTTACTGATTAGAATTACATCTCTTTGGCTGGTGGGAAGGAGCTAGATAACAATTATTACATATGATTCTTGAATGTCTAGCCATTATCTAAGACAGAAAACACCAGAGAAGAAGCAAGCGATGTTTAATGAGTTTGGTTTTAGTTGTGTTGAATTCAAGGTGCCCATGGGATTTTTAATGATTGCAGTCAAGTCCTAGAAGAGCAATTGTACTTTGCTTTCACTGTACCATAATTTTCACCTTTCTTTCACACTTCCTAATTATTTTTAATAGAGGGCAGCAATCCAAGAGATGTTGGTTACTACTGAGTTCCCGCTAAAAGCTCCACACAGATTCTTACACAGTAATAGTCCTAACATCCCACTAACCCAGTTTTCCCATTTGGTTTTTTTATGATCCCTAATTACAGGCATAAGATCCAGGTAATGACTGGGTTACATTTTCCGCTAGACAAATTATGTACGTAATTATAGGCACATGTTCACTGAGATATTGAAGCATCTGATGCTTCTGCAGAGAAGATAATTGTCAACCTTTGCACTGTAATTAAGTCTAAATGGGAATCCTAATCATTTTCCAAATGAGCAAACAGTAAGCTAGTCTTGATTGGCTGATTGGCTGTGCCATGGCAGCAAATGAAACAGATTTGCTGCCCAGGTTAATTAGTCATCTATGAATGTCACCACCCTCAGAAACCCCACATTAGATCTGAGCATTAGAGCTAATTAGCAGTACATTGTTGAAACTTTGTATGATTTTTACCTGGCTTGTCTTTGGAATTCAAAATCTCACAGTTCTTTTTTTCTCCTGAATCTGTCTTCTCATAGTGACTCATATCAAGTCATTTGAATGCTCTACCCACTAGTTCCAGCACAGGCATGAGAAAGCAGATGGAGCGAGGATTTAGGGTGAGTCAGAGCTGGATTCAAATCCCACAGAAATTTCATTCTTAGAGTGAAATCTATTTCCTCTTCATCTCTCTCTTTCAGTAGTTCATCTGTAAACTACATGTGATTCATTTTACTATATAGAACATTAAGATCACTCCAGCAGGTTTCCCCATGCCCCTTTCCAGTCAAACTCCACCCCACCCCTCCAGAGACAAGCATTATGATATTTTTCCATTAGCTTTGCCCATTCTAGAATATCGTGTGAATGTCATAATGTAGTCTGTAACACTTTTACATAAGGCTTTTTTCAGTCAGCATTATGTGTTTGAGGTCCACCCGTGTTGCCATGTCAGTACATCCTTCTTGCTAGAAAAACTAATAAACCTTGATATTTCTGTCACTTCATATAATAGAAATGTATTTCTCACTCATATCAGAGTACTGTATGGATATTCCTGGTTCAAAGACAGCTTTCCCAGATGTAGGGAACTTGGTGACCTTGGGCATCTGAAGTTTCACCTTTTCCTAAGCCTTGGTGCATCTGTACCTGACAGCTGATGCAGAGAAAGGAAAGAGGTCAGATGGTAACCTCCACTGCTTAAAAATCCAGCTCAGAAGTGTCACACATCACTCCTATGCATATACCATTGGTGAGGGCAGACCATGTGGCCATATGTGTATACAGATGGGAAGCGTCAGCTCTGGGTGGGCAGCCTCGTTCTTGCGCTCACCCCACACCATGGAAGGAAGGATGTACTTTTTGATGGAAAGCTAGTTATCTCTGCCACAATGTCTGAACTCCAGTCCCATGACCTGCCGCCCCCCCCCCCCACACACACACACACAACTAGGCTCTTTACTGAGTATCTCTGTAAGACAAGAAGCACAAACTCTACAAGCCAACAAAATAGTGTACACAGATGCTACACTTCTTGGCTCTTGAGGTGGAGTCCTATCTCTCCTACTGCAATTGCCTTAAAAACTAGCCTTGTCAATGACCACTTTGCTGCTTCTATGGGCTACCAGGTGGCTGGCAAGGTTCTTTTAAACCTTCCCTTCTCTTTATTCAGATCTTGCTCTCCTCTGCTAATTTTTCCAAACGTTAGCTATGAGAAACCATTTGCTTAGTTAAGGATTTGCCTGGTACCTTGAAGCCACTTTCAAGAAAAGTTCTTTTCTTTTCCAAGTCATTGTTAACAAGGCTCCTGCACATGTATTGAAAGATTTACTATGTGTCTGGTCCTTTGCTAAGGATTTCCACATATATTATCTCAATTAATCTTTAAAATACATTATAAGACATGCATTATTATTTTTATTCTAGGATGTCAGAAACTAAGGTCCAGACGTTTACTAGTGGTGTCCCAAGACATAGAATTAAAGAATGACCTGGAATTTGAATCCAGAGAATGTGCATCTTATGACCAGAAAGGAATTTACAGATTATCTGTCTAATTCCTTCCTTTCACAGGTAAGGAAATAGAGGCTTAAAGCACTCAAGTGATTTGTCTAGTATCTGAGAGTTGGAAAGCAGCAGAACCAGGCAGAGTCTAAAGCTTCTAAATATCTATCACGTGGTTCTATTTTTTTAACAATAAAATTTTGTCACACATCTAGCTGACTCCTGCACTATGCCTGAACGTATTCCTAGCTGACTGTCACTAGTCAAGTATCACAATATTTTCAGCTTCCACCTGAATGGTGATGTTATGTCAAATCAGCTATTTTCCTGAAATGATCAAACTTACTCTGCCTTTGCTAAACACTTTTCTTTTGATGTCTCCCCAGAACCTGTTTAGCAGAGGCAAAATGCCTTTGACAAAATTATTCCCCCGTTCAGTGGTATGAATTCACTGTGTCTGATTATGCATCCGTGAATTGAAAGTGTTTGCTGCCTCAAGGATCAGCCTCTGATATTTCCTTACTAACTTTGCTTTTATGGTCTGTGAAAAAAATCAACTTGGCTTAGTACTGACGACTGTGTGGTATTTAACTGCTGTATACGTTTTCTTCATCATCGTGCGTCTTTTATTTACTGTAATAAATGTGATCGAACAGTGTAGGTTAAGCATCACCTATAGACTGAAAATGAAATACAATTTCTGCCTAGAAAATAAAATATTTTTTGAAGGCAACATGTCATTGCTTTTGTGTTTTCCTGGTTGGGGGCCTTGTAAACACCCAGCTGGAGCTCCCTGGGTCCAAACCTGGGATGAGAAATATAAAGTGAGTGGGAATAACAGAGGAAAAGAAATCTATTTGACCACTGAAGAACAATGAAGTACAATCCCATGAACTAGTTAACAAACACTTTAGGAAGATTGCACTTGCTGGAGTGATATATAATTTGTGGGACACCACTAATTACAACTTCTATAACATGGCTTTAAATCCTTCCAGAAAAGTACCCTGCTTATTCAAATTGAGGCATTTAAAATCTGTCAAGCTGCCAAGACCTGTTCCCTGAGGTGAATGGCATGCTTCTGTCCTGGGGAGATGGTCGGTTTAACTGCTTATATTGACAGTTGGACTTAAGTGTCCCATGGGGATAGTGGAGATGTTGACCAATACTAAAGTGTAGACTACTAAAAAAAAAAAAACAACCTACATTCTACGTTTATGGATTATACCTGTAATGGAAAGGACCTGCTAGCTATCTTGTAGAAAAAAAAAATAATAATAAATAAATAAATAAGTGCCAGAATACCGCCTGCTTCCTAGAAGTTAATTAATACATATTTTTTGAATGATAAGTATAGTAGTTACCACTTGATGAGAACATGCCACGTATCCAGCACTTAGTAACGCATTCCTTATAGGGCCCATGAGGCCTTCCACATTTAGGCCAAGCCTGACCTATGTATTTTTCTTAGACCCCTCTGGGGTTTCTTGGAATTTTTCAGGCCTTCACTCACACTGTATGTTCTCCCCTCTTTGTCCTCTCCCAAATCTCTGCTCCTCATTTTTTGGCACTCAACTGAAATGTTTGGTAACAGGTGAATCAGGGATTTCCTACTTTGGCAATTGGACATGTCCCCTGAATTTGTATATTGTGACAATTTCCTTCCATGACCGCAGATTATGTTGATGCCATGCTATAGATTCCTAAAACATGCTTCACTTTTTCTTTCATGACACTTAGCACAATTGTAGTTGTTTACATCCTCTTGATAGGAGCCCCAGAAAGAGGTGAAGAACATCCTTGTCTTGCTCATGTTAATATCTTCTTCCCTTGGTTCAATCCTTAAGGTAGAAGTTATTATCTTTAATTTATACATGAGAACGCTGACGATCAGAGAACAAACTCTCTAAGATCCTTACTGTAATAAATAATAGAATGCATCTACCTTACTCCAAAACCCTTGCTTTCAAGTCCTATGAAACATGGTCTTATGCTTTAAAAGGAACTCGTACTATGTGAATGTAGGCTATAAAAGTGAAAACAGTACAAAAAATGCAAAAAAAAGTTAAGTGAAATTTATATATGAAACTTAAGGTTAGTGGGTGGTGGCAGTTTTAGTGTGCTTAAACTTATATTTTCTACTTTGGAATACCATGAGCGTTAGATCAAGAACCAGCAGTTCCTGAAGACACATCATGATTTCCTAAATGGAAGATGGGAGACTAGGAGTGAAATGAGACCAAGCTTTGTTTTCCTATCCAACCCCAGAATTTGAAATCTCTAGGAGTGACCTCACCAATTACATCAGGACTCAAACCAACCACAAAGAGGGAAGGGTGTGTCACTCTAATGGGGACAAACAATCACCACAACCCACCTCTACTCTCTTTTTGGTTTGGGCTGTGGCTATTTCAACCAGAGGTAATAAAATTATAAACATGTAGAACCACTTCAAAAGATGACATCCTCTGGAAGACCTATGATGGGTGATATCACAGCATAGGACGTCTGGTTAACTTTTTATAAGTACTCAGAATGGCTTAGGAAAGCTAAAAACTGGTAGGATAATGTGGCTAAAACAAATATTGCTATTTTCTATTCTAGAACGCTTGTAAGCAGAACATGCGGGGAGGGAAACCCAGAGGTTCATCAAGAGGTACATAGACTTTGTGGAAGAGGTTCACAGCTTCAAGTGGGTGCTAACTCCTCTGAGAGTTAAAAGCAAGAGAAGTCATTGAATTTTCATTGCCTGACATCTCACCATGCTGTCAATCTCATTAAAAAGAATAAATGAATCTTTATCTGAAACTTAATAATGAGCAAGTTTGTAAGTAGGAAAGTGTGCAGTTGCTCAAGAAGTCAGTTTCTCAGATTTCTAGATCAGAGATAGAGCCAAAAGAAACACAAAGTCCCTGAAGTTTGAACCAGGTTCTCCATGACACTGCCAGCTTTGATGAATTTAATTCTGAACCCCCAGAACTGGTGTTATCCCAAGATATGGAAGGCATGGCTGAGAGGTGGCTTGAACAACCAGTTGAGCAAGAAGTAGGCTCCAGGGGGATTTGTTGAGCTAAAGATGAGAGGGGTAGAAGAAAAGATGGACAAGCCTGGAAGACTGGGATAAAGTTACAGGAGGAGCATAAACCCCATGGCCAGGAACTAATTTTATTCAAGTGTTAAATAAGCACAGTGACACATTCTTATAAACCAGTTTCAGGAATATTGTTAAATCTCAGGAATATGAAAAAAGAATTCCACAAGGTAATTAATGTATTATTTCTCTCCATGGCAATCTCTTACTTTAGAGAAGGATTCAGTTATGTGGAGAGATATTTATATTAGTGTAGAGGTATTCGCATGATGACATGGATATACAGCACAGAGAGAGATACCAACTCACAAACTGGAGAATTTCTAAAAGAAGTTATGCAAGCAAAGTGACCCTAGAAGAATATTATTCTGAACGTTAGTTATACAATACACTGGAATAGGCCACTGCTGAAGGTAGGAAAATATCCAGAATGCTATCGTAGCAATCCAGGTTCCAATGGGGTAATATTTGAAGAAATAATATTTGGCATTAGAAACTGACTTTATGAGCATTCAAGGAGAAATTTGCTTTCCTGTCCATTGTCTTGCAGGGCTCACCCTCTCTCATGGTCTGCAATCACCTCATAGACTGAGACACTTAGAGATATAGCCCGAGTTCTAGCTTTTCACAGAAGTATATATTGGTTCACCACAACTATTTATTAATCATTTATTGTTTTCCAGGAACTAAACTAAGAACTATCAGAACAGAAGTGGATAATATAAGGGTATATATATATATATATATATATATATATACACATATATATAGGTACAATAGGTACCAATAGTTGTTTGACTTTTTACTTTCCTTAACTTTAGCCTAAAAGGCCAAAGCCTGACAGTATCTAATCTCTTCTGCTATGATGTCATGTTGGGGGATACTGTGATGACGTGAAAAGAGCATGGCCGATCTAGACACTGGGTCTCAAACTGGAGCATATATCAGAATCACTTGGAAGGTTAAAACAAGGTTTGCTAGACTCACTCCAGAGCTGCTGATTTAGTAAGTCTGGGGGGAGCCTGAGAATTTCAATTATAACATGTTTTCCAGAAGATGCTGTTAGTCCAGGGACCACATTTTCAGAACCTCTGGAGACAGACTAGTTTCTTACATATTTTGTCCCACTACTTTAGCTCAAAGAAGCTGCCCTTCCTTTTCAATGCTAGTGACATCAAAGGTTGAATTTTATATGGTCTGGCTTTCTGCCTAATAGGTGGACTTTACTCTCCATAGCACTGAGCAGGAACCTATTTGATTTCTTTGACTTTGTTTCTTGCTGAGGGGTAGATGTTCATTCAATTGTAGCTGATATATGAAATGTCATGGTCTCTAGACCCAGGGGAAGAGAGGCAGCCTCTTAGATGAGGGTAGGGAAGTTCAGTAGCAAACTTCCATTGGGCATTTGCCAGATGACAGTGCTGTACAGTGACCTGGACAGATGTACCCTGGGAAAGAGACAGTCTTTATCCAAGGGCTTTATGCCCGACAAGTTCAAAAGGAGCTTTCAATGTTTAGAATGTGAAAAAAACTTAGGACAATAGAAAATGTATTCATTATGGAAGAAAGTGAAATTTAAATCTCCAGTTCACCAAAATAACCACAGAAAAGAAAGCTTGCGCCTTCAACCTTAGAATAATCACTAGTGAACTACATGAATCTCTTAGTGCTATTAATCAGGTGATCAGCTAGCTGGGGCCAGCGGAGCAGCCTCTCATAGCCAGGCAGTAAGCTCACATAATTGGGGAGCATATAAAGAAAGACTTACTATCTTAGTTTGCATGCATTTGCAATTTGAGGTCAAAACTCCAATGTGTAAGTTGAAAAGAAAGACATTAATTAGCACAATTTCTTGCAGGACTATTTGGCTTAGAAAAATAGCAGTTTAGGCTCAGTTTAAGTGTGCCTAGGTGATCTTCCTCAGCACAAGTCTGTCTAGATCCAGTAAACCTCATCATGCTCACATATCAGAGAAATCGAGTGCTATTCCAACATATATCTGAGGATTCCTTTACTGCATGTGCACAAAACTGAAGCATTGTGGGGAGAAGGCACATTGCATTTAACCAAGCTCTGAGAGAGTGGGGAAAGGACGTGGGGGGACTTTGCTTAAGCAAGGTGTCCACTTTAGAAGAGTGTGGATACAGAAGTTCCTACTTGAATTATCCATCTCCAGCCCAGTGCTTGGCACATGAGAAGCAGTTCATAAGTATTTTTGAACGTGGAATTTAGTAGAGAGGTAAAGAGCCAAGATTTGTTGGGTTTTACTCATGAACCTGCAATTCATTTTGGCCTCAAAACATTCCCCAGTAAAAAGGCTATAGTCTTGGCCATTCATGTATATTTCTCTTAACTTTCCATGATAAGTCCTTAGCAAGTGTAAAGTTGTAGAAAATTGAACATTGTGGTGTCCTGTGGAGGAACTATCTTAAATAAGAAGTCATTTTCCAAGACGCTTAGTGACTCTAAACATCATGAGGACTAACTGTAAAACCTTGCTTTTCCAGATGGTGAATGGATGTGAAAAATTTTACAAGCACTTCTTTTCCAAAGAGTGAAGTTTAATGTTTTCTTGTTATAAAATGTTGATGCTCCTGCCATTGAAAATAGTGCAATATAAAAACTTGTTCATCTGTTCTTTGTCAAGAGAAGAAAACAACTTGTTTGGCACCAGACATTGATTTTCCAGCAATACGAGCAATAAAGGGACTAAATTCTTAGAAAAGTTCCAAATCCAACCCCACCTGCCTGATGTTTCCAGAAGATCTTGCATATTCAGCTCAGAGTCTGGAAACATTTATAATTTGCAGTTCTTAACAAACTGATGGAAAGATGAAAGAAGATGTTGATAATTTCTACATTTTATAAGCTATAGGTATATTCACCTCCTAAGTAATTATGAACAAAATATTTTAACTCTTGGCCTCGATCTATCCAACTATAAAGTAGGTAAACCAAACAGCCCGCTTCTCTAAATATTTAACAAGTAATAGTAAGGATGATAATAAGAACCCTTCTTTGAATGTTATCATTTTGTACCTGTCAGGAATTATATTAAGACCCTTACTTGAATTAGCTTATTTTATTTTTACTATAAGCCTAACATATGCTATATAATCTCCACTTACCAGGTAACACAAACTGAGGTGTTTAGCAGATAAACAACTTTCCCAAGTCAATAAAAACAGACATAAGATCAAAATTTAAGTCTTCTAACTAAAAACTAGTGTTCAAAAACACTTTCTTAAGTGATAAGTGGACTCTCAAATTAAATATCATTATTCTTCTTCTTACAAAACTCACAGGGTCACATTTGAAGCAATAAAGGATAGATAGGTAGCTAGCTATAGCTAGCTAGCTAGCTAAGGTATAACACACACACACACACACACACACACACACACACAAACATTTTTTAAATTTTAAATTCTAACAGGCTATTCTGTTCTTTCCATAACCTAGAATAGATTCTTTCTGTAACTCTGGATAAATGAATCCATTTCATAGCTCAGGGGGAGGGGGAGAAAAAGAAAAAACCTTGGTCACTTTTAGACATAAAATGACTTATTTCCACAATTAATATATTCAGTGAAATAATAAAAATTCAAACTTTTCCTTCCCCTAGCTAGGAACAAATCCAAATTTTGTGGGCCTACAGCATATATCTTAAGGGAGGATCTATTTACAAAAGAGGAAACACAACTTCAAAAGTAATATTAAGCACAAAAACAAATAGTTATTGTGACATCAGCAAGGTGGTGAACTAGACTAGTATGTTCCAGTTCTTCATTTCCCCAAAGAAACATCAAATAAACAGCTAGACATTGACTAATAGCTTTATGGAGCCCTGGAAACCATCAGAAATCTACAGAACCAAGCAGATACACAAATTTTAAAAAGGCACATTCAAAATGATAAGAAATCTTGTGGCATTTTTATTCATCATTGCTCCATCTCCTGCTTGGCATGGCATGGCATGGTTGGGAGGAAGTAGACCAATTCTCACTTTCTTCTTGGTTGAGAGGACAAAGTGGAATTCCTTTGCAACATTGTGATCTATCTGTGGGTTGCCTGAGGAATCGGTTTCTTTCTCACCTGACTCAGAGCTCAGAAAATAGTTTGGATCTCAGGCTGGAAGCTGCAGAAGGCAGTAGTGGACACTGTGGCACATAAAAGCTGTAGGAAGACTGCAGACACAAGGAAGCCAATCTGCAGAGGTTGGAAGAAATAACTGTTTTCCAGTGCACAAATCTGAACAAAAGATGACCAGGCATACAAACAAATAAAGAAATATGACCCATTGAAAGGATCAAAATAAATCTCCAGAAAATGACTCTAAGAATTTCTGGATTTGGACTTTAAAGAAAAAGACTTTAAAACAGCTGTCTTCTTCTTCTTCTTGTCTTTTTTTTATACAGCAGCTTTTTATTCGTTATTTATTTTATACATATTAGTGTATATTTGTCAATCCCAATCTCCCAATTCATCTCACCACCACCACCACCATCCTTGCGTTCCCCTCTTCGTGTCCATACGTTTGTTCTCTACACCTGTGTCTCTATTTCTGCCTTGCAAAACGGTTCATCTGTACCATTTTCCTAGATTCCACATATGTGCGTTAATATACAATATTTGTTTTCTCTTTCTGACTCACTTCACTCTGTATGACAGTCTCTAGGTCCATCCACATCTCTGCAAATGACCCAGTTTTGTTTCTTTTTATGGCTGAGTAATATTCCATTGTTATATGTACCATATCTTCATTATCCATTCATCTGTCCATGGGCATTTAGGTTGTTTCCATGACCTGGTTATTGTGAATAGTGCTGCAATGCACATTGGAGTGCATGTGTGTTTTTGAATTATGGTTTTCTTTGGGTATATGCCCAATAGTGGGATTGCTGGGTCATATGGTAATTCTATTTTTAGTTTTCTAAGGAATGTCCATACTGTTCTCCATAGTGGCTGTATCAATTTACATTCCCACCAACAGTGCAAGAGGGTACCCTTTTCTCCACACCTTCTCCAGCATTTGTTGTTTGTAGATTTTCTGATGATGCCCATTCTAACTGGTGTGAGGTGATACCTCATGGTGGTTTTGATTTGAATTTCTCTAAAAATTAGTGATGTTGAGCAGTTTTTCATGTGCCTCTTGTCCATCTGTATGTCTTATTTGGAGAAAGGCCTATTTAGGTCTTCTGCCCAGTTTTTCATTGGGTTGTTTGTTTTTTTTAATATTGAGCTGCATGAGCTGTTTATATATTTTAGAAATTAATCCTTTGTTGATTCATTTGCAAGTATTTTATCTCATTCTGAGGGTTGTCCTTTCATCTTTTTTATAGTTTGTTGTGCAAAAGTTTTTAATTTTTGTTAGTTCCCATTTGTTTATTTTGTTTTTATTTCCATTACTGTAGGAGGTGGGTCAAAAAAGATCTTGCTGTGATTAATGTCATAGAGTGTTCTCCCTGTTTTCCTCTAAGAATTTTATAGTGTCCAGTCTTACATATAGGTCTTTAATCCATTTTGAGTTTGTTTTTGTGTAAGGTGTTAGAAAGAGTTCTAATTTCGTTCTTTTACATGGAGCTGTCCAGTTTTCCTAAAACCACTTATTGAAGAGACTGTCTTTTCTCCATTGTATATCCTTGCCTCCTTTGTCATGGATTAGTTGACCATAGGTGTGTGGGTTTACCTCTGGGTTTTCTATCCTGTTCCATTGATTTGTATTTCTGCTTTTGTGCCAGTACCATATTGCCTTGATTACTGTAGCTTTGTAGTATAGTCGGAAGTCAGGGAGTCTGATTCCTCCAGCTCCGTTTTTTAACTTCAAGATTGCTTTTGCCATTTGGGGTCTTTTGTGTCTCCATACAAATTTTAAGATTTTTGTTCTAGTGCAGTAAAAAATGCCATTGGTAATTTGATAGGGATTGTGTTGAATCTGTAGATTGCTTTGGGGAGTATAGTCATTTTCACAAAATTGATTCTTGCAAACTAAGAACATGGTATATCTCTCCATCTATTTGTGTTATCTTTGATTTCTTTCATCAGTGTCTTATAGTTTTCTGAGTACAGGTCTTTTACCTCCTTAGGTAGCTTTATGCCTAGGTTTTTAATTCTTTTTGTTGCAGTGGTGAAGGGGATTGTTTCCTTAATTTCTCTTTCTGATCTTTCATTGTTAGTGTATAGGAATGCAAGAGATTTCTGTGCATTAAGTATGTATCCTGCAACTTTACCAGATTCACTAATTAGCTCTAGTAGTCTTCTGGTGGCATCTTTTAAGATTATCTATGTATGGTATCATGTCATCTGCAAACAGTGGCCGTATTACCTCTTCTTTTCCAATTTGTATTCTTTTTATTTCTTGTTCTTCTCTGATTGCCGTGGCTAGCACTTCCAAAACTATGTTGAATAACAGTGGTGAGAGTGGACATCCTTGTTTGTCTTGTTCCTGATCTTAGAGGAAATGCTTTCAGTTTTGAGAATGATGTTTGCTGTGGGTTTGTCGTATATGGCCTTTATTAGGTTGAGGTAGTTTCCCTCTATGCCCACTTTCTGGAAGTGATTATCAAGGGATCAATCCAAGAAGAAGATATAACAATTATAAATATATATGCACCCAACATAGGAGCACCTCAATACATGAGGCAACTGCTAACAGCTATAAAAGAGGAAATGAACAGTAACACAGTAATAGTGGGGAACTTTAACACCTCACCTACACCAATGGACAGATCATCCATATAGAAAATTAATAAGAAAAAACAGGCTTTAAATGACACATTAGACCAGAGAGATTTAATTGATATTCTTAGGACATTACATCCAAAATCAGCAGATTACACATTCTTCTCAAGTGTGCACAGAACATTCTCCAGGATTGATCACATCTTGGGCCACAAATCAAGCCTCAATAAATTTAAGAAAATTGAGATCATATCAAGCATCTTTTCTGATGACAATGCTATGAGATTAGAAATCAATTACAGGGGGAAAAAACGTAAAAAACACAAACACAAGGAGGCTAAACTGTACATTACTATATAACCAAGAGATCACTGAAGAAATCAGAAAGGAAATCAAAAACTACCTAGAGACAAATGACAACTAAAACATGATGATCCAAAACCTATGGGATGCAGCCAAAGCAGTTCTAAGAGGGAAGTTTTTAGCAATACAAGCCTACCTCAAAACACAAGAAAAATCTCAAATAAGCAATCTAACCTTACACCTAAAGGAACAAGAGAAAGAAAAACAAACAAAAAAAAATACCAAAGTTAGGAGGAGAAAAGGAATCATAAAGATCAGAGCAGAAATAAATGAAATAGAAACCAAGAAAACAATAACAAAGATCAATAAAACTAAAAGCCCGTTCTTTGAGAAGATAAACAAAATTGATAAACCATTAGCCAGAATCATCAAGAAAAAGAGGGAGAGGACTCAAATCAATAAAATTAGAAATGAAAAAGGAGAAGTTACAACAGACACCGCACAAATGCAAAGCATCCTAAGAGACTACTACAAGCAACTCTATGCCAATAAAATGGACAACCTGGAAGAAATGGACAAATTCTTAGAAAGGCATAACCTTCCAAGACTGAACCAGGAAGAAATAGAAAACATGAAGAGACCAATCACAAATAATGCAATTGAAACTGTGATTAAAAATCTTCCAACAAACAAAAGTCCAGGACCAGTTGGCTTCACAGGTGAATTCTATCAAACATTTAGAGAAGAGCTAACACTGATACTTCTCAAAGTCTTCCAGAAAATTGCAGAGGAAGGGACACTCCCAAACTCATTCTATGAGACCAAAATCACCCTGATACCAAAACCAGAAAATGATACTACAAAAAAAAGAAAATTATAGACCAATATCACTGATGAATATAGATGCAAAAATCCTCAATAAAATACTAGCAAACAGAATCCAACAACACATTAAAAGGATCATACACCACGATCAAGTGGGATTTATTCAAGGGATGCAAGGATTCTCCAATATACACAAATCAATCAATGTGATTCATCATATTAACAAATTGAAGAAGAAAAACCATATGATCATCTCAATAGATGCAGAAAAACTTTTGACAGAATTCAACACACATTTATGATAAAAACTCTCCAGAAAGTGGGCATAGAGGGAAGCTATCTCAACATCATAAAGGCCATATATGACAAACCCACAGCAAACATCGTTCTCAATGGTGAAAAACTGAAAGCATTTCCTCTAAGAACAGGAACAAGACAAGGACGTCCACTCTCACCACTATTATTCAACATAGCTTTGGAAGTCCTACACACGACAATCAGAGAAGAAAAAGAAATAAAAGGAATACCAATGGGAAAAGAAGGAGTAAAACTGTCACTGTTTGCAGATGATATGATACTATACATAGAGAATCCTAAAGATGCCACCAGAAAACTACTAGAGCTAATCACTGAATTTGGTAAAGTTGCAGGATACAAAATTATTGCACAGAAATCACTTGCATTCCTATACACTAATGATGAAAAATCTGACAGAGAAATTAAGGAAACATTCCCATTTACCATTGCAACAAAAAGAATAAAATACCTTGGAATAAACCTATCTACGGAGACAGTAGACCTGTATGCAGAAAACTATAAGACACTGATGAAATAAATTAAAGTTGATACAAACAGATGGAGAGATATACCATGTTCTTGGATTGGAAGAATCAGTATTGTGAAAATGACTATACTGCCTAAAGCAATACACAGATTCAATGCAATCCCTATCAACTTACCAATGGCACTTTTTGCAGAACTAGAACATAAAATCTTAATATTTGTATGGAGACACAAAAGACCCCAAATAGCAAAAGCATCTTGAGGGAAAAAAAACGGAGCTGGAGGAATCAGACTCCCTGACTTTAGGCTATACTAGAAAGCTACAGTAATCATGACAATATGGTACTGGCACAGAAGCAAAAATATTGTTCAATGGAACAGGAGAGAAAGCCCAGAGATAAACCCATGTACGTATGGTCAACTTATCTATGACAAAGGAGGCAAGGATATACAATGGAGAAAAGATAGTCTCTTCAATAAGTGGTGCTGGGAAAACTGGACAGCTACATGTAAAAGAATGAAATTAGAACACTTTCTAACACCATACACAAAAATAAACTCAAAATGGATTAAATACCTAAATGCAAGACTGGACACTATTAAACTCTTAGAGGAAAACATAGGAAGAACACTCTATGACATAAATCACACCAAGATCTTTTTTGATCCACCTCCTAGAGTAATGGAAATAAAAACTAAAATAAACAAATGGGACCTAATGAAACTTAAAAGCTTTTGCAAAGCAAAGGAAACTACAAATAAGACGAAAAGACAGCTCTAGAATGGGAGAAAATATTTTCAAAAGAATCATCAGACAAAGGATTAATCTCCCAAATATATAAACAGCTCATGCAGCTCAATATTAAAAAAACAAACACCCCAATCCAAAAATGGGCAGAAGACCTAAATAGACATTTCTCCAAAGAAGACATACAGATGGCCAAGAAGTATATGAAAAGCTGCTCAACATCACTAATTATTAGAGAAATGCAAATCAAAACTACGATGAGGTATCACCTCACACCAGTTAGAATGGGCATCATCAGAAAATCTACAAACAGCAAATGCTGGAGAGGATGTGGAGAAAAGGGAACCCTCTTGCACTGTTGGTGGGAATGTAAATTGATACAGCTACTATGGAGAACAGTATGGAGGTTCCTTAAAAAACTAAAAAGAGAATTACCATATGACCCAGGAATCCCACTACTGGGCATATACCCAGAGAAAAACATAATACAAAAAGATACATGCACCCCAATATTCATTGCAGCACTATTTACAATAGCCAGTTCATGGAATCAACCTAAATGCCCATTGACAGACAAATGGATAAAGAAGATGTGGTACATATATACAATGGAGTATTACTCAGCTGTAAAGAGGATCGAAATTGGGTCATTTGTAGAGACATGGATCTAGAGACTGTCATACAGAGTGAAGTTTTCTCAGAAAGAGAAAAACAAATATTGTATATTAACACATATATGTGGAACCTGGAAAAATGGTACAGATGAACCAGTTTGCAGGGCAGAAATAGAGACACATATGTAGAGAACAAGAGTATGGACACCAAGGGGGGAATGTGGCAGGGTGGTGGTGGTGGTGTGATGAATTGGGAGATTGGGATTGACATATATACACTAATATGTATGAAATGGATAATTAATAAGAACCTGCTGTATAAAAAAATAAATAAAATAAAATTCAAAACAAAAATTAGGTACCACACACACAAATAAAAGACAACAATAATGTCAGAATATATTTGTGATTTTATCTTATATTACTCTGATTAAATGAACATTTTTACTTATGGTTATCACCATTCATATTGCTTTTCTGAGAAATGTCTGATCATGACTTTTGCCCATTTTTCTATTTGGTCATTTATCTTTTTTGTGGTTTGTCATTTACTTATCTTAAATAGATTATATTATTTTTACTTGTTTCGTGCTCCAGTCTGATAAAAGAGCTCTTATTTTCACAAAGTTAAATTTGTCAGTCTTTTTTTATAGTTAAATTTTTCACTTTCATGTTTAAGAATTCTTCTTTGTCTCAAGGCTAAGAAGTAAAATTTGATTTTGTTTTAATTTTTGCCATTAGATAGGAGGGGTTCAGGATGAATCTATGTTTCTAGCTTGGATAACTGGATAACTGGATGCAAGGTAATTCTATCCACAGAGAAAGAGCACACTAAGTGAAGAACATATTTTAGGAAAGGCAAGGAGAATTGTAAACTTAGCTTTGGTCATGTTTGGTTTAAAGTGCATTTGAGCCTTCTATGGTTGATACATAAAGAGAGAAGTTGGTTATATGAATCTGGTGCCCATAGGAGATATCAGAGGTAGAGGTGCTACTTATGAATTATTTGTGTGATGGCGGTAAATGAAGCTATAAACATGAATAAGCTCACTTAAGAAGAGAGTAGAGCAGTGGCTCTCAACTTGAGGAGATTTTGTCCCTCCATCCCTCCCCCACTTCCCAGGATACTTAACAATGTCTGGAGACATTTTTGGTTGCCATGATTGGGGGGATGCATCTAGACTATAGAGGTCAGGTATTGTGCTCAGCAAAGCACAACACACAATATAGATAGTCCCCTCTCTCCCTCCTAAAATAAATTATCCAGCCTCAAATATCAATAGTGCCAAAGTTGAGAAATTTTGGGGAAGAGAAAAGAGGCCCTTGGCCAAATTTTGTGCAGCACTTCGTGGTTGTATAGCAGAATGCAAACTTTCAAATGACACCTAGAAGGAGCAGTCAGTGATTTAGGAGGAAAACCAAGAGTATTAAATCATGGAAGCCAAGAGGAAAATATTATCAATGGTGTCAAATGCCACTGAGTTCATCTAAATTGAGGAATACAAAGTATCATTTAGACAAACAGAGTGAAAATGAAGGTTTTTGGTGATGCTGTTCTGTGGAATTATGAGGGCAAGAGAGGAGCAGAAGTCAGATTAGAGTCTGTTGAAGAGTGAGTGGGAGATAATGAAATGAAGTTGGCAAGAATAGGTAGCTTTTTCAAGATAGTTGGCTGTGAATGAAAGAAGAAAGAGAAGGTATGGAGTGGAGTGAGATTCATTTTTCAAGGGAGGGATTTATGGATATTTAAAAGTCAATAAAATAGACCCAAAGAAGGAGAAAGGGAGAAATGGATGAGCGATCCTGATAGTACGTGAATGAAGATGATGTGTGAGAATTCAAGGCTTGGGGGAAAAGATGACTTCAGGCAGAAGAAGAATGGCTCCCCTAGTGTAACAAGGGAGAAGGAAGGTAGAATGTGTGTATATGCAGGTGTAAGTGTACAGGTTAAAGATGAAGACTGCCAATCTAACAGCTTCAATTTTTACTCTAAAGTAGGAGGCAAGTTCAATTGCTGAGAACTGGGGAAAGAGGGTGGAGTGAGATATCCAGACTGAAGATAGCTTGAAGTATACGTTGTGCTTAATAGAAGAGTTGGATGATCAGAAAAGTGTAACACGCTCACCCATCTTTCTGTCGTCTCTCTCTCTCTCTCTCATCTCTCAGTTTATCAACCTGGAGCACAAATACCTAATACCCAAGCGATATTTGAGTTCCCTCCTAAACATCAACTATAGATGTTTATGACACACAGGACATTATACAGAGGACCTTTCAGTAGAATATTTGTTCTTTGTCTGTTTGTTTTTTCTTCTATTTTAGGACTACATCTCTACACTAAATTTCTAACCTATTTTACAGTGATCAGGAATATGTTGGTGCAAATTCTATCTAAACCCTCTCTTTTATCCTCTCATTGCTTCATAAATTACCTGACAAGAATGAGAATATACTTTTCCAAAAATTCTCTGCTCATTTATACTCCTCAGCAACCAATGGTGTTCTCATGGTCACCACTGAATTATAAGCTTAGTGAGGTCAGGATTGACCTCAGTTCTGATTCCTTTCAACTACAATCTGTGTGAATGAAACTGAGGCACTTAATTAAACCTGAGCCTTTGTTGATTCATCATTAAATGGATATTGTGACAATTGTCTTTCACAGGGATTGTGAAGATTAACTGCCTGTACATTTGAAGTGACCATACTTCCTGGTTCAGGCTAGTTGTCCTGGTGCGATTATTAACCATGTCTCCTTTCATTCCTTTCCCCCCCTCTTTTCACTTAAGTGTCACCCTTTAGGGTCAGTGGTATGTTTATAAATGTTTAGCAGTCGACTCTCCAGGGAGGTAAAAAACTGATTAGCCAATTACCATGGTGGAAATACTCCCACTGTGATCAATTTCAAATTACCAATATGTTTAACTCACAAAGTTCCTGAAAATATATTGGCTCTTATGAGCATATAAGAGCTGGCTCCAGCCACTACTGAGAATGGTTCTCAATCTTGGCTACACATTGTAAAAACGTATGTAGCTTTAAATATAGCAGATCCCATCCTCAGAGATTCTGATGTACAGGTCTTGCATGAGGCCTCAGTATTAGGATTTTTTAAAGCTTCCCTGGTGATTCTGACATACAGCCAATGTTGAGAAACATATCCTGTATCTACCCAGACTGCAATAGGTGATCAATAAATGGTGGCCATTTTCATTGTATGGGATATTCCTGTGATAATTTTCTCTTCAATTACTCTCTATTCTTTAAAAAAAATTTTTTTTTAATTTATTTGTTTTATTTATTTATTTTTGGCTGCATTGGTTCTTCGTTGTGGTACACGGGCTTCTCAATGCGGTGGCTTCTCTTGTTGCAGAGCACAGGCTGTAGGCACATGGGCTTCAGTAGTTATGGCTTGCAGGCTCAGTTGTTGTGGTGCACTGGCTTAGTTGCTCCGCAGCATGTGGGATCTTCCCGGACCAGGGCTTGAACCTGTGTCCCCTGAACTGGCAGGCAGATCCTTAACCACTGCGCCACCAGGGAAGTCCACTCTCTCTTCTTTTGCTCAGACTTTGATGTAAATGTTAATTTGTAAATTGAAAAGACTACTTGGAAATAGAATTCTGAAAGACTTTTTGATTTCCATTTCAGGTTTTTCTTCCTGGATTATTCCCTATCCTAAAACAAATTTGTTCTTCTTTCAAGCGTTATGTTAGTCCCCTATTCTCAGTATCCCTCCTTTTCTTACTTTTTAACATTACCCCTTCTGCAACTCTCCCCTTGGATGTCTTTCACAGAACTTGTAATATGAGAGCAAGAAAGAAAAAATATGAAGGTGACCCAAATGAATAGCAGGGTCATGACTGGGACAAGGCACAATGGAGAGTCCATGCCATGGGTACTGAGGATGAGAAGAAAGCAGTAATTCAACCACAAGCAAGAGAAGGCAAACCACCCTAATGAACCGAGGCCATCTGAAGGGGGCAGGGACACCTTGTAATTGATCAGGAAACTTTTGGATATTTAAGAGGATCTAAGCTAGGTGTTGGAAAATGTCTATTCAAAGAAAGAAGAGAAAAGGCAGTCAATGTTTTGCTGACCAGCTCACTGAGGAGAAGTCACAATAAATTCTAAGAGAAAAGATTTTCATTTTAAAATACTTAAAACTCCCTTTCTTCACTTTAGAGATAGACAATTAGTCCCCACTACATTTTTTTCCTTAAGCTTTATAAATTACTTTCCTAGTGAAGACATACTGTCTATAAAGTTTTCTGGATATTTCCATAAAATACCGATTTTAGGAAAAAACCGATAAAAGCGGACTACCTTGAAGGTTGGATATATAAGGTCAACAACCCAAGGTTTGGGAGATTTCACATCCCAGGCAGTCAGGGAACCAGCAACATCAATATCACCTGTGAACTTGTTAGAGATGCAAATTCTAGAGCCCCACCTTAGATGTATTGAATGAGAATTTTTAGGGGTAGTGCCAAAGAATCTGCATTTTACCTAAACCTTCAGGGGATTCTGGTACATGCTAAAGTTTCAGAAATGCAATTTACACAGTTGCAGTGCATTAGGAAACTTCTCTAAAGATCTATTCAATTATGAACTACTGACATATTTTAGGCAACCACTTACCTGGTTTTCTGAGCCATACTAAGTTATCCCCATCCAAGATAAAGGTATCTCATAGGTAGAAAGCTGTGACATTTGATGCTCTTACACAAAGAGAAATACTGAGTTATCAGTGTCCTTCCCCCAAAGGCCTGATACTAACTTCTGTCATATTTAGATCTCCACTGCCTTGTCATGGCAACCAAGATATTATTTAAAAACTTCAACCTAGCTTTGCAAACATAAAAAAACCAAAGATATAAATTCTTGAGAAATTTTCTGTGGTATAAACAAGGGAGCCTGGCTTATATCAATAATCAGTATAGGAAAAAACAAGATAAGAAAATGACATTTATTATTTATCAGAAATTGGTGATTTAGTTCATTGATTTTGTAATTCAATCTTCCCCACAACCTTTGGAGTAGGTATTATTGTTCCCATTGAGCAGGTTAAAAAGTTGAGGTTATGCATAGAGTAATTGGCAGAGCCAAGATGAAAACCCAAGTTGTTCTCTTTCAATGAAACGTAATGACTTCATGTAGCCCCAGTTAAATTAATACATGAGGCTTTTGAGGGAGAAGCAATTCCAGCTATCGAAACATTGACTCCAGAGTTTAAAAACTGAGTGTGTTTTCATTCTTCTGTTGTTCTTCCTTTGTAATGCTGAACACAGCAGGAACCACAAATTATTTCTAGTATGGTCCCCACTCTCAAGCAACAAGTGTTGGTTTAAAATGAACTAGAAGACAATACAAAATAATTGAAACAAGTTCCCAAATGTGTGACACAGACACAAAGGACTTGGGAAATCTGGAAAGGAGAAAGAGGTCAGTGTGGCCTAAAGGCCTTGAGGCAGGATTTGTGGAGGAAGTAGGAATAAGACAGGGTTTTGGAGCTAAGAAATATTTAGACAGCTGGAGGAAGGCAGGCCTTGAGAGCTGCTTCTTGGCTAAGCAGATTTGTAATACAGCAGATCTTGTTCAATCTGGAGATGATGAGATTAGGTGATTATTTCCTTCCTTCCAAGGGGAATTTATTGAAAGATGGACTCCTGCAACTTCTCAGGATGCGAGATACTGCACAGGTTCTACTTGGACCATTAACAATACACAAGTTAATTCTCTGAATAGAGAGGTGAGTTAAGATTGTTCAGTGACTATCCTTTGAAAGGAGTCAGAATTACATTTCTTTCGATTCATGTTTCATTCTTAACAGAAATGTAATGTTAGGAAAGCTAACACATTCTGTTTTTCAGTATCAAGTGGACGTCTTCTAGCTGGATCTATTTATCTGTTTTATTTAAAATTTTCCTGCATACCTATGTTATTCTCAGGATAGAAAAATATAGTACAAAGAGCAAGGTCTTTGAAGTCATGTAGAATTAATAGTAGTCACAGCCATTGACTTTAACTTCTAGTCTGCTAGACACCATGCTGAGTGGAAACTGAGGCTGCAAAGGGCAAGTCACTTGTCCCAGAGCACGCAGTGGCAATTCCAGGTTCAAACAGGCTTACTTAAAATCCCTTAACCACTATTCTAACTTCTCTGCATGATTCCAGACATCAATGTTGGGTGAGCTTAGGCAAGTAAGTCAACTAAGCTTCAGTTTTATCATCTGGTTGGTGAAGACACACAAAACCTTCTCAAATGACTCTGAGGATCATGTGAGAAAATATGGGCAAATCTCCTCCTCCAGTTACCTGCTTACAGATACTTAGTGAGGGAGCATCTAATTCTCCCTGCATCATCACCTTCTCCCGCATGGACCAGATAACTGGTTTACCCAGCTGATGCCATCAGAGAATGACATCTTCTTTGCTTCTAAACTTAGTGGCCCAGAAATAAAGGAAGGGTTGCTCTGACATGTTATCGCTTTGATTTTATTTTACTTCAGGGAGTAAAAATAATGACCATACATTATGGTAATATCAAATGGGGGGGGATACATTTCCTATGAACTTCCATTTCTCTTAGATTCTCAGGCTTACAAGATTTATTCCTAAAATGTGAGCTTTTATATTTTATCAGCCCTTCAGACACTTACTCATCAAGGGTCTCTAAAGAACATTCCTCACCAGGAGTTAAGTTATTTTTTATAAAACTACATTGCTAATTTTTCTACTGTGGGATATAGAAAAGAAAAAGTCCAGTTCTTTTTTCTTTTTAGAGCAGCTGTGTCCCTACACCACTGGCAGCTGCTTTCCAAATTGCCCAGCCATTAAGTAATTATTTCCTCATCATAAGAGCAGCTGGGAGAGATAGCCTCCCTCCCTAATACAACCCGCACTTCCTTCTGCTTCCACCTCCACCCTGCCTTGAGATGGGTCAGGCCTATAGAAGTATAGTATTGGTTTTCTTCTTATAATTGAAGGTTGTGACTAAGCATTCTGATTGCTTATTATTTTTCAACAGTCCTTAAAGGCACCAAAGGAATGACTTAGCAGTGTGAGATGCTAGATCTGGAAGCAACAGGATATATTATCTAGGACACTTCCTTTCTTTTGTTGGAAAGGAACTTAAGTTTAGAGAATAGGTTTGTTCAAGGTCTTACTTAGCAAGTGGCAGAGCTGAGTCTTGGATTCAAGTCTTAACATTTCATTGGAGTGTTTTCTCCACTACTCCATGGAAGTGGGTGTGGACCATGAACTTGCTTCACCTTCCTAATAGACATCTACTCTCTGATGTCAGAAGAAATATATACAATGAGTAATGATTTTTCTTTTTGTAGAAAGGAGGAGGATAATGTGTAGATTTTCAAATCTGCATATACTTTTTTTGGATAATTGACATATAACATTGTTAGTTTCTGGTATACAACATAATGATTCGATATTTGTGTACATTATGAAATGATCACCACAACAAACCTAATTAATATGCATCACCACATATAGTTACAATTTTTTTTTCTTGTAATGAGAACTTTTAAGATTTACTCTATCAGCAACTTTCAAGTATACAATACAATATTGGTAACTATAGTCAAAATGCTGTACATTACATTCCCATGATTTATTTATTTTATAACTAGAAGTTTATACCTTTTGACCACCTTCACCCATTTTGCTCACTCCCTTCTCCCCACCTCTGGCAACTACCAATCTGTTCTCTGTACCTATGATTTGTTTTGTTGTTTTTTTTTTTTTTTTAAATTACACATATAAGTGAGATCGTATAGTATTTATCTTTCTCTGATGTACTTCATTTAGCATAATAGCCTCAAATATATCCATGTCATCCCAAAGAGGATTTTCTTCCTCTTTATGGCTTAATAATAGTCCATGGAATATTATATATATTATATACACATATTTTATATATATATATATATATATATATATATATATATATATATATATATACACACACCACATTTTCTTTATTCATCCATCCATTGATGGGCAGTTAGGTTGTTTCCATATATTGGCTATTGTGAATAATGCTGCAATAAATATGGGAGTACAGATATCTTTTTGAGTTAGTGTTTTAATTTCCCTCAGATTAAATACCCAGAAGTGAAATTGCTGGATAACATGGTAGTTTCATTTTTAACTTTTTACTTGTACTCAAAGATATCATCAATATCCATATCATCAACTCACCCCCAAACCCAGTCAAAGTCAAGTAAATTTCACATTTTACAGGTAAACAGAAAACTTTAGAACATTCTTCCAACCACTTCCAACAACTACTAGTTGCCTGTATTTGGAGTTCAATCAACTTTAAGTTCCTCTGCTACCAATCCCTTTTCTATTTCAATATTTTTACTTCCACACTCCTTCAAAATAGTGATTTCTCGATGTATGCCAATTATTTCTCAATAAAACTGGAAAAAATTTACTAAATAATTTTAAAAAGTAGTGATTTCTCCCTTGGATGCCTTTCACATTGGTCTGATCCAGGGTTCATAGTATATGGTCCACAGAGCCATGGCATGTATTCTAAGGATCCAAGAGTGGGGATGGCGCTTGTTTAAAATGCAGATTCGGGGGCAGAGTCAAGATGGTGGTGTGGGAAGATGCGGAGTTCGTGTCTCCCCACAACTAGGGCGCCTGCTGGTGGGGGACCTCAACACCCAAGAAGATGGGAGGAACCCTCAAGTAAACCAGTAGGATGTCGAGAGACTGGTGGGGGAGGAGAAGTGGAGGCAGGACAGGACCAGCACCCATGAGGGGTGGCTGAGAGGGGAGAGGGGTTCCCATGCCTAGAGGGACCTTCAGGGGCTCAGATCAGGGGGCACCATGTCCAGCGTTTCCCCTGCCCAATCGGCCAGGGAAGTCTGCCTGGCTCTCAGGCCAGGTCCTACATCCACAGAGGCCCCCTCCAGGCCGTGCTGGTCCTGGGGGCATAGGAGGGAGGCCAGGGGAGAGCAAGAGAGGCAGGTGGGAAGGGCCCTCTAGGACCAGAGGAGTGGGAGAGGAGCAGAGGGCATTGGCCCCACCCACTTGAGCTTGGAAAACCTACTGAGCTCCCTGGCTGGGTCTCCCGCCCTCCAAGGCCACCCCTGCATTTGTCCTGGGGGCATAGGAGGGAGGCAGAGGGAGAGCAGGAGAAGCAGGTGGGAGGGGTCCTCCAGGACTGGAGGAGCAGGAGAGGAGTGGAGGACGTTTGCCTCACCCACTCAAGCCTAGGAAGCCTGCTGGGCTCACAGGTGGGGTCTTTCGCCCTCTGAGAACAGAGGCGGGAGGTACGCCAGGCCCCTTCTGTTCCATTGAGCCTAAGACCCAATCCCCACACCTCCCAGGGCCTTTTCCAGCCCTGTGGGTCCTAAGCATAGGCCCCACCCACCACCTGAACCCCGTCCCTGCTTAGGCTCCACCTTCCACAGCTAAGGGCTTTTCTACCTTTTGTTTTTGCCTCCTCCTCTTTTTTACTATTGTGGTTCTGTTTTACTTTCCAGTTGTTGTTTCATCTACATTTTTACTTTTATATTTTTTCTAACATACCTGTTAATTTCCTAGTCTAATTTTAGTTTTTACTTTGTTATTGTTCTCCTTTTTTAATTTATTTTATTTTTGGCCACCCTGCATTGTTAGAGGGATCTGGGCTCACAAGCCAGGGGTCAGGCTTCAGCCTGTGGTGGGAGCTCTGAGTCTGAACCACTGGACTAACAGAGAACCTCAGACCCCAGGGAATATTCATTGGAGTGAGGCCTCCCAAGGTCCTCATCTTGACACCAAGACCCAGCTCTACTTAACAGTCTACAGACTCCAGTGTTGGAAGCCTCAGGCCAACTAACCAGTAAGTCAGGAAAACAATGCCACTCATTAAAAAAAAAAAAAGAGAGACGTCAAAAAATATGTCACAATGAAGGACCAAGGTAAAAACCTTCAAGACCAAATAAATGAAGAGGAAATAGGCAACCTACCTGAAAAAGAATTCAGAGTGATGATAGTAAAGATGATCCAGAATCTCAGAAATAGAATGGAGGCACAGACTGAGAAAATACAAGAAATGTTTAACAAAGATCTAGAAGAATGAAAGAACAAACAAACAGAGGTGAACAACATAATAACTGAAATGAAAAATACACTAGAAGGAATCAATAGCAGAATAACTGAGGCAGAAGAATGAATAAGTGAGCTGGAAGACAAAATGGTGGAAATAACTGCCTAGGAGCAGAATAAAGAAAAAAGAATGAGAAGAATTGAAGACAATCTCAGAGACCTCTGGGACAACACTAAACACACCAATGTTCGAATTATAGGGATCCCAGAAGAAGAAGAGAAAAAGAAAGGGCCTGAGAAAATATTTGAAGAGATGATAGTGTAAAACTTCCCTAACATGGGAAAGGTAATAGTCACCCAAGTCCAGGAAGTACAGAGAGTCCCATAGAGGATAAATTCTAGAAGAAACACACCAAGACACATATTAATCAAACTAACAAAAATTAAATTCAAAGAAAAAATATTAAAAGCAGCAAGGGAAAAACAAAAAATAACATACAATGGAATTCCCATAAGGCTATCAGCTGATTTTTCAACAGAAACTCTGCAGTCCAGAAGGACATGGCAGGATATACTTAAAGTGACAAAAGAGAAAAACCTACAACCAAGATTGCTCTACCCAGCAAGGATCTCAGACTTGATGGAGAAATCAAAAGCTTTTCAGACAAGCAAAAGCTAAGAGAATTCAGCACCACCAAACCAGCTTTACAACAAATGCTAAGGAACTTCTCTAGGCAGGAAACACAAGAGAAGGAAAAGACCTACAATAACAAACCCAAAACAATTAAGAAAATGGTAATAGGAACATACATATCGATAATTACCTTAAATATAAATGGATTAAATGCCCCAACCAAAATACACAGACTGGATGAATGGATACAAAAACAAGACTCATATATATGCTGTCTACAAGAGACCCACTTCAGACCTACGGACACATACAGACTGAAAGTGAGGGGATAGAGAAAGATATTCCATGCAAAAGGAAATCAAAAGAAATCTGGAGTAGCAATACTTATATCAGATAAAATAGACTTTAAAATAAAGACTGTTACAAGAGACAAGGAAGGACACTACATAATGATCAAGGGGTCAATCCAAGAAGAAGATATAACAATTATAAATGTTTATGCACCCAACATAGGAGCACCTCAATACATAAGGCAAATGCTAACACCCATGAAAGGGGAAACTGACAGTAACACAATAATAGTAGGGGACTTAAACACCCCACTTACACCAATGGACAGATCACCAAAACAGAAAATAAATAAGGAAACACAAGCCTTAAATGACACAATAGACCAGATAGACTTAATTGATATTTATAGAACATTCCACCTGAAAGTGGCAGAATACACTTCCTTCTCAAGTGCACATGGAACATTCTCCAGGATAGATCACAACTTGGGTCACAAATCAAGCCTCGGATATTTTAAGAAAATTGAAATTGTATCAAGCATCTTTTCTGACCACAACGCTATGAGATTAGAAATTAATTACAGGAAAATAACTGTAAAAAACACAAATACATGGAGGCTAAACAGTACGCTACTAAATAACCAAGAGATCACTGAAGAAGTCAGAGAAGAAATTTAAAAAATAAATAGAAAAAACTGACAACAAAAATGCAACAACTCAAAACCTATGGGATGCAGCAAAAGCAGTTCTAAGGGGGAAGCTTATAGCAATTCAATCTCACCTCAAGAAACAAGAAAAATCTCAAATAAACAATCAAAACCCTCAAATTGTTTTGAATCTCAAAAACAATCAAAAGCAACTAGAGAAAGAAGAACAAAGAAAACCCGAAGTCAGTAGAAGTAAAGAAATCATAAAGATCAGAGCGGAAATAAATGAAATAGAAACAAAGAAAATAATAGCAAAGACCAACAAAACTAAAAGCTGGTTCTTTGAGGAGATAAATAAAATTGATAAACCCTTACCAGAGTCATCAAGAAAAAAAGGGAGAGGATGCGAATCAATAAAATTAGAAATGGAAAACGAGAAATCACAACTGACACCACAAAAATACAAAAGATTATAAGAGACTACTACAAACAACTATATGCCAATAAAATGGATAACCACAAAGACATGGACAAGATCTTGGAAAGGTACAATTTTCCAAGACTGAATCAGGAAGAATTAGAAAATATAAACAGACCTATCACAAGTAATGAAATTGAAACTGTAATTTAAAATCTTCCAACAAACTAAGGTTCAGGACCAGATGGCTTCACAAGTGAATTCTAACAAACTTTTAGAAAAGAGCTAACACTGATCCTTCTCAAACTCTTCCAAAAAATTGCAGAGGGAGGAACACTCCCAAATTCATTCTATGAAGCCACGATCACCCTGATACCAAAACCAGAAAAAGATATCACCAAAAAAGAAAATTATAGACCATTATCACTGATGAACATAGATGCAAAAATCCTCAACATAATACTAGCAAACAGAATACAACAGCACATTAAAAGGATCATACACCATGATCAAGTGAGATTTATCACGGACATGCAATGATTCTTCAGTATATGCAAATCAATCAATATGATACACCATATTAACAAATTAAGGAATGAAAACCATATGATCATCTCAATAGATGCAGAAAAAACTTTTGACGAAATTCAGCACCCATTTATGATAAAAACTCTCCAGAAAATGGACATAGAGGGAACCTACCTCAACATAATAAAGGCCATATATGAGAAACCCACAGCAAACATCATACTCAGTGGTGAAAAAACTGAAAGCATTTCCACAAAGATCAGGAAGAAGACAAGGATGTCCACTCTCACCACTCTTATTCAGCATAGTTTTGAAAGTCCTAGCCACAGCAATCACAGAAGAAAAAGAAATAAAAGGAATACAAATTGGAAAAGAAGAAGTAAAACGGTCACTGTTTGCAGATGACATGATACTATACATCAAAAATCCTAAAGATGCCTCCAGAAAATTAGTAGAACTAATCAATGAATTTAGTAAGTTTGCAGGATACAAAATTAATGCACAGAAATCTCTGGCATTCCTATGCACTAGCAATGAAATATCAGAAAGAGAAATTAGGGAAACAATACCGTTTACCATCACAACAAAAAGAATAAAATATCTAGGAATAAACCTACCTAAGGAGGTGAAAAACTTGTACTCAGAAAATTATACAGATGGAGAAATATACCATGTTCTTGATTGGAAGAATCAGTATTGTGAAAATGACTTTACTACCCAAAGTGATCTACAGATTCAGTGCAATCCCCATCAAACTACCAATGGCATTCTTCACAGATTTAGAATAAAAAATTTTACAATTCATATGGAAACACAAAAGAACCCTAATAGCCAAAGAAATCATGAGAAAGAAAAATGGAGCTGGAGGAATCAGGTTCCCAGACTTCAAATTATACTACAAAGCTACAGTAATCAAGACAGTATGGCATTGGCACAAAAACAGAAATATAGCTCAATGGTACAGGATAGAGACATGTACCACAATGCTCATTGCAGCACTATTTACAATAGCCAGGACTTGGAAGCAACCTAACTGTCCATCAACAGAAGAATAGATAAAGAAGATGTGGCACATATATTCAATGGAATATTACTCAGCCATAAAAAGAAACAAAATTGAGTTATTTGTTGTGAGGTGGATGGACCTAGAGTCTGTCATACAGAGTGAAGTAAGCCAGAAAGAGAAAAACAAATACCATATGCTAACACATATATATGGAATCTAAAAAAAAAAAAAATTGGTTCTGATGAACCTAGGGGCAGGACAGGAATAAAGACACAGATGTAGAGAATGGACTTGAGGACACAGGGAGGAGGAAGTGTAAGCTGGGATGAAATGGGAGAGTAGCATTGACATATATACACTACCAAATGTAAAACAGGTAGCTAGTGGGAAGCAGCTGCATAGCACAAGGAGATCAGCTCAGTGCTTTGTGACCACCTAGAAGGGTGGGATAGGGAGGGTGAGAAGGAGGCTCAAGAGGGAGGAGCTATGGGGATATATGTATGCATATAGCTGATTCACGTTGTTGTACAACAGAAACTAACACAGTATTGTGAAGCAATTATGCTCCAATAAAGATCTATTAAAAAGAAAGTGGATAAGGGGGGACTTCCCTGGTGGTTCAGTGGTGAAGAATCTTCCTGCCAATGCAGGGGACACGGCTTTGATCCCTGGTCCACAAAGACCCCACGTGCCATGGAGCAACTAAGCCTGTGCACCACAACTACTGAAGCCCACACACCTAGAGCCCATGCTCCACAACAAGAGAATCCACCACAATGAGAAGCCCACACAGAGCAACAAAGACCCTATGCAGCCAAAAAATAAAAATAAAATAGAATTCAGATTCCCAGGCATCTCCCAGACATACTGAATTCTGATTTCTGGGCTGTGGAGGGGACAAGTCAGAAACAGGAATAGGTGTAAATTTTCCCTTCTGCATTTCCCTCCATAACTTCAGGTAACCCACCTATAACTATAAATGAGGTAACTTTAATGCTAAAAAGACAATCAGCTAGATCCAACGGTCCCTCTGCATCTTTGTACAACACTTCATGACTCCCCACTCACTACAAATCCCCAGGTACTTTGAGTGCTTTGGGATCTAACAGCTAGTCCTCATAGGGTCTTCTATCAATATTTTGGTTTCTACATGCATGCCCATTCCTACAAAACACTTGTAGACAGCATCTCTCCATGAGAACATCTCTGCTTTGCCCAAAGTACCTACTCCTGATGGTCTCGTAAGTGTGAGAACCCCCAGGTGTTCCAGTGACACTCTACTCCCTTCTGCCATCACCATATGGCAAGGTTCATGACGAAGGATCCTGTCTACAGCTTGGGGTTGCACATTGTTACTGAGCTCAGGTTTTTCACTCCTGGTCCCTGGGTTTCACAAAGTCCCTTGTAAGAATAACTTGCTGGGACTTCCCTCATGTCCAGTGGGTAAGACTCCATGCTCCTAATACAGGGAGCCCAGGTTCAATCCCTGGTCGGGGAACTAGATCCCACGTGCATGCTGCGACTAAGTTCGCATGTCACAACTAAAAGACCCCGCATGCCGCAGCAAAGATCCCGTGTGCTGCAGCTAAGACCCAGCACAGACAAATAAATAAATATTAAAAAAAAAAAAAAAGGAATAACTTGCTCAGCTTCCATGCCTAGCCCTTCCTCTCTATAGGGCTCTGACTGGAGTCAAGGAGCATGCTTTCCTATTTGCCCATAGCTCAACCTTTGGTCCCAACACAAAACCACAACCACAAATGTCCTTTTTTGGATCCCTTTCCCCCACACGTAGAACTCCTCCATACAGATACATGGCTTTTCCATAGACCCAGAACTCAGCAGAAAGAGTGAATCCTAGTTAATGAAATATTCCACTCTATCATCTTCACTTGCAGAGTTCCATTATTTAAAAAATTGCCTTGTGCCTTATATCCCCATTTTATTTATATATATTTACTATTACATACATTCGGGTGAAATGTGGAACAAAATACTGACAGAATAGGAGAAATATAACAGGAACATGTAAAAGGACAGATACAAAATCAAGAACATGAGCCAATTCTAAGCAACAACAATAAAAGAATAGAGAAATAGAACCAGAAGTACTGAATAAACATGTGGATAGAATAAGTCAACAAGAAAGCGTGAAAAGAGATAGGGAACAGGCAAAAGCATAATGATAAAATTAGTTAATATTTACTAAGCAATATCAGACCCTGTGCTATGTGCTTTACCTGCAAATCTTAGTTAAGCACCACAAAAACTGTATCAAATTAACACTATCTTGATCTCCATTTTGTATTAGGCAAGTGAACCTCAGTTAGGCTTGGTGAACACAGTTTACTGCTATTAAGATATCAAAATACTGCCATGTTTGATGCCAGTGGTGCTACTTGACATTCTCCTGTATTCCCACTGCTCAAGGCCCGACCCTGGGTCACTTCCCCTTTGACCCCTGTTGGCCCCTTCCCTTCTATGCTTTTCCGTGATCCAGTAACTCAAAGTTTAATGCTCTGCACGGCAGGAATTTTCAGTATCTGCTCCTGGGTTATGCTGCTATCTGGTCATGCCTCAACTATTTTATACATTTTAATCATCAGCCTCACTAGAAGTTAAATTTTCCAGCTGCTATGTGGTAAACTAGGATTTGAAATAAGACAGGCAGATTACTGGCAAAAACAAAAGCCAGATGGAGTATGTTCAACAAAACAATAGAAATGATGAACTGAATTTTTTTAAAAAATTTTAAAATAGTTGTGTTATGACCATTTTTGTTTTTTGAAAAGTCAGAGTGTCAGGTAGGAACTAGCAAATGAACAGCGACCCCTCCCCCATCCTTTTCAGCCAATTAGAAAACAGAGTCCATGGTTTTCCCAGTCATCCCACTGGGTATGCCAAGGCTAGGGCTAGAGACTGTCAGATGTCCCTTCTCTACTCTCTCCAGCCTTATGAGGACTAGGAAATTATTTTCCATACCGTGTTGATAATCAATGGCAGAGACCATGATAGTAACATACTAGGAAAAAGAGCAATTGAAATAAATGCAAATGCAGCAGATGTGCTTAAATTAAAGAAATGACAATAAAAAATTGAGGTAGAAAATATTAAGCCTTAGTTACAGCACCAAAAAATTTACATACTTCCCCCCAACCTGCAAATCTAGGTCTTTAAGTGCGAGAAATACATTATGCAGACCTGATAATGAAAATCTGTTTTCCATAATTTGCAACCTCCTGGCTACGTTATGCCAAGTGCATGTTAAACAAGGCATTCTTCACCGTAATTGCACGTGATTTCTCCCCATTCTAATTGCATTTTGAAAATACATCTTTCTATCTCACTAATGCACACCCAGATCACTTTGCTTTTCCCCTAAAGCGTAGCAGTAAAACACAGCCAAACTGATGAGTTTTTATTTTTCTGTGCACCCAGGAATCCTGAATGGAAATATAACGGGGACTGGCAAGCACTGTTTTCTGTGACGTCCCATGTCAGATATTAGGATTTCTTACTTGTTTCCAAGGTTAGGATTGCAAAAAACAGAAACATGACACACAAAGATAAATGTTTAAGACAGTGATTCTCCACCAAGGGTGATTTTGCCCACCTCTCCAGGGGACATCTGGCAATATCTGGTGACATTTTTGGTTGTCCAAATGGGAGGAGGCTACTGGCATGTAGTGAGTAAAGACCAGAGATGCTGACAACTATCATACAATGCTCAGGACAGTCCCTCCAAAAACAGAAATATTCTGCCTCAAATGTTAATAGTAATAGTGTCTAAGTTAAGAAACTCTGGTCTAAGGTACTATGAAAAGCCAATTGGTTAAACTCATCCATCATGACACATTGCTCGTACCCTCGTACATGAAAAGTCAAAGAATTTTATTTGAAAAGACTATTGTTTTATGTGAAGAAAATATATACAGTGTATCCTTGTCTATGGGAGCCTTAACTGATTTCTACCAGTGCCCTTGCTACATGAATCGTAGCCCTAGAAATCATGGTGGTCTCCTCTACTTGGAAAGCTGAGATCAGTACTTAAACATGAGTCTGGAGGCCAAGCCAGGGCAAAGATAGCCTAGTCAAGTCAACAACAGAAGGAGGTAGTGGCAGCAGAGTCCATAGAGAGTGTCAAGAGGAACAGGTTGATATCTCAAATTCAAAGGAGCAGGAAAAGTCCAAAGATGGGTGTGTGAGTGGCAAGGCCAAGGGTTCTGAACATGATCAAACCAGTGTGGAAGGAGGACAGTCTGCAGCAATCAAACGCTTTGAGACAGCTAGCCATATAACATATGTATTGCATATATAATTATAACAATAATATAATATAATAAAGTAATCAGTATAATTATATTTATATTTTATATTTCAGTTTTATAGAGGAGGAAACCAAAGCTCAGAGAACTTAAATTTTTTTCATAAGGTTACAAAGTTATTATGAGGCAGTAAATATTTTACTACCATGAAATGAGAAAGACCTTCCCTCCCTTTAAGCTCTAGCACTTTGTTAACATGCTCATTTAGCTTATTATCATATTCTTCATGTGGCCATTTGTCTCCCATTTCATCTTTTTTGTATTTTTTTCAAAAACACCTACCACATCTTCCTTGCCTCAGTTACCTGTGTCTGTTCCTTACGCGAAGGAGGATGCCCGTCCTATACTGTGTGTGTCCCTCTTCAGGGCCGGCATTGACCGAATGGAATTGAAAAGTGAGCTTTTTGACAGCAGAAATACAAATAAAAATAAATGTGTACCTGGGTAACATACAGTTACATTCTTTTTTATACATTAATCCTGGTATTTATCATATTCTCTTCATTTTTTTTTCTCCAAAGGAAATTGGAAAAAATAAGCAAGAAATTCTAAAACATTATTTTGCTGGGAAATTATTATTTAAATTTTTTTTTAAATTTTAATTTTATACAGAGCTTTTTGTATGGGTACAGCTACAGGAAAAATGATCAAAATGATGAGTGAGGATACATTTGATATGGGTTTCTACTCAGACTTCACTATTTGAGTCCCCTGGGCTCTTAGAGGCTCAGAGCAACCCAGGATGGAAAGAAACTGGATAAATTCAGTGAATGTAATTGCACTGTGAGGTGACTTTTCTCCCAAACGAATGACATTTAAAAAGTATTCCTAATGTCAGTAACTTTTACCCTAAAGGACTTATTCACAGCAGAATTCCAAGGACTTAGGTAGAGGAAACATTTGGGAGGAAGAGAAATTTTTTTTATTAAGGTCCCAAACTCACTTTTTGTGTATGAGCTATTAAACAATGAAAGAACATGGAGGAATCTTAAATGCACATTACTAAGTGAGAGAAGCCAATCCGAAAAGGCTACATACTGTAGGATTCCAATATGACATTCTGGAAAAGGCAAAATTATGAAGACAGTAAAAAGATGAGCGGTTGCCAGGTGTTGAGTCAAGGGAGGGATGAAGAGGTGGAGCACAGAGAACTTTTAGGGCAGTGAAATACTATGCATGATTCCATAATGATGGATACATGTCATTATACTTTTGTCCAAACCCATAGCATGTACAACAATGAGTCAACCCTAATGTAAACTATGTACTTTGGATGGTTATAATGTGCCAATGTAGGTTCATCAGTTGTAACAAATGTACCACTCTGGTGAAGGACGTTGGTAACAGGGGAGGCTATTGCATGGGGGGCAGGGGGAATATGGGAAATCTCTGTACCTTCCCCTCAAATTTGCTGTGAATCTAAACTGCTCTTTAAAAGAAGTCCTAATAATTGTTTTAAAAGAATAGCTTGTGGGGGAATTGGACAGAAGCAGGAATACAAATTAGGAGGCTGGTACAATAATGCAGGCAAGAGTCAAGGTGTTTGGCTCAGACGAGGAGTTTCTAAGTGTTTGGATTCTATTGAAAGGCTTAAAAGCCTTCACCTTTTTACTATTACAAAATGTCCCCAAACCAATTCCTCACTCCAGTTCCCTCCCATATATCCTTCTCCATGCTCTCTGGGACATGGATCAAAAGCATAGTTATGATGCCACCTCACCTTTGCTTTAGCATGCCTAGAGGTCTCTAAGATGAAGACTAAACTTTGTAGCCCACTCCATAGAGCCCTCCAATGTGGTGCCAACTACACTTCTCCATGAGAGGCTGCCCTGCTCCTCTCAGACCCTTCCAGTCACAATAAACCATGGCTCATCCCTAAGTGGTCGGTGCCTTGTGGGTCTCCTATGTCTCTTGATGCTGTCATTTCTGTAGCTTCTACACATTCCCTCTGCTCTCCACCCAGAAAATTTCTGCTTCCCTGCAAGATACAGCTCAAATGTTGTCAGCTCATTTCCCAGACATCCAAGCCCAGTAAGGGACTCCCTCCCTTTTGTTCACATAGTAATTTACATATTTGTAATTTATTAATTTCTAAATGTATATGTAAATATTCTTAGCTTAGGCTGCTATAACAAATGACCACAGACTGGGTGGCTTAAACAACAAGCATTCATTTCTCACAGTTCTGGAGGCTGAAAGTCCAAGGTCAGGGTGCCAGCATGATTGGGTTCTTGGGGGGTGAGTACCCTCTTCTTGGTTCATAGATGACTGTCTTCTTGCTGTATCTTCACATGGTGGATAGAGAGCCAGCTAGCTCACTGGCCTTTGCTTATAAAGGCCCAAATCTCATTTATGAGGTTTCTGCCCACATGACAATTATCTCCCTAACATCCCACCTCCAAATATCGTCACCACAGGATTAGGGTTTCAATATATAAATCTGGGGGAGATACAAACATTAAGTCCATTGCATATTTTATTTAATCATATGTTTATTTGTCTTTTTCCACTGAAAACTATACTGTGACTTAATGGCACAAAATTATGTCTTTTTCACCCTCCTGGAATAGGGTTTAACTTATTACTATGCACTTGATGAAAGGGAAATACAGTTTTTCCTAGCATTAAGCTTTGTGCTATGGAAGTACCACTGCAAGAAGATAAGAAAGTGACTGACTTAAGTTAACTCTCAGTATAGTAAGGAAGAGCCCAGAAATGAGTAATATTGTTAAGCATTTTGGTCTAAAATTACTAAAGCCAGTGATTTGAAAATTATTTTGGGTGAGATGAAAGTAAGAGTTTAATAAACTCTTTAGGATATTAAGTCTTCCATATTATATAATCGGGGTGCAGGCAAATCAAGAGACAAAGGATAAAAGATAAGTCACTGCAAAAAAAGTGTTGCCTCCAAGGGTTAATAAGGATATTAGCATATTGGAGTGTATGTGCTTAGTTCTTCTCATTGCTATAGTAAGCAATTCATTTTTAGGCCATTTCCATCTTTTATTACCATTTTTATCAGGACTATCAAACACCAGGAGGGTAATGCTTTTTCTGTCTGAATATTGTGTTCAATATTGTTGATTTTTTCCAGTATTCTACAGTTTGCCTTTTCAATTCTCATTGATTTGCCATTTTATGAGCCTTCAGGTGAAAAGGAGGCTTTGAACAGTTTTTTCCAAGAACACAGAAGAAGAAGAAGAAGAATGAGATCCTATCTCAAATTGGTGAGGAATACTTTTAGGATACGTTTCTGAAACAACTATCTAACAATTGAGAGCCAAATGAAGGTAAATCTTTACCTCATATCTTATATAAAACTTAATTACCAATGAATCAAACATAAATATATAAAAGGATTTAAATAACTATTAGTGAATTTTTTCATAAATTTGAAAGACCAATGCAGATTTAAAAATAAAAATATTTATGAATTAAAATATGTATATTAAAATATTTCTATGCAAGACACTGTGATAATATAAAATGCAAGGGGCATAGTTAGAAACAGGAGAGATACACGGGAGGGTGATGGGGAAGAAACTCTTCTTGGTTTATAGGCAGCTGCCTTCTTGCTGTATCCTCACATGGCTGAAGAAGAGCCAGCTAGTTCTCTGATCTCTTCTTATAAAGGTATTAATCCTATTTATGAGGGTTTGAGAGGGTGGAAGAGTCAGAGGGAAGAGGGGAGAAGGAGAGAGAGAGAGAAAGAGAGAGAACAGAAAATCTTTTCAAAAAGTTTGTACAGAGAGAGAGAGAGAAATAGAGTGGTCTTTCAAGGAGGATATGGAAGGTGAAAGTTTTTTTTTTTTTAAAGAAAAGACTTAATTCTTAAAAGTCAAATGGGAGGATGCAGTCGAGAGGCTGAAGACCACATCATCACATCACATCTAATGAGACCTCTTCATTCCTCATCTTACCTGACCAAAGCATTTGACACAGTTCATTCTTCTTCTGGAAAAACTTTCCTTGGCTTCCATGGCATGACACTCTCCATCTTTCCTTTCATCCTCTAGATACTCTTTCTCAGCAGCCTTGGCAGGCTCACCCTCCTGCACTTAGCTGACCTGATGGAGTTCCTCCAAGCTGTGTCCAAGGTCCTGTCTTTCCTCATGACCACTCTCTGAGACAATCGTATCAGCATCTCTAGCTTCAGGTACCACCTAAATGCTGATGACTTAGGGATGTCTGTCTTTCATCCAGAGCCTCTTCTCTGAACTTCACAACGATGTATTCAACTAGCTATTCAAAATCTCCATTTGGAGGCGTGTATGCCACATGGATGTTATTATGTCCAAAGGCAGGACCAAGCTTTGAATTTCTCTACACCCCAACCCAGCCCTCTTCTGGTGCTATTTCTGTTAATGGCACTTGAATCCATCAATTGCATAGGCCAGAAAACTAGGAATCATATTTGTTATTTTAATTTCCTCCAACTCTATACCCAATTCATCACCAGGTGCTGTTGATTTTGTATCCTAAACAGCCTTGATATCCATCCAAGCATCTCCATCTGCCCTGCCAATAATACAGTTAAAGCTATCAACTACTCTTGCTTGAACAGCCAGTAATAATCATGGGTTTTGCCACCAAGTCCTTGTCCATCTGGCCACCAGCATGTCTCTATAACAATTTCCCATTGCTCTGAGAATCATGACAAAATTCTTAAGGTGGCCCTGTGTGATCTGCAACTTAACCCATTTCTACATTTGCCTCTTGCTTCATTCTCCAAATTGTTCTCTGATCTCAGCCACACCGTCCTTGTTTCAGTTCTTTAGAAATGACATAATCCCTCCAACTAAGAAGGTTTTTCATGTGCTAGACCATCTGTCTAGAAAGCTCTTCCCCTATTCAACCCTCTTGGTCTTTCTGACTTTTAATCAACGTTCAGGTCTTAGGTTCATCATCACCTCTCAATGACCTGGTGAGGGTAAGTCATGTTCTTATGTGATGTGCTCTCCAAAAACACATCACATTCCTTCACATTGTTTATCTCAGTCTGTGAGTATTTAATTATTGCTGTGATTACTTACAAACTCTACTCCACTAGTGTATGAATTCCATGAGAGGAAGAGCTGTGTTTGTATTTCTAATAAATATATGCCAGGCATGTAATACAGTGAACTGCACAAAATAAGATTGCAGTAAATGATGAATGCATGAATCTCTTTCTTATTCATCTATATGCAGAATCATGGAGAAGAGAAAATGAGAAGATACAATGTAAAAGCACATTGTAAGCACATTTCACTTAAATTGACATGCTGCTGATGGCTTGTCTCCCATCCTTCCCTCTCCATGTAGCACAGTTGACTGAACTCCAAGCAAACATTATCAGTTGACAATTGCACAGGCTGATCTCAGTGACCCTGACTTCTTTCACAACATTCACTTTTTAGATTTTAAGGTTTAATATGATGCTTAGAACAATGAATACCTGGTTGACTTGATCGTTGTTAACCTTTTTCAATGTTTAGAGTAAGCAGAGTTCACAAGCTTAAAATCCTGTTTAGTCTAGGGAATAGAATCTTATTCCATAAGACAGTTTGTTTTAATGTCAGGGTGTGGAGCAGACAGAGCTGAATGTTTAAGGCCAAGGCCATGTGTGTGTTTTAGGATCTAGTACTTGTGTTTGAACACTCACACTCTGACACACACATACTCACACCCCAAAGTAAGGAGAAGACAGTAAACTCTGGGTGGCCCTAGTGCTTGGTGATTAAATAATATGAGCACCTTCTGAATGCTACCACCAGGTGACCTTGCCTTTTTGAAGGTGCTGACAATGATTTAGGGAAAAGGAGTTAGTATTTTAGCAAAGAAATGCTGATGTTTCCTTGTCTTTCTGTCTCTATTCTTTAGCTTTGAGCCACACTTACAGCAAAGTTATTAGATCTCAAAATAGCCATAAGAAACACATCAGAGGGATATGTAGAGGCCGGGAACAATAAAGACAACAATGGAAAAGTTGGAGGGTTTTCACAAATGTGTGCTCTATGGCAAGGACTAAGAGGAAGGCCCTTGGGTGAAGGGGTTTGAACCCCACCCATCCCCACCCTTGGCCAGAGCTGTCCAGTGGACCAATGATGTGAATTATTCAGTGGCTCACCAGATTTCAGCTAGTGTGATTCTGCATCTGCAATTAATTGGAAATGTAAAATCTATCCCCCACCTCTCCCTTTTCCACAGAAAACACAAACCATTTAATTAGCAAGAAGGGAAAGGCAGACAGAAATTCTCTGCTGTGTTTGGTTAATTTTGTCGGTATAGTCAAATTATCAAAAAAACTAGATGGGGGTTCTGTGGTATTTGTGACCAAGAGAGCAGGTTTGAAAGTGTAGATGAGCTTTCCTTAAATTTTAAAAAGATTTTACTTGGTAAAGATATTATATATTCTGCATAAAATATTTTATACAAATATTGCATAAAAATATGCACCATATTTTTTAAGTCCATAATTGAAGTACTACAGTAATATCTGTTAACACTATTTACAATAGCCAAGACATGAAAGCAACCTAAATGTCCATTGACAGATGAATGTATAAAAAAATGTGGTATATATACAATGGAATACTACTCAGTCATAAGAAAATGAAATAATGCCATTTGTAGCAAAATATAGGGACTTAGAGATTGTCATACTAAGTCAAGTAAGTCAGACAGAAAAAGACAAATATCATATGATATCACTTATAAGTGGAATCTAAAAAGATGATACAAATGAACTTATTTACAAAACAGAAACACTCACAGACATAGAAAACATACTTATGGTTACCAAAGGGGAAAGGTAGTAGGGAGGGATAAATTAGGAATTTGGGAATAACATATACACACTACTATATATAAAATAGATAAATAACAAGGACCTACTCTATAGCACAGGGAACTATACTCAATATTTTTAAATAACCTGTATGGGAAAATAATCTGAAAAAGAAAAAATATATATATATATACACCTATATATATATATATATTTAGTTATATATTTATATATAACTGAATCACTTTGCTGTACACCTGAAACTAACAACACTGTAAATCAACTATACTTCAATAAAAAAATCAAAAATAAATAATTAAAAATAAAAAAATAAAAAAGTTACAAACATAGTGGATATTAATCTAAGTATAAAATACAAGACCCAACTATATGTTTGTCATGAGAAACCCACTTTAAACGTAAAGACACAGATTGGTTAAAAGTAAAAGGGTGGGGAAAGATATACCATGCTGATAGCAATTAAATAGAAGCTGGGGTAACTATATTAATTCCAAATAAAGATTACTTCAGAGCAAGAAAAATTATCAGGGATAAAGAGAAACATTATTTAATGATATTATCAGTGATAGATGAATTTTCCAGGAAGATGTCACAATGCAGAATGCATATGCTTCTAACAACAGAGCATCAAAATATGTGAGGCAAAACTGATAAAACTACATAAAGAAATAGACAACTCCATTATTATAGTTGGAGACTTCAACACCCCTCTTTTGGTAATTGATAGGTTGATCAGGCAGAATACCAGTGAGCTAGAACAGCACTATCAATCAACTTGATCTAATTGACATTTATAAAATATTCATCTAAAGAGAGCAGAATACACATTCTTCTCAAGTTCACATAAAACATTCACCAAGATAGACCACATTTTGGGTCATAAAATATACCTTAATAATTTAAAATAATAGAAACCATACAAAAGATGTTTTCAGACCACAATGGAATTAAACTAGAAAGTAATAACATAAACATAGCTGGAAAACTTTCAAATATTTATAGATTAAACCACAAACACTTAAATAACACATTAGTCAAAGAAGTCTCAAGAGAAATTTTAAAATATTTTAACTAAATAAAAGTGAAAATACAATTTATAAAAATTTGTGGGATGCAGCAAAAGCAGTGCTAAGAGGGAAATTTATGGCATTAAATATACATATTAGAAAAGAAAAATGATCTTAAGTCAGTAATCTAAGCTTTCACCTGAGGACACTAGAGAAAAAAGAAAAATTTAAACCTAAAGGAAGCAGAAGAAAAATATAATAAAATTTAGAGTAAAACCAGTGAAATTGAAAACTGAAAGCAGTAGAGAAAATCAACAAAACCAAAAGCTAGTTCTTGAAAAGGTCAATCTTTCTTATGCTTAATGTTGGGAGCTTTACCCCAAACCTTCTATTCTCATTTACTATGAGTCCTGTTGTTTTTTCTCTATTGGCAACAGTCTGATGGCAGGAAGGAGGATTTAATAAGTGGATTTCTACTCTTCTCTTTTTCTGCTCTTCTCCTCATTAAATGCTCCATACCAGTGTTGACTCACGCTTATTGGAATTTTACTCCACCCTGTGTGGGGTTACTGTGAAACTTCGTGTAGTTCCACCAACTTCTGAAACATTTAAGACATTGCTTTCATTGCACAATCTGATGAAAGGCTGTTCTTACCCCATCTCAACTTTCTTCCCGGTAAGTGAATTTTGGCCTGTTAGTAAAAGTCCACAGAGTTGAGAGAGGTACCTCCTGCTGCCTCCCAAGATTAGGTCTTATATATGTTATCTTTTATATTCTGGCTGTCTTATTTATTGTCAGATATAGTTAGTTCTGAGCATTTGTGACTTTTATGCCACTGTTTTCTTCTCAGCATCAAGAAACCAAATGGCCAACACCAAAGATTGCTGCTACCTCTAGGTGGCCCTGGAGGTTGAATGGAGTTGAGGAACTTTTAATTTCATGGATATTTTTCATCTCATTATCTACATATCTCCAAACTAGAGAAGCAATGAAATTTTGTTTTCAAAATGTGGTTGATGTTTCTGATCACTTTTAGTGCTTTTGTGGGTGGTAAAGTTGGGAACTATGTGGTGGGGCACCTCATGAAACTATGTATTCTGTGAAGCTTGGCTTCTCTTTCAATGACCACAGAGCCAGCATCCACCAACCTTTCCTTTCTACTGGTGTATTTTTTGTTATATTTAAAAGACCCATCTAAGACACTGATTTTTAGGTCTTGGAAAAAGGGAAATTTTGAGATTTGGCTTCTCTCTGGCATCCTAACTCACTCAGTTGGAAACACATTAACATTTTAAAAGTTTATCCTCTCTTTGTGGATCATATATGGTCTATGGTCATTGTATCACAGAGAGATGTTGGGGGAAGCTAATATTTACTAAATAAGTCATCCATGGCAGGTTCTAATAATTATGGGTACTTTACATCCATTATTTTATTTAAACTTCACACAATCTGTTTGGTGAGTATTCTTACAATTGTCCTTGTTTTAAGGACAAGACCATAACGGCTAAAAGAGACTAAGGAAGATATCAACCTTCTATACAGCCAGTGAACAAGGATTAAAACCCAGGGCTATGTGACTTTATGTAACTACTGTTTCTACCCACTAGGACCTTTTTGCTAACCTAAATGTCATGGGCATCTGACTAAAATGAGGTAATGAAATCGTGTTGTATCTATCTAAGCATTGCCAACTCTCACCATGAAGATATATATTTCATCCATTCTACTCACTAGAGATCATTTCAGGGTCATTTAATGTCAAAAAAAAGTATCTTTCTGGTAAAATAATCCAAAGTGAAAAGGAGTGAGAAAGGAAATTTCAATCATACTATGCATGACAACTGAAGGAATGAGTGATGAAGTGGGCAATCTTTCAGGCAGTTTCTAGCAGCTAGAGCTGACTGCCTTTGACTTCAGGCTACATATTCAGAACAATAGCTGTGAATAGAGATGTTTGCAATGCCAAGCAGAACAGTGTTGGTTTCAAGCGTTCCTTCCTTGGTGAATGATGGCAAAGATGGTAGGGGAGGGCAGTTTGCAAAGTATAAAGTCTATGTGACCAGCCAAAAGTTTAGCTCACATGGGGTAATTTTTCAGCCTGGCACCACAGGACTGTCATTTTTATTGTTCACAGATCCTGGATCTTCCGCTTCGAAGAAAGGTTAAGCTTTGGCCAAATGGGGTGCTATTAGCACAGAGAGTGAAGCTCACTGGCATTAGAGTTTCCATCACTGCTCTTGTCAGCAGAAGCACTCTTTTCCATACACACCTCTAAGTTGTCTCTGGGTTTCAGGAGAAAAAGTACTGCATTAATCACCAAGGCAAGTTGGTGACCGTGAGCTCTGGTTGTTTTCCTGATTTTGGTCCTCAGGGTTAAAATGAAGCCAGACACTGTGGAATGAACCCTAATCCCTCAGAGTATGGAGAGTTGTTTATGTAGAATTTACTGCTGACTCAACATATAGGTACCAACATATTCCTTAAGGGGAGAAGGTGGACAAAAGGAAAAGTTGATTTAAGCACTTATGAAAAACTTCAAAGCCTTTCTCTATTTATACAAGAATATGTAGAAACCCAATATAAGTCCAACATATTTCTCCAAACAAATATTATGAAGGGTTTCCATAATTTTAATTCCATTGTAAGAATGCATATTGAAATATAAGGTACTTCTCTCTGGGTTGTGAGATTACCGGCAATTCTACTTTCCCTTTGCATAAGTATTTTCCAAATTTTCTGCAATAATATTACTTATAGAAGGGTGAAAGAGGAGGAAGGTAATGGGAGGAGAATCAGGTAACTTCACACCTCACTGCCCAAAACTCCCCAATTCTAACTTAATGGCTAAAGCTGGACCTCCATTATTGTATTTTTCCAAAGACCTTTTGGTTGACAAGACTGAAAATTTAAAAAATATATACATACATACATACATACATGATAATGGGAATTTGCTCTTCAATTTTGATAGCAAGAAGAAAAACAAGATGTTAAGCAAATGAAAGAGCCTAAATATTCAATACCAGGGAAGAGTGGAAAAAACAAGCCCAGAGAGGTAATAGAGGAAACAGTGTTTGACTCACCAGTAGCTATTCCGGCCTATATGTCTAAACCAATCATGGCATTTCTACCCCCTTGTCTGTAACTGGCTCAGGAATGGGTCTCCAGTCCAATTCTGACATAGAGACTAGACTCTACCAGCCTAGCTGGAGGCTAACTTCCAGGTTGGCAGAGCAGAGACCTTTAAAGAGTTATGCTATCAGACAAGCTCCGATCAACCATCTGCCTTCCTGTTATGTGTAATAATGCCTGTCACCATTGTCTGAGCACATTTAAGGTGTGCTTTCTGTTACTTCCTGTCCAAAGTGTCTTATCAACATGAATGCAAAGCAAACTTTCTTCATAATTTTACTTAAGGTGTGGGCTTACTTTGCCACCCTATCATACTAGCACTTTTTCCCTTTTGTGAAAATTGAGGTATTGGTTCCTATATCTTGATAATTTGTCCCCACTTACGTTTTTATATTTGTTAATCTTCTTCAAGATGAAGTTCCACTTCTAGATTTTCTTATGTCTGTGTGCTGCACATTGTAAAAACATAACAATGTGATTTAGGCCTTTAGTTAAAGGATTATGTACATAAACCACATAATAGTACATTCACTTATTTTAGCCATTTGAGTACACTGAAAGGGAATTTTCATTTATTTGAAGAATCATGTGCCAATCTTGCTTTAGAAAAAAAATACTGGCATGCAATCTAGCAAGAAGGGTACACACACACACATGCATGCACACACAGATAATACTTTTTCACTGTTTCCTTGCCAATTTTAAAATTTTATTTAATGAAATACAGAAAAGTACAGAGAAAAGTGTAAAATCTACTTGTGTGCTCAGATGAACAAATATTAACATTTTGCCCGTTTTAAGTGTTTTGTGTTAAACATAGTGTTTTACATTTTTTTTTTTTTTTACATTAAAGAAATAGGGGATTAAGTTTAAAGTTGAAGTTTATTCCTCCCTGGACCCATTTTTCTTTTTTCCTTCCCAAAAGTAGCTATAACGAAGTACATATTTTAATGTATATATATGTCCATATGAATGAATTATAGCATCACTTGATTTCTCTTTTACTTATTGATACATGAAAGTTTTTTAATGCGAATACTAATCTTTAATCTGCTGTATGTGTTGTACATATATTCTTCCAGCTGGTAATTGTCTTTGAAGTTTGATCATAGTGCCTTTCTTTCCTTCTTTCTTCCTGTCTTTCTTCCTTTCTTCCTTCCTTCCTTCCTTCCTTTCTTTCTTTCTTCCTTCTTTCCTTCCTCCCTCCCTCTCTTTCTCTCTTTCTCCACAGAGACATATTTATCTTTTATTTTATTTTTTTAACATCTTTATTGGAGTATAATTGCTTTACAATGTTGTGTTAGTTTCTGCTGTATCACAAAGTGAAGCAGCTATACGTATACATATATCCCCATATCCCCTCCCTCTTGCGTCTCCCTCCCACCCTCTCTATCCCACCCCTCTAGGTGGTCACAAAGCACCTAGCTGATCTCCCTGTGCTCTGTGGCCAATGCATGTGCCAACAGCAAGAACTGTCATTGCCAACAAGTCCTGCTGCCAAGGTTTCCCCTTGACCCATCTGACATTGATATTGGCTGGTCCAGACTGGGTTAGCTTTGGGCTTCTCTGGCAAAGGGATGTCCTTTCTATTCTGACTAGTTCACACTCTCCTTTTCTCTGGACCAATGTGTCTCCCTCCTGCCTTCTCTGCAGGGACTCCCAGCAGGTCATATGATGAAGGCGACCCTAGTCCTTGTTTGCACAAGATATAGGACCAAGACAGTCTCAGGCAAAGCAAAATGGTTCGGGACCCTACTTAGGGCCAAGAATATTGGTGCAAAATGGACCAAGGCCTTTTTTACCTTCAACAGGTAAAGCCAGTTGGTAGCCAAGCATCTCTCCTTTTATGTCCTACACCCAACTATTTAAGCACCTGTTGCTGCTTAGGGAAGCAAGTCTCAGCCTTGACTGCAAATATAATCACCTGAAAAACTTTTAAAACCCCTGCTACATAAGCCACACCCTAGAACAATTAAATCAGAATCTTTTGGATTAGAACCAGGTATGCCATATATTTTTTAAGCATCCTATATGATTCCAATATATAGCCAAGGGGAAAACCACTGGCTTAGAGCAATAGCAGTGATTAACTACGATATTACAGTAATACAACCATCACCTTGATTTGACTCTAATTTGGAGAGACTGTAGTGTTTTTAACCTTGATACTTTAACACATATGCTTCCATATAAGGGTCATCAGTATTTGGGTTTGTCAGTATTTTGGAAATGAGGGCCATTAATCAAGAGTTAAAACTAAACTAAAATTAGATGTAGAAACACGTTCTTTCCAGCATCCATATGCCTCTGGCTTTTGTCTGCATAGATTCCTTTTTGGCAGGTTAGAACTGAGGGAACTGGGCTGTCTCGATTGCAGGAGTTTCATCCCATGAAGAGGATCTCAGATTTAAAATCAACCAGTAACACTTAATACTAATGGTTCACTGCTGCTAGCAGCTGGTAGACCTCTCTGAAGTCGGTATGAGTGATCTAAAATCATTCCCCTCAATAATCTTCCCTGCGGTGTGCCTCAAGTTGTCCCTGGGGATGCTGTCACCATTTGGAAGGATTACCCAACCATCTGAATGGTTAGCATGCATGGACATGCTTGCTAACATGTGAAAGGAATCAAAAAAAAATTTAGTTTGAAGCTGAAGTGCAGATTCACACAAAAATGTTAGTTTTCAGAGCATCTATGAAAGGTATTAAGTAGGCATTGGACTTAGGCCCACTGAATATTTCTAGGACCTTCTATAAAGTCACTTTTATAAGCATTTTGCTTTTAATTATCTAATGATAACCTAAAACAAATAAAAAAGAAGCAACCTCAGCCCCCTATAACCACAAATATATTGAGTCTGATTTGAAGTGTATTTAAAAATCTTTTTCCTAAGGCTAGTCTTTCACCAATGGGTCTCAAGTGGAAAAACAACATAGTTATGCTGTCTCCTATGAAGAGGAAAAACATGACTATTTTGTAATGAGAATGATACTTTGAAAACCCTCAACTGCTGCATTTACTCCTGGGACATCCCTAGTTCCTGGTTGTCTCTTGGTTTTCTGTGAACAACTAGTCTGGAGTACGCAGATTATATGCCTATGAAGGAGAGCCCATGAGGCCTCCTGTCCTAAGGAACACAGCATTTCAGAGCATTTCTGAATATACTAGAAGAAATAAGTAGAAAATCTGCCCCTGCTGATCACTGAATGTGTAAAAAGTAAGGGAGACAGATGTGAGGCAGATCAAGAGGTCCTGTGTCCTTACGCCCCTCCGGCCAGAATCCTGGATGGGGTGGGACCCTAGTTAGGGTCTGAGTCAAGTCATAGTACTTCCTTTCAGAGTCACATGGTCAGTGTCAAGGGCCTAATTAGCCCTGAGAATTGTGGATGATAGAGAGTGGGAGAGCTCCAAGGGACTATTAAAGTCTTGGCCTATGTACTTTTTGGCTTATAGAAGTGGTTATTTCTTGTAATAGAAGCCACATTGCTGATTATAAAGGTTCATCAGAGCTATATCCTGTATGAGTCTCCATAACCATTAGGGTGTATTAAATCCAGAGTATGTAGGGCAGGGCCAACATCATGTAATATAATATAACGCAGGCAGTCCTGGCCCCTGTTCCATATGGGATGTTCACAGGACACCCTGACCAGGCATACAAAGGACAACACATTGGAGACCAGCAGACCCAGAGGACAGCACTGGAGCCCAAGCACATAGAGCTGGACATCTTTGCCATCACTCCTATGAGGTGGAGTGCACCCAGCCTTCCATGGATCCTGGGTGTCAGCTTTGGTAGAACAGTGGAAAGGGGAGGGAATTTAAAAGGCTGAGTAATTATCTAAAAGGAGACTGGGTTATCTGAATGGAACTGTTTAAACCCGAAGAGACTGAGATATATTCATGATCAAGTTAGTACTTCTGACCGCTGTGACCGCTCCCTGCCCCAAGCTCACTCCAACTAGGATTCAGTGAGGTATGAGAAAGGTGAGATCAGTTATAAGAAATAAAATGTACACCTTTAACAGAAGCAGCAGAGAATGACTTCTCCGTCTCTCACTATGTGACTTTGGGCAAGTCATCCATGTACTTATTCACAAATGCCCTGTTCCAGGTGCGGTGCTGGGCACTAAGAATGCAGTGAAGAAAGACAGTGTCTTCAGATAGGGCAACCACTGTCTCTGCTTCCCACAATCTCCTTTTTTTCTTCCTATACTTAGGGCCTGCAGTCAATAAATATTACTTTTCTTACCCTTTCTCTGCCTCAAAAAAGTTTTTTTTTAAAAACTTTGAAAGAGATAGAGCAAAACTTACCTCATTGTCATTGTTAAGAATTAAATGAAAGGATGGCCACAAATATAGGTAAGATTGCGGATGGTTTCGGTGAGTCTAATCTTTCATCCAGAAAAAAAAATCAATGAACTTGTTTTGAAAATAAGTTCCCCCCAAATATGTAGCCCACATATCAGCATTTTCACTCCCCACGGGCACTCTTCCTGTCCCACATGTGGGATCAGGAGAGTCTCGTTTCTTCTTCTCGTGCTGCTGGCCGCACTGGCTCCACATCGTGGGCTTCTGTACTTTCCCCTTCATCTTCCCATGAACCATCACTCACCTTTCCCTGCACAGTACTTGGATCCTTGATCCTTGTTCCTTGAATCTTTTCTCCCAGATGCCACTAAGCCAAAACTGTATGCAGCTTACATAATTTATTGTAAGACTGGGAATAACTAGAAAGATGGAGCAGAGAGGACATTTAAGCATTTTATTAGAAGCCTGTTTTCATTCACCCCCCCCCCCTCAAATATTAGCATTGCATCTCTGTGTTGAAATTTATCCTTACTCACTCTCTATCAGAGAGCCATACTCTTCAAATTTTAACTCTATGATTTCTTACCCTCTTTAGAAAAGTACCAGCGCCTATCCAGGGAGATTTTTTTTCTAGTATCCATTTTACTCTTCCAATCAAAGAAATTCCCTAAAATACATTTCCCCAATTGCCAATTATTCAGCTTGTTTTAATAAAATGTGCAGAGGGTTGGTCATGATCAATGCATTAGCACTCCAAGTCCAGCAGCACTTCTCAGGAAAACGTCCATGATCTAGGGTTATGTTTTTCTCTACTCTTGTAATAAGGACTTACATCCCCTTCATGCCTTCCTCAGGAACTCCTTCAGTCTCCTCTCTTTAATTTCTAGAAAAAATGGACACACATAATGCTATGTGCATGCATAGGTCCCTCTCACTAATTTTTGGAAATGACACACACACACACACACACATGCACATACACACAACTATGCATACATACACAAGAATACAGATACATTTTAAGGACATACACCTTCCAAGGGCAAACAATGATCCCTAGAGAAAAATTCAATTTCCAGTTAGGATGCAAAGAATGCAAAGGACTTTTACTTCCAAGGAAGCAACAAGTAACAGGATGAGAAAAATGATCAGTTTTCTATAGAACAATCAAAGAATGAGGATTAAAGGAAGTCTTGACGATTCCAGAGGACAAGCCTTTCTTAGGCAAGAGAGACATAAGGCAGTTCCATCCCTGGGGGCGATAGTCTGATATGCCCTAGCCAAAAACTAAAAACAACCCAAATGCCCATTAGAGGAGAATGTGTAAATACATTGTAACATAATTATACAATGGAATATTATTCAGCATCAAAAAATGAAGTACTGATGCCTGTGAAAATATGGATGAATGTCAGATCCATTATGTTGAGTGAGAGAAGCCAGACACAAGAGGGCATTGTGTATAATTCCACTTTTATGAAATGCAGAAACAGATAAAACTCCTTTATATTGATAGAAATCAGAAGAGTGGTTGCCTGTGTTTCATGGGGATAAACTAGAAGGAGACCTGAGGAACTTTATGGTTTGACAGAATTTTTTAATATTTCACTTGAGGTATCAGTGTTTAATTTATCAAAATTTATCAAATTGTACTTAAGGTCCATGCATGTCACGCTACGTCAGTTTTGCTTCAGTTAAAACAAATACACAGAAATATATCAAACTGCATGCTTAGTATTTGTATATTTCACTGTAAGTAAATTATACCTCTAATTTAAAAAAGATATTTGAAAATCCATAACTTTTCCCTAGATTTATAATAATCTCTAAATTAATTAAAGGAACATATTTCTCATGATACCTTAGGTAGTGTTGTGAAAGACCTGTTATAAATACTTACCAGGTATACCAAAACACACACATGCACACACACACACACACACAGCCTTTCTGGTCTGACATCCATCATGGCATTTCTGACCCCATGCCCTCCTTGAGTGGACAAGTGTGGTGAGGCCAGTGGTTCCACTTTTAGAACCACAGATGCAGGAAAGGCTGAAATGAAGCCTGGTCACTTACTGCAGGCACTTCCCTAGGTATCCATGATGACAACCAAGATTTAAAGGGTAGAAGATTTTCATTAAGCTTAAAATTTAGCTGAGTTGATGTCCCCACACCCCAGTTTCCTAATTAAAGAGACAAAATCATTGCAATCTCAGATAAACCAATGGCTCAGAGACACCCACTTGCTCTGTAAAAACTCCAAATCTGACACACATGATAAAACAGGGTATAGCCATAAAAGTTGAATGTTTCCTGATAAGTAGAACTGGATGCTCTGATTCTTCTCTGCTCTGTGTTTTCTGGAGGTGAGACATAGGAACACCAAACAGAAAGGACCAGAAATAATTCTTCAGCAGGCTTGTATGGTTGTCTGAACAGTCAGGCTAGACTTGCTACATTTGACAGATACACTATTTCCTCTGTGAGAAGTGGCCCATAAATGTAATAAATCTTCTCTTAATCCAGTGACAAGGGGTTGAGTATGAACTTTGGGTTTCAGTCTCTCAAACAAAAGAAAAGTTCATGGAATTCCATATGGCCTGAAGGGAAAAGAATAGCAGTCAGGCAGGAGGTGAGGAGACATTGACTGGGAATGTTTTCTCACTTGTCTGAGATATTTTCCAGAAGTAACCCTTTCTCCAATGCTCTGAACATCCAAATGCACAAATACGAGCTAGAAATGCCCCAGTCTTCATGCTCAGCTTGAGGCTGATGCCAGTACATGGAGAAAGGCATAGGCAAGAGAAGCACAGAGAAATAGGACCAGACAGTTAGATTAAGTCCTCCCTAGAGCCTACTCTTCTGTATCTCTAATCATGTGAGCCAAGAAGGTCCCTTATTGTTTATGCAATTCTGACTTGGGCTTTTGCCTACTAGGGGCCAAAGAACCCTACTTGATATCCTGCTGAATATATTTGTTGAAATCACGTATGGCATTTTCCTGAAAAGTCACAGTTACCTTTTGGGAAAAGTTGATCATAATTGTCATATAATGCTATAGATATGCTCTCTTATGTATTGTCTGCAGAACGATATATATATATATATATATTTTACAGTAGTTCCTTGTTGGTTATCTATTTTAAATATAGCAGTGTGTACATGTCAATCCCAAACTCCCAATCTATCCCTATCCCCTTCCTTCCCCCCTGGTAACCATAACAGAACGGTATTTTTAAACCAATATATTTAAACAACAATAACCTTATGTTCAGAGGAAGCACAAGAAAGAATGTGAGGATTAATTCCTAAGCATCTTATATAAGAACTTTGCTAATGAGTTTGCCAGAATTACCAAAAACTATATTAGTGACATCTAATCTTTAATTATGGTTCTTGGAAAACCCTTGCAGGTTATATCAACTGGTCATTCACTGACTGTAATCATATGGTCTCTCTTTGAGAAAGAGTGGTTCTTGCAAATCCTGCAAGAATGAAGATGGCAGAGGGGATCAGGAAAACCCATCACCTTGGTGCATATGGAAGCTATCCCAGGCACCCCAACTGCAGTGTCTGTTTTTCACAGCATGAGTTCACTTCCCTTAATCATACTTTCTGCTCTCCAAAAATAATGTGGAGGAAGCATACGTTATGTACTTAAAGATATACCATCTGTTTTCCTTCTCTGCCAAGAGAGGAATTCCTTATTAAAATGAAAGCCTTGGGTCATCATAGGAAGCAGAAAGCTAAGATAAATGTCTTTTCTTTTTTTCCTCCCAAAGCACATGTACAAAACGTTTCCCATGGCCACTCAATGGAACAGGTGGATACAGTTAACTTTCACACACAGGCTGTTAACTGAATGCAAACCCGCAGCCTGAGATTCTTTAACATAAAGGTAGTAGGTCTGATGCAACAATAGGAACAAAAGTTGAAATGTGGAAATCTCCGCCAATAGACTACGGTGTCCCTTAGGGCTAAAATCTTTGTATCTCCCAAGCCCGCCCAGGCATGGAGCAGGTACAGCAAATATTTGCCAAATGCATATAAATACAAAGAACCATATCATTAACCCAGTGATCTCAAACACTTCACATTAAAATCACCTAATGTTATTTTAAAATCACCACTCTGCTAAGTGGCTAAGATTCTCCCCAGGTTATTAAAATCAGAATGCCAAACTCCACAGGTGAGCCTGACAAAGCGATCGTCTGTATATTTAGCTTATACTGAAGCAAAACATTTAAAAACAATAACTTTTGTAGTTTATCCTCTTCTAGTCCTTTGCCTCCATATCAAGGAAAAGTTTTGGTTCAGTAATAGAATCAAATCTCAATTTTTAAAATAAATTGGATATTGGTGATAGAAGTGTGAGAAATAATTTTGAAGTTGAATTTAAAAAAAAAAAAACCTTTCCTAAATTAATTTCAGCAAAGATTTCAGCGAAACTCAGGAATGCTGTGAAAATCAATATATGTCCAACCCCCTCAGATTAAACCTCAAATAGAGGATATGTAATGAAAATAATTGGTTTTATAAGATTTCCAGACCAGGAATGCTAATTCTGGGAGACTTCATAGGTCTTCAAATTGTAGAGTTTTCACCCATCCTGAAAATGACTCTTTTAACTAAGACTTCTGAGAACAAATTCTGGTTTATTACACCAAACGTCTCTCGACTAGAACATCTTGTCTTTTTCTCTGAAAATAAAATGACTCCTGGTAGTCAGTGCTGTGCTCTGAGCCATACCTACCGAATTAGAACCTTAGTTTTAACAAGATTTGGGGCTACACATGTGCACATGAAAGGCTGAGAAGCGCTGGTCCAGGGTAAGTGGATCCAGACCGTGGGCCATCTCAGGACCTCGGCAGTAACAATTCCGTGCATAGGAGGAACTGTGGCCATGTGAATTGCTTGGAACTCAGCAAAAGCTGCATTCTTAAATTGAGGCCCTTGAAATTAAAAAAAAAAAAATTGCCTTTACTTCACCTGTGTTAAGACCAGTATTCAGTTGGAGGCTCACAGTCTCAGAGATATTTCATGTCTGGAGAAACAGACATCTTTTTCCCATTGTGCTCTTGGCTGGGGAGCGACTACCCTGCCTTATGTTGTGTGAAGGTCTAGCGTGGATGGCTGGGACTGAGATCATAGGTCCATGCACCCATCTGGACAGTAGGTGAGAGCCCTTCTTGCTCTGAAATGAATAAGGAGGGAATGCCCTGTATGATCCCTTGGGGGAAAGACCAATGAGGGTGGGGAAACAACATGTTTAGGCTGAAACATTTCCCCTTTTCAAACTATGGGCTTAGCTCCTTTAGAGAATCTTCTCCAGCATAAAGAGCCCTGTTAAAAAACATGAATTTCCAAGATTAACAAGGTAAACAACAGACCTATTCTGCCCTTTTCACCCTTCAAAACCTACTCTATGAGAGAAATCAGAATTGTCCCTTCTGTACCCACCATTTCCTAAGCCATCTCCCCAAACCCCAGCACTCAACAATTTTTAGTAGGTCCTAATGCTTTCAAAAAATACTCTTTGCTCATCTGTAGAATATCACCTGCCAAAATGGTATTATTTCTTTGGGTGTGTAAGAATGAATGGTTTTGAGCTACAGATATGAACATAATATTGATACAAAATATGAGGAAATTTCTATATTCCAAAAGAGAAGATCAATTCATCCCTGAAATATACACAGCAGAGTCTGAGTCTTAATTGCTCCTGAGTATCTAGCTGTACACATATTTGTGACAAATACTCTGTTAGCAGTGCCACATGGAATGAAGTAGCAAAATGTGCTTAAATCTACTATACACAGATGCTCCATCACCCACAAAAAGAATATGTCTTTATGCTATTATGTCAGAACCTTTGTAATTAGAATATGTTGGGTTCTGAACATGTTAAGACATTCCTTTCTTTTCCCTCCATGCTTATAATATACACCAGTTATTAACTTGCGTGAATTAAATGAGATAACAAGTACCATACTCCCAGCATAAATCCTGGTACAAAGCTGGAGATCAATAAATGTTGCCCCACCTCTCTTCTTTCTCAAACGTAGAGGATCAAGAAGAATTTCATGGAGGAAAGGGCCTTTTAGTGAAAACTTGAAAGAAAGAAGGGTGTGAATAGTTGGAGAAGTTGAGGATGGAGGGGATTCCTTGCTGAGACAGGAATAAGCAAATTCAAATATTATGGAAGTAAGCAGAGACCAGCAGGAAGTATCATGTAACAAAATGCATTGAGAAATATAGTGAGAAATTACTCTGGTAAGACAGGCTGGAGGGAATTTGTGAAGAAAACGTCTCTTTCAATAAAACAATCTTGAATCAAACAATATATAATGATGATGAATAATTTTTACATTCTGAGAATATATGGAATATCCCAAAGTCATCTTTTTTTATGCTCTGAAAATTCATATTCAGGGATTTCAATTTGCCTAAGAAAATGGAGAACCATTATTTAGGGTTGAGCAGGTCTATTCTGTAACAAGGGACTGCTTTTTGGGTCACCTTCCCGTGAGTTTAGGAGCTGAAAAACCCATCAGTGATTGTTATCTCACCTCAAGGCTGTTCTTTTTCACAGAGCTTGCTACTCTTAGGGATATTTGATAAAACAATATGAAACAGAACAAGTACTGGACAAGCACAGACCAGGACCTAGCATATACAAAGTGTTTAGTAATTTATATTCTTTGACATAAACTTGATTTTAGTCCTGATCTAGCAGTCCTGGGCCATCCTTATAACTAATTGCCTGAATGCCTTTGGGCAAGTCTTGTAATAAATCTCGAAGTCGTAACTTCTTATTTGAAAAAAGGGATTATAATCTGTCCTACATTAGGATGATGAAAGAATATTAGATGGAATATATGAAAGAGCCAATCCCAACCTCTGTCTGTAGGGGGTGGGCAGACAATAAAAGCTGACTGGTTCATGATCCCAAGGTGAAGCAAAGCTGTGAGTTGGAGCTCCTATCCGACCCACTACATTAAATCACAAACAGATGAATTTTAAGGATCTTTAAGGATTCTGTCAAGATAAAAAGTTTTCTTTTAATCATTTTCTCTTTTTGATCTGAACGTTGGTGATGAGTCTCTTTTGTGAATCCATTCTTTCTGACCTAGCTCAGAGAAAGGACAAATGATGAAATAAGGAATCTGTGCAAACATCCCCTCATTCTATTGGGAAGATCTGTACTTTTAGCCTCTATTTTCTCATCTGTAAAGTGGGAAGTACAATCAAGTGGGTGCCCAACCACCCTTCCATTTCTAATTCTCTGAACCACATTTTGTGGTAGACAAGATATCTACATATGTGATACCTTGTGCATATTTATATAGTTACTCTACTGTCAAAAATATATTTTCATTTAGCTTCATACTTTTCATCTTATTTATTGCTCCTAAAAACCTTGTAGGGAGGTAATTGCAATCTCCACTTGTTTTAGATAAAGAAACTGAGACTCAGAGAGGTTAAGTAGTTTGCCTAAGGTCACACGTGAAATGAGAAACAGAGCAAGAACACGGATGTAGGTAATCTGACCAAAATTCTTTCTTCTCTTCTTTACTAGGTGTCCCTGGAACTCAACATTCTGGGACCATTTGCTCAAGAACATTTTGTAGTTTTAAGAAGTTGCTGTGAATGAAGAGTTCTCAGGTCTAGTTTTTTGTTTGTTTTTATAATTTTTATATATCTCTTCCTTCCTGTCAGTGTGACAACTATCATTTTTCTTTGCTATCAGTATGCCCACCTCTGACAGTCACCTCTCTCTTATCTTCTTTTTAACTACTGTGGCTTTAAAAACTGCCAAACAGAAGTTGTCAGAAGTGCATGAAGAATGATGGGTCTAGGAGGCAGGGCCTGGGATTTCTCCTGGAGTAAAGTGCACAGACTTCGACTTCCTCAGACCTTCACTGAGAAGGCTCAGAAGTCCATTTTCATTCCTTGATGCTCAGAATAAATTAGATTCATGGATGGGGAATTCTTGGTAGATGAGGTTTCGTTGTAAAATGATTGGTCCTGTGGTTGTTTGTTTTATTTATTTTGATACTGCTTTTCCTCCTTTGGAAACACTAGACTGTAACCTCATTCAGAATGTGCCTGTCCGTCACCTCTTTCTCTCTCCTGCCTGGCACAGAGACAGCAGATGTTTATTCATTCACTCATTCATTCAACATACATATTTCAAGAGTCTGTTACATGCCAGGCACTATGCAAGATATTGAAGATGCCTGGATTGAGACTCAGATACTGACCTCAAACTGATGACAATTTAGTAGAGCCATGGAAAGAAAAATAGGCACAAAAAAGAAATGGGCTCTGTGCATAGTCAAGATACATCTTGAAGATACTAGGAGGGCTGCTAATATCTCATCAAGAGAGTCTTGCATCTTGTATTGAAACAGGTGTTTTTCAGGAACACAATGTAAAAGAAAATGTTTCAGGCAGAGCAAGCATCACATGCACAAATGGGAGACCTCAGGGAATGAGGCTTGTATGATCTGGAACTACAATTAAGTTGGTATCACTAGAGTGTAAACCAGCAGTGTGCTGGCAAACAGTCTTTCTGAAAGAAAAAGCCTTGATTTGCAGTGATTGCTGCTATCCAAGGGGCAAATCTTCCCACTATGGTCAATTTCAAGCTACCTATGGTTTGACAACTAACCACCTTGCAAAATTCCTGAGTACTTAACAATTATCTCTTGAGTTGGGTTCCAATGGTGTGCTCACCATTGAAAAAAACAAAAAATCATTGTCTCCAAAGAGAGTAAAACAAAGTTGTCCCATTTTATCCTATATTCTGTGGGAAGTCCAATGATTTACCCTGGTTTATAACCCCCTCAGGGCCTTAGCCTTTGACACTGCTCCACAAGGACATACAAGGAATTCCGCCCTCTTCCTTTTTTTCCCCCCCAAAACAGTACACTCACAGCATTTATAAATATAGGGATTTGTATTGAAGATTTGGAGTTCACTTGCAGGAAGGCAAATAACCTAGAACTGGGTATATTCGACCTTGTTCTTTACAAGTCCATCGGCCACCCTGACTGATGAACATGCTGGGTACGTTTCTCTGTGACCTCCCGGCACCTTGCCCATCTCTCAGCTCTCTCTCCACAGGACTGAGTGGGTTCCCTTATTTGAGATTCCAGTAGCAAGTCCATCTCCCCAACTCTATCAAATAGAGCATTTAACCTCCCTTCCTGCCCTGTCCTCATGGCCTACTGTGCATCCTCAGAGGCACAATTATAAATTTTGCTGAACAAGGGGTTTTTCTGTTGCCTCCCACCAGCTAGCAATACAGAAGCAAGGATTTTGAATGCAATCTTCCCTTGCTCATTCCTTCCCCAGTCTCTGTACCTGGAAGGGTGATTTTTTTTTTTTTTTAAAGAAGGGTTTCCCACTGATAAAAATGATCTCATACTTCACACATTAAGTCCATCATGTTTATAAGCAATAAATTCTTATCCACTGTTAACATCACTTGACCCTGCTGAAAGTACAAGGCAGTGAGTACCAAATGAAAAAGTGAATGGGTATGTAAGAATACCGTAGACTTGAGTAAATATTTGCTAGATGTACTACTTGTTGCTGGGCTCCTAGAGAGGGTCTTATAAAAAAAAAGGTAACTATGAACTTAGCCAGTGCCCGTCCCATTAACAACAAAAAAGCGTTTTTATTTCATTTTGTTCTGGGCACTTCCTGCAGACATGATAAGAGAAAACACTGATTTAAAGGGGCATTTCCATTTTACTTACAAAGAGATGGGACTCGATTAGAGGAAAAGGGTTCTTTAGCAGGTAGAACTTCGTCTAAAAACCCCAAAGCAGTGCTCAATGAGATGCTTGCATGGACATACATACACAATAAACCGTTGCTTTGGGGCTGAGGTTGGTTTCTCCATGAACTTTCCACACTTAGCAAACCCAAAGAGTAAAATGAATTCCAAACAAAAGTAAAGGCATGCTTGGGAAGCTCTGCGCTGTGCCTTAGTTCCTGGTGACATTTATGGAGCTATCTGGGAAAAGGGAGAAGCTTGGCAATTGGGCTGGATGTGCTCTGGGTCCTCCCACTTGGGCTGTATCTGGTGCTCGCACACACACGGGTGGCCTCGTGCACACACGTTTCTTCCACAGGCGCACACGTTTACAGAGCGCATTGCGAAATAAGGCACTTTGCTTGGCTGCTGGAGCCCTGAAGCAGAGCCAGGACACAGAGCAGTTCAGATGGCTTTTCCTCCGGCTGGAGAAGCAATCCCTTCTAAATTAAATGCCAGGTGTGAAACAGGTTTTCTTCTTTATGCTCCTCGACTGTGAATAAACAGAAATTCCAGGGCAAGTGCAAGATAATCCGCACATAATTCATCCCGGGGCTCCGTTTTCCAGATGTTCAGCCACTACCGGATTCCTATGTCTGCGGGGCTTTGTTTCTTGGAAGACGCAAGAGTCCATGAGGCCGGATCCCACTCCGGATCTGACTCCCGGCACCCTAGCCAGGCCGCCTCACCTTCGCCCCAGCTCCCCGGTGAGCTGCTGTCTGAGAGCCTCTGCTCTTTGGCCGCATGGACTTTACATGCTTCACTTTGTATGCTTCAAAACTCAAATTGAATTTACCTTTATAAAGGAAACGTTTCTTCTTTAACGTGGAGGATTTGTAGTTCCCTCTTGCTCGCCTGTGAAAGATCTCTTCTAATATTGAGAAGCAACTTCTGAAGTTTTTAAGATTATGCTGTATTGTTTATTGTGATAGAAAGGAGCTAAAGAACTGGCTTTTCCCCACCCGCGTTTTTGGGCCTCCTATGAGTCAGGCAGAGCTCAGCACTTCACACGTCACTTACTGGAGTCTTTCCAGACGACCAACGTCAAACGCTTACTCAGGGCTGCTCAGCGTCCTGTCCAACTTTCTAGTGAATGACTTGGGATAGGATCACAGAATTTGCTGAAGACTATGTGGGTCTATTCTGCTGCCCCAGTGCTCCCTAGCTGTGTGACCTCAGGAAGCTAAGCTAACCTATCCGTGCTTCTTTTTCCTCACCTGTAACATGAGAGCTGCAAGCGTTGTTATGAGGGTCAAAAGAATATCTATAAAGTGCTTAAAGCAGTGCCTGGCAATAGTAAATAATAGTAAATAATTCATAAATATTGCTATTGCTATTTTATCCTATTTAGTCAGCACTGAAAGTTGTTATTTGTATCCTTATTTTCAGCTATAAAAACACTGAGTCTTGGATTGATCTCATGTCTTAAACTAGGAGTCCAGCTAAATTCATAGGCATTATGTCTGAATTCAAATCCTGTGGACTTCGTGCTACTCTACACCACCGTTCTCTCTGCCTTTACCTTCCGTAAATGAACCTTGGAAATACTGTGTTATTTCCAGGTTGGCAAGGAAAGCAACAACGAAATAAGCTGTATTCAGAATATAATTTTCATCACTGCAACATCTGTCTCATTGGGTTGGGTGTGTAGTTATTCTTCTAGCATCTGGGCAATTTAAATAATATTTTGTTTGTTTGTATCAAACATTTTCATGCCTTTCCAAAGCAAGGTCAATCCTAGTAAAATTAAATTGTTTGCCTGGACAAATTTTTCATTATTTCACCTGGATATCTCAGGTGTCATTTCAAAGGGACACTAGCCTAGTACAATTATTCAGTTCATCCTTCCTGGCAATAATCATAGATATCAATTTGGCATTACTCTATTGATGACCACTTCTAATCTTTAACTTCTCTCCCCCTGGTGACCTTTGCATTCCTGATTCTATGCCATTTGTTTCAGATCTACTCTTTGACTTTCTAGCAACTGGTACATGAAATGATTCTGGTACAGAAAGTCTGCTGGAAACCAATGGGGTCACCTACCATCACTCCCCTCAGACTGGTTTCACTTTCAATTGATGAACAGGAGCTTCATATGAATCAACATTGCCCAGGCTATATAATGCTATACAAATATAATGTATCAGAAATACTTAACTTTATACAAAAGAAAATTGTTCACATGAGTCTCTGAATGAAAATTCACAACAATTTTATGATGTTTAGTTTATTTCCATTCTGTTAATTAGAAAACTGGGGTCCAGAGACACTTGGTGCACTGGCAATTACCCACAGCTATACCATGTGGCAGAGGGGGCCCCAGTCAATCTGTCTCCAGTTCCACGTTCTCCCTTCATGAGAGTATTACTCATTAAGGTGGTGGGTTTAACATGGGCTTCATCATTTTAAAACATGACCAAATGTTTGATTTCATGAATAAGGAAGGTAAGAATTCCAAAACCTGTAGGAAAGGGAGGAAGGGAGTCTCTGCTTTTTTTATTTTACAGATAGATGGTGAGAAAGACTGCCTTCTACTAGAGAAAGTAAAGAGGGGTGGGGCCTTCATCCCTCAAACATCTCGTAATATAGTATTATGTTTACAAGTGGACACTGCCTCAATAAAATCAAAGAAGAGGAATCTCCTGCATCACACAGGGAGGTCCCTTGACCTCTGGGAATGCAGGAAGGCAGAAAGAGCCTACAGTTTGGAGCCAGATGAACTTCCTTCCTTATGTTATTGCTGTAAGTCAATGAACTCCTCTGATTTTGTGTATAAAATGTGAGTAATACTACTTAACTCTAAGAACTGATAGATGAATTAAATGAAATAATATGTAAAGTACCTGGCATAAAGTAGCCACTCAATATTTTTAATTTCTTGTACCTGTGACTTGCCTAGAGTCCTGAAGATGCTGTCTGCAATGTAATCAGTTTGGTCTTCTGACTCAAGGCACTGAACACCATCTTGCCATCAACCATTACTATTTGTCAAAACTATTGACTTCTCTGCACAGAAGACTTTTCCAGCCACTATGGAGAACAGTTTGGAGATTCCTTAAAAAACTAAAAATAGAATTACCATATGACCCAGCAATCTCACTACTGGGCATATACCCAGAGGAAACCATAATTCAAAAAGACACATGCATGCCAGTGTTGATTGCAGCACTATTTACAATAGCCAGGTCTTGGAAGCAACCTAAATGCCCATCAACAGATGAATGGATAAAGAAGATGTGGTACATATATACAATGGAATATTACTCAGCCATAAAACGGAACAAAACTGGGTCTTTTGTAGAGACGTGGATGGACCTAGAGACTGTCATACAGAGTGAAGTAAGTCAGGAACAGAAAAACAAATATAATATATAAACGCATATATGTGGAATCTAGAAAAATGGTACAGATGAACGAGTTTGCAAGGCAGACATAGAGACACAGTCGTAGAGAACAAACGTATGAACACCAAGGGGGGAAGGGGCGTGGGATGACGAGGGAGATTGGGATTGACATATATACACTAATATGTATAAAATAGATAACTCATGAGAACCTGCTATATAGCACAGGGAACTCCACTTCGCTATACAGTAGAAACTAACACAATATTGTAAAACAACTATACCCCAATAAAAAAAAATTTAAAAAAGAAGACTTTTCCGGGAAATGCTCTTTTCCGCACTCTAACCTTGTGATTCGAATGGATAGTCTGTTGATTGGGCCAAGGATGCAAATTTACTCAAAACAGAGTACTTCTCTGTGATTTTGAACTTGGGATCAGAGGGAGCAAATCTCAGACTACTGCTGGTGGTGAGGCTGGTAGACAGAAAGGGGAGGAACTGATGTCGTTGGTACCATATTTTCCCCCATGTACAAAAAGTGGGACTGAGAGTTGAAGCAAAGACAAGCCTGGGAGTGAATCCCTGAGACCAGCTACCCCCTGCCTTTTCTTGCTTTCTGAAAACTTCCAGTACCTCATAATCCCTCCTCCTCTCCCAAATCCTTGCATAACCTAGTTCAAATTTGGTTTCTTTAACACGCAACTAGAGGAATCTTAAAACAATATTTCCCCCTAATCATTTAAGATAGATATTATTTTTGTTTACTCAATGGAAATACAAGCCCAGAGGGGTTGAATGATGGATGGAGGTCAAGAAACTAGTCAGAGGCAGAGCTAGGGTTACTCTTGGAAGCCAGAGGCCAGGCTGCCTACACTCATGCTCAGAAAACTTCAGTTCACCAAGAGGCCCAAGAACTGGTCTAACTTGTATTCTTGGCTTTCCAGGGGCTCCATCTGTTGCTGAACTCAGGTTAGGCTACTCACTGCTCGAAAGCCAATACTTGAGAGACAAGTGTTGGTAGGAAAGGAAAGGCTTGCTTTATTTCAGAGTCTGGAAACTGGGAGACAAGGTGGACTTGTGTCTAAAAGCCAATTCCCCACTGCTGATCAGGGAGCAAGAGCTTTTAAAGGGGAGTTTCAGGGGTGTACATGCAAAGGCTAGGGGGCTGCATGCAGAACAGCACAGTCAGCTCTGACAGTCATCTTGAAATTGGTCACTTGGTGGTCTGATCAGTGTCATCTTGATTTTTTTAAGTACAGTTAACCTTTAGTTCCAGGGTCAGTTTGTTCCCACTTTCTTTGAGGCCAGTTCTCAGAATTGTGCAAGATGGAGCATCTTATGTCATGGCCACAGCCTGGTCATCATGTAGTTAACTTCTTCCACCTGGTGGGGGTTACAGTATCTATAAGACAGCTCACAGGATATCGCTCAGAATATTGAGGAGGAACTAAAAGTCCTTGACTTTGTTTAATGACTAAACTATTGTTATTTTGTCCTGTTTGACTGCTTTTCTTTGCTTCTACATTTTCTAATTTCTATGATTAATTTTCCTCTTTGGCTAAAGTTTTTCTGCAGACAAAAGGCAGGTGGAGGATATGGGTGGAGGGGGTGGTCTGTCCTGGGAAGGCCCCATAGGGTCCTGCTCTGTTAACACATCCACCCTGCTACAAGTCCCTTTCTTCTGTAATTCCTGACTACTCTGGCTGTACCTACCAGGCCAACCCACACTCACATTAGCCTCGCTAGCTCTTATTAATCTGGTCTAACATCCTGTTCTGACATTGGAGTCTGATCAGGTTCATCTCTGTTCTGAGAATGTGAGAGGGGCTTTTTATTCTGCTCCTCCCTAGACCAGGAGCTTCTTGAGGGCAGAGATGGTCCCTTATTCCTTTTTGCTTCTCTGAGGGCTGGCATATGTGTTTGTGCAATATCTTTCATTGAATGAAAGAAACAAACCAGACAGGTGATGTTACTGTGAGATAGAAAGAGGGGGAAAGATGCCTCCTCAATTTTGAGCAGTAAGGAGTGATGGATAGGAAGACTGTCTGCTAAAGTTAACAGAACCCATTATGTGAGGTCTTTTCTTGTGCATCCCACCATCCCCTAACATTTCAGTAACATCCTCCCAACTTCTGAGCAGGATCAGAATAGACAAGACTTTATCTCAACTTCAAACTCCTATTCTCCCAGAAGGAAAGTCCACTGCGACAATTTTATTCTTCTTTATTTCTCCTCTGCACTACTATATGTGGGACAAGTAGGGTGAAATAAGGACAGACTTAGAAACAACCAAATTTAATGTAGGGCTCCCGTATTGGAAAACTGAGTAAAAGACATGTAAAATTCTTTTGGGTCCCTGAACCCAGTTCCAATGTGAGTGTTGGCAGCGGGGTGGGGGTAGGGGCTTGTTCCCACACAACACCAAGCAATTCTCAGACACCAGCAGGGTGTCTAAATTCTGACACTATCTACCCAGAGATAGCATCAGATTCCACGGGTTAAGGGCTCAGTCTCACATGACTGACCCCACTCCCTTCACTGCAGACACTAGTCTCAATCCCAGATTGTCACCTGTGCTTCCGACCTACCTACCCGCTACAAACTGATGATTCCAATGATCCCCTCCTTAGGTTCAATTAGTTTGCTAGAGCAGCTCACAGAACTCAGAGAAACATCTTACTTACTAGATTAACACTTTATTATAAAAAGATATAATGCAGGAACAACCAGATGGAAGAGATGCATAAGACAAGGGATGGGGAAAGGGTGTGGAGCTTCCGTGCTTTCTGTCAGCACCACTCTCCCCATCTCTCCAAAATGCCATGTGTTCGCCAACCCGGAATCTCTCTGAACCCTATCCTCTGGGGTTTTTGTGGAGGCTTCATTACATAGGCATGATTGATTAAATCATTGGTCATTGGCAATTAACTAAACCTCCAGCCCCTATCCTCTCACTCCTCCCCGGAGGTGAGGGGTGGGACTGAAAGTTCAAACCCTCTAATCCCATGGTTGGTTCTCCTGGCAACCAGCCCCCATCCTTAGGAGGGATCCAAATACTTTAGAAATTCTGCTCCAGAAAAGACAATGAAGACCATATATATATATGTCTTATTATACATCACAATATCATAAAAATGCCTGTGTGTTGAGTGTCTTGTGGGTACCAGTTTTCTTGCTAATGATGCTATCTGAAAGGTATTTTGAGATCTTCACCTTAAAGTTCTTGAACATTATATATTAAGGGATCCAGATGAAAAGCAGAGGTTCCTCTATTTCTTGAAATCCAGATTCCTCACTGAGAGGTCAGAACTAGCTGCGGTCCACCTTTTATGATACCTTTGGCTTGTGCTGATTTGAGGGAAGCTCTCCAGCTAATGATGCAGGAGAAGGATTCAGTTTGGAACTGCAGCACCTTGAAGAGAAGGGTCACCTCCCTCTGCTCTCATTGGCTTCATCTTTGTCAGGACCTCCTGGTGCTTGCTCTCCAGGCATGTTCTCTTTATCTCAAGTACAGCTAATTCATTGCCTGAATATTAATATTGCCCACAACACAAAATTTCAAGGGGAGAAAACTAAGAAGGTGGATGGGGGAAGGAATGACATGACAAACTACACAGAGCTGACTTCTTGTGGAAAAGGTGCCCTTGGAGGGAATTTTAAATAGAAATCTATAGTCTGGCAACAAAGTGAACATACATCATTTTGTAATTAATTTGGAGAGTTGAGAAGAAACATTAACTATTGATTCCAATTAGCTTTGGGGGCTAAATTCCTCAGACAATGGCCCAGAAGTAAGGGCAAAAGCAATGTCTGCAGTATGGAATTACTGGCTCAGAGGATTCCTTCATCTGATTTTGCAACTGCTTTTCTGATTGCCAACCCATTCAATGATATTTCTTCATGAAGTGCAAAAAGACTCAGGCATCTTAGGCCATGCCGTGGTCACAGTTCCAGCCAAAGGCCAGCATTTTCAAAGTCATTTAGCAGTTAGTGGCTTTTGCCATTTATAGAAAATTAGCACCTGAGGGTTAGTGATTATTGCAGTTAGATGGTTATGAAACACCCTTTCTTACGCTCTAGGCTTTTAAAAAGAAAAAAAACCTATATTGGGGGGAAGATCTAGGAATCTGGTGTCTTGAGACATGGTGGACTTAATTTGTCCCCTTGGTTCCAGGTATGAAGTTCACCCTGCCCACTGAGGCCCCTCGAGTTTTACTCACTTATTCCTACAGCCACTCCTCAAGCCCACTGACCTCATCTACTAAGTGAGCCTCTTCCAGAGGCCTTTATTTATGGTTTACAATTGCACATGTGTCTCCTCTCCTGTTTACTAGTCAAGGATCTTTTCCACTTCACTGTTGTCAAGACAATAAGTTGGTCCCAGACATAGAAAACAAGCAGATATTGACACTCATCACTTGCTTTTTTTTTTAACTTTTAATTTTATATTGGAGTATAGTTAATTAACAATGTTGTATTAGTTTCAGGTGTACAGCAAAGTGATTCAGTTATACATATACATGTATCTATTCTTTTTCAAATTCTTTTCCCAATTAGGTTGTTACAGAATGTTGAGCAGAGTTCCCTGTGCTATACAGCAGGACCTTGTTGTTTATCCATTTTAAATACAGCAGTGTGTACATGTCAATCAAATACTTAGCTTTGTTAAGGGGAAAACAAGTTTTCTTAGCACTTCTAAGGCTGATCATTTTATAGTAGGTACCAAGGCAGAAAACCAGAACAAAGAGGTTATATATATATTTATACATAGAGGTTTTATATATGTTTATATATATATATAAACAAATAAATCTGAGGCATGAGATATTAGCTTCTTGCCACATTGGGGAACACCCTTCATGATCCTCAAGGGAAAACCCAAGAGCCAGGGAGAGAAGGAGGAGGGCAATTGTTCCAAACTGAGTGTGCCGGCTTCCCCTTCAGAATTGAAGCACAGCCTGTAAGGGCCTTGCTTCTTTGGGCCTGGGCTGCTAGTAAAGACAGAGGGACTTCCAGAGAAGGCATGGTTTCACCTCCAGTAGGGTGCCCAATGGAAACATGGCAATGGTTGATGGAGTTTCTTGGGCCAGTGGGCCTTAGGCAGCAACATAGGGGGAAACAACCCTGCTTGTTTCTCTGTAATACAGAAAAAAGTCACCCAGAGTTATTGAGACCAAGTAAAACACAGAAGGACTAAGTAGGCTTATGGACTGGAATGGGGCTGGAGTTGCCATGGGAGACCACAGAGCATGGGGATCTTTCAGCCAGAGGCAGTAGCAAAAGTGGCTGTCATCGGTAGGAGTCACCTACCCCATGCCCAGCTACACATCAGCAGATGGAGCCAGTATGGAGGTTGAGGGCTAGAAACAAAGGGAATAAAACACCTCAACTAGAGGCTGGCAGGACCGGATGCCTCTTTTCTGATATCCAGAAATTTGAATCACCCAAGGGAAAAAGACAGGAAAACAACAGTCAGAAGGAATCCTGCAGTCAAGTATTTATTAAGAGTTACTAAAAACAGAACTGGGAAGTGGATGTGTTCATATATATTAATTTGCTGAAGAATAAGCATAAACCAGCTGTCTTTCTCGAGGATGGATATGTCAAGGCCTCAAGGGGAAGGTCAAACACAGGCAGAGGAGGGTTTACCAAGAAGCCCATGAGGCTTAACCCTTGGGGCCTCACTTGCTCAGGCCCCACTGAGGGCTTCTGTCTCATTCTGTGCTTGTCATTTTATATTGTTTTTCTTCAGGAGTGCTTCCCTGCACTCCTGAAGATCAGTCATGATCAGTCTCTGAGCTCAGATGCAGAAATTAAAGAAATGTAATTTTTTTCAGTGTATAAAGTGGGACCCCACTTCCTATCTATAACACTCGATTGAGAACCTCAGGTTGTCTTGGTTCCTGTACCATGAGCTTCATGAAGTTAGAGACTCTGATTTGTCTATGTTTTCCCCTGTGCCTTGGACAGTACACAATCCTCAGTACATAGACGCTCAAATGAGTCCTAAAGGAAGAAGCCAGACTTGGGCAGAGCAGTCAAAAATGGTTTCTTGGAAGAGAAAGGCTTAAGTCAGCTTTGATATTGGTATTCAGACACCTGAGAATTAGCACAGAACACAGGTAGAGGTACTAACAAATTCAGGAAGGGGCATGCAACTGGCCAGAATGGGAGGTTCTAAATAAATGTCCTGTAGTCATGATAAGATGTACTCTTAATGAAGTATCATATTCTGGAGCTTAATGTGGTCAGAAAGGAGATTGATCCCAAGACAGATCCATAGTGTACATAATCTACTTAAGATAAGATGACAGAGAAGCCTTAAAATTCCTCTCTAATGTCTCTTTATTTGGGTCACTCAAAGAAAATCATTCAATAATTTTCCCTGGGGAAGCAAAATGAAAAGGACAAATGAAATACCTAGAAATCTTTTCCAAAAGTAGACTTTGTTGTATTAAGGAAAAAAAATGTGTTGCATACAAAGCAAATATCCAGGTGACAGGTTTATGTTTCCTTCCAAATTATAAAATAACTAAAATTCAAAAGGATATCATATGTTTCAATATATTAAATTGTTTAACTTTGCTGACAGCCATGCTGGAGATTCATCAGCATGTTCAAGAGGGTTCTCACCTCCTGTGTAACTGACCAGGGCAAGCCGAGACCCATGGCCTGAGTGACAGGCCACAAGCAGGGCTGTGCCACTCATGGCCAAGTGTGCCCCTCTTCACAATGATACAATTTTATTTATTGGTTCATATCAGAGATAAAAGGCAAGTTTTCTCAAAAAAGAGCAGGATCCAAACCTATTGTTCAACTCTTGAACTTAGTGGGGCCCACAATTTAGCTCTAAGTAAATCCTAGGAGATTTGAAAGGCGCCTTTCCTGCTTCTCCATAGAGTACATTTGAGGAGATTATAGTTGGCATTCAGATAGAAAAAAGTTCCCAGCAGCGCAAATGGAGAAAAGTGTGTGTGATTGTGTGCTGAAAGTCTACATGCCATATCTAAGATACATATAATGTTTTTGCTCTAAGGGACTCAAGGCAATCATTTTATATTACAGAAAACAAAAATGATACTGTGTCCTGTTTCCAATATCACTAAATCCCTCACATGTCACAATCAGGAAAAAAACAAAAACAAAACCAAAATACCAAAAACATTTTGTCCTCCGAGAACTCTGAGATAAACCAAAAATAACAGGGTCACTCTGACTGGTTCTGTTTCCCCAAATAATAAACCTTTGACTATCTCCCATTAACCCAAACTCAATCGTCATATAAATCAGTTGCTCTTTGTTTTACTGTGAACAGACTAAAATAATTATAATAACCTTGGAAATTTAACAACTTTTCCTCTAAATACTTTTTTTTTTTTAATTTGGTGATGGAAGATTTTAGTCTTTTCCAAAATCTTGCCTTCTTGAACACACTGAAAATAAACTTTCTTAATATTTTTGATTCTCTGGCTTCCTTTTACAGTGACTTCTGGAGATTTCATGAGATAAAGTCTACCTGAGTGCAACAAGTAATAGTGTATCCTCTTTCCTATCAAGATATTATTGGATACAGGTAATTTGTAAATATAACCAAGGCTCAAATTTTATTTAAATGTCAGGCATGCTCACTATTAAGGAATAAGGAACACGTTTCACATGTAGATATTGTATCTATAAAGTACTCCAGGAAAAATTATCCACTGTGTAGAATAGCTACCTAGAATAATTTTGGATTAGGCTATTTTTCATAATGGAAAACTTTTATTTTTCTAGTTAAAAATGTATTGCAAGGGCATCTTTAAATTAGAGAACACAGAATCATTTTTTTAAAACTATAAACCACAACTAGATAAACATGAGTCCCATGTTTATAAAATCTACTCAGAGGTGGTAAAGAATGTCATTCCCTGACAGTCCAGGTAAATGAACAAACACGGGGGTCCCAGGGAAGAAGGACATCACTGCACTTAGAGGTATGCAGGTATAACCTACAGTGGTCAGTGAGATAGTTCTTGGTTCCTAATCTCAATAAAGCTGATATGGCCAGTACAATACTTCTGACACATAAAGGTAAATTATAAATCCAGGGCCTTTTTAAACTTCCAGACAGAAATTGACTTCTAAGTTTCTTGTCATATGTCCCTAGTTTGTTAATGATACAAAAAGTATGTAATCATTAATCAGCATTTCTTGTTACATTTATATTTTAGAAAACTATTCAAGAATCACAGTATCAATTTAATGATACAAAATCAAAACATTTCTAAACAACTTTTGTAGTCAAATCCATATGTTGATGGCAGGAAATTGACTGCCAGAAGGGTTTGTAGAAGAAAAAAGCGATACATGTACTGCTTTCTATATGGCTAAGAAATTCAAAAACCACAGGTAGGCAAAAAATAAGGCATTTTGTACCTGAGATAAACCAAACATAGCAGGGTCACCCTGGCTTGGTCTGGACCACAAATAATAAAACCTTTACTGTAACCCTTAAATCCTTTACAAAAGTATTTTTATTCCTTATGCTTGCAATGCTGATGTCTCAAGATACACCTTGACATTTGTTAAAATGATAATTGTGTAAGAAAACTGTTTTTTGTTTTTTTGTTTTTGCCTTGAACAGATAAATGGTGTCTTGGAAACCAGGATATTTTGGGATTTTCCCTTTTAATTTCTGGTAGCAATTTTTAAGTTTTCTGAGCCACGCCTTTTGAAGTCTAACTCCCTTACACTCGTTTATGCAATTATAAGCTCAAATATTTATTGAATGACTATTTAAATGGAATCACCAATTACCCACTGTGTAGAATAGCTACCTAGAATAATTTTGGATTAGGCTATTTTTCATAATGGAAAACTTTTATTTTTCTAGTTAAAAATGTATTGCAAGGACTTCCCTGGTGGCGCAGTGGTTGAGAATCTGCCTGCCAATGCAGGGGACACGGGTTCGAGCCCTAGTCTGGGAATATCCCACATGCTGCGGAGCAACTGGGCCCGTAAGCCACAACTACTGAGCCAGCGCGTCTGGAACTTGTGCTCCGCAACAAGAGAGGCCGCGGTAGTGAGAAGCCCACGCACCGTGATGAAGAGTGGCCCCCGCTTGCCGCAACTAGAGAAAGCCCACGCACAGAAACGAAGACCCAACACAGCCAAAAATAAATAAATAAATTAATTAATTTTAAAAAAATGTATTGCAAGTGCATCTTTAAATTAGAGAATACAGAATCATTTTTTTAAACTATAAACCACAACTAGATAAAAATCACTGATATATCTATAATGTATTGAGATATATTTAATAGACATACACTGATATACGTATAGCATATCTGATCTCAGGTGGCCTTGGCCTGCAGTGGCTTGAAGCAAGATTTTGTTCCCGGCCAGAGATTAAGTTCGGGCAGCGGCAGTGAGAGCACTGAATCCTAGCCACTAGACAACCAGGGACCAGTGACCAGTGACAAGGCCCTGGCCCATCAGCTGGTAGAAATGAATTTCCACATAGAGATGGAAAGTAGTGAAGCAACTAAAGTGTTTATTAGGAGGAAAAATAGTACAGTACACGTGGATAGACACACAGGCGGCTCAGAGAGAGAGTCACGCCCTCATGGTAGTTTGAATCACTTTTATGGGGCATTTCTTCTGGGTTTCCTTTGACCAATCATCTTGCTTTGCCTGGTTCTGAGTCTGTATTTGATATATCTCAGTGTCCTCCCCTGTGTGTGCACATCTCTTAGCCAAGATGGATTCTAGTAGAGAGGCCTATGGGTAGGTTGACATCACTTACTATGGGGTGGCACCCCCTCCATTTTTGACCTTCAAGGAGCCTTTCTGTGCATGTGTGGTTGGGAAGGTCTCCTTGACTTAAAGAATGAGGAATATGTGATCTTTTATCTCTTATCTGGGCAGGGCCCAGCCTCCTCCATAATGTTGCTTTTATGGAGTTTCTGCTATTATGGAGTTTCTGTCCACAGGGGAGAAACAGTTCAGCCTGGGGCCCATCTGCCTCATATCTATACACTATATATATTGATATATAGAGAATATATATAAGGAATATATATATATATATATATTTTATTTAGCAAATTCAGATTGATGTACCCTTAAACGTTGTGTTCAAATTTTTACTGTAATAGATTAGGCTATTATTAATTCTTATGTATCTGAAAGTTTTCTCCCACTCTTCATTATTTGCTTAAGTAAAATTTCAAGAAATAGAATTGCTGAGACAGTATTCATAGTTAGAGTATTTGAAACATATTGTCAAATTATCCTGCCTAAAGATAAAGGTTGTGCCAATTTACACAATTTATGAAATATTATGTTTCCCCATCTTTACATTATTAAGATAAGAAATGTAAATTATTTTTCCAGTTATATGGAACCTGTTTAAATAAATTATTATGACACAAACTTTTTTTTAAATTTTTTAATTTCTTTAATTTTTATTTATTTTTATTTTATTTATTTATGGCTGTGTTGGGTCTTCGTTTCTGTGCGAGGGCTTTCTCTAGTTGTGGCAAGCGGGGACCACTCTTCACCGCGGTGCGCGGGCCTCTCACTATCGCGGCCTCTCTTGTTGCGGAGCACAGGCTCCAGACGCGCAGGCTCATTAATTGTGGCTCACGGGCCCAGCTGCTCTGCGGCATGTGGGATCTTCCCAGACCAGGGCTCGAACCCATGTCCCCTGCATTGGCAGGAAGATTCTCAACCACTGTGCCACCAGGGAAGCCCGACAGAAACTCTTTAATGCTAGTATTTGACTGTACTAGAAAAAACTTTAAAACATTTATGTTTGGTTTTATTTATGTCTATTGTCAAAATTTATTATAAATAAATCTCTTACATTGATTGGTAGTGTTAGCACTCAAACTCTTGACTGTTCAATACCTAAGATTTAATATTTTCAAACATACTTACAGAAATTCTAACATATTTACCAAAAAATGTTATAACTACTAATAAATACATTAAGTCATTGTGACTATCATTTAGGGAAACAATTATCTTTTGGAATAGAAGTTTTAATCAAAACCACATGTGTGAATTTTCAATTTATTCTTTTTTACTGTGTAGACCAATTGCCACTTGATTTTTAGCTCTGACATATATTAAACAATATATATTCCCCTTATAAATACACAAATCATAGTCACAGTAATACCAAGTCAATGCTGAATTTCAATTCTCTAGGGATTTAGCTTTGTAGCTGGAGTCCATATCTGGGCTAAAAGTCATGTGAGTTATGGGCTCAAGTAATAAATATTAACTCAATTTCCTGGTTGCCCCTCTTGTACTAAAGACCTGTTGATAACTGCTCAACTTAGAGGCACCTTGGTGCTCTACTATTTCAGTAAGGCATCGTCCCTGTTCACTCATCCCATACTAATAATACACACAAGCCACTTTAACATGAACCAAATGTGGAGTGCATGGCTGGGGACCTCAGGCAGAGACTGCACCTTCTGGAGGTTTGTTTAATGAGGTGTCCCACAGTTTTAGAAGGGGCAATTAATTTCCTCGTGGCACCATGCAGTATACCACAAAATGCCAGGGAACAGGATGGTTTTCTTTCTCTGCAATCCTACATCCACATGTTTTATCAATTATGACTTTAATAAAAAACATTACAATGTGACAGCCATGGTCAGTAAGTCATCCAGAGCTACACAGGTAAATTCAGATTCTATTTTGGGCATGGATGTGCCCCGGGCCGGGGAATAGGGTCAGTTAGTGGACTTGCTGAGAAGCATGGGAAGATGAAGGGCATGTGGAGCCCTCTCTTACGCACTGGCACTTTGATTTTTTTTTCCTAAGTCTCCTAAGTGGTTCCCTAAAAAGGAAAGTTAAATCTTAATTGAAATGTGAGAAGAACCCCAGAGACACACTGAAAGGCTAGATTAAAGTAGTCATATTTGACTTATAGATGCTTCACACTGATCAATTAACAGCAAAATAAATATAACCTAATCATGAGGAACAAATATGCTGCAACTTTAATGACACAGAGGGCATTCCTACTGTGAAATAGAGAATTGTGCTCCTCCTTGATGGGAGTTTTGAAAAAAATTTTTACTTGTATTCTTTTAAAAAATCTTCTTCTCTTTCTTTTTCTTTTATTTTTACTCTATGGCAGGTTCTTAGTAAGGAATACATTATTTCCTTCTAGGTTTGGCATAGCTCCTTGCTCTCTTGCTCTGGGTGAGGGATCAGTAAATATTGCTTCTTGCATTTGAAGATAGTGTTGACCCCTGCTTCCTATTATAGGGCTCAGGGAGTCTCTGGAACAGCTTTCTCTCTCTGTTTCTCTCTCTCTCTCTCTCTCTCTCTCTCTCAGACACACACACACACACACACACACACACACACTCAGTCCTCTATCATTACTTGACATTGACTTGGAAAGTATTAGATATATTGTTTACTCTTACACATTCTACAAGATAAGCTAAGAATTTTTTAAAGTTTATTGATAACTCCAGGGTTATTCAAGGTTGTAAGGTTAAGCTGTTACCTATCAAGAGTAGGCTCTTAAACCTGATACCCAAGATGCTTCAAGATGGAGCCTGCAACCTTTTCCAGACTTGACCTTCATCACCTGGTGAATTGGATACCTCTGTTGCCCATAGTTGTGTTTCCTCAGACACTCCTTTCCTTGTCATAGAAGTGTCAGTCTGGAAAGCCCTCATTCTCTCTGCAAAAGCACTGTGTGATGTTCTCCCCTCTCAGGAGCCCCAGTCTTGTACTCCCAAGGGCACATCTCATGGTGCCAAGGCATCTAAGACTTGACAAGTCCCAGACTGAAATGACGACCTTCCCCCCAAATCTGAACGTGCTCATCCCTTCTATGGTCCCTTACGCTATGCTCTGGTCCTACCTCTCTCTACAGGTGCACTCCCTGCAACTTTCCAGGCCATTCCACCCTCTGGCCTGATGAAATTCTGGATACCTTCAGAATAGTCCACAATGTTAGAGAGTTTGCCCCTCCCTGTAGTCTGTGGGATGGGGGACACCTGGCTATCTAACCGTTCTCACCACCAGGACTTCCCTGCCTTCTCTTGGTGACTTGACTGAGCTTCCAACTCAACTTGGTATCTCACCTATGACATGGCATGCCTTTGTTGGCATATTTCTGTTACCTTCTGGAGAGTGCTCTCTGCAAGAACAGACCATGTCTTATTTATGTTTGTATTTCCAGCACCAACACCATGCTGTCACTTACAAGATGATCCAGAAGGATCCTTGCAGTTTTTCTTTAACCTTCTAGTCTTTCCTTCGCTGAGCTCCAAAGGGTGAGTATGAGGTCCTTAATATTCTATTCACAGCTGCTTTATATTAGAGTTTATTGTACACCTGTTGGTCAAGAGAACAGCAAACTCACTCTCATAAGGCTTAGCATAACGTCTTGCTTATCTGTAAAATGACGAATTAGAAGTATTACGTTTTACCATTGTTTTGGGTACTAGAGATGCTATGTGAGAGAAGACATCCTGTAAAATGTATAATAAAGCATTGATTAAATAATTAATTAATTACATTATTGATCAATAAATTATTTATTAGGAAGTGACATACTTTATAAATTAGCTTTATAATTGGGTATTGTTACTGTCCTCCCAGGAGCTATTTCAAAAATATTATTTTGTTCAAATAGAGAAAAGGAAGCTACATATTATTTATTCATTCAAAAAGATATTTTGTGTGCCTCTGTTAAGTGTCAGCTTCTCAACACTGGGGAAACAGTAGTGAATGATTCAGAACCAGCCCTGCTCCAGGGATAGTGGGAGACTGTTTAGAAAACCAGGACATTATGATACCATGTACTCAGATTAATGGAAACAGACAAGAGGAGCATAAGCCTAGGCTTGGGTGGTCAGAAGTGACATTAAGTTAAATCTTTGAAGTGTGACAGGATGAAAATCTGGCACTTGGAAAAACAACAGCCAACTCTGAGGAAGTCCAAATTTCCAGGATTGCTGGTCCAAACTATGTATCTTTCAGTTGACTGTACAGTACCCAAAGCAAGTTAGATCAGAGCAAATATTCAGCAACAAGTGAACTCCTCACATATGTGTCTGCCTGACTTCAAGTATCTTTCAGGTATGTTTGCACCACAACTGCCTTTAGACCTTGAAGAAACTAATGGAATAAGTCATCTAAAAAAGCAAGCTCTTTAATAGGATACTATTTCCATTTGCATTGTTATGGGGGTAAAAGCAATAATAAATATTTTTGCATGTGTTATTTCACCTGAGTGGTACAATTCTATCTTGTCACTTTTAAAATGCCCTTGTTTAAGATCATACAGATGGCTAGTAGCAGGATCAGGACTTATACCCAGGCCTGTCTGACCCCAAAGCCAGTGTTTTTTAGCCTGCATACTATATTGCCTCCTGCTAGTGAATGGGAGTTGTGACTTGCTCCCTCTCATTCAATGCATACTCAAAGATCAGTATGTTAAAAAAAATAAGTAAAGATGTTCAAATACACATTTAATATTTAAATAGGATATTGAAACAAGGCCTACAATTTTTGCTACTTAACATTTGTAATTCACTAACATGATTTATATTATGGTTTAACCTCAAATATATTTGCTGTAAATAACTCAAATCAGGAAAACATATCACCTAAATCCTATTAGAGTTTGAGAACTTTAGCTATGTCAATTGTGACATAATAAGAAATAAACATTTGGTCTCTGCCCCAGTTCCTGGCACAGAGTTCTAAAAACTCTTGTAATTTCCTGGGCAATAGGGGTTCTAGGAGCATCTTTTGCTCTAATGTCTGATCTTTGATCCCAGTTCCTGACACAGAGCTCTTAAACCCCTTGGAATTTCCTGGGTGATAGGAGTATCTTGTGGTCTAATAAGGCAACTGTTGGTGGGCTTCAGGATGGGGGCTAGTCACCAGAAAGACCAAGCCATGATTAGAAGTTTAAAACTTTTAACCCCACTCTCCATACTACAGGGAGAGAAGAGGAGCAGAAGATTGAGTTAATACTTGATTATGCCTACATGATGGAGACCTTGATAAAAATCCCCAAAGTACAGGGTTCAGAGAGCTTCTGGGTTGGTGTATACATCTGCATTCCAGGAGGGTGCCATACCCTGGCTCCACAGCGTCAGACATTCCTGTGCTCAGTACATTTACAGACCTCACACTATGTACCTCTGTCTATTCATCTGTATCTTTTGTAATATCCTTTATAAACTGGTAATCATAAGTAAATGTTTACCTGAGTTTTGTGAGCTGTTATAGTAAATTATCAAACCTAAGGAGGGAGTTGGGGAAACCCTTGATTTAGTTATTATTTACTTTGACCTAGCCATCCCCGTTCCGGGAATATATCCCAAAATACATGGCCAAAAATACGAAGTATGTGCATGGGTATTCATTGCAGCCTATTTGCAATAGCAAAACATTGGAAACTTTTCAAGCGTTCATCACTAGCGGGCAACAAACTATGGATCAATCACAAATGGAGTACTATACTGTCATAAAAAGGAGTGAGGACTATCCTATATCCTTGTAGGAAATAACCTCTGGAATATCTTGTTGAATGGAAAGACAAAGTGAAGAAAAATGTTATAGAATGAAACTATTCATCTAAAAGGAGGGGCAAGAAATTATTTTCTTATATTTACATATATTTTTTTAACACAGTTCATAATATGTTAATATCTCTTATAGTCACAGTCCATAAATTATATATTCTTATAGTAAACCTAAAATACATACACATACTTTCTTTTATTAACATAAAACATATTAAATATAAAATAATAAAAAGATTAAAAAATTAATAAATTACTACATTTGGGAAGGTAGAGAAATGAATGAAGGGAACAGAGAGAATATAACTGACTATATTTTGTTTTGTAGATTTGGAATCATTTAATATTTTGTATAATTGTAAAAATTGAAAGCAAAAAAGTGTATCAATTTGGTGACATAATCACCCAGAGAAATTTAATTATTTGACTATTCATCTCTAGTGCGATATTCCCTAAGAACTGATTTTAAAAAAGTCTTAACATGTTTACAGAAAACATTGATGGTGGTAGTGTTTATATTCTAATTTTGAGACTGTGGCATGTGCCCCTTTGGACAAAACAGATGAGAAATCATGTCAGTTTCTTTGGTAACTAGGATTTTCAGTATAGGTGCACCTGGCATATTGATGAGGTTAAGAAAAGTGTTAGTGGTTCTGAATGTGAATTGGCAGTATCAGTATGAACCCATGAAGTATTTTATTTTAAAAACATTTCATATCTCAGTTCACTGAAAAACAATAGAAAACCATGACCAATTCAGTAGCAAGGAGTACCCTAGCTCTTCAAATGTGGTCTCTAAATAGGAAACCAGAGTTCCTTGGATGAACAGCTGATTAAGAATAACAAAACCTAAGAGGTATACACACACACACACACACACACACACACACACACACACAGACACACCATACGCATAATATTAGGAAGAAAAAAGAGACATAATTACAGGTATAAAAGATATTTTTTAAATACCATGAGAGAATATTTTTAACACTTCATGCCAATAATATTTTAGTAAATTATACTTTACCAAAATTAACTCTAATTTATTTATTTATTTAACATTTATTTATGTATTTATTTTTGGCTGCATTGGGTCTTCATTGCTGAACACAGGCTTTCTCTAGTTGTGGCGAGCTAGGGGTACTCTTCATTGTGGTGCGCGGACTTCTCACTGCAGCGGCTTCTCTTGTAGCGGAGCACAGGCTCTAGGTGCACAGGCTTCAGTAGTTGTGGCACGCAGGCTTCAGTAGTTGTGGCTTGCGGGCTCTAGAGTGCAGGCTCAGTAGTTGTGGTGCTCAGGCTTAGTTGCTCCGTGGCATGTGGGATCTTACCGGACCAGGGCTTGAACCCATGTCCCCAGCATTGGCAGGCAGATTCTTAACCACTGCGCCACCAGGGAAACCCCAAATTAACTCTAATTAAAAAAAAAAAACCTGAATAGACTAAAAAAATATACTTCATGTAGTCAAAAACCAGCTATTTAATTCAAAACTATAAGGATATACCTTAAAATATAGATTATTAACCTACACATGGTAAGATTATGGGTGGTTTTTATATGCTTCTTTTTGCCTAGAGGAACTTTTCATATATATACACATATGTATATATGTATATATATGTATATATAAGTATGTATACGTATCTATACATATATACACACACAGGTATATGTATATATGCGTATATATACACATACATACATATATGATGTCAAGAATAAGTAAATCAAACTAATAGAAATAATTTTTAAGACATTTTTTGATTTAATTTTGTTCCTTGTATTTTCTTAACTTATGCTATCTCTATGGTTTGGTTCACAACAGCCTATCCACAAGAAAGACATTATTTATCTCTCCTGGAACCTCAACCATGTTTAAACTTCTATCTCACAAGATTGTCCCACTTCATCCAGACGGTCCTGGCTCTCCACTCGTCTTAGGCACCTAGAACACCATCCACCTGGTCTCCCAGTTCACGTCTCACCTGGGAGTTTTGTCCTCCCTAACCCTGGAGAAGGTGGCTTTCCCACCTCTGTTCTTCATTAGCTGTGGGACCTTAGCCCAGTTCCTCACTTGTCCAAACCTCAGTTTCCTCACTTTCAAAAAGAGACAGCAACCTATGGCGAAGACGGGGTTTTCTGTAAAGCAACTAGCGTCTTTCCTGGTACAAAGTAGATACGGACTATACTGTGGTTAATTTCATTCTTGGCTTCAAAGAGGCACAAGAGAGCATTCAGCACAGGCACCCTGACCAATCGTTAGCTGAACAAAGTGTCACAGAGACACTTAAAGTGAAGATTATTGAGAAATACAAAAGCTGGAAGAAACATATTTTTTCTTATCGCCATGGCAGAACTTCCTTCCTACTTTTGTGAACCAGTATTGCATGGAGAATCACCGAGTGTGAGTGTGTGTGCATGTGTGCATGTGTGTGTAAGCACATTTTTGAGCAAGCATCACACTCTCCCTCATCTAAAGATCCCTCATACCATGCGGCGAGGCCAAAAAAAATAAATAAATAAATAAATAAATAAATCTGCTTCCACACTTCCCCTCAGCATTCACCCTATATCAGGGAAAAGTTGGAGGCCAATGATAAGAAAAAGTTTACCTACATTAGAAACATTTGACCCCATCATTACATCAGCAAAAATAAGACAAGGCCAGCCCACTGCATGCCCTCTCCCTGGAGCCCCGGACAATGTGTGTGTGGTAACAAAGCCTGATAAAAAAATTGACAGCATGCCACCTAGTTATGATTGCTCAGAGAAAACATCCCTTTCATAATAATGTTATTAGGACAAGAGAGTGGATTTTTTTTGTCTCTCCTTTGTGAGGAGCAATTTACTTTTATGGATAACAAAAAGAAATAAATTTTCCTGAAATGGTTCTTTGGTGGATCGGTGTTCATGCAGCTCATTCTGTGTTTATAGATAAGCAAAAGGTCAACTGAGTGTTACATCTTTTATGGTGAGTCAGTTAGGCGTTGCACCATGTGGTGTGGGGAGGGAGCTAGTTGGCAAATTCAACTGTTCTTCTACTTTCCTTTAGAGACTGGTTTGAGGGGAGATTTCTGTGCCAGGGACTGTCAGGGGAAACACCTATCAATCACCTGTCACAAGGCATTTGTTTTGGTGGTGGGATTTGATATTCTGTAGGAGATTAGGATGTATTGCTTTTGTCACCTGTGGAAAATATACAGATGATTTTTCAAGTGCGTGTTTGACAGATTCCAAAGGAGTGGCATATGTGTCTCTGATTAATGACTTCCTCCTGTGTTCCTGAGGCCACTGCAACATTTCATTAAACTGTAAAAGCAGGGACCTGTTTGGAGATAGTGGAGAGAATCTGGGTCCAGAGTCCATTCTGGGAGAGAATGAGGGTTTCAGACCCAATTCCTCTCCAGACACACACGGTGTAAAATTGCAGTCAGCCCTCACTTGGGAGTGCCCTTGCTTTCCCAATGACATTTCTCATTTGTTCAACAAATATTTAATTAGTAGGCACCATGCACAAGACTCTACATGCAGGACCCAGAGAAGACCCTGCCCTTAAAATGTTTAATTTCTAATAGAGACAGGAAGGAGGGTTAATTCAATAAGCATTTGAGTGTCTTTTGTACGCTAACTCACTAACTACTGAAAATCTAATAGGGAAAGAAGCAGGAGAGGACATTAATATTTAGCGAGCACCTATAATGGTCCAGACAATATATTAAGCATCGAACAAGATTTTTCTCAATTTTATCATTGTAAATATTTTATTTCCGTTCCCCGCCCCGCCCCCATTCCCAGGTAAGAAAATTGAGACTCAAAAAGATCTTGGCAATAAATGACGATATCAAAACCCAAACCCACATCATCTGGTCGCCACTGAAAGAGAAGGAAGGAGGTGGGATGAGGGCAGAAGGTAGGGATGGAATGTGGGTCAGAGGTGGGCATGCACAGAAAGAGCGTCTCGGAGGAAGTGGAGTTGAACTGAGGGCTAGACAGGAACAGCATAGAAAAGCAAACCTTAGATAGGCTCTGAGGAAAAGGAAAAGGTGAAGTTGTTCTGGGCAGACAGCAGTGACCGTCTCTACACCCAGCCCGTGTGCTTTTTAATGTGGCAGAGAAACTAGTGTGAGGGAGCACTTTTCCCTCCGCCAGACCCCGCCCAGTCTCAGGAAGGGATACAGGGTGTGATGGAGAGACCCTAGACAGAGGGCTAATAGGCGGCAGTGCCGACTACTCCTTTCTGAGCTCTTTTTGGTGGCCTCTGTAGTTGTCACTTCCTTCACCGTGGTCTTTTTTGATGTTTCTGCTGCCTCTCCCCTGTGGAGTCCCCAAGCCCAAGGCCAGCCGCAGCCTTCTGACTCAGCAACCTCTGGCACCACCTCCGTTCAGCCCTACCCAGGTGATCTCCAAACCTCTCTTCCGGCTTCACCTCCCGCTCCTGACTTCCTGAAATGTCAGTTCTGACTGTGAGTCACTCGTGCAGGCTCTTCTTCTTACACATTCCTGTTCCCCCAGTTTAGTTCAAGCCCGAATTCCATCCCACCTGGACTACAGTGGTCCATTAATAGCCCCTCCTTCTGGTTCCTTCTTAAACGGTGGCCAAACTGCATTCACATGCATCTCTCATACTATTCTGAGAGCTCCTATAGACCATCGCGGGTGCGGTTCCTCTTTGCGTTCCAAGCATCTATCGCTCTCTAAACTCTCGGTGACACTTGTGGGATGGATAGCTCATACTATGCCCTCCAATCTGTTCTGCGCACATCTGCAAATTCAACCACCTTTATAGACAGAATAAAGCTTAAATTCCATAGCCTTCCATTTGAGGTCACTCACAAACTGGCCCTGGTTAACCCTTCCAGTCCTGTCTCTTTCCACTCTCCAAAAGTAACTCATTATTACAGCAAGTTTTGCCCCACCCCTTGCCCATCACACCTGTGGTTTCTCACCTCCTCTGCTGTATCCTCTCCTCCTCTCTTCCGAATAAAATCTCACTCATTTTACAAAGCAAAATTATAATCCCATCTCATCCACCAGCATTTCTAGATTTCCCTAGCCTTAAATCATCACTTCCTTTTCTGAACCCTATTGGTATTTAAGGTCTAAAATGCCATACATCTTTCCCCAGCTGCCCTTTCCTGTGAAGCATCCTCTGTGGGGCTCAGGCTTTTTTCTCTACTTGACTGTACATACTGTGAGAACCAGACCCCTGGCCTTCATGATATTTGCACCTCTGATGTGCTCTGCATGTACAGGAAGCTGAAGAGAGCTATCCTTGTATTATCATCTCCCAGAATTCACAAACGATAATTCTTTGGCATGTACCCTTTCCTTCTTGCATGAGTCAGATTCCAGTCATTATTCAACACACATGTACAATGCAAGTCAACTCAGATCCCGCAAGCCAAGCCCTTGCAAGGCTTCTTTTGAGGTGGCCGTGTCTGTAGGGCACGTACCTACTCTGACTAGCAAATGGGCTGGGTGTGTGACATTTCAACAGCAGGTTCAGTTGGGGACTGCGATTCAATTACAGGGTTTGATACCTGTAACGGGAGCCACTTGTTCTCTTTGAGTGACTTTTGGGAAAAAACAAAACAAAACAAAACAAACAGCCTTCTTGTAATCAGAAGGTCTTCTGAGTCAGCACTTGCCTCACTCTCCATTTATGTCATACCATTTCATACTAAAACTCATTTTATACTTTTGATACATTGTGGCTCAGAGAGTAAATGGTTTATGCCAGAACATGCTACCTGATTGATGGTACACTGACTTTCTCAGCTTAATTAAATATCTACCTGGAGGGATTACTGCCAAGCAGTGGCTGAAGCTTGAAATCCTACCCACCTGCTTCTGCATACTTCCTGCACCTGAATGGCCGGGCTGAAATGCCCCAAAGAAAGAAGGCTGTTGTTGTGAAAAGAGGTTGCATTACCTGCCTGTCCAGTGGAGTGAATTTTCATCATGCTGAAAATCTTAAGCTGAACAAGACTCTGGGATCCTTGCAAGGGGAGAAAGATGACTGGAAATTTCCACCCACTTTGCAAACTAATCCCTCCCCTGAACACTGATACAGGAGCAAACTGTCCCTTTCTTACCTGTCTTAAAAAGGAATACAGGAATTATGAAAGAGGCTGAAATTTCAATCTTAGTCGCTTTGCTTTTAATTCTTCAGGTACCTGCATAATTTCTCCCAGACAATGACCTTGTGTTTCAGAGACTAATGTCAGCATCAGTTGGCTCTCAAAGATTTTCAGATGCATGGACAGTTTGCTTACTGAAGGACCAGTCTCTAGTTCCCACATGTTCACTTACTTTGCCTTCCAAGAGGCCAATGGCAGCACCCTGGCCATGACAGTTTTCCCAGGGTGACACACAAGGAACTTGCTACCTTAAGATATGGGCAATTAAATTTAATATTAAGGTCAAATGTATAACTCCAAGAAACTGTGTAATCATATACTGTTCCTAAATGAAAGATATTTTCATTCAAATTACAAATTGCCCCAAATCTTGCCAGATGTTCAGGTCCATGATAACCAAATCTATATCCTGCATCCACTTTCACTGATGGCTCAGTAACAATTTTGGCAAAGGTCATGATGATTGGGATCAGATGAACCAGACAGAATTCAAATCTGACACATGAGCCTTTGGAGAAGTCCCTTGCTGTCTTCATTTTCTCCTCTATAAAAAGGGGAAATAATACCTGATTTCCAGGACTGTGGTGAAAATTAGGGAGACAATGGTTTCACAGTGTTTTGTACCATGCCTGGTACATAGTAGGTTTAAACAAATGGTGCTTAATTTCTTCTTTCTTCCCCAGCATCGAATTAGATTGTGTTCATATACTGCCAAAGGAGCTTGTTAATTTAGTCTGTAAACATTCCAATAATTTATTACCAATAAGTAACAAAAGGAAAAATCATGGCTTACATGGCATATGGCTTATTCAGAACACAATCAATTGCTGAATTTTTGCCTGGCTGTTGTATCAGGAAGCCATAATTCGTGAAGAGATCAGAGAGACCGCTAAACAAAAAGTAAAAGCTTTGCATCGAATCTCTTTTTTCATTGAAGAAACTGGTGTTTTCTAAGTCAGTGCACACGTGTGTTTATTCACCATCCTTCTTTAATTTCATCACATCTGTCTTTCTCAATTGCTCAGCTGCAACCTAGTCTCAAATATTTTATGATACTTAATTTCAAGAAAATTGTTTCACCATGGTAGCAAAATAACAAGTGTAATGGAAAATATATTAAATATAATTCGTTACTGCACAGAACTTTGTCATCAATATTTATATAACGTGTAAGTGGAAAATCAAAGATAACTGAGACTGAGGCAGGGGACATATATCAATACATACAGGGTTCCTTCCTGAGAGAGGGATTTTCCCTGCTTAAATTAGAAGAAAATATTCTGGGTTGTTTCTCTAATACAACATTTCCCCAACATATCTGAAAATTGCTCTCTAATCCAAATGCAACACATTTTTCCCCATTAGATCAATTATTCTTACATTTTTTTAGTTAGAATATTTTATTTTTTTAATTAATTTTTATTGGAGTATAGTTGCTTTACAATGCTGTGTTAGCTTCTACTGCACAAGAAGACATACAGATGACCAACAAACACATGAAAAGATGCTCGACATCACTAATTATTAGAGAAATGCAAATCAAAGCTGCAATGAGGTATCACCTCACACAAGCCAGAATGGCCATCGTCAAAAAATCTACAACCAATAAATGCTGGAGAGGGTGTGGAGAAAAGGGAACCCCCTTGCACTGTTGGTGGGAATGTAAATTGGTACAGCCACTATGGAGAACAGTATGGAAGTTCCTTAAAAAACTAAAAATAGAGTTACTTACATTTTTAAAACAAGGTTGCCTTAGGCTACATTATCATGGTATAACAAACATGAAATATCAAAGAAGAGTGTCAGGGAGGAATAGGACCAAAAATTAAGGTCTCTTATACAGGTATTCGACTGTAATTATAAAAGAGGAATCATTGGGTAAAAAACTGAGTTAAACTTTTGTTGACTCATAGTGAGTTGGTAAGGCCGTTTTCCATAACAGCTATTGAGACTCCAGACTACTTGTCATTAAGTAGTATCTTTGAAATCATCAACACTAGAGGAAAATGTGTTATTTTGATAATGCTATGTTAAACCACCATTGACATCTTGGGCCCAGACTCAAGTTCTGACCTATTTAAGTCACCCACTTTGTGCCTGCCACTGTGACATTTGTTTGCTTTCAGTTAAGACAGGAAACGTGTTCATCTCAATTTCTAAATCACAAAGTATGCACTGAAACAAGTTTCTTCTTTACCAATCTATTTAATGTGTTGTCTGGAATTAAGGTAAGTAATGAGATCGCAGAACACTGCTCAGTGGATATGAATCCATCCCTCCACTTTCCAAAGCAGGAATGATGATCAGCGTTTATCGGGCAGCAACTATGCTTGGCATTTTCCATACATCACTTCATTTCCCCCTTGCAACAGCTGTTTGAGATACAAATTACCATACCATTTTACAGCTTAAAAAGCTGAAGTTTAGCAATGTTATGGAACTTGTCAAATGTCACACAAGAAGTAGCAGAGGACTTCCCTGGTAGCACAGTGGTTATAAATCTACCTGCCAATGCAGGGGACACGGGTTCGAACGCTGGTCCGGAAAGATCCCACATGCCACGGAGCAACTAAGCCTGTGCGCCACAACTACTGAAGCCGGATCGCTTAGAGCCTGTGCTCCACAACAAGAGAAGCCACCGCAGTGAGATGCCCACACACCACAACAAAGAGTAGCCCCCGCTCGCTGCAACTGGAGAAAGCCCGTGCACAGCAATGAAGACCCAATGCAGCCAAAAATAAATAAACTAATTAACTAAAAAAAATCTACTACATCTGAGTCCTGTTAAAAAAAAAAAAAAAGAAGGAGCAGAATCCGGATTCAAGCAGAGGCATATTCAACTACAGAACCCTCATTCTTTCTCCTCCATCTGGCCACCTCTCTCAGAATTATTACAATGCGCTTCATATGGACAAAAGACTCCTCAGACAGCTGTTGATGGTTTATTTTCCCCGATGGCATTCCAGGGAATCTGCTCCAGAAATAGTTTTTTAAAGTAAACATACATTTATAGCAAAGAGGTGTTACATGAAGTATTTTCATTTGGAGAATGAAAACTACTTATGTTTACTCTGCCATTCCAGTCTGGTCCTGCATTGTCTTTTCTTTTTCTCTACGTAGAAAAATTAGGACTAGTCTGTGATCTCTGCAGCCACCAGTTTCCTAAAACTGTAACTCCTCAGAGAAGATGAATCACATCAAACATTGCTGACTGGCAGCCTTTTAATCTCAGAACCAGTGCCTCAATTTCAGTAGTTGCCAAGACAAGAAAGAAGAAACACAAAGACTTTAGGGGAAAAGGTCATCCCCAGTGTTGCCAAGAGCTGAGTTTGCAAGCAGTGTTCATAAATAAGCTCAATTATGTTTCACCTCCTCTGCACAGCTGGGTCATTCCACTGAGCGATGTTCCCCTCACCAGATGTGCCGATTCCTCAGTGCAATGAGTAGCTCACAGTTTATCTGACACACATGTATTTAGTTCTGAGGGTCACTGCTCTCCCAGGTCAGCATTTTTCTCACTTCTCAAGTAAATCAGGCATGACAAACCAGTGTGTCATCCTTGCTTTTCTTTCTCCCAAATACGCTATTCAATCAATACCAATTCCCAGTAGGTTACAACAAGGGCGAATGCTTTCACTCTGGGCTGGTGTGCTCCCTGCCTGGAGGCCTAATGATGGTTGAACAACATTGAATGGGTGTGTTAGAAGTAACACATCTCCCTAATGGGATACACTGGGAAATACTCGTCTTCCTTGAAGAGATACAAGCCCAGGAAGCGTAAGATGGAGCCCACACTCTTATAGAATATTTTCCCGCCTAGTCTTTCATAGGCCCTCAGAAATATTTCTCAACAATTAGGTTGTAACTTACAGTTTTCTAACTAGATGGCACAATAGAATATTGACTTGAAATTGTTTGAATTAAATGTAACTGCTTTGCATCTGAATAAGAATCCCTTAATAATTGAGATCTATTCATAAATGCCCCCAGAAATGTAGGTAGTATAAATAGTTACCTATTAACAACTGGCTTATTAAATCATCAAAAATATCAGAGATTTTGTACATCATACCTGAAACTAGTCCCAGCCACATCTAAAAAGTGGAATTGCAAATTATCGTGTTCCCTTTTGCAAAGATGTTTTTTTATCATTATATGTCATTGTTACACACTGCATCTTTGCATTCCCCTGCAAATCCATACATTGAAGGCCCAACCTCCAACGTGATGGTACTTGGAGATGGGCCTTTTAGGAGGTGATCAGGTTACATTAAGTCATGAGGGTGGGGCCCTCTTGATGGGGTTATTAGCCCTAAGAGGAGGAAGAGAGATCCCTCTTTCTCCATGTGTACCCGCTGAAAAGATGACAAGTGAGGAATTAGAGAGAAGTCAGCCGTCTGCTGGAAGAAGGTCCTCACCAGGAACCAAATAGGCCAGCACCTTGATCTCAGACTTCCAGCTTCCAGAACTGGGAGAAATAAATCTTTGTTTAAGCCATCTAGTCTATGGTATTTTTTTGTGGCAGCCTGAGCTAGGACAGTCATAATATCCCTTCTAATCAAATTTAGCGAATACTATTTCCCACAAATAAGTGAAAAATTTTGAAGCAATGGGGTGAAGAGCTGTGTAAGGTCATGGTCCAGGCGGGGCCAGATTTAGAATGCTCAGTTGTCTCTTGATCAAAGCAGAACCTCTGAAAATGATTCTCACCACATTACATCCTTAATTATATTTCTGTTCCAGAGCAGGAACAAACATAGTGGGGTAGGTTTGGGGTAGAAATGCATGCCAAGTGACTGTGTCTGATGAAATCAGATTGAGAAGTCGTGGCCAGACAGATGTACTTCTGGGAGCCGTAGGACAGAAAGATCAAATTCAGGACAAGAGTGCACAGCCATTGTAATTATTATGCATGGAAAACTTTTTTTCTTCCCTTTCTTCCCAAAATGTGTGTGTGAACATGAATGTACTCAGCACTCTTTAACCTGAAAGTGACCAAAACTCATTTGCAGCAGCTTAAACACCTCCCAGAAAGTGCTGGAGTGTGGTTTCAGGCATGCCACACCTGGACACTGTCTCCATGTCCTGGGTGCCTGTATCCCACCAGCCTTCAGTTCCATTTCCCCTGTGTGTTTTATTATCAGGCAACTTCTCCCCCAGTGGATGGAGAGAAGGGTACCAGAAGCCTCAGGTTTACAATCCAGACATAAGGGAGTGAGAGATTAGGGGTGGATGGTCATTGGCCAGACTGGGTCATATGCACCCCTGACCAAGCCTGAGTAACCATGGGACAAATCTTGGACCCGTCCCTACCCAATAGGCTGGGGTTTGAGGACAGCCGCCCTGACAGTCTAGGAGAGGGGCAGTTCCCACAGAAAAGTGGTACTATCCCCGTGTGGGAGGAAAGCTGCTTCAATTACATACCAACAGATGGCTATCACTTAACCTCTTTCTGTTTAAGGTGCTTTGTTTGATTGTATTATATGCATCTTATCTGAATTCTGTATAGTCTTCTAACATTGAATATCATGTAAAACTGTATGATGTGCTACAAACTCCATTCAAAATACATTAGGTTAAGCTGTAATGAAAGCTCTAAAATACCTGTTAAAAACTGCTCCACTGAATGTTTAAATGTACGCTTTTCTCATCAAAATGTACAGCTCCCTATGTAAATTTATATGTATATTTGTGTACATATGTGTGTGTATCTAGGTACACATAGATACCATGGTACTTGCTAGAAACCAAGCTTCCTCCTTTCCCCGCCCCTCTGCTGTCGCTCTTCCATCCTTCCCGACCAGCCACTGTTCTAAGAGCTGGGAATACAGCCTTGAACCAGAGAGACGAACGCCTTGCCTCATGTAACTTGCTTTATGGAGGTAGAAGTGGAGAAGCAAATAAACAAACTAGAATTTATGAGGAATGTCATCTGGTGTCTGTCTCCCATAAAGCTGCTATCCAAGGTTTTTAAAAAGTCTGGCCTCACTGGTGGTGGGGGTCCCCTGCGTGTGTTGTGGACGGAGGGGAATCCAGGCATTCTTCTCCCACTCCTGGAGCTCCTTCTCCTGGGCAGCTACTCCCCCCCCAGGGCACTGTGCCTATGCTCGCCCAGCAGCCTTCCTCTTCCCTTGAACAAGCTTCACTTTTAAGGATACTGCATCAGCTTTAAACCAACCTCAGGATGCAAGGTCTTTCTACTTAGAGAAAAACTGCCCTGGTTGAGTAACTGTCCTGCGTTCTTGTTAGATATGATGTTTATTTCCTCCATCCGAAATAAATTCTGTAAATTGTTTTTTGTGTCTTTTCGTCATTTTACACCTCCGCATTTGTTGTTGTCATTGTTGTTTTGGACTGAACCAAAAAGCTAAGACTGTGGACATGACTAAATTACTAACATACAGCCCAAAGTCAGTGCAGAGTTAGTCGGCAGGGGCTTTGCCTGTTTTGTGGATAAGTGTACCCAAGCGGTAAGAATGATCCTCAAGGGACTTCCCTGGTGGTCCGGTGGTTAAGACGTCGCCTTCCAGTGCAGGGGGTGCGGGTTCAATCCCTGGTCGGGGAGCTAAGATCCCACATGCCTTGGGGCCAAAAAACCAAAACATAAAACAGAAGCAATATTGTAACAAATTCAATAAAGACTTTAAAAATGATCCACATCAAAACATCTTAAAAAAAAAAAAAAGAATGCTCCGCAACGTTTGTAGAATGAATGAACTGCCGAAAGTCCCCAGTGATGAAAATATTACTTTCAGCTGCAACTTTAATGACATGATAATTCTGCACTTGATGAAGTTGAACCCACTCCCTCCCTGCCCACATCCTTCTTCATCACAGTTACCCCCTTAATGCTAGTTCCCCTGGTGGCTACTCTCCCGACTCCCTCTGGCTAGGGGTTTGCAAAGCTGCTGCCTCCAGTACTATTGTTTTAAAATGTATACAAATATAAATATATGTGTGCATCAGAGCTGTTTGTTGTATTCAAATCCCCTTCCATGTTTGTGCATAATGTCGTATATATCCTATAAGGCTTCAGAGTATGATTTTTGATGCTTTTCTGTTTCAGTTCATTGTATCATTACATTTTAATCTCCAGGAAGAATTCAGAATCTCTGGGGGGGAAAAAGGCATAGAAAACAATATAAGTCTCAGAACCCTGTGAGGTTTGCTGTATATATCTCACAACACCACAGTCTTCAGAATAATGCAGCTAAGCCTTTATCAATGCTTTTTCAGGTTTTTGCAGTTTGAACATAATCTCCCTGGAATGTGCTAAATCTTATCCTCCACATGACCTTGTAAGAAACCAGAGTATTCACAGATTCAGCAAGGGAGGTGCTCGGCAACCTGTTTCAAAAGCTCTGGGTAGAAATTTGCAGGGATTAAAAGGAGTAGGTGATTTCAATTAAATGGTCCTCAGAAGCTGGTGTTAGCCATGTATCTTCAGGATCAAAATATAGCAGTTATTACACACACACACACACACACACACACAGCCTACTTGGTATATCACAAAAAGGAGATAAAACCTTAGATTTCTACTGTGGCCACTTTCCTCCCTCTCTGCTCCCACCTGGGGCAGAGAGCTTCATCTTTCAGACCGTGCCTGTCTAGGGCTACACTTTCTGGACTTCCTTCCCAGGTCTGAGAACTTGGCTAGTCACTACCTTTATTTCTCAGCTTCCTCATTGGTAAAATGGGGTTAATCACAACCTGTATCTCAGAGAGTTGTCAGGATTAAATGAGCAAATTCACATGAAAGGGCTTAGCACATAGTGAGCCTGAACCCTCAGCACCCAGGAAGACTTCAACAAATGCAAAGCCTTTGTAGTTGTAGTGAAAACCTTCCCTCTTCTCCGAGAACTAATGTGCAGAGTTTGGGATGAGGGATGTAGGAGGTTTTATGGGGAGAATAATCTGGAAACTGGATGTGATTAAAAATCTAAAAGTAATAATTTGGTGGTAAAATAGTTCTGGACTAAGAGTCAAGAGGTCTGGATTTAGTTCTGGCTCTATGGCTGATTAATTGTGTGACTTGAGCTGAACAAATATCTTCTGGGCACTTACCATTTGCCAGATACTGAGGATTCAGAGGCCAATAAAACACCATCCCTGTGCTCCAGACATTCACAGACTTGTAGAAGAGAAAATTATGTGAACGCTGAAATAAAATACTATGTGATTCACACAATCAAACGGTTATAGAAAAGGGAATAATTTTTTTATTCCCTGGAGTTAACAGATGTGAACACAACTTAGAGGGTGGAGTCAGATAGATATGGGTTAAAAACTCAAACCAGCAACTTAGAGTCAAGTGAAACTGGGTAAATTATTTACCCTGCTTTGAGCCTCGGTTTCCTTTTTTGTAAACTACCTGTTCTGTAGGATTCTTAGACATTAGAAATAATACATATGAAGCATCCGGCCAGGATTGTTAATGTAAGTTAAGTGTTGGGCACATGGTAGAAACACAGATGAACGTCCTTTCCCCTCTTAAACCTTTTTCAGCCCTCACACTCTAAGTCTCTATGCATCTGGCCCAAAGGAATGTTATATTGTCACCTCCAAGTGCAGTTTTAGAAGCTGCTATGAACTTTACTGGAACTGAAAGTTTAATGTGGAAAGTTTCATGAATAGTTGTTGGTTCAGGTAGAGAGCCTGGGTGAATAAAGACATGAATATATTTCTAAATTTCACCAGCTTTTCTTCTAAGGCAAGGCAAAAGTTAGTCATTTGTTCTGCCTTTTACTTCTCTTTCATTTCTTGTGGGAAGTTATTCCAACCAACAAATTATCATCAATGCTATTTTCTCCTTCTTGGTGGGAGAGACATACCACCCCTCAGGATAAGCCTGATGAGATAACATTGTCTCTCTCTAGAGAAGTTCTCTCACCCCACACCCAAACCAAGGGAGACTCCCTTCCCTGAATTGGGAAACCAAAATTCCAAACTGTTGTCTTATTCACAGACTCTTGCCAGTTTGAAAACTCAACTGGATTGCAGAAAGGAGCCCACATTCTACTATCATAGAACTATAAAGGAGAAGGATGCTCAGTGATCATTTGGTCCTTCCTATCCCTGCAAATGAGGAAACCCAGACCAGGAGAGATGCAATGACTTGTCTCATGGTTAGCTTAGCAACAGGGTCAGGAATTTGAACTCCAGACTCCTAGACAGTACTCTCCCCCCACACACTCAGTCTTTTCAAATAATCAAATCAACGTAAAGGCCAACATAAAAATCCAAATGTAATCAAACACATTTAGTCTTCCAATCGCATTTTCTGGAAACCTCTGATAAATGCAAAACTAACACAGAGGAGGAGAAAAAAAAAAGCAAATTAAAAACAAATGTACATTAGGTTAAGTCATATGTTCCCTCTAGGAAGACGTTCGCTATTTTTCATTAATTTCCATGAAGCCCATGAACATCATGGGGTTTGGGATTAGATAAATATTAATTATGAGGAAAGTGGAAGTGTTCTGGGATTGTGAAGAGGATGAAATGTTATTTTCCTTCATTTCAGTGACAATATAAAATATAAAGAGACATTAGGTAAAAACTAAGAAAATCTGAATAAATTATGGACTTTAGTTAATAATAATGTATCAATATTTGTTCATTAATTGTGACAAATGTGCCATACTAATTTAAGATGTTAATAATAGGGGAAACTGGGTGTAGGGCATATTGAAACTCTTTGTACTCTCTTTTCCATTTTTCTATAAATCTAAAACTGTTCTAAAAATAAAGCTTATTTTAAAAAATAAACTAGAAAACAAACAAGCAGAAAAACTTCCACATGTCTTCCACCATGCTCTTAGATCTTGGACCATCACAATTAATGCTAAGTTAGAATGGAAACTTAGGAGTGCTTAAATGGTATGAGAGATCATATATACATGAATTTGTATTTCGGGCTATATGCAAGGTAAATGCAGGTGAATTCTGAGTATCTGTTGTACCTCTAGCCTCAGTCCATCACAGTATATTGGATGGAGTGAAGCTCCGTCCTTCAGGATGCTGAGCACTTTATGTACAAGTTTTCCCTAATCCTCAGGACAACTTTCTGAGGTATACATTATCATCCTTATTTTGTCGGTGAAAAAATTATGTTCAGAGAAGGCAGGAGATCTGCTTAAAATTTTTCAGGTACAATAAAGTTTATTCAAGATTTGTTTCCCATCTCCAGATTACTTTCCCTAAACATTTAATGTCCTTTCCTCTTCTTACTATCAATGAACATAGACACCATTTTCTAAAGAGCTGGCCAAAATATGAGATAGCTGTTAATAGTTTTTAGTCATGATGTCTCTTTAGAACCTTCCTGGATGTGAGTTTCTCAGAGCTGCTTTTGTTTTTTCTAAAGACCTTGACGATATTGAAAAGTAATGATAAGGCAGTTTGTAGAATGTCTCTTGACCGGGATTGGGATTTGTCTGATGTTTCTCTCATGATTATAATGGGTTTATGGGTTTTGGGAAGGAAGGCCACACAGATGATAACATGCCATTTTCATTATGTCATCGTATCAAAGGTACTTACTATCAACTTGATGTATTACTACTGATGTTGACCTTGATCACCTGGTTGAGGTAGTATTCATCAGCTTTCTCCACTGTAAAGTGACTCGTTTTCCCTTTCTCTATATGGTACTCTTTGGAAAAAATAACCACATGCAACCTGCTCTTGAGTGGGATTTATGCGCCACACACTTGAGGATAGAATATCTATATAAATTATTTGGAATTCTTCAATATAGGAGATTTATGTATTCTTTATTTATTTTTTTATTTTTTAAGATTGATTGATTGATTGATTGATTGATTGCTATGTTGGGTCTTCGTTTCTGTGCTAGGGCTTTCTCTAGTTGCAGCGAGCAGGGGCCACTCTTCATCACGGTGCGCGGGCCTCTCACTATCGCGGCCTCTCTTGTTGGGGAGCGCAGGCTCCAGACGCGCAGGCTCAGTAGTTGTGGCTCATGGGCCTAGTTGCTCCACAGCATGTGGGATCTTCCCAGACCAGGGCTCGAACCCGTGTCCCCTGCATTAGCAGGCAGATTCTCAACCACTGTGCCACCAGGGAAGCCCGGAGATTTATGTATTCTTAACCATTTATTTATTTATGCCATCATTTATTTATATCAGTATGAAGTCATGGATATTTAGTTTACACTTGGGTTATAATCCAATACTACTTTATTTTGTTGCTCAAATAATCCCAGCTGTGCCATGGAGAGCTCTTTCAGTAGGCTTACATGTCTTTTCAAATAATCCCCATATTGTGATTTCTTTTTTCTTTTTGACAATTTTCTTACTTTTTGGCATTATAAGATGTTCTAGGCTTGTCTTGTATATTTCCTGCCCCAGAAACTAGAATTTTCTCTTTCTACAAGAAACCCTGGTTCCTTTCTTTGGAGAATGTTATTAGAAACAAAGACCTGGCTACTAGGTGTATCCTAACTAGTGCATATATGCATATCCATAAATATTTCTATATGTGACCATAAGCTAAACATGAGTTCATACTGATGTCTCCAACTCCATTCCACTTTCATGTCCATTATGACATGGTTCATTCTAGCATGCTCCCCTTGCTTTTCTATAAACTCCCAGTTGAACAGTGAGAAGCCTGGCTTTCACCGGCCACCACCCATTTACTTAATTATGCAAATCCAGGATACATGTATAGTGGTATCAGAATTGTTAATACCTACCCCAATGGAAACAAACTTTATCAACTAGAGCACAGCAGTTGTGTATGGTTTCTTTTGCCCTTAGTCTTACAGACTCCACTTATTTCCATCATTATTTAGGTCAGCACTTTCCTCCCACAACCTTCAGTGATGTTGCTTCACACATTTGTAATACGGTTAGATTCTTTTGTCACTTTCTGTATTCTATCCTGAGATCCTCTGGCTTCCTAAATGATCTGTTTTTAAGGTGCATGCATGAAGATCTGTTTCTTGTGCTGTAAAGTACTATGGTTTTGACAAAAGTATAGTGTGGTTTCATTGTTCTAAAAAATCTCTTATATTTCACATATTTAACACACCACCACACACTCCATCCTCCCCCAGCCTGGAATCCCTGGAAACCTCTGATCTTTTAACTGTCACTGTGGTATTGTCTTTTCAATTGCCATATAATTGGAACCACAAAGTACTTAGCCTTTTCACACTGGATTCTTTAATTTAGCAATCTGCATGTAAGGTTCCTCTGTGTGGCTCTTTTTGTAGCTTAATAGCTCATTTATTTTTATTGCTGAGTAATATTTCATTGTGTGAATGTTTGTTATCTGCTCACCTATTGGAGACATTTTAGTTGCTTTTAGTTTCAGGCAATTATGAATAATGCTATTATACATATTTGTATGCAGGTGTTTGTGTGGGCATAAATTTTCAAATCAGTTGGGTAAATACCAGGGAGCAGGATTTCTGTATCATAACCTAAGATGATAACTTTATAAGAAATTGCCAAACTATCCTCCAAAATGGCTGTATCATTTTGCATTTCCAGTAACAATAAATGATATTTCCTCTTGATTTGTATCCTCTGCAGCATTTGGTATTTTCATTTTTTTGGATTTTAGCCAATTTATTAGGTATGTAATGGTAGCTCACTGTTGTTTTAATTCACAGTTCTCTGATGATACATGATGATTTCTGTTACTGATCTCTAGTTTAATTCCATTGTCATCTGAGGACATATTTTGTGTGGTTTCTGCTTTAAAAAAAATTAATGTGTGTTTTATGGCCTAGAATGTGGTCTATTTGGTGAATGGTCCATGTGAGCCTGACAAGAATGTTTATTCTGCTGTCGTTACATGGCATATTCTGTAAATGTCAATTAGATTAAGTTGATTGATAGTGCTGTTAAGGTCAACTTGCTGATTTTGTGCCTTTTTGATTTATCATTATTGAAAAAGGGATGTTGAAGTCTACAGCTATAATAGTGAATTTGTACATTTCTCCTCAAAGTTCTGTCATTTTTTCACCTCACATATTTTGATTCTCTGTTATTAGGCACATACATGTTCAGAATTGTTATACCTTCTTGGAGATTTAATCCATTTATCATTGTGTAACACTTCTCTTTATCCCTGAAAACTTTCCTTATTCTGAAGTTTGCTTTGTCTGAAATTAATACAGATACTCTGGCTTTCTTTTAATTGGTGTTAGCATGGTATGTCATTAGCATGGTATATTTTCTTCCATCCCTTTACTTTTAACATATTGGTGTCTTTATACTTAAAGTGGGTTTCTTGGAGATGACATGTAGTTGTATCTTGTTTTTTTATCCACTCTGGAAGCACATATCTTTAAGTTGAAGAATTCAGATGATTCAAATTTTATATTAGTATTGATACAGTTGGATTGATATCTATCATATTTGTAACTGTTTTCCATTTGTTCTTTATTTCTCTTTCCCTTAATTTTCTGCTTTCTCTGGTTTTAATTGGGCATTTTATATGACCTTAGAATGGGAACTTCACTCACCTAATTGGAAACCTAAATACAACAAGAATAGTGGATCCTGGGGTAGCAGGGGCCAAATGGCAACAATCAACACCAAAGGCAAAGAGGGTATGGTTACTGTAATGGGCAGCAGAGTCAGAGCAGCAATCAGAAGGGCTTGGATGTGGGGGAGTAGAGTGATAACAAAGAGACATGGAAAATTTTTAGGGGATGAAACTCTTCTGTATCTTTCTCGTGGATGTGAGCATATAACTGTATACATTTGTCAAAACTCACTGGACTCTACACTTTAAAGAGGTAAATTTTTCTGTATGTAAACTATAATTCAATAAGCCAGACTTATAAAAACCACACAGATAAAAGTGGTGCAAAGGAAATAAAATAACCTTAGGATTCAGAAATACTTGAGTGCGGTTACCAGCCTCTCTGCTTATGACCTCTGTCATTTGACCATTCATCTACTGATTCATCTATCCATCCTTCTATTCAATCAAAAATTTAAAAATATTCTATGTGTTGGGGATAATTAATTAACTAGGACAAGGAAAATCATTGCCCTCTAGATCTAGTATATTTGAACTGATGTCTGAATAATGAGAAGGAGCAACCCAGGGGACCACCTTGGAAATGCATTATAGGCAAAGATAAGAACAAGCAGTGGAAAGAGGTGGGAGCAAACATAACATGTTTGAAAGTTGTGTAGAGCACAAGTGTGGCTATAATGAATGAGCTAAGAAGTGGAAGGAGATGATATCACAGAAGATGTAGTTACCAGACCAGAACAGAGATGCATCCATGGGCTCTGATAAACCAGGGTTTTATTCTGAGAACAATGGTAAGCCACTAAAAGACATTAAGCCAGATAGGTCACATGTTCAGATATATGTTTTAAAATAGAATATTCTAGCAAATGTATGGAGAATTGCTTGTGGCAGGTGGGCAAAGGACACCTTTGGAAGTAGGGATAGAATGAAAATTGATGGATTGGACAGGATAAGTGAGAATAAAAGAGGATGTCTTAAGATTCTTCACTGAACCTACTTGAATTTTTTTTAAATTTTATTAAATGAAACCAGTAATATGTATTTCACAATCTTATTGAGAGGATTACTTGGAACAATAAAAGTAAAATATTGAGTCTACCACAGATTAGGTGCCCAAAAATTATTTGCTAATTTTTGTCCATCAGTAGTTTATCAATATGAATATCGATAAGATCTCTGTCCTTTAGAAAACATTCAAGAACCTAGTGTTTTATTTACTGCCAAATCTCAGGTTCTGGTGCCCTAGTTCTCTAGGGCCTAATTATCATCCAATTTGAAATAAGTAAATAATAGCTAAATAGAATTGAAGGATTGGTTTCTAGGTGGTGGGCAGATATCCCTTGTATTGGATCAGAAATGGTAGTAAAAATAAATATCATCAATGTCTTATATACTAGATTTTCCTCCTGAGAACATTTTACTTTTTTAGTATAAATCTGTATATATATATATATATATATATATATATATATATATATATATATATACTTAATTCCACAGAATCATAACCAGGTTCTGATAATTTGATTTTCAGTGTAATAGCCTTATGATCATGATGAAGGGCTTACCAATTTCTCCCAGACATGGTTGATTTACTCTCTAAAGTTTCTGAAGCAACAGATGCCTTCAGTAATTTTCTACACATTTATTTATTCATTACTGCAATCCTGGTTCTATTTATAGGATATTTCTGAGGGTCAGTGAAATGATCCATTAGGATGACTACATCAATAAAGCCTCAAGTAGCAAATGGATATAATAAATGTTATATTACTTGAGTTGATGAAGAAAAAAACAGCAAACTTGTAGATTCATAGAGATTATGCCATCTGATAAATGGAAGGAAAATAAGAATAACATATTAACAAAGAATCAGAGAAATATTGGGCACCATTAGAACAACAAATCTACATAAGTGGAGTCACAGATGGAGAAGAGAGGGAAAAGAGAAGGAAAATTACTTAAAGAAATAATAACTGGAAATGTCCAGATCTGATGAAAAATATTAATCTTCATAACCAAAAAGTTCAATGAACTCCAAGTAGGATAAATGCAAAGAAAGTCACACCCACACACATCATAGTAAAAATGTTTAAAGTCAAAGACAAAGAGAAAATCTTGAAAACAGCAAGAGAAAAAAGATTCATCACATACAAGGAAATCCCAATGAGGTCAACAGCTGACTTCTCAAGAAAAATGGAGGCCAGAACACAATAGGATAACATTTTCTGAAGTGATGCAGGAAATGGAAAACTGTCAACCAAGAATTATATCCAGCAAAATAATGTTTTAAAAAATTAAAGCCAAATAAAAATATTCTGAGGTAAATTAAAAACTGAGAAAATGCATTGATAGCAGATCAATCTTACAAGAAATACTAAAGGAATTTCTTCAGTCCAAAAGCGAATAACACCAGAGAAAAAATTGAATTCACATGAAAAAAGAAAGTGCATCAGTTAATGTAACTGTGCAAATAATTGTACAATACAATATAATTGCATAATACACTATAATTGCATATTTATTCTCCTTTTTTGTCTTATTTGATTTAAAAATCAATTCCTTAAACAACAATAACACTGTTGGTTCTATAACATACATAAAAGTAATATATCAGAAGAAAGTACAAAGGAAACAGATGGGAACAAATTTGTCCTGAAGTAATAAAATGACACTGTACAGTAATTCAAATTCACTTAATATAACAGAACTATAAATATATCCTTGGTACATTTTCTTGCCTCAGCTTCTTTGATATACTTAAAACTATATAGAGTGATAAACATAATGTATTGATGGGTTTATTTTATATGTAGATATAATATCTATAACAATACCAACAAAAAAAAAAAAAAAGGAAGAGGAAGGAATAGAGCAATAGAAATACCAGACAATATAGACTTTAAAATTTTTAAAAGATCATTGGAGAGAAATAGGAATATTTTATAATGAAAACCTGGCCAATCAATCAGGACAATATAACAATAATATATAGATGTGCACATTTTAAAAGGGCCTCAAAATACATTAAGCAATACTGAAAGAATTGAAAAAAGAATTAGAAAATTCAACAATAACAGTGGGTTACTAAAATGCCCCAGTTTCAATAATGCATACAACAACTAGAGAGAAAACTAACAAGGAAATGGGAGACTTGAAACACACTGTAAACCAAATAGACATAACAGACATCTATAAAACAACTATACTTAAGAACAACAGACTAAACATTCTTCTCAAGTGCACTTGGTCATTCTCCAGGATAGTCCCTATCCTAGGACATAAAACAAGTCCCAATAAATTGGAAAAGATTGAAATAATGCAAAACATGTTCTCCAACTGCAATGGAATAAAATTAGAAATACATGACAGGACTGCAGTATACAGCATGACTATGAGGAGCTCCATGGACCCAGTAAAACTGAGGAAAATTATTTAAAAAAAAAATTCAGAGCTCTAGAAATTCTCCTAAGGCATATAGCAAATGAAAAAAAAAAAAATTAAGAAAATCTATTAAAATTTAGTAAGAACAGCAAGAGTCTCTGGTATCTAAGTAGAGACCCACTCTTTTCTGAATACCCTCCTAACTCAGTGAGAAAGTCTGCTTCAGACTGGAGTTCCCTCTCACTCCAGCTCTCAGTCAGAGGTATCTTCCAGGGAGAGGGCAAGACATCAGCATTTCTCCCTCTGCCCCCAGTTACCAGTGCTGAGGCCAAGTTCTGGGTGGGTGCATGTTGTAACACATTAGTCCATAATGAATCTCAAAAATAGAGGGAGAAAGAGAGAGAGGAAGGGAAACCAAAAGCTATTCTTTGCAGAGAAAGCCAGGTAATAAAGGCAAAATAAATGCTAGAATTGAAAACTCATTCTGCTTGAACCACCAAAGTAATAATGATTTGGGCAAGGAACATCAGTGGATAATAAAACCATTCTGTGAAATGTTGTTGGAGAACATTAGAGTCAGATGGTGACATAAATCATCCCACAGATTACTTATTAATTTGAAAGAGGGAAATAAAAGGACTTTACAATGAGGAACCTTGTCAGTCACTACATTTTAACAAACTATGCTAAACTGAGGCTCAGTAAGGTGAGAAATCTCACATCAGGACCTCACCTAAGAAAATACAGCATCACCTAAGAATGCTTTTGCCAAAATATGTTCAATCTAAGGCAAAGCAAGCTTCAAGACCTCACTTTCATTTATGGAAAATACAGAGATTGAAGAGTAAATAAAATGATAGATGGGTGAAATAATGAGAACCAGACTGTGAGTCATTTTATATGATGAAAGGTTTGGACCCAAAAAAAAAGTCAATGTTAAAGAAAATGTAGAGGGAATATCCCAGAATAAAAGCAGTTAAAGAAATATTAGAAGCAAACGAAATATGTGAACTTTGATAGCATACTGGTTAAAAAAATCTCAACTATAAAATGTATTTGGGGGACATTGGAACATTTCAATAAAGACTAAATCCTAGTGTATACTGTATATTATTGCAATAATTTTACTTAAGTGCATTAACAATATTGTTATAAAGTAGGTAAAGAATGTCATCATTTTCAGAAGATACAGACTTAAGTATTTAGAGAAGAGGTGCCATGATATTGTCAACATAATTAACAAGGTTTAGCAATTTTGCCAGAAATAGATATAAATAGAAAGAGAGAGGAAAAAAACAGTTGTGAAAGCATGTTTACAATTATTGAATCTAGGAGTAGGGCATGTGGGAATTCATTCTACTGTTTTTTCTAAATAGTCTGTACAAATGGAAATTTTCATAATATAAAGTTGAGAGAATTGCATATGTTTGAAATGTTAGAAAACAGACTTATAAATAACTCAAGTAATAAATCACAAAGGAAATTAGAAAAATACTTAGAACTGATTGATACCAAAACCAATACTGAGCAGTAAGAACAAGAAAACTACTGTTCCCCTGCAGGCTGGCATCTCCTAACAGAGGTTGGTTGCATGCAAAGCTCTAGAAAACTGCCCAGGCTCAGAACTTTAGGCCAACCAGGGTTCAGGTCCCAGTCCCAGAATTATGCCCAAGGAAGAACTGGTGCTTACCCAGCCATGAGCATGGAAAAGGCAAGATAGGGCTGGAGAATGGGTCCTCCCATATCATATTGCTATTGAGTCCCAGCTCCTAATCCCAACAGTGTAAGAGCCAGTACTTTCCTAGTTTGCATACCCAAGACTTGGGTTCCCCCTCCCGGATTGTGACATCTGAGCCTTCCAGATTGCTGTGAGCAGTGCCGGAAGGGAATACGGATGTGAGAAACCTGCATTCCTGATCCTATCCTGCCCGATGATTTTTTCCAAATGTGCACAGTCCTGCAGCCTGACATACATGCTGCTTGGCCGTTACTTTCATGAAAGGTATTAAAATTTATGAGATAGAGCTAATGCAATATTTAAAGGAAATGTATAGCTTGAGCAGATTGTATTAAAGCAAAACCTGAGACAGAGGACCTTCAAGATGGCAGAGGAGTAAGACGTGGAGATCAACTTCCTCCCCACAAACACATCAAATATGCATCTACATGTGGAACTATTCCTACAGAACACCTACTGAACACTGGCAAGACCTCAGACTTCCCCAAAGGCAAGAAAATCCCCACGTACCTGGGTAGGACAAAAGAAAAAACAGAGATGAAAGAATAGGGACAGGACCTGCACCTCTGGGATGGAGCTGTGAAGGAGGAAAAGTTTCCAAACAGTAGGAAGCCCCTTTACCGGCGGAGATGGTGGGGGGAAGCTTCAGAGCCAAGGAGGAGAGTGCAGCAACAGGGGTGCAGAGGGCAAAGTGGAGAGATTCCCACACAGAGGATTGGTGCTGACTAGCACTCACCAGCCTGAGAGGCTTGTCTGCTCACCGCCAGGGTGGGTGGGGGCTGAGAGCTGAGGCTCAGGCTTCAGGGTTCAGATCCCAGGGAGAGTACTGGGGTTGGCTGCATGAACACAGCCTGAAGCGGGCTAGTGCACCACAGCTAACTGAGAGGGAGTCCGGGAAAAAGTTTGGAACTGTCTAAGAGTCAAGAGACCATTGTTTCAGGGTGCACGAGGAGAGGAGATTCAGAACGCCATCTAAACGAGCTTCAGAGATGGGCGCAAGCTGCAGCTATCAGCACGGACACCAGAGATGGGTATGAAATGCTAAGGCTGCTCCTGCACCCACCAAGAATACTGTGTGCAAGCACAGGTCACTATCCACACCTCCCCTCCTGAGAGCCTGAGCAGCCTGCCACTGCCAGGGTCCTGTGATCCAGGAACAACTTCCCAGGAGAACACACAGCATGCCTCAGGCTGTTGCAATGTCACGCTGGTCTCTGGTGCCACAGGCTTGCCCCACATTCTGTACCCATCCCTCCCCCTGGCCTGAGTGAGCCAGAGCCCCCTAATCAGCCACGCCTTTAACTCCCTCCTGTCTGGATGAAGAACAGATGACAGAGGGCGACCTACATGCAGAGGCGGGGCCAAACCCAAAGCTGAACCCCAGGAGCTGTGCGAACAAAGAAAGGAAAGGGAAATTTCTCCTTGCAGACTCAGGAGCAGTGGATTAAATCTCCACAATCAACTTGACGTACTCTGCATCTGTGGAATACCTGAATAGACAAAGAATCATCCCACAATTGAGACAGTGGACTTTGGGAGCAACTTTAGACTTGGGGTTTGCTGTCTGTGACAGACTAGTTTCTGATTTTTGTGTTTATCTGAGTATAGTTTTTAGCACTTGTTATCATTGGTGGATTTGTCTACTGGTTTCATTGCTCTTTTTTTTTAATTACTTTTAAATTTTTTTATTTTAATAAATTTTTTGATTTTAGTAACTATTTTATTTATTTATTTTTCTTTCTTTTTTTTCTCCTTTTATTCTAAGCTGTGTGACTGACAGGGTCTTGGTGCACTGGCCGGTGTCAGGCCTGAGCCTCTGAGGTGGGAGAGCTGAGTTCAGGACATTGGACCACCAGAGAATTTCCAGCCACAAGTAATATCAATCAAAGAAAACTATCCCAGAGATCTGCGTCTCAATGTAAAGACTCAGCTCCACTCAACAACCAGCAAGCTCCAGCGCTGGACGCCACATGAAGAACAAATAGCAAGACAAGAACACAAAGCCACCCATTAGCAGAGGGGGTGCCTAAAATCATACTAAGTTCACAGGCACCCCAAAACACACCACCTGATGTGGTCTTGCCCACCAGAAAGACAAGATCCAGCCTCATCCACCAGAACACAGGCACCAGGCCCCTCCACCAGGAAGCCTACAGAGCCCATTGAAACAACCTTAACCACTGGGGGCAGACACCAAAAACAATGGGAACTATGCACCTGCAGCCTGCAAAAATGAGACCCCAAACAAAGTAAGTTAAGCAAAATGAGAAGACAGAGAAATACACAGCAGATGAAGAGGCAGAGTAAAAACCCAGCAGACCAAACAAATGAAGAGGAAATAGGCAGTCTACTTGAAAAAGAATTCAGAGTAATGACAGTAAAGATGATCCAAAATCTTGGAAATAGAATGGGGAAACTACAAGAAACATTTAACAAGGATCTAGAAGAACTAAAGAGCAAACAAACAATGATGAAAACACAATAAATGAAATTAAAAATTCTCTAGAAGGAATCAATAGCAGAATAACTGAGGCAGAAGAACAGATAAGTGACCTGAAAGATAAAATAATGTAAATAACTACTGCAGAGCAGAATAAAGAAAGAAGAATGAAAAGAATTGGGGACATTCTCAGAGACCTCTGGGACAACATTAAATGCACCAACATTCGAATTATAAGGGTCCCAGAAAAAGAAAAAAAGAACGTGACTAAGAAAATATTTGAAGAGCTTATAGTTGAAAACTTCCCTAATACGGGAAAGGAAATAGTTAATCAAGTCCAGGAAGCACAGAGAGTCCCATACAGAATAAATCAAAGGAGAAACATGCAAAGACATGTATTGATCACACTATCAAAAATTAAATACCAAGAAACAATATTAAAAGCAGCAAGGGAAAAGCAAAAAATAACATACAAGGGAATCCCCATAAGGTTAACAGCTGATCTTTCATGAGAAACTCTGTAAGCCAGAAGGGAGTGGCAGGACATATTTAAAGTGACAAAAGGGAAAAACCTACAACCAAGATTACTCTACCCAGCAAGGATCTCATTCAGATTTGATGGAGAAATTAAAACCTTTACAGACAAGCAAAAGTTAAGAGAATTCAGTACCACCAAACCAGCTTTACAACAAATGGTAAAGGAACTTCTCTAGGCAGGAAACACAAGAGAAGGAAAAGACCTACAATAACAAACCCAAAACAATTAAGAAAATGGTAATAGGAACATACATATCGATAATTACCTTAAATATAAATGGATTAAATGTCCAAACCAAAAGACATAGACTGGCTGAATGGATACAAAAACAAGACTCATATATATGCTGTCTACAAGAGACCCACTTCAGACCTAGGGACACATACAGACTGAAAGTGAGGGGATGGAAAAAGATATTCCATGCAAATGGAAATCAAAAGAAAGCTGGAATAGCAATTCTCATATCAGACAAAATTGGCTTTAAAATAAAGACTATTACAAGAGACAAAGAAGGACACTACATGATGATCAAGGAATAAATCCAAGAAGAAGATACAACAATTGTAAATATTTATGCACCCAATATAGGAGCACCTCAATACATAAGGCAAATGCTAAAAGCCATAAAAGAGGAAATCGACAGTAGCATAATCATAGTAGGGAACTTTAACAGCCCACTTTCACCAGTGGACAGATCATCCAAAGAGAAGATAAATAAGGAAACACAAGCTTTAAATGACACATAAAACAAGATGGACTTAGCTGATATTTATAGGGCATTCCATCCAAAAACAAGAGAATACACTTTCTTCTCAAGTGCTCCAGGATAGGTTATATCTTGGGTCACAAATCAGGCCTTGATAAATTTAAGAAAATTGAAATTGCATCAAGTATCTTTTCTGACCACAACGCTATGAGGGTAGATACCAATTACAGGAAAAAAAACTAAAAAATACAAACATATGGAGGCTAAACAATACACTACTAAATAACCAAGAGACCACTGAAGAAATCAAAGGGGAAATAAAAAAATCCTAGAAACATATGACAATGAAAACACGATGAACCAAAACCTATGGGATGCAGCAAAAGCAGTTCTAAGAGGGAAGTTTATAGCAATACAATCCTAACTCAGGAAACAAGAAAAATCTCAAATATAAACCTAACCTTCCACCTAAAGCAATTAGAGAAAGAAGAACAAAAAAACCCCCAAGTTAGCAGAAGGAAAGAAATCATAAAAATCAGATCAGAAATAAATGAAAAAGAAATGAAGGAAACAATAGCAAAGATCAATAAAACTAAAAGCTGGTTCTTTAAGAAGATAAACAAAACTGATAAAACATTAGCCAGACCTATGAAGAAAAAAAAGGGAAAAGACTCAAATCACCAGAATTAGAAATGAAAAAGGAGAAGTAACAACGGACACTGCAGAAATACAAAGAATCATGAGAGATTACTGCAAGCAATGATATGTCAATAAAATGGACAACCTGGAAGAACTGGACAAATTCTTAGAAAAGCACAACCTTCCAAGACTGAACCAGGAAAAAATAGAAAATATTAACAGACCAATCACAAACACTGAAATTGAAACTGTGATTTAAAATCTTCCAACAAACAAAAGCACAGGACCAGATGGCTTCACAGGCAAACTCTATCACACAATTAGAAAAGAGCTAACACTTGTCCTTCTCAAAGTCTTCCAAAATATAGCAGAGGGAGGAACACTCCCAAACTCATTCTATGAGGCCACCATCACCCTGATACCAAAACCAGACAAAGATGTCACAAAGAAAGAAAACTACAGGCCAATATCACGGATGAACATAGATGCAAAAATCCTCAACAAAATAGTAGCAAACAGAATCCAACAGCACTTTAAAAAGATCATACACCATGATCAAGTGGGGTTTATCCCAGGAATGCATGGATTCTTCAATATATGCAAATCAACTAATGTGATATACCATATTAACTAGTTAAGTAATAAAAACCATATGATAATCTCAGTAAATGTAGAAAAAGCTTCTGACAACATTCAACACCGATTTATGATAAAAACTCTCCTGAAAGTAGACATAGAGGAAACTTACCTCAACATAATAAAAGCCATATATGACAAACCCACAGCCAACTTCATTCTCAATGGTGAAAAATTGAAACCATTTCCACTAAGATCAGGAACAAGACAAGATTGCCCACTCTCACCACTATTATTCAACATAGTTTTGGAAGTTTTAGTGACAGCAATCAGAGAAGAAAAAGAAGTAAAATAATCCAAATCGGAAGAGTAAAAGCAAAACTGTCACTGTTTGAAGATGACATGATACTATACATAGAAAATCCTAAAGATGTTACCAGAAAACTACTCAGGCTAATCAATGAATTTGGTAGGTAAAGTAGCAGGATGCAAAACTAATGCACAGAAATCTCTTGTATTCCTATACTCTAAAGATGAAAAATCTGAAAGAGAAATTAAGGAAACACTCTCACTTACCATTGCAACAAAAAGAATAAAATACCTAGGAATAAACCTACCTAAGGAGAAAAAAAACCTGTATGCAGAAAAGTATAAGACATTGGTGAAAGAAATTAAAGATGATACAAACAGATGGAGAGATATACCATGTTCTTGGATTGGAAGAATCAACACTGTGAAAATGACTATACCACCCAAAGCAGTCCACAGACTGAATGCGATCCCTATCAAACTACCAATGGCATTTGTCACAGAACCAGAACAAAAACTTTTACAATTTTTATGGAAACACAAAAGACCCCGAATAGCCAAAGCAATCTTGAGAAAGAAAAACGGAGCTGGAGGAATCAGGCTCCCTGCCTTTAGACTATACTACAAAGCTACAATAATCAAGACAATATGATACTGGCACAAAAACAGAAATATATATCAATGGAACAGGATAGAAAGCCCAGAGATAAACCCACGCACATATAGTCACCTTATTTTTGATAAAAGAGGTAAGAATATACAATGGAGAACAGATGGTCTCTTCAATATGTGGAGCTGGGAAAACTGGACAGCTACATGTAAAAGAATGAAATTAGAACACTCCCTAACACCACACACAAAAATAAACTCAAAATAGATTAAAGATCTAAATGCAAGGCCACACACTATAAAACTCTTAGAGGAAAACATAGGCAGAACACTCTATGACATAAATCACAGCAAGATCCTTTTTGACCCAACTCCTAGAGAAATGGAAATAAAAGCACAAATAAACAAATGGGACCTAATGAAACTTAAAAGCTTTTGCACAACAAAGGAAACCATAAACAAGACAAAAAGACAACCCTCAGAATGGGAGAAAATATTTGGAAATGAAACACTGGACAAAGGATCAATCTCCAAAATATACAAACAGCTCATGGAGCTCAATATCAAAAAAACAAACAACCCAATTCAAAAATGGGCAGAAGAGCTAATAGACATTTCTCCAAAGAAGATATACAGATTGCCAACAAACATATAAAAGGATGTTCAACATCACTAATCATTAGAGAAATGCAAATCAAAACCACAGTGAGGTATCACTTCATACTGGTCAGAACGGCTATGAACAAAAAAATCTACAAACAATAAATGCTGGAGAGGGTGTGGAGAAAAGGGAACCCTCTTGCACTATTGGTGGGAATGTAATTTGATACAGCCACTATGGAGAACATTTTGGAGGTTCCTTTAAAAACTAATAATAGAACTACCATATGACCCAGCAATCCCACTACTGGGCATTTACCCTCAGAAAACTATAATTCAAAAATAATCATGTACCACAATGTTCACTGCAGCTCTATTTACAATAGCCAGGACATGGAAGCAACCTAAGTGTCCATCAACAGATGAAGGGATAAAGAAGATGTGGCACCATCAACAGATGAATGGATAAAGAAGATGTGGCGCATATATACAATGGAATATTACTCAGCCATAAAAAGAAATGAAATTGAGTTATTTGTAGTGAGGTGGATGGACCTAGAGTCTGTCATACAGAGTGAAATAAGTCAGAAAGAGAAAAAGAAATACTGTAGGCTAAAACGTATACATGGTATCTAAAAAAAAAAAATGGTTCTGAAGAACCTAGGGGAAGTACAGCAATAAAGACAAAGACGTAGAGAATGGACTTGTGGACATGGGGAGGGGGAAGGGTAAGCTGGGACGAAGTGAGACAGTGACATTGACATATATACACTACCAAATGTAAAATAGATAGCTAGTGGGAAGCAGCAGCATAGCACAGGGAGATCAGCTTGGTGCTTTGTGACCACCTAGAGAGGTGGGATAGGGAGTGTGGGAGGGAGGCGCAGGAGGGACGGTATATGGGATATTTGTATACATATAGCTGATTCACTTTGTTATACAGCCGAAACTAACACAACATTGTAAAGCAATTATACTCCAATAAAGATGTTTTAAAAAATTAAGAAAATAAATAAAATATGTTTCCAAAAAAACCAACCCCCCCAAAAAACCTGGTAATTAATGATTTAGACAAAACAAATTACCAAATCATAGAAAAGAGAAAATAAACACAGAAAAGTAGACAAAAGGGAAATAAGATGAGAGAAGAAATGAATAAACACAAAATATCAATATACTATAGGGGATTAACACTGTCAAAGTTATTTCCTTGAGAAGAATAATAAAATATAAGACCCCTCCAAGAGTGATTTAAAAAAGGAGAGTCACAATAAGATATTATTACAATACAATTTATAAATGTAGTGCAAATTACTGATAGAACATTTTTTTAAAATTCCACACCAATAAAATTGACTATTTACATAAATGGGCAAATCCTTTGAAAAGTATGATTTATCGAGATCACTTAAGAAGAAATATTTAAAAGCAGCATCATATTATAGCCTTTAAATAAGTCAAATCATCAGTCACAGATTCTCCCACAAATACAGTCCAGATGATATTAGGAAGTTCTGTTAAATATTCAAGAGACAAACAATTTGAATATTATGTGAAATATTTCAGAAAAATTTAAAAGGTACAAAATTCTTTATCCAATCTTAATAGGTGCAGAAGAAACATTTGATAAAATTTGACAACTACTTATGACAAATCTCTTAACAAACTGAGAGTGGAAGTGGATCCATAATAAATCTACAGCAAACAGCTGAGCCAATGATGAAACATTAAAAGCACTCCTTTTAAAATCAGAAAGAAAATAAAATGACTGCCATTATCCCTCCTATTCCACAGGAAACTGAAAGGCCTGGATAATTCAATAAGACATAAAGAAACAAAACATACAGAGAGTGAAAAGTAAGAAGCAAAACTTTCAATATTGGAAAAAGATATGATTACTTATATAGTGAAACCTCCACTAAAAAGTAAGTACAAATTATTAAAATTCACAAGAGTTTAGACAGATTGCTTAATATATAAAAATAAGGCAACTGCATTTTATTCATTAGGAAAAAATAATTAGAAAATTCAATTTTAAGTGAAGCAGCATTTATCAGAGCAACATAGAGTAAGGTGATTAAGAATAAATCTAATGTAGGATGTGCAAGACCGTTTTGTGGAAAATTATAAAATTTTATTAAAGTACATTTAAAAGACAAACAGAGAGGCTAAGCCACAATACCCTAAATATGTTGGTTCTCCCCAGTTGGATTCAATGCAATTCCAATAAATAATCCAATCTTTCCTTTTCATGGATCTTAATAATTCTCAAATTTATATCAAAGAACAAAGAACCAAGATTAGCAAGATATCCCCAAAGAAGAAGAATAAACTGGAAGAAATTTCCCTATCAATAATCAAGACCCTGATGAAACTTACAGTCATAACAAAAATGCATTATTTGTGCAGGAATATACAAATGGGTCAATGGAAAATAGCCTCAAAACACACACACACACATATATACACACATAAGCACACACACACACACATAATCTGGTATATGACACAGTGGAATTGGAGATCAGCGGGGAAAGATAGATTATTTAATAAATGATGCTGGAACAACTAAATTATCTATGTGAAGATATAAAATTGGGCTTCTACCATATATCATACACAATTAAGGTTTAAGTCAGATTTCTAGTACTTATATATTAACTCATTTTAAACTCGAACCACAGTTTGATAGAGGTTATAATTATCCTTACTTTACAAATGATAAGTTAAGAAATAGAGAGCTCCAGTAACTTGTCCAGGATGAAATTTGTTCAGGTAAGAATTTGCATAGGCTGAAATTTACCAATTAAATGATAAGAATGGTGACTCAAAACTCAGATGGCCTGATTTTAAAATCATTGCTCTGAATCACACTGTGTTCCATCAATTCCAGAGAGATTAAGAACTTAAATGGAAAAATCTAACTTTATAACTTTTAGAAAAAATATATAGAAATATCTTCATGATACTGAGGTTATAAAGAATTTCTAAATGAAATGCAAAAAGCACACATCTTAGAGGAAAAATGATGAATTCACCAGCAATAAACCAGTTCATCATAGATACTTTAAAGAGATAAAAACATGAGCCATACAACTGGGAGATGATATGTGCAACATTTATAGCCCAAAAAGGATTAGTATTCAGATTTTTTAAATATAATTTAATTATCCTTTATTGAAAGAAAAATACATAGAAAGAAAGACATTTACTAAATCAAAGTCAAATCAATACTATTTGATGAGTGCTTATCATATAATAAGACAAGACCTGGCGATACCTTAAAAAAAAAACAAAGAAACCCATATAAGGCAAAATAGATGAATAGTTATTCATTCAATTGTATTTTTATTCTGTTGACCAAAAGGGGAAAAAGTTTGTTTTGCTTTATGCATATGGTTATCTAAAGTTCTATATTCAAAGTTATAAACTTCTACAGATAAGAAGGGCTTAATAACACTTTGTTATAATAGGTATTTTATGAATGTTCATGATCATGGTTTACCAATATATCTCATATGTGTTTCACTTTGTTTATAGCTTTATCCAAGATGCATAATAAATCCTTTAGTATTTCTTTTTTTTTTTTCTTGTGCATGGCTCTGCACAGATTTATTTTATTTTACTTTAAAACTCTTCTGAGACAATAATGAAAAGATAAAACATCCCATTTCAATGAACAAAAGGTATAATAGTCATTTCTTGTATAAGAATTTCATAAAAGAAGAACCAAGAGTTGTCAAAACACTCAAACTCAAAATGCTGTAACCCATTAGTAGTCAAGAAAATGCAAAGTAAAACCAAGATTAGATTCCATTCCATACCCACTAAATTGGTAAAAATTAAGGAGATCTATAATATTAAGTGTTGGCAAGGATGCAGAGTGAGAAATACCCTATACACAGCTGATCAGAATATAACTTTGACAAACTACTTTAGGTACAATTTGCACTGCCCAATAAAGGGAAAAATACACATATCTCTCTACACAGCAATTCCACTCCTAAGCCATATACAGGAATGCTGTTGTCAGCATTGCTTAGAATCACACAAAAATTTTCTTTTAAACACACAAAGGCTTTTCAAATATGGAGCAGATGTATAAATTTAGATATATTCATGCATTAAATATCATCTAACAGTGGGAATAAAATAGATACATCTATGCATCAACATGAATGGATCTCAAAAATTCAGATTTAGTGAAAAAAAAATATATAAAAGAACACATACAGCATGATTCCATTTATTAAAGATCAAAAACAGACAAAACTTATCAATGTGTTGCTTGAGAATACATACATAAGTATATAGCGAAACTGTAAGTGAAAGCAGGGAATGATGAACACAAAGATAAAATGATGGTCACGCCTGAGGGTGCCACAGGGGTATGTACTGGGGGAAGGTGCACAAGAATACAGAGGTTCCTGGATTGATCTCTTTTTAAACTGCATGGTGGGCACCAACGTGATTATTTTATCATTATTCTCCAAACTATATACATACACAATATATACTATTAAAAACGTGTGATATACATTTAAAGTGTATGATTAATATTTAAAAGTTTTTAAAAAGGAATGTAAGACATAAAACAAGTCTGGATGGGGGCAAAGAAAGCTGTTAAGAGCTTGTTATTGTTTTCATGTGTATCTAGGGTCAGAAGAGAGTTCCACATTTTTTTTTCTTTGCTTTTGTATCATTTTTTCCCCCCCACAATCCCAAATTAGTTTTAGATTTAAAAATAAGAACAATAATGCTTCAATAGGAATGTTTGTCTATGGTTAGGATAAATTCTTCAGCATTTCAAGAAAGAGTAAGTTAAACAAAACCAAACCAAATGTCCTTCAGTGGGTGAATGAATAAACAAACAGTGGTGCATCCGTTGGGAACACTACTTAACAATGAAAAGGAACTGATAGGTATTGATATGTGCAACAACTCAAGAGCATCGTTTTGAGTAAAAGAAAGCAGTCTCAAGAGGTCACAAACTATATGATTCCATTTTTATGATAGTCTCAAAAATTTAAAATTATAGTGAACTACAGTAGAGAACAGAACAGTGGTTGCCAGGGAGAAAGGGTGGGAGAAGTGAGGAGACTTTTAAGGGAGGTGGAACTATCTGTAAACAGACTATGGTAGTGGTTTTCTAACACATGTGTTAAAAATCATGAAACCATTTGTTTATTTTTGTTTTTATGTCCCTTTCTCTGGGAGGTGGGTCAAAAAGGATCTTGCTGTGATTTATGTCATAGCGTGTTCTGCCTGTTTTCCTATAAGTGTTTTATAGTGTCTGGCCTTACATTTAGATCTTTAATCCATTTTGAATTTATTTTTATGTATGGTGTTAGGAAGTGTTCTAATTTCATTCTTTTACATGTAGCTGTCCAGTTTTCCCAGCACCACTTATTTAAGATGCTGTGTTTTCTCCATTGTATATTCTTGCCTCCTGTATCAAAGATAAGGTGACCATATGTGCATGGGTTTATTTCTGGGCTTTCTATTCTGTTCCATTGATCTATATTTCTGTTTCTGTGCCAGTACCATACTGTCTTGATACTATAGCTTTGTAGTATAGTCTGAAGTCAGGGAGCCTGATTCCTCCAACTCCATTTTTCTTTCTCAAGATTGCTTTGGCTATTAGGGGTCTAGTGAAACTTGAAAGCTTTTGCACAGCAAAGGAAACCATAAACAAGATGAAAAGACAACCCTCAGAATGGGAGAAAATATTTGCAAATGAAGCAACTGACAAAGGAGTAATCTCCAAAATATATAAGCAGCTCAATATCACAAAAACAAAAAACCCAATCCAAAAAAGGGCCTAAATAGACATTTCTTCAAAGAAGATATACTGATTGCCAACAAACACACGAAAGGATGCTCAACATCACTAATCATTAGAAAAATGCAAATCAAAAGCACAATGAGGTATCACCTCACACCAGTCAGAATGGTCATCATCAAAAAATATACAAACAATAAATGCTGGAGAGGGTGTGGAGAAAAGGGAACCCTCTTGCACTGTTGGTGGGAATGTGAATTGATACAGCCACTATGGAGAACAGTATGAAGGTTCCTTAAAAAACTAAAAATAGAACTACCATATGACCCAGCAATCCCACTACCGGGCATTTACCCTGAGAAAACCATAATTCAAAAAGAGACATGTACTACAATGTTCATTGCAGCACTATTTACAATAGCTAGAACATGGAAGCAACCTAAGTGTCCACAGACAGATGAATGGATAAAGAAGATGTGGCATATATATACAATGGAATATTACTCAGCCATAAAAAGAAAAGAAATTGAGTTTTTTTGTAGTGAGGTGGATGGACCTAGTGTCTGTCATACAGAGTGAAATAAGTCAGAAAGAGAAAAACAAATACCATATGCTAACACATATATATGGAATCTAAAAAAACTTGGTTCTGATGAACCTAGGGGCAAGACAGAAATAAAAACACAGACGTAGAGAATGGACTTGGGGACACGGGGAGGGGGAAGGGTAAACTGGGATGAAGTGAGTGAGTAGCATGGACATAAATACCCTACCAAATGTAAAATAGATAGCTAGTGGGAAGCAGCTGCACAACACAGGAAGATCAGCTCAATGCTTTGTGACGGCCTTGAAGGATGGGATAGGGAGGGTGGGAAGGAGACACAAGAGGAAGGAGATATGGGGATATATGTATATGTATAGCTGATTCACTTTGTTATACAGCAGAAACTAACACACCATTGTAAAGCACTTATACTCCAATAAAGAGGTTAAAAGAAAAAGTAAAGGTTTGATTTGATTCAAAAAAAGAAATTCATGCAACCATACATCACCCGACACACACACACACACACACACACACACACACACACGTTAATTTTACTATATAATTAGAAGAAAGGGAGGGAAGGAGAGAGACAGATAGACAGAGGGATGGAGGGGGAAAAAATCTATGTTTAAATGCAATCCAGAAAAGTCAAAAACTCTAATTCAAAAAGATACATGCACCACAATGTTCATAGCAGCACTATATATAATAACAAAACATGGCAGTAACTTCAGTGTCCATCAACAGATGAATGGATAAAGAAGATATGATATATATGTGATGGAATGTTACTCAGCCATAAAATGAATGAAATAATGCCATTTGCAGCAACATGGGTAGGTCTAGAGATTATCATACTAAGTGAATTAAGTTGGACAGATAAAGACAAATATCATATGACATCACCTATATGTAGACTCTAAAAAAATGATACAAATGAACGTACTTATAAAACAGAAATAGACTCATAGACTAGAAAACAAACTGATAATTACCGAAGGGGAAAACAGGGGTGGGGATATATTAAGAGTTTGGGATTAACAGATACACACTACTATACATAAAATAGATAAACAAGGACTTACTGTATAGCACAGGGAAGTATATTCAATATCTTATAATAACTTATAATGTAAGAGAATCTGAAAAAGAATATGTATGAAGTCTAAATAAAGTCTGCAGTGTCATTAATAGTAGTGTACTGATTTTAATTTCTTAGCCTTCACAGATGAACCACAGGAATGTAAGATGTTAACATTACTAGAAACTGGGTAAAGGGTATAGAGAAACTCTGTGTTACCTTTGTAACTGTTCAGTAAACCTAAAATTATCCCCCCCAATTATTTAGTTTTTAAAAATCCAGAGAAAAGTGTAGATGCTCTAATTTTTATTTTAAAAAGTGAAGACAGGAACATATCTGTGTACTTGTTTGTATGGTCCATAAGTATCTCTAGAGAAAAAAAACACAGGAAACAATACTGGTTGTTTCTACAGTTGGGGAAGTCGATCTTTAGAGGACAGAGTGTGAGAGATTTTTAATTATGTATTTGTTTTTAATATTTTCAAATTTGAATCATGTGAAAATGTTTACTATTTAAAAATAAAATTAAATTAAAAAAAAAATTCCCAGGTGTTGAATTGGTTGGCCAAAGCTGTGTGTCATTTACACTCTGATATCCACAGTCAGATTGCCTGGGGAGAATTTTCTCCTGAATTGATAAGGAAATAGCCCCAGGTTCATTTCCACTAGTTTCCTTAGTTCACAGTAACAGTTGTGTAATTCATTATTAATCTTCAATTGTTTCAATGCTTCTAGCAGCTTCTAATCTCTGAAATCTGAGCCATACCCAGCTCAGGGCAGCCCTGTCAGGGCACTCAGGTTGCAGAAATAGAACTCTCCTAGGAGGGAGTTATGATTTGAGGACACCAATGAGACTGCTATATTATAGGATAAAGATCATCTGCCCCTGTAGATGGCATTTGTCATTGACTAGCAACATCCACAGAGAAAAAGAATCACTAACCCTATTAGGTGCTTCTATGAAAACAATGGACTCTTCCTGCAGAAGCTCCAAAAGGGAAGAAGTCAGTGGGGGGAATCTGGCCTTGCAATCAGCAGTCCTTTCTGCAGGAGACGGGAGGGGCAGTTTTCTCCCCCAGTGGGAAAATCATTTAGTAAACTTCCTGTGTTTATGACACCAATTCATATTCACATTCACCTTAGAAAAAGGAGAAGAAAAAAAATCCTGGTAGTTATCTTCTAAAGTGGTTTTATTATTCAGTTTTTAAATCTTCACTTTTGACAGAGCCATCCATAAGTTTCAAGTGCCAGAGAGTGACTAAATAGCCTTTAAATACCTTTTCCTTATCTCTAAAAGTGGAATATAAATGAGACATTTCTTTGCTGCTTATAAAGCAACCCAGACTTCAGTCCTTCTATTGGGAATTGATTGCACACCCACTGGGGGTTTTATTCAAAGGGACCAGGGAATCATTCCTTCAGTTCTAATAATACGTGTTTCTGTGTTTCTCACTCTGCAGGGTGGCTGCCCATGGCTGTGCTGATTGTGCATTGGCAAAATGCCAGGGAGAGTCCTTCACAAAGACTAGGATATGAATAACAGCCCCTAGAGTTGTGGAAAATTCCATTCCTGCTACCTGTGTGCATTGTCTGAGAACAGACAGTGAAAGGAATATGAAAGAAGCCTGCCGTAGATGTCACGTTTCATATTCCATGGATGATGTGAACGGATATTGCATCCTAAAGCATAAAGCTCTTCCAAAGGCAAAAGCTGTCAGAGCAAGTGTCCATTGATCCGATGGAAATGGGAGAGGCACAGTGTGATTCAATGTAATTATGTTTTTTATACCTTTGATTTCTTTCAAAGTTTATATATTTTTCAAAAGCAGTTTCTCACGCTGCTTTCAAGATTCCTATGCAGAAGATACAAAACAACAATTTCACTTGTTAGTTCGCCATTACTGAAAAAAGAGAATCACCTAGCTTGCCACAAGAGGTTTTCAGTGATTGTGACAAAACGGACTTTGCTCAAATCATCTGGGATACAAGAAGCCCTGTGTAGCAGAGGAATAGATGTAACCAAGGGTGAATGTGGAAGGTGGGATGCAACTTGCTGATGGGCCAGGCGTCTTGTTGCGCTGTGCTTGGAGGAGTGTTTATAGAAGGAGGAGCTTTTAAAAGGATATATAACATTGAAAGGGATACAGAGAGAAGAGAGAGGCAGAACATATAGGATAGAGGATCTTTTCAGAGAAATCCCAGAACAGAGGTTAACTAGTAGAATCCTCAGGGATAACCAGGCTACCTGTAAAGGTATGAATTTAACCTGAATCCAAAAGGAGACTTTGAAAGGAAAAAGGACCCTGTGTTCTTTGTCACAAGCAACAGAGACAGGTTCTAGCTAACTCAGGCTAAAAAGTAATGAATAAAAGACTACTGGGCAGGAAGGGAGGCTGTAAGACCAGGCTTGGAAGATGGGCAGAAAGCCTGGACATCAGAGGTAGAGTCAAGGGCACATGCAAGGGGCAGAATGGCTAGAATAATATCACTAGCACCACTGACATGGTCACTAAGTGCTTCCAGGGCTTCACTCTTGACCCCATGACTTCTACTATGAATATTTGGGCAACAATCCCTATGCTTTTGTGTCAGTCATTTAAGCATAACAGTCCCAGGCGGAAGCATCCAACTGGCCAACCTGGACTATATGCCCATGTTCTAGTTGCCAGGGGACAGCCAAAGAGAGAAACTGGCTCCTAGTTTGGATAACTTTAGGAAAAGGCAAGGCTCTGTCTCCCAGCAAGACTCTCTGTCAGTGTCAGGGATTTTCTGAATAGGAAAGATATTGGTTGTTAGATAGGCAAAACAAACAAATCGGTAAGCAAACTAATGCCCATAAAGACCTTCATTACTTTGTAGAAGAATAGGAGACAGGGACATGAAGGATGGGAAAGAGTTGAAGGAAAAGAGATGGAAATAAGAAATATGAAAAACCTAGACCAGAGGAAAGAATTGGGATGATGACTCTTAAAGATTCTGTAGGCTGCTGAAAAGAGAGGCAAAATCAAACCTTAACTGAGGAGGTCTTATCTTGGACTCTACCCTGGTCCCCAAAAGCAGAGTCTAGAACAGGGCTTGCATATATTTAGTTCATTTGAAGACGTGACCAGAGAAGTAGAATGGGGACCTGGGAAGAGTAACAGAGAGAAGGAGAAAGAAAGGTGTAGACCTGATGGGTCTATGCTGTGGGCAGCTAAGCTCACTCCCAAGTACACACTCCGAGGAGCTGAGTAGAATTACTCACCCGAATGATGGAACAGAGTGGCAGTCATCCACCTGCTCCAGTCTCCCATTGGCCAAGATCACCCTATGGACACTAACTCCCTTGCATTTATGAATTCCGGAAGCTTCCTGTTAGGAACCCTATACTACAGAGACCAGAAAGCAAAGCGAATAGGGTAGAGCTGAAGTAGGATCCTGCAATAAGGATAGTTTATGGCAACAGTGATCACCAGGGAAGCTGTTCCTCTGTTGGCTGCTCTGTTTAGGCAGAGCCCATTCAATCATTATAATGGAGAGGGGAATAAAAGATCTTGGCTTCTAGAACTTTCTAACATGGATCATGGCCCTCTGGTCATCATGGGCACCAGATACATTTTTTAGGTGTGGTAATCCCATTCTGACTTCACAAAATTGAACGTGGGAAGACATAAAGCCAATATATATTCATTCCATCTCTAAGAAAGGATACTATGGAATCTACCTATAGAGCCTAGTGTGGGGGATGAAGCTCTTTTTGTGAGCAAACCTCAGCTACAAGCAGATTCATAAATGGTTCTGGCAGTGCAGACACTGCACACTTAGAACATTAAAGAAGGAGATTGTTAACAAGCCCATAAAGAAGACTGTGTAGCAAGGGTCAGGCATGGAGGTGGAGATATAGGAGAAGTGTGTCCTGGAACCCAGGGGGAGGAGGGCTTCAAAAATCAGTCAAGTGCCAGATGCTGCTGGTTCCTTGGATTTGTGGAACCATCAGTTCTCCATGGAGTCCTTTCCTCTGTTCACTCAATGCCATCAGATGCATGCAGCCCCTCCCATGCCAGTGTGGCCTTCTACTGTCCTTCATTCATAGACAGTCAAGTGAGAAAGATGAAACATAGAGGATGATTCAACATCTCCAAGGAACAAGCAACAGCTGACATTTGCCTAGCTTTTGAGAAAGATATTGTCCCTTCTTTTGTTCTCACTGTTTATTATAACCCCTTCTCTCTAGGACATAGGTAGGAGTCTTTCCAGAGTGGACTGTAGGACAGTCTAAATAACCCACACAATGCTGGTCTCAAAACTAGTTTTCCCCAGTGACTAACCTTGTTATCTTGGATTATGATTGTGCATCTCAGTTTTTTCCTTATTCAGTGAATTCTCCACAAGTCTCTGCAAGCTGATAGCTCTTACCAAACACATCCCCAGACAAAGCTTGAAAACATAAGTATTTAGAGGGAATACTCAGTAGTGAACCACCAATGGGACCCATGTTGCACAAAGAGTACTTAGTCCAGTGAATACACTCATTTTATATAAGCCTTCTTTTTTAAATAAGGAGAGAAGAGGAAATGTGGCTAGGATTTAAATGGTAATGCAATGATTCCTCTCGACATGGATTGAATGGCAAAAACAAGGTGTATAGCTTCTGGGTTAATGTACCTGAGTGCTATGTTACTACAAAGGAGCAGGAAAAGAGGGAAGATGAGGGGAAAGAAGGAGAAAGAAAATATCTGAAAGAAACAGAACTGGACAAGCTTCCTTTTCCTCTAATGTTACTCAAAAGAATAGAGTTCATGAAGAATAACTTTCTTCCTCCACACACCAAAATGCAATTGTTTCTTCAAATTGTTCAGATCTCAGAAATTGAACAGCATGCTTTTCAATGACACTTCTCCTAAAAGAGCACTATAGTGGTTCGTAAACCCACTGACTGGCAGTATGCATTATTCATCAGGTCTGGAAAGAGCCTAATCATCCATTCTATTGTTAATAGCCTGTAACTAGTTGCTTTTGACAAGAACATTTAACATCAGCAAGAAGGGGGTTCAAGGAGCGAAGAAGGCACAAAACTTGAAATAACAGGGTCAAGAAACAGTTTGGAGCTTACTTACTATGGTAGCTGGAAGCTGCTGCTAGAAAGGCAGCCTCCCAGCCTAAAGCTCATGGCAGATTAGGTGAATGGTGCCCTTGAATGACTGGAGAGAGTCAACCATCCCCATGATAGAAAATGAGACTATGTCTGTAGTGATGCCTCCTCAGGGAACAGGTACAAAGGCCACTCATGGTATTGAGTAGAGATACCCCTAGGCTTCATCTCATGCTGTCTCTGGGCACACCCCTCCCTCTTTACTCCTCTATCCCTCTTGCATCCCTGGAGCTTCGCAAGAGCAGACTGTCTTTCCCTTTTGAGTTTCTCCATAACCTCCAGCATCTTATTCGTGTTCAGTAGAATGCGGAGGAAAGGGATTACCTGGTTTTTCTTCAGAGCTGTCGCTGGTCAGTCTCTCTCAGAAAAGGTGCGTCTGAGTCTCAGTTTCCACTTTTGGTCCAGGGGATAAATAATACTGACGTCTCAAGATGGGCATGATGCTTGAATGAGAAAAAGCAGGTAAAATTTCTGATATCATGTTCATCACTTATTAATATGCTCATCACATATTAAGAATGCATTTGGTTCTTAATCAATGTTAGTATCCTTGCCCTTTTCCCTCATCAGCGAGTCAGAAAGCACACGTGTTTTGGAGGCTGGTGGTGAAGGTTTAGAGGAGATGATGTTTGAGAGAGCAACACAGGGTTTTGTCTACGTGGAGTAAGTTTTTTTCTAAATAAAGTCTAGACCTTTGTTAAGAATAGAGTTTTCTATATTTATTTCTCTAAAAATGGAAGAAGCCCATGACTGGAAATATGGAATTAACATATGGCACACAAAGTCCTGATGAAAGAGCAAAGAAGTAAGTAAGCAGCAGTGCCCAAACATCACCCATCTGCAGACAGTTTTAACAGATTCATTCATGTTTCCCTGGAATGTGGCTCCTGCCTGTAGGTTGTCAGACTTCCAGCTCCTCACACAGTCTCTCCTCTTTGTTTTCTGGAGGTCCTTGGATTGTTCCACAAGTACTCACAAATCATCCTCTGTTCTGCCCCAGGCTTCTTGCTGATGTCATTTCCTGAGAATCTAGGGTCTTCCTTGAGAAAACTGACTTTCATAATAAATTTTCCATCCCCTTGGACCTCCCAAAGTCACCAATACAAATAGTGATTCTTGTCCCTTGGTTTTTGCCATATGGGAGACAAGATGTTTCCAAGAAGGTAGAATACTCTCTTCTCAACTCCTTTGTCTCCTGGACCTTGCTGTGTCCCAAGTCTCAAAGGGACCCTAGGGAAAAATGTTTTACCTCAGTCTCCTGTCTGCCTCCTTCCAAAGAGCCCAGCCTCAGTCCAAGGAGATCTTCCTGAAAACGTTGAGTATACAGGGCTCTCCGCTTCCCAGCACTGCCCCACTCCACTCCCCCATCTTTGTCTTCAAGCATCTATGAATGAAGCTCCTCTCAGGGCCCCCCTCCTTCCACATTATGCAAACAAATCCAAATTCATGCAAATAGTGCCTACAGCTTAACAATGCCACCAGCTCACAAATGTTTGAACACCCTTCTGCTGCAACCACGGGACACACACACACACACTTTATTTAAACCCACAAGATAAAAACTGATTCACATTCACACAGGGAGATTCTTCCTGTTACTCATTTTCACCTTCTTTGCTCTTTTTTTTTTTTCTCCTTTTTTTTTTTTTTTTTTGCATACAGACCCTATCCCTTTGCAGTGGCTGTCATATTGCCCATTCTGCCCCTGTTTTTATTTATTTATTTATTTATTTGTTTGTTTGTTTATTTATTTATTTATTGATTCTTGGCTGCCTTGGGTCTTCGTTTCTGTGCGTGGGCTTTCTCTAGTTGTGGCGAGAGGGGGTCACTCTTCATCGCGGCGCGCGGGCCTCTCACTGTCGCGGCCTCTCTTGTTGCGGAGCACAAGCTCCAGACATGCAGGCTCAGTAGTTGTGGCTCACGGGCCCAGTTGCTCCGCAGCATGTGGGATCTTCCCTGACCAGGGCTCAGACCCGTGTCCCCTGCATTGGCAGGCAGACTCTCAACCACTGCGCCACCAGGGAAGCCCACCTTCTTTGCTCTTAAAAAGTAATTCAAGTGAAGAGTCTCTCTCCTCCCATACATGGCTGGGACATTTTTAAAAAAACAAAGTTCATTCTATACAATCTAATTTAGTTTCAAAGTAATAGCTACTTAACCCTCTTTCCTTATTGTTGGCTTCCCAGATGGCAGGTATGGATGCCTTGAAATGACTCCATCCAGTGAGTCAACTCCAGGGAGTAGTTGTGACATGTCTAATGGGGACAGTCCAGATCTGCAGTGTAGAGAGCCAATCTGCTCCTTCCAATCTACTTTTTTTTTTCCAGCTAAACCAAGCAAAAGCAGGGTTGGTGCCCATTTGACTCAAAATGCTGCCATATTGTGGATCTAGCAACCAAACTTAATTGGAGCTGAATGGCTCCCTATGGAGATAAAACCAAGGGAAAGTCAGAAAGCAAAAATTATAGGATTTATATTCATTTGCTTAATCACCACTCATAGCTCCTTGGTGCATGAAAGTATCAATAATAGACATCTTATTGTATTCCTGTCTGTATTTATGTTCACAGCTTTATCTTACTCTTCACCTGCATTACATTTCAATTCGCCATTTCTTTCCTTGCAGTACCTGCACGGTGAGAAGGTCTCTCCCTGATCTCCTCTCAAGGTTGCATCAGATCATTTAGATGAAGAGCACTCTATGAAACGAAGTTAGGGGCTGTGTACTGCACATCTGTATTTTTTCTCCAAACAGTTCACATTTTGCTCTTTATGACACCTTCAGTTTCAGTAATTGGAGGATAAATATTTCTTTTTTTAAAAAAGGAGAGTCTTAATCCAACTTTTAGAGGGAAAAACTGCCTCTGGAAAGCTTTTACAATAAAAATAATAGAATAACAGAGATCTGAGATGAGAAAGATAAATGTGCTTATGTGGTCCTCCTTCTGAGGCAAAATGCTATTTAATTCCTTAGGAATCTCAAATGTTGGAGCCTGTGTCCTTGGCTTTCATAAACAATTTCTCAGTTAACTAGTGAACATATATGGGAAAATCACATTTTTTATTGTGGTGCAATATACATAACATAAAATTTATTATTTTAACCATTTTTAAGTGTACAGCTCAACAGCATTAAGTACCTCCACATTGTTGTGCAAACATCACCACCATCCATCTCCAGAACATTTTTATCTTCCCCAACTGAAATTCTGTACCCGTTAAACAATAACTCCCCATTTCTCCCCTACCCAGCCCCTGACAGCCACCATTCTATTTGCTGTTTCTATGAATTTGACTATTCTAGGTACCTCATATAAGTGGAATTATACAGTATTTGTCTTTTTGTGTGTCTGGCTTAGTTCAAACATCACAATTTTTAACTTGAGGGCAACAGAGGTAGTTTGTCAAGGAGATAGTTGACATTTTTAAAGATACAGCCCTGGGTTTAAATTCCACCTCTGCAGCTTAATACCTCTGTATTCTCAGGGAAATTCTTCTAAACATATTTCTTTATCAGCCCCAGATGATGGTATTAATAATGCTGGGTTGTGTGACTGTCAGGAAGATATGTATGTCCACAGTATGGCATAGGATATAGAGTAAATACTCAGTAGACATCATTTCTTATTCCAGCTACGAAGCCTGAGAAATTTGAGATAAATCTGAATGTCTAACTTCCAAGTTAAACTAACACTTCTGTGCTTTTCAGAAATACACTGAAATTGACGTTCTTTAAAATGAGAATAAATATCTTCCCCAAAAGTTTATTGAGGTAATAAAATTAGATTAAATATGAGAGTTAGATATATAAAATTCAATAACAGTTGGTCCAATCTCAATGGGAGAGATTCCAGAATGGTATCAGATGATCTCTGATCCAAATGATGAAAGTGATACAGTTGTTGGCATCCCCAAGACCAGAGGGAAGAAAAGATGATGCAGCATTTGTAGTTTAAAAGGAGAGGGGTATGGACTCATAAAAAGCCCTGTATTTCCTGAAATAAAAACACTGTTGATTAGAAACACACGTTTGATAAAATCTTTTTATTTTATTGTTGGAATAAAAGCTAAAGTTCATCTTCTCCAGTATTATTATTTCCCTCAACTGATAACAGCTATTGCCGTATGTCCCTAACTCTTTTTTCACCAATAGACTGCCATTTTAAAAAATATAACCCTGAAAAATGAGCCTTGTTCTTGCCTTCCAGCTAGTGCAATGAAACTTTCTCTTGAGATAGCATATTCTTATTATTGAGCTCCAGTCTGCTTCTGCCATATCTGAGAGGGCTCAACCTCTGAGAAACTAGGCTGAAATGTAGAGCTAGCAGAACATTCCAACTCATGGAGTTAAAAGATTCTGAACCTGTTACCCATGACAGGGAAAAAGCAAGATATCTGTATTTTCAGCTGGTGTACTTGTGAATCCTTATCTACAACAAACTTTGCATTGAATCCAATCAAGCAAAATATTTACTTTTATATATATTTAAAAATTTAAAATGAATTGACTCATAAAATCACAGAAAATATGTATACAAACAAAGATATATATATGATTCAGACCTTAAGAGAGGAATTTAGGAATTCAGCAGTGTATTAGGCTGAATAATGGCCCTCAAAGATATTGGGTCCTACTCTCTGAAACCTGTCAGTGTTACTTTATTTGGAAAAAGGGTCTTTACAGATGTGATTAAGTTTAGAATCTAGAGATGGGAAGATTATCCAAGATTATTTGGGTGGCCCTAAATTCAATCACATGTGTCCTTACAAAAGGAAGGCAACGAGAGATCTGACATGCACAGAGAAGGTGGCAATGGGAGAAGGAACAAAAAGAGATTTGGAGTTGCTGGCCTTGAGAATTGTAATGATGTAGCTGAAAACCAGAGAATGCTGGCAATCATCAGAAGCTGAGAGAGGGAAGACAGGGATTATCTCCTTGAGCTTCTGGATGGTGGGAAGCCCTGCTGATACCTTGATTTAGACCCAGTGATACTGATTTCAGACTTCTGGCCTCTAGAGCTGTCAGAGGCCACCATGTCATGTAAGCCACCAATTTATGGTAAAAGTTTTAAGAGTAATAGGAAATTAATACAGGCAATATAAAATAGGAAATTAATACAAGCAGTATGAAAAAGACAGCATGGATCTGGATCTCTTCTCTCATGGATCTTATAGTCTCAAAGAGAAGATAAAAAATTAAACAAATTAAACTGACAATAATATATGGTGGGGGATATGATGAGAAAGGACAGGGTATTTTGAGAACATATTAGCAGGGAGACAAATCCAGCTTTGGAGGTCAGGGAGGGCCATTCTGAGAGTGTTTACAATGAGATCTAGAGATCTAAATTTAGTAGGAGGTATATGGGAAGATACAAGGCAGTCATGGTAGTCCTCTTAGGAGCCAAGAGGTTATGGAGAGCATTCCACATTTTAGCTCTGAAAACAGTACAGTGTGGAGTGAATTGAGTGATAGAGATGAGGCAGTGAGGCAGGCAAAAACCATATTATGCAAGTATTTATAACCATGGTAAGGAGTATAGAGATTTTTAAAAAATTGTTATTGGAATATAGTTGATTTACAATGTTGTGTTAGTTTCTGCTGTACAGCAAAGTGAGTCAGTTATACATATACATATATCCACTATTTTTTAGATTCTATTCCCATATAGGTCATTACAAATTACCGAGTAGAGTTCCCTGTGCTATACATTAGGTTCCTATTAGTTATCTATTTTATATATAGTATATATAGTGTGTGTGTGTATATATATATATATACAAACATAGTATATATATCAATCCCAATCTCCCAATTTATCCCTCCCCCACCTTTACCCCTTGGTAACCATAAGTTTGTTTTCTACAACTGCAACTCCACTTCTCTTTTATAAATAGAGATTATTTTTAAAGCAATAGGAAGTCACTCAAGGGTCCCAAGTCAGAGGATGGTGTATCGGATTTCCTTTTAAATGGATAATTTTGGTGTCACTACAAAGAATGAATACAGTTGGACTGGATCAGAACCAGTTGAGGAGGCCATAGCTGTGATGGTTGTGATCTGCACCAAGACCAAGGACAATGGCAGGGAGTCTAGAGAAGAGGAGTGAACACTGGCAAGAAATGTTTACTTGGTGGATGGAATGGGACTCTGCAGTTGATTGGATATGAGGTGGGTGACAAAGCAAAGAGTCAGGCTGGCTTTGTTTGATGAGATAGGGAATGCTGACATCTTGCGGGGGGCGGGTAATTATGAGTTTGGTTTGGGACATGTTGACTTTGATGTACTGGTAGAAATATAAATGGAACTATTGGCTTGGCAACTGGAAATACAGATGTGAAACTCAGAGTGTCAGTCTAGCCCATAGAGGCAGAAGTGAGATTTACTTCCGAGGAAGAAAGAAAAGGATAAGGAAAGAGGAAAAGGGCTTGGATAGAGACAAGAGGAACACTCAGTAAATGCCATAGTGAGTGTCAGTCCCTGAAAAGCATCACCACGATGAGGGGCGCTATCCATCAGACAACCTGTCCATGACTCAAAAACTTCCTGATGCTAGGCTGAAGTCTTTTTCAACTTTTACTCTTCAATTGCTTGATTTGACAGTTCACTTCTTTTTTACTTAAACACATTCCTGCAGACATTTTTTTTAACTATTAAAGAATATAGGGCTTCCCTGGTGGCGCAGTGGTTGGGAGTCTGCCTGCCGGTGCAGGGGACACGGGTTCGAGCCCTGGTCTGGGAGGATCCCACATGCCGCGGAGCAACTGGGCCCGTGAGCCACAACTGCTGAGCCTGCGCGTCTGGAGCCTGTGCTCCGCAACAGGAGAGGCCGCGACAGTGAGAGGCCCGCGCACCGTGATGGGGAGTGGCCCCCACTTGCCGCAACTGGAGAAAGTCCTCGCACAGAAACGAAGACCCAACACAGCCATAAATAAAATAAATAAATAAAATTAAAAAAAGAAAAGAAAAGAAAATGCTCCCTATTTCACAAAAAAAAAAAAGAATATAGTTACATCCCTTGGAAAATATGTTATTAAAGTAAGAGCTGAATTTTTCAAGGTCAAAGTAGTCAGAAGAAGAAGAAGGATGAGGAGGAAGACGGGGAGTATGTGAGATAACACATAAAGGTGATAACTGCAATGATATCGTATTAGAAAAATACTATAATTCACAACAATTTAACTTAATACACCTATCCTAATTTTGTAATATAGCATCTCCAAATAGAAAATTGGATTATTTAATATACCTCCAGGATATTTCAGGTTAAAAGAAAAATAATTTTCACCTATAAAATGTAGAAAATTGACCCAATGATTAATTTGGATTGAATGTTCTATAAATATGGCTAAATTTCCTGCTTTTATTTCTTCATTTAAATTGCTCCATTCGCCACAAGGAAAAGTGGATTTCTTAAATAACATGCTTACACAGTGCCTCACAAATCAACTAACCTTTTTTTCACTTAACAATGAGATGACAGGCACTGCAGAAATGAAAAGAAAAAAATATTAATAACTGCCTTCATTGTTCAAAATATTAAAAATAAATATGCTAGATATTGTACACCAGTGCAGTAATATCCGTGTTAACTGATGTGGCTGATATTTAGTGAGTGCCTATTATGTGTTAGGTATTTTATTTGACCTTCAGATTGTAGCATTGAACAAGATAGACAAGGATCCTATACTCAATGAGTTTATCTTCTAAACAAAGTATTTTAACATATCACGGTGATCCTTTTGTAACGTATAGAAATATCGGATCATTGTGTTGTGCAACTAGAACAAACATAGTGCTGTATGTCAATTATATTTCAGTTAAAAATTATGTAGACCCTGAGAGGAAATCAAAATGCTAATGATGGTTACCCTTGGCAGGTGGGGATTGTTAATTTTTACTTTATGCTTTTATGTATTTCTAGTTGTCTGCCATGAACATGTACTACTTGTAAAATTAGAAAGAAAATAATAAATGTCATTAATTTTTTTTTTTAAAAACCAGCAAAGTATTTTAAGAGCAGAGAGAAGAGAGTAAATACTGGATAATTTGCATGAAAGATTAAGGGAGCCATATTTTCTACCAAGCCAGAATAGTGGTTGGAGAAATTGGAGAAGGTTGCTCAGACAAGGTGACATTAGCTTTGAAGTTTGACAGGTACAGAGGAATTCACCAGCTAATGGTAGAGGAGGGCATAGAAGGCAGGACACTTGATAAAATAACAATACAGAGGTGAGAAAGTACCTAACATCTTCAGAGAATGAGGAACCAACAGATATAGCTAAAGAATTGGAGATTGAGGGCAGATTATGGGTAATATTCAACACCATGCAAAATGATTTGAACTCCAAGTATTTACAACCAACCAAGAATGAAAAAAAAAAAAATGGTTTTAATCTGTTAATAGCCATATAGAGCAGAACACTCATGTCATAGATCATTTGATTAACCAGTTTAAGCCGTGCTCAATCTCCAGAATAAGCAATTTAAAGAAATAAAATGGGTTTGTGTTATGGAATGAGATTTATTCTTTAACTAAAAACTTCTGGCTAGTGAACGATTACACCAGGAAATGAAGTAAATTTTCCATCCCTGGCATTGTAAGGCTTTGAGAAAATTTCAGGCTGGTCTTGCCTAAATCTGTGAAGCCAATCTATATGATCACTTTAATCCCTCTGGAGCTCAGGATTTTTATGATTGTGAGACCTTTAAATGTGCAGCACATTTAAAGGACAAGCTGAAATTAGATTGCTGAGGTAAAACCAAAATAATGAAAGATTTTGTTTTATATGGATGTTCACATTTATGTCTCCTTTAAAACTTGTGGCTTTTGCAGAACCTTGGAATCAAGCAAGGATAAGATAGCTTTTGTGGTTTCTCAACTAATTATTTTATCAGCCATCCAGCAACACAGCCTCAAGCTTCTACAATATACTTGCTAAGTCCTAATTAATATAAACCTTTCACCATTATTTTCATAGTGAAGGATTAGACCATTGTCATATATCAAACAATAGAAAATTAATTTTGTTTGTTACTGCTTTCTGTTAAAGCAACTATTGTATTTCTCTCCAAGTAGATTATTTACTTGGGAGTATTTTTACAGCTACATATAGCCATAATCTTTCTACAGAATGATGAATTTCAAAGGCCAAGACTTATATGATAAATTCCCACTATATAATTTAATGATCTAAAAGAATAGTTCTACCATCATTGAATTTATAGACTCTTTGTGTATTAAGAAGCAGACATGAGCTCAGACTTTGCTAGTGATGAATAGCTGCAAGGGCATGAACAGTAACTATTCATTTAAGGCCAGGATCTCCTCAAGTCGTTCCATCTTTGGGTTGAGATGTCCACAGACTCTTGCAAATTCTCTCATCACCTATTAAAAATGTAAACACTATGAGGTGGCAAAGCCCATAGCTTAAAAGAAGGAAGTTTCATGGCTTCTTATCCTGAGCCAGCAGACCCTTAGTAGTATGATGTAATCTTGGGCACAAACTGGTTTTTAATGTGGTGTAGGTCACAATCCAAGCAGACTCTGTAGAGGTCCAAGGGCACAGGTTATGGGACATCTTTCACTGTCAAGGCTTGGTTCAAGATTGATGGTATGACCAGCGTGGCTCTGGGGATTTGGGAAAGAATGACAGTGGGCTGTGAACAATAACACCTGAAGCTGTTTTAAATTCAGGTGCTTTGCGTTTAGAAAGCATCAATTCTACTCTTTTTCATTCTGTGATGTCTATCTGTCAGTCTGTTTGTTTCTGGGAACAGCTCTAGGAACAGGGTGAAAACAAAGAAACATAACACTGTCTCAAGATAAGCAGCCTATAAATGAAAAAACTCAGTGAATCCGTTGATTTACTGCATCTACACAAGGTCAAATTGAAAAGCAGGATGAAAAGCTAGAGAGGACAATTATCTTAAATCTCTACAAGGGAAAGTGATCAGAATGAAAATGAGATAATCAGAGACCAAAAGCCAAACACCAAAGAATGCCCTCCCAAGTGATATTTAAACTCACATTTGCCTCCTTATTTTCATAACTTGGGTAAAAGCTATCAGAAAGGCAGAGGAGGTGAGTGAGGTGTGGACCAAAACAAAGAGGCACACAGAGAAGGGAAGGGAATACAAAGTAACTGGCATCTGTTGCTCAACAAGTATTTGTGCCAGTGATTGTGCCACATGTACATAATTTCCCACACAAAATAGCTGCATGAAATGGTATTACTTTTTATAGTAAGTGATGGAGTCAGGATGCAAATGCAGGTGTGTCCAGTAGGAAAGCCACTGCTCTTTCCCAGTGTTTCATGCTGCCTCCCCCCACCCCCGCTTCTGACCATCTGAGTTCTACTCCAGCTGAAGGCGGGGAGAGATGGAGAGTGTGGGGTTACAGAGAAGATCCACCAAGTGCAAACTCTGTTTCTCACCTGTGAGATTACATTTGGCAGGCATTCAGCGCACGCTGGGCTTTCACCCAAATTCCTCTTCTTTGACATTGCGCAGGTGCCATCTCTGAGCTCTTCCCAGAACTGCTTGCTTCTCAGTGAGGCTTCTTCAGAGCACAGTCAGAGAGAAGTCAACGATGAGGTGAGGGAGCACAGAAGGAATTTGCTGGCATTTAACACACCCTGAACGGACTCTAACTGAAGACATATTTTCATGCTTACAAAAAAAAAAAAAAAAGCCACCAATTTTTTCAAATTTGGTAAGAAACGAACTTAAAGAAAAACAGAATCCCTGGAGATAAAATAAGATAACCTATTTTTATTAAAAAGCTTAGAAAAAGCTTTAGAAAAAGCTTTCAGCATTTGCATTTTCTGATAAATTAATGAAGAATTCCGTAAAGCAAGACTTATTTAAACTGGAAGGACTACACCAAAACATTTGCAGATTTTTTCTCTAGTTAAAAAAATAGGCTTTTTCAAATTTCTTTAGTGTTACCTTTTCTAAAATGAGCCTATATTGCTTTTAAATGGAAAAATGGAAACAAACTTCAGTTTAAAAAGCAGGAGGGGAAAAGTTTCTGCTCTGACAAGCTCATCCTGAAAGTACTTATTGGAGATATTGTGATAGATGTGCCATGCGATCTGGCTTTTAAGATTACCTCTGACATAGATTGAGTTACCTTAGTCAATAAATTTCAGTTCAGGGAGGAATTTTCTTTGACGCTTCTTGGTAGGAATTCTGCATATTTTCCCCTTTCCCCAGAATCCTGGACAAGGCTCTTCCTCATTTGTTCCTATCTACTAATTTCTCATATTTGACAGAGATGCCACACAGACAAAAATTCAGCTGATTTCAACCCAAGCTGCCCCAAGCCATCTAATGCAACTCCTTCTAAATCACAGAAAAATGTCTGAAAAAGTCAAGAAGAATTCAAATAAGGGACAGAGAGGAAATCATCCTGATAGAAATTTAAACAGCGAAGTCAATCATGTTTAAATTCTTCTTAATTTTAGAATAGTTTTAGATTTATAGGAAAAAATTGCAAAGAGAAGACAGAGAGTTCCAACATAGCTTATACCCAGCTTCCACTAGTATTGATATTTTACAATAGTGTTGTACATTTGTCATAATAAATAAACCAATATTAATACCTTTTATTAATTAAAGTCTGTACTTTATTCAGATATCCTCAGTTTTTATTTAATGCCCTTTTCTGTTTCAGGATCTCCTCCATGGTCCACATTACATTTAGTCATCGTGTGTCTTTAGGCTCAGGTTGACTGTGACAATTTGTCAACTACATTGTAATCTTTCGAAAACTGGAAGAGATAAAAGGATGTCGCTATTGTTCGAACACTTTACAAACTTATGTATGGCTAGATATTCCCAGGAAGGTATCTGAATCCCTAAGGTGTGTATAAGCTACCAATATTCATCCAAGTGCTAAGCAAAATGGAAAATAAAAAGTTTGCCAGCATATTTACAGAAGATGAGTGTCCTTTATTTCATGCAGCTGCCTGTGAAATGTAAGGGAGAGGAAGCCCATCTGGTTGACATCCAGTGCTTTTTAACAAGTAGAATTCAAAGACAGGGTCCACTCCAAGGAATAAAACAGAAATCAGCCAAATAACTAATGCGGTAAAGGAAACCGCATACGTAGTGTCATCTGGCACACAGCACCTAGCATGGTGCCTGGCATATGTGTTGAATGGATGAACATAAATGAATGAATGAGGTCCTAAAATTGACTGCGGATAGGACCCCCGGACAGCAGAATTTAGTTTCAAAGGGTGAAACAATTCATGTGCAAAGTCAAATCTACCATCCTCTCTAGAAGAATTTAAACCAAACTCAGAACACTAATTTTTTTTAAATTCAAGCTTTTGATTTTAAAAAGACAGACACCATGGGGTATGAAGGGCATATCTTGAATTGCTTCTGTTTACTAGTTGTGGAGTCTTTACGAGAGTTATTTAAACTCTTTAAGAGTTAGTTTTCTCATTTGTGTAATGCAGATAGTAATAGATCCTATATAGATTTCCTGAGAGAACTAAGTAAGTAAGACAATGTCTGTTATAAGAGTAGAAACTTGGCAAGTGGTGATGAAACATCATCTTCATCAACATGTTCATTTTTATTGCTACCCAAGGGTATCACATGCAAAATAGGAACTACTCTTCTATTTACAATTGACCCTTGAATAACACAGGTTTGAATTGTGCAGATCCACTTACATGTTGATGTTTTCAAGAGTAAACGCTGTAGTACTTACTACATGTGTTGTTGGTTGAATGAATGCAAAACCAGGGATATGGAGGAACCGCAAAGAGGGAGGGTCGATTCTAAATTACACATGGATTCGACTGTGTGAAGAGTGGCACCCCTAACCCCTGTGCTGTTGAAGGATCCACTATCCTTTCTCCTCCCCACCACCTCTCTCCAGCATGGAATTCTCACCTCTGAAGCAGCCACATTATATTCTGTGACCTGTCTGGAAAATTCCTAACCATTTTTTGAGATGCACCTCAAAAAGCATCTCCCTGAAAAGCATTTCCATGCCCCTCTTTGTGCCTCCCTACTATCAAGTTAATATCTCAATATAACTCTTGTTTGAGATATTGAAATCTTGGTTCCTATCCCAGCCACATGTGTTCATTTCAGTATACCTAGTACCCAGCATACTGTGAATATTATTTTTCTAGGACTGTTGTAACTTGATGGCTTAAAACAATAAAACTTATTGTCTCACAGTTCTAGAAGCTTGAAGTCCAAAATCATGGTGTCATTAGGGCTATGCTTGCTCTGAAGTCTCTAGGAAGGAATGCTTCCAAGACTCTTCAGGGCTTCTCAAGTTGATGACACTCCTTGGTTTTCTTTGACTTGTAGTGGCATCACTCCAATCTCTGCATCCATCTTCACAAGGCCCTCTTCCCTCTGTGTGTCTGTGTCTTCGTTTGCCATTCTCCTCTGTGTGTGTCTATCTCTGGGTCTCTTTTCCTTTTGTTATAAGGGCACCAGTCATGTTGGATTAAGTGCCCACCTTATTTCAGTGTGACCTCATCTTAATTTACATCTTAATTACATCTACAAAGACCCTATTTCCAAATAAGGTCACATTCACCCATCCCAGGGGTTAGGATTAGAACTTATCTATTTAGGGGATACAATGCAACCAACTACACTGTCCAACACTCAACAGGTGCCCTATGATGAGGAAATGGGTGGATCAATGACTAAGTAAACAAATTCTACTCTCCTAGAGACCAGGTACAGTCATACAGGTGGTAGCTCATTCTTCTGGAACCACTATGTTTTAAAATTCTGCAGTTTCTTGGGACCCACAGAATTCTGCCTTTTCAAACCCATAATTAAATAATCCCATGCTAAATCTCACAGTAATTCCCTTCCAGGGTTTTGTATTTGTATCCAATTATGGAAAACCCAAGCCAGAGCCTCAAAGGCATAATTTTAAAACCGTTTTTTTGGCTTCTGGGTTAGCTGCTGCAGCAGCCAACATACTAATTGCATGTCTCCTTTCACCTGTATAATATTAATAACTTGAAGACGTAACAGTTCTTTGCAACCACATCCTATTTAGGGGGCCAAGGAAACTGACATTGTTTGGGACAGAAGTTTGCTGCTAGTTCTTTCCAACCCTTGACTTTTTAGCATATGTAACCAGCGTCTTAATTTTCTCACTTTTTCTTCTCCACTAGAGCAAAATGAAAATACTGCAGAACATACAAAACCCTACATTTTGGGGTGTACTGGATTCTGACTTTCACATTTCGATTTTCCTCATCTTGCTCCAAAACTATAGAGAGATGTCAGTGTCTTCCAAGGTATTGAGTCCTCATTAGATGTTTCACTTTCTTTGTTAACATTACTCCTTTCCTGGACCCTTACTGACTTACCTCACCAAGGAAAAAAAAAGTAAGTGACTTTTCCTTAAGCCAGTAAACAAAGAACACAGTGAGCCTACTTGCTAATTCTCCTAGTTCTTCACACCACTCAGCTAGCATGTTATGTTAAATCAAATTATCTGCTTGCAGCCTGGGAGACATGAAGAAAAAAAAGGAAAGGTCACTAACGTGGGATTAAAGAAATGATAAAAGCCACAGGCAACTTCATGCACATTTACTTGTACTTATACAAATAACAAATAGCAAAGTGTGACATCCTTGGAAATGTTTGCAACCCTTCTCTTACCGAGGATGAGAAACACAAATGAGGCAGTGTGGGAGAAGGAATAGCCAGAGTTTGCAAAAACAAAAACAAAAACAACAAAAAAACAAAAAAAAAACCCAACATAATTCTGATGGACTCTTTCTCCAGAGTGTTAAATGCTAGTCTCTTGGAATGTTGTAGGTTATGGTTCCACCCAACCTGGTAAAGGGAGAAAGGTCCTTGGTCCAAAATATCAACAAGAAGCCTAGTTCTATCACTTGCCTGGATTTAAAAATAAGTGATAATACATTTCTAGACATAAATATAACTTGGAATAACACCATTTAAGAATTAAAAAACAACTTCTTCCCTCCTTTTTGGAGTGACATTAATTATATGTCAGACTCTGGGCTTAAGATTTTAGGTATAATATTCATTTGCTCCTGTGAACTACTTTTTTTTTTCAATTCACATTTCAAAGATGAGAAAATCAGAGTTCAGGGAATTTAATTTCCTTATGACAAATGACACAAATAATAAGTGGAAGATCCCAGCTTCTAATCCACATTCGTCTGATCCAAATGCACAAATTCTTTGTTAAGAATTTGTTATATATAGGATACATTCCCATGGCTCAAAAGGATAAGAGCAGGATGACCACAGTGAACGGAAGACATACACAGCAGAGGCAATTCTGCAATCTGATTGGGCACCTGTCATAATGACCCTTATCTTTGGGACATGGGGCAGGGGTGTGGGTGTTCCTAGGATACACCCCAATTCTTCTCTCTGGAAGGGACCCTTTAGTCTTTTGCTCTTCTTGATCTTTGACCATTCACTGTGGAAAGAACAAAGTTCTTTCTTTTCCATCATCTTCCCTGCCCACATTAGTAGACATTAGAGATTCAGCTCTCCTAGGGGTTAAACATCTTTCTCAGTTAGCCTCCCAGTCAAGGGATTTGGGCACTGAAGGGTTGTTTTGAGTGTTAAATAATCCAACATTCTGGTCCAGTGTCGTAACGGTGTAACTCACAAACACATAGAGTTTTTAATCTGTTGACTCCAGTCTATTCCATGTGCCAATAGCCACACCCATCATTCTTTTCTATACATATTTTAAATATTTACCATATATCTTTATCACCACCAAGTCTTGCTGTCTTTTATTTCCAGTTACCATGAGCTTACAAAACATTAATGGGAGAGCCAGACGTTGAGTATCATTAACCTTAGACATTTTGTCTAGGTACAAGGTTAAGTGGATGCCACCTCCCCTTGAATTTTTACTATGAGATACCTTAATCCATTAATTTGTCTCTTGTTGAAAGAATGAATTTAATTGGTCATTTTCTACTCTGTATTTTATCTTTTACCATTCAAGGTGAAAAAAATGGCTACAAGTCTCTAAAATACCCTTTCCCATTTTATTCTTGCTTGTAAATTAGCTGTTTCTTTTCTGAGCTCATCCTTTCCTTAGAATAACTTGCCAGATGCAGCCAACAGCACTTATCACACAGTATTGGTTCAAACCTCTCCCACTAGAGCCACAACTTCATTACTTATGTGATTTGTCCCCAGTTTTAGTAAAACTTCCACCATAATATCATACAACACACCATCTTTCAAGTCTCAAATAAAGTCTTTACCAACAGCCAAATAGCCACCAAGTCAATATCTCAAATTAAGATTTCCATCAAGGCAGTGTCCCATTGCTTTATTTCTTTTCTTCTTTTTGTTGAAGTATAGTTCACTTACAATATTATACTCATTTCATGTTTGCAAATAGTGATTTGATATTTTTATAGATTATATTCCATATAAAGTTATTATAAAATATTGACATATTCCCTGTGCTGTATATTACAACCTGTATCATACTTATTTTTTTTCCAAGAAGAGATTAGTTTTATTAAAAGAAAACAGAAACAAATTTATACAATTAAGATATCAAACCTTTTAAAAAATCGATCAATATGTTTCATAAAGGAAGGTGAAGTTACAGAAAATCAAGTGGGCACTAAATTAACAATCTCAGTTATTGATACATCCTGTATCATACTTATTTTATACGTAGTAGTTTGTACCTCTTAATCCTTTTCCCCAATCTTGCCCCCCACCCCTCTCCCCACTGGTAACCACTACTTTGTTTTCTGTATCTGTGAGTTTATTTCTATTTTCTTATATTTGTTTGTTTGCTTTATTTTTCAGATTCCACATATAAGTGAAAACATACAGTATTTATCTTTCTCTGTCTGACTTAACTTCACTAAGCATAATACCCTCCAGGTCCATCCATGTTGTTGCAAATGGCAAAAATTCATTCTTTTTTATGGATGACTAATAGTCCATTGTGTGTGTGTGTGTGTGTGTGTGTGTGTGTGTGTATAATACAATATTATATTATATACATGTGGTGAATATATATATACATATATATATCACAACTTCTTTATCAATTCATCTGTTGATGGACACTTACGTTGCTTCCACATCTTGGCTATTGTAAATAATGCTGCTATGAAAAGTCAGGTGCATATATCTTTTCTAATTAGTGTTTTTGTTTACTTTGAATATATACCCATGAGTGGAATTGCTGGATCATACAGTAGTTTTATTTTTAATTTTTGAGGGACTTGCATACTGTTTTCCCTGGTGGCTTCACCACTTTACACTCTCATGAACACTGTACTAGGGTTCCCTTTCTCCACATCCTGATCAACACTTGTTATTTGGTGTCTTTTTGATAATAGCAATTCTGACAAGTGTAAGGTGAATCTCATTGTGGTTTTGATTTGAATTTCTCTAATGATTTGTGATGTTGAGCATCTTTTCATGTGTCTGTTGGCCATATGTATGTCTTCTTTGGAAAAATGCCTATTTTAAAATAGTCTTCTTTATTTTTTTTTTTGATATTGAGGTGTATAAGTGTTTTATATATTTTGGATATTAACCCTTATCAGACATATTATTTACAAATATCTTCTCCCATTCAGTAGGTTGCCTTTTTGTTTTGTTGATGGTTTCCTTAGCTGTGCAAAAGTTTTTAAGTCCTATATATATATGTGTGTGTGTATGTGTGTGTGTATGTATACATGATAGATAGATAGATAGATAGATAGATAGATAGAGCTAAGATCTAAGTCAGAAAATATACTGTACATGTTTTCTTATAGGAGTTTTATGGCTTCCAGTCTTACATTTAGGTCTTTATATATTTTGAGTTTTTTTGTATATGGTTTGAGAAAATGTTCTAATTTCATTCTTTTACATGTAGCTAGCTGTCCAATTTTGTCAATACCATTTATTGAAAAGACTGTCTTTTCTCCATCGTATATTCTTGCCTCCTTTGTCATAGAGTAATTGGCCATAAGTGTGTGGGTTTATTTCTGGGCTCTCTACTCTGTTCCATTGATCCATATGTCTGTTTTTGTACTAGTACGATGCTGTTTTGATTACTGTAGCTTTGTAGTATAGTCCACAGTCAGGGATTGTGATACCTTCAGCTTGTTCTTTTTTCTCAAAATTATTTTGGCAATTAGGGGTCTTTTGTGGTTCCATACAGGTTTTAGGATTATTTGTTCTAGTTCTGCGAAAAATGTAATGTGTATTTTGGTAGGTATTACATTCAATCTGTAGATTTCTTTGGATAGTATGGACATTTTAACAATACTAATTCTTCAATTCATGAACATGGAATATCTTTCCATTTATATGTATCATCTTTAATTTCCTTCAACAATGTTTTATAGTTTTCATAGGTCTTTCCTCTTCTTGGTTAAATTTGTTCCTAGGTATTTTATTCTTTTTGATATGATTTTAAATGGGATTGTTTTCTTGATTTCTCTTTCTGATAGTTCATTATTAGTGTATAGAAAAGCAAACAGATTTCTGTATATTAACCTTGTATCCTGCAACTTTACTGAATGTATTTATTAGTTCTAATAGAGTTTTGGTAGAGACTTTAGAGTTTTCTATGTGTAGTAACATGTCACCTGCAAATAATGACCATTTATGTCTTCCCTTCCAATTTGGATACCTTTTTTTTCCTTTTTCTTATCGATTGCTGTGACTAGGACTTTCATACTATGTTAAATAGAAATGGTGAGAGTGGGCATCCTTGTCTTATTCCCTGGCTTATAGGAAAAGCTTTCAGCAGTAGTAAAATAGTGTGAAACTGGCAAGATATTAAAGGGGGTCATGGAATAATGAAAAACACCTAATCCAGAGGAGACTAAAAAAAAAAAAAAAAAAAAAAAAAAAGGACTATATAACAGATGAGATAAATAACAGCAAGAATAAGATGGTAAATATAAAATCAAACATATAAATACTTTTCTTAAATAAAGATAGACTCTTTCATTGGGGCTTTTACACTGGCTAATCCTTCTGACTGGAACACACTTCTCCCTGATAATCGTGTGGTTAACACCTTCAAATCTTTCAAGTATTTGCTCAAATGTCATCTTCACAGAGAGCCTTATCCTGACCATCATATTGAAAATTGAACATTCGCTCATAGACACTCCTGATCCCTTCTTCATGTTCGGATTTTCCACTTTCCCATAGTGTTTACACCTTTTAATATTCCATATAATTTATTATTTTTGTAGTTATTTTTGTTTTCTGTTTCCTCCTGGAAATAGTCCTTGGGAGCCAAGATCTCTATTTTATTCACTTTCTCCCAAGTGCCTAGAGCAGTGCCTGACCCTTGTGAGACAGGCAGTCATTTAAAAAAATGTTAAATTAACACACAAATAACTACATGGGTAACAAACATTCAAAATTAAGAATTCCGAATAGTGTTAAAAATGTGAGGGAAAATTGATTAAAGAAACACACACAGGCAAGGCACACCATATTTTTGACTTTAGAATCTGTGTTATTTGAGTTAACGTCCCCACAGATCAGGGATGAAAGTCTGGCCACTGATCCATGGTGGAGATTTTCACTTCTAAAACCATCAAGGGAAAGAAAAAAAAAAGTATTTATAATAGTTTGTTGCCCCAGGGGTTCTCCAAAACCTAGTTTGGATGAATCAAAAATCAAATTTCAGCATCACAAGGCACCAACCATAATTCTCAGGATGTAAGGATGTTTAAAACAAACTAGTTTGATACAGAATAAAATCCAAGCCTCTATCTGAAATAATCCTCATTAAATAATGTTCTGACACATTTCCCCTAAGTCTTTATTTTCTCACAAAGGATTTTTTCCTATTGCATCTTGCAATTTTCTAAAGGTTTTTCTTTCTATTCCCCCCTGTTCAGTACCTCTTACCAGATTAGAAAGGGATGACCCAGGGACTTAAACAATTCAAAGAATTAATCAAACTGTCAGGTGCATCTGAAGTAATCCCAGTAGCCCCATCTCTTTTATAAGGCATTTTCTCTGAGATGCCTTATAAGATGACTCTCTGAGAGGCATTTTCTCCCAAGTATTTCCTTTTCTGCAGTTAGGAAGGAAAGAAAGGAGGGAGGGAGGAAAGCAGGGAAGAAGGAAAGGAGGAAACCAACTCTAATTGAATTAGGCACTATTCAGAGGTTTCACACAAACCATTTCATTTACCTTTTGTAGTTGGCTTGTGATATCAATATTTTGTCCTCATTTCTCTGACAAAGGAACTGAGGCTCACTGAGGCAAGTAACTGGCCCAGGAACACAGAACTAGTTAGTGAAGACGCTCATATTTGAATCCAGATCCGTTTGCATGCAAATCTAGATTAAAGATCTTCTTTCTTGCTTTAAGAACCATAAACAAGAATTTCCTCCTCATTGTAAAGGCCGGGAGGCTTAGGACCAGGTGTTATCTTCAACTGCATTCACAGGTTTGACTATTAGGTTTGGTATATTATAGATTTTTTCTTATAATCACTTGTATATTTTATTCCTTTCATATTAATCTTATTATACGATCTGTTTGAGTGCATTTTTGCATGCACGTTCACTGGTCATGAGGCTCAGGGAACACTTCAAGTTTGGTCCTTCCACTCTTGCCAAGCACTCCAGAAATACCTGAAATATCAGACAAACATTGTGTGTCACAGTTTTATCATAAGACACATAATGAATGGACAATATTACCTACACTTAGACAAAGGTTGTGTTTGCAAGTAGCATACAGAGAATTACAATTCCTGTCAAATGCTCACTCATCTTAGGCAGGCCCCTGGACTGGCAAGCTAAAGCTTGGGTGTGTGTATCACTCACATCTGTGTCATAGCTTTGGAGGGTTTTATACAGTTCCTCAGCATGTGCTCTTTTCTGCTTCCTCTTAAACCTGAGTGGAGGAACTCAGTGGTACAAATGTATTAATCAGGATAGGCCAGGTTATATCATGGTAACGATTTTTCAAAGGCTTATTTCTCTCCCATACAACATGTCCCTCATGGATTCACTGGAAGCTCTGTTCCCATCACCCCACCCTTTAACCCAGGCTAACAGAGCAGCCGCCACTGGAGACATTGCCCATCAATACGGTGGAGGAGAAGGGAAAGTGTGGTGAATCCTGGTCTCTGATAGTTTCTGTCTGGATAGGGTACATGTCACCTTCACTCACATTCAACTGACCAAAGCAAGTCAAATGACCACCACCGTCTTCTAAGGGTTGAGGAAGCCCAGTGCTACCAAGTGCACAAGATCACTGGAAAAATGTGGTGAAAGCAGTGTGACTGCCACACTGAGCGTGGTCACAGTCTTTGTCTTCATCTCTCCTGGCTCATGTCAGCCCCTTGGCACTTTTTCATTTGCTGTGTTTGACACAGATCCTGGCATTAGCTTGCCCGGGTTGTCATAACTAAATATCACCAACTTGGTGGCTTAACCAACAGACATTTATTTTTTTCACAATTCGGGAGGTTGGAAGTCCAAGATCAAGGTGTTGGTAGGTTTGGTTTCTCTGAGGCTTGCGGATGGCCACCTTCTCCCTGTGTCTTCACATGGTCTTCCCTCTGCATCTGCGTGTGTCTGTTGTCTCTCTGAGTGTTCAGATGGGTTTCCTCTTCTTTTAAGGACACCAGTCATATTGAGTGAGGTTTCACTCTAAATATTTTATTTTACCTTAGTCACCTCTTTAAAGGACTTATCTCCAAATATGGTCACGTTCTGAGGAACTGGGAATTAGGGCTTCAACATATGAATTTGGGGGAGACACAATTCAGCCCTTAATAGTCAGTCCCTCACTCACTGTCATTATTTGTTCTCTCTAGGTGGGGATCTGCTTTTTCCTTCTCTCATCCCTTTTCTGCACAGCAGCTCTGAGATTGTTGTTGTACAGTGTTCAGGAGAACACCTACAAGCAACTTTTGGTGCCAGCTGGCACTTAATGCCAGAAGGGTCAGCAAAGCATGCAGGTACCCCGTTCTCCCAGCATATTGAGGAGAAGCAGATGGGACTGGGTGTGTCTGGACACATCGGCTTCCTTTTTTATGGAGCAACTCTGAAAGCAGTCGTGCATGACGGGAATAAACCTTGTCGTTTATGCATCCAGCAATTTGAGCTTATGTGCCAGATGTTTAGAGGAGTGCTAGGAAATGCCAGAAACCTAGCAACCAGAATAGCTTGCAGGCCCCTGTCTTAGAGAGAGGGGGAGCTCTGGTCCAACTATATTAGACAATCTTCACTTCTTGCTCCATAGTAATCAGTTAGAAACACAAATTTAATTCCATTTCCAAAACATGCCAGAGGTTTCACATTGTTCCTAGAAAACTCTAACCATGACCTTGGCCAAAGTATGGTCCTAACAGTGATTCTTCAAGGCCCTGCATAAACTGGTCCCCATCCACCTCTCCAGTGTCCTCTTGAACCTCTCCCTCTCCCCTGCTCATTATGGTCCAGGCACACTGGTCCCCTTTAATGTCCTTGACTACCTTGCATTTTTCCCTGCCTTGATGCAGTCACGAATAGTGGTTCCTGGACCTGGAACGCCCTCCCCATGCTCTTCATATTGTTATTTCCTTCTCATGCTTCAGGTCTTGGTTTCAATGTCACCTCCTTAGAGAGTCCTCCCTGGCTCCTTGATATAAAGGATGTCTCCCCAAATTAGCCCTGCTGAATTTTAAACACCTTATTTGTTAAATTCATAGCACTCATCACTATTATAATAGCAATTATATCTACACACACACACACACACACACACACACACACACACACTGAGACACACTTGTATGTTATATGATTTTTCTCTCAACTATTTGGTACTCCAATATACCTCAACATATAGCAGAGTACCTGACCCATGTGGTAAGTAATTAATATGATAGGTTTGTTGTGATATTTGATGTCTATGGAATCCTTTTTTATTTATTTATTTATTTTTATTTTTATTTTTATTTTTTTTAAATACACATTTTTTAAAAATTTATTTATTTATTTTCGGCTGTGTTGGGTCTTCGTTTCTGTGCGAGGGCTTTCTCTAGTTGCAGCAAGTGGGGGCCACTCTTCATCGCAGTGCGCGGGCCTCTCACTGTCGCGGCCTCTCCCGTTGCGGAGCACAGGCTCCAGACGCGCAGGCTCAGTAGTTGTGGCTCACAGGCTTAGTTGCTCCGCGGCATGTGGGATCTTCCCAGACCAGGGCTCGAACCCGTGTCCCCTGCATTGACAGGCAGATTCTTAACCACTGCGCCACCAGGGAAGCCCCTGGAATCCTTTTTTAAAAACAATAAAATGCCATGCAGCTATCAGCTGTTATTATTTCTATTAATTATCTGAGCCACACTGGCTTAAGACCATTTCCAGAATAGGAGAAGTCATGGGAAGAAGGGGAGGACAGAAAGGTAAGGCCAACATTACAGATTCTTCACTGTCACAACGACTTGCTAAGCCCAGACTCTTTGCTCTGGCTAAATCAATGAGGCTGAGTTGTCTGATGGCTAAGCCACTAATGGCCACACGGCTTGCTCATGACCAAACTGAAGGCAGTGGCCATTTGGTGCTGGCAACTCGCCAGAGAGTGATGGCTGGAGGGAGTCTATAGCTTTACTGAGGGGCTGGAAGGAGGGTGAGGTACCAAAAGGTATAGAGTGCCTGGCAGGTGTCATTACTTCATCCAGTCCTCAGGGACAGGAACTAAATACAACTTTGCTCATTTTATTGATGAGAACACCAAGAAATGTTAACCACTCTTGCCTTCTGTACTTTTAGGATGGACCCTACAGCAATGGGTACCTGCCTCTCACTGGTAAGATTTGACTGGAAGAGAAGCTGACCATGTGCCATTGATTCAGTTGAGCAAATCTGTTCCTGCTACCTGGAATTGAGATTGATCTTACTATGTTTCTGTTGTACCAGAACAGAAAGAATCTGCCAGGAGTCCTGGAATATCCACATTCTGCCACGTGTGCCAAAAAACACATGAACTGGTATGTAGAGAAGAAGGTTGAAGATGCTTTGTTCAAAGAGTAATGGATAAGAGACGCCCCCAGCCACCACCACCAGAAGGAAATAGAAGTGAACCCAGAGAAAGACAGAGATAACCCAGAAAGAGGCAGAAATCAATACACCTGGGGGGATCGCTCTCCCACAAGAGAGCTTCATACCTTCCAATATAATTTCCCTTTGGCTCAGCCTAGGTTTAGTATGTCTTGTTTCTCTCAACCATCCCTGACGATGTTTTAAAATAGCAGCCATTCATAGGATGCACTCATTTGTTCTGTCCCCAAATACCTCTCGGGTGGAAATTTAAACACCTAGTTTAGGTAAATGTCTTCCTCCATGACTTTCAACCAGATTGTGAGCTGTCTGAAAGCAACAGTTAAGTCCTTCTCATTCCCAGGTCCATCACTTGTTCAGTAGCGTCTGTGGGGTTTAATTCATGTTGCAATGATGAGGCTATATCTCCTTGGGGCCAGAAAAGGAAACTGCAGGTCTCAATGCCCCTGAGTCATTTGCCTTCTAATTAAATTGAGAATTAAGGGATGTTTTCCTATGCATTAACAATAGGACAGGAGATATTTTGGTAATTTATACTTCAGTATAATTAAGAGAAGTAAATCTCTCTCTAGGAAGTGATTGGAGTCAAGCAGACACCACAGCTCACTTAAGCAGCAAGTTATTCTTGTCATTTTTTATGCCAGCATGTTTCTTCTTGAAAATTTGGTTGCACTAATAGCAATGAGAGAAGTAGTAGAACTGGATAAAATAAGTGAGAGAAAAAAAAAGTGTGAGCAAATATCATTATGATTAAACTGGTATTTATAATTAGAACTATTCTTTGGCATTCTCTGACAAATGAGTGAGAAGTTCCATCATGACCTTGTCTTAGAGTTTTCTAGTACCTGTCATTCACATAATATTCATGTTATGTTTGGTGCTATATACAGCAGAAAGAGGTAGAAGACAGTTTTTCTCTTGAAAGTCATTGATCGTCAGAAAAAGTGCCAACACCATCAAGCCCCACCATCAAGTGGAGGCTCAGCCCCCACCTATCTGCCCCCAGCTTGTCTCCGTTATATCTGCATAAGGCTGTTTTCTTTCACAGTCTCCACTCCATCCTCGCCTAACACAGGAGGCATGTCTACTGCTGACATTCTTCTGAGTACTACATGGGTACATTATATACAATTTAATGTATACAAATATTGATGTTTCTGTGGGTTGAACTTCCATAGCTGTTACCAGATTCCTAAGTAATCATCATTGTCAACATTTACTATAAAATTACCAAGTACCAGGCACTGTTCTTAGGAACTTTGCAGATATTAACTTATCAAATCCTCACAATAATCCTATGGGTAAGTATTATGATTATCCCCATTTTGCAGAGGAGAAAACTAAAGCACTAACTAAAGAGTTAGTAACTAACTAAAAGCACAAGGTAACAAAGCTTGTGACTGCTGAGTCCTGGATAGGAGCCCAGGCAGTGTGACACCCCATCTCCAGGCTGTTTTTAAATGACTTGGCTTTCCTTCCTCTCCTATAGGGTCCCTGATATCCAATTAAGATATCAAAGCAGATATGGAATTTGGGGAAGCCAGGCCTGACTTCTTGGTAATATTAGGACCTCAAATCGTAGCTTTTCCTTTTCTGTTATATTTATACACCTGCGTATGCGTGAACATGGGTGTACACACATACACAGGCATTCATGTAATCGAATGTGCCTTTAATCAAACAATGCCATTTATTACTTCTGGTTTTTATTTTTATGAATGACAAATGTGAGGCCAGACATACAATTTTTGTTTTTCCCTAAGTGTTTATAAAAGGTTTTAATACTTGAAATGAAATAACTCCATAGGAATGACTGGAACCTTCACTATCTTCTTTAATCAGAAGCAATATAATTTTTCAAATAAATTATAGGATATTAATTCAAAAAAATACTATGCTGCCATTAAAAGTTATGCTTTTGAAGATGATTTGCTAATATAAAATATTTATAGGTGAGGAGAGAACACAGGCCACAAAAAGTATTTCATGTAGCATGATCTTAATATCAAATTATGAAATTAAAAAGAAAATATGTATACTCATAAAATCTTGAAGGCTGAAAAAATGAATTTTTTCTGGATCCACCTGCAAGAATGCAATAACATGTAACATTTTTCAGAATGGAAACATGTAAATGAAGGAATGAGGAATAACCACTTATTCTGATTATTGGACAGCATAAGATGCTGAGCTCCACAATTTCATTTATTAGCTTACATAAGTCTCATACAATCCTATGGGCCAGTTATTAGTTTCCCCATTTTATAAATGAAGAAATAAACACAGACATTAAAAGGCTTGCTCAGCATCACTTAGCTGGCAATAGAGGCCTCTCTTACTTCAAAGGCTTAAAAGAGCTTGACACATCCACGGTCCTCTCGCTAAGGCACCAGCAACTCCCACACTCTGCCTGCAATTTTGTATATCTACCTCAAGATTTCAACAAGCTCTAACTTTTCTCCTGCCACCTGAGTGCTCAGAGGACCAAGAATCCCTCCCCCAGTCCCCCTGCATCTCATATGGCCCAGATCCAACTGCTTGGGGCCCCAGTTTTCCAACTCAGATCACCCTAGCTGTGGCCACCTGCCTGGAACTCTTCCTTCTCCCATTGAGGGCTTTCTCCAAGTGACTGCTCATATGTCTCACATTTTCTCCAGGATCCCTCCTAGATACCTATATGTGAGAATGTTTGATACAGGCTCAGGAGTACAACCTGGGAAGGAGCACATCTGTGGCAGATTCCCAACTGCAGTTATACTGCCCTCTTGGTGTCACAGCACCACAAGTCAGCCAGGTACAGGAGGCTTTTAGAGAAGTGGATTCTTCAGGTTTCCCTTGAGATCTATAAATCCTCTTCTTCTCAGACTCTTGGCCAAGTTAGTACAAGTTTGCTACTCCAGAGAGAGAAGAAAGGAGGGAAGTAGACCTCAGTTAATTACTAGGTTTTTTCACTAGACTTTTAATTGGGGGAGGGGACAGGTGCTTAACAAGCAAGGCTGACATCTGCTTGCCCATCATTCAGAAGACATTCATTCATCTGCAGGGCGCTGATCCAATTGCTTCCCCCTTTCAGTCAACACTGGCGCAGAAATAATTGTCATTGTTAAGGTTTATGCAGGGTTAAACGTTACAAAGCACTGGACACAAAAGGTATCTGACACAGTCACCCTGTCTTCTTATTTTTTTAATCACATTTTATTTTGCTCTCACAGTATTCCATGCTGGTGAAAATCTGCAGTTGCACATGTGGACATAAATCAGCTAGAAAACTGAGGTTTAAAAGAACAGGCTTTGGACTTGGCCAAATCAATCAATAACTGAGCCTCAAGGTATGCTCTGGAATGATTTCTCTGGGAAACTCTAGCAAGAACAACAAAATCCAAACAAATTGCAGGGAAGTTAATAAGCTCACAGTGGGCATATTCATGCACCACAGAGACAACCAAAACAAAACAAATAAAATGAAATGAAATAAAAGCACAAAAACTCCAGCCTTAACAAAAAACAACATCTCAGGATTCTGGTGTGTTTCTCCTCAGTCTTCCCTACATCATTGTCATGTCTACATCGTTTCAGATCTCCTTGGACTTCACCTCTCATTCCCTGCCATAAACTTGGTCCTTCTACTTGAAGACAAAATTTAGTGTTCACAGTGTTGGTCCTTGGTGTTCTTGAGATGAAGCCTTTATACTCTGGACTTTCCAGTGTTTGGTTATTTCCAAATAATATTTGGATCCTATTTCTCAGTCAAGAGCTACTTCAGTTCATTAAATGCCCATTGTAATTTCTGGACATTGTGAAAAACTCAAGCTTTGCTAGGATACATGCATACCTAAAGACCACAGAATATTTTGCACCAAAGCAGCCATGGCTGCATTAACCACATTATCTCTTAAAAGACCCCCTAAGACCACCTTACAGAGAACGCATTTTGAAAGTCTGGAACAGGCTATTCCGTGTCACCTCTGCCTCAAATCTAGCCCAAGGCATTTTGCCAAGTGGTGTTGGAAGAGGTATTCCACAAGCAGGGATCATTTTGCATAGTTAACTCTAAGAAGGAAAATTTGAAACTGCAGGAGCCTCTTAGAAAAGCAGATCTAATTGGGAGACCTGAAATGTGGCCAGGTCAGCTGGCTTCATGTGCCATTCCCAAGGCTCTAGGACTTTGGCCTCGCTCTCATTCAGCTGGCACCAGCTCATAGAACACAGGCCACTTACCAGCAAATCAAGGAACAGATTTACTCTTCCTGCTCCCTAAGAGGAACAGCTGCACCTGAACAAACTTGCAAGGTCAGGTTCACATGCAGTTTATGAAAACCTTCCCTGGATACTCCTGACAAAGGCCAAAGACAAATTTAACTCAGGTTTTCTGGTCTCTGGCCCGCTGCCCCATGTGACAGCTCCCTGCACCTAGTTCACAAAACCTCACCATTTAGCTGTCCCAGCGAGTCCTGCTTCAGGACAGGAAAGAGGAGTTCTCACATATCTCTCACAGAGTCTACGCTAGTTCCTTTTGCACCTGGGATCTCCTTGGGGGCCTCTGAATCGAAGTCTGACTAAGCCTGACCTTGCTTTGGTTTATGAGGGTAATGAAATCACAGCCCCAGGTGGGGTGGCTGCAGGTGCACTTGCTCAGCCCTTTGGAGCCTTGTTATTTCTGTAATTTGTCCCATGCTGTCTCCTGCTTGGGGTTATACTTTACAGCCTAATGAATGTATTCTCTTATTAAGACAAACCTTATCCATGCCAATCCAATTAAATCTATATAATTAGCCTGGAAATTTTAAAGAAGTGGGCTTCAATGCAGATACAGTTTTTTGGTTTTTTTTTTTCTTTTTCTATTGTAAGTTGTTGGACCAAGACTAATTACGATTTGGGAAGCAGATAAGTTGGTGGAAAGAGCAACTAGTTAGATGTCAGAAGACCCAGGTTTTATTCCAGTTCTGTTATGTGATCTTGAGCAGGTTCCTCTCTTCCATGGATGTTGGTCCCTTGGCAATGAAATGAATAGTTTGGACACATTTGTATAGATAATATCTTTTCATTTATTGAGTTACCTTACTGCATGTCAGACAGTCGCATAAAAATTTGGCAAAGTGGGTACAATGTTGTCGATTGTGGGAATACAATCACCAGACAATAGAAGACAAATGATTCACCCAAGACCAGACAGTGAAGAAGAAGATATGTTTCCAAAACCCATCCATATGCTTCCCAAATTGATAACCTATACTCTGCAGACGATGAATCTTAGGAGGAAAGTTTGGAAGTAGCTGAAGTCAGTATCAGGTCACAAGGCTGAGTTGTACTCTTAGCTCAGTTACTAACTCAGAGATCCTAGACCAGTAGACCGTCTCATTGTCAACCACCACCACAACTAATCTTTCCTTCTCAGTTCTCAGAAAATTCAGGGTAATATATAGGGTATACGTCAAAGTCTTCTAAAATATAGGCACAAGAAAAACAGAAGTAGAGCAAATTTTGTTATACTTTTATCGAAAAGGAGAGGAGAAAAATGATTCATTTCTCTGGACACAATAGGTAAATGCTGGTCCCAGACATAAACCTAACACTATCGTTAATGGTGTCCACCAAGCTCTAGGTTTCACCTATGTTTGTGAAGCACTTTGTTCAATAAAAATTGTGATCATAAATAAATTGAGAATCAGAAAATGGAAAGCTTAGCCTATATTAATCATGAAAAGTACATTTTCCTGGTGAGTACTTAGTACCAGATTAAAATTCAATTCAATATCTAATGACATTATGAAAGTCTGGCTAATGTAGAAACCAGTTCTTCCATTTTTCAGAGAGACAAAAATGGATTTTTCAGTAATTATTTATTCAAGGATTTAATTCAAACAATGTTATTATTTCTTGAGAAAAAAGAAGGGCTCTATCCTTGGATAGGGCATTTGTCTGCTTATATATAAAAAAGCAACAATAAAACATCAAAATTTCTTCCTTTACTATGCTGAAATAATATACATACAGAAAAATGCACCAAAAAAATTTCAGATCAATGATTTTTAAAACCACCATCCAGATCAAGAAATAGAATATTACTAACACCACAGAAGCTTCCCATATATTGAATCCCAATAAATGTCCCCTGTGTCCCCCAAAGTTAACCAATATATTTATTTTTTATATTTCTTTATAATTTACCAACCAAAGCATACTATTGATGATTTTATAAACTTTATCTTAATGGGCTCATATAGTCTATATTCTTTTGTATCTAATTTTTAAAATAAAATTATATTTGTGATATTTAGCCATATTGTATGAAGATGTATTTTGTTCTTTTTTCACTATAGTGTAGTATTACATTGCATGTATATTTAGTATATGTATAAAAATATCATAATTTACCATTCTACTCCTCATGAACATTGATTGTAGTTATTTGCAAATTTAGGCTTTTATAATAATGTTGCAATAAACATTCTTGCATGTGTCTCTTCTGTACCTGGGCATTTATTTATGTTCTTGGCTTATATCGTGGAGTAAATTGCTGAATCGTAGGATTTGCCTTTCCTAACTTTAATAGATACTGCTAAAGAGTATTCCAAAAGGATTGTACCAAATTAACTCCTACCAGCAACACATGAGAGCTTTATTTTTCCACATCCTTTCCAATACTTAGTGTTACCTGTCTTTTGCATGTTTACCATTCCAGTGTCTGTGCAGGTGATATCTTATTCTTTTCATATGCATTTTCGTGATAACTAATGAGAATGAGAAACTTTTCACACATTTGCTGGGCATATGAATGTCTACAATCCACCTGGAATTAATTTTCGTTTATGGCCTAAAATAGGGATCATTTTTCATTTCCTTCTATACAGACATTCTGTTACTTCAACAGCACTTATTGAAAAGGCCATCCTTTTTCCACTGCTGTGAAGTGCTACTTGTATCATTAATCATTTGCCATATACATATGGTTTTGTTCCTAGGATCTCATTTTTTACCCACTATTGGTTTAGTTGTCTATGCCTCTATCCTTGCACCTATATTTTAATGTCTTAATTACCGTATATTTTAATACCTTAATGTAGGGTAGCGTAAGTCCTCCCACTGTTTTTCTTCTTTGAGTGTGCTTTGGCTATTGCCAGAATTTGCAAGAATTGGCTTATCAAGTTCCAATGAAAAACAAAACAAAATAACATCTGGTAAGATTTTGAGTGGGATTGCATTGATCTAGGATCAATGATCTAGGCAGTTTAGGGGCTATTAAAAGCAAAGCTATAGTGAAGACCTGGCTATTTCCAATTCATCACTCTGAATTCTCTCAAAAGCGTTTCATTGTTGCCTGTGTAGAAATCCTGAACATGATGCGCTGAATTTATTCCAAGGTATTTAATCTTTGGTACAGATAGATTATATCTTGTAATTTTTTTTTCATTTTCTTTTTTTTTTTTAACATCTTTATTGGAGTATAATTGACTTACAATGGTGTGTTAGTTTCTGCTTTATAACAAAGTGATTCAGTTATATATATACATATATCCCCATATCTCTTCCCTCTTCTGTCTCCTTCCCTCCCACCCTCAGTATCCCACCCCTCTACGTGGTCACAAAGCACCGAGCTGATCTCCCTGTGCTATGCAGATGCTTCCAACTAGCTATCGGTTTTACATTTGGTAGTGTATATATGTCCATGCCACTCTCTCACTTTGTCCCAGCTTACCCGTCCCCCTACCCATGTCCTCAAGCCCATTGTCTAGTAGGTCTGTGTCTTTATTCCCATCCTGCCCCTAGCTTCTTCATGACCTTTTATTTTTTTTTAGATTCCATATATATGTGTTAGCATATTTGTTTTTCTCTTTCCAACTTACTTCACTCTGTATGACAGACTCTAGGTCCATCCACCTCACTACAAATAACTCAATTTCCTTTCTTTATATGGCTGAGTAATATTCCATTGTATATATGTGCCACATCTTCTTTATCCATTCATCTGTCGATGGACACTTAGGTTGTTTCCATGTCCTGGCTATTGGAAATAGAGCTGCAATGAACATTGTGGTACATGACTCTTATTGAATTGTGGTTTTCTCAGGGTACATGCCCAGTACTGGGATTGCTGGGTCGTATGGTAGTTCTATTTTTAGTTTTTTAAGGAACCTCCTTACTGTTCTCTATAGTGGCTGTACCAATTTACATTCCCCCCAATGGTACAAAAGAGTCCACTTTTCCCCACACCCTCTCCAGCATTTATTGTTTGTAGATTTTTTTGATGATGACCATTCTGACTGGTGTGAGATGATATCTCATTGTAGTTTTGATTTGCATTTCTCTAATGATTAATGATGTTGGGCATTTTTACATGTTTTTGTTGGAAATCTGTATATCTTCTTTGGAGAAATGTCTACTTAGGTCTTCTGCCCATTTTTGGATTCGGTTGTTTGTCTTTTTGATATTGAGCTGCATGAGCTGCTTGTAAATTTTGGAGATTAATCCTTTGTCAGTTGCTTTGTTGCAAATATTTTCTCCCATTCTGAGGGTTGTCTTTTCATCTTGTTTACGGTTTTTTTTACTGTGCAGAAGCTTTTAAGTTTCATTAGGTCCCATTTGTTTATTTGTGTTTTTATTCCATTTCTCTAGGAGGTGGGTCAAAAAGGATCTTGCTGTGATTTATGTCATAGAGTGTTCTGCCTATGTTTTCCTCTACAAGTTTTAGAGTGTCTGGCCTTACATTTAGGTCTTTAATCCATTTTGAGTTTATTTTTGTGTATGGTGTTAGAAAGTGTTCTAATTTCATACTTTTACATGTAGCTGTCCAGTTTTCCCAGCACCACTTATTGAAGAGACTGTCTTTTCTCTATTGTATACTCTTGCCTCCTTTATCAAAAATAAGGTGACCATATGTGCATGGGTTTACTCTGGGCTTTCTATCTTGTTCCATTGATCTATATTTCTGTTTTTGTGACAGTACCATACTGTCTTGATTGCTGTAGCTTTGTAGTATAGTCTGAAGTCAGGGAGCCTGATTCCTCCAGCTCCCTTTTTCTTTCTCAAGATTGCTTTGGCTATTCAGGGTCTTTTGTGTTTCCATACAAATTGTGAATTTTTTTGTTCTAGTGCTGTGAAAAATGCCAGTGGTAGTTTGATAGGGATTGCATTGAATCTGTAGATTGCTTTGAGGAGTATACTCATTATCACAATGTTGATTCTTCCAATCCAAGAACAGGCTATATCTCTTCATCTATTTGTATCATCTTTAATTTCTTTCATCAGTGTCTTATAGTTTTCTGCATGCAGGTCTTTTGTCTCCTTAGGTAGGTTTATTCCTAGATATTTTATTCTTTTTGTTGCAATGGTAAATTGGAGTGTTTCCTTAAATTCTCTTTCAGATTTTTCATCATTAGTGTATAGGAATGCAAGAGATTTCTGTGTATTAATTTTGTATCCTGCTACTTTACCAGAACGATTGATTAGCTCTAGTAGTTTTCTGGTAGCATCTTTAGGATTCTCTATGTATAGTATCATGTCATCTGCAAACAGTGACAGCTTTACTTCTTCTTTTCTGATTTGGATTCCTTTTATTTCTTTATCTTCTCCGATTGCTGTGGCTAAAACTTCCAAAACTATGTTGAATAACAGTGGTGAGAGTGGGCAACCTTGTCTTGTTCCTGATCTTAGTGGAAATGTTTTCAGTTTTTCACCATTGAGGATGATGTTGGCTGTGGGTTTGTCATATATGGCCTTTATCTTGTTGAGGTAAGTTCCCTCTATGCCTACTTTCTGGAGGGCTTTTATCATAAATGGGTGTTGAATTTTGTCAAAATCTTTCTCTGCCTCTATTGAGATGATCATGTGATTTTTAATCTTCAAATTGTTAATATGTTGTATCACATTGACTGACTTGCATATATTGAAGAATCCTTGCATTCCTGGGATAAACCCCACTTGATCATGGTGTGTGATCCATTTAATGTGCTGATGGATTCTGTGTGCTAGTATTTTGTTGAGGATTTTTGCATCTATGTTCAGCAGTGATATTGGCCTGTAGTTTTCTTTTTTTATGACATCTTTGTCTGGTTTTGGTATCAGGGTGATGGTGGCCTTGTAGAATGAGTTTGGGAGTGTTCCTTCCTCTGCTATATTTTGGAAGATTTTGAGAAGGATAGGTGTTAGACTTCTCTAAATGTTTGATAGAATTTGCCTCTGAAGCCATCTGGTCCTGGGCTTTTGTTCGTTGGAAGATTTTTAATCACAGTTTCAATTGTGATTGGTCTGTTCATATTTTCTATTTCTTCCTGGTTCAGTCTCAGAAGGTTGTGCTTTTCAAAGGATTTGAAATAATTTGTCCATTTCTTCCAGGTTGTCCATTTTATTGTCATATAGTTGCTTGTAGTAATCTCTCATGATCCTTTGTATTTCTGCAGTGTCAATTGTTACTTCTCCTTTTTCATTTCTAATTCTATTGATTTGAGTCTTCTCCCTTTTTTTCTTGATGAGTTTGGCTAATGGTTTATCAATTTTGTTTATCTTCTCAAAGAACCAGCTCTTAGTTTTATTGATCTTTGCTATTGTTTCCTTCATTGCTTTTTCACTTATTTCTGATCTGATCTTTATGGTTTCTTTCCTTCTGCTAACTTCGGGGGTTTTTTGTTCTTCTTTCTCTAATTGCTTTAAGAGTAAGGTTAGGTTGTTTATTTGAGATGTTTCTTGTTTCTTAAGGTAGGATTGTATTGCTATAAACTTCCCTCTTAGAACAGCTTTTGCTGCATCCCATAGTTTTTGGGTCATCATGTTTTCATTCTCATTTTTTTCAAGGTATTTTTTGATTTCCTCTTAATTTCTTCAGTGATCACTTCGTTATTAAGTAGTGTATTGTTTAGCCTCCATATGTTTGTATTTCTTACAGATTTTTTTCCTGTAATTGATATCTAGTCTTATAGCCTTGTGGTCGGAAAAGACACTTGATACGATTTCAGTTTTCTTACATTTATCAAGGCTTGATTTTTGACCCGAGATATGACCTATCCTGGAGAATGTTCCATGAGCACTTGAGAAGAAAGTGTATTCTGTTGTTTTTGGTTGGAATGTCCTATAAGTATCAGTTAAGTCCATCTTGTTTAATGTATCATTTAAAGCTTGTGTTTCCGTATTTATATTCATTTTGGATGATCTGTCCATTGGTGAAAATGGGGTGTTAAAGTCCCCTACAATGATTGTGTTACTGTCGATTTCCCCTTTTATGACTGTTAGCATTTGTCTTATGTGTTAAGGTACTCCTATGTTGGGTGGGTAAATATTTACAGTTGTTATATCTTCTTCTTGGTTTGATCCCTTGATCATTACATAGTGTCATTCTTTGTCATTTGTAATAGTCTTTGTTTTAAAGTCTATTTTGTCTGATATGAGAATTGCTACTCCAGCTTTCTTTTGATTTCCATTTGCATGGAATATCTTTTTCATCCCCTCGCTTTCAGTCTGTATGTGTCCCTAGGTCTGAAGTGGTTCTCTTGTAGACAGCATATATACAGGTCTTGTTTTTGTATCCATTCAGCCAGTCTATGTATTTTGGTTGGAGCATTTAATCCATTTACATTTAAGGTAATTATCAATATGTATGTTCCTATTACCATTTTCTTAATTGTTTTGGGTTTGTTATTGTAGATCTTTTCTTTCTCTTGTGTTTCCTGCCTAGAGAAGTTCCTTTAGCATTTGTTGTAAAACTGGTTGGGTGGTGCTGAATTCTCTTAGCTTTTGCTTGTCTGTAAAGGTTTTAATTTCTCCATCAAATCTGAATGAGATCCTTGCTGGGTAGAGTAATCTTGGTTGTAGGTTTTTCCCTTTCATCACTTTAAATATGTCTTGCCACTCCCTTCTGGCTTGCAGAGTTTCTGCTGAAGGACCAGCTGTTAACCCTATGGGGATTCCCTTGTATGTTATTTGTTGTTTTTCCCTTGCTGCTTTTAGTATTTTTTCTTTGTATTTAATTTTTGATAGTTTGAGTAATATGTGTCTTGGCATGTTTCTTCTTGGATTTATCCTGTATGGGACTCTCTGTGCTTCCTTGACTTGATTATCTATTTCCTTTCCCATATTAAGGAAGTTTTCAACTCTAATCCCTTCAAATATTTTCTCAGTACCTTTCTTTTATTCTTCTTCTTCTGGGACCCTTATACTTCAAATGTTAGTGTGTTTAATGTTGTCCCAGAAGTCTCTGAGACGGTCCTCAGTTCTTTTCATTCTTTTTTCTTTATTCTCTCTTCAGTAGTTATTTCCACTATTTTATCTTCCAGGTCACGTATCCGTTTTTCTGCCTCAGTTATTCTGCTATGGATTCCTTCCAGAGAATTTTAAATTTCATTTATTGTGTTGTTCATCATTGTTTGTTTTCTCTTTAGTTCTTCTAGGTCTTTGTTAAACGTTTCTTGTTTTTTTCCATTCTATTTCCAAGATTTGGTTCATCTTTACTCTTATTATTCTGAATTCTTTTTCAGGTAGACTGCCTATTTCCTCTTCCTTTGTTTGGTCTGGTGGGTTTTTATCTTGCTCCTTCATCTGCTGTGTGTTTCTCTGTCTTCTCATTTTTCTTAACTTACTGTGTTTGGGGTCTCCTTTTTGAAGGCTGCAGGTTCATAGTTCCCATTGTTTTCGGTGTCTGCCACCAGTGGCTAAGGTTGTTTCAGTGGGTTGTGTAGGCTTCCTGGTGGAGGGGACTAGTGCCTGTGTTCTGGTGGATGAGGATGGATCTTGTCTTTCTGGTGAACAGGTCCGCATCTGGTGGTGTGTTTTGGGGTGTCTGTGACCTTATTATGATTTTAGACAGCCTCTCTGCTAATGGGTGGGTTTGTGTTCCTGTCTTGCTAGTTGTTTGGCATAGGGTGTCCAGCACTGTAGCTTGCTGGTCGTTGAGTGGAGCTGGGTCTTTGCCTTGAGATGGAGATCTCTGGGAGATTTTCAGCGTTTGATATTACGTGGAGCTGGGAGGTCTCTGGTGGACCAATGTCCTGAACTCAGCTCTCCCACCTCAGAGGCACAGGCCTGACACCCAGCCAGAGCACCAAGACCCTGTAATCCACACAGCTCAGAATAAAAGGGAGAAAAAAAGAAAGAATGAAAGATAGAAAGAAAATTTAAAAAATAAATTTATTAATTTAAAAAATGAAAAAGTATTATTAAAAATAAATATAATTTAAAAAGTAATAAAAAAAAGAAAGAAAGAGGAGCGTAACCAAACCAAAAAACAAATCCACCAATGATAACAAGTACTAAGGACTATACTAAAAAAAAAAAACCAAAAACGGACAGACAGAACCCTAGGATAAATGGTAAAAGCAAAGCTACAGAGACAAAATCACATACAGAAGCCTACACATACACACTCACAAAAAGAGAAAAAGGAAAAAAAATTATATATCGTTGCTCCCAAAGTCCACTGCCTCAATTTGGGATGATTTGTTGTCTATTCAGGTACTCCACAGATGTAAGGTACATCAAGTTGATTGTGGAGATTTAATCCGCTGCTCCTGAGGCTGCTGGGAGAGATTTCCCTTTCTCTTCTTTGTTCGCACATCTCCTGGGGTTCAGCTTTGGATTTGGCCCCGCCTCTGCGTGTAGGTCGCCTGAGGGCGTCTGTTCCCCCTCAGACAGGACAGGCTTAAAGTAGCAGGTGATTCGGGGGCTCTGGCTCACTCAGCCCGGGCACAGGGAGGGGTACAGAATGTGGGGCGAGCCTCCGGCGGCAGAGGCCAGCATGACGTTGCAACAGCCTGAGGCGCACCATGTGTTCTCCCAGGGAAGTTGTCCCTGGATCACGGGAGCCTGGCAGTGGCGGGCTCCACAGGCTCCTGGGAGGCGAGGTGTGGAGAGTGACCTTTGCTTGCACACAGGCTTCTTGGTGGCAGCAGCAGCAGCCTTAGCGTCTCATGTCCATCTCTGGTGTCTGTGCTGATAGCCGCGGCTTGCGCCCGTCTCTGGAGCTCATTTAGGCGGCGCTGTTAATCCCGTCTCCTCACCCACCATGAAACAAAGAGGCAAGAAAAAGTTTCTTGCCTCTTAGGCAGGTCCAGACGTTTTCCCAGACTCCCTCCCAGGTCCCTGTGGCGCACTAGCCCCCTTCAGGCTGTGTTCACGTCGCCAACCCCAGTCCTCTCCCCGGGATTTGACCTCTGAAGCCCGAGCCTCAGCTCCCAGCCCCCGCCTGCCCCGGCGGGTGAGCAGACAAGCCTCTCGGGCTGGTGAGTGCTGGTCGGCACCGATCCTCCGTGCGGGAATCTCTCCGCTTTGCCCTCCGCACCCCTGTGGCTGCGCTCTCCTCCGTGGCCCCGAAGCTCCCCCTCTCCGCCACCCGCCGTCTCTGCCAGTGAAGGGGCTTCCTAGTGTGTGGAAACCTTTCCTCCTTCACAGCACCCTCCCACTGGTGCAGGTCCCATCCCTATTCTTTTGTCCCTGTTTTTTCTTTTTTCTTTTGCCCTACCCAGGTACGTGGGGAGTTTCTTGCCTTTTGGGAGGTCTGAGGTCTTCTGCCAGCGTTCAGTAGGTGTTCTGTAGGGGTTGTTCCACATGTAGATGTATTTCTGATGTATTTGTGTGGAGTAAGGTGACCTCCACGTCTTACTCTTCCGCCATCTTGAAGCTCCTCTCTCATTTTCTGTTTGTTGCTATAATCTAGAAATCCAATTTCTAAATGCCATTTACTTTAGCAAATGTGATAAACTCGTTCATTATTAGCCTTATTAAATCCTATTTCTTATCCCAGCAAGGCTATCAAAGTGGGGAGGACTCTCCTCCCTGATGCTCTGGAAGACGTCCCAAATCCTGGGCTCAGTTCTCTGGGCTCAGTCCTCCTCCAGGTCTTGGCCTTCACTGTCCTGTCAACTCCTTCAAGTAAACATTTCTTTTTTTAAGTGTTTTGCAGCTTTCCTATTTGCCCTCATAGGATGGTTGGTTTGTAATGTAATCCTCCTTTACTAAAAGTAATCACAAAGTTGCTTTATTTGACAAAATATAATTCAAATGTAAATGCAGAAAGATTCTTCCTATTAAACTGCTCTCAGAGTTAAATTTTTGCTTAGATCTAAAAAAATTATTAAAATTGGAGATAGGAGGAAAAAATTAAGAATGTTGTTAAAACATTCTGTCTTAATTATTTTCTATAATATTTGCAATCTGTTAGAAACAAAAAATCATTACATAAAAGAAAATAATTTTTCCTATGTTGTGATATAGGCATTATTTCAATTCATAAAAACATAAAACTACCGTGTTAAAGAAAACAATAAACATAAATTAATGTGTAATTATTTGTTTTACATAAACTGCTGTTCATATATTTGGCTGTAGGTGCCAATGATTCAATAACTATGTTTTTGGTTTTGTTTTGGGTTTGTTAGTTTACCACCTTAAGAGGCATGAAATTAGGTCTGATTTTATTTCTAAAAGATATTCAGTTTTATTCCTTATAGTTATCTCAAATGACACATTGCTATTATGTTAACAGCAGAATAGTCCAATAATATGCGTAAACATGCTCAAGGGATTAGGAGGAATCCTACTATATTTATTTTCCTTCATGGCTTGGGTCATTTAATTCAGATTTTCACCACCAAAAGTTCAATTCAATTTATGTGATTATTTCTGGGAAAGATAGTAATTACATAAGCCAGATATTACTTGAGAAATTGTATAGAAAATATATATTACTAGCTTTATCTAGATACATCTGGAAATGTTAAAGCATAGTTGGTCTCTCTAGGTTGAGTAAAAAGAATAAATCAGTAAAATTAAAAAATTTCAAAAATAATTTTTTGCCATGCCCTACTACTGTAGAATGTGCCAAAGCTCTAAAGTTAACTTATTAAAGAGTTAGAATACGAATATTACTGACAAATATGAGTTTAGTGGGCCTTTAAGACCAAAGAAATTGTAATAAATTGTTTTACGTTAAAGGAGTTGAAGTAATAAATGAAAATAAGCTGTGTAAGGAATCAATGAAGAAATGAAAAGCATCAAAAACTGGGAGAAAGTAAAGGTATACAAAGATTGGGAGCCCTGATGAGCCTGAAGAGTGGCTGTAGTGGAGGAGAATGAATAAGATACCTGAATCAGAGGGAGTTATAGGCAGATAATGGGATAGTGAATTGGTTTTACAGAGGTGGGGCAGTTATGGATGATGACCAGGGCCAAGACAGGACAGAGAGTACATGCGGAGTGGAGGAGATACTCCTGGAGCTGAGGATCTCAAAGAAATGAGAGACCATTGTATGGACTTATCTACATGGAAAAAAAAATAACCCAGGATCATGGCACGGATTGAGGGAGAAAGAAAGATTCAAAGCCAAATGCCAAAGTCTTTGATAAATGAATGAGGATAACAAAAACAAAATATCTAAAATCTAGGAAAGAAACAATCCCAAAGTGAGTACTACTTGAGGGAAATGCTATCTGATCAAAACTACTTTCTTCAACAGTGGGATAGTAGAAAAGATGTTTAATTTAACCACCTACTGAAAATCAACAAAAGCTACAAATGCTGCCTGTGTACCAAAGCAACCAGGTCAATTGCACCAGGACACCTCACTTGTCAGCAATAACCCAAGAAAACACATTTGACGTCATTTCACACATTCGCTAAATTAAATTTTCAAATGTATGTTAAAGTCAGAGATATATGAGCAGAAGTGTTATCTAGGGAAACCAGCTGTTGTCCAGATGGGCCCTCAAAGGGCAGAATTGCCTTGGCAACATTGTCATTCTTTCAGCGATATTTATTAAGTACCCACCACATGCCTGCCACTGGGCTGGGCGTTGGAGATCCACCTGTGTTTACACCCCAGCAGGGTGTTTTAGGTAGTTCTTATCTTTGCTTTTCTGGAAGTCAATATTTCTAGTCCTTAAGTTCTCTCAATAGGATATACCAAGTTAGCATGTAGTAATGACAAGGATGGTTAATGAACATAGTAATGACAAGCAAAAAGAAGTGAAAGTATTAAAACGCCTTTCATCTAATCATAGAGGAAAGGGCCATAGTCATCAAGCTATGGCCCATGAGCCAGCCTGCCACGTGTTTTTATATAACCAGCAAGCTAAATGTATTAGCCTTCTGAGAACAGTCGCTTGATTTTGCTTCTTGGCTGGCAAAGCCTAAAATATTTACTATTTGGACTTTTATAGAAAAATTTTATCTAACCCCAATTTAAGCAAGACCCGATGAAGCATCTCTGTTCCATATTACCTGGTTTTAGTCTTCTGAACTTGAAAAAGATTGTATCAGTAGTGCCAACAAATTTTGGGTTTGGTGCTTTCCTTCACCAGTGTGCTAGAAACTTTGTTTTCTTTTTTCTACCTAGTTATTCTTCAGCTATAATGTTCATTGTCAAATAGCTCTGTTCGGCAATCTAGTCTTGATTAGATTTCCAGGCCATTTCTCTCTGATTTTTAGACCTGATAAATATTCTTTTATTTCTGAGGGTATCTGTAGATACTGCCTCTCATGGACTATGCATAATGTAGTCTAACTTAGGGATTGACAAACATTTTGTGTAAAGAGCTAAATAGTAAATATTTTTGGCTTTGCAGGCCTGATAGTCTCTGTCGAAACCACAAAGCTCTGCCACGGTCATGTGAAAGCAGAGATAGAAAACTTGAAAATGAATGGGGCAGGGGTGTTCCAATAAAACTGTATTTGCAAAAACAGGTGAGCTGGTTTTGGCCTCTGGACCACAGTTTGTCAAACTCTAGTCCAACTTGTTCTTAGATGTTCCAACTCAAGTTTTATAAATATCTATGCAGAAGCTTCATTTTCTATTATATCCACTTTACAAGTGAGGAAAATGGCAGTGTCTCTCTTACAGCAGAATAAACTCTGTATTTGAATAAACCAATCAAGCAACTAATAATATCTTTGGGGAGAAAAGTAAACCATCAAATTGTTAGTCACAAGTTGAACCCCAAAACTGAGTTTGAATTTTGAATTTTTCCAGGGACTACAATGCCTTACATTTGATCCCTAATGCTGGTGAACGTCGAATCACAGCTGTTGGACCTTTAATGTATCAGTCTTGAAAGGAAAGCTTTGGCTTTGTTTGAGACAGTTCATGTTTTCAAGAGATTTTTAGCTTACTGTCTTTGGGTATTGCTCCACCGTGCATATCTGAAGATTCTCTCTTCTACCTGGAAATCAGGGCTGGTCAGAATGGCCCTGAGTATTGTTCCTTTTGGGTATCAATTATAAATGTTTAAACAAATGGGTCACAAACTGAAATGAGGTCAATTAAATCTTCTGAGGCATGCTCCATTCTGATGGATGAGCTGAAATGAAAACCATTTCAGAACCTACTTTCAGCAGAATAATGAATTCGGCGTTCCCAATCATTAAAGTTGAAATTATAATAGATAGCATTCTGCCCCACTGTTCATGAGATTTAACTCTTCAAAGGTCATAATAGATACACCCTATTAAATAATGCAGGCCAGACAAAGCTGACTTAATAAAACTGAAATGTCACTTTGGGTTTGAACTGATTTTCCTACTTAAAGACCTTTTAGGCTTGCAAATCAAAACTGCCTTGTATTCGCATGTCTGAAGGAGCTTGACTTTCCCAGGGTTAGTTTAAAAAATGCAGATCGATGGGAAAGGTTGGTGTTGGGTCAGTATCGAATAGCCTTCTCTCAGGGACTTGAATTATTCATGAGCATCCATGTGTTTTGTGTTTCTTGCTTAACACTATGGGCGTTGGGGGCAGGAGGAGAATGTAGTCAAATGCAAACATAGATTCCTTCTTAGACAGAGTTAGCAGTTGGAGGAGGCTGGGGGTGGATGTAATTTTACAGGAATTTGAATCAATAAACTTTGAAACTAAAGAACTCTCCGACAGCTGAGGATACCCAAGTTTTATGTTATCTACAGTTCATTTTTGACAAGCTGTGTACCCTTTAAACAAAAGTAGGAAGACATAAAGCCAACTGCCTATCTTCTGATTGTGAATGTGGCTGTCTTTGGCTGCCTCCTATACTGACTTTGATGAGGTGGGGTGGCCCCTGTAGACAGGTAAGTGTACAACTGGAGTATGGAGATAAGACTCAAGAAGGGAATAAAGCCAATATTTTATAATAACTATAAATGGAATATAATCTTTAAAAATTCTGAATCACTATGTTGTGTGGCTGAAACATATAATATTGTAAATCAACTATACTTCAGTTAAAAAAAAGAAAGAAAAGAAGAAAAAAAGAAGACTCAAGAGCTAGGTTCCACTCTGCTTTCCTTTCCTCTGAGTACGTCATCTACCATTTCTGAGCTGCAGAATGCACTTCTATAAAATAAAGCACTTTAGGCCTCTTCAGTGGTTTTCAAATTTTGGGAGCGTTGCAGAGCACACTCTTGGAATAGAACATTCCCTATAAGTCATATGCACAGAACAGACACAGGACTGAGGTAGGAGTAAGGGATTCAAGGAAGGAGACGCTGAGCCTCTATTTTTCCTAACTTGGTAGAATTGGTCTCAGTATTCTCCCTGACCGCTTGCCCCTAAATATCAAGCTGAGGAAGTCAGGAGAAAGAAAGAGCTAGCTCTTCCTCCATTTTCCCTGTTGGCCCTCTTAACTGCCCTTCATCCTTCCTCCCATGGTTCACAAACTTTAAGTCTTAAAAAATTCCTTAGCTGAAATATTGTGTGTGGTTTTGTCTACAAAGGAGACCCAGAATGAGCCACATTGAAAATCATGATTTTCAGGGCCCACTTCCTGACTTCAGAGAGGAATCCTGTGTATGGACGACTAGTTTTGAGAGCATTTAAAGAAGGACAGAATGAAGAATGGTAAAAAAATAAATAGAAGAAAAGATTGTTGGATTAATGCTGTAGTATTAGATCTGGAGGTCTAGAGCTAAAATGATGTCTTAATTTGGAAGAATAAACGGTCACATCGGGTTACACCAACATCTGCGAGCCTGAAGCAAAGTTTCTCTGCCCTTATTTCCCTTACCACATTAATGTCTGTAAGAAATGAGCTGGGGCCCCTATGGATAATGATCACCTTATTACTGTATAGATGTGCATTCTAGTGTCAAAAATAAGTTTTCCTTTGTCATCTGCGTGCCTTGATTTGGTTCTCAGCCCTGGACAATAAGACAGTTATATAATTTTTTTCTGACAGAAAGAAAATACGCCACATTTTACAAGAATGCAAACTTCATCTAGAGAAGTGGTCCAAGAAAAATATCCAAGGAAAACCCTGCCTTGGCCTCAAAAATCTGTGATCTTAATGTTAAATGCAAAAAAAAAAGGTGATCTTAAAACCAAAAAAAGAAATGTTTAAAGTTCAATTCACTTTTTTTTTGCTGTTAATTAAGGCTATGAGGACAGTGACCTTAAAAGTGTAACATTCCTTGTAAATTGATACAGCCACTCTACAGAACAGTATGGAGGTTCCTTAAAAAACTAAAAATAGAACTACCATATGACCCAGCAATCCCTCTACTGGGCATATACCCTGACAAAACCATAATTCAAAAAGGGTCATGTACCACAATGTTCATTGCAGCACTGTTTACAATAGCCAGGACATGGAAGCAACCTAAGTGTCCATTGACAGATGAATGGATAAAGATGTGGCACATATATACAATGGAATATTACTCAGCCATAAAAAGAAATGAAATTGAGTTATTTGTAGTGAGGTGGATGGACCTAGAGTCTGTCATACAGAGTGAAGTAAGTCCGAAAGAAAAACAAATACCATATGCTAACACATATATATGGAATCTTAAAAAAAAAAAAAAAAAAGGTTCTGAAGAACCTAGGGGCAAGACAGGAATAAAGACGCAGATGTAGAGAATGGACTTGAGGACACAGGGAGGGGGACGGGTAAGCTGGGGCAAAGTGAGAGAGTGGCACGGACTTATAAATACTACCATATGTAAAATAGATAGCTAGTGGGAAGCAGCCGCATAGCACAGGGAGATCAGCTGGGTGCTTTGTGACCACCTAGAGGAGTGGGATAGGGAGGGTGGGAGGGAGATGCAAGAGGGAGGAGATATGGGGATATATGTATATGTATAGCTGATTCACTTTGTTATACAGCAGAAACTAACACACCATGTAAAGCAATTATACTCCAATAAAGATGTTAAAAAAAAAAAAGTAACATTCCTTTAGGCAGTGAAAGGAATAATGACTGACCCTTAAGACTGCCACTGAATGGACAAAATATGCATTGATTATGCATACAGTTACCCAATTTTGTTATTTTACAAAATTGAATTCTTTCCTGCTGAAGTCCAATGCTGAGCACTTAAATGCAGACTGTACTTAATTTTGTCAGAGTAAATAGCAGAGGTTATGGAAAGTGTTGTGGTTCCACAGTCATTAATATTCCACTGGTGTTGGAAGAGACTAGCAAGAGAAGAACACAGCAGGTTAGGTTTATATGAATCTATTCAAACCCCACATAATGAATGTGGAGAAGAGTGATTTGAATGTGTAATTTTAGTCACTCAGCAGAACAAAAAATTCTCATGCTTAGTCTCAGGGCTTTGAAAGAGCTGTTTATTTTGTAATTTTTCACTCACTATTATAATCAGACCTTCTGAAATAAATTGTTAATAATTTTCAAACTAAATGAACTCTTTTTTTTCTCTAGAAAATTTCTAAATTTCTTATACTGTCACAAGATTTTGTATTTTGTAGTTCTTTCCATTACAAGGATTCAGAGCAGTCACATGACAGGGAAATTCAGTTATGCTGGCATTTTAATGCTTTCCTACACTCACACCTACTGGGACCCACATCTGTCCCTCCTGAATTCAATAGACAGATGTGGTTATTTTCACTTTCTAGTGGAGATGGCTAAAGTGCCTAGCCACTTATGTCACACTTCTACCAAATGTTTTAGGTAAAGGTAATCAAAAGGAATTAAACACTATAATTATGAGATGAAAGAAAGTTCCCAATTCAAAGATGGAAGAGCAATCTCTATCTGGAACTCTCAATAGTGGGGTTAGGGAATCAAACAATAAATTGTAGGTAAAGAGATGGGCAGAAAATATCAAATTTAATAAAGAACTCTGGTGGAGAGGAAGATGGAATGTTATAGGATCGAAAAGCCCTGGGGAGGAAATTACAACTATGTGAAGATCCTTTAGCTCTCTCCTGCAATGTCAGGAGATGTCTTTCCAAGAATATGATGAACCATAACCAAAAGTAAACTAAAACAGACTTATCAGTAATTTACCCAAGACTCTCTGTAGGCGCTCAACAGCTGTCATCATTTCCTACTAAGTCAAACTGTAACACTACCCTGGAATGTGAATACAAGACAGTAAGAAAAATAAGGATATAGGTGACAGAGTTTTCTTTCAAAACGAGTGTCACTTATTTTTTATGTTTCCAAAACTACCATCTTGACATTACAAATAAATAAAAGTAAAAACTTCTCCTATATCTATAGGACTGTAGTAACAACTAAAAGCTTCTTGTGTGATGGAAATAGTAATACTAAAATATAATAATCATTTTAAAAGAGCTGAGGGAAAAGGAGGAAAATTACCTGGAGTTTCCTGTAAGTCCATCCACCTGAGAATACAAATGGGAATTGGTTTCCAATCCATACTTCACTGGTTCTTGCTTCTTCCTGCTCATCCAAGGAAACCTATTCCCTGTAAAGCCTCCACTTGACCACCAAAGGTTTCTAGGCATCCCTAGAGGATGTCTCCCATGTGCTTATAAATATGCCCATCAGTATCCATGGAACATCACTGCCAAATCCCTGGGGAACTCATATCTCTGCAAAGTACCACAGCTGCTGTCATCCACTGGACACTACCATTGGTTGTGTCTGCTACACTTGCCACACACTGCCACTGCTATGAGCTTTAGACACTAGTGCTAAGAAATTTCTACCATCTTCCATCACATGTTTCAGAATTCCATTGGAGGCAGCTGTCACTTCCATCCCCTCCCACCTAGCACCTCCCCAGTACATCAGACCTCCATGGTGCCCAAGCTGTGTAGTGGTCTAGAGGAAAATCTTTATTTTTTCTCTTCCTACTCTGATACAACAGTATTGGCTTGCCCTGACATATATTTTTGATGGAATAGCATTGCCAGTTTTTATTTTAAACTTCTTTCACCTTAGGACAAAGACAAGAGTCCTTCCTTGGTGGCTGAGTTGGACTCTTAACTCAAGTGTTATTCATCACTCATCACTGACATCGCTCTGCTTCTCCCCTCCAGCTGTAAGGCTGTGCCTGACCTTTTCTTTCCTTGAAATAAGTACTTAACTATGAGACTCTCATAGAAACAGATTCCTGATAGAACTGCCCCACAAGCCCATCAGACCTGCCCAGCCTGACTCTCAGGTGTAGAGATAATATAGACCCTATACCCCAAACTAACTAGAGAAATCTTTGTCTAGCATGTTTATCTTTAAAATATGTTTACATTATTTTCTCTTAATCCTGTTCTATTGAAACATGACACAGAGTTGCAACCACTGGAACACTCTTCTTCTAGAGACTTAGCCTTTTAGAATGTTCTAGGCCACCTGAACAAACAGAATCCAGTGCCAGTAGGAGAACTGTTCAGCAATCTTGGACTTTTAAAATGCAACTCATAGTTACTTGTTAAGTCATCAGCCTTTGATAATTAAGGATATTTCTCTTTTTTCTGCAGGATAAGGCCAGTAAAATCCTCATCCAATTCAGCCATGAGGTGGCCAACAACACAGGGAGAGAAACTCTGAGTTCCCAAGCAATATTGTTGTTGCCCTGTCATCACATATGTTACACTGTATTGTCATTTCTTTTTGATTCATCTCTGTTCCCCATCAGCTCAAGGCTCACATCTACCTTGTTCTCATGGTAACCTCAGCACCTAGCTCCTTACCTGACATATAAGATATTCGTAGTAAATATTTCTGATTGAATGACTTTAACATATTCGAATACCTTATATAAGTAACTATAATTCCCCAATGAGATATACTTTCAGACTTTGGGAACATGGAGATTAATTATCATGCTTTCAATATTTCATATAAAGTCTGAAAAATAAAATGCATGAGTTTGGCCATAATCAGAGTGTCCCTCACCAGAAAGGTAGTTTCTGAGTGTGTTATGCTAAGACTAGGGTGTTTCTCAACTCTCAATCTACAAAGTCAAGGTGCTAATCTAATCATGGGGCTCTTTCAGGGGAAAAAATGACTCATTAGAAGGAAGCTATAAACTTCATCAAGGAGGAAATGTCCTTTGCAAATTATAGGATGTCCTTCAGGTATCCTTTTAGGTAGATGCCTTATCCATAATGTGAGTCAGGTTCTGGAGTCTACTTGACCCTGTGTAGCCTCTCTAGAGCATGGAGGACATCTATCAAGGTGCCATTCCACCATGATGCCCAGGAGTGGTGGTCAGCCCCTCCTTATATCTTTATGGTTTGAAAAAGTTTTAGTGATGTCTTGTGCTTTTTCTTTTCCTCGAGTGTGTGACCTCAGGCTGTGTGCATTTCTAAGGCCTCAATTTCCTCACTGAAGAGTAGCAGTTACACTAAAAATTCTCCCTCTTATAACTTAAATTTGTGACACTGCATTAAATCTGTCCTCAGAAACTCTCTTCCTTGGCTAGATTAGTCAAATCTGACACTATAATTCTATGATTTCATCCAATGTTGAAAGGAAAGTCTTATCTAGGCTGTCCCTGCCAATGTTTCCCCCATATCCATTGAACCTACCATTTTCTTTGTCTGGATGTGATTTTTGGCATCTTGGAGGCCAGGAGTGTCAGGGAACTGACATCCTACGGGAACACCCAAAACCAATGACTCAAGAATTAGTGTATAAATTCCCCAGCCTGCTTGCCCCTCAGCTGGGTTAATTCCATGCCTTGTATTCTGCACCATTTCCCAGACTTTGCTTTCAGGATCAAATACTAATCCCCCATGGTGGCAGCTGGCTTAATAGGGCACACTCTATTTCCTGCCTTCCCTTCCCTGTGTAACTCCCTCCACTCTCTGCACAGCCCAGATAAATTATCTGTACTTAAATCCTATCTCAGGTTCTGCTTCTGGGGGAATCTGAATTAAGACACACATATTAAACTAAATTGAAAGTATTGTTTCAGGTATTTGAGTCTCTTTATATTTTCTCCCTACTTTTGGCCTACAGAGAATAGATGGATGAAGTATCAATACCCTGGGATGTGCCTGCATGAATTGGATATTATTACTTAGCTGCCTTCCCTGCAGAGTAAACAGCTCAATGTGCCAGTGTGTAGAACTCCATAACCCTGTGGCTACCTTTATGCACCCAGCAAATTGTTCTGTATATGTTCACATCATAGCGTGCTGTGCAATTCAAGAAGCCCTGGAAGAGCCAGGGTTTGTGATTAACACAGCAAAAGCAAACTTAGAGTTCCCAGGAAACTGGAAAGAAATACAGGGCAAAGAGAGATGTCCAGAAATAAAAGATGGTGAAAGAAAGCATCGTTTAATTTTGTGAAAATAATAATTTCAGGACCCTGAGTCATAATTGATTTATAAATTTATGCTTATATAATTTATATATTTAGTCAAGATAGTATAGATCTGTTTTATCCAATAGCAACCTATGGAATTTGAGCACTTGAAATATAGCTGGTTCAAAATGAGATGAGCCACAGCTAAATACACATCTGCTTTCAGACTCAGCCTGATAAAAAGAATGTAAGGTATTTCATTAGTGATTTTTTACATTAATGACATGTTTAATTTATAATATTTTGGATATGTGAGGTTGAATAAAATACATTATTAATTTCACCTATTTACCTTTACTCTTTAATATGGCTGCTAAATAATTTATAATTACCTATCTGGCTCAAGTTATATTACTATTATACCGTACTAAGCCAAATTATGCTGTGATAACAGATAAACTGAATTTTCAGTAGTAAGTAATGCAAGAATGGTCAATTTCTTTTTTTTTATATCTTTATTGGAGTATAATTGCTTTAAAATGTTGTGTTAGCTTCTGCTGTACAACAAAGTGAATCAGCTATAAGTTACGTATATCCCCATATCCCTTCCCTCTTGAAACTCCCTCCCACCCTCCCTATCACACCCCGCTAGGTCATCACAAAGCATCAAGTTGATCTCCCTGTGCTATGCAGCAGCTTCCCACTAGCCATCCATTCTACATATGTCAGTGCTACTCTCTCACTTCGTCCCAGCTTCCCCTTTCCCCCATGTCCTCAAGTCCATTCTCTATGTCTGCGTCTTTATTCCTGCCTTTCCACTAGGTTCGTCAGTACAGTTTTTTTAGATTCCATATATATGCGTTAGCATACAATATTTGTTTTTCTCTTTCTGACTTACTTCACTGTATGACAGACTCTAGGTCCATCCACCTCAACACAAATAACTCAATTTCGCTCCTTTTTATGGCTGAGCAACATTCCATTGTATATATGTACCACATCTTCTTTATCCATTCATCTGTCAATGGACACCTAGGTTGCTTCCATGTTCTGGCTACTGTAAATAGAGCAGGAAAGAACATTCTGGTACATGCATCTTTTTGAATTATGGTTTTCTCTGGATATATGCCCAGGAGTGGTATTGCTGGATCATATGGTAGCTCTATTTTCAGTTTTCTAAGGAATCTCCATAGTGGTTATATCAATTTACATTCCCACCAACAGTGCAAGAGCGTTCCCTTTTCTCCACACCTTCTCCAGCATTTATTGTTTGTAGATTTTTTGATGATTGCCATTCTGACTGGTGTGAGGTGGATACATCATTGCGGTTTTGATTTGTATTTCTCTAATGATTTGTGATGTTGAGCACCTTTTCATGTGTTTGTTAAGCATCTGTATGTCTTCTTGGTGAAATGTCTATTTAGGTCTTCTGCCCATTTTTTGGATGGGGTTGTTTGTTTTTTGGTATTGAGCTGCATGAGCTGCTTGTAAATTTTGGAGATTAATCCTTTGTCAGTTGCTTCATTTGCAAATATTTTCTCCCATTCTGAGGTTTGTCTTTTCGTCTTGTTTATGGTTTCCTTTGCTGTGCAAAAGGTTTTAAGTTTCATTAGGTCTCATTTGTTTATTTCTGATTTTATTTCCATTACTCTAGGAGGTGGGTCAAAAAAGATCTTGCTGTGATTTATGTCACAGAGTGTTCTGCCTATGTTTTCCCATAAGAGTTTTATATTGTCTGGTCTTACATTTAGGTCTTTAATCCATTTTGAGTTTATTTTTGTGTATGGTGTTAGGAAGTGTTCTAATTTCATTCTTTTACATGTAACTGTCCAGTTTTCCCAGCTCCACTTGTTGAAGAGGCTGTCTTTTCTCCATTATATATTCTTGCCTCCTTTGTCAAAGATAAGGTGACCATATGTGCATGGGTTTATCTCTGGGCTTTCTATCTTGTTCTATTGATCTATATTTCTGTTTTTGTGCCAGTACCATACTGTCTTGATTACTGTAGCTTTGTAGTATAGTCTGAAATCTGGGAGCCTGATTCCTCCTTCTCCATTTTTCTTTCTCAAGATTGCTTTGGCTATTCGGGGTCTTTTGTGTTTCCATACAAATTGTAAAATTTTTTGCTCTAGTTCTGTGAAAAATGTCATTGGTAATTTGATAGAGATTGCATTGAATCTGTAGATTGCTTTGGGTAGTATACTCATTTTCACAATGTTGATTCTGGCAATCCAAGAACATTGTATATCTTTCCATCTGTTTGTATCGTCTTTGATTTCTTTCATCAGTGTCTTATAGTTTTCTGCATACAGGTCTTTTGCCTCCTTAGGTAGGTTTATTCCTAGGTATTTTATTCTTTTTGTTACAGTGGTAAATGGGAGTGTTTCCTTAATTTCTTTTTCTGATTTTTTGTTGTTAGTGTATAGGAAAGTGAGAGATTTCTGTGCATTAATTTTGTATCCTGAAACTTTACTAAATTCATTATTTAGCTCTAGTAGTTTTCAGGTAGCATCCTTAGGATTTTCTATGTATAGTATCATGTCATCTGCAAACAGTAACAGTTTTACTTCTTTTCCAATTTGTTTTCCTTTTATTTCTTTTTCTTCTCTGATTGCTGTGGCTAAAACTTCCAAAACGATGTTGAATAATAGTGGTGAGAGTGGACACCCTTGTTTTGTTCCTGATCTCAGAGGAAATGCTTTCAGTTTTTCACCATTGAGAATGATGTTGGCTGTGGGTTTGTCATATATGGCTTTTATTATGTTGAGGTCGGTTCCTTCTTTGCCCACTTTCTGGAGAGTTTTTATCATAAATGGGTGTTGAATTTTGTCATAAGTTTTTTCTGCATCTACTGAGATTATCATATAGTTTTTTCCTTCAGTTTGTTAGTATGGTGTATCACATTGATTGATTTGCATATATTGAAGAATCCTTGCATTCCTGGGATAAACCCCACTTGATCATGGTGTATGATCCTTTTAATGTGCTGTTGGATTCTGTTTGCTAATATTTTGTTGAGGATTTTTGCATCTATGTCCATCAGTGATATTGGCCTTTAATTTTCTTTGTCTGGTTTTGGTATCAGGGTGATGTTGGCCTCGTAGAATGAGTTTGACAGTGTTCCTCCCTCTGCTATATTTTGGAAGAGTTTGAGAAGGATAGGTGTTAGCTCTTCTCTAAATGTTTGGTAGAATTCACCTGTGAAACCATCTGGTCCTGGGCTTTTGTTTGTTGGAAGATTTTTAATCAGAGTTTCAATTTCAGTGCTTGTGATTGGTCAGTTCATATTTTCTATTTCTTCCTGGTTCAGTCTTGGAAGGTTGTACTTTTCTAAGAATCTGTCCATTTCTTCCAGGTTGTCCATTTTATTGGCATATAGTTGCTTGTAGTAGTCTCTCATGATCCTTTGTATTTCTGCAGTGTCAGTTGTTACTTTTCCTTTTTCATTTTTAATTCTGTTCATTTGAGTCTTCTGCCAAAGAACCAGCTTTTAGTTGTATTGATCTTTGCTATTGTTTCCTTCATTTCTTTTTCATTTATTTTTGATGTGATCTTTATGATTTCTTTCATTCTTCTAACTTTGGGGTTTTTTTGTTCTTCTTTTCTCTAATCGCTTTAGGTATAAGATTAGGTTGTTTATTTGAGATGTTTCTTGTTTCTTGAGGTAGGATTGTATTGCTATAAACTTCCCTCTTAGAACTGCTTTGCTGCATCCTATAGGTTTTGTGTCATCATGTTTTCATTGTTATTTGTTTCTAGGTATTTTTTGATTTCCTCAGTGATCTCTTGGTTGTTTAATATCGTATTGTTTAACCTCCATGTGTTTGTATTTTTTACAGTTTTTTTTCCTGTAATTGACCTCTGGTCTCATAGTGCTGTGGTCAGAGAAGATCTTGATACGATTTCAATTTTCTTAAATTTACCAAGGTTTGATGTGACCTATCCTGTAGAATGTTCTGTGTGCACTTGAAAAGAAAGTGTATTCTGTTGTTTTTGGCTGGAATGTCCTATAAATATCAATTAAATCCATCTGGTCTAATGTGTCATTTGAAGCTTGTGTTTCCTTATTTATTTTCTGTTTGGTTGATCTGTCCATTTGTGTAATTGGGCTGTTAAAGTCTCCCACTATTATTGTGTTACTGTTGATTTCCCCTTTTATGGCTGTTAGCATTTTCCTTATGTATTAAGGTCCTCCTATGTTGGGTGCATAGATATTTACAATTGTTATATCTTCTTGGATTGATCTCTTGATCATTATATAGTGTCCTTCCTTGTCTCTTGTAATAGTCCTTATTTTAAGGTCTATTTTGTCTGATGAGTATTGCTACTCCAGCTTTCTTTGGGTTTCCATTTTCATGGATTATCTTTTTCCATCCCCTCACTTTCAGTCTGTACGTGTCCCTAGGTCTGAAATGGGTCTCCTGTAGACCACATATATACAGGTCTTGTTTTTGTAACCATTCAGTCAGTCTGTGTCTTTTGGTTGGGACATTTAATCCATTTACATTTAAGGTAATTATAGATATGTCTGTTCCTATTACCATTTTCTTAATTTTGTGGGGTTTGTTTTTGTAAATCTTTTCTTTCTCTTGTGTTTCCTGCCTAGAGAAGTTCCTTTGGCATTTGTTGTAAAGCTGATTTGGTGGTGCTGAATTCTCTTAACTTTTGCTTATCTGTAAAGTTTCTGATTTCTCTGTCAAATCTAAATGAGATCCTTGCTGGGTAGAGTAATCTTGGTTGTAGGTTTTTTCCTTTCATCATTTTAAATTTATCTTGCCACTCCCTTCTGGCCTGTAGAGCTTTTGCTGATAGATCAGCTGTTAACCTTACGGGGATTCCCTTGTATGTTATTTGTTGCTTTTCCCTTGCTGCTTTTAATATTTTTTCTTCCTGTTTAATTTTCGTTAGTTTGATTAATATGTGTTTTGGCATGTTTCTCCTTGGGTTTAGCCAGTATGGGACTCTCTGTGCTTCCTGGACTTGATTGACTATTTCCTTTCCCATGTTGGTAAGTTTTCAACTATAATCTCTTCACATATTTTCTCAGACCCTTTCTATTTTTCTTCTTCTGGGATGCCTCTAATTCGAATGTTGGTGTGCTTAATGTTGTCCCAAAAGTCTCTGAGACTGTCCTCCATTCTTTTCATTCTTTTTCCTTTATTCTGCTCTGTGGCAGTTATTTCCACCAGAATGGTCAACTTCTTATCATGGTCCATATCCAAAAATGGTACATATACAAACCCAGTTGCGGGCTGTACTCCAGAGTCTTTCAGGGATTCAGGCTGTTGGAGGGACTGTCATTTTTTGATCAGAGAGACAAAGATGAAATTGTTGCCCCAGAAGGGATAGAGAGTTTTAGGAGATCTTGCCCCAGCACAAACTGTTTTGCATCAAAAGGAGCACACATCATCTACTCATAGCCCATTATCCGAACTCATCACAAGACTCCAAGGCAAAGGAGATCAGAGAAACATTACCATCCCATGCACCAGAAGAGAAATCAGAGTGGACATGGCTGTACACCTGAAGTGTCTACCACAGTGTGCATAGCTTAGTGAAATGTAAACATCAGTCAGTCCAATCTAGAGCATAAAAGCATGAAGATGGCAAGATGGCACTGGATGATGTTATCAGTAATTTACACATTGACAAGAACCACTTAAGAGATGCATTTTTAGGTGAGGAAAAGAACCTGAGATTGAGGAACTGGGCACAGAACTGATACATTAGAAGTACAGAAAACAAGCTTGCTTAGCTGCCCATTTTTTTTCTAGCAGTGTCCTGTGCTTTGATATATATCTCAGGTGAATAAAATGAAATCAAATGTCACCTAACAAAGGCCAGACAGCTGCTCAGGGTAATCTCACCACTGTCCAAAATCTAAAGATCAGAAAGACTTTGTTGGAACACTGAGTGTCTCCGTCTCTCAGGAACAAGGTGATATTTAAACAGAATTCCAACATATTAATTTAAGATGGAAACACTGCCATTCTCAGATAGGACTCACAAACTCACACTCTTATTACAAGAAGAAAATACAAAATGGAAAATCACTGTTACCTGGTAAATAGGAAATTAAAACAAGGAATGTCTGCTGATCTCAAGAATTGCTTCTCAGGTAAGAAGGCTTGAGGCATTCTCATATATTGTAGGAATAATTTGACCAAGGAGAACATGAGACATAAGTCTACTTAGCCAAGACCAGCTATCTAATGGTATAGACATAAAGCTGTCCAAGACCTGGTACTCTTATTTTACACTTTCATGACTAAACCATCTATTTTCCATGGGCTTTCTCCAAATAGAGTAAGCACAAGTAATGAGATTTCAGGTGGCTGAATTGCATTTACTTCCATTCCACACTGCCTCTCTGAGATGACTTCCAGAAAGCCTTAATTACAATTTTAGATATTCCCACATCCTTTCAGCACATATTCACTCAGAGTATTACACATCTCCTCATTTATGATATGTAGATTTTTGCCATTGTAATTCTCAGAGGGCTCTTATATTTATTAGTCCTCAGGAACACCTCTCTGTGACCCCCATAAAATAAAATTTGTCCAATTTGGATTAATGCACTGACTTTATTTTCTATGGCAAATTGTGTTGCATTTGGATTAACATTTTGATACTCAGACTAGAAAAGGAAAATTGAAAATTAGTCCTAATAATTCTAGACTGTATGAAAGAGCAAATGAAGCTAATGATCAGCTTTTTACTAAAAAATAAAAATAAAATTAATTAAGATGGCTTTACCTTTCATGTTTTTTCTTCAGATTTTCACTGAAAGGTATTAAGATTTTATCTGCATAGAACAAATTTACCAAATGTTTCATTGGAAACATCTATAAGACATATATCTATAAGCATTAAAACTATATATTTATGGAGACAAATGTGATACTAATGAGAAGTTTTCAACATGATGCTGAGAGCAGGTCAGCATAATCCCCCATTGCATTGGCTATGGGTAGGTTTGGAATGACAGTTCTACCAAGGACAATTAGATTTGGTAGCATTCATGTTTATAAGTAAAACAGAGAGTTTATTATACTGCATGATTCCAAAAATGATAGCGTCCCTATAAAAAAAATACACCCTTGGCTGAAGTGCAAACATACCTAACATTCCACTCAATATTTGTGGACGATTAGATTTGAAGGCCCCACTCTCAAATTTTAGGGATAAACACTGCCCTTTTAGCTCTTTAAATTTAAAAATTCAAATGATATCAAGACTGGTAGCAAATCAAGACAATAGTTTTCTAATGTCAGTCGGTGAACACCTAGAACGAGAAAACTTAAGTAACATGAAGTTATTAATTACCTCAGGAAATGTAACAAATGCAATCCAGAAGGGGAAAAATGGCATTAGGAGGAATGAGTCATAAAAAGGAGTAAGGTAGGCTTCATGATATTATTCAGTGTTTGTCCTAAGCAAAATATAACTTTAAACAAGTTTTAAGACCTTTAAGAGAGAAGTTAGGTTTTCATACTTTTTTTAATATTCCCCTCAGGCTCTTGCAGTAGGCTATAAAGATAGAAGGATTCAATAAAGATTTGTTCATTCAAAATTTACCACTTTTTTATAGTGTCAACTATATCCTAGTTGCTATACCAGGTTTTAAATGTATATCACAAACAAGAAAGATTCTCTGCTGTCAAAGTGTTTATGGTCTAGGTGGGGTTTCCAAACAATAACACGTGCCATTAGAATTCACTGTTGATACAAGAGCAAAATACAAAACTCAGTTATATTTCTGTAAACTAACAATAAACACTCTAAAAATAAAATTAAGAAAATTATATTTACAATATTATAAAAAATACTTAGAAATAAATTTGCCCAAAGAAGTGTAAGACTCATACTCTGAAGATTACAAAATATAGTTGGAAGAAATTAGAGAAGATTTAAATAAATGGAAAGATCAAAATAAAAGAAATTAGAGAAGATCTAAATAAACGTTCATGAATCAAAAGACTTAATATTAAGATGGCAGTACTCCTCATATGTATGTACAGATTCAATGTAAGCCCTATCACAGAAGGCTTCTTTGCAGAAATTCACAAGCTGATCCTAAAATTCATTTAGAAATTCAAGGCATGAAAAAAAAAAAAAAAAGAAATTCAAGGTATGCAAAATGGCCAAAACAATCTTGAAAAAGAAAAGCAGAGTTGGAAAACTCACACTCACAGATTTTAAACCTTATTACAAACCTAGAACAATCAAGCAAGTGTAGTAGTGGCATAAGGCAAACATATAGATCAAAGGAACAGAATTGAGAGTCCAGAAATAAAACCTCACATTTATTTAGGAACAATTTAGTTCTGACAAGTTTGCCAAGACAATTCAATGGGGTAAAGAACAGTCTTTTAACAAATAGTGCTGAGACAGCTAGATAGCTACATGCAAAAGAATGATACTGAGCTACATATAAAAAACTTAACTCAAAATTGATCGTAAATATAAATATCATATCTGAAACTATAAGATTCTTAGAAGAAAACATAGAAGTAACTCTTCATGACCTTGACCTAGGCAATGAATTCGTAAAGAAAACTCTATAAGTCCAGGCAACAACAACTATATATAGTTGGGTTTCATCAATTTTTTAAAATTGTACTTCAGTGGACACCATCAAAAGAGTGAAAATAAAACCCACAGAACAGGAGAATATATCTGAGAATATATTTCAAATTATGTACCTGATAAGGGATTTGTATCTAGAATATATAAATAACTCCTATAACTCAACAACAGAAAAACAAATGCCCTATTGACAATAGGCAAAAGATCTGAATAGCCACTTCTCCAAACAAGATATACACATGGCCAATAGACATATAAAAAGATACTTATACTACAATGAGATGCCATTTCATACCCAATAAAATAGCTACAATCAAAAAGACAGATAATAACAAATGTTAGTGAAATTGTGGAGAAATTGGAACCTTCATGCATTGCTGGTGGAAATGTAAAACAAGTCAGTCACTTTTAAAAAGCTGTTTGCCAACTTCTGAAAAAGTTAAACATGGAATTACCATATGATCCACTCTTGGCATATACCCAAGAGAACTGAAAACCTATGCCCACTCAAAAACTTACAGATGAATATTCATAGAAGCACTAGACACAATAGGCCAAAAGTGGAAACAGTCTAAATGTTCATCAGCTGATGAATGGATTAACAAAACGCTGTATATCCACAAAATGGAATATTATTCAGCCACAAAAAGGAGTGAAGCTCTGATACATGCACAGATGAATTTTTAAAACATTACACTAAATGGAAAAAGCTATTCACAAAGAACCACATATTGTATGATTCCATTTATATGAAATGTCCACAATAGGCAATTCCATAGAGTCAGTCAGAAAATATATTAGTGGTTGCCAAAGGTTGGGGTGGAAGGAAAGAGAGAATGGGGAGTAACTGCTAATGGGTGTAAGCCTTCTTTTAGGAATGACTAAAATATTCTGGAATTAGATAGCAGTGATTCAGGCATGATTTTGTGCACATTCTAAAAACCACTGATTAATCTACTTTAAAAGGGCAAAGTTTATGATATATGAATCTGCAAGGAATTCAGACAACTGATGCAGTCTAAGGAAATAGCTTCCACAAGACTGCCCTCACTTCACACCCTAGATACAGATTTGGAGGTCCCCAGGGCCACCTTCACTTCACACCAGCTGTCTACAAATTAGGGGGTTTCCCAGTAACAATCCTCAGATTCAATAATGACTCATGGAACTCAAAAAAGCACTGTACTTAGAGTCACAGTTTTATTTTAAGAAAGGATACAAATTAAAACCAGTCAGAGGAGGAGACAGGGTGAAATCTGGGAAGTTTCCAAAAGTAAAGTTTCCATCATCTTCAAGGGTGTGTTACCTTCCCAGCATCAATATGTTACAATATACATGGAGTATTGTGAAACAGGGAAGCTCACCCATGCATTAGTGTCCAGAGCTTTTATTGAGGCTTAATTATGTAGCCATGATTGATTGAATCATTGCCCACATAGTCGAACTCAGTTTCCATCCCTCTTTCCTTGCCCAAAGGTGGGGTTCATATCAGGTAGCTCAAAGCCCAAACTCTCTAATCACTTGATTGGTCTTTCTGGCACGACCAAGTGTTAGCTCCTTAATGTAACTTAGCACCTCCTGAGCATAAACAATCAGATATAATCCAAATTACACATCATGAATAACAAAGATACTCTTACCACTCAGGAAATTAAAAGAGATTGGAAACTACCTGCCAGCACTCCCAGGACAAAATTCAGATCTCTCTTTAAGTGAGGTCAAATTCCTTACTACACAGAATTATATCTCAATAAAGCTGCTATTAAAAAAAAAGAAAGAAAAAGAACATTGAATCCTGATTTATGATAGATACTGCCTACATGCATATAAAGTGAATATAGGAATTTAAGTCATATTAAAGAATTTTAGAAGGTTCTTCAGAAGTGTAATGTATGTATATCACTGCTATTGAAATAATGCCCGAATAAAAGTTAAACTACTGGCAATAATTTTTTAAAATTTACTGTGGAAGTTCTGTTATGGGAATAAATAAAAACATCCATGGAACAAGTCAGAGATGCATGCAGTGCAGGAGGGACATCAAGAGAGGCTCTGGTAAAGCACTAGCTTCAGGAAGTTTCCATGGGTTTGAGTGGTGAATTGTCAACAGTAAACACAGAAATTAATGGAATCCTTTAAGATACCATGACAAGACTTGACCTCAAAGTCAAGAAAATATAAGTGGAAAATATAACAGTTCTGGAGTCCAGAGTGATGAGCTACAGATCTTTAAATCTCCACCCCTTACAGAGAGGATTTGTCCCAGAGTCTAAGCAGGACCATGTCCTCAGCTGAGGACCAAGTGGCCCAAGATATTAGAAGAGAAGAGTAATGCAACACAAAGGGCATGGCTCAGGGTCAACATGAAACCTACCTTCACACAGAATCCATTTGGAACAATTACGTGGACCCAAAATCATTGATTTTAATCTGCTTCTCCTCGCAAGTAAGCTATGTGAAGAGAATCCTATGGACAATTGCTTAGAGTAGACTCTTCTCAAGGACAGAACTCTGAAGACAAATTCCAGTTAGGAAATTAGAAGTCATGTCGGCCGCATGCATGGTCAGGAACCAGAAGGAGCTGAGGAACACCTGGACCCAGCAGCATCAGTATCCTTAACCTACTTTGGAGTGGAGTTCACATCTACTTGAGAAGACCTGTTTGCTTTTACAAGTTAACATCCAAAGCAAAAGTGGTTTCCAGCAGAACCTTACTTTAATGCAATGACAAAGCATGGGTTGTAAATGAAAAGAGCTTATCTGAAAAAACTTGTTATAATAAAATTCACTTATTAATTGTTTCATTCACCCAAAATATGCCCTTGAACATCTGCTAATAATATATTTATTCATGTAACAGGTATTTATTGGATGCCTACTAATATCAGGCATTTAGTCCCTGATGATACAGAAGTAACAAATCAAATAAGGTAGAGCTCTGCATTCAGAGATCTTACATCTTAGAAGGAACACAAGTAATAAACACAAATACACACATAAGAACATAGATATGTACCTAAGATAGATAATTCATACAATGAAAATGTACTAAAGAAAATAAAAGGGGGAAATGAGATTAAGTGTGCCTGAGGAAGGGGAATTCTAATTTTGCTATGTTAGATCACAGAAAGCCTTGCTAAGGCAGTGACATTTAGATGACATTTTGCATGGAAAACAACCAGGCAAAATGTGGAGGAAGAGAGTTCCAGCTAGAGAAAATATCAAGTGGAATAGGAGAGGGAATATGCTAGGGAATTTGAAGAACAGAAGGAGGGATGACACAGAAAGCAGAGGCCAATATACATAGCTCCTTATAGGCCACAGGGAGGGGGGTGGATTTAATGCTAAATGCCAAGTGCTGGACCATGTGGATTACAGGGTCACACTCTCTGCCCTCTTGAGTCTTCCAGTCTAGACTGTGGGGCACAAACACTAAACAAATAGCCACACACAAAAAATAGAACTACAGACTGGAACATGATACAGAGGAAGATTCCAGATCACCCTGGGGCTTTATAACCAGAAAACCCAATTTAATTTGGGGGTAGGAAGGGCTTCTTGCGGGGGGGAATAACCTTTAAGGGAAAATTTAAAGGGGAGTTGTATTAATATAACCAGTCACATTAAGTTGATTATTTTAGGTTTATATGAATAAATAAAGATAGATAGAGATGATAGAGTTATAGAATCCATTCACTTTAATTAAAAATTTTAAATGGTGACCCTAATGAGGTTCCTGATGAAAAGAATGACAAATTTTCAGTCACACAGAATATATGCCATCAGACATGAAAATTTTATTATCTTTGCAATGACAGATTGATTCACTATACAGGACTTCATAATATTTGAAATTAGGAACATGGCATTAAAGTTCATGAACTGATTACCATAATTATAGTTCATTTGATCTTGATTGCTTTTGTAGGAACTCCTGATTAAATCTGTCTGCCCTTGTAATTACTACAGCTTCTTTCTTACAATGCTAAAAATTTCTTGGGATAATAATTCAGCATTTTGCTTTCAACCCTTACCCTCTTCCCATACCATATTGCTACAGTTGTTTTAATCATAATTTTTTTCTTAAAAACCTGGAGTAGTAGTTTACAAAGATTTTCACTTACAGTATTCAGAGACTCAAAACAAGTTGGGGAAGGCAAGCATTATTCATTCTATTTACAGATGAGGAGACTGAAGATCACCAAGGGGAAGTGAATGATCCGAAGCCACATAACTCTAACTGTGTTAGTTTCTCTTCTTCAGGTTGCCAGAGAGCTCTAGGACGTTGGATTCACACAGGCAGGGAGCCATCCATGCATTCTTCTTCACCAACAGGGAAATGCATGTGAGAGTCACTTTGCTTCTTTACCAAAGGAGAGCAGAGAGGCTAGAAAGAAGCAGAAGGGTAGGGGACAAGTTCCTATTGAAACACAAAGATCTTTTGATCTCAGCCCTCCAACTTTCTGCGTTCTCAGCCTACACCTTACAACTTGGATTTTGGCAGCCAAATAACAAGCCAGAGTCTGCTCCCTGGGACAAAGGAAGAGGCTGGAGGTAGGGGGAATTTTTCTGTCTGCAAACATTAACCTTTGAAGAAGACTTCTGTAGATCTAGAGCCCCAACCCTCTACAAAATAATTCATCCAAGAGGGTTCAGTTAGATGAGTGGGCTTTACAGAATTCCTAGAAAACCAAAGCCACCAACGTGGGGGGTATTGGATGGTGGTTGCTATTTTGGAAGATTTGCCCATGAGAGATGAGAGGCAGGGGCCCAAGTTGGCTGGGAGTGTAAGGGCAAGTTCAGAAGAGGTAATATTGAACATTAATTGTGTACCAGAGACCTGCCAAAAGTTTGGGGTTCCAAAAGGAGAAGCTTCCATCCTAGACAAGGCCATGGGATGAAAGCTCAGCCCCAGAGAAACTGCTGACCTGGTATAAAGAGAAGTACAGTGATCAGTTGTGACTCAAAAATAAAAGTGAGGGCCCAATAATTCTCCCAAAGGACCAATCCAATTCCTTCTATTGACATATGCTTGGGAAAGAGGGAAAAAAATAAGAGGATCAATAGGTATTGGTATAGGCTGAATTGTGTACCCTTAATTCCTATGTCTAAGTTCTAAGCCCCAGTACCTCAGAATATGACTGTATTTGGAGACAGCGCCTTTAAAGAGTGGGTTAATTTTGCTTATGGTGTGAGGAAATGTTCTAATCTCATTTTTTCACATGTAGCTGTCCAATTTTCCCAGCACAGCTTATTGAAGAGGCTGCCTTTTCTCCATCATAATATTCTTGCCTCCTTTGTCATAGATTAATTGACCATAGGTGTGTAGGTTTATTTCTGGGCTCTCTATCATGTTCCATTGACCTATGCTTCTGTTTTTTGCCAGTTTTAATTACTGTAGCTTTGTAGTATAGTCTGAAGTCAGAGAGCATGATGCCTTCAGTTTTCTTCTTTTTTCCAAGGTTGCTTTGGCAATTTGGAATTTTTTGTGGTTCCATATAAATTTTAAGATTATTTGTTCTAGTTCTGTGAAAAATGTCATGGGTATTTTGATAGGGATTGCATGAAATCTGAAGATTGCTTTGGGTAGTATGGAAATATTAACAATATTAATTCTCCCAATCCAAGAACACAGAATATCTTTCCATTTCTTTGTATCATTTTCAAATTCCTTCATCAGTGCTTTATAGTTTTCAGAGTATAGGTCTTTCCCCTCCTTAGTTAAGTTTATTTCTGGGTATTTTATTATTTTTAAAGTGACTGTAAATGGAATTGTTTCCTTAATTTCTCTTTCTGATTGTTCATTATTAGTGTATAGAAAAGCAACAGATTTCTGTATATTAATCTTGTATCTTGCAAACTTGTTGAATTCATTTATTAGCTCTAATAGTTTTTTGGTAGAGACTTTAGGGTTTTCTATATAATATCATGTCATCTGCAAATAATGACAGTTTTACCTCTTTCCTTCTAATTTGGATACCTTTTATTTCTTTTTCTTGGCTCATGTCTATGGCTATGACTTCCAATGCTATGTTAAATAGAAATAGTTAGAATGGGCAACCTTGTTTTGTTCCTGATTTTAAAGGAAAAGCCTTAGGTTTTCATACTGGAGTATGATGTTAGCTGTGAGTTTGTCATAAATAGCCTTTATTATGTTGAGATATGTTCCCTCTATACCAACTTTGATGAGAGTTTTTATCATGGAGAGATATTGAATTTTGTCTAAAGTTTTTTCTGCATCCATTGAGATAATTGTGTGATTGTTATCCTCCCTTTTGTTAATGTGGTGTATCACATTGATTGATTTGCAAATACTGAACCACCCATGAATCCCTGGAATAAATTCCACTTGATCACTGTGTATGATCCTTTTATATATTGTTGAATTCAATTTGCTAATATTTTGTTGGGGATTTTGCATCTATATTCATCAGAGGTGTTGGCCTGTGATTTTCTTTTTTTGTAGAGTCCTTGTTTGGTTTTGGTATCAGAGTAATTGTGGCCTTGTAGTATTGCATTAATTCAATTGAACATTCAATTGAAATTAATGCAACATTTTGAACAAACTAAAAGCTTTTGCACAGCAAAGGAAACCATTGACCAAACAAAAAGACAACCTATTAAATGGGAGAAAACATTTGCAAATTGTGTGACCAATAGGGGTTAATATCTAAATTTTATAAATGGCTCATACAACTCGATATCAAAAAAACCCAAAGAACTCAGTTTAAAAATGGGCAGAAGACCTGAATAGACATTTTTCCAGAGAAGATATACAGATTGCCAAAAGGCACATGAAAAAATGCTCAACATCACTAATCATCAGAGTAATGCAAATCAAAACCACAATGAGATATAACCTCACATCTGTCAAAATGGCTGTCATCAAAAAGTCTGTAAATATCAAATGTTGGTGAGGATGTGGAGAAAAGGGAACAATTGTACACTGTTAGTGGGAATGTAAATTGGTACAGCCACTACAGAAAACAGTATGGAGGTTTATCAAAAAACTAAAAATAGAACTACCATATGATCTAGCAATTCCACAGCTGGGTATATATCCAAAGAAAATGAAAACACTAATTTGAAAGGATACATGCATCCCAATGTTCATAACAGCACTAATTACAATTGCCAAGATACAGGAGCAACCCATCAAGTACCCATCAACAGGTGAATGGAAAAAGGAGATGTGAAATAGATATTACTATCTATGTGATACAGAATATTACTCAGCCATAGAAAGAATGAAATTCTGCCATTTGCAACAACATGGATGAATCTAGAGAGTATTATGCTTAAGAGAGTGAAATAAGTCAGACAGAGACAGACACTCTGTTATCACTTACATGTGGAATCTGAAAAATAAAACAAATGAATGTATGTAACAAAACAGAAGTAGACTCATAGATATAGAAAACAAACTAGTGTTACCAGTGGGAAGAAAGGAGGGGAGAGGAATGAAATAGGGGTATGGGATTAAGAAACACAAACTACCATGTATCAAATAGATAAGCTACAAGGATATTTTGTACAGCAGAGTGTAATATAGCCATTATTCTATAATAACTTTAAATGGAGTATAATCTATAAAAATATTGAATCATGATGTTGCACACCCCAAACAATATAACATTGTAAATGAACTGTACTTTAATTAAAAAAAAATGATTTGATTAAGTTAAAATGAGGTCATTAGGATAGGCCCTAATCCAATACTATTGCATTGGATTCTTTATAACAAGAAGAAATTTGGACACAAACACAGAGGGAAAACCATGTGAAGACATAGGGAGAAGATAGCCATCTGTAAGACCTGAGGCAGGTCTCAGAAGAAACCAACCCTGCCAACACTTTGATCTCTGATTCCAAGCCTACAGAATTGTGAGCAAATCCATCTCTGTTGTTTAAACCACCCAGTCTGTGGTACTTTGTTATGGCAGCCATAGCAAACTAATACAGGTATGTCTATGTTTTTCTTCTAAGCCCCACACTTCTCTGGGGGGAGGGAGTCATCATAATATACAGCCAACCCCTGAGGAGATGGATTAGAAAAGTGAGGGAGTCTGGTCTGTTGGAGCAGAGAGGGGTGGCATCAGCAGACCCATCTGCAAGGAAATAAGAAAGAGTTTTTGGGAAATGAGGAAGGGAATGCTATTCCCCTCTTCTGTTCCTATGAATTGCCCAAAGACAGCAGTGAAACAGCTTCTCAGTGAAAAAAAAAAATGCCTTTTCCTCTTCCTTCACAATACAGCACACAAAGGACCACCCTACCCTTCAGAGTGAACCACCTCATTGGAATTTACAAAATAAAAGGTAGTCAGGTTGTTCAAGTCTTTACAAAAATCCTTGACCCAGAAGGGTTAGAATCTAGAAGAAGGAAATCAAAACATAATGGGTGATTATTTTCAATAGTATCACTCTTGACATTCTGCTCTTTCCATTCTTTTGTTTTGTGTGTGTGTGTGTATTCAGAATCATAGCCATTGTGGTTATACAGTTCTCAACTTGCTTTGGTTATATTTTAGTTTTTTAAAAGGCATAGAAAAGTATTCAAATGAGACATGGTATGTGAGAATTGACAAGAGAGAATGAGTTATTGAAACCTGAGGTCACCTGTGCTGCTGGAAACCCAGGCTGCAGTGCATTGGAGCAACACTGTGGTCAAAAAGTACTACCATACAACCCAGCAATCCCACTACTGGGCATATACCCTGAGAAAACCATAATTCAAAAAGAGTCATGTACCATAATGTTCATTGCAGCTCTATTTACAATAGCCAGGACATGGATGCAACCTAAGTGTCCATCATCGGATGAATGGATAAAGAAGATGTGGCACATATATACAATGGAATATTACTCAGCCATAAAAAGAAACGAAATGGAGTTATTTGTAGTGAGGTGGATGGAGTTAGAGTCTGTCGTACAGAGTGAAGTAAGTCAGAAAGAGAAAAATAAATACCGTATGCTAACACATATATATGGAATCTAAGGGAAAAAAAAATGGTCATGAAGAACCTAGTGGCAAGACGGGAATAAAGACACAGACCTACTAGAGAATGGACTTGAGGATATGGGGAGGGGGAAGGGTAAGCTGTGACAAAGTGAGAGCGTGGCATGGACATATATACACTACCAAACGTAAAATAGATAGCTAGTGGGAAGCAACTGCATAGCACAGGGAGATCAGCTCTGTGCTTTGTGACCACCTAGAGGGGTGGGATAGGGAGGGTGGGAGGGAGGGAGATGCAAGAGGGAAGAGATATGGGAACATATGTATATGTATAACTGATTCACTTTGTTATAAAGCAGAAACTAACACACTATTGTAAAGCAATTATACTGCAATAAAGATGTTGAAAAAAAAAAAGTACTCCCACCTTCAGTGCTCTAAGTAGAACAAATATTAGGGTGAAGAGCCAGATGGGGTCATTCCCTCCAAGTCTCCCTAGAGACATCCTTAACTGAGCAAGCAGGCAGGTAGATGCACAGTGGCACTTCCCCTCCGGGGAGTGGGGAGCCCTTCTTGTGCCCTTCACCAGCTGATCTTAGTCATTCTGAATCAGAGGAATCAGCAAGTCCATCACTTGGAGATTTAATTATCTTTTCTTTACTCAAATCTCATAATGAATCATTCCAGGAGGTTATTAATTTTTCATTCCAGAATGAGTGCATGAAGGCTACCTAGTATGATGTTCTGCTACCTTTGAAAAATTCCACTCATGCCATGGGTCTGTACTGTGAATGGGCTGTACATTCTCTTGATTAACAGTTAGAATCACATTGAATCTTGCCGACAAGGGTTTAAGGCAAGGTCATACTAGCGTGCACCTAAACATCTTTTAACTGAGGTATTGCCAAACCCATACTGGCTTCAACCAGAGGCTGGAGCATGGGGCACTACAGAACCCCACCCCCCAGCCAGAACGCAGGAGTCCCTGTATCTAACATCTGTCAATCTGCCACTGAAGCTGCCTCTACCTGAGTTCAGGATTAATGATCTCTCACTTGAACAGTAACATTAACCTTCATCTTACTTTCCCAGCTTCTCTTCCTACATTCAACCCTACCAAACCATACTCAACCTGCACTTGCTTGGACATACCTGCAAGTTTGTTGGAGGAAAGTTCTTGATATTTGAAAAGAAATAAGAGCTAATCAAGGACTCTTCAGCAATATAAGAATTTCCTTAATTTTTTGTCATGTTATAGTTGGTGCTCCATAAATGCACATGAAATGAATCATGGATGCATAGAGCAGCTCCTCTGCTCTGCAGATATAGTGTTCCTACAAGTGTCATCTGTTTCCCACTTCTACCTCAGTTTTTTTTCAATCACATCAAGGTCTTAATTTTTAGTAGCATTTTATCTTCTTGATTTCTTTAGGTAACAATTATTTAATTAGCATCTACTAAGGACTTTAAATTATGTATTTATTTTTATCCAGTTCTTCATTGTTTTTCTTCCTCAGTAGATTCTAAACTCCACAAAAACAGAGACCTGTCTGTCTTACTCACTATGAGATCTTCGACACCTGGAAAACAGTAGGTGCTAAAATATATGTGTAGTGCTAAATGGATGAATGGGTAAACATGCACCTACAATCTCAACAACTGAGGTTTTTAGGGTTTGTTTCCTCCCTCTATTGCTTTCTTTTTTATTCAAACAACATCAAGATCGATTGTACCTATTTGTTTTAAAACAACAAAAAATGATTGCTTGGGAGGGCTCTCAGATTAGCCATTTCTTCATGGTGGTTGATGGACTGACGTTTTCACTTTTTCACCTTCCATTTCTATCCTGAATCACTCTTCATTCTAATACAGACTACACACTGATAGGTGCTTTTGCAGCAGATGCTGGAACAGCTCCCAGTATGATACTGCAAAGCCTCTTTTCCCGGCAAAATCTGAGTCCATCAGTAACACGTTCATTCTCCACAGCCAAGATTACAATATTTTCCAGTCAGATTTCACTTGCTTGGGATAAATCTTGTAGGCTATTAAATCTGACTTTCTGATCCCCGCTAACAGGGTATTTGAAGAGCTATCAAAGGAACACTGCCAGTGTCTTGTATATTACAGTAAGCCCTTGATAGCAGCCATAATGTGTTGTATGATGGGGAATGTTGTCTAAAGATAAAAATAGGCAGGCGGGAAGGCATCAGCCCAATCGACTTAATTTTACACATGTACAGCCACTGGCATGTCTGCAATGAGATTAAGTAATGCCCTTGTTGGCAAACATTATAACTTTTCTCCAATAACAAATCTTTAGTTGATACTATAACTTTGGTGCAACTAAGTGTAGGAAGGAAAGAACAAATAGTAGCTGATTCCAAAGGAACCCTCTCGTTTAAAAAAGCTCGCCCATTAGGAAGGCATATGTCAGATAGAAGTGTGTACATAAGAAGGATTTACAGTTATTTTGTTTTCAAATAGTCAGAGATGTAGATAAGCAGAACAGACTGAAAGCTGTTGTCAGACCCTTCCTCTTTTCTGCCTTCACAGCTAGAAGGGAAATTCTAAGTTTGCTACAAGCTCTCTATTAAATCATAATATATGTTTCCTGCACATCATTAAACCTCTAGCTGATTACTTGATGCATTTCTCTGAAACAAGGGAGCCTCACTTAGGACAGGAAGCACTTATAAAAATAGCCCTTTTAGATATCACCTGTGATTCTGATGATCTGTCAAAGCCAAGATGCAGAGAGACCAAGGTCAGAAACACCCTGCGAAAGCAGATTGTGTCCCAGCTTCAAGGCAAAACAAAAGAAGGGGGAAATCCCATGGCTGGTGTATGCATCAATTTCTGGGAAATGATGTCTAATCACATGTTTGCATATGCAGTAGGTGCCCTGGGAAAAAAAGACAGGACCTACAGGGCACATTTAAGATGCATCTCAAATGCAGTCCTCAGAACTCCATTCAAGGAGGGAATAATTGGATGGGACCAGAGGGGGAAGGTGAATGGGGAAAGCAATGGGTTGAGGCTGAAAAACCCTTGAGTCTTGTCACAGGTGGGCAGGTGCACATCAAAGAGTTCACATGGATCCCATTCTATGTATTTCTGTGGTGATACTACGAAATGTGTGCTTTCCTTTAATATCGTGGAAGTAAAAGCAGGTCCTGGAAAGTATAGTTATTTTAGTTGTTTTAATACTGGAATGTTTGAATATAGTGTATTTGCTAATTTACTTCCAAGTATTTGTTGCATACTCCCTTATTAATTCAAAGGAAATTTCATGCAGGTACCGCAAAGGTATAAGTAAAAAAGTCCTTCCATTTGTGACGTGCCTGCGTTTACCAATGCCTGAATTCCATGCTGGCTGAGATTATCTCTGTGTCGAATGGGAGAGGTACTATGAATTCTAAATGCTACATTATCTTGCTTTATAACTGCAATGCCTAATAACAGAAAGAAGGCTTTGGGCCACAATTAATAGCCATTCTTACAGATCCTTTAACTCTGCAATCTCTAAGGAGTTTGCTTTCCATTAACATTTCCAGAAATAACTTACTTTACATTATTAAAGTGCTGTGAGTGATAGTTTCCAAATTATTCCTAAGCTAATTATTAAAAAATGATTACTCCAAAAAGCTTTTCCCACTTTAAATTGTACCTTTAAGAGTCTTGCAATAAATATGAAGATAGAGCCATAGCTATTGTAAGGATCTCTGTTTGTGATATAACCAGTTTTATTAAGCCAATCTCCAGTGTACTCTAAAATGTGTTTTCATTACAAGTTATGGTACTAAATACCATGAGAAAAGATATGGAAATCAGCAATATTAACTATGCCAGTTAAGATGAGCCAAACTAACCTAATGAAGGGGATATAGCCACTAGAAAGCTATGTTTTGATTTTTTTAAAGGTTAATTAGACTGCCTAATTATCCCAGACTGAGAGCATATTATTCTCTTAGAAAAGCAAGCATAATTAACTTAGAGAGAGGCCTCCCCTCCAAGCAAAAACAAGTAAATAAGAAAACTCCAAGCCAAAGTGGTTTGCTTCTGTTGAAATCCAGTGACTTGATGCTTATATAAATAGGATAAAACACACATGCACACACACTCGCACACACTCAAACACACACACAACAATAGCTGTTAAATGTGGCCATCCTGAGAGTTTACAAGATATGGAAGAGTTGACTGCAAATCTATATCCATAATTTCTAATCTGTATAAAGTCTGCTTCTCAAGAAGATGAAAAGAAAATACTTCCTAGGAAAGAATGGGACATCTGTTACTTTGAGCTGCCTAGCAACAATCCCCCTTTCTTTTGGTAACACTGCCCCAATTTTCTTTCTGGAATTATCTGTTGCACCTACATTGCACTCCCTTACAGTTTAATGTTCCCTAGGAAACTATCCAATAAACCAACTGCACACAAATGTCCACTTCAGAGTCTCAGAGAAGACTTTTCCAGGGAAGCCAATATAAGGTACTGGTGCCAGAATTGGCCCTAGGAAGCAGAAACTAAAATGAGATTTTAGTTTCTATCGCTTGTCTGCTGACTGGCAATCAGGATCACATCACTGGTAGTTGGGGTGGAACTGATAGCCCCCTTGTATGCTATAGCAAGATAGATATTAAAACTTTCACAGGTTTTACATAATGGCTTATAAAGTGTTTGAGCTACTGATAAAGGGTCCTCTTCAGCATTTCATCAGACCAAAAGCTCTATTTTACAGCCAAGGAGGTGAGGTAGTTGTCACAAAATTATAGGATCTATTCATCTTCTACCACATCACCTAGAAACTGCAGGCAAAATAGAGCCATAGAATACATGGTTGAGGCACCAGCTTGAAGATGACACTTTCAAGGACGGGCACCACTCTCCAAGACCTAGTATACACCATGAATCCACTGTATGGTTCTGTGTTCCAACTGGCAGAATACATAGAGCTGAGAACTGAGAAGCAGAAGTAGGAGCAACTGCATTTACCATCACTCCCAGTGAGGAGTTTTTCTCTCTCATTCAAATAAATGTAGGCTCTTGGGTCTAGCGATTCTGATTCACAGAGGGGGGACACTTCTACCAGGGGATGCAGCAAGAGTACCATTAATCTATAAGCCCTGGCTGCTGGCCTATCACTTCAGGTTCCTTGTGCCAAGAGACCAGATTGCAAGGAAGCTCATTATGCTGGAAGGAGTAATTGACACTGATCTTCAGGAGGATGTTGAACTACTGTTACACAGTGAAGGTAAAAGTATGCTAAAAACCCAGTTGATTCACTGGAGCTTTTTAATACTCCCCTGCCTAATTGTGGCAGAAAATTGTCAAGAGAAGCATTCATGACATGAGAAGGGCATAGTGACCATGTCCCCAGACCCCTCAAAGATGAGAGCCTGGGCCACCCCATGAGGTAAGCCATGACAGAAGAGGTGCTAGCAGAGAGTATAGGAGTCACAATGGGCCATGCAGGAGGGAGCATCAGTTATGGCCCCATGAACAACTGTAGCAGTGGGAGCTTTAATTTGTTTCACCAACCTTACCCTTGTAAACTTCCCCACAAAAATAGACCAACCAGAATTCTAGAGGGAGCTGTTCCCAGATAGGCTGAACTTATACAGCAAATGGATCCAAGCAGTAAAAGGAGTAGACAGTAGTGGATGCTGGGGTGCAGCACCCAGATTCCCCACTTAGGACTGAGTTACTACTTCCCCCAGCTGCCAAGGTGTATTTCCAGATGGCAGCGCAGGTGTGAATTCTCCAGGAATTTCTGTCAGCCATTGAGAGCTTGCTCATCCAACATTATGCCCTATCTCAAGTATAGCCTTCACTCAACAACTGGTTAATGTGGGAGGGAGTACTAAGCCCTATCTTGGAAGAATCACCCCAGCTTCAGAGCTGCCATCAACAACCACAGGACCATGCAAAGCAATGACAGTATTTCTGATATTTACACATTTCAGTTAACAAGGTACTGTGTCAAGCGAGGAATACATGTGTGTATATATATATATATATATATATGTCTAAGGGCTATCATAAAATAAATTTGGTTTTCCCTGTATTTAATGAAAAAATAAAACCTGCCACAAGATGCATTCCTTTAAGTGGGCTTCCATATTCTATGAAGAAATATTTAGAACTTATGCCAGTATAAGGCAAGAATAATCTACTTTCCTGGAAGGGAGTAATATAAGGGCCTCATTCTTATCCATTTGTATCCATGCAAAGATTTTTGCAATTAAAGGAAAAAGAAAGAGGAGGAGGGGGGTGGGGGGGGGGAGAAGAAAGAGAAAGGAGGGAGAGGGGAAGGATAAGAAGAAAAATTTCAAGATTTGAAATATAGCAGTGTACAAGAAGGCTATTCACGATGACCTATTCTCAATTTATCCCATTCAACAATTTGTCATATAATCCTCCCAACAGTCCACAATAGTCCTTGGCTCCCTAATAAATTACAAGGAATAGATAAAAATGCTGAAATTAGTTCTTATGCTCAAGCTTCTCCATCAACAAACTGTAATAAAGAGAACTACACAGCTCCTATCCCTGCCTGTTGAAAGCCTGAAATATAAGTCCTATTGCTTAAAGATTGCTGCTCTCTGATTGCAAATGTGACATTGGTTTTGGGTCCTGGGATGTTTGCAAAGATGCAAATGTTAACAGGCGCAGCAAGTCTAGAAAAGGATTTGAGGGAACACTGTCAGAGCATTAAAGAAAACTCTGAGGCTTGGTTTCCTCACCCGAAGGAAGGGTTGGTTCTCCTGGACTTTCTGTCTGCTCCCTTCAAGAAGGACTTGGCCAAGCTTCTATGGCCACCCCAGAGAGAGGAAGATGGAGATGTTCATTCCTCCCAGCCAGGGGCAATAGCTCAGTTCCTTTCCATTCTTCCCTGCAAGTCAGCAGGGCGCCATTGGCAGCATCCTTGTGATTTCTTACATGGGCTCCGAGTATTACAGTTTTCCAAATTAAGTTCCTCTCCTTTCCTCTGCAGAGTGCCATGCTCTATCTTGGAGTTTTTTCTCCTTCATGTGGAGCAGCTTGCCCTCTGCTTCCTGTTTTCTAGAGGCCAGCTCCCTGGCCCTAATCATTTACCTCAGTAAACTAAGAACATCAGAAACTGAAGAAATTGAAACGGCCATTTCCACTTCCGGAAGTCAGAAGCTGCTCAAGGCCAAATGTTATAGGGGCATTCGAGGCCAAGAAAAAGCAATTTACTTCTCACAACATTTTACCAGGGAGGCAAGTGGAGTCACCCCATTAAAACAAGTCACCTCTTCCACTTTCCCTCATTGAGTAGGTCCCCTCAGTGAGGAGAGGGAGCAATGCCCTCCTGCTTACATGAAGTGGACACAGTGATGCTCTGTACAAGTGGTTTCCAGCATCCGTCCACATTTGAATCCCCTGGAAAGCTCCTCACAACACAAATCCTGGCCCCACCCCCTGAGTTTCTGATTCAGTCATTTGGGGGTGGGGCTTAAAGATTTGCTTTTCTAACCAGTCCCCCAGGGGATACTGACCCTGCTAGCCCACAACCCTCATTTTGTGTGGACTTTTGCACCATACTAAGTCTCTACCATGTGTGTAGGGACAGCAGGTGACCCCAGCCAAATGGCTCTCAATGAGTCTGCTTGGGATGAAGATTTGATTTAAAGTAGACCATGAAGGCAAAATCAATACGAAGAGAAATAAGTAGATGTGGGAGGAAAACCCTGATCTCACGATACTGGCTTTCCAGTCTCACCCGTGATCCATACCAAACCGAGCCAATTTCAAAGGGGGGCACTGGTGGCAAAGAAAACTTTCAATTAGCACATCTGCAACAGAGATTGTTGCCTGAATATTTTTTTGGTTCAATAGTCTTATCAGCCAGGCACCGGAAGGAAGTCCAGCCAGTGAAAGGCTTGTAATTATTTTTATTCACCTTGAAAACGAAATGCTGGTTCAGATGAGAATTCAACTGATTTGCAAACAGTGTTTACTCTTTTCCTTGTCATCACACAGACAGCCAATTAATGACATTAAAGATTAATTAACAGGGAAGCTGTGCGCTACCTGCCAAAGAGATGATTAAACTTGGAGTCTATGTTTCTTCCCAGAAAAGAAAATAAACCTCAGTAATTAAAGGTTCAGAAGCAGCTTTTGTTCTGGGTACCAAGTCCATCCAAGTCAGAATGAGAAAGGTTTCTTAAAAAGTCAAGTGGGTAGGCTCAAGCTGCAGCCAAGTCCTAGCCACCCAGTGATGCCAATTCGCGTGAGCCATCGTATGAGCCAGTGAGCAGCTCCACCTGCCAGGGAGCAGCTCCACCCGCCAGGGAAGCGGGAGTCATCACACAGAGCCTCCGTGTGCCTGCCCTCCAAATGGAGCAGCAACCCAGAACTGGCTCTCCATTCCTGCACCTTCCCAACGCTCACAATCACATCCCATTTCTCTAGAACCTTCTCTTAATCTAAAATCATCTTTTCTCAAACGACTCTGCTGAGGCTGCTCATTTTTCTTCCAAAGAAACACATATCAAAAGTAAGGTTTGATCATTCTAAAAAATGCATAATTGAACAGAAAGTTTGAGGTTGGGAGAAGGGCATGATCTCACTAGAACATTTCAGACCACTGCTGGTAACGCACACTGGATAACATTTCACAGTTCACAGCGTGTGCTTTTCTTTGTATGCTATCCCATTAAATACTCCCAATAGCCTTGAGAAGTGGTCTTCATTGTTTTTTTTTCCACAGATGAGGAAACTAGGCCAACGTGGGTGTGCAAAGTCTAGGGATAGGAGGTGTCAAACGATCCCCCCACGAGTGCTGATGTATATCCGTTGACTAGCTGTGGGCTCCTCTCACTGACCGTGCTGAATAAGGGACTTGGCTGTAGAGCCCAGAACAGTAAAGGCAGTCATGAAACTCTCGCAGTGAGAGAAAAAACATGGGATGACATAACTTCTAAATCTAAGATAAGCAGTTAATTAATTAAATAATACACAGTTAAATAAAAGCTATAGCTCATGGATCAGTAATGTGACCATACAATGCAGCTCTGATCCAGACTATTTTGAGAATGACAAGGGACAAATCAGAACTTGTGGTCATCTCATGATTAGCAAAGTGCTTCAAAAATAAATACCCATATTTATCAATGTTTCAGGTAGTGGTATTCTGAGTATCTATTGTGGGTGCCTTGAAACACATAATGCTATAGTTTAGCCAAGATGAATTCTGTATATGTTCTTGTCCAGAAAAGATTCTTCAATAAAAACCTTTTTAAAAAAATTATTAGATGAGCTATATAATCCTAAAGGATGGATGGAATAATTTCAGTTGAAGCCCTGGAGAAATTTTATGGAGAAGGTGACATTTAAGTTCAACTATGAAGGACCAGTAGATAATCTATAGTACGATAAAGAAAAAGAGCATTTTTAGGTTAGAGGAATTGCTTGAAGAAATAATAATTCAAGGCTATGTTATGGATGTAGAAAATGTCATGTTATGCTTGAGGAACAGTGAGTAGGACAATTTTTATGTCTTTATTTAATTAGAATTTTTTTTCCTCTCAAAGAGTAAATGAATGGAGATTCCACAGTAAGTTAATTAACATACAGTGTTATCTTACTTAACATTGACAATGTTCCCCCAAAGTTAAATATTTATGAAGTTACATTTTGATTTAGATAAAAGATAAAATTTGCTTCAAGTAATATTTAATAGAAGAATTAGAACGGTAATTAAAAAGGCCATTGGTTGCAATGCTTGATAACATTTGATGCAATTATCACAAAGGTTACTGAGCCAGCAGAAGACACTACAAATAAGTAAAAGCCTAGAAATGGAAATGGCTGGGAACTGATAACTGTAGTACTGGGAATGAAATGAAATAAAAGAGTAAATATGTCCATTCAAATCAATAGATAACAGTGCCTTTCTTGTGCAGTGAAATGTTAAAGTTACCATATTTAATTCCCTGGTAAAGTTCATCTGCAAGTAGATAGTGAGCCATGATGAGATAAGCAGGCTGGGTTTCCATGTTTTGTGATTGTCTGATGCTAAGGAAACATCCCAGAAATGCTGACATAATGGGAGTGAAGGAGAATTTATTTAAGACAATCTTGAATATTGTATATTGAATGAATGCAGAAATTAATAAATCTAACACAATGCTGAAGGAGAAAGTGTGTTAGTCTCTGAGAAGAGGGAAGAGTTGAGGTTATCACTGTAAAAAATGGAAACAATTTAATTTGTACAATAACAACCACAACATAACAACAAAAACCACATAATATTCATTTATTCTGTAAATTTTTATTGTATACAAGTATGTGCCAATAGGCTCTAGTGATACAGTAGTAAATGAAGTTCCTGCCCTCCTGGAGAAAGACAATTTTTAAAAATATGTAAATTAATTCTAGTAGTGATGAATACTCTGAAGAAAAACAAAGCAGGGCAGGAGTACAGAGTGACAGTCATGCTAGTTTAAATCAGGGGAAGTTTCTCTTACATTTGAATCATTTTTCTGCTGACAAAACCCATCCATAACCTCATTCATTTTACTTAACCTTGACAGCAGAATGTTAATTTAGATATTATTCCCACTTTTACAGACGAGAAGACCTAGATAAGTTAACAGAATCACCCAGCATGGGGTGGGCATTGGTAAGGAGGGGATACCGGAACGCCCTGGAAGTAACATTGGTTGTGCACCTGGATGTCAAACACCTCTCTCAAGGTGCTTTACAAATGCATACAGTCTTCATAAGATGTTTTGGTCTATTTCTTCTTCCCATAAAAATTCCCACCATAGGTTTGAAGTTATTGTTCAAGGTAAAACGTCAGTAAATGGCAGACATAGTTAAACATAGCGTGGTGATTCCAAATCCTGTTCCCATCCTATTGCACAGGGACTTCATCATGGGTCAGGATCTTTTAAAAAAAAAAAAATTCAGGGCAGGCTGCCTATTCTTTCCCAGGGAAGGAATGGATATGCATATATATGTACATTTATATACAAAAGACTCATATTCTGAAAATAAAAAGAGCTATAATAAAACAATTTTTAAAAAGACACATAGCCTCACAGGAAAAAAAAAGGGCAATGGAATTTAACAGGCACTTCACAAAAGAGGATATCCAAGTGGCCAATAAATATATTAAAAAGGCTCATTTATTTATTAAAAAAAAATTTTTTTTACAGTAGGTCCTTGTTGGTTATCTATTTTAAATATATCAGTGTGTACATGTCAATCCCAAATTCCCAATCTATCCCTCCCCCCAACACTTCTCGCCTGGTAACTGTAAGTTCATTCTCTAAGTCTGTGAGTCTGTTTCTGTTTTGTAAATAAGTTTATTTATATTATTATTTTTTTTTTAGATTCAGCATATAAGCTATACCATGTGATATTTGTTTTTCTCTGACTTACTTCACTTACTATGATGAGCTCCAGGTCCATCCATGTTGCTGCAAATGGCATTATTTCATTCTTTTTAAAGGATGAGTAATATTCCATTGTAGATATGTACCACATCTTCTTTATCCATTCCTCTATTCATGCACATTTAGGTTGCTTCCATGTCTTGGCTATTGTAAACAGTGTTGCAATGAACATTGGGGTGCATATATCCTTTTGAACCATGTTTTGCTCCAGACATATGCCCAGAAGTGGGATGGCTGGATCATATGGTAGCTCTATTTTTAGTTTTTTAAGGAACCTCCCTACTGTTCTCCATAGTGGTTGTACCAGTTTACATTTCCACCAACAGTGTAGGAGGGTTCCCTTTTCTCCACACCCTCTCCAGCATTTAATGTTTGTAGATTTTTTGATGATGGCCATTCTGACTGTGTGAGGTGATATATCATTGTAGTTTTGATTTACATTCTCTAACGATTAGCGATGTTGAGCATATTTTCATGTGTCTTTTGGCCTTCTGTATGTCTTCTTTGGAGAAATGTCTATTTAGGTCTTCTGCCCATTTTTTGACTGCGTTGTTTGTTTTTGGATATTGTGCCACATGAGCTGTTTGTAAATTTTGGAGACTAATCCTTTGTTGGTCGTATCATTTGTGAATAGTTTCTCCCATTCTGTCAGTCGTCTTTTCATTTTGTTTGTGGTGTCAAAAGGGGCTCTTATTTATTTATTTATTTATTTATTTATTTATTTATTTATGATGTGGACTCTTTTTAAAGTCTTTATTGAATTTATTGCAATATTGCTTCTGTTTTATGTTTTGGTTTTTTGGCCGCAAGGCATGTGAGATCTTAGCTCCCTGACCAGAGATCAAACTTGCATTGAAAGGCAAGGTCTTAACCAGTGGACTATCAGGGAAGTTCCAAGGGCTCATATTTATTAATCATCAGGGAACATAAATTAAAACCACAAGGTGATACTACTTCATACACATCCAAATGGCTAAAATGAAATGGAAACTGTACCAAGCGTTGACAGTGATGTGAAGCATCAGGGATATTTATACACTGCTGATGGGAAGACAAAGCAATTAAGTTTGGAAAATCTTTAGCAAGATCTATTCAAGCTAGATCCTCTAAGACCTCAAAATTCTACCCCTAGGTATATACCCGACAGAAATGCATAGATAAGTTCACTTAAAGACACATTCAAGAATATTCATGGCTTCTTTATTCATGACAGCCAAAAACTGTAAATAACCAAAATGTGCATCAACAGTTGAATGTTAAACAAACCGTGACATATTCAGGCAATGGCATTCCATATGGCAATAAGAATGAACTACACACAGCACACAACTACACACCGCAACATAGATGAATTTCACAAACATAATAACAAGCAAAATAATAGAAATAGACTCAGAGACATAGAAAACAAACATGCTCACCAAACAGGAAAGGAGGCGAATAAATTAGGAGTTTGGGACTAACAGATATACATTACTATATATATGTGTGTGTAATAGATAAACAAAAAGGACCTACTGAATAGCACAGAGAACTATATTCAATATCTTGTATAGAGATCAGAACTGTGGTTGCCAAGGGTCGGGGGGGTGGAGAGGGATGGACTGGGAGTTTGGGGTTAGTAGATGCAAACTATTACATTTAGAATGGATAAACAAGATCCTACTGTATAGCACAGGGGACTATATTCAATCTCCTGGGATAAACCATAATGGAAAAAAATATTAAAAAAAAAAAGAATGTATACATGTGTATAACTGGGTCACTGCTGTACAACAGAGATTGGCACAACATTGTAAATCAACTATACTTCAATAAAAAAATCTTTCAATTATCTATAATAGAAAAGAATCTGAAAAATTATACATATATTATATATATTTTTATATATATATAATATACATGTGTGTGTATATATATATATATATATATATATATATATATATATATCACTGAATCACTTTGCTATACACCTGAAACTAACACAACATTGTAAATCAACTATATTTAAATTAAAAAAAAAAGAAGTTAGGTACAAAACAGTGCTTACTGTATGATACCAATTATATAAAGTTCAACAAAAGCAAAACTAATCTTTTGTGCTAGAAGTCAGCCCAGTACATTTTGGGGGAAGCAGCTGGGAGGGGAGGGGGATGGAGGAGTGCAATTCTTGTCCCAGTAAACACTCTCCCTTGGTCTGGGTGTGGATTACACTGGTGAGTTTACTTTGTAAAAATTTATTGTTTATTATATGTCAATAAAAAGATTTTAAAATCTTCAGGAAAACAAAAAAGGAATAAAACTTGCAGAAACAAAGGAAGGGATGCAGTCTGGATTCCATGAGAACTGAAGCAAAGAGAAATGGCCCACAGCTTTGGGAAGACACGGAGGGATCTTGTGTGTTTCTCTTGCAGGCCTCTCCATCCACACCCTCTCATGCTGGCTTTATCCCTAGGAGCTCCCAGCAGACAGAAAGAGCAGGCTTTAAGCTCATCATGAGAACTAAAGGATTTTAAGATCCGCCTCTTTTCAAAGTAACACCCACTATTTTTATTTGATGCAGGCAAAATCTGTGTGTTCAAAGCTGCTTTCAAGTTCTGTGCTGACTGAGATCTGTGGCTCTGTTGTTACTGAAATGTGGCCTTGGCTTTGTCTAGTTCTTAAAGGAGATGTTTTAAATCACTCAGATACAAAATGGAAAACTCAACAGGTTGAACTGTTAAAGTTCTATATGGAATGAACCAAAGAGACTGATTTTCTACTCCACATAGTTCCTCTCCAAAACTGATTCTCTGCCACACGGTTTTGTCTGTGTGTTGGTTTATGCAAATTTTACATCCAAAGTTCTCACTGCAACTCTTTTGCTCTCTTTACAAAGGGTCCTGAAACAATCTGCTGGACCCTAGGTTCACCCAAGCACAACCACTAGCATAGATCAACCACAGTATTTTACAGATTCATGTGCTTATTCACTACCTAAGCAAACATCAACTGAATGCCTCATGTACTGAGTTATCTACCAGGAGCATGGCCGAGGAGAGATTGGGTAGGTAACACAGTGTCATACAGTAACCAGGCTACAGCACAGACATTGAAATTCAGGGCTCTTGCCACCCTCTACAGTGTTGTTTCCAGTCCCACTGCCCTACCTCTCCCCCACACCTCTGAAATCTGGGGTACGCTCTTATGCTGCTTATAACTGTTATAAATAAAGGAAAATGTTCAGGGAAAGACTCCTCACCTCATTGCCAAAATGATAAAGATTTGGACAAGATAGACCCCAAATGTTGGGGTGAGGATATTTTTCTTCTTTCACAATGGGAAGGGGGAAAAAAAAGGCTGTCCACCATCCTTTACCTCCAAAATGGAGATCAGACTCACATCACTGGTACCAGGAGAGAATCAAAGTGTATGTATCTTTCAAAGGAAAGATAAATAGGAAAGCTGTAATAGTAAATGTTTACTGTCTTAGATTAACTTTCTCCAAACATGACAAATGTATTTAACAATCAACAGTCAAGTTTCAGGAAGGCATCCTCACCTATTCTACTAGATAATTACAATGCAAAGGATGCACTTGGCAGAAAAGACATATTGCCTTCTTGGAGGACCTTTTCATCACACAAAACTCTAAAATACACTTAACAAATGATCATGCAACTGTTGAGCAAAATTTGTTTTACACATGTTCTCTATGAAGTTAAGCCAAAATGTCCTTCACTGTAATTTTTGTCTTCATTCTGAATTTTGCCTTTGGAAGAAGCATGTTACAAATTTAATCCCTCTTCACTTTGACAGTTCTTTAAAGATTTAAAAACCTCAAGCATATTACCCACCCCAGGCCTTTTTTTTTTAGTCAAAATTAGAACTTATATCCTCTATGATTACATTTAATTTTCCAGTCAGTATAATTTTTTCAAAGACCAGTTCAGTGATAAGACTTAACCTTTTTTCTTGGATTATAAAAACAGTATATATTCACTATAAAAATAATTTTAACTCCAGATGAAAATGAACACATAATAAATACCATCATTATTTCCATTACTCTGAAAAAAGCTAACATTTTGTTGTACATTTTTTGAACTCTTTTCTATGCATATTTATAAGTATAACTTGCATATTGTAAAATGGGTCCATACTATACATAACTGTTTCAAACCTTAGAAGTTTACTTACTGTACAATGAAGATTTTTTCCTTATCAAAAAGTGGTACAAGTGGTTCTGGGAAAAAAATGACATAAACTCACTTTTTCCTGTTCTAAGTTCAACTGAATACCCTTGAAATTACTCAGCAGACAACGATAAAAGGACTCTGAAAGCTGGAAAGAAGGTGAACTGGCTAGAAATCTTAGGACTTGAGGAACAACAACGTGGTGAGTTTCCTGGGTTCAAGTCTAATCTCCCATCTACCCCAGACTGGGCTCTGGAGAGACCTGCAACCCCAAATCACTATAGACAACGAAAAAACACAAAAACAAACCAGAAAAGCCTCTTCTCTTTGGCTAAAGGACTGGGAAAGAGATGCTTGTCTTCCCCTCTCTCTCCACAACAAGGAAGTGGTCCAATCAACCTGCAGAAGAGCAAGGAATCTCAGACCAACCCAATCTGCACTCTATACTCAGGGCACTGGCCAGGTAGCCCAATCTGCTGACGGCAGCATCAGCAGTGAAGCTTTGTGTCTCCCTGATCTCCATCCAGTGACACAAGAACACTCAGGTCTAGTGACTTCTGCCCCCTCATACACACAGAAGGGGGACCAGTAACAGCAGGTAACCTACAGAAGTGCCTTTCACCCCTGCAGATGTCACTAGCAGGACTGAGTTAGGAGTCCCACCAACACCAGAAAGAAAAAGACCAAAACAGCATTGCAAAGGCTCTGAACACTAAAATGCCATGGAAATAAAGATACACAAGTAGGTTAGAACTTACACAATAAACCTAAGCAAGGCTACTGCTTGCAAAAATAGAAGATTTAAGTAGGATCAACGTTCCTAACATAGTAACCAAAGTGTTCAGGAGGAAATAAAACATCATTTATGCAAGGAACCAGGAAAATCACAATTTGAATTAGAAAATACAATTTATGTCAACACTGAGATGTATCAGATGTTAAAATTATCTGCTAAGGATTTTAGAACAGTCATCATAAAAATGTTTCAGCAATCAATTACAAATTCTCCTGAAAAAAATGAAAATAAGTCAATCTCAGCAAAGAAATAGAAATTATAAAAAGGGACCAAATGAAAATCATAGAAATAAAAAGATAACCAAAATTTAAAAGTGGCTGTATGGTCTCGACAGTATAGAGATAACAGAGAATAGAATCAGTGAGCTTGAAAACAGATCAATAGAATTTACTCAGTCTGCCCAACAGAGAAAAAATAGACTGAAAAAATAAATGATCAGAACCCCAGGGACATGTTAAGCAATAGCAAAAGATCTAATGTTTGTATCAGTGGAGTTTCAGAAGGAGAAAGAGTGTGGGACTGGAAAAATATTCAAGAAATAATGCCTGAAAATGTTTCAAAATAGGCAAAATCATAAATCTACAGATTCAAGAAGCTAGATGAACTTCAAATAGGGTGAACCTTAAGAAATTCACATGAAGATACAACATAATTAAACTTTTTTTTTCTTGAGAAACCTGTATTTATTAAAACACTGCCAACATGGACTAAATGATTTTTTAATTAATTTTTAAAATTAGAGAATAATTGATTTACAATGTTGTGTTAGTTTCTGCTGTACAGCAAAGTGAGTCTGTTATACATATGCATATATCCACACTTTTTTAGATTCTATTCCCATATAGGTAGTTACACAGTACTGAATAGAGTTCCCTGTGCTATACAGTAGGTTCTTTTTTTTTAATTGGAGTATAATTGCTTTACAATGTTGTATTAATTTCTGCTGTACAACGAAGTGAATCAGTTATGTGTATACATAATCCCCTCCCTCTTGAGCCTCCCTCCCACCCCCCCATCTTATTAGTTATCAATTTTATGTATAGTAGTGTGTGTACGTCAATCCCAATCTCCCAATTTATCCCTCCCCTTGTCCCTTTCCTGCTTGGTAACCATAAGTTTGTTTTCTACATCTTTGACTCTATTTCTGTTTTGTTAATAGGTTCATTAAAACTAAAGACAAATAAAAGAAGTCTTTAAAACAGCCAGATGGAAAAGAAACATCACATGTGAAGGAAGACCAATGCAAATGACAGTGGATTTCTCACCCAAAACTATGGAGGTCGGAGGATGTGGCACAACATTCTTTCAGAAGAACTGTCAACTCTGAATGCTATATTTGGTGACACTATCTTTCAGGACTGAAGGAGGACTAAAGACATTCTCAGATGAAGGAAAACAAAGAGCGTGTGTTGCTAGCACACCTACCCTTGAAGAATGGCTAACAGAAGCTCTCCAACAGAAAGATAATGATAACATAAGCAGGCTGGTACCTTCATAAATAAGAGGACAACAAAATGGGTAAAAATAGAAAAAAACACAATAAACTATTCTGCACCTCATGAGTTTCTTTAGTTATATTTCATATTTATATTATTTATAACATGGGATGTGTGTTCAATGTATGTAGAGAAAATACCTAAGATAATTTCATTTGAAAAGTGGGGAGGTAAAGAGATAAAAATGGGAGTAAGTTTTTTAATAGTTGAAATGGTAAAAACATCAATATCAGTGGCCTGTAATAAATAAATATTTTATATATACAAACAAATATATCATAATACCTAGAGCAATCACTAAGATAAGCAATCAGTATGCAAAATGATGTATTCAAAAATAGTATAGGGTTAGGACCTGCACAGATAATGAGAGGCAGCAAGTTAAAAGGAGGGCCTCTTGAGTGTGGGGTCTGGAGCCTGGAGATCTGCAATCCACCTGGGAACAATTCCTGGTTATGGTGTGAAGTGTTGTCAAGTCTGATTTTTTAGCCATGTGGCTGACAGGGTCTTTGTGCTCCAGCCGGGTGTCAGGCCGGTGCCTCTGAGGTGGGAGAGCTGAGTTCAGGACATTGGTCCACCAGAGACCTCACGGCTAAACCTAATATCAAAAGGGGAAAGCTCTCCCAGAGACCTCCATCTCAACGTTAAGACCCAGCTCCACTCACCTACCAGCAAGCTACAGTGCTAGACACCCTATGCCAAAGACAGGAACACAACCCCACCCATTAGCAGAGAGGCTGCCTAAAAATCATAATAAGGTCACAGACACGCCAAAGCACACCACCAGATATGGTGCTGCCCACCAAAGACAAGATCCAGCCTCATCTACCAGAACATAGGCATCAGTCCACTCCACCAGGAAGCCTAAACAACACACTGAACCAACCTTGGACACTGTGGGCAGACACCAAACACAACAGGCACTATGAACCTGCAGCCTGCAGAAAGGAGACCCCAAACACAGTAAGTTAAGCAAAATGAGAAGACGAGAAACACACAGCAGATGAAGGAGGAAGGTAAAAACCCACCAGACCAAATAAATGAAGAGGAAATAGGCAGTCTACCTGAAAAAGAATTCAGAGTAATGAAAGTAAAGGGGATCCAAAATCTTGGAAATAGAATGGAGAAACTACAAGCAACATTTAACAAGGACCTAGAAGAAATAAAGGGCAAACAAACAATGATGAACAACACAATAAATGAAAATAAAAATTCTCTAGAAGGAACCAATAGCAGAATAACAGAGGCAGAAGAACAGATAACTGACCTGGAAGACAAAATAGTGGAAATAACTACTGCAGAGCAGAATAAAGAAAAAAGAATGAAAAGAAATGAGGACAGTCTCAGAGAACTCTGGGACAACATTAAACGCACCAATATTCAAATGATAGGGGTCCCAGAAGAAGAAGAGAAAAAGAAAGGGACTGAGAAAATATTTGAAGGGATTATAGTTGAAACTTCCCTAATATGGGAAAGGAAAGAGTCAATCAAGTCCAGGAAGTGCAGAGAGTCCCATATAGGATAAATCCAAGGAGAAACATGCCAAGACACATATTACTCAAAGGATCAAAAATTAAATACAAAGAAAACATATTCAAAGCAGCAGGGGAAAAGCAACAAAAAATATACAAGGGAATCCCCATAAGGTTAACAGGTGATCTTTCAGCAGAACTCTGCATGCCAGCAGGGAGTGGCAGGACGTATTTAAAGTGATGAAAGGGAAAAGCGTACAACCAAGATTACTCTACCCAGCAAGGATCTCATTCAGATTCAACAGAGAAATAAAAATCTTTACAGACAAGCAAAAGCTAAGAGAATTCAGTACCACCGGACCAGCTTTACAACAAATGTTAAAGGAACTACTCTAGGCAAGAAACACAAGAGAAAGAAAAGATCTACAACAACAAACCCAAAATAATTAAGAAAATGATAATAGGAACATACATATTGATAATTACCTTAAATGTAAATGGATTAAATGATCCAACCAAAGACATAGACTGGCTGAATGGATACAAAAACAAGACCCATATATATGCTGTCTACAAGAGACCCATTTCAGACCTAGAGACACATACACCGAAAGTGAGAGAATGGAAAACGATATTCCATGCAAATGGAAATCAAAAGAAAGCTGGAGTAGTAATTCTCATATAAGACAAAATAGCCTTTAAAAAAAGACTATTGCAAGAGACAAAGAAGGACACTACATAATGATCAAGGGATCAATCCAAGAAGAAGATATAACAATTGTAAATATTTATGCACCTAACATAGGAGCACTTCAGTACATAAGGCAAATGCTAACAGCCATAAAAGGGGAAATCGACAGTAACACAATCATAGTAGGGGACTTTAACACCCCATTTTCACCAATGGACAGATCATCCAAAATGAAAATAAATAAGGAAACACAAGCTTTAAATGATACATTAAACAAGATGGACTTAATTGATATTTATAGGACATTCCATCCAAAAACAACAGAATACACTTTCTTCTCAAGTGCTCATAGAACATTCTCCAGGATAGATCATATCTTGGGTCACAAATCAAGTCTCGGTAAATTTAATAAAATTGAAATCGTATCAATTATCATTTCCGACCACAATGCTATGAGACTAGATATCAATTACAGGAAAAAAAAACTGTAAAAAAATACAAATATATGGAGGGTAAACAATACACTACTAAATAACCAAGAGATCACTGAATAAATCAAAGAGGAAATCAAAAAATACCTAGAAACAAATGACAATGAAAACATGATGACGCAAAACCTATGGTATGCAGCAAAAGCAGTTTTAAGGGGGAAGTTTATAGCAATAAACCCTACCTCAAGAAACAAGAAACATCTCAAATAAACAACCTAACCTTGCACCTAAAGCAATTAGAGAAAGAAGAACAAAAAAAATCCAAAGTTAGCTGAAGGAAAGAAATCATGAAGATCAGATCAGAAATAAAGGAAAAAGAAATGAAGGAAATGATAGCAAAGACCAATAAAACTAAAAGCTGGTTCTTTGAGAAGATAAACAAAACTGATAAACCTTTAACCAGACTCATCAAGAAAAAAAAGGGAGAAGACTCAAATCAATAGAATTAGGAATGAAAATGGAGAAGTAACAAGTGACACTGCAGAAATACAAAGGATCATGAGCGATTACTACAAGAAACTATATTCCAATAAAATGGACAACCTGAAAGAAATGGACAAATTCTTAGAAATGCATAACCTTCCGAGACTGAACCAGGAAGAAACAGAAAATATGATCAGACCAATCACAAGCAGAGAAATTGAAATTGTGATTAAAAATCTTCCAAAAAACAAAAGCCCAGGGTCAGATGGCTTCACAAGAGAATTCCATCAAACGTTTAGAGAAGAGCTAACACCTATGCTTCTCAAACTCTTCCAAAATATAGCAGACAGAGGAACACTCCCAACCCATCCTACGAGGCCACCATCACCCTGATACCAAAACCAGACAAAGATGTCACAAAGAAAGAAAACTACAGGCCAATATCACTGATGAACATAGATGCAAAAATCCTCAACAAAATACTAGCAAACAGAATCCAACAGCACATTAAATGGATCATACACCATGATCAAGTTTATTCCAGGAATGCAAAGATTCTTCAATATGTGCAAATCAATCAATGTGATACACATATTAACAAATTGAAGGAGAAAAACCATATGATCATCTCAATGAATGCAGAAAAAAGCTTTTGACAAAATTCAACACCCATTTATGATAAAAAGCCTCCAGAAAGTAGGCATAGAGGGAACTTACCTCAACATAATAAAGGCCATATAAGACAAACCCACAGCCAACATTGTTCTCAATGGTGAAAAACTGAAACCATACTGAAACCATTTCCTCTAAGATCAGGAACAAGACAAGCTTGTCCACTATTATTCAACATAGTTTTGGAAGTTTTAGCCACAGCAATCAGAGAAAAAAAAGAAATAAAAAGAATCCAAATTGGAAAAGAAGTAAAGCTGTCACTCTTTGCAGATGACATGATACTATACAAAGAGAATCCTAAAGATGCTACCAGAAAACTCCTAGAGTTAATCAATGAATTTGGTAAAGTAACAGGATACAAAATTAATGTGCAGAAATCTCTTTCATTCTTATACACTAATGATGAAAAATCTAAAGTGAAATTAAAGAAACACTCCCATTTACCATTGCAACAAAAAGAATAAAATACCTGGGAATAAACCTACCTAAGGAGACAAAAGACCTGTACACAGGAAACTATAAGACACTGATGAAAGAAATTAAAGATACAAACAGATGGAGAGATATACCATGTTCTTGGATTGGAAGAATCAACATTGTGAAAATGACTATACTACCCAAAGCAATATACAGATTCAATGCAATCACTATCAAATTACCATTGGCATTTTTCACAGAACTAGAAAAAAATTTTTCACAATTTGTATGGAAACACAAAAGACCCTGAATAGCCAAAGCAATCTTGAGAAAGAAAAACGGAGCTGGAGGAATCAGGCTCCCTGACATCAGACTCTACTACAAAGCTACAGTAATCAAGACAGTATGCTGCTGGCACAAAAACAGAAATGTAGATCAATGAAACAGGATAGAAAGCCCAGAGATAAACCCATGCACATATGGTCACCTTATTTTGGTAAAGGAAGCAAGAATATACAATGGAGAAAGCCTCTTCAATAAGTGGTGCTGGGAAAACTGGACAGCTACATGTAACAGAATGAAATTAGAACACTCCCTAACACCATACACAAAAGTAAACTCAAAATAGATTAAAGACCTAAATGTAAGGCCAGACACTATAAAACTCTTAGAGGAAAACATAGGCAGAACACTCTATGACATAAATCACAGCAAGAACCTTTTTGACCCACCTCCTAGAGAAATGGAAATAAAAACAAAAATAAACATATGGGACCTAAAGAAACTTGAAAGCTTTTTTCACAGCAAAGGAAATCCTGAATAAGACAAAAAGACAACCCTCAGAATGGATAAAATATTTGTAAATGAAGCGACTGACAAAGGATTAATCTCCAAATTTTACAAGCAGCTCATGCAGCTCAATATCAAAAAAAACAAACAACCCAATCCAAAAATGGGCAGAAGACTTAAATAGACATTTCTCTAAAGAAGATATACAGATCGCCAATAAACACTTGAAAGGATGCTCAACATCACTAATCATTAGAAAAATGCAAATCAAAACTACAATGAGGTATCACCTCACACCAGTCAGAATGGCCATCATCAAAAAATCTACAAACAATAAATGCTGGAGTGGGTGTGGAGAAAAGGGGACTCTCTTGCACTGTTGGTGGGAATGTAAATTGATACAACCACTATGGAGAACAGTATGGAGGCTCCTTAATAAACTAAAGATAGAACTACCATGCAACCCAGCAATCCCACTACTGGGCATATACCCTGAGAACACCATAATTCAAAAAGAGTCATGTACCATAATGTTCATTGCAGCTCTATTTACAATAGCCAGGACATGGAAGTAACCTAAGTGTCCATCGACAGATGGATGGATAAAGAAGATGTGGCACATATATACAATGGAATATTACTCAGCCATAAAAAGTAACGAAATTGAGTTATTTGTAGTGAGGAGGATGGACCTAGAGTCTGTCATACAGAGTGAAATACGTCAGAAAGAGAAAAACAAATACCATATGCTAACACGTATATGTGGATTCTAAAAAATAAGATGGTTCTGAAGAACCTAGGTGCAGGACAGGAATAAAGATGCAGACATAGAGAATGGACTTGAGGACATGGGAAGGGGGAAGGGTAAGCTGGGACAAAGTGAGAGAGTAGCATGGACATATACACACTACCAAATGTAAAATAGATAGCTAGTGGGAAGCAACCGTATAGCACAGATCAGCTCGTTGCTTTGTGACCACCTAGAGGGATGGGATAGGGAGGGTGGGAGGCAGACACAAGAGGGAGGAGATATGCGGATATATGTATATGTATAGCTGATTCACTTTGCTATAAAGCGGAAACTAACACATCATTGTAAAGCAATTATACTCCAATAAAGATGTTAAAAAAATTGTATAAATAAATCAAAATAGAATTCTCAATCTTTTTTGAGTAACGCCAGAAAACAAAAGGAACAAACAGAATACTAAAAACAAAATGGCAGACTTAAGCCCTAACATATCTATAATTACTTTTAATGAAAAGAAGTTGTTCCAGTTTCCAAAAGGAAGAAAGTGGATTCTGACCAGCTTTGTGACAATCCTGAGCAAAATCTTTATAATGAAATAATTACATGTCAACTCAATGGGACCAGAGAATGAGGAATTAGATGGGGTGTGGTGGCATAATATATTTTATGAAATCCTTTGGACAGGTATCAGGTTAGTAATTATTAGTAAGTGTCAATTTTGGTCATATAAAAGTACATAGTGGGAATTGATTAATTATTCAACTCAATAACTACAAAGTGCTTTACATACTTAACATCTATATAGGTACATTAGTAACTAATATTTATAAACACTTAAAACATATAAACTTTCCACTTTCCATACATTTTCTTTTTTGAGCCTCATATCAAGTCTATAAACTAGGTATTATAAGCCGCAAATGAAATTTGAAGAAATCAAGTATAAGATTGACTTGCATAATGACATGCTGCCCGCACGTGACGGTGCTGAAATCTCAGCCCAGGTATTCTGTCCCCAAATGCCATCATTTTTCTATCGTATCGCACAGGTCCCCCAGGAGTTCCAGGGAACACAGTAACCCTCAGCACTCCTCCCAAGACTCCCAAGACATGATAAACTCAGGGTTGTCAAGTTTATGGTGTTATAAACAATAACCTCACAGGTGTGACTAAGTGATAGCAGGAGAATAGAATCTTTCAATCTTGGAAAGGCATTTTCTTAGCAACCTAAGTTCAATGGTGGGCTTTTCACTAGTTCTGAAAAGGAAATGTTTTGAAAGTTTAATAGATCTTTATTGAGCGTCCATTATATGTAAGTAACTGTGCAGAACACTGTGTGGAACAACAGAGCTTCTTTCCCCCACGAGGAACTGGAAGAGATGAATAAAGGCTTAGGTGACTGTAATAGTATCAGTCAGAATTCAGTCAGGGAAGTAGAGCCACCGTGGGTGCTATAGGATAAGGGACTTGTTACAGGACGCACACCTTCATGATTGTGGAGTTGTTGAGGGAAATGAAGGTGTGGAAAAGGAAGCTGGAGGATCAGAGGAAAAGGCACTAACAAGTCTGCCTGAAGCCCTGTTGTGGGTAACAAGTCAGAACGGGAAGGGACACGTGGGGGCCAGAGAAGGGAAAGCTTGTGGAGAGGTCTTTGGGAGCCTCCTGGACAGCCACAACCTCTGTAGATCCACCACTAAGTGTCTGATGGTGAGCCTGGGATCCCCGCCAGTCAGTGGGGTGAGCCATCAGGAAGAAGAGATGATGTAGAGCAGTGGAGAGCAAGGAAGAACTGGGACCTGCTCATCACTCTGGTCACCTCAGCATCATTCCTGTCCCTGTATTTAACCAGGTGAAGACATCCAGAGAATAATAGCAGCTGCTTTCCTTCTACCTCCCAAATATGTCTCTCTTTTGGCCAACTCAAACTTGAAACAAAACAAAGAAGAAGAAATGTAGGTCTCGATGTAACTATGTTGACAATAAAAATCCAATACAACCAGTTAGACCAAAAGGTTGTCAGAGCTAGGGTACAAATACCTTATAATAGGAGGAGGGAGGCATAAAAGAGGCACGGGCTCAGGAGCCAGGTTCAGGAAACCTCTCTGCCTCCATATTTCTTGCCTCTCCTCTTTTCTCAAATACTTGGCTCTAGTGGGAATGATGCTGCACCCTTGTCACAGCATTTACTGTGTGATCTTGGGGAAGTTACTTAATGAGACTCCATTTCCTCATCTGTAAGTGGAGAATAATGAAACATACCTCAATGAACCATGAAAATCCCATGAGAAATTACAAGTAAAAGCTCCTGGTACACAGCAGATGCTTGAAAAATTGTGTCCACCTTCTCTCCCACTTTGCTCTTCTCCACTAGCTTTCCTGCTTCAGAGGTTTATATTCAATCTTTGACCACGTGTCAACTCCGGTTCCACAAATGACCCTGATTATACACAGACTTGCTAAATGCTCTAATAATTCTTAAATACATCATGCATTCTGAATTTCCTTTTTGAATCATGGAAACTATGTTTTAAAGTATTCCAACTCTTCGTTTCTAAAGTGGTACCTAAAATGTATTAAGCCCTTAGATGGTGCCAAGGTCTGCGGAATATGTATGCTTATAAAAGGTAAGAACCTAATGTTCCATTCCAGGTGTCCTTGTCAAGTGGTGATTTCCCCCATTTCTTTTCACACGGCCCCTTTGTTCTTCATTGAGGTTTGCATTTTTTACACTGAGTTCTTGGGAACTCTCCTCCACCAAGTCCTGAGCTATTCAAGATGTCTGGCAAAAAGATTTCCAAGTGTAGGTGTATGTAATTAGGATCAGGTGGGCTGTCCACTTTATTCACCCTTCTTTCCATCTGTTTAGTTCCTTGCTGACAAGCAATTCATCTATCATGCTGAATAATTGATTCCAGATTGAAGAAGTTTTCTCTTGCATCTCCCCAACCATAAGCAGAAATTCTCTCTCCCTGTCTCTCTCTCCATATATATGTATATAGTCCATTTTATATTTTGTCCACTGTACCCCTTTGGGATAAATGAACTGCAATCAAAAATAGGATTTTTAAAAAATGGGAATGGGAAATGTGGGGAGAGGAGAGTACATGATGGGAAATATTAGCACATATGCAGCAGACCATTTGGAGAATATTGCCCAGCACCACTCAGCCAAGTGGAAGGGAATTGATGAAGGGATTCCAACTGGCCAGATTTCTCCTGTAATCCATAAAAATTCAAAATGACACTTTATGCATGAGCAGAGAAATCCACAAATCAGAGCAAAAGATGGATTTGCAAGTGCAGTTTTTTGTGGCTGCAGCGTTAATGCTCTCAGTGTGCATGCTGTCAGAACAATTGTGCAACGTGGGTTTGTTGTGGTGGAAGAAATAAAATGTACAAAGTACTTGGAAGAAGAGGTTGAGCCAGGAGAGCTTCCCAAAGCCCTTACCCCACATTTCTCCACATTAGTGTAGCAGATGTTTCAAAGAATTACATTAAGCAACAAATGTAATAATAATTTAAAATAATGTCACTATGTAACTTTAAGGCATTTTTTTATTACACAGGATGATATAAATTATTTACTCATTATTTAAATTATTGTTCATTCATTAGTCCTAACTAAAGTTGAAAATGTCAACATCAAGTAGCGTTTATTTAAACACTATCTTTTTTGTATCTATTCGTTATTAGCCTAAAGTCTAGTTGAATAGATCCTTCTAAGAAAATACAATCTAATAGTGTATACAAACATATAATTAGCACAAATAACTATACAAATAGCTATGACTGCACAAATAATGAAATATTTGCAGTTTTTTTTTCAATTTTAACACTATATTCTAAACTAAAGCAACCTGCCAGGTGCTTGCCTTAGCCCATACCACCCCGCCCCCCACCTTATTTGCATCAATCCCTCAGCTCAAATCTTACATGAGGAACTATCACAAAGATGGGCTGGTGAAGAGAAACTTAGCTCCTGGGCCCTGCCATATTATGCTGACTTTTTTTTAAAAAGCACCTCTAATTAATGTGCTAAGTACAGGATAAACATAAGCAAAATAGAGCAAATTTAGGTTTCCCTTGATGTTTTATTGGCCAAAATCAGTCAGTAAATTATTTCTCATGACTGCTTCTCTTATGACCCTGTACCTTTATATTTCATTTCCACATTATCAAACAGGTGTGCAAGTGCCATATTGCCTCCAAACTGTTGACCAATTGCCCATTCTGCCTTCTACATTACTCAGAATTAGATATGGCTGGTCTCACAATTGAAGGGAAATCATTTCTAGAAGCCCCTCAAAAGTCCTTGCTGAAAAAAAAAAAAAAAAAAAAAGTCCTTGCTGATGAACAAGAAGGGTTCTGCATACAGATGTCTTGAAAAAAATCACATCATGACACCTTTTACTTTGATATTCCTTGAGAGTTTTAAGAAAGGGTTTAAGTTATTCAGCACGCAAAGCTCTTATTGACCTGAATCTTCCTATGACACCTATCTCAGCTTTCCTTATTCTCACCGGCACACCCTAAATTGTGGCCCTATTCACTTAAAAGTGTTTTTATTACCTGAATCCTCATCTATTTGCTTATGTCTGGAACACTTTGTCTCTTGGAGAACACCTATCCATCTTTTAAGGCTCTGGATCTAGATAGTGTGCCTTGATCCTCATAGAGATTGGAATAAGTATCCCCACATTCAGCACCATCTTCTTTCATAATTCTATTTACTCGTTAGAATCACCTGGGTTTTTTTGTTGTTGTTGTTGTTTTTCACTTATCTGTCTGCCTCACTGACTGAGAAATTCCAAAGACCAAGACCTTTGTCATTAATTTTAGTCTTACTAATTTCTGCCCTGTGCCTGGTACATAGCAAATACTCAATACGTATTGATGAAAAGTCTCAGTTAATGGGTGTACAGATGGATGGATGAATGGATGGATGGATGGATGGATGGATGATAGAAAAGTTACAATCTATTTCCTAGCCAGTTACCACTTGCTTCTTGTATTAAAGTGGCATTGTCTTGCAATGTGCTGTGATGAAACTAAGGTCTGTCCACACCCTCCGTTCCCTTCTACTCATCCTGGAGCTGTTAGACTTAATTAAAAGGCATGAAAAATTTGAGACCCCCCAAAAAAAATCTAAATAAAAATCAAAGCAGCAATCTCCTCAATAGTAAAAATGTTGTTTCTGTTGATTGTACTCTTGTAAGAAGCAACAAAAACCATTCATGATTTAAAATTCAAAGTATGTTGTATACATTTTTAAATGCTTTTTCAATGCTGTTTTTATTTCCTATCTCTGCTCATTTGTACTTACATGATGAAGATATAAATTTGTTATCACTGAGCATCTTCCTTGAAAAAAGAACACCTGGCATCTCTACTCACCCTTTCTCTTTGACAAAAGGGCTTACTCCATGGGAAAATATATCAATGTACAAGCCACCTTAACTTTTAGAAGAAATCAAAATATTCCTTTGTCATCCAAAGAACGATTTCATGGGCTTCCCTGGTGGCGCAGTGGTTGAGAATCTGCCTGCCAATACAGGAGACACGGGTTCGAGTCCTGGTCTGGGAAGATCCCACATGCCGCGGAGCAACTAGGCCCGTGAGCCACAATTACTGAGCCTGCGCGTCTGGAGCCTGTGCTCCGCAACAAGAGAGGCCGCGATAATGAGAGGCCCGCGCACCGCGAGGAAGAGTGGCCCCCACTTGCCAAAACTAGAGAAAGCCCTTGCACAAAAACAAAGAAAGACCCAACACAGCCCTAAATAAAAATAAATAAATAAATATTAAACTTAAAAAAAAGAACGATTTCATTACAGTTAGTATTTCAGTAGCTAAACCAATGAGAATCTTTATTTTAAAAATGCGAGTCAAACAATGCTAAGGCTGGAAGCTACATAAACGTTTAGCGCAGTGCTTAAGGGCTGAATTCACTTTCCATCCCTTCCAAATTATTTGACATCTCTAAGCCTTAGTATCCTCCTCTAAGGAACTGGAAATAAGAAAAATAACTGATTCATAGGATGATTTTTAAACTGAATGAGACAGTATGTATGAATATAGAGTATGTTTTGGTCATTCCTGGCACAGAGCAAGCATTTACTAAATTCTAATGGTTATAAAGGGGGAGAATTATACCTTCATTATACAGGCAAGGAACTCTGAGGTCATGAGATATGACGTGAATTACTCAAGTTTACAATGGAATTTATCTTTAGTTTCCCATAATTATCTCTAGCATAGATGGTACTTATTTATGAGCCTACAGATTTTTGAAGCAAAACAACAACAAAAAACAATGGTAGTGATACTAAAGCTGAGGACTGGGTGGATTGGAAACCAATTTTAGGCCTTATCAGAACCAGTTTGGCTTCAAAGCCCTATCAAACATAACAAAAATATCATACAGAAAAAGTGGTATTAGAAACCACTTTCCAAACCCTCAATCAGTGCACAGTTTATAACAGTTCTTCTATACAGTTAGAGAAGGAAAGAAAAAAAAGAAAGCAAATATGAAATTTCAGAGGACAGGTTTGTAAACTTAAACTTAAACTTATCCCCAAACTTAAATGGGGATATTGTCAGGTTCTGATGCCCTTTCTTCCTCTGACCTCAGCTCAGCCAGTAATACCCTCTCTGGCTTCTTCACAAGTACTTATTACAAGAATCTATACTTTTTCAGTCCAGAGTCCTCACAGGTCAGCAAAACTGGAGCCTTAATGGTTTTCTTATAAGCTTTCCCACACTCTTTGCCTTGGCTCAAACCTCAATATAGTATCATTTATCATAAGTTAACTATTTGACCTTCAAATTTAAACCAGGACCTGGCAATGCAGCCAGCTACAATGGTGAGGAGAGCTGAGAACCTAGCTTTTCTTCTAAAAAGGCTCATTTCCAGTGGTGCTTAAGTTTCTTTCTAAGCAGAGACAGAAATTGGTTTTAATTTTATTGGCATTAGATATCTTCTCCAGAACAATAAATAGATTGGCTAAATTCCTGTAGCTGCGTTGTATCCGCTTAACATTTTTAAAAAGAGGCTTACCCATTTTCCAGATGCCTGATCAGGATATAGGGATCTGATCCCAGAATTAACACAACCTTTATAATGGGCTCTTCCCCAGAAGAGGAAATAAGGAATGAATGAGGTAACCTGAAAGTCCTGGAGCAGGATCTACATCATCTCCCCATCAAAGGGAGTGGGAGGGTGGCAAGAATGGAGCCTAGTTGAGGATGGAGCCAGCCCTGGTGATACCCTAGGCGCCAGGAAGGAACAGAGCAACTTTTTACTAAACAGCATGTACTGCTCTGGCAGAGCAACCAAATCCCAGGGCTGGAGATTCTGATGTTTGGGTATATATGTTTAAAATAGCAATAATGTTTCAAATAACAGAAACTTCAAGAGCCTCGTGATCTTGTTCTGGCAGCTCAAAGTAGAGATCTTTGCTAAATAACCCTTCCCACTGACTGCCTCATTCCCTCCTATGAGCGTCCTGATTGGCTGAGAAAGGCTCTGAAAGAGCAGAAACAGTCATAGCAATTGCTTCCTCAAAGGTTATTGTGGAAATCCAATCAGATGCTGAGTATCAGAGTACCTGGCCCAGGGTAACTATGTAACTCTTCTCTTCCTTGCAAAGAGATCATTGTACATCTTCTGCTGTTTTAACATAAGACAAAGTCCAAAAGTTATATTTTAGGAGGTTCCTAAGGATAAAATTAACACATAGCAAACTCCAAAAACAATGTTGCATTTTAGGCATTTTTAACTCCACCTCTACCTGTTTTCAAAGAAATAGCTTTTATGTATCCACCTTCAATGGTACTGAATATGCATAACCTAGATGTCAGTGAGTATCTATTTTTTTCCTTCCCATAATATTGCCATATTTACCATGACATTCACATACCCACAAAAATATTAAGCTAAAAAATAGAAGTCACAATTAAACTAAATGAAGATAAAAGGAAGCATCATGTTAATGAAAACCTAATTTACATGCTGTTCTGTATGGCATTCAGATTAATAGGAAAACAATGGATATAATAGGAAAATTATACAAGGATTGAATTTCACATGGATCATTTGATATTTGTCTACCTGTGCTGTGAGCAAGTCATGTTGCATTAGATCAAATCCTGATTTTATTCCGTTGCTGAATATCCAATTGTCGCATCTTCACCTTTTGCCTCTTCGTTACAGGGATGTAATCACAGGATGAACCCTTGAGAGCTTGTGTTCAACTGCCCGTGTGTGCCTATTTCACAATCTGCCATTGTTACAAGACACTCTGGTTAATAAGCAGATAATGGGATATGCAAATTGCATGTACCTGATGAGGAAGGAAAAGTGTGCCTTTCCACCTTTGCATAAGTACTAGCTGACTTCTTTGTGACCATGGAAGCATCACCATCGAGGTGATTTATGGAGTGTTCTATCCCTTTCCTTTCAGGAAATATGGGTAATGAAATTGTTTTCTTGCAATTTACAGAACTTAGAGTATGGGCAACACAGGAAGGTCTGAGGACAGGGAAACTTTTTCAAATGGGTTCATTAAACCATAAAATAAAATGAGCCCCACATTGCAAAATGTTTCAGTCAGTCCCAGAAGAGTTATAAAATATGATGCCAAAGTCTGAACAACCTCAAGGATGCTCACAAGAGGTCAAATTGATACGGAAACTCACCAGACGCAGAACTATGGTGATTCGGCCCTGGTGCCAAAGAGAGTAAGTGATTTAGTAAATTTTAAACATCAGGAGTTACTTGAGGTTCTGTATTAGCCCTCTCTGGGACAATGTTCCGCTGGACATAGCATCGCAATCAACCAGCCCATCAACTCGCTGCTCTGAAACAGAAGAAAGAGCATGGGGTTTGTAGAGAAAAGGTGTGGCTTTGATGGGCGACCTATGACATGTCTCCGGCTTCAGTTTTCTCATCTATAAATGGAAATAACTGTACAGGCTTTTCATAGGATCATTTAAGTTTCCTTTTATTTGGGGGGGGTGGCGCTCACAGCAAGGTTTGTGGGGATCTTATTTCCCTGACCAGGGATTGAACCTGGGCCTTCAGCAGTGAAAGTGCAGGGTCCTAGCCACTGGACCACCAAGGAATTCCCTGTAAGTTTCTTTTTTTAATTGAAGTATAGTTGATTTACAATGTTGTGTTAATTACTGCTGTACAACAAACTGACTCAGTTATACATATATATACATATTCTTTTTCATATTCTTATCCATTATGGTTTATCACAGGAGATTGAATATCGGTCCCTGTGCTATACAGTGGGGCCTTGTTGTTTATCCATTCTATATATACCAGTTTGCATCTGTTAACCCCAAACTCCCAATGCATTCCTCTCTCACCCCCCTCCCCCTTGGCAACCACCAGTATATTCTCTATGTCCCTGATTCTGTTTCTGTTTTATAGATAGGTTCATTTGTGTTGCATTTTAGATTCCACATATAAGTGATATCATATGGTATTTGTCTTTCTCTTTCTGACTTACTTCACTTAGTATGATAATCTCTAGTTGTATCCATGTTGCTGCAAATGACATTATTTCATTCCATTGTATATATGTACCACTGTGTGTGTGTGTATATATATATATATATATATATATATATATATAAAAGATATGGTACATATATACAATGGAATACTGCTCAGCCATTGTAAGTTTCAAAACTTGGGATAATCATGGGAACTGTGTTCTGGGTAGCTTCCCTCTGCTGATACTAAATCCCCCTGCCCCCTTCTCCAGCCCCATCTCTGCCCTGGGAGACCCGCCTGGATGAATTTTCCTGGCCCTTACACCCTCTGGCTTTAGGTTGGTTTTGTCAATGGTGAGCAGAAGCAGGGGAACAGAAGGAAGAAGGAGAGTGGTTTTGGGGGTGTATTCCTTTGGCTCTTTCCTGGCAAGGTCACCCCAGGCTAGTCATGTCCTTTGAACTAAGGTGGTGCCTACCCTCTGTTTGTGAATTACAATAACTGTCCCTCCCCTCACTCCTTTATGCATAAGTGTCCCCCAGCTTTGTTACTAGCTCAGGGTCCTGCTTTATCCTTTGTGGTTGTGCTATATGCAGTTCACACCATCTTAAGAGATCTTTTATTAAACATACTCAATCTAAAAAAAAAAAAAAATGGTTCTGAAGAACCTAGGGGCAGGACAGGAATAAAGACGCAGACGTAGAGCATGGACTTGAAGACACGGGGAGTGGGAAGGGTAAGATGGGACGAAGTGAGAGAGTGGCATGGACATATATACACTACTAAATGTAAAATAGCTAGCTAGTGGGAAGCAGCCACATAGCACAGGGAGATCAGCTCGGTGCTTTGTGACCATCTAGAGGGGTGGGAGGGAAACGCAAGAGGGAGGGGATAGGGGGATATATGTATATGTATAGCTGATTCACTTTGATATAAAGCAGAAATTAACACACCATTGTAAAGCAGTTATACTCCAATAAAGATGTTAAAAAAATTACTCAAGATTATCCTAATTTGAATGTCCTGTCTGTGTCCTGCTGGGTGCCTCAGTACTGCACACTCTAAAAATATTCTATGGGCTAAGACATATAACAGTTCTAACTTAAAATAATAAAAAGAATTCCAAAGCCAATAGTCAAATTCTCTATTTTTTCAATTCCTCATTTCTAATTCCTTTATTACAATTCAATTAAGTAGCCATGAAAATGAAAAAATCCTGCAGGTCCACAGCAATTTGTATGTAGGAAAATAATATCAGGTGAATCATTTCCACTTTCATCTGGGTTTCTCCTTAGCAGTCTAGATGGTAAAACCTGTATTACTAAGCAAACAAGGCACACACATCTGTTTATAGTTTATCTGTTATCAAATATTGTCATGAAATATCCCTGTAAGGATGAGGCTGGGATCCTCTATCTTTGTGCAGATTTTTGGAGGAAGACACCCCAAATTCTAGTGTCTGTGATTGCCATGCCCTCCACAGCTATAACAGACCCTTGAGTCCACAGCTGCCACAGCAACAACTGAGTCAAAGGCTCTGTTTAGACAGTGGATCTCCCCAGCCCTGGAAAGCCAGGGTGAAACTCTGTGTCTGAATCCATTTTTCCAGGGTCTACACTGGCATAGTTAGTGAGTCTCAGGAGGGACCTTGCTCCTCCTCTACCCGACTCTGGCTCTAGGAGTAGACAGTTAACCTCTTGCCTGACTCAAGTCATCAAACACAGGAAATTCTCCCAATTGACTTGAAAGCTCGGAGGCCATGGGAGATGGAAATAAAAATAATGAAACCCAGTCATTATACCTCCACCACAGATAAGACAGGGCACTTTTTTAGTAGTTGTTGTTGATGGGCTAATTTGGAACTTGACTTTCACATACAGATAATTTGAGAATGGAAACATCATTAATTAAAGATAAAGACAGAACGTTTTAAGTGAGGTCATGGAGGTGTCTTGCATTTGGAGTAAAGAGTCCTGAGTTTGAAGCCCCAACTCTCCCTCCAATCATTTGTCACTTTAGGCCACTTGTGCGTCTTTTGGACCGTGTGATTTTTCAAGCGCAATTTAAAGATACCAACACCTTTCCCAACAGAATCTCCTAATGGGGGAGTTGTAATTATCAACAAGGTGATAAAATAGGGTAACATCTTGCAAAATTAGACTCTATGCAATTGTGTCGCATTGTTGTTGTTAATAAAAACATGAAAACAGGCATGTACAAGTGCATGGAGACTGGAAGAGTCCCAGGAGCTCACAGTTAAATGTTCCTGGAAGGCAGATCCCTTAAATGTTTCCAGAATTAAACACTTAGGATGGATTAAGGAGAAGAGCATCAAAGGTAACCCCTTTTTTTGATGATGGAAAGGCAGGTGGAGATCACAGGAACGAAGAATGCCGTTGAAAATTTTAGACAACACAGAGACAATTGAACAGATTCAAAACTTTCCTAAGGTGACCTGTCTTATACAGTACGTCCCCTACATACGAACCTTCAAGTTGCGAACTTTCTAAGATGCAAATGTGCGTTCTCATGTCCAATCATGTAAGTTAGTTCATGTGTCTGGTGTACATTGTCACGTGCGTGTATCTTCTACAAGTGGTTGTGTTTTTGTACTTTACTGTATAGTACTGTGTAGAGTACAGTAGTACAGTATCTTTATTTCAAGTCCAGGATGTCCACAAGCAAGCATAAAAGCAGCAGTATATAGCCGATTATGTTAGTTGGGTACCTAGGCTAAATTTATTGGACTTGTGAAAAAATTGGAATTACGAACATGCTCTCCGAATGGAACTTGTTCGTATGTATGGGGACTTACTGTACCTAGGATAACTAAGCTTCCCAATTTGCCCAGGCCTGCAGGGTTTTATGGGAGTTGGGACTTTCTGGACTAAAACCAGGAAGGTCCTAGGCAACCAAGAAGACATGGTCACCCTACCTATACTTACCCAGCTCCAGCGGCCAGATCATTGTACCTTTGCTTCTCAGGGTGTGGTGTTATTTCGCCACTGAAATCCATTTTATCTTCTCTCCTTTTAAAACTGCATTTCACCCTTTCACTTGTTTAATCCTTCTACTAAGCACACAGATGAAAAAGAGGCACCCAGGGACCCCTGTCCCTTGGAAGAGTAGTCTACTGGGACCCGTAAGAATACTATTTTTATGTCTTGTTATTTTCTTAATATCCTCTCCAGTTACTTCCAAAGAGAGCAGCAGAACAAGCCTGCCCACCCCCAATCAGGAATTTTACCATTTCATTCCGCATGCTCCCAATAGAGGCAATTTTTTGGAGAAAATACTGTGTTTTCTCATGATTCCACAAACATTATGCAAAACGTGCTCTCTCTTCAGAGCTGCCATGGCTTGGATCTGCTGCGTGACATCATCTGTTTAAACAATTATTTTTGCCTAATGGAGAGTTTGGGTGCATGAAAATACTGCAGATAAGCATTTGATTCTTGAAGACTGGTGGCCGTGCTTCTCTTGTTAGCCAGCTGAGGATACCGGCCTCCTCTCTGCAGAGCTAATAGTCCAGCAGCAGCAGCAGAAAGGAGACAGCAGAGCCAAATTGTAGCAATTATCCTCTAATTTTACTAAAATTTAATTTAACGACATTCACTTTCACCAGCTTCTTGGCATATACGCTGAGCCCAGGGGGCTAGGCATGGATGTAAGACAGGAACAAGTCACAGCTCTTAATCCCTTGGAATACCAGAGTCTGATGGGGAGGCCAACACACCATTAACCAGGAAAGCAGGTGGTGGTGAGTGCTTTAGAACTGCGCCAGTAGAGTGGAGCCCCAGACATGGCAACCGAGCATCACCTGGAAGCTTGTGGGACATGTAGAATCTCCAGCCCACGCCAGGCCTAGTGAATCAGATTCTGTATTTTTACAAGCTCCCCGGTGAGCTTGTTATGTACTTGAAAGCCTGAGAAGCACAAGAAATGTAGAGCATCTCTTTACATTTCATACAAGAAATGTAAAAGCGAAATGCTTATACCAAGAGGCAGAGATGCCAGCAGTTGGGAGCCTCCCTGAAAAAGGAATGAGGGCGGAAACCCCAAAGCACTGACATGACTCCAGGGGAACACCAGGTGAGTACAGAGAGCAGCAAACTGGAGCATAAGATTGAGATCCAGATGAGTTGAGGTCAGGATCATTAAAGGGCTTGGATGTCAAGCTGGGAATCTGGACTTAGTCTAAAGAAATGAAAAGTCAATGATGGTTTTGAGGAAGAAAAACTTTGATTAGGACTGTGCTTTAGAAACACATCACCAGTTGCTGTGTGAAGGAGGGAAGTGAGGGGGGAAATGAGAATCAATAAGATAAGTGTTTTGAAACAGCATCAGATATTAGCCACCCTCTCCATTCCCAGAGAATCTGTCAATAGTACAGTTTCTCAGGGCCCCACTGCACCTACCTTCCAAATGATGCTGCTTCCCACTGACGTCTGAGAACAACTACCGATAGAATGGTTCATGGTGAGGCCAGCATATTGGGAGGCCAGCTCCTTTGGGAAAAAAATTTGTAATTTCTTTCCCCTGAGGCAATTCTGATTTGGGGGAATGTACTGGGTTAATTGGAAGTTCCCCAAAAGATACGTCCATGTGCTAACCCCCAGAACCTGTGCATGTGATCTTACTTGGATAAAGGGTTTTTGCAGATGTAATTATCCTGGATTAAGGGAGTGAACTGTGAATCTAATGACAAGTGTCCTTATAAAAGACAGAAGACCCAAATGAGGGGAGGGAGAAGGAAAGCGGTCATGTGAAGACAGAGGCAGAGATTGGAGTGATGCAGCCTCAAGCCAAGGAATGCCTAGAACCACCAGAAATGGGAAGAGGCTGGGGAGCATTCAACCCTAGAGCCTTCAGAGGGAGCATAGCCCTGCCAACACCTTGATTTTGAACTTCTGGCCTCCAGAACTAGGAGGGAATTAATTTCTGTTTTAAGCCACCCAATTTGTGGTAACATTACAATAATTTTAAGAAACTAATGCAAGGAGTGATTGGGACTTTTGGATTTACATATGAAGGAACACTTCATTTGCAAACGAAGGAACACTTAAAAAGTCATGTAGGGCTTCCCTGGTGGCGCAGTGGTTGAGAATCTGCCTGCCAATGCAGGGGACATGGGTTCAAGCCCTGGCCTGGGAAGATCCCACATGCCGCGGAGCAACTGGGCCCGTGAGCCACAACTGCTGAGCCTGTGCGTCTGGAGCCTGTGCTCCGCAACAAGAGAGGCCGCGATAGTGAGAGGCCCGCGCACCACAATGAAGAGTGGCCCCCGCTTGCCGGAACTAGAGAAAGCCCTCGCACAGAAACGAAGACCCAACACAGCCAAAAATTAATTAATTAATTAATTAATTAATTAATTAATTTAAAAAAAAAGTCATGTAAAAACATAAAATCAAAACTATTATGGTGACCAACAGTGGTGAACCACAATTCAAATGATAACAATGGTGCCCGAACTTGAGCATAACGTCCCTGTATCCCCATTAGTTGGCCATCTCTGTCCTGAGTTGTTTTCCCATGATTATGATTGCACAGAACCATATATGTTCTTTCCCTGTTCCTTCTCCCCTAACACAAAACTAATAACACATATCTTTCTTTCATCTAAGTCAGTGTTTCCCAAGTGATAGGCAGAGTAATGTGCCCCTCCCCAAATATGTCCAATCCCAGAACTTGTGAATAAGTTACCTTGCATGGTCAAGGGATGTTGCCAATGTGTTTAATTAAAGATTTTGGGGTGGCAAGATTATCCTGGATTGTCCAAGTGGGATCAATATAATCACAGGGACCTTATAAAGGAAAAGGGAGAGAGGAGATGTGATTATAGAAGCAGAGAGATGATGCGGGGCCATGAGTCACGGAATGTGGCAGACTTTAGAAGTTGGAAAAGGCAAGCAATTCCAAGGATTCTCCCCTAGGACCTCCAGAGGGGCTGATGCTCTGCTGACCCATTTTAGACTCTGAACTCCAGGACTGTAAGATAATAAATATGTGTTGTTTAAAGTGACTAGTTTGTGATAATTTGCCACAGCAACAATAGAAAACGAATACACCAATCTTCTTTTTTCATCATGGTTTCAGTAAGGAACATTTTTAGACTTTTTATTTTCCTAACCAGCCCCCTTCCAGCATGAAATAGTAATATCACAGATATATTGTATATATATTATATATATATTGTATATATATATTGTAGTGTGGTCCTTAGGAGAGCCACAGACTATTGTAATATCTATCTAAGTATTTTTCACCCCCCAAGAACTAATTTCATTGTCTTGGGGCAATAGCATCCCTGTTAAAATGCATGATCCAATTTATATCCATCCTTCCTGGCACAACTCAAGTGTTATCTCCTCCATAAAGATTCCCCAAATAATCCAAGCCATTTTGGATTATAGGAGCATTTTCATGATCACTTCTCCCGTTGCCCAATTTTAATCCACTGTGTGCCTTTAACTACTCATATAGTTTATTCTTGAACATCTTTATCAGTCAACCCCTTTGCAAAGATGAAATGTCCAATGGCTAAACTCTGTTGAAAAAATTTTTTCACAGGTTGAGCTGAAACCCGTTTTCTTGCAGCTTTCATCTGTTGGTCTAATCCTTTTAGAAAGGGTGTAAATATCCCTATCCTTTTAGAAGAGTATAAAATGCAGTTGATTCCTTTTCTATCCAACAGCCCTTATTGGAGGATGCCCGTTTCCTCTCCAGGCATCTTTCTCTTTTCAGGATGAACATCACAAATTCCTTAAACAAATCCTTATATGATGTAGTTGTAAATTCTATTATTACTCTGATTATACCACAAATGTACTTTTTACTGAGGACCTTCTTCAAGCTTGTTGTTCTGAACTTGATATTCTTAGAACTGAACTGAGCTGTCTTGGCTATAGTTTGACCAGAATAGAGAAGAGCAGGATCTTACCTTCCTTTTGCTGCATAATATATTCCTATAGATGCAGCTTTTGGTAACAATATTTTGTCAGCCACATTACACTGTCGATTCATATTACGCTTACAGTTAGGTAAATGTTCAACATTTGCTGATGTTAATCCTGTTGGGTTTTGGAAAAATTTCAGCACCTCATGTTTATTGCTATTAACTTCTATTACATTCATCTCTCTAGCCTTTTGATGTTTATTTAGAGACAGATTCTGGTAACATCATAAGCATTGTCTGCTCCCAACTTTTGAACATCTGCAACTATGAATAAGTCTTTATATTTTTTCATGTTATTAATACCATAAATATTAAACTATCAGGGTAGGTCTAAGGCCAAACCCCTGAAGTACACTGCTAGAAAAATCTCTTGAGGTAGACATTTATCATTAACTGACTTAACTGGGTTCAGTCTACAGCCACCTAATAATACAACTCTTTAATCTTTTATTTATGTCTGTATTTAGTTCATAAGGCTCTAGGAAGATATTGTGCCTTGCTGATATCTCCTGGGGCTACCTCTTTTTCCTAATCTTTGGCATAGTAAATTTCAAAAAAAAAAACAGGAGACTGATCTAATATGATTTGTTTTCAGCGTACTCAGTCTGTCTCCTTGTCATCATCACTTCCTCCTCTCAGTGCTCACAGCCAGGAGTTGGTATTTCATTTCAGAATCTCACTCAGTGACTAGGCAGAAGGATGTTATAGCCAAGAAGCAGGCTGGGAGACAGCTTCCTGGGCCATTCCACTCTTTACCTTCTGTTGCTCTGGGTGAAGATCAGTAGAGCAGATACTTCAGCCGAAGGCCACAGAAGCCATCAAGACAGCTCTGGAGTCAGAATGAATGGGAACCAATGAGGAGTGAAGGCAGCCTGGCCAGCCTGTGAGATGTCTTTCCATATTTTCAGCCACAGAGTTAAAGAATCACAGACTTTTAAGAGCATTACCTGAGAGAGAGATATCAGGAGTTTCCCTGGGAGGCAAGATGTCACTGAAAAGAGATAGATTGGATGAGAGATAGAGGGTTTTGGATTCCAAAGAATAGAGAGAAAAGACTCAAAGTCTTCACTCATAACTTCTAAATCTCCAACCCCTAAACTTCCAGGCATTCACGCTTTCCCTCTTTCTCAATGTCGTCATTTACAGTTAGGAAATCTCCAGAAAATAAAAATGACCTCTTAGCGAAAAATGATAAGACATTTAAAGAACCAAGAGCCACAAGAAAAAACAAGAGCAACCCATCAGAGCAGAAGCAGGGTTAATGGAATAGAAAAAGTAGTGATTCAAAATTAGCTTAATAAATATGCTCTTGCAAACAAATCAATGGACAAAGGATTAATCTCCAAAATATATAAACAGCTCATGCAGCTCAATATTAAAAAACAATATTAAAAAACAAACAACCCAATCCAAATATGGGCAGAAGACCTAAATAGACATTTCTCCAAAGAAGACATACAGATGGCCAAGAAGCACATGAAAAGCTGCTCAACATCACTAATTATTAGAGAAATGCAAGTCAAAACTACAATGAGATATCACCTCATACCAGTTAGAATGGGTGTCATCAGAAAATCTACAAACAGCAAATGCTGGAGAGGGTGTGGAGAAAAGGGAACACTCTTGCACTGTTGATGGGAATGTAAATTGATACAGCCACTACGGAGAACAGTATGGAGGTTCCTTAAAAAACTAAAAACAGAATTACCATATGATCCAGCAATCCCACTACTGGGCATATACCCAGAGAAAAACCACAATTCAAAAAGACACATGCACCCCAATGTTCATTGCAGCACTATTTACAATAACCAGGCCATGGAAGCAACCTAAATGCCCATCGACAGATGAATGGATAAAGAAGATGTGGTACACACATACAATGGAATATTACTCAGCCATAAAAAGGAATGAAATTGGGTCATTTGTTGAGACGTGGATGGATTTAGAGACTGTCATACAGAGTGAAGTAAGTCAGAAAGAGAAAAACAAATATCGTATATTAACGCATATATGTGGAACCTAGAAAAATGGTACAGATGAACCGGTTTGCAGGGCAGAAATTGAGACACAGATGTAGAGAACAAACGTATGAACATCAAGGGGGGAAAGCAGCGGGGGGTGGTGGTGGTGGTGGGATGAATTGGGCGATTGGGATTGACATGTATACACTGATGTGTATAACATTGATGACTAATAAGAATCTGCTGTATAAAAAAATAAATAAAATAAAATTCAAAAAAAATATGCTCAAGGTATTAAAGGAGTATTCTTAGAAATATGAAGCAAGAATAAGCATTATGAGGAACCAACCAGTTATATTCACTATTAAAATTATAGTTGCTAAAATGAAAATTTTGGAAGATGGTTTGAGTAACAGAATGGATTCAACCAGAACCTAGAGAGCTAGGGGATTTTCAGGAACCTCCCCAAAAGACATTAGAATGGAGTTAAGGGAGGTCAGAATAAAAGAGAACTGAATGATAAAAGTAGAAATTTTAACATCCAACTAATTGGAATTTCAAAGTGAGAAGGAAAGGTAAAAAGAGGGTAGGATACACTTGAAGAACTTATGATTGAGAAAGTCCTAGACCTAAAAAAGATTTAAGAACTTGGATTGAAAGGGCAAAAAGGGGGTCAATCAGGATCAATAAGAAAACATACCTTTCCAGAAGCCACCATCAGAGCTACCTTATAGCCTACTGTCTGGAACTGCCCCACGTGACATGGGGAGATGAATCCCTGATTAACTTAGATCAATCATATTTCATCTATGAAGTTGTGTGTATTTTTAATGGTTCTTTTTTTGCAGAACATTAAAGTAGTTGAAAATTGTTGAAAATTGAGAAGTCAGGGTATTAAAACTCACATTATTTTATGTTTAAATATTTACTGATACCCAAAACAGGACTGGTTGTAATTTTATTTTCCTGACTTCAGTAGAAGCAAACTCCCCAATAATATTTTCAACTGAAAAAATAAGACAAGAAGTCAATTTTGGAAATTTGTGATGGGCTCTGAGCTGATTCAAGGTGCCCTGAGGAGAAAGGACTGCCTGGACATTTGGTTCTAATCTGCACCTGATGTGGGACCTGTTTGAAATGGCACATACCTCCTCCTGGTGCGTTAGGGGCCCCATCAACTAATACTGATGACTCCTCAGTTGCTCCTTAAGTGGTTTCTCAGACTTTAAAACTTCATCTCAGGTGTGCCCATGGACACCACAGTCCCTGCCAAGCCACAAATCAGCATTTGCTTGCAAATCCCGTCTCTTTATTTGTTTGATTGGGAATACTATTCAGACTGCTCAAGCTGCAGCCACAACTACTTTTCTGAAACATGCTTTGTGGATCCGTTAAATCATCTAGTTAGAAAATCACATTAGTGTGGGTTATCGATTCTGTACAGGTTCTTCTCATCTGGCTGTAGTGAAGCTGTCTTCATGGCAATCTTCTTGGCATCCGCCGAAGGCTGTCTTTCCGAGCAAGGGTGACATCACAATTAAAAGTAAAAATCTAGGTGCTGGCCAAGTGTTTTGGAGAACAATTCAAAAGAAATATTGAAACCATATTTCTTTCAATTATTTTTAAGATAAGAATGGAAATGACTCTTTCTCCTGTTCTCCCTGATTCATTCCATTTCTACCCCTTTAAATTCTGGCGGGTTGTTTGTAATAACAAGATTGTCTGTTTATTGGAGCAGCTACGTCCTATGGTAGTGGATCTCAAACTTTAGAGGCCATCAGAATTATCTGGAAGGCTTGTTGAAATACAGATGTCTGGGCTCCAGCCCCAGATCTTCTGATTCAGTAGGTCTGGGATGTAATGGAGTATTTGCTTGTCTAACAGATTCCCAGGGCCTGTTGATACTGCAGGTCCAGGAGCCACATTTTCAGAAGCATTGGACTAGAGTACTGTGTATAAATAGAGATATCTTGCTAAACAGTAAAATTTAGCTTAGAAGTGACAAGTATGTCTATTCTGTAGCACAGTTAAGTGGACACTTGTATTGAAGTAAACCAAAAATGCACACACAGACCACATACTGGTCTGGTTGTTTGGAGGAACTTGCTAAAACACAGATTCTAATCCAGTAGATGCGAGGGAAAACCCTAGATTTTTCATTTCTCACTTGTGATGCTCCATAACCCACACTTTAAGTAGCAAGAGGGTAAAATAAACCTTATTTGATACAGCTTTTCATTAAGTCCTTTACTATTGATTCAAAATAGAAGACTTTTTTTCCTGTGAACAACTGATGCAAAATACTTTAAATTCAGAAACAGGGTTTTTGTCACTATTACTGTGTTTATTAAAAAATAAATTTTTATTTCATAGCGTCTGTATTAAGCAACTTCCTTTGGATTTCACTTCCCTTCAGTGAGGGAGATGCCAGGAAACATATAGAATGTGGGATAGTATGAGATGCGGTCTCATTCATAGCTTTTTGGCCTCAGGGACTCCTATATCTCTATTTTAACCTTGTCCAAGAAGGACAGCTTCGATTGGGCAGGATTGCCACTTTGCAGTACAAAGCAACTTTAATGGAAAGAATTGACCTCAAGTAATAGAAGAGGCATCTTCTTCTGGTTCACCACCTGTGGTCAATGAAATGCAATTAGGTTCAGCTGCCAGGGCAACCTCCTTGCAGCATAACCAGCAAGCATTTTATAGCTTCCTCTGTCTAGCACAGTCCCAAATATACATACATTGGAGCTAAGATAACCAGCCCTTCCAGATTACCCAGGGCTGTCTACATTGTGACACTGAAAGTTTTGCATCCTAGGAAAAACCTCAGTCCCAAGAACACAGGGACAGTTGGTCACCCTACATGGGGCAAGGCAATGATCTTTACTCCACCGATATTCTTTCTGCTCAATTCCCACCAGTGTGGCAAAATGGAATTCTGCTTACACCTCCACATCCTCACCTGTGATGGGGTATTCTTTTTTAAATAATTTTATCATTTTCTTTTTACATTTTTATTTATTGCACTAATTTACTGCAAATACATGTACAACTCAATGACTTTTCACAAAGCATATTCTATTGTGTAACCAGAATTTAGATTAAGAAACAGAATGTTACCAGCACCAGTCTCCTCATGCTCCCATCCAATCACTGTTCTCCCCCAAGAGTAACAACTATCTGACTACTTTTTAATAGCTTAGAGAATTATTACAAGACAAATACCCTTGTAACCACAAGGGTGCTTACCATATGTAGTTTAATTTTTTCTTAATTTCTCAAAAGTTTTCTTGAATTATAAATTTTAGTATTTGTTCTTTTACCTTGCTTTGGTTCTCTTCTTCAGAAACTCCTATCTCTAGGGACTTCCCTTGGCAGTCCAGTGGTTAAGACTTCGCCTTCCAATTCAGGAGGTGTGGGTTCGATCCATGGTCAGGGAGCTAAGATCCCACATACCTCATGGCCATAAAATCAAAACATAAAACAGATCAATATTTTAACAAATTCAGTAAAGACTTTAAAAATGGTCCACATCAAAATAATCTTTAAAAAATATACTTTTAAAAAAAGAATTTCTCTCTCTAATTTGGAACTTCTTTGCCTGTCTTCTACAGGTGTTATTTTCTCTCAATTCCTTCTATCTTACATTTCTTTTTGCTTTTAAAATTTTCCTCATTCACCTCCTACTTCTCTTAAGGGATGCTTTGTTATGTCTATTTTTATTGTGCTTCTTCTACCTTAGTTTTTAGCTCCAAATGAATTTTATTTATTTTTAACATCTTTTTTGGACTATAATTGCTTTACAATGGTGTGTTAGTTTCTGCTTTATAACAAAGTGATTCAGCTATACATATACATATATCCCCATATCTCTTCCCTCTTGAGTCTCCCTCCCTCCCACCCTCCCTATCCCACTCCTCTACGTGGTCACAAAGCACAGAGCTAATCTCCCTGTGCTATGCGGCTGCTTCCCACTAGCTATCGGTTTTACACTTGGTAGTGTATATATGTCGATGCCACTCTCTCACTTTGTCCCAGCTTACCCTTCCCACTCCCCGTGTCCTCAAGTCCATTCTCTAGGAGGTCTGCATCTTTATTCCTGTCCTACCCCTAGCATCTTCATGACCTTTTTTTTTTTTATATATTCCATATATATGTGTTAGCATATGGTATTTATTTTTCTCTTTCTGGCTTACTTCACTCTGTATGACAGACTCTAGGTCCATCCATCTCACTACCAATAACTCAATTTCATTTCTTTTTATGGCTGAGTAATATTCCATTGTATATATGTGCCACATCTTCTTTATCCATTCAATGGTCGATGGACACTTAGGTTACTTCCATGTCCTGGCTATTGTAAATAGAGCTGCAATGAACATTGTGCTACATGACTCTTTTTGAATTATGGTTTTCTCAGGGTATATACCCAGTAGTGGGATTGCTGGGTCGTATGGTAGTTCTATTTTTAGGTTTTTAAGAAACGTCCATACTGTTCTCCATAGTGGCTGTATCAATTTACATTCCCACCAACAGTGCAAGAGGGTTCCCTTTTCTCCACACCCTCTCCAGCATTTATTGTTTGTAGATTTTTTGATGATGGCCATTCTGACCGGTGTGAGATGATATCTCATTGTAGTTTTGATTTGCATTTCTCTAATGATTCATGATGTTGAGCATTCTTTCATGTGTTTGGTGGCAATCTGTATATCTTCTTTGGAGAAATGTCTATTTAGGTCTTCTGCCCATTTTTGGATTGGGTTTTTGTTTTTTGGTATTGAGCTGCATGAACTGCTTGTAAATTTTGGAGATTAATCCTTTGTCAGTTGCTTTGTTTGCAAATATTTTCCCCCATTCTGAGGGTTGTCTTTTCGTCTTATTTATGGTTTCCTTTGCTGTGCAAAAGCTTTCAAGTTTCATGAGGTCTCATTTGTTTATTTTTTTTTAATTTCCATTTCTCTAGGAGGTGGGTCAAAAAGGATCTTGCTGTGATTTATGTCATAGAGTGGTGTTCTGCCTATGTTTTCCTCTAAGAGTTTGATAGTGTCTGGCCTTACATTTAGGTCTTTAATCCATTGAGTTTATTTTTGTGTATGGTGTTAGGGAGTGTTCTAATTTCATTCTTTTACATGTAGCTGTAGAGTTTTCCCAGCACCACTTATTGAAGAGGCTGTCTTTTCTCCATTGTATAGTCTTGCCTCCTTTATCAAAAAGAAGGTGACCATATGTGTGTGGGTTTATCTCTTGGCTTTCTATCCTGTTCCATTGGTCTATATTTTTGTTTTTGTGCCAGTACCATACTGTCTTGATTACTGTAGCTTTGTAGTATAGTCTTAAGTCAGGGAACCTGATTCCTCCAGCTCCGTTTATCTTTCTCAATATTGCTTTGGCTATTCATGGCCTTTTGTGTTTTCATTAAAATTGTGAAATTTTTTGTTCTACTTCTGTGAAAATTTCCAGTGGTAGTTTGATAGGGATTGCATTGAACACGTATATTGCTTTGGGTAGTATAGTCATTTTCCCAATGTTTATTCCTCCAATCCAAGAACATAGTATATCTCTCCATCTGTTGGTATCATCTTTAATTTCTTTCTCAGTGTCTTATACTTTTCTGCATACTGGTCTTTTTTCTCCTTAGGTAGGTTTATTCCTAGGTATTTTATTCTTTTTGTTGCAATGGTAAACGGGAGTGTTTCCTTAATTTCACTTTCAGATTTCTCATCATTAGTGTATAGGAATGGAACAGATTTCTGTGCATTAATTTTTTATCCTGTTACTTTACCAAATTCATTGATTAGCTCTAGTAGTTTTCTGGTAGGATCTTTAGGATTCTCTATATATAGTATCATGTCATCTGCAAAGAGTGACAGCTTTACATCTTCTTTTCTGATTTGGATTCCTTTTATTTCTTTTTCTTCTCTGATTGCTGTGGCTAAAACTTCCAAAACTATGTTGAATAATAATGGTGAGTATGGGCAGCCTTGTCTTGTTCCTGATCTTAGTGGAAATGGTTTCAGTTTTTCACCATTGAGGATGATGTGGGCTGTGGGTTTGTCATATATGGCCTTCATTATGTTGAGGAAAGTTCCCTTTATGCTTACTTTCTGGAGGATTTTTATCATAAATGGGTGTTGAATTTTGTTGAATGCTCTCTCTGTATCTATTGAGATGAACATTTGGTTTTTCTCCTTCAATTTGTTAATATGGTGTATCACATGGATTCATTTGTGTATATTGAAGAATCCTTGCATTCCTGGGATAAACCCCACTTGATCATGGTGTATGATCCTTTTAATGTGCTGTTGGATTCTGTTTGCTAGTATTTTTTTGTAGGTTTTTGCATCTATGTTCTTCAGTGATATTGGCCTGTACTTTTCTTTCTTTGTGACATCTTTGTCTGGTTTTGGTATCAGGGTGATGGTGGCCTCATAGAATGAGTTTGGGAGTGTTCCTCCCTCTGGTATATTTTGGAAGATTTTGAGAAGGATAGGTGTTAGCACTTCTCTAAATGTTTGATAGAATTTGCCTCTGAAGCCATCTGGTCCTGGGCTTTTGTTTGTTGGAAGATGTTTACTCACAGTTTCAACTGTGATTGGTCTGTTCATAGTTTCTATTTCTTCCTGGTTCAGTCTTGGAAGGTTGTATTTTTCAAAGGATTTGTCCATTTCTTTCAGGTTGTCCATTTTATTGGCATATAGTTTCTTGTAGTAATCTCTCATGATCCTTTGTATTTCTGCAGTGTCACTTGTTACTTCTCTTTTTTCATTTCTAAATCCATTGATTTGAGTCTTCTCCCTTATTTCTTGATGTGTCTGGCTAATGGTTTATCAATTTTGTTTATCTTCTCAAAGAACCAGCTTTTAGTTTTATTGATCTTTGTTATTGTTTCCTTCATTTCTTTTTCATTTATTTCTGATCTGATCTTTATGATTTCTTTCCTCTGCTAACTTTAGGGGTTTTTTGATCTTCTTTCTCTAATTGCTTTAGGTGTAAGTTTAGGTTGTTTATTTGAGATGTTTCTTGTTTCTTACGGTAGGATTGTATTGGTATAAATTTCCCTCTTAGAACTGCTTTTGCTGCATCCCATAGGTTTTGGGTTGTTGTGTTTTCATTGTCATTTGCTTCTAGGTATTTTTTGATTTCCTCTTTGATTTCTTCAGTGATCTCTTGGTTATTAAGTAGTGTATTGTTTACCCTCCATGTGTTTGTATTTTCTGCAGATTTTTTCCTGTAACTGATATCTAGTCTCATAGCATTGTGGGTGGAAAAGACACTTGATACGACTTCAATTTTCTTAAATTTACCAAGGCTTCATTAGTGACCCAAGATATGATATATCCTGGGGAATATTCCATGAACACTTGAGAAGAAAGTGTATTCTGTTGTTTTTGGATGGAATGTCCTATAAATATCAATTAAGTCCATCTTGTTTAATGTATCATTTAAAGCTTGTGTTTCCTTATTTATTTTCATTTTGGATGATCTGTCTATTGGTGAAAATGGGGTGTTAAAGTCCCCTACTATGATTGTGTTACTGTCGATTTCCCCTTTTATGGCTGTTAGCATTTGCCTTATGTACTGAAGTGCTCCTATGTTGGGTGCCTAGATATTTACAATTGTTATATCTTCTTCTTGGATTGATCCCTTGATCATTATGTAGTGTCCTTCTTTGTCTCTTGTAATAGTCCCTTTTTTAAGTCTATTTTGTCTTATATGAGAATTGCTACTGCAGCTTTCTTTAGATTTCCATTTGCATGGAATATCTTTTTCCATTCTCTCACTTTCAGTGTATGTGTCCCTAGGTCTGAAATGGGTCTCTTGTAGATAGCATATATATGGGTCTTGTTTTTGTATCCATTCAGCCAGTCTATGTCTTTTGGTTGGAGCATTTAATCCATTTACATTTAAGGTAATTATCAATATATATGTTCCTATTACTATTTTCTTAATTGTTTTGGGTTTGTTATTGTAGGTCTTTTCCTTCTCTTGTGTTTCCTGCCTAGAGAAGTTCCTTTAGCATTTGTTGTAAAGCTGGTTTGGTGGTGCTGAATTCTCTTAGCTTTTGCTTGTCTGTAAAGTTTTAATTTCTCCGTCGAATCTGAATGAGATCCTTTCTGGGTAGAGTAATCTTGGTTGTAATTTTCTCTGTTTCCTCACTTTAAATATGTCCTGCCACTCCCTTCTGGCTTGCAGAGTTTCTGCTGGAATATCAGCTGTTAACCTTATGGAGATTCCCTTGTATGTTATTTTTTTCCCTTGCTGCTTTTAATATTTTTTCTTTGTATTTACTTTTTGATAGTTTTATTAATATGTGTCTTGGCTGTTTCTTCTTGGATTTATCCTGTATGGGACTCTCTGCACTTCTTGGACTTGATTGACTATTTCCTTTCCCATATTAGGGAAGTTCTCAACTATAATCCCTTCAACTATTTTCTCAGTCCCTTTCTTTTTCTCTTCTTCTTCTGGGACCCCTATCATTCGAATGTTGGTGCATTGAATGTTGTCCCAGAGGTCTCTGTGACTATCCTCATTTCTTTTCATTCTTTTTTCTTTATTCTGCTCTGCAGTAGTTATTTCCACTATTTTGTCTTCTAGGTCACTTATCCGTTCTTCTGCCTCAATTATTCTGCTATTGATTCCTTCTAGAGAATTTTTAATTTCATTTATTGTGTTCATGATTGTTTGTTTGCTCTTTAGTTCTTCTAGGTCCTTGTTAAATGTTTCTTGTATTTTCTCCATTCTATTTCCAAGATTTTGGATCATGATTACTGTCATTATTCTGAATTCTTTTTCAGGTAGACTGCCTATTTCCTCTTCATTTGTTAGGTCTGGTGGGTTTTTACCTTGCTCCTTCATCTGCTGTGTGTTTCCCTGTCATATCATTTTCCTCAACTTACTGTGTTAGTTTAGCAAAATGATACCATGTTTGGGGTCTCCTTTTCACAGGCTGCAGGTTCATAGTTGCCATTGTTTTTGGTGTCTGCCCCCAGTAGCTAAGGTTAGTTCAGTGGGTTCTGTAGGCTTCCTGGTGGAGGGAACTAGTGCCTGTGTTCTGGTGGATGAGGCTGGATCTTGTCTTTCTGGTGAGCAGGTCCGCATCTGGTGGTGTGTTTTGGGGTGTCTGTGACCTTATTATGATTTTAGGCAGCCTCTCTGCTAATGGGTGCAGTTGTGTTCCTGTCTTGCTAGTTGTTTGGCATAGGGTGTCCAGCACTGGAGCTTGCTGGTCGTTGAATGGAGCTGGGTCTTGGCATTGAGATGGAGATCTCTGGGAGAGCTTTTGCCATTTGCTATTACATGGAGCTGGGAGGTTTCTGGTGGACCAATGTCCTGAACTCGGCTCTCACACCTGAGAGGCACATGCCTGATGCCTGGCCGGAGCATCAAAACTCTGTCATCCACATGGCTCAGAATAAAAGGGAGAAAAAAGAAAGAAAAAAGTAAAATAAAATAAAGTTATTAAAGTAAAAAATAATTATTAAAAAAATTTTTAATGTAATAAAAAAAAAGAAAGAAAGAAGAGAGCAGCCAAACCAAAAAACAAGTCCACCAATGATAACAAGTGCTAAAAACTACACTAAAAAAAAGAAAAAAGTGGACAGACAGAACCCTAGGACAAACGGTAAAAGCAAAGCTGTAGAGAGAAAGTCACACACAGAAGCATACACATACACAATCACAAAAAGAGAAAAAGGGAAAAAATATATATATCCTTGCTCCCAAACTCCACCACCTCAATTTGGGATTATTGATTGTCTATTCAGGTATTCCACAGATGCAGGTACATCAAGTTGATTGCAGAGATTTAATCTGCTCCTCCTGAGGCTGCTGGGAGAGATTTCCCTTCCTCTTCTTTGTTTGCACAGCTCCTGGGGTTCAGCTTCGGATTTGTCCGGGCCTCTGCCTGTAGGTTGCCTGAGGGCGTCTGTTCTTCGCCCAGACAGGACGGGGTTAAAGTAGCAGCTGATTAGGGAGGCCTTGCTCACTCAGGCCGGGGGGAGGGAAGAGTCCGGATGCGGAGTGAGCCTGCGGCGGCAGAGGCCTGCGTGACGTTGCACCAGCCTGAGGCGCACCGTGTGTTCTCCCGGGGAAGTTGTCCCTGGATCACGGGACCCTGGCTGTGGTGGGCTGCACAGGCTCCCAGGAGGGGAGGTGTGGAGAGTGACCTGTGCTCGTACACAGGCTTCTTGGTGGTGGCAGCAGCAGCCTTAGCGTTTCATGCCCGTCTCTGGGGTCCACGCTGATAGCCGTGGCTCGCGCCCGTCTCTGGAGCTCGTTTAGGCGGCGCTCTGAATCTCCTCTCCTCGCGCACCACGAAACAAAGAGGCAAGAAAAAGTCTCTTGCCTCTTTGGCAGCTCCAGACTTTTTCCCGGACTCCTTCCTGGCTAGCTGCGGTGCGCTAACCCCTTCAGGCTGTGTTCAGGCCGCCAACCCCAGTCCTCTCCCTGCAATCCGACCGAAGCCCGAGCCCCAGCTCCCAGCCCCGCCCGCCCCGGCGGGTGAGCAGACAAGCCTCTCAGGCTGGTGAGTGCTGCTCGGCGCCGAGCCTCTGTGCGGGAATCTCTCTGCTTTGCCCTCCGCACCCCTGTGGCTGCGCTCTCCTCCATGGCTCCGAAGCTTCTCCCCTCTGCCACCCGCAGTCTCCACCCGCGAAGGGGCTTCCTAGTGTGTGGAAACCTTTCCTCCCTCACAGCTCCCTCCCTCTGGTGCAGGTTCTGTCCCTATTCTTTGTCTCTGTTTTTTCTTTTTTCTTTTGCCTTATCCAGGTACGAGGGGAGTTTCTTGCCTTTTGGGAGGTCTGAGTTCTTCTGCCAGCATTCAGTAGGTGTTCTGTAGGAGTTGTTCCACATGTAGCTGTATTTCTAATGTATTTGTGGGGAGGAAGGTGATCTCCACATCTTACTCTTCCACCACCTTGAAGCCATGCTCCCAAATGACTTTTATATTTATTTCCAATTCCTTCTTGAGTTCTGTCACCTCATTTCTGAGGTTTTTTTTTTAAATTTATGACTGATGTTATTGTTTTATATTTTGAATCATTTTTTATGTCTTTTAACTTATTTTCAAATAGTCATTAGAGTTTTGATCCTTTTATGAGTATATCTTTCTGGTCATTGCTTATAGGGAAATTTCTCTGCTACTCATTCTCTTTTTTCTTATGGTAACTTTGTATGGGATTTGACCTTAAAACTTTTCTTTAGTTCAGTTTTATATATTTAAATAAACGTTTATTTTCAAATAATTTTAGATTTACAGAAAAAGTTGCAAAAAATATTACAGAGATTTTCCTTTTACTTTGTACCTAGTTTACTCTATTGTTAGCATGTAACATTATGCTGACACATTGGTCACAACTGAAGAATTAACATTGATACATTATTAATAATTAAATCCATACTTCATTCAGGTGTCATTAATTTCCACCTAATATTCTGTTTCTCATCCTGGCTTCCATCCAGTATACCAGATTAAACTTGGTCATCATTTAGCCTCCTCTTAGCCAGGTTAATTTCTCAGACATTCTTTGTTTTTGATGACTTTCATGGTTTTGAGGAGTCCTCTTTAGATATTTTGCAGAATGACCCTCAATTTGAATTTGTTTGCTGTTTTTCTCACATTAGACCGGGGTTATGGGTTTGAGGGAGGAAGGCCAGAGTGTATATTCTCAACACATCATAACAAGGGTACAAGCTATCAGCATGATTTATCATTGATGATGTTAACGTCAGTCACTTGGCTAAGAGTGTTTGTCAGTTTTCCACTGTTAACTTTTCCCCTTTCCATACTGTAGTCTTTGGAAGCAAGTCACGGATTATAGCCCACACTCAAGATGTAGAGTTATGCTTCACCTTCTGTGGGAGGAGTACCTACATAAATTATTTGTAACTATTCTTTGTGGGAGATTTGTCCATTCTCCCCCATTTATTTATTAATTCTAGCATTTATTTATATCAGCATAAATTCAGTGACTCAGATTTTACATGTTGGGTTATAAACTATTACTATTTTATTTCTCTTTTGTCACTCAAATTATTCCAGCTCTGGACATTGGGAACTATTTCAGTTGTCTCTTGTGTCCCTTTGAGATACTTGCATTGTTTTGTGTTTTGAGCATTTACTTTTTTCTAGCATTACATGATGCTCCAGGCTCATCTTATATATATTTCCTGTCCTAGTCCTAGACTCAGGCATCTTTCCAAGGAACTCTGATTCCTTTCATTGGAAAATGATATTAGAAACCAAGATCTGGATGCTGAGTGTTCTCATTGATGCTGGGCTGTGGTTGTATTTTACGTGTAAAATTAGTTTTTCTGAGATTTTAGAAGTAGACTTTGTTCACATATATGTATTTTCTAATGCCCCAGAGCTCCATTTTCTATTGCTTCTATGTAATGCTAAAAATTTTGGCCTCTTGCTTTTTTCAGGACGATTCTGTTCCCTCTCCCACCTTTATTTGGATGTTCTCTTTTCTTTATCTTCATTATCCCATGAGGACTAGAATGCACCAGTCTTTTCAGACCTTACTGAAGTCCTGTTATATTTACCAACTACTGAATTGGTTAAAACATTTTATAGTTTAAAACATTCTTAAATGTGTCTGTTCTCATTCCAGAAAATACCTGTTGGCTATTCTGCAGTTCTGCTGTACTCAAATCCACCAGTCAGCCTCCATATCCCTCTGCTTTCTCCAAGACACGCATGTGACTCTTGTGGCTATCTGTAGTTTGTTCTACCAGCTTGCATTTGGGAGTTTGTTGGGATACCTCATTCTTATACTTATTTTCAGTGTTGTCCCTGAAGTTTCATCTCCTACTGAGTTGTTCTATTTTCACTTGGGGATTTGGAGACCTTATAACTATATTGCCATCACTGGCTCTTTCCAGAATCACTGAAGGTTTCAAAATATTTTTTAGAGAAAAATGTTGTCAAGGAGAAAAAGTTGTCTTTGTCTTGTGAGTTCTTGACTCAAGAAGATGCGAGGGAGAATGAGAGGGAAAGAGGGAAAGAGAATTTCCAGGACTCCGATATGACACAGTCTTGTCATGGACAGAATGAAGACCCAGGGAGAATAATAAAGAAATATATCCACCATTTTAGCTAAATGATCAAAGTTAGTTTCACTAGCAGTGGGACAAACTTGACATCACATACCTGCTGATGAGAAGCACATGTCACTTCTATGTAGTTCTGCCAAATCTTATTACCTCAATCAAATCTTCAGAAAATGTGGAACAAATCCAAATAGGGGGATAATACATAAAATAATTTGCCAGTATTCTTCAAAAAATAAAGATTATGGAACACAAAGGCATACCGATAAACCATTCTACATTACAGGAGACTAAAAAGACAACTGAACACAATATCTGATCCTAGGATATTTCTTGCACCAAAAAATGTTCCCTCTCTCTTTCTCTCTCTCCCCTCCTTCTCCCTCTGCCTCTTGCTCTCTTTTGTTTCACTATACATGTTATTAGTGGGAAAATTGAAAATGAATAAGGTTCATATGTTATACAATAGTATCAATATTAATTTCTTGATTTTTACAATTGTACTGTTGTTCTATAGTAAAATGTCCTCATTCTTAGAAAGTACACAGTGAAGTACTTAAAAGAAAATGGGCATCATATTTGCAACTTATTCTCAAATGGTTTATAAAAAATAATATGTGTAACAAAAAAACCCTATAAAACTCTTAGAAGATAAAATAGGAGAAAACCTAGATGACATTGGATATGGATATTAGTCTTTTTAGATACAACACCATGAAAGAAATAATTGATAAGCTGGATTTCATTAAAATTAAAAGAACGTCTGCTCTGTGAAAGATAATATCAAGAGAATGAGAAAAGCCACAGATTGGGAGAAAATATTTGCAAAAGACACATCTGATAAAAGTCTGTTTTCTAAAATATACAAAGAAATCTTAAAACTCAACAATAGGAAAACAAACGACCCAATTAAAAATGGGCCAAAGACCTTAGCAGACAACTTATCAAAGGAGATACACAGATGGAGAATAAGCATATGAAAAGATGCTCCATATCATATATCATCAGGGAAATGCAAATTAAAACAAAAAGATAGTTCTTTATACTTATTAGAATGGCCTGGACCATTGACAACACCAAATGCTGAAGAGGATGTAAGCAACAGGAACTCTCATTAATTGCTGGTGGGAATGCAAAATTGTACCACCACTTTGGAAGACATTTTGGTGGTTTCTCACAAAATTAAACATACTTTTACCATACTATCCAGTGATCACACTTTTTGGTATTTACGCAAAAAAGTCGAAAACATATCTACACAAAACCTTGCACACAGATGTTCAAAGTAGCTTTATCATACTTGCCAAAAGTTGGAAGCAACAAAGGTGTTCTTCTTTAGGTGGGTGGATAAACTGTGGTACATCCAGACAATGGAATATTATTCAGTGCTAAAAAGAAATGAGCCATCAAGCCATAAAAAGACACGGAGGAATATTAAATGCATATTAAAAAGAAATAAGTGAAAGGAGCCAATCAGAAAAGTCTACATACTGTATGATTTTAAATATATGACATTCTGAAGAAAGCAAAACTATGGAGACAGTAAAAAGATCAATGATGGCCAAGGGTTAGAGGGTAGGAGGGATGAATAGGTGGAGCACAGAGGATTTTTAGAGCAGTGAAAATACTCTGTTTGATACCACAATTATTAATACATATCACTATGCATTTGTCCAAACCCATAGAATGTACATCACCAAGAGTGAACTATAGTGTAAGCTATGAACTTTGGGTGATTATGATGTGTCAGTGTAGGTTCATCAATTGTAACAAGTGTGCCATTCTGCTGGGAAATGTTAACAGTGGTGAGGCTATGCGTGTGTGGGGAACAGGATGTATATGGTACATGTCTGTACCTTTCCCTCAGTATTGCTGTGGACCTAAAACTACTCTAAAAAATTGCCTTCATAAAATAATAATAATGATAATAATAATACTAATAATACTAAGAAGAAGAAGGAGAAGAAGAAAAAGGAGAAAAAGGAGAAGGAAAAAGGGAAAACACAAATTCGTATAGTAAAAAGAAAAAGAAAAAGCAAATGTGTTAAAATTTTAACAGCTGTGGAATATGGATAAAGAATAATCATGAGTTCTTAGGACTATTTTTACATTTTTTTGTAAGTCTGAAATTACTTAAAAATACAAAGTAAATATTTTTAACTATATACCTCTTTGCCTCTAACACCCCTCACTTCATCCTCACTCCCTTGCTCTGCTGACACACTGGATAAAATTCTTCAGTTTTAATCCTCATTTAATCTGTCTCAAACACCATTGACTTCATGCTCAGGAGGTGGGAATAAGAGGACATCTACTAGACACCAAGAAGTTGGGGAGCAGCTTCCATTTGTTGAGTAAAGTTTACTGTAAGACAGAGGAGCATGAGCCTTAACTCATGACCACATTTTGGAAACTTTCCAGCTTCCTTAAAGCTGACTCTTGGTGATATTCTGCAAGTGAACTTCTCCAATCAAATGCCAACATTAGTTATTGATGGAAAGCTATTAAATAGATCTCAGCAAAACAGCTGGATGGACCCATATGGAACGCTTGTTACAGAAGACAAGAAGAAATGCATATATTAGCCTGGGTTTTCTAGATAAATTGAAAGTGTGATACCAGATCTTTGTGAAAGGAGAAGGCATTATTTATTCATTCCCTTCAACATCCCAACAAGCTTAATGAATATAGATGGTTCACCTGGACTCTGAAATGGCAAACAGCAATTGCTCTCCAACAAGACGAATGAACACATTGCAGAGCTAGACAACTTCATTTGTCAAAAAGAGGCAACCAGCATTCACTGAAGACATCCAGACGTTCTTTCATCATCTCCCCATATTTTCTAAGGTGAATCCAACTCTTCAATGATGTTTCAATTCTTACCATTCAAGAATTCTCTAGCACATTCTCTGATTTCAGGCTTATTACTTGGATTCCTTGGCAAATTAGTTGCAGGTTGGAGAGGAGAGAAATTACTCTTTTATGATATTTGTCAGAGGACATATCTCTGAGCTATCTGTTGCCCAACACTTATCCAAAACCTTGCCAGGATAATTGATATTTATACTAGATGGTCTGAAAATCCATAAGATAATCCATTTCTCAATATAATCCATGCTTCATCTATACATTAAGCCAAAGAATCAGAAAGCTACATTAGTTTGTAGAAAACTGCCCAGGCTTTCAAGTACTCATTTTACTAAGTCATACACTTGTATCATGCCTGAGTGTTCCCAGGAAATGTTACAGAATCAAGGTTATTAAAACCAGCATCCATTTTATTATAAAACCATTGCCTTATACACTGCATGGTACCTGGCTGCTATGCTGTATAGAGCCACAGAGGGTAGCTTTCAGAACAAATGCCAAGAACATTTTTACTTTTCTAGCGAAACTGATATGTGTTCTCTGTGTGGTCAATGGAACCCATACAACTGATGATACTTCTCTTTCGTTCTAACCACTAGAAAGCACAAAGCCAAATTTTCAGCTCAACTTTAACAACAATATAAGGGTCTATGGGGGTTGCCTGCACTGTGATCTTGTTTACGCATTGCTCTTCTGATTTGTCTTTTTGTTGTTGCGATTTTTAATTTCTTTTTTGTATTTGTCTAACGGAAGGAGGGAAAAAAGATATGGAAGGAAGGAGGGAGAGTAGCAGGAAGGAAGGAGGAATAAAGGAGGAAATGCATTTGTTGAAATGGGATTAGATTGCTCAAGGAATCAGGACTTATCTATGTCTCCTTTTCCCCTGCTAATGTCACTGGCAAAAAAATAGTTTGACAAGTTTTATTAGCATCACATTTTTCTTAAAGAAATAGAAAGGATTCTTTAACACAAGCTACATGGCTTGTGTTAGCCAAATAACAATAGCAGACTTTACGGGCACAAAAGAGAAAATCGAAAGCTAGATGACCAGGAGAGGGGACTTTGACCAAAGGAACAAGATAGTTGATCAGTTCTAACCAGAAGTAACTGTAAAGCTCTCCATTCTACACGCTTGAGAGAGAAGTCATCGAATTGAATAAGCCTTTAACTTTCTTCCCATGTTTTAAAATTTATTTTTATTGAGGTAACATTGATTTATAACATCCTATAAATTTCTTGTGTGCAATATTATATTGCTACAGCTCTGGAGAGTGAGACAGCAGAAGACAATGCTGCCATATAGGGTACATCTCCTTGAAGCTACCTACCTCCACCACTCAGATGCGATCTGGAATACCCCAAGTGCCTCTGACCCTATCATGCTGAGTCCTTGTCCTTCTGGGGCAATGCTACTCTGAGATGTCCTCACAAGTTTAAATGATAGCAACAGAATCCCAGGAGAGCATAAAAAAACATGGAAACATATTGGGGTAAATGAAACATTAGTAGGCTCCTGAGAGACATAAAGAGACTAAATGGTATGGTTCCTTTTTTGTTTTTTTTTTCTTTTTTGCAGAGCCAGCATTGAGATGGGCATGAAAATCCCCACAGAATTCGAATAATATCCCTCTGCATGTAGGATTTCATGGGAACATTCCCACAGTTGTTAGGGTTCTATTCAGATTATGAACCAGCTAATAAATTAAATTTTTAAAAAAGAAAGAAGAGCCACAGTCCCTGGGTACAGTTGATTGCTACCATTTTGCAAAGGTGACCACAGCTGCACAATGCGAAAGCCAAGAGGAGAGTTAGACCAACAACAGTGCTATTCCCAGAGGTGTGCATTTGCTTGTTCCTTCAGCTAGTGTGTTATCTCCCTCAGACAGGAACATAAATAAATGTTGCCTCAGACAGGAACTGCAGCATCAAATATAAAAGCTGTGTATTTGAAATTAATTATTTTCTGGCACAATTCTGTAAAAAAATGACATGCTTTCAGTTGAAGCACTTCCATGTAAAGCCAATTAAGCAAGAGGAGCAACAACTGGGCTGAGATCAATAAAGGATGTTGGCTATTGTTCAGCCATGAGACAGGCTGTGCTGGTCACCATCTGTGGAAGCAAGTTACGATGCCATTTTCAATAAAGGTTGTCAGGACCTGCGGAAAGTAAGATAACAAGTGGAAGGAAATTAGACCTTCAGATTAAAAAAAAAAAGACAACCTTCCCTTTCTTCTAGTTCTGTCCTCTTTATTCATCACTTCTCTCCATTCTTACCAAATCCAATTCCTGGGGAAGAATTGGCCATTTGATGAATAGATATACCTTGGTGTGAGGGTACCTCTTGGCTTATTCTGCCCAGGATGTCTACCACTAAGCCATACTTGATTTTAACAGCTTAATTGAAATATAATTTGCATAGCATAAAATTCCTCATTTTATTTTTTAAATTTATTTTTATTTTTTTAGTTTTTGGCCACGCTGCGCAGCTTGCAGGATCTTAGTTCCCTGGCCAAGGATTGAACCCGGGCCTCAACAGTGAAAGTGCTGAGTCCTAACCACTGGACTGTCAGGGAATTCCCTAAAATTCATCATTTTATTTTTTTTTAAATTTTTATTGGAGTATAGTTGATTTACAATGTTGTCTTAGTTTTAGGTGTACAGAAAAGTGAATCAGTTATACATATACATATATCCACTCTTTTTTAGATTCTTTTCCCATATAGGCCATTACAACATATTGAGTAGAGTTCCCTGTGTTACACAGTATGTTCTTATTAGTTATCAATTTTATATATAGTAGTGTATATATGTCAATCTTCCAATTTATCCCTCTCCCCACCTCTTAGCCACTGGTAACCATACATTTATTTTCTACATCTGTAACTCTATTTCTGTTTTGTAGATAAGTTCATTTGTACCTTTTTTTTTTTTTTTTAGATTCCACATATAAGCAATATCATATGATATTTGTCTTTCTCTGTCTGACTTACTTCACTCAGTATGACAATCTCTAGGTCCATTCATGTTGCAAAATTCATCATTTTAAATGTACAATTCAGTCACTGTAACATCACTGTGGCCATTTCCATCACCCCCAAACTATCCCTCATGCCCATCTGTAGTTAGTCAATCCCTGTTCCCACCTCCAGCACCAGGTAACCACTAAAGTACTTCCTGCATCTATATACTTTATAAAATTTGGACATTTCATATAAATGGAATCATGGTGGGGAGGAAGGCAACTAACATGTGTCCAGTATGCCAGGTGAAGAAAAATCAAACTTATAAAAGAATTCTCCTCGCTTTTCTCCTAGAATTGTAATGGATTCTATTTTTAATATTTAAATATTTGATCCATTAACAATTTATCTGAAGTTTCCATTTTTCATTTTTCCAGATGTGACTTGACAGTTTCAATTCCATGGTTTATGTAGACTGTATTTTTTCTGCTGGTTTGAGATGCTACTGGTATTGAACAGTAAATTCCTATGAGTTTTTGTTTTCAGGTTCGTATTATATTCTATTTTATTCTAGTCCATCTATCACTTCATATGCCATCATCACACCTTTAAAATGGTTTTCACATCTGTCAGTGCTAGTCTCCACTGTTGGCTCTTCTTTTAAAAGAAAAAAAAAACCTCACCATTTTTATTTGCCTATTGTTTTCCCAACAAACTTTATGTTTATCTTTGATGGGAAAGAAATGTGTAGCTCCAGCTCAAAATGCAGTAACTATTAACAGACTGATACATACATCTATATGATAGTAAGTTCCTTTGAAAGATAAACTAAATGAAACAAAAATCTCTAAACAGAGTCAAAAGACAAATGACAGACTGGATAATAATATTTGCAATTCATCACAGATAATGGGTTAATCTCCCTAATGTATAAGAAGTTCTTAGAAATAAAAAGACCAACAGCTCAAGAGAAATGGGGAAAATATATGAATAATTCACAGAAAAGGGTGGCTAATAATCCACTGTTCAATAGCCTCACACTCAGTCTTGCTCTGTTTTTTTTTTTCTTATCTGGAAATGGGCATAACAGTGAGAATAGTAAACAAACTCAACACGCTTTGGGGAACACTTCCTTTCCCAAAATTAAAACTGAACTTGGAAGGATGATACTACAAAAGGGAAAGAAAAAAGGGCAATTTCTGTACTCGAGGGACTCTTAGTAGTTATTGAAGCCCACATACAAAAACCACTAGAGAAACCCACTAATCATATAAAGTATTGTAGTGTCTCAAAATGGGGAATTAGGGAAGAGGAGTTGTAGGCTGATTTGGGGACAGTTATTAATCAAGACCTGGGCAGGGACTGATCAGAACTTATAAATAGTTGAATTGCTGAAACAGTCAGTGGTCTTATCTTTGGAACACACAGGTCCGTGTGGAGTTACCAGTAAAGCAGTATTTTTATGGTCTAATCTCAGAACATACTCACCTGAAGGAGCTGGTATTTGAACAACTTGAGTTTTGATGGTTTTGTTGCATGTCATTTTATCTGTTTTGCAAGTTATAGAACAAGATTATGAGTTGTGATTTTTCTGTTTTCATTTCTCATGGTTTATATGGCACTTCAATATCCGCCATAACTAATCCATTAGATATGTACTCTAATATTCATTTTATAGATGGGGAAACATGCACTATGGTTTTAAGTATTTTGTCTAAATTCCCACAGTTATTAAGTGTCAGACTGAGTTTCAAAATCATGTCTGTCTAGCTCCAAAGCCTGGGCTTTGGACATCTATCTACTCCATATGCCTCTAAATCAGGGATTCTTTACTTGGTGTACATGAACTATCAGGAGGATTCATGACCCCTGCATATCATGTGCTAAATTTGGGGTATAGGTATATTTGGGGGGAGAAGGATAAGAATGAATACACCCATCTCATTCTCAATGGGTAGGTGAACCAACAAAAGAGGTTAAATGTCTTTGCCCTAGAGAAATTATCTCCCTAAACCTAGGACAGCTTAATCCCACAATAGAATGGGGAGAGAACATCTACTTACTTTAAAAGCAAAATGGGCATGGTGACCACTTTCAGAGACATTACATGGATTGGGTTTCTCATTTGTAGCTTCTCTGGAATTAAAATAAAGAGCTAAAAGGAAGCAAACAATGACCTTGGATTGAGAACCCATAAAAGAGGGAATCCATGGGTTCTATCTAGTCAGTGCAATTGCTTGGGAAAGTCATGCAGTGCATCTGAAAGTCATCGAGTATCTCTGGCTCTCTAAATCATGTCCATTTATCCCAGACAGATCCAAGCAGAAAGTAATTTCAAAGGGATAACTCCATTCTCTCTGTGGTTCATGCAAATTTGAAACAAGAATTAGACTTTCAGCTTCTTCCCAGCAAGATCTCATCTCGGAAGCTTGCCTTTTTAAAGTGAAAAAAAAAAAAAAATTAATTCATACCATAATAGGTAAGTTTGTTTTCCCAAGAACAGGAAAACATGCTTTAACTCATTTGTTCGTGTGACTGTTTTTTTCAAGTACAAATAGTGAAGGAGTTTGGAAATTAACAAAAGAAGTGATTATAGCTCATGGAGGGAAAAAAAAAAAAAAAAAAAGCCCTCTCTGAGTTTCTCCCTTACAGCTTGTTGCAAACTATGTTCTCCAAAATGGAGTGAATACAATATCTTGAGGAGAAAGATTATAAGCTAACGGTAACAGGAAAAATCTCCCCACAGACACAAGGATTTAGCAACAGATTCTGAGAAGGGAAGGAGACATAACAGGCAGCTCACAAGACACAGCCAACTTGAACTGTCTCTAGTTCATGGAGTCTGACAATTCCTTCTGTTTTGAAAGCTTCACATCAGGTTTTTTTTTTTCGTATGCTCTTCACTATTGCAGCCAACCTGCAGCTGTTATGCACATTTCAGAAAAAAACGTTAATTTATAATAATGTATTGTTTGTCACAGAAGACAAGGGGGAAATTGAACTCTTTCCATCCATCTGGAGATGGTGAGCAGCTGGTTAAAATAAGGGATTTGACATATTTTATTTTCTAAGTATCTCACCACCTTAACACACCAGCCCAGCCATAGCTGTTTTCCCGGAATGCATGTTGGTGTCTATCATTTAACCTCCTCTATTATTCTTCAGCCATCTGGCTTGAGGTTTGTCCTCATTCTTGGAAGTTTTGTGAAACAAGTGTTTGAGAATTCGTGAGAAGAGACTCTATGCCACACTAGGGCAGAGATTCTTCAGTAATCAGACTCTGAAATTAACCATAACCAGACTGCATGCATGCCTAGAGTCAAATATTCATATTATAGGGGAAACACAACAGCAATTTCGTGGCTGAAAAAGCTTGCCTAGATCAGGCCTGTGGCAAAACCATTAAAACTTAAAGGAAACAAACAAACAAAAAGGCAAACACAAATGTGCTTTATAGCCCTCTGGATATTTAGCTGGTGAAGGGTCACATCCAGATTATATGCCCCTGAAAAACACTGAAATGGATCTTCATAAGAAGCTCTCTCTGAGAGTCAAAAGATAAACTAGTAACTTCAGAAATGTGTAAATGTGTAGCAAATGAGAGCATCCTAAATTTCATCAGTGGAAAGTTACTTAAATTGGACATTGATATTGCCCCAAAACTTTATCATATATAATTAAATAATTAATTTTACTGTAATGTCACTCTCATATATTTAATTAACATTTCCACTAGCCAAAAAAGGAAAAAAATTAGTGAATCTGGATATAAGAAGTAATGGTCAGCTTGGTTCCTCACCATCAAAATTATTACACTGTCAATCCATAAATTCCAAGTGTTCAGAGTTTCAGAGGCATTTCTTCATGGTCATTATGGGCTTCCAGTATTGTTTAGTTTGTTTGTTTGTTTGTATATGGCCAACAGAGTTATAGAAGACTGTAAATAATTATGAATCATAGCCTCAGAGACCATGATCAACACAAATAAAACCAAACTTTGTATTTCTAAGGAGAATTATTAAACTATCATTCTAAGACTAGTTTACCAACTTCCACCAAGTCTGAAACAAAGTAAAAATGAAATCTCAGTGCATCTCCCAGGACTAAGGTCAAACCAAAAACAGACCAGGCCTAACAAGGTCTGAAACTCAGCTTCAATTAGATTATGATAATTGTCTTGTATTCTAACTGCCTAACAGAAAGATATTAAATCCTCTTTGTAAGACGATAACATCATCCAAGGCCTCTAATATAGTTCATAAGCATTGCCCAGCATTCAATCAAAAATAACTAAGCATGAACAAGAACCAATGACCAAAAATAGACAACAGAAATAAACTCACAAGTGATATAGCTATTATAACATCAAACAAGGACACTTTAAAAACTTTAATGAATATAGTTAAGAAAATAGAGAAATAGATGCAAAAACTTACCAGAAAACTGGAATCTATTAAAAAGAATCAAAGGAAGTTTCAGAACTGAGAAAATAAGTTACAGAAATTAAGAGCTCAGAAGGTAAATCTGTAGATAAATTAGTTTGGGGCACAGAGAGAGTAAAGATGGAAAATTCAGAAAAGAGTATTAAAAAATATATGGGACACAGTGAAAAGTTCTAATGAACATGTAATTAAAGAACCAGAAAGATGAAGGGTAGTGAGACAGTATTTGAATAGATAACAGCTAAGAAATTTCTAAAACAGACTTGGGACACCAAGCCATAGGTTCAAGAAACTCTGTAAAAGCAAAGCAAGATGAATTCAAAGGCAGCCAAACCTAGGAAACTGTAGTAAAACCTCTTAAGCCAGAGACAAAGAGAAAATTTCAAAAGCAGCCTGATTATGCATTTCTATCAAAAACCTACAGATATCATCAAACTCAAAGATCAAGCTTTAGAATTATGTTTAATATAGTGAGGAACAAGACTAGGGTACCCTTTTTTTCAAGTGTTCAATAGTTTCAAATCATTTCTTCAGGCCCATTATGACCTTCCAGTGTTTTCGGTTTTGTTTTTTCACATTTGGGATAAGATCCAGGAAATTAGAATATCTAAGAGTCTAGCCTCAGAATCCATCATTAATACAGTACAAACAGATATTTTTACCAGTCAATATAGTAAAAAAAGACTTTTCCAAGATTGATATTTACTCTCCTTATTTAGAGGTTATTGATTATTTATATATCTACCAGCAAAATAGTAGAACCAATTTTAGTGAATAAGATTAATATGTAAAACTTGATACCCTTCTTAAACACCACTAATCAAATAGCAACAAAATTTTTGTGGAACTTGACAAGCTGACCCTAATATTGATATGAAACAGCAAAGGCCAAATATAACTAAGATAATTTTATAGGAGAAATACAAAGTATTAGAATCAGATAACCTGATATTAATTCATACTACAAAATATAGTGATTAAATATGAGGTATGGATAAATTAAATAAGGAAAAAATAGGTAGTATTAAAATAAATCCATACATATATTAAAATTTGATATATGACTGGAATTAAAGTAAGAAGGCACACTCTTCCTGACAGAATGATAGCCTAGATATTTTTAAAAACTCATGGTGGAAAAATAACCAAAATAGTGGAGACATACACGTATATGTATACGTACACATAAACACACACATGCACACGTGCACACATGCACATATAGTCATAATTTAAACAAATCCCTTTATTGGCAAGAAGATTAAAAAGTTCTTCAAAACTAGCTATTTAGTGAAAGCAGGAATCCAAAAAGGCAAGCAATTGCTGAATTTATCCTGGATTCATTAATCTTGATGAACCATAGTTTTTAGTTCCACACTTACATGCAGTATGGAGAACAGGGGAAGAAACCCAGGTTTATCTAAAAATTAACAATCAACTAAAAAGTGTCTGTGTAAAGCTGGGACCTCAAAGGCCTATTCCCTCAGTGTTTAGGTGAATAAGAGAAAAAAGTCAGAGCAAGAAATTTGCCAGACTCTAACTTGGTGTTGGGTAGAGAGGGGAAAAGAATTCCCCTGTTAGCCAGATTGTATGAGAATTTGAGGGCAGAGTCACACATATGTGTCCAGAACACCTCCAGCCAAGAATTTATACAAAACCTGTTTTGGTGGTTATTGTTTCATGTATCTGCAAGAAAGAAAGTACAATTCTTCTCTCAAAGAAAGAGTGCCAGCTGAAAAATAAATAAGAATACATAAAGAACAAAAACAGCAGCATAAAGAATGGCCTAAGGTATTATAATTATCATACACAGAATTATAAAATTTGTATGCTTAGTATGTTTCAAGAAATAAAAAATTGAAAATATTTTTAGAAAATAAATATAAACATGATACTATAAAATATGACCAAGATGATTTCTAAAAATTTAAACAAATCTCCTGAGAAAGACAATATTAACTTAGCCTCAAATATAGGAAACAAAATCAATGGAACTACACAGAGAACTGATACATCCATCAGTGTAGTAGAATATAATCAAAACCACAATGAGATATCACCTCACACCTGTCACGATGGCTATTATCAAAAAACAGAACACAGTAAGTATTGGCAAGGATGTGGAGAAATTGGAACATTTGTATACTGTTTTTGTGACTGAAAAATGGTGCAGCCACTATGGAAAACAATATGGAGATTCCTCAAAAATTGAAAATAGAACTACCATATGATCCAGCAATCTTACTTCTGGGTATTTACCCAAAAGAATTGAAGTCACCCCTTCCATGTTCATTGCAGCACTATTCACAATAGCCAAGATGTGGAAACAACCCAGCTGTCCATGGACAGATGAATGGATAAAGAAAACACGCACACACACACACACACACACACACAAAATGGAATACCATTTATCTTTACATAAGAAGAAAATTCTGCAATATGTATAAACATGGATGAACCTTGAGGACATTATGTTAAGTGAAATAAGCCAGTCACAGAAACACAAATATTGCATGATTCCACTGATATGAGGTTTCTAAAACAGTCAAATTCATACACTCAAAGAGTGGAATGGGGTTTGCCAGGGGCTGAGAGAGCAGAGAATGGGGAGTTACTAATCGATGGGCACAAAGTTTCAGTTAAGCAAAATGAATAAGCTCTAGAGATCTGATGTACAACATTGTACCTCTAGTCAATGACACTGTATTGTACACTTAAAAATTTGTTAAAAGGGTATATCTCATGTTAAGAATTCTCACTACAATAGAATAAAATTTCAACAAGAAGAATATAGCATGCATACCTCAGTAATCAAGTGATTAATCAGACTCAAAAAATCAGTGAAGATGAAAGCAACACATTTAAAAACACAAACTAATAGAAATACACAGAACATGGCACCCCACAATTGGAGAATAAATATTGTATTAAAGCATAAATTGATGGTTAATAAGAATGGACCATGTTTCAAACTATAAATTAACTCTCAAAAGAATTTCCTAAGATGCCATGCAAACAAAATTCTCTAACTACCATCCAGGTAAGTTAAAATCAATAAAAATAATAATAACTAGAAAAATATATGCATAAAAAATAAAGAATACACTTTCAAATAACTCATGGGTTAAGGAAGAAATAAAAATAAAATTGAGAAAATTTGACTAAATAGTAAAAGAAATACTACATTTCAAAACATAATATGTAGCTGAGGCAGTATAAAATAAGGAATCTATAGCCATTACTTCTTGAATAAGAATGAAGAAAAGGTTGAAAATTAATGAGTTAAGCATCCTACTTAATAAGTTCTTATAATTACAAAACCAACACAAAGAACTCATTTTTTATGTCTTTTGCCCAGTTATCAGAAAAATACATGTTTTAAGTATATAGCTTGATGAATCTTCACAAACTGAACACACACATAGCATTACCTGGATCAAGAAACAGAGTATTACCAGCACCCCAGAAGTCATCTTAATTAAAAGTAATTTTATAAATCAAGGAAAAATTTTGTGATAGATTTTTTTTGACTTTGCTTATGATCTTGGTGCCATCCAGACTTTTCATATAACCAGATTTATCAATAATTATTTTATTGCTTTTGGATTTTGAGACCTGTTTAAAAAGGCCCTCCTCACATCTCAATTATAATATTCTCCACTTTTGTATGTAGTTCTCAGGTTCACTCAGGGTTTGGCGTCAAATTTTTTCTTTTTCCTTAACTCCTAGGTTGCCCCAGTGCCATTTATTGAAAAGTCAATGTTTCTCCAAAGATTTGAGGTGTCACATTTACCATATGCCAACTTTTCATATGTACTTTGTCTACCTCTGGACTTTCTGTAGTGTGCCATCAGTCTGTCTATTTTGGTGTCAAATCCACACAACATAATTAGAGAGGCTTTTTTGGTAAGTGATAATATCTTATCAGACCAGCCCCTCCCCAATCTTTGGCTCTTCTTTTTTAGGTTTTTTTTTTTTTTTTTCTGGCTATTCTTCCTTAATTATTTTTCCATATTAACTTTATTATCATCTTCACCACCAACAACAAAAAAAGACACCTTGGTGTTTTTATTAAGATTATATTAAACTATTAAATTTATGTATTAACATAGGGAGAATTGACATATTTATGATGTCTTTCCATTTGTTCAAGTCAAATGTGATTACAGAATATTACCTGATGCCAAGATTATTTTCTTTCCTTCATAAGAAACAGTTTTTGTTGTGGAAGCAATAGACATTTTCCTATTTTATCTCAAAACAGTAACATATTTTACTAGGCTATGTCTTGGAATTGATCATTTTTGGCCAATTTTCCCACGTGTATGGTAAATCCTTTCAGTATGTTCATCCAATGGCTTTTTTGTAAGGAAAATTTTCTTGAATTATAAATTTAAATATTAAGTCTATTTCTTTGTTTTATTTTTCTTCTACAAGTAAGATTATTATAACCATGTTGGATCTTCTTGCCTGACTTATCCATCTGTCTGTCTCTCTGTGATCCTTTTTTCATTTTTTTTTTTAATGAGAAGATTCTATGGCTAATATATCCAGTTACAAGAATTAATGTGAATTTACAAATGTCTATAATCCCTCCTAACTTCATTTTGCTTTTCATTTTTCTATTTTAGTGGAGGTAGAATTTATTTGCTATGAAATGTGCAGTTTGAAAAGTGTGTATACCACAGTAACCCACAGACATATTAAGATATAGGATATTTCTTTCACCCCAGAAAGTTTCCCTGTGCTTCGTCTCAACCTCCCAGAAGCAATTTCTCCTCTGAGTTCTATCACAACAGACTAATATTGGTATTTCTGCTACTTCATAAATGGAATCATACAGTATATATTCTTTTGTGTCTTTCTTCTCTCATTCAGCATTACGGTTTCAGATTCATCCATGCCGTTGTATCAGTAACTTGTTATTTTAAATTGCTAAATAGTACTCCAGTGAATATATGGCAATTATTTATCCATTATACTATTGAAAATGATTTGGGTTGTTTTCCATTTGAGAATATTATGAATAAAGCTTCTATAATTACTCTAGTACATATAAGTCTTTGGAGAATGTATATGTTTTATTTCCCATAGGTACATACCTAGTGGTGGAATTATTTGTTCATAAGGTAAGAGCATGTTTAACTTTGTGAGAAACTATCGAAATTCGTCAAAGTAATACTACAGTTTTTTACTCTCACCAGCAGTATGTGAAAGTTCTCTCTAAAACGTCATCAATAGTTTATATTTACTGTTAGTCATTCTAGTGGTTGTGTAAGAGTATGTCATTGTGGTTTAATTTGCATCCCCCTGATTGCTACAGATGTTAAGCACTTTTTTACATGCTTCTCAGCCTTTCATTATGTCTTCTTTTCAAGGTTTCTGGACATTTTAAATTTGGTTGTTTTTATTATTGAGTTGTAAGCTTATTTACAATTAAGATACAAATCCTTTGTCAGTTATGCACTATGAATAATTTCTGCTAAACTGTGGCTGGCCCATTCACTTTCTTAGTGATGTCTTTTGATAAGCAAAAAGTTTTAATGTTGATGAAGTCCAGTTTATCAATTAAAATAATTATCGTTGGTGCTTTTGATGTTCTAAGAAGACTTTGCTCACTTGGAAGTGGTAAAGATATTGTCCGGTATTTTCTCCCAAGAGCTTTGTAGTGTTAATTTTTATCTTTCAGTCTATGTTCTATCCCAAATTAATATTTATCTATGTTACAAGAAATGACTTGAGGTTAATTTTTGCATATGACTATCTAGTTGTTACAGCACCATTTGTTGAAAGGTTTTTCTTTGCTGATTTCCATTAACCACATTGCCATTATTACTGTCCAAAATTTTTTTGATCATATGAGTGTGGTTCTATTTCTGAAGACTACTCTGTCTCATTGATCTATTTGTCTATCCTTATGCCAATACTACATACTTTGATTAATATAGATTTTTAAGTTTTAAAAATTGATAGTGTAAGCCCTCAACTTTCTTCTTTTTTGAGATGATTTTGACTATTCTAGTTTCTTTGCATGTCTATACATTTTTAAATCAGCTTATCAATTCTACAGAAAACCTGGCTCAGATTCTGATTTGGACTGTGTTGAATCCATAGATATATTACTGGGAAAAGATTATTAAAATAGCCATCCAGAATTATGGATTTGTCTGTTCCTCCCTTCAGTTCTGTCACTTAATTGCTTCTTGTATTGTGAGGCTCTGTAATTGAATGTTTATATGAGTCAACTTCACCCCTTCTATTGGTTTTTAGTTCGATCACTTTGTTTTTATTTGTTTACTTGTTTGTTTGTTTGGTGATCACTCCAGGGATTACAGTTGCATCATTAACCTATCGTGTTCCACCTTGGATTCATATTATATCACTTAATGTATAATGTAAGAATCTTATACTTTCATTAATCACCTCTTGCTCTCTGTGCTAATTTTGTCCTACGATGTTTCTTCTCCATATGTTGTAAACACCATAACACATGATGATTATTCTTATTGAAAATGGGAAATGCCTTGTAAATATACTAAGAAACAAACAAAAATATTTTTAACATTTACCCACATATTAACAATTAGGCATCATGTGGTTTTAGATGTGGGGAGGGAGAGGGTAAGTGGTTTTATAGTTGAGAAGATAGATTATAGACATATCCTAAGAGGAAAAAAGGAGAGAGTTAGTTACTGCTGGATACTAGGTAAGGAGCCTTCAATATACCCCCTGAAACCTGGTCAATTGCCTATAATTAGACAGAAAATATTTTTTGTTTTATTTACATTTTCCCTTACCCAGTGCATAATCAATTCTGTAACTGATGAACCGACAGTCAATCTTGATTCAAACGTAATTACTGTAAGTAAAAATGCCAGTAAGAGGGACTCCTTTATTTTTGAAAAAATATACTCATATACAATGGCTTCATTCTCAACTTCTATTGCCATTTTTGACATTTGAAGCTGTAAGTATTGAAGGAAACACAAGGCATCATGATCCTCTCTGGTCTCCTTAATAACTGGGATCACACCAATAACGAGGGCTAGTGGACCCTGACATGAGGCTTACCAGAGCAGGAAAGGGGATCACTGATTTAATTCTTCTGGAAACATTAGGCAACGTATCTTTGGTATGAATTAGAAGTGCCTTTACTGTTTGGGCTCTGATTGGAGCTACTCTTGGAGTGATGTGACTCGTATTGGAATGTGTGTTTTAAAAACAAACAGCTCTGTGTTAATATGAAAGCCAGTTAACCTCCATGCACCTATAGTAATTAAACTGCAAAATCAGAATAATAATTCAGACTTTGCAAAGTTGTCATGAATATTAAATGAGTATTTACACCAAAATGCTTGGTTGGATAACCATAAATCAGCTAATAAATTAAAATAACACTATTATTTTGCATAAGTTAATTTCATTATTTTGCATAAAGAATAGTATGCAAAGAAGTGCAACGCCCTAACCTTCATTTCAAATTCCCGTTCAGAGGCTTATTTTATTGTTGATTGCAGAGATTGCTGCATATATCTTATTTGAACTTTCTGGAAGTGAGTTCAGTTAATTTCACTTCAGTTTCAAATCTAGGTATGTGATATTGGGAAGGTCACTTAAATCACTTAATTTATTCACATGAAAAGATGAGAATTGGACCAGGTAAATTGTGGGGTCCTTTCCAGCATTGATTGCTATGGTTCCATGATCCCATAAATCACCTTCACTGTAAAATGCCATTTCTCCATTTGCTTTATTTCAGTTCTGTCTTTAGATCACCCCAAGCTGGATGTTTCTATAAATCCAGAGGACGGGAAGGAGAGGATCATAGGAAGAGCAAGCCTGTCAAAGGGGGGAAGCCCAGTGCCTTCAAGAGATTTTTTCCTTGTTGCTACCCTCAGTCAACTAAACTGGTCCCTCCATTTGTTCTGAATGAAAGAGAGCCAAGAATTTTAGTAACAATGCAGATACACAGTAGTGAGTTGGCAGGATTGTTCAGAAGGGGGCATCTGTCGAAAAGGAGGAAAGACATGGTTAAGGTATATTAATAAAAATAAAATGCAGGCAAATGTGCAGGTCAAAAGAAACAGACAAAACTGCAGAAGTATGAGATGATTTGCAGAATTACAACTACTGGCAGAGATATGGTGCCTACAACTCAATGGAACTTTGATCAAGTAGCCTTAAGGTTTCTCTGTGGCTCAGACATCATTATCTTCACCTTCTGACAAAATAATATAAAAGGGAGACCAGTACTGAATAGCAGAGCCACTCGTCACATGGCTGATTCTACACTGGAGGAGTCTGGAGATCATGTCAGGCAAAGTATGAGGTCACGAGGCAAAAGAATCCATGTTCTGTATAAAGTTATTAAGCTGAGGTTACACATGGCCAAGAGCAGACCTGCTCTTTTCTCCTCTAGTTTCATGGCCACAGATGTGTAATGAATCACCTGTCTGCATATCCCCACATGATCCTGCCTGCTGTAACCAGCAGCCTCAGTGCCTGGAGGGACCCTGGGCTGAGAACATGAGAAGGCTCGATGTCATGGTGACCCAGTGAGTTGTCTGGAATGGCTGAAATGGCCAGGACTTCTATGTTCTTACTGGCCTTGCAGTCACCCCACGACAGGAGATACTGACCATGCCAAAATGTAACTTTATTTTTCTAAAATTAAACTCAGCCCAAGACACCAAGTTTTGCCAATGGCAAAATCCAAGCCAAAATAAAACTCTCCTTACTTGACAACAGTAATTCAGCCCCTTTCCAATGTAAAACAATCTCTTTCATCCTTAACAATTAGTTCTAATGACTAAGTCAAATTCAAGATTGTAACTTGGTAGGTTACAGATTCTCTCATTTCCCTCTTCTTGAGTTGGGCTCTTGGTACAGAAAATATATTGTATTATTCTTGGGGAGCTCAATCATCTCACCTGATAATCACCCTATATTGGCTTTCACTAGTAATGATCATTCCCTTAACCTGGTCCCCAGCTTAGAGCCTTTACATGCAAAAATGAAAAATAAACTTGATTATATTTTAAAAATTATTGATATTTTATGCCACAATGCTAATTGACCTATATTAGAATAAAGCCATATTTTTTCATGAGTATCCAAGGGATTAAGTTAGAAAGTAAAAGGTAGAAAGAAATGAAAGAGAAACTGAAGTGGGCAGAAAACCTCTTTCTGTCATTTCTATAAGCACCTTAATTTATTATACCATGATCCTACTCACAGCATTTTTCTTGGTTCAAATTTTTCACCTCGGTGAATAACCTTATACACATATCTGTTCACACATGGGCAAGTATTTCTGTAGGATAAATTACTAGCAGTGAATTGCTGGGGAAAAGGGCAAGTACATTTAGAATTTTAATAGATAAAGTTGACTTTCTGTCCAAATAGGTTGTACCAATTCAGATTCCCTCAAGCAGCATGAGAGCTTGCATTTTCTGCATCCTCCCCAGTGCTATATACTGTTTTAAAATATTATGCTAATAAAATACGAACTATTCCACTAAACTCCATTTGTTTGATTATTAACAGGGTTGAACATTTTTTTCAGCTATTTATTGGTCATTGTATTCCATCAACTGTGAATTGTCTGTGCATGGTGTTTGCTTGTTTTTTATTCAGCTGTTTGTCTTTTTCATATTAATCTATAGGAATTCTTTATTCTAAGTATTAATCTTTGTCTGTGCTTTTTGTTGCTGGTAAAAAATATCCCAGTCATTTGCTTATCTTTTATTTATAATGTTTTTCATCACCTAAATGTTTTGAGTTTCTGTGTGCTAAAATCTTTCTGTCTTTTTCTTTATGAAATTGGATTTTTATAATTTTCTTAGGAAAGCCTTTCTGGCTCAATATTACTTAAAGCAAAAATATCCTTTTATTTCCTTCTAGAATTGCTATTGTTGTTTGCTTATTTTTTAAAAGATTATAATGAAATCGATCTAGATTATTTTTGCCTGTGGTGTGGGGTATTTTTTCAGATAGATAACCAATTGTCCCCAAAATATTTATGTCAGTCCAGTATTTTTCTTCCAAGAGAAAATGCTATTCTTCTTGACAACAGAGTCCCATAGACATATAGGTTTGTTTCAGGGTCCCATTGCAAGGAATTTGAGCAATTTGAAAGGATCCAGAAATTCAGTGGAATAAAGCTACATATATTAATTACTTTATTTTATTTTTTTATTTTTATTTTATTTTTTAACTGAAGTGTAGATGATTTACAATATTATATTGGTTTCAGGTGTACAACATAGTGATTCAATTTTTTAATAGATTCTACTCCATTTAAAGTTATTACAAAATAATAGCTATATTTCCCTGTGCTATACAATATAACCTTATTGCTTATTTAAGCAATTACTTTATTCCACAACATTATTAAAACCAAAAATAATATAAGTGCTTCATCTTCTGGAATTGTTTTTTTCCTCTGACTAAATAAATTAAATATCCCTTGAATAACTTAGACCAGCCATAGAAAAGGCAGATTTCTAGAGACAATTCAGCTGAAGCATCCCAACGTCTTAAGCCCACCAGATTGAACCAGCAACAGAGGAACATGTAAACAGATATTTGAAAGGCTGTTGAAATATTTGTGTTGGGTTTAGTAGGGTCAGAAAGTCTTTTCTCACTCAGGTGGCCTGGAGACTACATCTCATTGGCTGAAGAGGCATACCTGAGAATCTAATTTTCACATTCTGAGTCTGCAGGTATGTGCTGAGACTGTCCTGCTGACACAGCTTTTAAAAATGGGAACTTTCTAAGCCAATCCTTTCAAATATAACTCCTCTAAATAGAGAACTGAGTTGATTGGGTTGTGACCTCCTATGTTATCTAAGGCAAGGGAGTCTTTGATCGACACAAATCAATGTACCATTGGAAACATACCCTTTGGAAAAGAAAAAGCCAACATCCAGTCAAGACATGTGCAGTCAGCATGCGTTACAGGAAAAGAGAGGGTAAATTTATTTCTTTATTTACTACCTACTGAGTCAGGCTTAAAGAGAGTCCCGGATTAACAAGAGCTGTATGGCCAACAGAGGGTTTTTATGTTACAAGATAAACATGCTCTTGTTCAGGTTATAACATGTTCAGGATATCCTCCCAGTTCAAGGAACTCACCCAGTGAGGATTTGCTGCTTCCTGGTGACTCAGGGGACCACACCAATACACTTGGACTGGTGACAGCCTCCTTGCACCCAGAGGAAGGCAGGGCCAAGTGCAAGGGTGAAATGGGGCTGGGATGAGCAAACCATGCTCAACTGCAGTAGGGTTTCACTCATTGCCAGGGAGACATCAGAGTCAATTTGGGAGGCTACAAACATCCTTCTCCTGCTTCAGGCCAGTCTAGCCAGTGGAGCACACAGGTGTGTGAATGTGTCTGGGCGAGTGTGTATGTTGAGTATGAAAAATGCAAAAATATTACCTGTGATGACTTTGACTGTCCTTTACTCTCATACCCTTGCTATTGATGTTGGTCTATACACATACCCAACAGCCTAGTTCACAGTTAGTGCTGTCAAATATGGAAGCCATATGGGGCTCTCGAAACTTAAATGTAAGTGAATTAGAATTAAATGGAGTTTATTTTTTTATTTTATATTATAGAATAGTTGTGTTAGTTTCAGGTGCACAGCAAAGTGATTTAGTTACACATATTCATATACTTATTCTTTTTCAGATTATTTTCCCATTAGGTCATTACAGAGTATTGAGTGTAGTTCCCTGTGATATACAGTAGGTCCTTGTTATCTATTTTATATATAGTAGTGTGTATATGTTAATCCCATAAAACTATTTTCCTCAGTCACACTGGCCACATTTCAATTACTTAATAGACACAGGTGGCCCACGGCTACCATAACAAACAACACAGATACAGAACATTTCCATCATTGCAGAAGGTTCTGTGGCATAGCACTGTCCTTATATGAGTCCTTCTATGTTTTGTTCTGTTTGGTATGCCCTGCCTTCAAGGAGCGTATAGGCCAGCTGGGAGACAGACTGTAAGCAAGTATTCTCTCAAATAAATTAGCAGGAATAATTTGAGATAGTGCTTACAAAGGAAAGGTGCTGGGTGCTTGGAGAGAGTGCAGTGTGAGATCTGACTTGTTTAGAACATCCCAGACAGCAACTGATACTTTGAAGAGTGAAGTCTAAGAGAAGGCCTGAAGAATCTGTGGAAGAACAATTTTCCACTTGAAGGCGTGTATCCATGGCATGATGCAGAGTGGAGGGGAGTAAGGGCGTTAAATGTACAGAGAGAAGGGATGGGAGCAGCAGCGGGATAAGATTTCAAGATGTCTCCAGGCTTACCTGTCTCTGCTTTATGTTTTCAAGCCCAAATAGAATCTGCCCTCTGATTTATCCTGCTCCCTGCTACATCCTCAGGTCCCCATCAAAATCAGGTTTTACCCAAGATAATTCAGACTAGGAAAAATAAAGACTAAAATTTAAATTAAATGAAAACTGCCATCCTTTGCATAACTAGTGGAAAAAGTCAGGCTCGGTTTGCTAATTTCCACTTGGTTGAGGAAGAAGGGCAAGGACAGGGGGTACTTGGGCAGGCAAATCTTGGAGAATGCACGTGGAGACCCATGGAGTCAGCATAGACATGGAGGAAGGAAAGGGAGCATTAGGAAAGGTCTGGTTCCCCCTGGGAAGAGGAAAGTGACAGGAGAAAGGACACCAAATGCAAGTGAAATTAATTAAACATAATATTTATAATGTGGCCCTAAAGTTAGGCTGAGCTGGTGGAGTTTTCATCAGAACAATATTTATGGAATTATTTTATGACTTACATGCTTCCTTCCTAAACAGACGTTTCAAGAACAAAATTGCAAGGGAAAGCCAGCATTTACAATACAATTTCCAAATAACATGCTAGTTTGCCTAATTGAAAGAATAAATACAAGGGTGGAACTGAGTATCTAATTTTAATAAGCAAATAGATCAAGTTGGAAAACAGCTACTACTCAATGTTTCTTTCCAAAGCAGTGGAATGAAAACTGAACTTTAAGTTAGCTATTCTGATGATAGAAACAAAGAAATGATTAAAAGGGGATTCTTAAGATAAACCAACTTTGTTTTAATCATTGATTTAAGAGATATTTACACAAAGAGTTATTGAGGGAGAAAAGTAAGAAGCAGAGAAGAATGAAAAATAACAGAAGCAGAATGTACAATGTGCCATTTTTGAAAAACAATGAGAAAACCTTTACGTAAATATGGAGAAAAATCACCAAAAATTTGTACCATTTCAGGATAATTTGTAAAATACAATATTATTTTGGAAAAATTAAACAAATGGGAGTCCCACGTGTGTGTGTGTGTGTGTGTGTGTGTGTGTGTGTGTGTGTGTAACTGGCTTATCAGATATTCATTTCTCTTTTAATGCACTTTCCAAATTGTGTCTTTGTTATCTCTACATAGTTGGTCTTTTCCATGAGACAAGGTCTCTCCCCTCATCTGTGTATTCCCAGTACCCAGCTACAATCTCTGGCAAGCATTAGGCATGGGATGGATTGTTGATGCATAAATGACACCAACTAGACCAAACGGGATGCTGGGGAAGGAAGGATGGATGGGAAGATGCAGGAAAAGCTCAGGGTTGAGGTCAGAGAACTCTGACCAGGGTGTTGGCTGTAAGGAGATGCCGTCACCAGTCACGTGGGCCATGATGGCTCTTTCCCGGGCTTGAATTCTACACCAAAGACGGGACCAGCTACATAAGTTTTGGAGCCCAGTGTGAAATGAAATTTCAGGACCCCTTGTTTTAAAAGTATTAAGAAGTTCAAGATGGTAACCACAGAGAATTAAACCAAGCATGGGGCCCTGTGTTAACTGCATTGTGCCACACTCATGAAGCCGACCCTGACTACAGACAATCAAGCATCTTTGATAGATGTTAAGCAGGGGCAAGATGATCAGATTTAAGGATGTCTTTAAGAAAGATCAGTGCAGATGCATTGTAGACAATTGTTATCAAGAGGCCTGGGGAAGAAAACTGCACTGCCGTGAAAAATTAGAAGGGCCTGAACAAACCTGCCAGTAGCCGTAGGGCTAGAGAGGTGCAGAAGGGTCCAGGAGAAGATGAAGGAATTAGGAACCACTATCTTGATTGCATGGAGAGTGGGGACTGGGGAAGAGAGCTGAAGAAAATGGGTAGGGCAGCAAGAAAAATGTGCAAGTTTCTGCCTATGGCAACAAGGCAAATGGAGCTGCAAGCAGATCCAGCTCACAAAGACACCCAACATGTTCTTGAGAATGACAGTAAAACATGGAAAGTGAGCGCATGGATGCTGCCGTGAAAAAGTAGACCTAACATACTAACGAGCTCAGAGGAAACAGACATCACTTCTTTCAAAGAACCCGGGAGACGAAGAGGAATTGTCCCGTGGCAAAGTTGGCATTTGTGCTGCAACTCGAAATAGTGTTAATTTTTGTATAAAGAATGGTGGGGAAGAGAGTTCAGGAGTACAGGCAGGTGCCTGGGGATGTTCATGGTATGTGGAAGGAAGTGCTGGTGTTTTGGATCACAGCACCAGGCTGAGCCCTATTTACATAGGACGGGTTGGGTGGGTGTGCATAAGGAAACAAGGTGACTTTCCCAAGGCTACAGTGAAAATAAAGCCGAACCACAGCAAACTAGAAATTAGTGTCACCAGACTCTTTATCCAGAGTTTTCTCCAATAGAGCACTTTCTACCCCCAAACCCTTCTGTTGTTTAGATTGTGCTAATAACCGATTGAATTATCAACATGGCAAATTCAACAGAAGGCGGGATGGATGCCAGGCGTGAAGACCACCAAGGATTTGAATGGTAAACAGTCAAATGGTTGGAAATGAGCTGGACTCCAAAGTTAATTTAGAGTAACAACATGCTTCTGTCAAAGACTTGCCTCCTGATTTTTTTTTTTTTTTTGATCAAGGCAAATCACTGAGTGAAATTGAATGCACAAGTGCTCACAAATCCATGGAAGGATTTTTCTTTCAGGTTATGCCTGAATGTCCAGTATCGTCATGAGAAAGTAATTGTTGAAACATTTGCTTCTTTGTTATTGATGAGCAGCTGTGGATGACAGAAACATAAGACTCAGAAGTTTCTGTCCCTTAGCCCCTTCAGTCCGTTCTGGTTTAAGATGATTACATAGCTATTGGATATAACAAGAGCCAGTCGCATGGAAGAGACAAATGGTTTTATTTCTCAAACCAGCTTCATAAAGGACTACTCAAAGCAGAGTTTCATCCGTCTTTGCACGATTTCACTCTCATTATAGCTGGAAATGGGAAGTCATTTTTCACAAGGCTGATCTCTAGTTAGCGATGGAACTGTTAACAGTGGTGCATCCTGCAAAACTGGACATTCATTATCTACCCCTTCTGGCCTCAGCTGCCTTGTGAGTTTCCATCCATCATAGCAACTCCTTGGATAGTCCGGCCCCACTGTTCCAGAGGTGTTTGCAATGGAATCCCAGACCCTGAACAGGAAATGGTCAAGGAGGCCACTTCCAGAACCTTTCAAAAGGAACCACAAAACCACTGTTCCTGAGGGAACACCATGTAATAAATCATCCAAACACTTATCATCTCCTGGAACACTTTTAAAAGTAGAGGAAGGTTTTATTAATAATTACATTGTCAATAGATATAAATCAAACTTAAATGAGAAAAACAAGTTCACTCTAACTCTTATCAATGGAATTTCAAAGGTAAGCCAGCCAACCTTTCCTACTGGGACAAGCACCTGGCATCATACATAGATATATATTCACGAAAGGTAGAAATACAATATATTAGTCAATTGACAATTGAATCTTTTGTTAGCTTTTTTTCCTTCCATATGTTTGAATCAGTTGACTCTTAAAGATAGTCCTGGATGTTCAGAATATACTGGACTTTTTTTTTTTTTTTTTACTTAAAGTCAAGGGCACTTAAATCCCAGAACTAGAGAAATTACTATAGCAAGTAAATTGGTTTTACTTTGGCTCACTCCATTTACCATGTCTGGAATTAATAAATATTTATTGAATAAATAAATGAGGTGATAAATTTCATCAAAAGCTCATCTGGTTGCCTCTGATGTTCTCAAAACATTGTGTTAAAGAATAAGTTGGTAATGATAGTTATTATAAGAACTTCAAGGTAGCAAAGAGGGAAGAGAATGACCATTTCAACACTTACTCCATGTCAGGCAGTATTCGAGGCCTTTTATATAAGCTGTTTTAATCCTAAAAACAATCCTGTTAGATAGATATTGTTATCCTCATCTTACAATTGAGAAAACAAAGGTAAAAGTTAGTGAAGTAACTAAACAGAGCAATCACGTGATGTCCCAAACCCACGACTTTCTGATTCCACCACCCAACCCTTTTCCTTTTCCATTATGGATAATTACAGCTATTCACAGATCACCCAAATGAAAACTCTCAGCACTAATAGACATTTCTAAATATTACAAAATAGGTAAGGAAATTAAAGTTTTAGAAAGAAGATAAAAATCAATTTAAAACTATATATGTAAATACACAAAACAAAAAACAACATTCTCATTATGTTAGGATCTTAAAAATGTATGTGTCTCAATATTACCAGTCATTTTCTTTGGAAAGCGTTGATTCAGGGTGAGTTCTCAGATGCTTTGCTGAGTCACTCACAAAAAGATCTATACATCCCCTGTTCCATCTTTCTGAGACTGTCATCCTCTAAGTATCAGATCAATGAGAAGAAATCATTGCCACAGCTCAAGAAATCTACTAACAAGTGAATGATTAAGATGAAAGGCCATTTGAGGAGAACCAAAATCAAAATGGTCTCAACAGTGTTCCTGTGGATTTCTACAATATCTTTTAATTAAAGCAGATGGAATTTCATCCTGGCTCACAAGCTTTTGTTATGGGTCCCAAGTACTTCAATCTTTTTTTTTTTTCCTTTTTTTCTTTTAGTACTTATGCCAAATATCAGAGTCTTGAAAATACTGGAAAGCTTGTTTGCTTTTTATTTTGTTCCTTTCTCAGGTTCCTTTTGCAAATGTGTTTTGGGCTCCACATTCCTTAGACATTTCTTTGCAGTTGGTTAGCGAAATGAGTGTTTCCCTGTGACAATGTTTAGCCAGGAATGCCACTAGGTCATAGAGATTTAAGGCCTACTGCTGACTTGCAAGTTCCCCTGAGAATCACTGCCCTTTCCTTGTGTATTGCAGACTCAGGGGAGGCAGGCAGGGAACCAGCACTGTCAGAGGCAGCTGATGATTTGCGCTCAGTTAAGGCTGCTCTCATCATTCCTCCTATTGAAGCCCATCCCAGTGTCCCCAAAGTGTCTATCTGCCAAGGGCAGGGCTGTAGTAGCAACATTCTTTGCTCGTGAAGTCTACTGAGCACCATCCTAAGATACCAGCTGACCCAAAGCTGCTGTCTTTCTATAGACCATGCAGCAAATGGGAAAAGAATGGGTCTTGGAGCCCACAGCCCTGAACTTCAATTCCAGTTCTATTTTTTAGTAGTAATTAGTATCATAATTCACTGGGAAGTTTATTTAGCTTCATTAAGCTTCTGCTTTCTTGTTTCTAAAAGGGGCTGTTTATATATAACTGTAGAAAAACACCAAAAAAGGACATTGCTTTTAATACAAAAACTGCAGACATTTCTTCTTTGTGTAGCTGGCAGAACAGCTTTCTGAGGTGTTTAGAAAAATGCCTCAGTTTGGTCTTGATGAGTCATTTGGGGTTAAAAAATATGATACCACTTGGGCAGAACCTAAATGGATGGAGACATGGGAAGGAGCAGATTTCTATGCCCCGAAACATGTGAGGAATGCTAAGATTCTACAGGAAACCCTAGATCAGGGAGGAGGTTTCAGAAACAGAGAGAAAACAGGGATGGAAGGAAGTCAATGAGGAGAACTCCAAAGTTGTGTGGAAGGCAGGGGCAGGCTTCCCTCTAGGGAAGCGTGAGCACATGAGTCTGCACAAGGATGGCCAGCAAGGGGAAGTGAGGCCATGGGGGCTGGAATTCTGTGCAAGTCAAGCCAGCCATATGCCCAGGGTTAAGGCTACCTTTTCCTTCAGGCAAAGGCACTAAATGTTGCCAAAGCCCTGGACAGGGGCCTACAAAGAGAAACAGCCCAAATGATGAGTCCCTATCAAATCAAATGTCAAGTCTGAAGGTATTTCACGCCCTGTGCTGTCCTCCTCACACGTACCTGCCCCTGCGTACTCATCATACTTCCAGTAAATGCTTTGTTATCAGTGAGGTTATGGGGATTACAAGAAAGTAGATGGTAACCACCATGCGATGAAGCAGGAAAAAATATGGCAGCCCAGAGGATGAGGAGTAATTGTTGTGATCCAAGTTCCAGAAAAAGAAAGAAAAGGAGAAATAGCTGGAGTGAAAAAATAAGTAATAGCAGAGCTGGAAGTCACTGAGTTAGGAGAAACAACCACCACTGCCAAAACAAACACAGAAAATCTCTGGGGACATTGAGAAGGGCCCTTGACTTCCTATGCAGTAAGAACTGTAGATATGGAAGGGTGGAGGGCTTGAGGACATGTGGGTGACACTCCTCAGGGTGGCAGCAAGAATTAAGTGAGTGAAAGTCCGTGAAGCATGTGACTCGGGGCCTTCTACCTATTTCAGGCCTCTCCTCTGTCACTTTTCACTCATTTCTTGTTTTGCTCATTCTGAGGGCTTCCCTGCACCACCCCCCCTTTTCTGGGCTCAAATGCCAGGGGGACTAAAAATGTTCACCTGGCTATACCTGCTTCCAGGAAGAGGACCCCTGTTAATGGCTCTGCTAGGCTTGGAAACCAATTAATTTCTGATTTTCTAATCATCTACTGGACTGTTGTCCTCTTCTTGGAGAAGTTTAAAAGGCAAATTTACTTCCCCTACTCTCAAAGATACCTCGGATTAATTATGGGTTCGTACAATCATATTCACTTTATATGAACCTACCTACAAAAGAGAAGCAGATTCAAGGACATAGACTTGTAGTTCCCAAAAGTGAAGGGGTTGGGGGAAGGATGGAGTGGGAGGTTGGGTTTAGCAGATGTAAGCAATTACGTATAGAATGGACAGACAACAAGGTCCTACTGTATAGCATAGGGAAGTATATTCAACAACCTAAATGTCCAACGATAAATGAATGGATAAAGAAGAGGTGGCACATATATACAATGGAATATTACTCAGCCATAAAAAGGAATGAAATTAGGTCATTTGTAGAGATGTGTATGGACCTAGAGTCTGTCATACAGAATGAAGTAAACCAGAAAGAGAAAAACAAATACCGTATATTAATGCATATATGTGGAATCTAGAAAAATGGTACAGATGAACCTATTTGTAGGGCAGGAATAGAGACATAGACATAGAGAACGGATATGTGGACACAGGGCGAGGAAGGGGAGGGTGGGACGAATTGGGAGATTAGGTTTGACATAAATACACTACCCTGTATAAAATAGATAGCTAGTGGGATCATGCTGTACAGCACAGGGAGTGCAGCTTGGTGCTCTGTGACGACCTAGATGGGTGGGAGGGAGGTCCAAGAGGTAGCAGATATAGGTATACATATAGCTGATTCACTTCATTGTACAGCAGAAACTAACCCATCATTGTAAAGCAATTTTACTCCAATAAAATAAAAGACAACATCTAATAAAAATACAGCATCAAAAAAAAAATCCTATGACAAAACATAATGGAAAAGAATATTAAAAAAGAATGTGTATATGTATATATGTATAACTGAGTCACTTTGCTGTACAGCAGAAATAAACACATTATAAATCAACTATACTTCAATTTTAAAAAATTTTAAAAATAAAATAAAATCACGCCCTTTTATAAAATTTCCAGAAAAAGAATGCCATATTTTAAGTAAAGTTATTTATAAATTAGAAATAACTAGCAGTTGTATGATTCCTCACAATTTACAATGAGCTTTCACATTCTTTTTTATCTTACTCAACCGTATTTAATTCTTACCAGAAACACAGTGGTGTCAGAAATATTGTTAATGGGGCTCAAACCCAGGTCCTTGCCAACAGTTTTATTCCACTACAGCTGAGGTGGCATCATTGACCAGATATGCCCACTCTTTCATTAACCTCTCCAACTTAATGGGAAAACTAGAATGATGGTACAAAATTAGAAAGAAAAAAAAACAACAAGAAGCAAAAGACTATGAACTTGAAGTTTGTTCTTTTGCCTTCGTAACCCCATTTGTAGCCTGATCACCCTTCTCTCTCCTTCCATCTCTCTTGTCCTTGTGTGTCTGGCAACCCTGGTTCAGTCAACAAGGGAGAGTGTCCTTGGGCCCATGTCCCTGGTGTGAAATAACAAGCCCATGATTCTGAGAAAATGTTCCTCCTTGTAAATACCCTAGGAAAATAAATCAGACATTTGTTTTTTTCAGTAAAAGCCTTTACTTCCAAGCCTCTACTGTGAATTCTAAAGCTGTGAGTTCACATTCATTGTGGGAAATCCAAAGTGGTTCCATGGGCATCCACCATAATCAATACAGGCTTAAGCTCTCCATTGCAAAATCTACAGGAAGTAGGAGACCCTTTTCTATTCTCAGAGCACTTCAGATCTGGATGGAAAAAGAAGACGAGCTACTCAACATTTCATGGCTGTGCAAAAATCAAAGAACTCTCATATATGACAGAAGGGAAGCCACAAGGTTTTTATTTTTTTTATTTAATTATTTTTATTTTTATTTTATTTTTTTAACATCTTTACTGGAGTATAATTGCTTTACAATGGTGTGTTAGTTTCTGCTTTATAACAAAGTGAATCAGCTATACATATACATATATCCCCATATCTCCTCCCTCTTGCATCTCCCTCCCACCCTCCCTATCCCACCCCTCTAGGTGGTTACAAAGCACCGAGCTGAAATGTCATCTCATCTGGCTGAGCTGCGAGAGAGAAATTGCAAAATGTGTGTGCCTTATGCCACTTAAGGAGACAAAGTCATTGTCTCTGAACCAAATATTTCTTCAGCTAAGAGAACATGAAAAGTCAATTACCTGGCTCCATCTGCAGCTGTGGATTCCTTCCTGGCCATGGCTCATTAGTTTCAGCATGCTTGGGCCTGGCTTTGCTTTTCCGTCTAAGGAGGGTACCAAGGAAAAAGCTGATGGGCAGGTTACAGGACACTACTTGCTAGAGTCATTCTATGCTCCACCTGAATATCCAAAGCAATTAATCTCATCTGAATGGACTTGAAGATTATAGGATTTATAGGATGGTTGGATGGTCTGTTAATGAAAGCAGCTGGATAAACACAAAAATAGTCCCAAATCAAGTTTTCTTAAGAAGCTCTTTCTTCATAAGAGTTAATCAAAAAGTAGATAAATGGTAATTTGGGCACTATACCTCCATTTTAAGCAAAGCAAATGATGCATATGAAAATTGAAAATAATGGTTCTGCAAGGAATAGTTAGGGAAGGAGGCAGAGAGAGAAGGGGGAGGAGCAAAAGTAGGGGAAGAGAAAGACAGAGGAATTGTAATAAATATAACAAGATTAATTTGTTCCCCTAACCCAGTTCCTCTTTTCAGCCCCAAACACACTGTGTGACCATTGGTATGTGTGGGAGACTATGAAACTGAGTGTGTCTGGGTGTATCTGTATGAGTCTCTGTATATGTGGTATGTATATGAGGGAAGGGAAAACTGAGAGTGCATAAGATGGAGGGGTTTGAGTGTGTATGGGTGTGCAGGGTGTGTATCTGAAGGATGTGTATGAGGGTACTTGAATAAGGGGTGTGGGGCTATGGGTATGGATGGAGATTAGAAAAGAGAGTGTGTATGAGCTTATGTAGGTGATATTTAGAGACTATGGAGGGGGCTCTGTTTGTTAGGGTGGTAAGTGTGGGTGTGTGTATATGAGGCAGGAAATGTGCACGTGGAGCTGTATATACGCATCCGGGGTACACGTACAAGGTGAGGGTGTGTGCCTAGGAACTGCGTGCAGGTCTTGTGTGTAAAAGCAGGGTGGTGTGTCTGTGCAATCAACGTGATGTATGAGATCCTCTGAAAAGCAAACTAAGCCTTTCTTTTGCCTCAGCTGCCCTGCCCTGAGTGTCCTCTCCTAGAGATGGTCCTGCTCTCAATATTCAATCCTCTGGAGCTGCTTCTGAATCCGATCTACACTTGGAAATCCCCACCTTTGTCTCCTTTCCTGGGACTCAGGGGATTGATTTGTTATGATTTATGTTACCTTAGACTTTCTTTAGCCCACTGAGCTTATTTGGGAAAAATACCTCTGGGCCAGAATTTCTGCTGACAAATCATCATCGTCATCACCACCACCACCATCATCATCACCATCACCACCATCGTTATCACCATCACCATCATCATCATCTTCCTCAACACCATTAACATCATTGTCATCATCACCATCACCACCACCATCATTATCACCATCACCATCATCATCATCCTCCTCAACACCATTACCATCATTGTCATCATCACCATCACCACCATCATTATCACCATCACCATCATCATCATCTTCCTCAACACCATTACCATCATTGTCATCATCACCATCACCACCATCATTATCACCATCACCATCATCATCATCTTCCTCAACACCATTACCATCATTGTCACCATCACCACCACCATCATTATCATGAGCCTCATCATCATTCCCATGTGTTGCGCAGCACTCAGCATTCACTATGTATCATCATCTCAAGCTAATGACACATTATCCTTTTTGAAAGGTTAATTCTACAGCATAAAATACAGCTGGATTTCCTCACAAATCCATGCTAGTGAAGAAAAAGCTGTCTGAAAGGCTAAGCTGAGGAGGACTAGAGACCTTCAAATTAACATACAACCTCTGTTTCTAGTCCAAAGCCCCAATCCATTCAGAGATCTTCTTGCTTGTTCTACCCTTACATGAAAATTCTTTTAATTCAGCTTCAATTTATTCATCCCTTCTACCACCTCCCTAAAATACGAAATTAGTAATCCATAATATTTCCCTGGACGGTTATAGAGATACATATTGCTTTTGTTGGTGGTGTCAGTATGTGACTAGACTTACTGCCACACAGCCTGTGGAGATAACAAGGCTGTGCATCCATTTTCCAGAATGGAACCCCACAGAGAGCAGTTTGTTATAGCATTTGTACCAAGGACATTTTCACAGGGCTCCACATTTCCATTTCATAAACATCTATTCCCAGGAAAGCAAAACAGGAATTTCTCAAGGACAACAAAACAATGGGGTAATTTGCAGGCAAAGATACTGCAAGTGTGCCAAACCTTTGATATTGGAGGCAGCATTCAGTCTATTTAGAGCAGGAGAGCCAATGGCATTTCCCAGTTTCACCTGGTGTTTTCTCCAAGGCAGGAAGAAAGGGAAAAGTGATGAAGGCTGTACACAGCCTCTATCTGTGCGGTGAAATTTTCTCTAACTGTAATGGATTGAAAAGTTGGGAGGTTATTCAAATACACAGAGAATTCAGTTCTCACTGTTATGGCCAAGTGAATTCTGTATCCTTCTGCATAAGGAATTGGAGTGACAAATATCCTCGGCACTTGCATCTCCATCCATTCAAGTCTCTACTGGAAAGGAAACTCTAGCTCCAATGCCTTCTGGCGAAGAAAGGCAACACCCTTTATGGCTGCTAGCCTAAGTCTTTATAAAACCCAGAGAGCTGCATAGATATTCCAGAGACCCAGATGGTAGATCATGTCACAACTGTCTCCTGGCATTGTCTTCAGGCCATGTCCAGAGAGAACATAGATGCCACACAGCTACTAAAGCTGGACTCATCCCCATTGCCTGATTATAATGTCAGGCAACCTGTTGACAGGCTGGAATATTTTTCTTTTTGTGCAATTGTTTCAAAGACTGATTTAGACATCACAGAGTGACAATAATCAGCTTATTCATGAATGTGGATACAAAAAAAATGTGGGCACAAAATATATCAGAGCCCATGCTTAAATGCTATCCATTCATTCATCCATCCACTCAGCAAGCCTTTGTAGAGAGCCTGCAGTGGCCAAGTATGAGTCTTAGAATGGTGTTCAGAGATAACCATACCAGGCCTCACACGTTCAAGAAGTTCAAAGTCCACAGACAATTCAACCAACCATTAATAGACAGAGAGGTCAGTGCTTTAAATGCAGCTAAAGGAACAGAATGGATGTGTACTGAGCAGAGCCTGGGTTGGGGCAAGGAGGGACAGAGAACCAAAGCTCCCTTGAAGTCATGACACTTGAGCTGAGCCGTGAAAGAGGAGCAGGAGCTGTCCAGGCAGATGCGGGCAATTCTCCATCTGCAGAATAAGTGGTTCCAGAATATCCCCTTACAGGATCGCCAGAGGAAGCTGGGGCTGGGGAACATTAGGCCAAATATTTCACACAGGAATCAGTGAGAATCCCCGGAAAAAACTGGCCTCCCTAAGTTGCTCTGTAGAACTCTTAGTAAATGCCACATCTCACTCACACACACACACACACACACTGCCATCTTCCTAGAAAGCAGAGAATACTGTGGGAAAAATTAGGTGAGGTTACAGTCTATTTTTTGGTCTGTTGATGCCAGGCATGAGGGAGTACAGCTGCATAAATTATGTTAGGTTTTCCTGGGAAACAAAATCACCTAAAGACTGTGAAATCTTACCTTGCATTGCCTTCCGATGGATTAAGCACCATCTTGTTTACAAGGGCATAAATCCCTCCAGTTCCACATCTTGCATCTGTCGTTACACTAGCTACCTGTGCCAGCTACAGTCCTAAGGAGACACAGACCTACTTCAGATTTAGTGTGGATGGCAGTACATGCAACAGCAAACTGGGGCACAGAGTACAGAAATCCAGAAGTACATGGGAACCCCGTGCCTGTCCTTCGGCAGGACTAATTAGTTATCAAGATTTTACTCATAGTGACCATATCACATGGATATATATTAATTCTTTAGAACATGTCAATCTTCCCTGCTCTTGCACCTGACTAAACACTTTCTACCCATGAAAAGCCAGCTCAGGTCCTCCATGTCCCTTAGAAGTCTTTCTCTTTCCCCCTAAATTCTTACAACAAAGAAAATGTGCCATGCACAGTTTAGCCCTAACTTACATTCTTTTTATTGTTGTTGCTTATAAAGTGTTACCTTGACCTCACAAATAGATTTTAAGCCCCCTGAGAAAAAACTATACCTTGTAAGGCCATCAGCATCCTTCACACTGTTATCAAGGGTTATTCCTCTCCCATGATAGCTAATGCCCTATTTCTGTCTGCCTATTGGATTTCCCCTGGTGGACAGTCTACGAGAACCAGAACCTCAATACATCTAAAGTTGGGATCATCTTTCTACCAAAATGAAGTCCTCTTGTTGACTGCCTCTAATTCTCTGAAGCTCTGACTTTTCCTTGTGTTAACCTGCCCGCAGTCACAGGTGACATTAACTCTTTCTTTCTCTTCCTTCGTATCTCTCATAGTCATTCTCTCCTTTAATGATTAATGCCATTGCCCTGGTTCCAACCTCTATCACTTCTCATCAGGACAACTTCAGAACCTCCTATCTGATCTCCCTTTAACCTTTCTCTTCCAAATCCAGTCACCCCTATGACTCAGTCACATTAAACTTCCTGTAACGTCACATGAATGGTGTCCCTCCTGTGGCTTCTCATTGTTCACTTTATGAAGCACATACATTTCTTTATTTACTGTTCAAAACCCTCTACATTCTGACACTCATTTTTCCAGCTTCGTACTTACTACTTCTCATCCCGTACCCTTTATTCCAGCAAAGCGATTTCTGCTGCTTGAACCTACCTTGTGCCTGTCTAGCTCCACACCTTAACTGAAGCCATTACTTTTACATAAAATATTTTTCCAACTATCATATCATAATTTAGCTCTGTCTCCAAGGTATACATAGTGTGCTGTGAACTCTTAATAAATTAACCCATCAAGAATTAGACATTGTGTTCTTTGCTGGAGGCATTTTTTATTTAAGTTGTTTTATAATATACCTAATACATTAAAGGTACTATGTTAAATATTGGAGGATTAATCTAGAAAGCACAATTCCACTTAGTAAGAGGTTGAAAACATAGAGACATGAAACAAAGAGATTAATTAATCAATTAATACAAGAAAAATAAAACATCCTTGATGTGAAGTCATGGTTCTTCATAGTGAAAAGCACACTGAACAAGTTAACAAATTCATAAATGACTCATATAAAACATACCCTTGTAAAATTTTGGAATTCCGTATATAGCTACAAAAGCATAAAATTTTCAAAGAAATGGACAGAGGCCCCTTTAAAAAAAAATCTACACTTGGCTTTTCATCAGCATCACTAAATAATTATTACAAAATCTAAGCAATATTTGAAGTTTCAAGGCTAAACTGTTGGACCCTAGAATTCTATGCACAGTAAAACTAACATATTAGTGCAAGGGCAAAAAAAAAATCTATTATCTATATATATAGATAGATTTTTTTCTCTATCTATCTAATATATATATATATATATATATATATATATATATATATATATATATATATGTCAAAGAAGAAAAAATTATTTTGGTCATGCAAGAATACAGATGTCCTATTAAACCAAACATTCTATAAATCATTCAAGGTTACACTGCAGAAAAATTAATTACATGATATGGAATATGATGGGGCACCTAAAAAATAAATTATGGTTATTCCTAAACAACAGTTGATGCATAATCTTTATAAATTAATGAAAATATAATAATTATGACATGATAAGGAGAATAAGAGAGATGGTATCCTAAATTTCTTTCAGTGGTCAGAGAAAAATACAATGACTAAGTTTAAATGATTATAGAAAATATGAGTTTTAAAATATGCACTAAACATTTAAACATAACAAGTACCAAAAATAGGTATTGAACCATAATTCCAAACCATATGAAAAAGCTGGACTAAGAAAACTCATTCAATTCCACCATATGCATGCATACACACCACACACACACACACACACACACACACACACAAAGGCCAATAAAGGGGGGAAAGGAAACAATAACACATCATATAGAAAAATGCATAAAATATGAGCCAGTATTAATAAATGTAAATGGGTTAAATTTTCTTATTAAAAAGTGACTATCAGAATAAGATATTTTTTTCCTCCTCCAGCCCCAACACATCCTCGAAGCACCACTGGCCGGTGAATCCCAGTCAGGCCAGCACTTTGTTCAGCATCTTGGTGTTAACCTCCATCTCTCTACATCAGCCTGAACCATGGAAGGAACCACAACCCAGAGAAGAGGAAAAACAGTGCCAGAATAAGATTTTAAAAGGAATAAATAAAAAATCCAGTATTTTGTTATTAATGAGCATGATATCTAAACTAGAATGACACACAAAGTTTAAAAATTTATAAAGATGGGAAAGGATGAACAAGTAAAACTGAAGAAAAAAAGAAAATAGACATGGTAAAACTTCATATGGGACAAAAATGATACAAAGTCCACAGCAAAACCTAGGACAAAGAGATATATTTTGTGATGATAAAAAAGTGAAATCAAATTTATGTTATAATATTCATGAACATTATGTAATTAATAACATAGAATCAAAATATTTATGGCAACATTTTTTGAAAAAAAAGAAATTGACAAATCTGGATTTGAAAATTCTTCCCTCAGTAAAAATAGATAAAAATTAGTTGAATTATAAAAGAGTTTAATAACTCAATAAAGAAGCTTATACTAAAAGTGTGTGTATGGGTGTGTGTGCATCTGTGCACATGTGTGTGCATGAGACAGAATTGTTTATAAAGCTCTGTATCTAATAAACAAAACATACTTGTTTTATAATAATATGAACATTCCGGAATCCTGACTGAGTATTAGGCCACAAAGAAGAATCTCAAAAGGGCTAAAAAGCTGCATTTACTGGATCCAAATTAATAATAAAATGGGATAACCAAAAATTTATCAAGTCATTTAGAAATTAGAAACAAGCAAATGAAAGCAACTTTCAATATGCTCTTTGGTAAAAGAGGATGACAGGACTAAAATAACGCATTTAGAAATGAATGACAGGGAAAACATTGCATTTATCAACTTGTCTCATGTGGCCAAAATGTTATTCAAAGTAACGAGTATAAACTTGAACACATTGCTTATAAAACAAGTAAGACTAAAATAAGAATTACATATTAAACACCAGTAGCTAAAAAATAAACAGTAAAATGAACCCAAAGAAAGTAAAAGAAATAAATTAATAATTATTAAAAATTTAACTTGATATAGGAAACATGCAAACAGTGAGTTAATAAAACCAAGAGCTAATTCTTTGAAAAGACCTTCCCTCCAAAAATATGAATAAATCTTTGGCATACATGTTTAGTAAAAATGATCCAAGTAATAACACTGAATGTGAGAAAAATTCCGTACATACAAAAAAATCTGAAGACCTTTTTAATTATGTGAAAATAGTAGGTACAACATTCTAAACATAAATTTAAAATCTAAATAAAATCATCTATTTCCTTGGGTATATATATTATATCGTACTGATTCAGGATGTTAGAAAACATGAGTAGACTTACAATCATATTTTTATTTGCGTCTTTGTTTGGCCACGTGGCTTGCAGGATCTTAGTTCCCCAACCATGGATTGAACCCGGGCCCTTGGCAGTGAAAGCGCAGAGTCCTAACCACTGGACTGCCAGGGAATTCTCAACAATCATATTTTTAAAGTAAAATTGTAATTGAAATTCTCCTGAAAAATAACACTAAGATCAGAGTTTTAATAAAAATTTTATAAAACCTTCAAAGAAGGGATACTTCCAATATTATATAAGCTAACAGATTATATTTTAAAAAAGATTAAAAGGCCCTCAGCACATTCCATAGACCCATAAAATCCCTAATTTAAGAAAAAGCCTGGGCTAAAAATACATGATATTGGTCTTAAGTTAGAGACAACCATCATAAGAACAAAAATGTGTCAACCTTAAACAAAATGAACAGCAATTATTTATTAAGCAAAGGTGAGTTTATTCAGGAATTGCAGATGAATTGCAATTTGAGACAAGTGAACTATGGCAAACCATGGCAAGTCTGAGGAAACAAAGGAAAGATTAGCTTTTATTAGTTTCTGGGAGGAAATTGGGAGGAGTCATTTTGAACAAAAGTTCACTGGAGGATGAGAGTTCAGGGTTTTGATGGTTTCACATTGGTTGAAGGTGATGAGCAGTTTCCTGTTACTAAGGAATGCTGAAATCTCCTTTCTTCCTACTGCCTGTGTAAGTTGAGATGAGTGGTACATATGTGAGAGCTCTCCCTTCATGAGTCCCAACTCCATTTTAAATCAGATTTCCTTTATCCATTTTCACAAGTATATACAATCTTTAAACCAGTAAAAGAAAATAAAATCTATTCAATAGAAACATATATGTATATGGAGAGACAGAGAGAGAAGGAAGAGTGTACAATAAATGGAGGGTATAAGATAAAATGACAGAAATAAACCCTAATACAATACAATTTACAATAAATGTAAATAGGTTAAACTCACCAGTTACAGACACTCTTGAATTAGATAACAAAAACAAGGTTGAAAAATCACCATCTAGAGGAGACACACTCCAAACAAAAAACACACAGATTCAAAAAAAAAGGGCTATCAAAAGGTATACTGGGCAAATCTAAAGCAAAAAGGACCTGTGGTCCCATTCCTAATATCTGAAGAAACAAAAAATAACCCCTACATTTTAAGACAAATACAAGTGATCAATAAATATGTAATATTATTAAGGAAAAAATAGATCAGAAGATCACACGTTTGCTTTAAAATCTACTTTTTCAGATATGTTACTAACAAAATAGTCTCAAAATATAAAAATGAATAAATTACAAAAGTACAGGGGTAAATAAACTATCAGATGCAGGTAGAGATTTTAACTCACTCGTCTTCAGACAAGTAGAAGAAAAATAAGAAACTTCAAAGAGCTGAAAAATGCAATTAATAGTAGTAAAGAAACAGACAGCACATGTCTTCTTGAGCATATATAGATCAGTAGCAGAAATAGAACATGTAATAAGTCAGAAACAGAAGCCTCAGCTAATTCAAAAGAATAGATATCATATATGCTGTTCTCTGATCTTATTCAATAAAAATTTTTAAAATAACAAAATGAGAACTAAAAAGATTCTCTATGTTCAGTAACTTAGTAACTAAATAACTCCTGTTGAAAAAGGAAATTAAGAAATATTTAGAATACAATGCTAGTACAAATGCTCACCAAGCTAAATTACATGGAAATTTATAGTTATAGATATTACAAATTCACTTTTGTACCTAAATAAGAACAAAAAAGTACAGAGACCTCTTGTTTTTGAAGACTCAATTTTAGAAAAATATCATTTCTCCATCAATTAATCTATAAATTTAAAGCAATCTCAATCATGATTCTCAAAAGATTATTTTTATGTAATCTAAGAAAATTATTCTGATTTGTATCATATTCAAGTATCTCCCCAACATTTTAAAATGATGAAAAGGGCCTTGCTTCACCAGGTGGCAGACAGTGCCAAAAAGTCGTAGTAATTGAAACAATGTTGTATGGGTTTAAGAGCAAACAAACCTATAAATGGAGAACGGAGGGCTGCCGTTTCAAGTATTAAAGTCAATACAATAGTCATTAGTGCTATCTAGCAAATACTGTATAGGGTATCAGTGCATTATACCATCCCCCCTCACCCCCCCACCCCCGCTTGAAGTTAGGCACGATCATGTGACTTGCTTTGGACAGTGAAATGTCCAAAGTACATTTCAACTTGTGTAATTTTCAGATAAAAGCTTTAAAACCCATGCTCTCGTTCCTTCTGATATCGTGACTGTCAGCAGCAGCTCTGATACTCCTGATGCCTGAGCAAGAATAGAGCAGAACCCTCAGCCAACCCACAATGGATATGTAACATAAGGGAGAAATGCACCTTTGATTTATATACCAGTAAGACTTGGGTTGGGAATTCCCTGGTGGTCCAGTGGTTAGGAATCAGTGCTTTCTCTGGTCCCAAATTCAATCCCTGCTCAGGGAAATAAGGTCCCACATAAAAAAATAAATTAATTTAAAAAAATATAAGATTAAAAAGAAAAAAAGACTTGTATTTTACTATGACATAAGCTAGCCTAGACTGAAAGAAAAAGAGGTCTTTTACTAGTTACCTTTTCGAGTTCTTATAGTACTCAATATTTCAGAAAAATGTACTCAGACATTCCTTCTAAAATTTAAATTAAAAATCTTACTAAAAGTTAATTAATAGCAACAAAAAGAAGATATTGGGAGGAAGCTATTTGCATGTTATTGTAATAATTCATTCTTCTGAGTTTAATTTCTCACAATGTAGTTTACAATAAAACAGTGCTTTACAGAAATTAGGGACTTTGACAATCTGAGAGATTGAGAGAATAACTTCCTAAGAATCTCTTATCCTAAAAGAAAACAAGCAATATTCCTACTTCCCTTCCAAACTTTTTAATTTCTAGGAATTTTAATAGACAGATATTAACTGCCCGGCAGTGATGGGAAAGGATGCAAAACACAAAACTGCTGTCTCATCTATGGTGTTTCAAGTAAACAATGGGAACAATTATGAACAACTTTTTCTTTGCTACGCTCTCATCTTCGGAGCAAAAGTTAAAGGCAGTGGGTTGATAATAATGGCCAGTTATCCATGAAAACCACAAAAGAAACAATGGCTCATGATGGGTCTGACCTCTGACAATTGCTGGAACTTTGATTAGCAGAATTCTGTACATGAGTAACAGAAATCAGAGTTCTCTTCTTCAACACGAATCTCATTAGTTGAAACTATGAACAAATCATGGCCCATAATTTGCACAGTGGGTCCAGTTATCTTAGAACGAAATCTCTCTTTCTAATGTCTCCCGTTAGGTTATTCTTTAGCTTCTCAATTTTAAATTCTCAAAGCTACTGGTCTCAAACCAATTTGTTTAAAATCCAGATAGATGGTCTTTGCAATATAAGTGAACTAACCATAGCACACTGATAGGGAATTTTATGATGTTCAGATATTGCTACAACACACAGAGCAACTGGAGGTGAACGCTATTCAACTGCTAAAATTGGCAAAGAAATCTGACATATTTACTCATAGCCCATTTACTTAGGTAAAACGACAAAGACACTAGAAATTCTAGCTCTCAGCACGTGCCATAATGATTGGAAGGAAGTTTGGGGATGTCTAACCAACACTCAGATCCTGACTCAAGCACTTTTGACTTGTAAATGTAGTTATTACAGTTATTGTACAGAAATCATCTGGAATCTCAACTGTGAGAAACGGAAAAGTAGGCTGGACTATTTCCTTAGTACAATTCTCTAGAGATTCTCTAAACAAATCTATGATACTATCTGCAAAACCATTCCAGAAAATTCTGTTCATTCTATTTATTTGTCTGCGTTGATACTAAAGCTGGCATCATTTCTCTTTGCCCGGTCACTCTGGTTTCTTCTCAGTTAATTATGATAAGTTACTGGAAAAGCCTGGAGAGTAGCAAAAGTGCTCGTGGTACAGGCACTAAACAAGATTAGAAAAATGAGTATTCAAAACGGCCGTTTAATCTTGAAGTTATACTAGAAGGAAAACGTCTTTGATTCCCAAGTGATAAAATGTCTATGTGGGATAATAGATGGGATAAAGAATGCAGAAATGACTAAAATTAATGGAGTAGTTATCACAGAGAGCCAGCTCTTTGACTTTGGATCCGATTTTTCTTTCTCTGTGTCATATGAGACAAAGGCAACTGGAGAACAGTGGAAAGAAAGGGAGATTTAGAATCAGAAGTCTGAATTGTGGAGACTCTGAGCAGGAGAGTTTACCCTCCTTGTGTACTGGTCCTCACCTATGAGGTACAGCTCGTGACATTGACCTTAACAGTAGTTGTACAGGTTAAACTAAACGAGACAACATGCAAATTCCTTTATCAATTGCAAAGCATTTCTCAAGTGATCATTTTTATGATCCAATTTTGCAACCATCATTGAAATTTTCAACAAGGATCTAGTGGAATCTGATAGAAATCCTGATACCAAGGTCTGCTCCCCGCCCTAGTCGATGATGTTAGTCATTCATGCAGAAAGAATAGACAAGCAAGAAAAAGACACGCCCAGAGTCCACTGAAAGCGGATGCAGGCTCTCCAGCAGCACTCAGTGTGGGAAGCAGCAAGCTGGCCAGGCTACCATATTTTGCCTCCTGAAATCAGAAGTAAGGCCAGAGAGACCTGCCTTCCTTCAACATGCCTGACCCTGGTAGGCAACGTTCAGCCTTGCTGGGTCTTATTGATCCTTCCCTGGTCCAAATTCATGTCTCCCTTGTTTTCCCATTTCACATCTTACTGCTTTGCTGAATGATTTGATTGGTAAATTATTCAGTAAAGCAACCATAAATTATTCTATTTCATCAATTTTACAACTGCTGAAGGAAGCTGTTCAAAGCATTTTTCTTGGCTCCTGCTTGCTGTATACCTGTAGCCCTCTACCACAAAGCACAACTTTGCTATGAGTTTTACATACAGGAAGCCTCTGAGATCCATTCAGAGTCAGCCAATCACCAATGTGACATGAACATCTAATCAAAAGGCCATGTTTGCTGTGTTTGCCTTGGATGATAAACACATTTCAGCTGTGTGATCTTGACAAGAAATTTAACCTTTCTTTGCCTCAGTTTCCTTATCTGTAATATAAGGATAATAATAGCACCTATCTCATAGGAATGTTAAGAGGATTAAATAAATGAATACTTATAAAGCACTTAAAATAGTGCCTGGGACATGGTAAGAGCTATATATGGGCTTGTTAAATTTAAAAAGTACATTATTATTATTTATAGGGGAAATCATATATGAATCCAGAATAACAAACTTTTAAGTGAAGATGAGCATATATTAAATTTTTATTGTAAAACAATATTCCAAGGGTGGTTGTCTCTGAGAGAGACACTATACATTTGTCAAAACTCATAGAACTTTACAGCACAGTGAACCATAATATACATAAAGTTGAAAAATCATTTGGGAGGTCAGGGGATCCCAGAATGGAATGCAGATTGGGACAAATGAATCTAACTGCATTACAAATGTATGAAACAAGCTCACTGAAGGGGGTGAGAGAAAAAGGTCATGATCTAAGTAACTTTGGAAATCAGTAAAATCTGTAAGAGTAAAGACAACAGAAACTATACACAAGCATGTATTCTGGTTGATAGAGTTATTTTCTACGGGGGTAGGTGTTAATAATTCTGATACTGTTATACATGTATATTGGATTAGGACAGTTAAATAAGTAGATGGTGGATGGAGGGGCGAGTTTCTCACTGTTGAGTAAAAGGTGATGGATAAGCAAGAGGAGGAGGTGTGAATGATCCATGTGATAACAGATTATAGTTGGAGATATTAGTATGAACCCATATTTAGCTTAATAGAGACACAGATGGTTACATATAGCTATGTGTATATACACACATATATTTCCTTGTTCTGACAGCTGAGGGATCCTGAAGGAATAGTATCCCAGTAACAGCAAGCACACCTAGTGCCAAGATCTTGGTTTTTAATGATATTTTCAGCAAAAAAAAAAGCCAAGGATCCTTGGAGAAATGGCTGATTCTAGGAGTGGGGCAGGAAACTCTCAAGAAAAATCTGGAGCATCTTACAGTGACAGAAAGGAAGAATGTGGTTTTAAAAAGAAAAGAGAGAGAGAGAGAGATGTAGTATGTCAAAAGGACACAGAAGCCAAGGGAGTATTCTCAGAGGCCAGAGTTGAAACTTCATTTGAGCAACAAAAGAAATTAAGTAGTATTGGATTATAACCCAAAGTATAAAATAAATATTCATGAGTTTATACTGACATAAATAAATGATTAAATACATAAATAAGGTTAGGGAGAAGAGATAATCTCCCCCGAAAAGAATTTCAAATAGTTTATACATATGGTCCACCCTCAAGAAGGTGGAGTACAACTTTCTATTCAGTGACATCCTGCCAAAGACAACAGTGTGGAAAAAAGGAAAAAAATAACTTCACAGGGAGAAATCTGGCAAACATGACCTCAGCCAGGTGATCCAAGTCAGCATCAACAGTGACGTCATGTTGATAGTATTCACCCTTGACATCATGTGATGAAAATGACTCTACCTCTGTGGTCTTCCTCCCTAAAACTCATAACCAAGGTCTAATCATGAGAAAAATATCAGACAAAGCCCAACTGAAGACAGTCTATAAAATACCTGACCAGTCATCTTCAACACTGTCAAAATCTTCAAAAACAAGGAAAGTCTGAGAAACAACCACAGCCAAGAGGATCCAAAGGAAACATGATGAATAAACATAACCTGATATCCTAGATGGGATCCTGGAACAGAAAGAGGACATTAGGTAAAAACTAAGGAAATGTAGAGAAAAGGGTAAGGAGGGAGGAGGGATGAACATTAACCACAATAACAGTGGGCCATGAATTGAGGAGAATGGCTAACTCAACCCTCTGCCCCCAAGGCAACGAATCAAACAAGTCAACTAACACTTACACAACTGAAAGGTAGGACCTGAAGAAGTTAGAGTTATCCTGAGAAGGGAAGAGAAAGAACTAGCAGGGAGATGACTGGCTTCCCTGGAAAGACAGCTCCTGTGGAGCCACCAAGCAAGCGTTGGAGGCCCTGGTTGAGACCTCACTACATGTGGCCAGCCCTGGATGGAGTGGCAGACACCGCACTGATTTAATGGGTGCACGGTGGGACCAGGCATTAGCCTGGTTTGAGAGGATCCCCCGGGGATTCTGAAATCCACCCACGGTTGAAAGAGCACCACTGAACTGTATCAGGGGTGGCAATGGAGATTTGTGAAATCCTGTAGCTTTCAGCACTTGGAACGTTATGTGGTCTTGTGGCCACCAATCCTGCCATCTTAGCAGACAAGTGTCCAACAATACTGAAATAGACAAAAGAGACAATGGAGAGTTACACACCAGGGAGAAAGAGAATAGAAAAACACCCAAACCCTTTAGTTGTGTGTTAATAATTCCATTCTACAAAGTGACATGGAGCTCAATCTGGAAAAATCATGCCAGTTGGAATAAATCACCGGGGTAACAATTTACGGCAAAGCCAAGAAACTCCCCCAACTCCTTCTATTCTCCAAGCTAATTTCCAGGAGAGGAGGAAGAAAGAACAGTAATATTGGCTGCCCTCAAAGGCCCAAACTGAACTGGAATCAGTATTACAAAGCAAGGCTTGCTGACTCTGAGGTGGACCCCTGGTCCATAGTTTCCACAAAAGGAGTTTCTGACTCTAGTTAGAGTTGAAAACCACAAATTTATTTTCAATATGGAAGCCCTGATGAGAAGCTGGACCTAGGAACACACACCCAAACATCAGTGACACTTCTATTTCTAAGGTTACTTGGTATGAGACAAAACTCTTTTACCAACATGCAGTCTCTCCAAGTTTTGTTTTTTTCTTTTCAAGCAAAAGTGCTATAAATAGACAAGGACATCTATTAATATAATATTTGACAGAAGTAGATTAAAGAAGAAAGATATGATCTAAGGATACATAGTATTTAGCATAAGTGGATTAAAGAAGAAAAATGCTCAAAAAAGATTACGTCCTTTTATAAAGTATTAAAATACAGGAGTAGAGGAAAACTGCTTTACCACAATAAAGGCCATCTGTTTCTATCTAAAAGCCATATTCATGAAAAAAAATTTGTTCAGTGTCACTATTATTAATATGCTAGAAATTCTATTCACTGAAAGCAAAAATGAGATAGCAGTAAGGGTTAGACATATTGAAAAATAAGTGATAAAAAATTGCTGGCAGTATGATTTCATAGTTAGATAACTCAAGAGAATAAGCTAAGAAACTATTTTAATTAATAAAAGTTTGATAGGTAGCCTGGTGGAAAATAAAGCACACACACACACACATATACACACACATACATACCCCCCAATTCTCATAGTGTGGCTGAAGATATAATGAAAAAAACCTCCTTTCACAATGTCCATGGAAATATGCAATTATAAGAAATAGCTTTAATGAGAAATATCTGTGACCTATATGAATAACTCAGCAATATTTTACTGAAAGACATAAATAAAGACTTGAATAAATGAAAAAGAACACCATGATCTGAGACGGGAGACAATATATTTTAAAAGTAACAATTTTCCCAAATCAATTTATATTTCATATAAGTCTAATCAAAACCCCAACCTGTTTTTTCACTTGGAAAAATTGCTGTAAATGTCACCAGAAAAAAAATGTCTAAATATAATTTTTAAAATATTTGATGAAGGAGGAGCAATCTTATCAGATAGCAATGCATATTACAGAGGAACAGTACAAAAATGGTTTGATACTGGCACCAGCTAGACATATGGAGAAACTAAACAGAAGAGTCACTTAGTAATGTAGAGAAATGGTTAACAATTTATACCCACATGCATGCATGCACACAAACATTTACTCAATAAGAGGTTTGGAGTCTGATAATGATTTGGAAAAATAGACTTTCATATCATACCTTGAACCAAAATAAATACAGCACTCTACCAAGCACATAGTTGACACTCAATATTTATTTATTCATTTATTTATTTACTTACTTACTTATTTATTTAGCTGTGTCTCATGGCAGGTGGGATCTTAGTTCCCCTACCGGGGATTGAACCCGTGGCCCCTGCATTGGAAGCTCGGAGTCTTAACTACTGGACTGCCAGGGAAGTCCACTCAGTATTTGTTAAATGTGAAAGTTACAGATAAAATTTAAAACCATATTTAAAAAAAGAAAACTGTATGTGATATACACCAGACCTCTGAAGGATAGGGAGAATTTTCTATTCTAGAAGAAAAGGAAGAAATCATAAGGGAAGAGACAGACAGATGTCAGATGCATAAAATTTTTAATGTTTACATCACAAAATAAAAGGATAGAATTGGAAAAGAATTTATAGCAAATGTGCTTTTATGCATTAATTTACGGAAATATTTTTGTAATGTAATGAGAAAAGTGACTAGGCTCTGAGAGACACAATGAGATTTTTCACAACAAAGAATTACAGCTATCAAAAAATTTAGAAATTGATCCGCTTTAGTAATCAAAGAAATGAATGACAAAACACCTATTAAATTAACAAATAAATTTTAAAAGATAATAATATGCAATTCTGGTGAATAAGAGGTTCATTATGGGCAGAATTGTAATTTGAGGTGATACTGTAGTGCCAAGAGATTTATCAATATAACTTTATAGTCATAAAAATGCCCATGAAAGTAATTCCTTCCCTGGTAGTCTATCTTAAGGAAACAACACAAAATAGTGGAAAAGCTTATTCTGTAGTATGTATAGTAAGAGGAACTGTTCAACAAGAAGGGGCTATTTTGCTTAGACTATAGTATTCCTATTCTGCCTTGATTTTTAACAGCTTTATTGGTATTCAGTGACTTCTAATATATGCAGAGTTGGGCAATCATCATCTCATTAGAATAATTTATCACTCCAAAAAAGAAACCCTGCATCCCTTAGCTGTCACACCTGAGTCCCACCCTCCCAGCCCTGCAATCACTAATCTACTTTCTGTCTCTATAGATTTGCTATTCTAGGCATTTTGTATAAATGGAATCTTACAATATGTGATCCTTTATGAGTGGCGTCTTTCACTAAGTGTAATGTATTCAAGGTTCATTCATGTTGTAGCGTGTATCAGTATTTTGTTTCTTTTTATTGCTAAATAATATATCATTATAGGGATGTGTCACATTTTGTTAATCAGTTCCTCAGTTGATGGACATTTGGGTTATTTCCTATTTTGGATATTATGAATAATGTTGCTATAAACATTCATGTACAGGTTTTTGTGTGAACATATGTTTTCATTTCTTTTGGGTATCATTCCCCTAGGAGTGGAATTTTCAGGTCATGTGGTAACTCTACATTTAACATTTTCAGGAATGGTCAACCTGTTTTCCACACTGTTTGCACCATTTTATATTCCCATCAGCAGTGTATGATTTCTAATTAGGAATTAGAAATTCCTAATTTCTCTACATTCTCACCAAGATATGTTATCATCTGCCTTTTAAAAATTATACTCATCCTAGTGGTTGTGAAGTAGTATTTCGTTGTGGTTTTGATTTGCGTTTCCCTAATGGCTAATGATGTTCAGCATTTTTTCATGTCTTTGTTGGCCATTCTCATACCTTCTTTAGAGGTATCTATTAAGAGCTTTCCCATTCTTTAATTGGGTTATTTGACTTTTTATGACTGAGTTGTAAGAATTCTTTACATGTTCTAGATAAGTCCCTTATCAGATATGTATTTGCAAATATTCTCCCCCATTCTGTATGCAACCTTTTCACCTTCTTGATGATGTCCTTTGAAACACAAAAGTTTGTGATTTTGATGATGCCCAGTTTATCTATATTTTTCTTTGTTGCTTGCGTTTTTGGTGTCATATCTAAGAAGATATTTCATAATCCATGCAATGGTTTTTTGAAGTAGATTGTATATAGTTATGTTATTTTCCAGAAAGTTTGATTTCCTGGCACAGCTACATGGTCTCTCCAGCCATCCCATCTGTCTTTTTTCAGGTAAATGTTTAGCTTTCCCAACAAGGGAGCCTTAGGCAGCATCTCGGAATGCAGCAGAAGACAGAACATTTCAGAGATCGCAGAGAGGTAGACAAAACCTGACAAAGCAAATACCGTTGCAGTGCCCATCAGGAAGTTGACACTCATTTCTTAGATGCCCCTGTGATACAATTTCTAATAAAAGTAATCTGAACTCATTGAGCACCTATTTCCCTATTTACCAGGGGAAGTCAGAATGACGGACTCCTTCAAAAAAATTGCATCTCCAGCCTTGCCAAGTCGTCATCTTGGGAACACTGAACCTGTCCCATATATTCAATATTAGATGGACTTTTATATAAATAAGCTGATTATGAAGATGATGGAGCAACTTTTAATAATACTTACCAAAAAGCATTAGGTAAGGAAAGAAGAGTAATCTGTCAATATGCTGTGTAAAAGATAAATATATAAGGAGAAAAAGATTAGAAAGAAACATGCCAAAACACTGTCATTGTACCAGTCTGGGAGAATAGCTGCATTTTTAATTTTATTTGTACTATTTAAATTATTTCCAGCTAAATCAAATCTGAATTTCAGTAAATTGCATTGAATACCATTTGTAGTTTGGTATCAATCTCTGTTCAGTATATTTTCCAAATATACTCCACTATCAAACTACCATTCCCAGGCTTCAGGTAAGTCTTTCCTATTTTACATCTTTGTTCTTGATGTTCCCACAGCCCCTAATGCTATTCCCTCTCAGCTCAGCCTGACAAAAGAGTGCTCACTTTTCAATGCCTACTTCTAAAATCTTCCACCATCTCCTTGAAACCTCAAGCTAAAAATAACTATTCTCTCCTCTAAAGTTATTTGTTTATAACTTTGCTCTTATCATCCTTGCCTTTTTCTACCTTTTTCTGTTATAAATAGAACTGTGATTTATTTGCACGCCCCCTCCCACCAGAATAGAAAAGCAACTTAGTAGTAGTATTTAGGTCACAAATATTTCTGATTTTCTCTCAGTCCTCAGTAAAGGTTTGTTCAACTGAATTGGCCTTGGAGTAGCAGGACAGCATGTAGAAATAGCAAAGGAGACACAGAAAGTAAAATGGATATCGTAGGAAAGTTATGACCATGTGAACTTCTGCACTAGACCGTGCTTTCTGCCAAGGAGCTGCGGGTGCCTGCTATTCAGGGCAGACATGGGTGCAGAGCTCAGGGCCACCACTGCGGAGCCTCAGCTTAGACTATCAGTCAGAAAGGAGCCTGTGCTGCAAAGTAGTCACCTCCTTCTCTGACAGCTGGCCAGAAGCCCTTCCTCGGCCGTCCACAGTAGTTCCTGCGAGTGATGATAAGTTTTCTGCTGATAATAATAAAACTCATAATGTTAGTTCTTCAAAACAAAACACTTTGCACTTTACAATGTGCTTTCCTATGTGATGACTTATTTACTGTCCGTTCTATCCTTACCAGGTATCCCTACTATGCTTCATCCTTGATAAGACTTGGCGTACTAGAAGCTGTGCTTCCCTGTAAGTCACATGTCCTTGATATGGTCAGCACTCAAGCCCCAGTCATCTATGTGCGGTGTTTCCCTCATTCATCACCTTCAAAAGAGTCTTGGGACATGGAGTGTGGTCAGCCTGATGAAAAAAAAAAATGTGTCATTTGGAGAACCAGCGCATGCTGGGACAAAGAATAGCAAAGACAGAAGCAGTAAGACATAGTTCCACCTCTCCTCATTCAAGAGACTTAATCATATAAATCACAGCTTCTGGTAATGACACAGCACAGCCTATGCCAGTTGAAGTGGGGTCTACCTCGTAGATTTCAACTACTAATGTGTGGGATAGACTGAGAAACAAACATATTAAAAGAAGTGACATGTTTTCAAGCATTGGATTACAGAATGGAGGTAGGTCTATAAAAGTACATGATTCTATTTCCCCAAATGATGCTGCCCCATTATCTGTTGACAAACTGAGTTTCTGTTGGTTCACACGCTCATTACTTTAGCAAATATCTATTGAGAACATCTACCATGTGACAGATACCGCAACATCTCAGTTGTGCATGTAGCTTCAAGGAGTTCCTGTACCCCACTTTAAGGACCGTTATCTAGAAGGTGCAAGTATCTTGCTCTCATCAAAGTAGAGAGAAGAGAGGATTAACAAGCACTGATGCTCAGTGACAGCTCCATAAATTTACAAATGGGCTTCTCCATTGACAGTCTAATCTTCTGGAATCAGTTGATTTACATAAGTGGTTCTGAACTGAATTAGTTAATAAGCCACCTTGCAGAGATATAATGGAATTGGCTTCAGGACAAGTACATTTTGTTGAAGGGAGGAATTCTTTCAGGCACTGGTGCTGTGGCTGGGAGCTGATTTATAACTACCAAACTGGATCCCTAAGGTTCCCCGACCCCACCACCAGAATTTCTATCCAGTTTGACTTTAAATTATCCCAAGTACCAGCATCTGAATTCATGGGCTGACACAACACAAAGCCAGAGCTACGAAAGGGCTTGTTGGCAAACATTTGGTCCCCAGTTAATAATCGCTGGCAAGCATAAAAAAAGTTGTTTTTTACAAAATGGAGCTGTCTATCTGTTTCACTTTCAGGACTTGTCATGGTTATGTCAAAATGCAAAGGCTAGAAGATTGGGATTGATGTATACACACTACTATACATAAAATAGGTAACTAATAACGACCTACTGTATAGCACAGGGAATTCTACTCAATACTCTGTAATGACCTATATGGGAAAAGAATCTAAAAAAGAGTGGCTATATGTATATGTGTAACTGATTCACTTTGCTGTACAGCAGAAACTAACACAACAGTAAATCAACAATACTCCAATAAAAACTGCATTGCAGACTTCCTCCAAAAGCTCGCTTACCACTGCCACCCACCCACCTACCTGCCAAACTTTCCCCAAACAGATGGACCTGCATGTAGTGTAAATTTGAGAGGAGTGAGCTGGGGGTGGGGGGACGGGGTGTTGACTATAAGTTAAACAGGGTGAAAATGAAACACATGGGAACCTACAAGTTAGAATGCAGGCGGGAGCAGGGAAATTCCCAGGATTAACTTGAATAGAAGATAGAGCAAGAGTCCTGGTGAGAACAGATTTGGAGAGCTGTTCAAGCAGATGGGCTAATTTTGATGAACGCTTTGGAGAAATGGGAACAGAAGCCTGGGGTTTATCGTCTGTGAACAATCCACGCTAGGTGTGGTTCAGCCTGAACTAGGAGGAGCTGGGGAAAAACAGTAGGGACACTATGGTCAAGGTCAGTCTATCCCAGGATGAGGATAGAATGTGGATAAAATTAAGAATTTCTTAATTAAGAATTAAGAATTTGGAATTAGCAGATGCAAACTATTATATATAGAATGAATAAACAACAAGGTCCTACTGTATAACACAGGAACTATATTCAATATCCTGTAATAAACCATAATGGAAAAGAAAATATATATTATATATATGATTATACCTGAATCACTTTGTTGTACACCAGAAACTAACACAACATTGTAAATTAGCTATACTTCAATAAATTTTTTTAAAGTTTTTCAAGAATTTCTTCTGTTTAAGATAATTGGGTGGAGAGAGACAGGGCTTGGTGGAAAGAGCTAGATTTAGAAGGTAAACCAGGGGCTGTAGCATGAAAGAATCACTTTTTAAATCTAGCCTACACTGAACATAGATAGCCTTTGAATCTAGTTGAATACAATTTATATTCTGACAAATATACTGGAATAAAGGGGTTTTGTTCATTGAAGACAAATGGCCAAAGAGAATGGCTACGAGCATCTTATAGAAAGCACTGGATTTGGTACATAAAGATATTAAGTATTCATTAAAGATTTATCAATTAATTTAGTATCTGTTAGAAAGGACATATCCAACCAAATGAATCTTACCTCACAGTCTACCCTCTACTAATCAAATATCAAACAAGGAAGGAGTAAAAATAAAATCAATGTCCCTTTTTAATTTAAATCTAAATATTTTAGATTTTGTTTATCTCTTCTTGTTCCAATTCTTTCACTGATATTGTGGCAGATATTATACGTTACCTCGCTTAAGACATATCCAAATTCCCCTTTTCTAGAAGTTATAAAGCAAAATATTCAAATCCAAGCCTCTTTTGCAGGTAAGGATGTTCAGGTAACTTGGGTATTGCCAATAAAATTCAAGGAGGCATTCCTGGGATGGGGGCGGTGGTTGGTATTCATTCTTGAGTCCTGGACTGCCACCTCACTCCAGAATCCTTGCAACATGAGAAGCATTAACCCATTTGATAATTTGACCCATGGTCAGGTTTTCTATACCCTGCAGCTAAATGTATTCCTAACTGATACAGTGTTTTAGGTCAGGCTGCCATAACAAACTACCCCAGACTGGGTGGCTTGAATGTCAGAAATTGATTTTCTCAGAGTTGTGGAGGCTGGAAATCTATCAGGGTGCCAGCACCGTCCAGTTCTGGTGAGGGCCCTCTTCTTGGCTTACAGATGGCCACCTTCTCACTGTGTTCTCAAGTGGCTGAGAGAGAGAGAGAGAGAGAATGCCCTCATGTCTCTTCTTATAAGTGCAAAAATCCCACCATGAGGGTTCTACTCTCATGACCTCATCTAAACCTAAGTACTTCTCAATGGCTCCATCTCTAATACCATCACTTTGGGGGCCAGGACTTCAACATATGAATTGGGATGGGAGTAGAGAGCAGAAACATTCAGTCCATAACATTCACTTCTGACGGTTAATTTTAGGGGTCAACTTGACTGAGCTATCGGGTGCCCAGACATTTGTGAAACATTATTCTAGATGTGCTGTGAGGGCATTTCCGGATGAGAATGACATTTGAGTCAGTAGACTATGTAAAACAGATTGCCCTCCCCAATGTGGGTGGGCCTCACCCAGTTAGCTGAAGGATTGAATAGAACAAAAAGACTGAGTAAGAGAGAATTCTTCCCGTCTAACTGCTAAGCTGGGACACTGGTCTTTTTTACAGCCCTGGACAAGTGAGAATTTTGCTTTACTATTTCTTAACAGAAAAAAATCTTTACCTGAGGAAGTGGTACATTTAGTGTAGTGGCCATTAGCTTGAACTCTGAAATCAGATGTAAACTTGCTTCAATAGCCTGCCACTTACAAAGAAATAAATATCGGCATTTTTATGTTCCTTTCTGTCTATCATTTTTCTCATCTATAAGTTGGGAACAATGCCTACCCCACTGAGCTGCCAAGAAGCTTGGAGGGAATTCTCCACATGATAATGACTATGTTCACACTAATATACGATATTTTCTTCTGTTTTCTTGACTGATTTTTATAGTACTATTCAGTTGGCCTTTTATAGTACTATTCAGATCATCCAAAGAAATATGTGAGAAAAGTTTTAACAGGTAAATATGTTTTTCTATAAATGCAGTTTGTTAGTGACTGAGAATTTCAGCAAAGTCCTCTCAATTACTCTTCTCATATTATTTGGCACAAGAAAAAAAATTTAATATTACTCAGAATGTCCCATTTGTTTGGCTTAGTACTCATGGTCAATATGACAATATGTTTATGAGGATGCATTATGATTTCCATGTCTTCAGTTCTTTATCTTTTCACTAAACTGAAACTCCAAGTCTTTCTTCCAGGGTTACAAAGACGGAAGAAGTGATTCATCCAAAATCCCAAATGTACCCCCATGTAATTTTTTTTCTTCAGTTCTTTATCTTTTCACTAAACTGAAACTCCACCTCTTTTTTCCAGGGTTACAAAGACGGAAGAAGTGATTCATCCAAAATCCCAAATGTACCCCCATGTAATTTTTTTTCTAGAAATTTCTAAGCCATCCTGAAAAATTATCTTTTGAAACAGCATGGAGTTCTCAGTACTGCTCTAATAGCCTTTTCCTAACACAGTTTCAGGAAGTCAAAAGAAGTTGCTAGAGAGCGTATTGGGAGTGTGAAAGGTGAGGGAGCAGAGGGAGAGGTAGAGTAAAATAAAACCCTCATGATCTAACTCAAGGACTGCAATTGGGTGAGCTTTCAAATTACAGACAGTTATGAAAGAGGCAGATCCCAAAGCAGTTTTTCTATGATTTTTTGTGCTGAAGTAATACACCCGGGGATTTTCTTTTTGATTGCAAAGACATCAAACTTAGTTCAAGCAGTGGGTAATTCTAGCATTTTCAAATACACAGGATATTTTCTTGCCTCCCACACGATAGCTGAAGTAGGTGCACCACAGGTAGAAATGGCCCTAGCATGCAGTAGGTATCATTAGTGTTGGAAACTACCGGCCACCCCTCTGAATGCAGTATTTCAAAGGAACAACTTCAAACCATGCAGTATAAAGTTTCCAGCTTTGCTTTGAAGTTACCTTCTATTTGTTGTTATTGTTGAAGCAGAAAGCCTGCAATAAATCATTTTTGTTATTTATCTGACTTCTGTTCATGAGAGAAAATATGTACAGTTACTTTGAACACCACAGTGTTGGTATTCCAGGTGAAATCTCTTTGATACACCTCAAGCAAGTGAGGAAGAGGGTGCAGTAGAGAGTATACATAAACCTGAGTCCTTCATCAAGCTGCTTGTTCAGACAGCATGGGGCATGGCCCACCTCCCTGAGGATGGTAACGCATAGTGGCAGGGCTCTTCTGTCCTGCGGGTTCTCTCACCACCTATAGAACCACCATATTCCCAGTGTTTTCTCTGGAGACGGAAAACATTTTCATGCGCCTTAAGTCACAAAAGCCTTGGAGAAGAAGACACAGACTCAAAAAGTGAATTACCTTCCAATTCATAACACACAAAGTAAAGCGTCTCTTCATGAAGGTGTTTTGAAGAAAGGACACAATGGGGACACCAACACTGCCTGACCATCCTTACAGGAGAGGGCAGCATTGCACATCCCATATAAGGAGGGACAATGTATGATGACTGGGTGGGGTCCAAAGGCCATAGATAAAGTGCTGGCTCTGCCACTTGTTACTTCCTCTCTCTGAGGCTTGTTTTCATTATAATCAAATTCAGACTAATCTTAAAAAGGATAATAGTAACAATAATGCACTGTGTAATCATATGTGTCAGGCAATGCGCAGGGCACTTTTTTGAAGCATCGCCTCTGTTTCCAAAACAATGTTATGAAGGAAGTGTTACTGTTGCAACTCACAAATGTGGAAATTAAGGCTTAAAAAGATGGAACAATCTGTCCATGTTGTATACGTAGTACTTGTGGGAAAAGGATTTGAATTCCACATATGTCTCTCAAACTTATGGTCTCTCCAAGAGTAACATTTCCTTTCCAGAAAAATTATTCTTCCTCCTCCTGGGGAGTCATGAGAATCACATCAGAGAAACTATGAAAACTACTCTGAATGCATGATGTGAGTGTAACACAGCGTTGTAGAATGTCTTTCACATCACAGGTTTATCAATAATTGTAGGGAAAAGGAAGGAGGGAGGGAAGGAGGGAGACATATTCCTATAGGTAGAGAGAGGTACATATAAGCAAAAGTAACTCGGGCCAGAGTTGTCCTTGATTCCAAGGATGAGTAAATAATCACAGCCATGGATTTAGTAAGGGATGATTTATGATTCTAGAATCCAAAATCTTGGAAGAGAAAGAGAAATTCAAAGAGGCAGCCGTGGAGAGGAGCTTCTGGGTGCTGCTGTAGGAAATGGTCTCCAGTGCACAGTGTCCCACAGGTAACTTCACAGGATCCCACGGGGGCTCCCTGGAGAATACTGTTTTCTGCAGCCCCATGATATGATTCCGTAATTGTAGTGTGAGCCAGTGCCAGAAGGGAAACCGTTCTTTCACGCAAAATTGACCCTGACTCACGCCCAAAAGGAAAGCTTACCAACCGCGATAATTGACCTGTGGCTTCTGTTCCAAGGAAGAATGTGTCCTTCAGGAGTCAAATTATAGGGTAACAGTATTTCCCAGCCATAAACATCCAGTCAACAGCTCGTTATGAGGGCTTTTCCCCCTCTGGAAGAGAGCTGTTACAAGTCTTTAGTATTAGCTTGTTATCCAAGCCGCTATTTCTAGAGGCTCTTACAAATCTACACAGTGTCCCCAGTGGAGCAGTGGAGGGGGCTGGGTACACAGGGGCTCTATGCATGGTTTGCCTTTTGTTGTTTTAATCTGATGACTTTCCAGGAGGACTGATTGTGAAAATATTCCTTTGTCATTACTGAGGTCATTGCCCTGTTCTTTCTCTAGCCTTGAAATTGTGGTTTGCACTGAATTCACTACCAATTTCTCATTTGCACTTAAAACTTATAATCACCTAATCACCCAAAAAAGTCTAATCTTGGAATTTGAGGTTGACCACAGAAGTTATATAGACACACACACACACACACACACACACACACACTCTCTCTCTCTCTCTCACACACACACACATTTTTTTATTTGAAAGGGGTTTAGGAATACACAAATTTCTTTAGGTTTTAAGAATTACTCATACTTTTTTTTGGCTATGTGTGTGTGTGTGCATGTGTGTGTATGCACGCACACTCGTCTGTTATCTTTTGTAAAAGAGTAACCAGCGCCCTTGGTCATGGTGGCCCCATCTGCATGACAGGGAGCCAGAAAGGCTGCCTGGACACCCACCAGTGGCCAAGCCCATGGCAGTTCTGAGAGTCCCAGGAGCCAAAAGATGTCAGCAGTGTCATTATTCTGTCATTTGAGAGTAGGACTAGAGGGGGATAAAACCAAGAAACTTCAATGTTCAAGTCCAAATTGCAAACTTATCAAAACTAGAAATAGAATATTGAGCTTCTTTGTCAAAAACTCAGCTAGTTGGGCTTCCCTGGTGGCGCAGTGGTTGAGAATCTGCCTGCCAATGCAGGGGACATGGGTTCGAGCCCTGGTCTGGGAAGGTCCCACAAGGCGCGGAGCAACTGGGCCCGTGAGCCACAATTACTGAGCCTGCGCGTCTGGAGCCTGTGCTCCGCAACGGGAGAGGCCGCGACAGTGAGAGGCCCGTGCACGGCGATGAAGAGTGGCCCCCGCTTGCCGCAACTAGAGAAAGCCCTCACACAGAAACGAAGACCCAACACAGCCATAAATAAATAAATTAATTAATTAAAAACAAAACAAAACAAACAAACAAACAAAAAACTCAGCTAGCCGTGGAATGGAGTGGTGTATGAGAACAAAAGGGAAACTTAGTGAGGGGATCTGACATGGGGGTAAGCACCTCTCCATTATTTTGTTGTATCGTTGAAAGCTTGTTTTTGTTTGGGAACTGATGTTTCTTTGAAGGAGTGGACCAAGTCTATGCCAAGCCTAGGCTATAAGATTTATTACCTTTCATACAAACTTAAGCAAGTATGTGTCCAATAGGAACACCAAAAGGTCAGAGTAGAGAAAAGGGAGAGAAAGACAATATTTGGAGAGAAAACTTCTGAGAGTTTTTCAGAATTGGAGAAAGGCATGAATCCTTGCATTGAAAAAGGCTTTCTTCATAATGTAGTTTTTCTGTTCTAGAATTTCATAAACAGAACCAAACTGTATGTACTGTTTTGTGTCTGGCTTCTTTTACTTGGCATATTGTTTTTGAGATTCCTCTGTATTGGTTTGCATCTCATAAAGCAGCTTTCATTAAACGATTATACCACAATTTTTCATCCATTCTCTTGTGGATGGGCATTTTGGTTGTTTCCATTTGGATGCTATTATGAATAATGCTGCTCTGAATATTCTTTTCATGGACACCCATCTTTGTTTCTCTTGGGAAAATTACCTGGATTGTAGTGTAGATATACATTAAACTAAATAATAATTTCCCAAACAGTATTACAAAGTGTACTTTGTACCATTTTAAAGTCCCACCAGCAGTAGAGGTCTAGTGGCTTCACATCCTCACCAACACTTCATACTGTTAGTCATTTTAATTTTAAACTTTCTAGTGGGTATGTAGTGCTATACCACAGTGGGGAGGGGAGGGTTGAGATAGACTTGACATATAACATCATATTAGTTTCAGGTGTACAACGTAAATGATTAGATATTGACAAGTGGTCAGCACAATAACTGTAATCAACATTCATCACCACACGTAGTTACAGAGTTTTGTGCATGTGATGAGAACTTTTAAGATGTACTCTCCTGGCTTTCTAATATACAATATGGTATTATTAATTATAGTCACCATGCTGTACATTATATTCCATGACATTTATTTTATAACTTGAATTTTGTACATTTTGACCCCCTTTACCCATTTTGCACCCCTCCACACAACCCCCACCCCTACCCTACCTGCCTCATAGGGTTGTTTTTTTTTATTAATTTTTATTGGAGTATAGTTGCTTTGCAATGTTGTGTTAGTTTCTACTGCACAGCAAAGTGAATCAGCTGTACATATACATATAGTCCCTCTTTTTTAGATTTCCTTCCCATTTAGGTCACCAAAGAACATTGAGTAGAGTTCCCAGTGCTATACAGTAGGTTCTAAGTAGTTATCTATTTTATACATAGTATCAATAGTGTATATATGTCAATCCCAATCTCCCAATTCATCCCACCACCCCACCCCCACTTCCCCCTTGGTATCCATACGTTTGTTCTCTACATCTGTGTCTCATAGGGTTTTAAATTGCATTTCCCTGATGACCACTGATATGAGCTCTTTTTCTTGTGTTTGATGGCCAATTTTTGTAAAGTGTCTGTTCAAGTCTTTTGCCCATTTTTAATTGGGTTTTCTATCTTTTTATTGTTGAACTGCAGGAATTCTTTATATATTCTGTCTACAATTTCTTTGTCAGATATGTGATCTGCAAACATTTTCTCCCACTCTATTAATTGTCTTTTCATGCTCTTTAACTGTGTTTCACAGAGCAAAATGTTTAGTTGGTTTTTTTTTTTTTAACATCTTTATTGGAGTATAATTGCTTTACAATGGTGTGTTAGTTTCTGCTTTATAACAAAGTGAATCGGCTATACATAAACATATATCCCCATATCTCCTCCCTCCCACCCTCCCTATCCCTTCCCTCTAGGTGGACACAAAGCACAGAGCTGATCTCCCTGTGTTATGTGGCTGCTTCCCACTGACTATTTTACATTTGGTAGTGTATATATGTCCATGCCACTCTCTAACTTCGTACCAGCTTCCCCTTCCCCATGTCCTCAAGTCCATTCTCTACGTCTGCGTCTTTATTCCTGTCCTGCCCCTAGGTTCTTCAGAACCATTTTTTTTTTTAGATTCCATATATACGTGTTAGCATACAGTATTTGTTTTTCTCTTTCTGACTTACTTCACTTGGTATCCTGCATCATTTCTTGAAAAGAATTTCCTTTCTTAATAAATAGCTTTGGCATAGCACCTTTGTCAAAAATCAATTGACCATATAAGTTTGGGTCTTTTTCTGGGCTTTCTATTCTGTTCCATAGATCTGTCTATCCATATGCCAATACTGCAGTCTTGATGTCTGTTTCTTTATAATGTCTTGAAGTGAGGTAGTGTAAATCCTTCAACATTGTTCTTCTCTTTGAAAATTGTTCTGGCTATTATAGGTCCTTTGACTTTCATATAAATTTTAGAATCAGGTTGTACATTTCTACACAATTCTTTCTCGGAGTGTGTGAAACCTATAATCAGCTTATGGAGAATTGACATTTTTACCACATTGCATCTTCTTTTTTTCTTAATGCTACTCTAAAAATAAATAAACAATACATAAATAAGACACCTGGACTTTAAAACTTGAGAAAGGATGTAGATGTTGGTGAAACATTTCCTAATTTTCAGTGGAAATTTTATTACCTGCTCAAAAACTCACTTCCTGAAAGGAAGGGTTTTGCATTAAAGGGAACCAATTAGAACTCATTGTCAAGAGACTTTAAAATAAGTATCTTAGGATTTTCTCTCTGGACTAATGCCTTAACCTGCTCTTTTCATTTAAGAAATATTTATTAAAAAAAAAAAAAAAAAAAAAAAAAAAAAGAAATATTTATTGAGTACCTGCTATGTGTCAGGCATTACTCTGGGCACAGGAAACGCCAGTGTGACCAAAACAAGCAAAAATCCCTGCCTTCAGGGAGCTCACATTTTTTAGTGAGGACTAACATCTTCACTCTTAAGCCCTTTAGAGGACTCAAACAAATCTATACTATTCCAAATGCTGTCCAAAATTAAATATTGCATTTGTAAACATGTAAAATGTAAGCCTGAAAATAAGCCCTATGTGTGAATACATAAGATTCTCAAAGTCACTCCCTTAAGATTTTAGAATAGGAAAGTTTTGACCTTGGCTCCTTGTAGAAGAGCAAAGCTCTGTTTCAGGAAAGAATGGAGGTAATTTCCAGAAACCATTGACATTGTCTCTTTTGCTGTTTTCATGCCAAAATGGCATATTTACTGCAGTTATTTGCATATAAGCACTGCTTTTTTCTACCAGACAATCCCTGTTCTGACAACTATGTTTGGTATATGGTGTGGATTAAAATGAATATAAAAGAGAAAGGCGCTCTTCACAAGGGTACTAAGTCAAAACAGAAACTAGTTAAGGGTGGGGGAAAGACAGAGGAAGATGGATGCAAGGCCAAGAGAATAAATTATCAGCAAGAGTCAGAACTATTCTGACTCCAAATATTTTTCAGGTACAAGTCTTCTGCTGAACCACATATATAGTTCTCAAACTCTCATACACCAATTTGTCTTCCTTCTTTTCCTCAAAGAATGTTGTTTATTAGCCAAATACAAAGTAACTATTTAGTCATTGTTTATTCATTTCAGGACATCTGATCTTCAAACCTTTGAAGAAAGACATGTTTTCCTTAAAAATATGTCTGTTCTTTTTTGATAGAGAGAGGGCAGCAGGGAGAAGGGAATACAAAGGAAAGACTATTTGGGGGGAAAACAACCATCATATGCTTGTGTATCCCTCCTACTAATAGATTGTCTATCCAGGCAATCTATTCTGCACTTTTGGAAATGAAAAGGAAAGGTACAGCCATGCGTACACATACATTTTCCATAAATAATCTGCCAATGGTCAGATATTTATAATCTGGAGAGGATATGATTGTTCAAATCTTAATTCTAGAGCAAGAAACATATATGCTTTAAATGGAAGAAAGTAATCCATTTCTAATAAATTGACTTTAAACTCACTAATTTTAATCAAACTCTAAGCTGAAGCTGATTGATTTAGTAATATAATGTACTTGGGCTCCAATTTTTAATAATTAATTGTTCATTGCAAGGAATTGCTTTTGGGTCATCCCATCCCGTCTTGGCCATCACCTCATTACTGCTGGGATCCTCACATCAATTCCTCATTCATTCCACATGCAGAAATTAATGAATGGCTCAGACATCTTTTATTTTCTTTGGGGGAAATAGTTACTTTGGCAGGAAATAGGTGTGAGCAAATGGAACACGAGTCTAGAGCAAAGTAGCCCTTTCCTGTGTGGGATTAAAGACAGAGATGAATCATGACGTGCCTTGGACTGGAACTTCCAGAGTAAGGCAGCCTTCCAAGGGCCAAGAGGGAGGAAACTGGTGACCCTTCCCATATTTCCAAAATGTAGAAGTTGAAGAAGATGATAAGACCAGAAGTAGAAACCGGAGCATCTTGTGAGCTTGATGTGAGCTTGCAGTAAGGCTTGGGCACAGAGCAGTGTTTCTGACACAATGATACAGGATCTATTTTGGTATAATGACAAAGTCAGCACATAGTTACATAAAACCACTTGAGTGCCAGGGATGACAAAGCACGTGGCAAGGAAAGCCAAATACATTTTGTTGAGGCAATGTCTGTCTCTATCTCTAGCTCACTTCAGAGATCCACTGGAAAATCAAGGCAGAAGATGGAAACACATCCAGTACACTGTGAGCTGCAAAATTAGCAGTGAAGATTCTTGAGGGGATAAAACTTGTGATCTAGTCCAACCTTCTAGTTCTGCACATTTGTTGAGTAAATGAGGCATAAAAGAGAGAAGTGATCTGCTTAGTATCAAACTAAGTCCATGGCAAAATTATGTTTAGAAACATTTCAGGTCTCCCCATTACCTGAGGTGTGATGCTCCAATCTCCTTCCCAAATTATGTAGCCAACTGCATCAAAGATCAACATGAGCTTTTCATAAATACATACATACAAATATACATAAAGTGGGGACTTCCTTGGTGGTGCAGTGGTTAAGAATCTGCCTACCGATGCAGGGGACACAGGTTCAATCACTGGTCCAGGAAGATCCCACATGCCACAGTACAACTAAGCCCGTGCACCACAACTACTGAGCCTGCACTCTAGAGCTCACAAGCCACAACTACTGGAGCCTGCATGCCCTAGAGACTGCATGTCATGACTACTGAGTCCACGTGCTGCAACTACTGAAGCCCGGGTGTGTAGAGCCCGTGATCCACAACAAGAGAAGTCACCGTGGGGATTTGGTTCAAGATGGCAGAGTAGAAGGATGTGCTCTCACTCCCTCTTGCAAGAGCACTGGAATCACAACTAACTGCTGAACAATCATAAACAGGAAGACAATGGAACTGACCAAAAAAGATATCCCACATCCAAAGACAAAGGAGAAGCCATAATGAGACGGTAAGAGGGATGCAATCACAATAAAATCAAATCCCATGACCGCTGTGTGGGTGACTCACAAACTAGAGAACACTTATACCACAGAAGTCCACCCACTGGAATGAAGGTTCTGAGCCCCACGTCAGGTTTCCCAATCTGGGGGTCTGGCAACAGGAGGAGAAATTCCTAGAGAATCAGACTTTGAAGGCTAGCGGGATTTGATTGCAGGACTTTGACAAGACTGGGGGAAACAGAGACTCCACTCTTGGAGGGCACACATGAAGTACTGTGTTCATCAGGACGCAGGGGAAGGAGCAGTGACCCCATAGGATACTGAACCAGACCTACCTGCCAGTGTTGGAGGGTCTCCTACAGAGGCGGGGGGTGGCTGTTGCTCACCGTGAGGACAAGGACACTGACAGCAGAAGTTCTGGGAAGTACTCCTTGGTGTGAGCCCTCCCAGAGTCCACCATTAGCCCCACCAAACAGCCCAGGTAGGCTCCAGTGTTGGGTTGCCTCAGGCCAAACAACCAACAGGGAGGGAACCCAGCCCCACCCATCAGCAGACAAGCAGATTAAGTTTTACTGAGCTCTGTCCACCATAGCAACACCCAGCTATACCCACCACCAGTCCCTCCAATCAGGAAACTTGCACAAGCCTCTTAGATAGCCTCATCCACCAGAGGGCAGAGAGCAGAAGCAAGAAAAACTACAATCCTGCAGCCTGTGGAACAAACACCACATTCACAGAAAGACAGACAAGATGAAAAGGCAGGGGACTATGTACCAGATGACAGAACAACATAAAACCCCAGAACAACAACTAAATGAAGTGGAGATAGGAAACCTTCCAGAAAAAGAATTCAGAAAAATAATAGTGAAGATGATCCAGGACCTCGGAAAAAGAATGGAGGTAAAGATCGAGTAGATGCAAGAAATGTTTAACAAAGACCTAGAAGAATTAAAGAACAAAAACCTAGAAGAATTAAAGAACAAACAAACAGAGATGAAAAATGCAATAACTGAAATGAAAAATACACTAGAAGGAATCAATAGCAGACTAACTGAGGCAGAAGAAAGGATAAGTGACCTGGAAGACAGAATGGTGGAATTCACTGCTGTGGAACAGAATAAAGAAAAAAGAATGAAAAGAAATGAAGACAGCCTAACAGACCTCTGGGAGAACATTAAACACAACAACATTCGCATTATAGAGGTCCCAGAAGGAGAAGAGAGAGAGAAAGGACCCGAGAAAATATTTGAAGAGATTATAGTGGAAAAATTCCCTAATATGGGAAAGGAAATAGCCACCTAAGTCCAGGAATTGCAGAGTCCCATACAGGATAAATCCAAGGAGAAACATGCCGAGACACATAGTAATCAAATTGCCAAAATTAAGACAAAGAAAAAGTATTGAAAGCAGCAGAAAAACAACAAATAACATACAAGGGAACTCCCATAAGGTTAACAGCTGATTTCTCAGCAGAAACTCTACAAGCCAGAAGGTGGTGGCATGAGATATTTAAAGTGATGAAAGGGAAGAACCTACAACCAAGATTACACTACCCAGCAAGGATCTCATTCAGATTCGATGGAGAAATCAAAAGTTTTACAGATAAGCAACAGCTAAGAGAATTCAGCACCACCAAACCAGCTCTACAACAAATGCTAAAGGAACTTCTCTAAGAGGGAAACACAAGAGAAGAAAAGGAACTACAAAAACAAACTCATAACAATTAAGAAAATGGTAATAGGAACATACATATCGATAATTACCTTAAATGTGAATGGATTAAATGCTCCAACCAAAAGACACAGGCTCTCTGAATGGATACAAAAAGAAGACCCATATATATGCTGTCTGCAAGAGATTCACTTCACACCTAGGGACACATACAGACTGAAAGTGAGGGGATGGAAAAAGATATTCCATGCAAATGGAAATCAAAAGAAAGCTGGAGTAGCAATACTCATATCAGATAAAATAGACTTTAAAGAATGTTACAAGAGACAAGGAAGGACACTACATAATGATGAAGGGATCAATCCGAGAAGAATATATAACAGTTATAAATATATATGCACCCTACATAGGAGCACCTCAATACATAAGGCAACTGCTAAGAGCTATAAGAGAGGAAATCGACAGTAACACAATAATAGTGGAGGACTTTAACACCTCACTTACACCAATGGACAGATCATCCAAACAGAAAATTTATAAGGAAACAGAAGCTTTAAATGACACAATAGACCAGATAGATTTAATTGATATTTATAGGACATTCCATCCAAAAACAGCAGATTACACTTTCTTCTCAAGTGCACACTGAACATTCTCCAGGATACATCACCTCTTGGGCCACAAATCAAGCCTCAGTAAATTTAAGAAAATTGAAATCATATCAAGCATCTTTTCTGACCACAATGGTATGAGATTAGAAATCAATTACAGGGGAAAAAATGTAAAAAACACAAACACATGGAGGCTAAACAATACGTTACTAAATAACCAAGAGATCACTGAAGAAATCAAAGAGGAAAGTAAAAAATACCTAGAGACAAATACCAATGAAAACGCGATGATCCAAAACCTATGGGATGCAGCCAAAGCAGTTCTAAGAGGGAAGTTTATAGCAATACAATCCTACCTAAAGAAACAACAAACATTTCAAATAAGCAATCTAACCTTACACCTAAAGGAACTAGAGAAAGAAGAACAAACAAAACCCAAAGTTAATAGAAGGAAGGAAATCATAAAGATCAGAGCAGAAATAAATGAAATAGAAAGAAAGAAAATAATAGCAAAGATCAATAAAACTAAAAGTTGGTTCTTTGAGAAGATAAACAAAATTGATAAACCTTTAGCCAGGCTCACCAAGAAAAAGAGGGAGAAGACTCAAATCAATACAATTAGAAATGAGAAGGAGAAGAAGTTACAACAGACACCGCAGAAATACAAAGCATCCTAAGAGACTACTACAAGCAACTCTATGCCAATAAAATGGACAACCTGGAAGAAATGGACAAATTCTTAGAAAGGTATAACCTTCCAAGATTGAACCAGGAAGAAATACAAAATATGAACAGACCAATCACACGTAATGAAATTGAAACTGTGATTAAAAATCTTCCAACAAACAAAAGTCTATGACAAGATGGCTTCACAGGTGAATTCTATCAAACATTTAGAGAAGAGCTAACACCCACCCTTCTAAAACTCTTCCAAAAAATTGCAGAGGAAGGAACACTCCCAAACTCATTCTATGAGGCCACAATCACCCTGATACCAAAACCAGACAAAGATACTACAAAAAGAAAAAAGAAAATTACAGACCAATATCACTGATGAATAAAGGTGCAAAAATCCTCAACAAAATACTAGCAAACAGAATCCAACAATACATTAAAAGGATCATACACCATGATCAAGAGGGATTTATCCCAGGGATGCAAGGATTCTTCAATATACACAAAGCAATCAATGTGATACACCATATTAACAAATTGAAGAATAAAAACAATATGATCATCTCAATAGATGCAGAAAAAGCTTTTGACAAAATTCAACACCGATTTATGATAAAAACTCTCCAGAAAGTGGGCATAGAGGGAACCTACCTCAACATAATAAAGGCCATATACGACAAACCCACAGCAAACATGATTCTCAATGGTGAAAAACTGAAAGCATTTCCTCTAAAATCAGGAACAAGACAAGCATATCCACTCTCCCCATATTAGTCAACATAGTTTTGGAAGTCCTAGCCACAACAATCAGAGAAGAAAAAGAAATAAAAGGAATACAAATTGGAAAAGAACAAGTAAAACTGTCACGGTTTGCAGATGGCATGATACTATACATAGAGAATCCTAAAGATGCCACCAGAAAACTAGTAGAGCTAATCAATGAATTTGGTAAAGTTCCAGGAAACAAAATTAATTCACAGAAACTTCTTGCATTCCTATACACTAAAGATGAAAAATCTGAATGAGAAATTAAGGAAACACTCCCATTTACCATTGCAACAAAAAGAATAAAATACTTAGGAATAAACCTACCTAAGGAGACAAAAGACCTGTATGCAGAAAACTATAAGACACTGATGAAAGAAATTAAAGATGATACAAACAGATGGAGAGATATACCATGTTCTTGGATTGGAAGAATCAAATTGTGAAAATGACTATACTACCCAAAGTTATCTACAGATTCAATGCAATCCCTATCAAATTACCAATGGCATTTTTACAGAACTAGAACAAAAAATCTATCATTTGTATGGAGTCATAAAAGACCCCAAATAGCCAAAGCAGTCTTGAAGGGAAAAAACAGAGCTGGAGGAATCAGACTCCCTGACTTCAGACTATACTACAAAGCTATAGTAATCAAAACAATATGTTACTGGCACAAAAGCAGAAATATAGATCAATGGAACAGGATAGAAAGTCCAGAGATAAACCCACACACCTATGGTCAACTAATCTATGACAAAGGAGGCAAGGATATACAATGGAGAAAAGACAGTCTCTTCAATAAGTGGTGCTGGGAAAACTGGACAGCTACATGTAAAAGAATGAAATTAGAACACTCCCTAACACCATACACAAAAATAAACTCAAAATGGATTAGAGACCTAAATGTAAGACCAGATACTATAAAACTCTTAGAGGAAAACATAGGAAGAGCACTCTTTGACATAAATCACAGCAAGATCTTTTTTGATCCACTTCCTAGAGTAATGGAAATAAAAACAAAAATAAACAAATGGGACCTAATGAAACTTACAAGCCTTTGCACAGCAAAGGAAACTACAAACAAGACGAAAAGACAACCTTCAGAATGGGAGAAAATATTTGCAAACGACTCAACGGACAAAGGATTAATCTCCAAAATATATAAACAACTCATGCAGCTCAATATTAAAAAAACAAACAACTCAATCCAAAAATGGGCAGAAGACCTAAGTAGACATTTCTCCAAAGAAGACATACAGATGGCCAAGAAGTACATGAAAAGCTGCTCTACATCACTAATTATTAGAGAAATGCAAACCAAAACTACAATGAGGTATCACCTCACACCAGTTAGAATGGGCATCATCAGAAAATCTACAAGCAACAAATGCTGGAGAGGGTGTGGAGAAAAGGGAACCCTCTTGCACTGTTGGTGGGAATGTAAATTGATACAGCCACTATGGAGAACAGTATGGAAGTTCCTTAAAAAACTAAAAATAGAATTACTATATGACCCAGCAATCCCACTACTGGGCATATACCCAGAGAAAACCATAATTCAAAAAGGCACATGCACCCCAATGTTCATTGCAGGACTATTTACAATAGCCAGGCCATGGAAGCAACCTAAATGCCCATCAACAGATGAATGGATAAAGAAGATGTGGTACGTATATACAATGGAATATTACTCAGCCATGAAAGGGAACGAAATTGGGTCATTTGTAGAGACGTGGATGGATCTAGAGATGACAGAGTGAAGCAAGTCAGAAAGAGAAAAACAACTATAGTATATTAACGCATAAATGTGGAACCTAGAAAAATGGTACAGATGAACCAGTTTGCAGGGCAGAAATTGAGGCACACATGTAGATAACAAAGGTATGGAAACCAAGGGCGGAAAGTGGCGGTGGGGGGGGTGGCGGGTGGTGTGATTAACTGGGAGATTCGGATTGACATATATACACTAATATGTATAAAATGGATAACTAATAAGAACCTGCCGTATAAAAAAATAAATAATATAAAATTCAAAAATTCAGAACAAAAAAGAAATTAGTAAAAAAAAAAAAAAAGAGAAGCCACCACAGTGAGAAGCCCGTGCACTGCAATGAAGAGTAGTCCCCACTCGCTGCAACTAGAGAAAGCCCACATATGGCAATGAAGACCCAATGCAGCCAAAAATATATATATATATACTTACATATATACATGAAGTTATTGAAATTGAATTTGCATATCATAAAGTGTACATATTGAAAGTGTACATGTCAATGATTTTTAGTATATTCAAGGAATTGTGCAACCACAACCACAATACATTTTAGAATATTTTCATCACCTCAAAAAGAAATCCCATACCCATTCACAATCACTCCTAAGCCCCCCTCCCCCAATACCTGGTCATAGACAAACGTTAATCTACTTTCTTGCTATATAGATTTACCTATTCTAGACATTTCATATACATGAAATCATAGAGTATGTAATTTTTGTGACTGGCTTCTTTCACTTAACATGTTTTCAAGGTTCATCCATTTTGTAGCATGTTATCAGTACTTCATTTCTTCTTACAGCTGAAAAATATTCTATTGTATGGATATAGTGTACTTTGTTTTTCCATTCACCATTTGCTAAACATTTTAAATGTTTCTTCTTTTTGTTATTATAAATAATACTTCTAAGAACAGTATGTTCAAGTTTTTACATCTTTCCATTTCTCTTGGATATTAAAAATGGAATTGCTGAGTCAAATGGTAACTATGTTTAACCAGATTTTCTTTAGTCAGGCTTCCTTTCAAAGGGGCTGCATCATTTTACATTCCCACTCAGAATGTATGAGGGTACCAATTTCTCTATATCCTTTCCAACACTTGTTAATATCTGTCTGTTTTATTATAACTATCGTAGTTGTTGTGAAGTGGTATCTCAGTGTGGTTTTGATTTTTATTTCCCTGATGGCTAATGACATGAGCTTATTTTCATGTGCTTATTGGCTATTTTAATATTTTCTTTGGAGAAATATCTATTCAGATCCTTTGCCCATTTTTAATTGGGTTATTTGTCTTTTTATTTCTGAGTTGTAAAATTTCTTTATATATTCTGGATACTAGACCCTTATCAGATATATCATTTGCAAATATTTTCTCCCAATCTGTAGGCTATCTTTCTGCTTTCTTGGTAGTGTCCTTTGACACCTAAAAGTTTAAATTTTGATCAAGTAAAATTTATTTATTTTCGTTGTTGTTCTTGTTGCTTATACTTTGGGGATCATATCTAAGAACCCGTTGCCTAAGTCAAGGTCACAAAGATGTTGTGTTTGTTTTTCTAAGATTTTAATAATATTATTTCTTACATTTAGGTTTTTGATTCATTTTGAGTTAATTTTTGTAAATGGTGTGAAGTGGGAGTCCAAATTCATTCTTTTACATGTGTATACCCAATTGTCTAAACACCATTTGTTGAAAGGAATATTTATTCTTTCCCATTAGACGGTCTTGGCATCCTGGTAAAAAATCAATTGGTCATAGATGTATGGGCTTATGTTTGGACTTAATTCTATTTCATTGATCTATACGTCTATCTTGTTGCCAGAATTGGACAGTCTTGATTACTGTAGCTTCTGTAGTAAGTTTTGAAATAGTGAAGTATGACCTCTCCAACTTTTTCTTTTTCAAGATTGTCTTGGCTATTCTAGGTCCCTTGAATTTCCATATGAATTTTCGGATCAACTTGTCAATTTCTGCAAAGAACACAGCTGAGATTTTGTTACAGATTGTGTTGAATCTGTAAACCATGAGCATTAGAAAAAATATTAAGATGATATAAAAGAATCAGTAATCCATATTTTTTTTCAGGTCACTATCATCCCTTTCATATATTATTGGGAAAATCTCAGGATTTTTAACCAAATAAAAAGGAAAATGGACTTAAGAATCATGGAACTCCCACTCTCCTCTTGGTCCCATGGTAGGTATTTTAAGTATGTTTTTCCTCATTGAATTCTCATGATAATCCTGTGAGAGACAGGTGGTATTACCTCCATTTTACCTACCATCAAGATTCAAACAAGTTAGGAAACATGCTCGAATCTCCACAGTCAGCAAAAGGAGAAGTCATATTTTCAATCCAGACTAAAGCTGTACTGATGTGCCTAGGTGTTCGAAGAGCCTTATATCGCTTCTGAGAAAAGCTGTGACTTTCCTAAAGGTACCCTCATGACTCTCCATGACTGGGCTACGGAGTGACCTTCCTTTTGGAGAAAAGTACAAATCAACTTCTGAATTTTCTCAAGAGATTATCTGTTAAACGGTTGATGGGTCTGGTTCCTAAAGTATATGTTTTACACTGTAATCAATTACATGACATTCAGGAACTCCTCAGAAAATTCAACCGTGAAAGTTCTCATTTCGCTTTTGCATTTTGTATTTGCAACTACCAGTGGTTGTTTCTGACAAGATTTAGGCATTCTTTTTTTTTTATAAATTTATTTATTTATTTATTTATTTTTGGCTGTGTTGGGTCTTCGTTTCTGTGCGAGGGCTTTCTCCAGTTGTGGCAAGGGGGGGCCACTCTTCATCGCGGTGCGCAGGCCTCTCACTGTCGCGGCCTCTCCCGTTGCGGAGCACAGGCTCCAGACGCGCAGGCTCAGTAGTTGTGGCTCACGGGCCTAGCCGCTGCGCGGCATGTGGGATCTTCCCGGCCCGGGGCACGAACCCGTGTCCCCTGCATTGGCAGGCGGATTCCTAACCACTGCGCCACCAGGGAAGCCCAAGATTTAGGCATTCTTGAAGTTGGAAGTGTTCATTATGCATCACTCTAGGCTCTTAAAAAATCTGTAATCATAATATCTTAATAAAAATACCGACAAAAAGAATAATCCTAGTAAAAATAAACAAATGAAAAAATGTTTCATCAACAAGAGAGTTTGGAAGACAGTAGGTAAAGCAAAATCAATCAAGTTTCTCTGTTTCAGGATTTCTCGTTTAACGTAAGGTTCATATGTATTCTAGAAGGTGTAAACACACAGTTTCTCAGACATGTTAAATGCTTGTCAATGGGCTTCTCATAGAACTAGCATATCATGGAACACACGTTAGCCTCAGGAAATGCCATGAATGTTGTATATTTCCTTAGATTTCTATAGCAATAATTCCTCTGAATAAAGTCAATGCTCACCACTACCCTTCCCCCATCCCTACCACCACCATCATCACATAGATTTTTAAATAGATGCATATAACAAAAATTCATTTGAGAAGTTTCTAAATATTTAGAAATTTATATTTTAAAATTCTATCTGTTGTGTTATCAAATGTCTTATATATAAGAATCCACATAATAAATTTTACCTGTAAGCCAATGGCAAGAGAAGGTCCACCCCTCCATGCAAACGTGTATACTTCCTTTGATACTGAAAGTTATATAATACAACATATACAACACACTTTTCATTTTTGCCTGACCCCCAGGAATCTGTCTAAGGTAAGTGCCTACACACAATATATACCATCTCTATTGTATACTGGTCCCCAAGTATTTATGTTTCCTGGCTTTTTAAAATTGTATATGTACATCTATTTTTGCCTTGTCTGATATGTTCTAATATGTTGCATTCTGCTCAAGTCTTACTTGCAATTGGGGCAAGAGGGTATGATTGATAAATCAATAAATAAATGAATAAATAATTTATATGAAAGCAAAATTAAATTTTTATCTTTTTAAAATTAACTTGTCAGATCAAAACTGCTGTACATAGTCTTAAAATATGAAGGGTGGGATTGAGACTCTATGTATTAAAGCGAAGATTCTAGTGTATACGTGAAAATTTATGCTGAAGGATCTTGAGAGGGGATGTAGTTTTAAGACATACCCCAGAGCAGCTGATTCAATGACAATTCAATTACATAATCCCAGAGCAGTGGATTCTGATGTACAGACTCACATGGTTATACATATGCAGAAACTCATCATATGTATTGAGAAACTATGAACAAAGCAAAAATAAAGCAAAGCAAAAACTAAATCAAAAATTCCAATGGTTTTAAACATCAGCTCCCAAACAAAGTCACAGGACGTACCAAATTTTAGGCATGATTTGTGTTTACTTGTCAGATGGGCAAACTTAAGTGCTGTGTTCTAGAATGAGACACAATTTACTTATTGAACAACATTTAATTCTTCTCCAGAGCAAATCTAAAGACATGGAATAAGTAAATTAATTAGCAAGCAAACAAATGGATTATCTATGAAACCAGTGTGTGTTTGACCTTGCCCCTCAAAGTAAAGCTTAAAACTAGACTTTTTGAGAAATACTGAATGGAAAGATTTATGAATACATAAAAGGAAATTTTGGTCTAGAGATTTTCAAACTTGTCTTTGAGAGTGAATTATTTTTCAATCCTAATCTCAGGATTTAGAGCCACTTTTAGGGCATTAATGCTGTACGTAGTACCAGTAGAGAAGTTGAAATAGTCTTGAGAGATCACATTCATATTAATTTTTTTAAAAACTCACAAGAGAAAGGGTGCCCTGAAAGACCCAATTTTTAAAATTTCTTTATTTATAAATGGTTGCTTTTGCTCCACTCCACCACTATCATTCCCAATGTTAAAGCCCCTTGGAATTCATGGAAGCATTTTTTAAAGAAATGGAGCTTTACAATGTCTGAGAACCCACACTTTCTTCCCAAAGAACTGACCAGAAGCTTGTGTTGTATCATGTGACCCTTGGACCAAGGGGCAGGCACCCCCTGAAGACTGGCTGAATGAGGTGCCTGGTTGGCAAAGATTGGTCTGTTCCCTAGATAGACATTTCTCCAAAGAAGATATACAGAGTGCCAACAAACACATGAAAGGATGCTCAACATCACTAATCATTAGAGAAATGCAAATCAAAACCACAATGAGGTACCACCTCACACCAGTCAGAATGGCCATCATCAAAAAGTCTACAAACAATAAATGCTGGAGAGGGTGCGGAGAAAAGGGAACCCTCTTGCACTGTTGGTGGGAATGTAAACTGATACAGCCACTATGGAGAACAGTATGGACGTTCCTTAAAAATCTAAAAATAGAACTACATATGACCCAGCAATCCCACTACTGGGCATATACCCTGAGAAAACCATAATTCAAAAAGAGTCATGTACCACAGTGTTCATTGCAGCTCTATTTACAATAACCAGGACATGGAAGCAACCTAAGTGTCCATCGACAGATGAATGGATAAAGAAGATGTGGCACATATATACAATGGAATATTACTCAGCCATAAAAAAAATGAAATTGAGTTATTTGTAGTGAGGTGGATGCACCTAGAGTCTGTCATACAGAGTGAAGTAAGTCAGAAAGAGAAAAACAAATACCATATGCTAACACATATATATGCAATCTAAAAAAAAAAAATGGTTCTGAAGAACCTAGGTGCAGGACAGGAATAAAGATGCAGACATAGAGAATGGACTTGAGGACACTGGAAGGGGGAAGGGTAAGGTGGAACGAAGTGAGAGAGTGGCATGGACATATGTACACCACCAAATGTAAAGTAGATAGCTAGTGGGAAGCAGCCTCGTAACACAGGGAGATCAGCTCGGTGCTTGGTGACCACCGAGAGGGGTGGGATAGGGAGGGTGGGAGGGAGATGCAAGAGGGAGGGGATATGGGGATATATGTATATGTATAGCTGATTCACTTTGTGATACAGCAGAAACTAACACACCATTGTAAAGCAATTATACTCCAATAAAAATGTTTTTTAAAAAGTGGATTAAAGACCTAAATATAAGGCCAGACACTATAAAACTCTTAGAGGAAAACATAGGCAGAACACTCTATGACATAAGTCACAGCAAGATTCTTTTTGACCTACCTCCTAGAGAAAGGGAAATGAAAACAAAAATAAGCAAATGGGACCTAATAAAACTTAAAAGCTTTTGCACAGCAAAGGAAACCATAAACAAGATGAAAAGACAACCCTCAGAATGGGAGAAAATAGTTGCAAGTGAAGTGACTAACAAAGGATTAATCTCCAAAATATACAAGCAGTTCATGCAGCTCAATATCACAAAAACAAACAACCCAATCAAAAATTGGGCAGAAGACCTAAATAGACATTTCTCCAAAGATACACAGATTGCCAACAAACACATGAAAGGATGCTCTACATCACTAATCATTAGAGAAATGTAAATCAAAACCACAATGAGGTATCACCTCACACTGGTCAGAATGGCCATCATCAAAAAATCTACAAACAATAAATGCTGGAGAGGGTGTGGAGAAAAGGGAACCCTCTTGCAGTGTTAGTGGGAATGTAAATTGATACAGCCACTATGGAGAACAGTATGGACGTTCCTTAAAAAACTAAAAATAGAACTACCATATGACCCAGCAATCCCTCTACTGGGCATATACCCTGAGAAAACCATAATTCTAAAAGAGACATGTACCACAATGTTCATTGCAGCACTATTTACAATAGCCAGGACATGGAAGCAACCTAAGTGTCCATCAACAGATGAATGGATAAAGAAGATGTGGCACATATATACAATGGAATATTACTCAACCATAAAAAGAAATGAAATTGAGTTCTTTGTAGTGAGGTGGATGGACCTAGTGTCTGTCATACAGAGTGAAGTAAGTCAGAAAGAGAAAAACAAATACTGTATGCTAACACATATATATGGAATCTAAAAAAAAAATGGTTTTGCTGAACCTAGGTGCAGGACAGGAATAAAGATGCAGACATAGAGAATGGACTTTAGGACACGGGGAGGGGGAAGGGTAAGCTGGGATGAAGTGAGAGAGTAGCACTGACATATATACAGTACCAAATGTAAAATAGATAGCTAGTGGGAATCAGCTGCATAGCACAGGGAGATCTGCTCGGTGTTGTGTGACCACCGAGAGGGGTGGGATAGGGAGGGTGGGAGGGAGATGCAAGAGGGAGGGGATATGGGGATATATGTATACATATAGCTGATTCACTTTGTTATACAGCAGAAACTAACACAACATTGTAAAGCAATTACACTCCAATAAAGATGTTAAAATAATTATTAGTTCAGTAATTTTTGTGTACATAAACATATGTTAATGTGTGTGCATGCATTCAAGCATGCATATATATTTTATTTACAATACAAATAGAAATCTAATTTTAATTACATAATAATTGAGAGAAAGTGAGTGCTAATGCAACTCTTGAGTACTGCATAATGGTTAATACCTATGACTCTGGAGTCTGATTATCTTGTTCAAAACCTCATGCTACCACTTAGAAACTGTTACTAGGGCAAGATAATTAACCTTTCCAAGCCTCTGTAAAATGAAAGCAATAATAAATAGAACCTAACTCAGAAGCTTTATTTTTAGTGTCCAATGCTAAAACTATGTAAGATGGGAATGCAAATATAAAATATACCAAAATTAATGATTGTGATACACTTGCTTGGATTCACAGTAACTAGGAAATCAGCCCTTCCACCATCAACATAATTTCACCTCATTTATTTTGAAAGTTAAACCGTCTTCAACAAATCCCATGACCCGTTTATAGAGCATAATTCTGGCTTTCAGCTGTCATCCTGGCATAACTATTGACAGTGATTCCTGCCACTCTCAAAAGTTTGCATGATAATTTATTTGCTTACTCAGCCTTTACAGAACTTGGATGGCAGTCTCTTCTTTTTTCCTCTAAATAAATACTGTGACTGCTTTTGTTTTCAGATGTCTATGTGACATCTTTTCAAATATGTATGGTTTTTTTCTTTCCAAATTTGTGCTATCAGTTTTTCCTCTCAAATAGCCCTTTGGGGTTTTTTTTAAAACTTGTGAGTACCAGGTCTCCACCCCCCCACCCCACCCTCATGTAACACAAGAAATTCCTAAAAGTGGTGTAGGTATTTATACTGAGGGGTTAGGGGGAGAGGCCTGTATTTATGTATAATAGAAAACTGTAAAACTGATTTTCAAGGAACTGGGGTGTGCACTAATTCAACTTCTAGCTGATGGATGCACCCTTCTCTTCTCCCTGCATGAAGATTTGCATAAGCCACAAAAACTATATTTCAGAATACTTAGTTTGTGATCTTTTCCCCATAAGAACGATTTAAAACTGGAGATCGATGCATGAGACACAATTTTGGGAGCAAGGGGTGATAACAGGTCAGCCTTAAAGACTATGAATATTCATACAGTGAAGAGACCTCTTTGCTTTGGTTTCAACCAGATTTTCCCAGAGTGACTTGTGCAAAGAACAGATCTTTTTATTTTTTTCTTTTTGCATTTTTATTTCTTTAACTGAGAGGCTGTGTAGTGGCATGGAAAGAGCTTACAGCAGAGCTATTAAAACACCAGATCTGGAGATAATCATGGCTGTATCACTTATTAGCTGGATGACCTTGAAAGGTTACTTAATCTATCAACTTCCTCATTAATGAAATGCAAAACCAATAGCATCTCTCTCATCTTGTTATAACAAGTGAATATAAATAGAAAGGTTAATTTAATAAATAGTATTGAAAAAGCTAGTTATTCATTAGAAGGAAAACATATTGGCCTCTCCATCTCATGCCATATACAAAATATAAATTCCCAATGAATTAAAGATTAAATACAAAAACAGGAACAGCAAATACAATAACAAAAACCTTAGAAGAAAATCCAGGAGGCTGCCTGTACAATTTAAGGATGGGGGGAACATGTTGACTACGGCAAGTAACCTAAGAAACTGTAAAAGAAATTATAGACTTTTTTTTACTATTCAAGAAGTTGAAAACTTTTGTCTGTCATAAATATGTATACCAATATACAAATGATAGAGTTGGAAAAAATATTTCCATGCAAATGACAGATAAAGAAGTAATATCTATATAATGCAAAAAGCTTTTGCAAACTGACAAGCAAAAAAAAAAAAAGCCAACTGAATAGAAAAATTTTCAAGGAAATTGAATAGCAAGTCACAGGAGGGCAAATTCAAATGTTGTTTATACAAAAAGATGAATAAACTCATTAAAGATCAAGAAAATGCCAATTAAAGTAACAGTGAGATAACAGTGACACTCATCAAATTGGCAAAATTTATTTTTAAAAGTTAACATTTATTGATGGCAAATACTTGGAGGGGACCAAGCTCTCATACTTTGCTGGTTGAAATATAAATTATGTAGACTTTTTCAAAAAACAACCACGAAGAAAAATCTATTAAAAGGAAAAATATGTTTATCTTTGACCTAGAAATCCCACTCCTGTTTGTCTATTCTAGAGAAATCAAAACACCGATATGTTTATGCACATAAACACACACATAGTGGTAAAGGAATAGAAATGAAGTCAAGGTCTGTCAATAAGAAAACAGTTGAATTAATTATGGTGTTTCTGTATCACAGGGCATTACACTCCATTACAAAGAATGGATTAGAGCCAAACCAATTCACCCGGAAGGCTAGCTACAAGACATTGTTAAATGAGATAGGCATGACGAGAAAGGTTTTTTCAGCAAATTACTATTATTTACTAGTTTAGATAATAGCAAATGATACTCATCCTGTTCCCACACTAGTTTCTTGGCATTCTGTTGGCACCCAGTCTTCATTCTTGAACTATTGTATTTTAAAGGGTCAATCAGCATTCACAATCTATCCGCACTCGAGCCCGATCTTAGGAGGAGACAAATTGCCATCCATCCATGATCAACTCTTCAGACACAAATTGGTCATTACTCCTCTTCATTAGAGAAATCTTGGTGTTTCTCTAATAATTAAAATAATGGACAATAATCCAATTCTGTTTGGGTTGTTCCTTTTATTTGGGACTTTAAGGATTTGGCTTCTTTGTTTCCCTTGTGAGAGATGTTTGTAAAAGTAGGTGTTGCAGTTTATCTCACAGACAAATAAAGCATTATTATCCCAAGAGCTTCTAAAATGGAGAAGAAAAAGCAATAGATTTACTTTTTAAAAATGGTTTGCTGATAAGAGAGACAGCCCATGAGTTGAAAATGTGAGAGGTCCTGAACTGTACAGAAAGATGCTCAACCTTGCTTGCGGTGGAATTTTCTTGCACTAACCTAGGTAAGGAAGAACTATGTTTCCCAGAACTCCCTTCACTACATAGCTCCAGGTTCCTGTGCACCAAAAGAGACCTGGTACAGGGATTTGGAGAATGGAAGAAAAGCAGGAGTCATGTTCCTTTTATACTCAGAAGGTCAGTGCAAGATACCACGTGCTGCTGCTATTCACACATGCCTACCTGCTGGCTTAACTTGCAGTGAACCTACAGCCAGCCTGCATCAACTCCCACTCCTGCCCAATCTCCACTTTTGGCTTTTCACTCTCCCAGACCTGGCGCGTTTTAGCTCTTTGTCAAAGGGCAACGGTTTCTCTTGCAGCTAACCTGCCACCTCCCCACCACCACCATTAAAGTCTGAGGCTTAGAAGAACTAAGAGATGAACTCAGTTTCCAGTCCAACCTCTGGATTCTGGCTCATCCTCCCAGGTTCCTGCTTCTCTTAGTTTCCCCTGCTAACTCCCTGCCCTGCTGACTTTAGGCTCCAACATCACACAACAGAAGCAACAGCCACATATAAATTGTTTGACCAGTTCTCACAATTGTGTACGGTCAAATACATAAAATCATGGCTTATTATCAATATTTCCCACTGTTTCTGACTTTTAGATTGAACTCTGATTGATGCCTTACTCAAAATAAGAGAAAGGCATATTAAAAGTTCACTGAGGTAGAATCAGTGAATATCTGATATATAAAAATATATTTTTATGTTGGATGGAAGCTGTGGGAACACAGGCCCAATCATATATTGTTAAGGAAATTAAAAAATACTGTGATACTTATGGAGAATAATTTGATTCACATCGAGTGAAACCATACATAGATTTACTCTTAGATCCTGAGGTACTACTTCTGGAATCTATCCCAAAGATACACTGGCAAAAATATAAAATGATGCATGCACAAGCCTATTAATTGAAACACAAATTTAATAACAAAAGACTGGCAATAACCCAAATGTACATCAATAGGGAACAGATTGAAAAATTATAATAAATCCAAGCATTGAAGTAGTATAAAGCTGTCAAAGGGAATGAGGTGCATCTCCATATACTACTATGGGTTAATTGCAGGATATAGTAAATATAGTAGAAAGTAGACGATGCAAAGGGGAAAAAAGTGTGGGTAATGTGTGTCTACCATTTATCTAAGTGTTTGCAAGGATATGAAACAACTGGAACTTTTATTCTATACACTGCTGGTGGGAACATAAAATGTTACTTTTGAAAACAGTTTAAACATACACCTACCATAAGAACCAGCCATTCCATTCAAAGGTATTTAACCCCAAAAAATGAAAGCATAAATCTATACACAGACTTGTAAATAAATGTTCATAGCAGCTTCATTTTTAATAGCCAAAGACTGAAAGCAAACTGAATGTTCATGAACAGATGAATGGATAAACAAATTGCGGTATATCCATATAAAGGAATACTATTCATTAATAAGAAAGAACTGTTCATACATAAAACTTTGATGAATCTCAATATAATTATACTGAGTGAAAGAAACAAGACAAAAAGAGTACACAGATTCACGATGATCTCTATTAAAATTCCAGCAAATTTTATTTGCAGAAATGAAAAAAATGACACTAAAATTCATTTGGAATTTCAGGGGATCTCCAAATAGCCAAAACAGTCTTGAAAAATAAAAAAAAAAGGTTGAGGGTTTATATTTCCTGACTTCAAATTTACTACAAAGACATAGTAATCAAACCAGTGTGGTGTTGGCATAAAGACAAATAGTTTACTGGCATAGAACTGAGAGTCCAGAAATAAACCCATGCAGCTACGCTGCATTGATTTTTAGCAAGGGTGCCAAGAGCGTTTAATGGGGGAAGGACTATCTTTTTAACAAATGGTGCTAGGACAACTGGATAGCCACATGCAAAAGAATGAAGTTGAACCTCTATCTCACTCCACATACAAAAATAAACTCAAACTGGATCAAACACCTAAGTGTAAGAGATAAAACTATAACATTCTTAGAAGAAAACAGAGGGGTCTTTCGTGACCTTGAATTAAGCAATGGATTCTTAGATGTGACACCCAAAACACAAGCAACTAAAGAAAAAATAAATTGTCCTTGATCCAAATTAAAAACTTTTGCACATCAAAGGACACCAGCAAGGAAGTGAAAAGACAGCTTACGGAATGGGAGAAAATATTTGCAAGCCATATGTCTGATAAGGGTCTAGAATCCAGAATAAACAGAGAACACTTACAACAACAACAAAAAGACAAACAATGCAATTAGAAAATGGGTGAAGGACTTGAACAGACATTTCCCTGAAGATGAACAATTTCAAAATGTTGAAGAGATGCTCCACATAATTAGCCATTAGGGAAATGCAAATGAAGACTGAAATGAAATACTAATTCACACCACTAGGTTGGCTATAATTTTTTTTAATGGGAAATAACAAATGTTGCAGAGGATGTGGCGAGATTGGAATCCTCACATATTGCTGGTGAGAATACAAAACGGGGCAGCCACCATGGAAAACTGTTAAACATACTGTTAAAATATGACCAACCACTCTCTTAAGTATATGCCCCAAAGTATTGAAAACATGCAATCAAACAAAACCATGATTTGTCCATGAATGTTCATAGCAGAACAATTCACAAGAGTCAAAGGGTGTAAACAACTCAAATGTATATGAAAAGATGAATGAGTAAACAAATTGAGGTATATCCATACAGTGAAATATTTTTCAGACATAAAATAGGAATGTCTTACTAATACATGCTACAACACGGATGCACCTGAAAAACATTATGCTAAGTGAAAGAAGCCAGACATAAAAGGCCACACAGTACATGATTCCTTTTATATGAAATACCCAGAATAGGTAAAACCAGAGAGACAAAAAGCAGATTAGTGGTTGCCAGGGGCTGGGTAGAGGAGAGAAAAGAAAACTGACTGCTTAATGAGTACGAGATTTCTTTTGGGGGCAACCAAAATGTATTGGAACTAGACAAAGGTGATGGCTACACAATACTGTAAATGTACTAAATGCCACTGAATTGTCTATTTTAAAATGGTGCATTTTATGTTATGTGAATTTTGCCTTAACAAAAGAAAACAAGACTACATAGTGAATGATTTCTTTTGTATAAAATTATAGAGATGAAAATTCATCTATAGGGACAGAGAGCAGATCAGTGGTTGTCTTGAGATAGGAGGGTATACAGAGGAGGGGGATTACCAAAGGGCACAGGAAGCTTTAGGGAGTGATGGATGTGCTCATTATCTTGATTGTGGTGATGGTTTTGTAGCTGTATACATATGCCCAAATATGTGTGCAGTTTATTGTATGTTATAATATAATTCACAATTAGTCACACTTCAATAAAGCTGAAAATAATTAAAATGATGGAGTTCTCTATAGATTAAAAGATACTTAACAGTCATAGTAACAATTGTACTGTGTGACATTATTTACCTCCTTATAAAAAACACATCATAATACATAAAAGGTACAAGGAAAAATGTGAATGACGGATAATGAATGACACTAAGGTATTGCTGTTAATTTTGTTAGCATGATAATGGTATATGATTATGTATTTTAAAGTCTTTATCTTTTGGCGATACATAATGAGGAGGTTATTCTCTTTACCTTTATATACATTTGAAATTTTCTATAATAAAATATTTAAAAATAAGGTTAGCATGCATATGCATTCTCCTCACGTAATACAAGATGTAAAGGGAATTTCTTATACTTTTATTCCCTTTCCAAGCCATAAACAACTTCATGGGGATAGATTTTATTCAGTAGAATGACTCAAACCTGTTCTACCATGCTGTCTTAGTTAGTGATAGTTTTACTAGGTCCATACATTAACTGATAAAGGAGGAACTGACACAAAGCCAATGATCAAGGTCTTGGCCTCCTGAGGCAAGACTGTCTAAGAGTCTCCCAACATAATTTCGAGGTGAAGGGGATCATTACACTTCACCGAGATTTTTCAGAAACTGAATTTCTATGTTTTTCAATACCAATCATCTCTCACTCAGCCATCATGGCAAAACTCCAAAGCCTCAGTCTGAGGTTACCCTGGGAAATGTCTTTAAAACACTATTTCTACTTTTATTTCTGGATGATCAGAAATAACTGTATCCTTCTGGGGATAATATAAACTATTTGTCCCATGTTCTGCACAGAATATTGGCATTTCTGATGAATAAGAGAAAGTTAAATCCATTTTGGGAGAGAAAGGGGAATTGGAGGAATCAATGTCTCTAAACGTTCTGGTTTGTATTTTCAAAAGTTTAAGGATTTTTTAAAACTGTTAATTCCTCTAAGGTTTTACTTATAAATATATGTGTGCCTCCCTTCCACTGAAAAATTCTTTCAATATTTCTTATGTTGTTCTTAATCTATTCTATGCAATTGTCGTAAATCAATACCTTTACTGAGAACACCACAAACCCAACAATTACTTTGAAAGTTTCCTGCTCAGATACACCCAGACATAAAACTGGAATATACCACAAAACTTAGGACTATCAGATTTATATGATTTTAAACAGAGATCTCTCTTATAAGTAGCAGATAGAAACTGAGTTCCAAAGTATAATGTCACTAAATCATTATCCTAGAATCAGTTAAACAAAAGGTTTTGATTCAGAAATCTACTCTACATGGAAGATAAAAACACATTACTTCAAATCACTATGCACTATGGCATTTTTACCCGTTCTGTTTAATCAAAGCACATAGCTCATTAAACCAGGACAGTGAACCGTATGTACATTACCCAGTCATATTAATCTTATTGGTCCTTGCCTGTCTGACAATGACCAACTTCATGTTAATAATGACTCCTCCCTAAAGAAAGATCTGAAATTCTTCTACCTACTTCTCACTCCTCCTAGCTCTGCACAGAGACATTCCTAATAGTTGATAGAGAGACCCTCTTCTTGGTGATGACACCTGTGAAGTTGTTCAAACACAGAGATACAAAGACATGAATTCAATTCTTCTTCCAATTTATCCTTCAAGTCACTTTTCTCTAGTAGACTTCTGTCATTTAAATTTTGAATAAAATATCTATTTTATCACACCCTCCAACTCTGTAACAATCACTACTACTTCTTGAATGCCTTCTTGAGCCCTGGCACTCACTAGACATGTGTATACTCTAGACCAAGCCTCACAATAATCATGCAAAGAAGATCTTACCTTTTAAAATGAGAACACAAATAGCCAGAGAGATTAAGCTCAAGCTCACTCAGCAATAAGTGATAGAGCTAAAATTCTAAATTTAGTCCACCTGCCTGTGTCTTGTGTTCTATCTACTACTTCCTTTCCACTCTCTACATCTCTCAACAGAACTGTGTTATCACTTTCCAAGACTTTCACTCTCCTTAATAACTTCAGCACCTAGTTCCCAAAGTGTAGAGGCCTTACCCATCCAGCTACTGTGCCAGAAATAAGATGTCAGCTAACTCTGGAGGTTTACTATTGAGAAGTCAATTTGGCTCTCATTCTTTTTTTTTTCTTTTCCATATTCTTTTCCATTATGGTTTTCTAACAGGATATTGAATATAGTTCCCTGTGCTATACAGTAGGACCTTGCTGTTTATCCATTCTATACATAATAGCTTGTATCTGCTAATCCCAAACTCCCAATCCATCCTTCCCCCACCCCCCTTGGCAACCACAAATCTCTGTGTCCATGAGTCTGCTTCTGTTTTGTAAATAAGTTCACCTGTGTCATATTTTAGATTCCACATATAAATGATATCATATGGTATTTGTCTTTCTCTGTCTGACTTACTTCACTTAGTATGATAATCTCTAGGTCCATACATGTTGCTGCAAATTGCATTATTTCATTCTTTTTTATGGCTGAGTAATATTCCACTGTACATATGTACCACATCTTCTTTATCCATTCATCTGTTGGTGGACATTTAGGTTGTTTCCACATCTTGGCTATTGTAAATAGTCCTGCTATGGACATAGAGGTGCATGTATCTTTTCAAGTTATGGTTTTGTCCAGATATATGCCGAGGAGTGAGATTGCTGGATCATATGGCAACTCTATTTTTAGTTTTTTAAGGAACCTCCATACTGTTTTCCATAGTGGCTGCACCAACTTACATTCCCACCAACAGTGTAGAAGGGTTCCCTTTTCTCCACACCCTCTCCAGCATTGGTTGTTTGTAGACTTTTTAATGATGGCCATTCTGATCAGTGTAAGAAGATATCTCATTGTAGTTTTGATCTGCATTTCTCTAATAATTAGCAATGATGGGCATCTTTTCATGGGCCTATTGGCCATCTGTATGTCTTATTTGGAGAAATGTCTACTTAGGTCTTCTGCCTATTTTTTGATTGGGTTGTTTGGGTTTTTTTGTTGTTGTTGTTATTAAGTTGTAAGAGTTGTTTGTATATTTTGGAAATTACGCCATTGTCAGTTACATCATTTGCAAATATTTTCTCCCAGTCCATAGGTTACCTTTTTGTTTTGTTTATGGTTTCCTTTGCTGTGCAAAAGCTTATAAGTTTGATTAGGTCCCATTTGTTTATTTTTGGTTTTATTTCTACTGCCTTGGAAGCCTGACCAAAGAAAACATTGGTATGATTTATACCAGAGAATGTTTTCCTGAGTTTTATGTCTTATACTTAAATCTTTACATTTGGCTCTCATTCTTAGGCCACATTTCATGCTAACCACTTTTGCCACTAATAAGGGTAATGTTTTGTTTTCCACCTACCTTATTCCTTTATTTTATTTCTCAGTTGGTTCAAAACCCAAATGGGGAAGATTGGGCCCACTCTATGATCTGACATCACTATTTTAGAATATGTGCTCCTAAGTTTGGGTGGATTTTGCCATTGCTTATTAAAAAAGAGGGTTCCCTATGCAAATCCATACTGTAACCAAACACAATAGTTGTTTAACCTGCGTGCAGGCACACACGGAGAAGTTAGGTTAAGAACATATGTGTTAATTTGCCTCTGAGGAACAACTTTAATTATAAGTGAACATTTTTTATTCCTTAACTAGGCCCAATAGGACTTCTCTTTGGCAGTACCTACTTTTTTATTTTTAGCTGTTGGTTAGAAATGTTCTCTGTAATTGAAAGCAATAAAAAGGTTTTCATTTAAAAGGAAGGGGAGTCTATAAATCAGATTGATATTCTCCTGCATAACAATGAGTCTTTAAGATTTTATTTAAGCTTCTTCCCCTGTTTAAATAATATTGAGACCCTTTCAACTTGCAAGTAGAAAGTAACACAGCTTGCTGTGCTACCAAACCCAAGAAGCCTCACAATATAAATAGAGCCAGAGGTACATAGAGCCAAAGCCAGCTCAGCTCCTGCAGGATTCCCTTGAATACAAGTCCCTTGCCAACAACCAACATATTTTCTTAGCAAAAGGAAAAATATTTCACAGCATGTTACATTACTTGCTGTTTTTCAGCTCTTAAATAATAAAAGTCAATAATCAGTGAAGTCAGAATAATGACTTTAAACTCACACGGGGACCACCAGGTTAAGAACTGTGGACCAGATTACCAATTCTGGCAAAAAAAAAGAGAGCAGGTTTATGATCAGATGAGCCATAGCATAAATAGCTGAAAATGGCAATAATCAAGGATTCATTTCAGTGCTTTATGACTCACATTTACATGTTAATGATCAAATGGAGAATCAGAATTATTGTTGGGAATAGAGACGCTGTACCCCAGGAGAAGCAGGAGATTACCTAACTTCCGGGGTTTCACAGACCGCAAATGGGTCATCAGGGACCTTTACTGCACATTTAACAGTTCATTTCAAGGTGCATCCTATGTGTCACAGCCCCAAACTCAAATACCTGCAGGGTCAAATAGGTAATGGAGGTAAGCAACATGGACCCCGTTTACTAGTTCACACAATTTCTCTAAATTCTCAGCAGGACTAGCTACACAGTTTGTGGAGTCCAATGCCTAATGAAAATGCAAGGCCCCTTGTTCTCAAAGCAGCAAAAAAGTGACATTAAAGGTATTAAAGTATGAAGCTTTTTCATTTCTCCCCAGTCTCATGCTGTCTCTGTCTCTGTCTCTCTTTCCCCACAACTCCCTCTACGTGTCCTGTCATGATGATTTTATTTGCTATTTAATGCTGCTTTTCTTCAGGCACAGACAGACTCATGAGGCGAGTGCAGAACCTATGGTGTAAGACCTAAAATTAAGATTCAATATTACATGCTGTCTTGACATCTGAAGCCAAGAGGGCCTTAGATGGCATAATGACAAGTTCCCCTCCCCACTCTGCTCCTGCAGATAAGGTCCCCTCGCCAAACACCCCTCCTTATCATGGGGCCCCGACACAGGGCCTGCTTGTTCCTGAGAAGCAGGTTTCAGTCCCCTGCCAGCCCACAGAATTATTCAAACCAGCCAATTCCATCCTCCCGTGGAAATCAGGGGTCACCTCTACCTCTTGTTACTACAAAGCCTGCTCTCACAGCCTCTGCTTATTTACTCTCTTCCCAAGTGCAACTCCTCTGTGGCCCTGTGTGGCACGTGACTTCTTCCTCCCTGGAGCTGTGAGTACAGATGACTAATAACTGCTGTCAATCTCATTTGTCTTGTGTCAAGTGTCATGTGTTCAGCCATCCCCATAATCCCAGGGCATGACTCTTACCTTTGCCAACAGAGTGAAGAAGAGGCAATCAAAATAGACTCTCACAGACCCTGCCCTGTGACATCATGAGCAGGCATATGTGTACATGCTGGTATGTGATCCACCGACTGCCAGGATCCCCCTCCCACACGCTGCTGGACCAGCACACCATGCCCCAACCATGGGTGCGGAAGGTATCTTCTCTTACCGTGAGCTTACCACCCCAAGTCATGGCAGATGGGCAACCCCCAGGGGCATTGCAATCTCTCGTCCAGGACATGACAGACTAAGGATAGATGAGAGGGTCACTCCTGCCAAGTCACCCACCATCAACACCCTGGCACTGCTAGCACAGGGCGGAGACAGCCACCACCATGCCCGGCTCCAAGATAGGAGGAGGACATGCTTGTCCAGCACTGACTGTCCACACATCAATGCCCAGACCCCCACTAGGGGGAGACGGTGGCAGTAGTCATGAGGTGGGGATGAGAAGCAGGGTCCAGGCAAGGTCTGGGGAACCAGGAAGTGGGGAAGTACGTGGCTGAGCATCCTTCCCAGGAATGCAGGCAGTGAGGTGCTAGAGATGCAACTGCACGTGGGTTGAGGCTGCAGACCTGGGGCACGCTCCATTGTCCCATCAGACTTCATGAACAAAGCACAAATTCAAAGATAAAATTATTAAGAATTTTAAGACAGTAACCATGGGGCATTAAACCCTAAGCATGGAGCCCTGCCTGTGAAGTTGGTCCTGGTTCTCAAACATTCAGCACACTAAGTAGCAATGTTTCTGGTTGTACATGTTTATGTCTGTTCATGGCACATGATTTCTACTGCACCCAGAAAATCCTTTCTGATAAACTTGCTATCTCATAAAAACTTCAATGCCTCCAAAGTATCTTCATTCTTACTGAATTTACAACATCTTAATTTATTTTCATTGAAATGTAAAACCTGTTGAAATTTCAGTAATTTTACTTTCAGTTTGGCCCATGGTTCTCAATGTGGTTATTTCATAAAGAATTCTTAAATTACATCACTTTGCATAGATACAATTAATTTGTACCTTAAACACCTAGGAATGTGTTTCATATCTACAAAGAAATTTTCTTTCTTCTTTCTTGCATGAAACATAATACCCTCTCAATGTATCTTCCATTATTCCAGTGTGAATAGATACAGAAGATACTTCCTCTTAATTCTATGCCATGGAAACAGCACTGCAGGTATGACTGTGAGGGCCCACTGACAGCCTCAGTGTTGAGGGGCCAGTAGAGTATGGTTTGGGGAGCACGTGCCCCATCTAAATGGAGCCTCCATCGCTCAGCAGCCAAATCATTGCCACATGGAAATATGGACCCAGGATTGGCAGAGCTGCCACATTTTCAAAGAAAGCCAGTAATTCAGATTTTTACAGGAAAATAAAACTTATTTGTAAATGATGACGACCGATGAAAAGAAAAAATTTTAATGCTGATTTGACCAACACAGAAAGGACCTAATGAGACACATGTAGGTAGCATTCAGCCACATTTGATGGTCTCTGACATGGAAGAAGAGTACCACTCTCATAAAAATCCCATTTATTGCTCTGTCATGACACTTACCACTTACGCACTCATTATCTCTTTATTTGCCTGTTTCCTTCACTAGACCCTGAGCTCCCTGTTGAAGGGAGTATGTCTGCACCTGGCACAATGGTCTGGCACACACCAGGTGCTACAGAATCATCTATTAAATTTTTTATTTTACTTTTTAAATTTTATTTATTTATTTTTGGCTCCATTGGGTCTTTGTTGCTGCACGCGGGCTTGCTCTAGTTGCGGCGTTGGGGCTTCATTGTGGTGCGCGGGCTTCTCATTGTGGTGGCTTCTCTTGTTGCAGAACACGGACTTTAGGCGCATGGGCTTCAGCACTCGTGGCACACGGGCTTAGTTGCTCCGCTGCATGTGGGATCTTCCTGGACCAGGGCTCGAACCCGTGTCCCCTGCATTGGCAGGCAGATTCTTAACCACTGCGCCACCAGGGAAGCCCCTATTAAATGATTTAAATTCAATGAATACTTATTAAAAACTTACAACTTCCCAGGCACTGAGATGAACCAAACAAATAATACACATATTCTATGAATGAATCTTTCATTTTAAAAACTTTCTTCTTTTCTTCTCAGTGAGACTTTAAAAATCTCTAAGTTCTTTTTAAAATCACATCTATCAGTAGCAGAGGGTCAACTGTTGGGATTTTATTCTGCAGAACTTGGCCCTAGACCAAGAAATACATTAAATATCACCCTTGAATTTCGGTGGAAAGCTCCCGACATTCCTCAAGTTTCTTATGCATGTAATACATACATGGGACATAATGTCTTTCAACAGACATTAATTGAGGGCCTAATATATACCAGGTACTGTGTGAGCTTTTGGGGACCAGAAGACCAAATAAACATGGTCTCTCCCCTCAGTTAATCTCAGACTATAGAAAGACAACCTTACCCTGACTTCGTCTAACTTGCTTTTTTGGTCCACAAATTCTTCCTTGCAGGAGAATCAGCTCCATCTATCCATTCCCCTCAATCCCTTTTCCAAAGTGCAGTCCCACTGACTCCCAGGATGCCATAATATGACAATCTGGGGCCAACAATGTCTATGAGTTTACACTGGCCTGGCCTATCTCAGGATGTGATGCCACTCTCACGGCTGCACCTATGAAAGCATCCTTCACACAACCACATCTTATTATACCTCCTGCACAACCAAGCCAGAACATCTTAACCTAAGAAGATATTTGCAGATGTTCCTGGATGAGAAACCACACTGGTGCTTTCCAAATCTGCCTCCTCCTGCAAACCAATGCCCATTCTGCATTAGCAACGATAATATCAGATATCATTGATTGACTCCTTGCTCAATGCTAGATCTATTCTGAACACACACTGCGTACAGTATATAAAGCAGTCCTTACACATATACACACAGTCTCTAAGGTAATCCTTACAGTTACCTGGAAAGAAGTCAGTTCAGGGAATCCAGGTTATGAGGCCAACACTTGTTTGGAACTCATACTGTTTATATTTGTATAGGATACAAAAATCTTAATTCTCAACTACCTTGTAGGCCTCCTGACTCTGAGGATCTCAGATATGGATTTCTTACATATCCGACACAGGTCATGGGAACTAGCTCAGATTCTCTCTGCCTAACCTTCCCAAATCCATTAGTATTCACCCATGACCACATCATCACACTGGCCTGGGGCATTCGGCTAAGTGTTCTCCCCAGAATTCGAATAGGAAGAGGGGAACAGGTAGTAGGACACCAGTGTCCTCTTTTCTCCCAATGCTTTACTTTTGGCTTCCCTCCTCAATCTGTCTTTCCCACCTTCTTCCAAGTGATAGAGCCACCGGGTCCCTCTGAGCAACCCCACAAGAATTTTCACCCTAGCTTTTGCCTTCTGATTCTTGCCTCCATTAACTAGGCTCCTCTTTGTCATGGTAAAAGAATATTCTACCATTTCCTATCTAGTAAGACATTCCCTTAAACCTTTTATTTGCTTCTCTCTGTACTGTGTCTTGGCTCTTGGTATGATTATGAAGAAGAGTGGAATTTAAATAACCATTTTCTCTTTCAACAGACCCTAGCTTTCAATGAAGACTCAAGAAAACCTGTTCTGAAACTCAAAAGTGAGCACTGATCTCTTTGGTCTAAGTGTACCCTGAGCAAATTAATGTTTTAGGTAGGTGAGTTGCCCTTTGGACATAATTTAAGGAGAATAAAATACATTGTCATAGTATATTTTTAAAATGGTATCCCAGGGACAGTAACACTCATAGTAAAAAGAAGTTGAAGTGACATTCATTATTTTCTGTCTCAAAGAAAAGCTTCAAAAGGAAGCAATCTTCAGACTGAATAAAATCTGTCATCCCCCACCCCCATCTGCATCTGCCTTCCTGGATGCCAAGAAGTTGGAGGAGATGAGTATAGGGATCCTCTACCACTCTGCCTTCCTCTTCACTCTCATCCCTAATTCACTTCTTTCTCTAGGTTGTACTTTTATCTAGGTGGTCTGAGTGCCATAATTCCTGCATCGGATCAAGAGTTAACATTTTTTAGCTAAGCGTGATTGACAAAGCCTCTTGTTGTTTCTTTATGACTTATGTCAAGCTTATTAAATAACATTTAATCATTTCTGGGCAGTGTTGATGAATCAAACTCTTGGAGAATGGGTGTCTGGAAATGTATCTATACTTTCTAACATTAACTTGTGTTTAAAAATAACCATTCTAAGTGTTTTTGCTCTAAACTGTGTTTGTATGGAACTTTACAGTAAGGTATATAACATGGAAAACAGCTCTATCATTGAGAGGTGAAATTAAACAACTTACCTAAGGTGACTCAACTACTAAGTAGACTCAACCTGTCTTACTTTTCTTATAATCTATGTTCCTAACCACTAGGATAGACTAGCTCCCTATAAATAGGACACTGGTTCATGCCTACAGTGCCATGCTTTGAGGCAGCAGGATAGTTTGCTTCTGACCCAGAATTCTGACACAGCAATACAACCTATGACTGCCCTCATGATGCCCTGTACCTAGGCTTTCTTAGTTGTTACTCTCCTTCAACACATCCTCTCCCATAAAGCCATTTGGAAATGCTGACCTAGCAGAATTCTGCATAGTCCAACATCCAGACCATGTACCAGCAGATAAGGCATGACCTGTTCCAAGGATGTGACAAGCAGACAGAGTCTCCAGGTCAGAGCCTCATCTGGTATCAGCTTAGATCAGAAATCTCAGCAACAGGCTCCCTGGGACCTTTCTATGCCAACATTTGAGGTGTGCATTTTGTATGTTGATTAAATCCCACCTTCATTTTATTTTCCCATTATAGCCATTTAATCTGCTGCTATTGCTATTATTATATTCTAAAAACTGCCTATGTCCCTTCTTAAAATGAGGCAATAGATAAATATTAACCAGATAAGCCTAGAATGCTCATAGAAAACTCTAGTAACTGTAAACCAAATGTTAGCATTAAGAATCAGCAACCCAGTTGTGTAATGTCCCTACCTTTGTGACTGAGTACCATTGACCCACCCTATAAAGACAAGACCCTTCCTCAGCCGGGAGCAGGGCAGGACCCATGGGGACAAGGATGACAGAGACTGAGCAGGGCTCCTGGGGATGACAGGCAGAGCCTTCCAGAAGACTTAGATTGACTGCCCCATGGTTGAATCTGTCCTCCTTTCTATCGACATAGTCAACACAGACAGCCTACCTCCTGGGAGCAGAGATTTCAAAACTCCCTCCTGTTTTCAGTATCTACAAACGGGCTCATTTCCAGTCCCTGGGAAACAGCATGGAACATTGGAAAGGCATGAGATTTGAAACCAAACCCAGCTATCCATCCTCACTGGCCAAGTGATCTTGGAAAGTTACTTAACTTCTTTAAGCTTGTGTTATTTCATATGTAAACTGAATCAGTATATCCTTGCAGGGTGGTCATAAAGAGCAAATGGAAGGAACCTGGTTCTGTGCAGAGGTTGGTTAACAGTATATGGACTATGTTCAAATATGTCGAGTCTTCCGTTGCCCCTTCTTCACAACCTGGCCCCAACTCTGCCTTGTAAGCCATGGACTGAACTATTTATTATTAACTGTAAGTTCCTGGGTTCCATGTCTACCCAATTTCCATGTATAAAAAGACTAAAATTGGAAAATATATATCTTTATGACCACTTTGTGCCAGATTGACTGACTAGCTTAAATTTTTGATGCATTAACAGGGGATAAGGGCATTTCTGTGGTTTGGTGTTCCTTGAACGTGAGCCAGACCTTGAGCCAGAACCTCTAACTTCTGTTGAAGGACCTATCTACCTGCTGATACTTTCAATACACTCCCTCGTTTTATACTCACAACAACTCTGGGATGCTAATTTTATAAACTGAGGCATAAGGAAGTTAAGTATCTTGCATCAAGAAAGTGGTAGACCAGGAAGTCAAACCTAGATCTCACTGGACTGTGTACTTTCCCAATGATGCAGTTCATTTGGCAATATGCTGCATGAAACTTCCTAATTTTAAACAGTATAGCAGGCCTCAGATGCATTCTGTTGTACTAAGCCATGCTAAAGGAGGAGCTATTCCACAAATAAAATCAGAATCATCCTGCATTTAAGGAACTCACTAAGTATGTCCCTTTTAGAATAAATGTTGAGAAAATTTACTGGCACCATCAAATATAAAAATGTGAAGACAGTCAGAGGTGCTGTGCTCTATTTCCTGAGAGACTCAGAAATGTAAATCTCACAGCAAAGGTGGTCTATGTAGAATTTGTTATTCTTTTTGTTGTGTATGCCAAAGTTAATTTCATATCACAAAAATATCCTAGATCAGTGTTACTAACAAGAATGGTTCTCAAAACTTAATTTGGTAGAAACAGACATGTTAAGAAATTGTTGTATATCTTATTAAGGAGGGAAATAGATTAGGGCTATTGTGTTAAAATACAGCCGGCTCACCATCTCCGCAGATGTGATACCACAGAGTCGGAGGGCCAACTGTACTACCATCATTTTATATAAGGGACTTGAACATCCACAGATTTTGGAATCCTCGGCTGGGAGTCCTGGAACCAATCCCCCATGGATACCAAGAAAGAATATACACTTTCCTGTGGTCATTGGAATGTAAAAGGAATGCTGACTTTACCATCAAAGTAAGGAAAAGATTCACTCACCTCTTCTTGTGTGATGTGCTTGGTCAGTGAGTTTGGTGAGGGCAAGAAGAACAAGTAGGCAGGCTGTTGCCAGAATCTAGAGATCAGGCAACTGTCTGAGTCTGTGATTAAAGTTGGGAGTGGTGGGCCAGGATGGCAAAAGGATGGTAAGGCCAAGACCCATCCTGGGAGGTCACAAAGATGCCAACGCCAAGCAAGATGGTTCAGAAGCCAGTAGCCAAGGTTCCTGAAGACAAAGCAGGGGAGACAGTCACCATGTGAGCCAGCAAATCTTCAGGCCAATATTTCTCAACCAGAGCACTGCTTATCCACAGCATCTGAAGGTGCTCCCTCAAATATGACATTCTGAAAACTAGATTGTTCTAAGTATACTCTGCGTACACTATGAATGATAACACCTCCAACTACCACTTATATCACTCTTCAATTTCATTTGTTCACCAAGTTCTACTAGATTTACCTACCAAGTATCTCTAGAATCCTTTTTCTTCCATTCTTTTCTTTTGCCGTGGTCCTTATGACAACTTGCCGTGATTACAGTTTCCTTAGGATGAGACTTCCTACTTCTGTTCCTATCTACCCTCTCCCTGTACCTTCAACTCTAACCGTATTGTTTCTCTGCTTAGAGACTTGGAGCACACAATCTACAATCCCTTTCTGTGTTCATGTTGCTACTGCTGCTGACGCTGTGAGATGCTATGTGCCTGGCACTGTCCCAGGCACCAGGGATACAAAGAAGAATAGGACAGATCCCCCTCCCCCAAAGAGCTCATCATATTTAGGAGAAAAATCTCCAGCTTCATCTCATGCCATTCATTCCTATTCAGGTCATATTCCTGCCACAGAACATCAATCAATCCATGCTCTTTAATATCTTCTTGCCTCTGACTGTCACTCTTCTGTCCAGAAAACTTCTATTCATTCTTCAATACCCAACACATTTATTACCTTGTGCATAAATTTTTTCTCAATTCCCAAAACATAATTTGTCCTATGTGTGTTCCCAGAGCACTTTGCATTTCTCCTTGTATAGCACTGACCCCATTAATTGTAAATATCTGCTTAAAATCTTCTTTTTCCACTAAACTTAATCAGTTTTTCAAGCACAAGAACCATATTCTGTTCACATTTGCATTGCTCAGGAGATGAGAGAGTGCTGAAATGTATTGATATTAGGCATCAAAAACATGGTTTTAAAAATTAGTTTGTTAATTAAATACATGAATATAGACAAGGTTTGAGAAATCAGACTGAAATTTGATACAAAATAACCACACAAGCATCATATTTCATTTATTGTACTGAAGATTGAAGATGGAATACCAGTGGAAACACCCAGAATGTTTGGCAGGTAAATGGGGGATTCTTCGTCTTAAGAATGCAACAACCATATTTTTAAATGATTTGAGAGGAATTTATCCACTGCATAAATAAATTATTTCCTCAAAGACATTCAAGTCATATTTCTAATTCTTATCAGCAAGATCATCTACTCCTGTCTCCAGAATCTCTTCATTGGCCTAGTGGTAAATTTATTTTATTAGATAATTTTTCTCTATCTAGTTAAAGGCACGTTTCAGGGAGGTAGGAAATGGTGCAAGCTCTCCTTCATCTCCCGCACCATCCTACAAGCATCCCCCAGCAACAAGAGCTTGGATGCCAGAGACTGAGAGAAAGTCAATAACTGACAGCAAGGAAAGAATTCGAGGCATTGATCATCTCAGACTTGGGAGTTGAGATAACGCCACAGAATTCAACTCCACATTAACTCTGCTTGTGCTGGAAGGGAGAAATATTTTTAAATGGGCTCAGATTAGAAATATGGGAGAGATTTTAAGGCAATTGAATCTAACCCATTGTTTCTTGGCACTATTGACACTTTGGACCAGATAATTTTCTGTTGAGGGCGGGTGTTGTCCTGGGCACTGGAGGACGCTTAGCAGAATCTCTTGCCTCTACTCACTAGATGCCAGTAGCAACCCCCAGTTGTGGACAAGCAAAAATGTCTCCAGACATTGGCAAATGTCCCAAGGGTCTAAATGGACCCCTTGTTGAGAACCACTGCTCTAACCCATCACACACAAATAAAAATGCTTCTAGCTCCATTATAGAAAGCTACCTTTTCAAGTGCTTTAACAATGACAAAATGTAGAATAGTATCAAATTAATATTTAGGCAAATGATGTTGCTCCAAAGAGATTATCCTAAAGAGATCATCTGTAAGCCCCACCAAAAGAATGTGAAACAGACTCTGACATTACCTCAGCCAGAGTTCTATTTTGGATGAGAAGTGGAGGCAGTTTGCCATGCGGTAAGCTTCTCCTTTCTTGATATTTCTGGAGGGCATGTGCTTGCTTGCTCTACAGCCAAATCAGAAGCATTCAACACAGTGATTTCTGTTTTAAACAAAAAACAATAGTCTAAGGAATGTTTTTCCTGACAAAGCAGGCTGTAAAAACCCTGCTGCTCAAATGAGAGAACTGATCTACCATGTCAATGACTCAGCCCTCCTTCAATCCAGTTCACCTGAAATCAGCAAAACAAGACAGAAGGCCAAATTAATGTTAATTCAATAGAAAAAGAATCTTTTTACAACATAATCTTTTTATAACCTCCCTAGACCTTCATTTCCTCACCTCTGAAATCAAGTAATAAGATCTGTCCAACAGATTTATGAAAATTGAGACATTACATACAAAGGCAGTGGCTGGCACATGATACATATTCAAAAGTGTTTAAATACCAATTCGAATATATTTTCTCAGTCATTTTCTCTGATATCATATGAGAACTAAGACTAGAATTTGTTTTCACCTCCTGTTGCCTATTGAACAATCAAAGGGTTAAGAAAAACTAAAAGAATTAAGACACTAATCATTTACTAATGTATTTAGTTATTTTTGTGTTTCAAGAAAACACAAAAGACATCAGACAAAAGTTTCATATAAAGTAACCTTCTAATCCTAACTTCTTAAAATTTAACAAGCATTGATCTCTAAGTAAGTGGTTGGCCTTTCTTCCTACTGATATTTCATTCCAAAAAGCATTTGGCATACAGGATGTGTGTTGTTGTAAAGAATGGCAATTTTAAATATTCAAAATCACAGCATTCCTTTTCACCATATGTTAACACTTATCAAATGCATGAACTATAAATCAAAACCAAATCTAGTAAGGAATATCTATGTGTATAACTGAATCATTTTGCTGTACAGTAGAAATTAACACAACGTTGTAAATCAACTATACTTCAATTTAAAAATAAATTGAAAAAAACCAAGCCTAGGAGAACCAACTCAATGCATCAAATAAAAGTAATCATTATAAATGGCTACTTTTTCAGGCTGCACCAGGCACCAAGCCAAGCCCTCTGCATAAATCTTTGATGTTCTACGATGTGTCATATTGTGATCTTATCCCCCATGGCAATTTTTATTATTCCCATGTTACAGATGAGGAAACCGAAACTGAAAGTATCTGAGTGACTTGCCCAAGGTCGCGCCCTTTAATGGAGCCAGGATTGAAACCCAGGCACTCTAGCTGGGCTTCTATCCATCAGGAATTACGCCTCAGTATAAATGGGTAATGGATATGAAGAGAGTGTGGGTTTCTCTTGCCGCCAAGTTACCATGGAAGCAATGACTTAAACCAGTCCTATTAAAACATATGACCACCTGAAGATCATGCTGATTTCAGTGCCTCACATATTAGTCCCAGGCAATAAAAATACAAATCATGAAAACTGGCTTCCCCATTCATAAGCCTATCTTTCCCATAGATAAGTCACGTAGCAGAAAAATCAAGACAGAGTCCTCATAAAACAACTATACTCCAATAAAAATTAATTTAAAAAAAAGAATATCAATGATAAAAAAGAGTCCTTTTTCTAAAAGATTCTTCTCCATCAGAGACTTCTAAGTAAGTCTATCTCTTGAGTAGATTTTGGAAAGTCCATGGACACTTTATCAATATATGCAGATATTTTGCATGCATCAGAGACCAGAATTTTTGGAACAAAAAATTTAAGAAGCGCTGTGCTAAACCAAAAGAAGTACACGGATCAGAAGCCTATTAAGAAACTTTTAGTGCCGAGATCCAATAGGATCTGATTTTAAGATGGCATAATATCCATAGCCAACTCCTAAAGTAGTAGCAACAACCAATAAATATCAATATGTCAATATGTCATATTCATGAGTGGTCAAACCCAAGGGACTCATGTGCCTCAAATTTGAAGATTCAATCCAGACTTCTGGACTTCCCTGGTGGCGTAGTGGTTAAGAATCCACCTGCTAATGCAGGGGACACGGGTGGAAGATCCCACGTGCCGCAGTGCAACTAAGCCCGTGTGCCACAACTACTGAGCCCAAAGCCCGTGTGCCTAGAGCCCGTGCTCCGCAGCAAGACAAGCCACAGTAATGAGAAGCCTGCACACCACCACGAAACTAGAGAAAACCCACGCGCAGCAACAAAGACCCAACGCAGCCATAAATAAATAAATAAATAAATTTATTTTTAAAAAATGAAATCCAGACTTTTGTCAAAGCACCTACTAGACAACTAGCAGGCGCCATGATGGGCACAAAAAATTCAAACATATATTAAAATTTCTGCCTTCATAGCTTATTATGGAAAATTTTTTGAAAATAAGTACCAATAGTAAAATAACACTGAATAGTAAATGTCACTATAAAGGTACGTGAAACATTATAAGGGATCAGAACAGGGTAGAATGATTAATTCTTTGTGTCAGGAAAACATGAAGAGTTACAGAAAAGAAATGGTGTTTGAGCAGAGTCTTGCAGGTGAAGAGGAGCTTGTCATACAACAGAGTTAGTTGACAGTACAGTGGTCATGTCTGAGAGGGGACAAACTGTCCTGCATTCCTAGAAATGTGCAGAAAGGAGAGACCAGAGACAGGGTTTGGTATGTGGGCTGAGGTAAAGATGCAATAACCCAATTCAAATATATTTGGAAATACTCTACCGATGATAATGAGAAGCTTTGGAGAATATACCTGGAAATGAAGATGATCTATCTGTGTGACAACAAGCAAGCACTCTGAACGCAGAGGATGTACTTAATTGGAGACAGGAGAATCTGGGGACAGAAAGATCAATTAGGGTGCCCTGTTACCATAATTCAGGAGAGAGATGGGCCTCAGGGCACATCAGATAAACCACTGGGGCTGCTGGGAGTTGCAGGAAGAAAGGGGTCAGAGAGAAAAGGGGGTACCCCACAAGGATAACTGGATGCTAACTGACCCAATGAGAAGTGCAGAAATAGCTCCCTACTTCCGAAGTATACATGGCCCTTATTGTATATCTTGCTTAAAATAGGTACACATCTATATTAATTCCAAGAAAAGACTTAGGTGTGACACATCGGAGAAAGGCTCTAAGACTCGGGAACACGGATGATCCACCAGGCACCATGCTGGACACTGCACACGTTGTCGCAAAGACTGTATGTCAGGAGCTCACCCATGTCCTGACCCACTGGCGAGGCCAGACATCTACCTCTTGCATGGATCAGCCTTAGCAATCCACCAAGCATGGCTCATTTCTCTCCATTTCTCTTGCCCAGCAACAAAATGAATCGCTTTTTTCATGACATCAGCCCTACAAATCAATTCAATGAATTAAAACGGGCCCTGCTGGACCACAACACAAGCCAAGGGTGTCAGATCCTCTTTCCTCCCACTGGCCCTCATGGATCAAAACTGCTCCGGTGTATCTGAAGAGAACAGCTCAGGCTCCCCCTGCCCAGCGCTACGTGGGCTTGAACAAGGCCAGACCACCACCCTTAGGGACAGCTGAGATGCTCCTGAAGTGTCAGAAGCAGCCCTGCCAGCCTCCCAGCCTCCGCCATGTTCTGTGTGATGGGTATTGATTTCAGACACTGTTTCAGAGCAAAACTGAAAGCGTGTGCCTTTGCAGCTTGTCAAGAACTCAGGCCCGACTTTCACAAGGGACTTTGCACCAGCAGCCTTGTGCCTGGTGCCTGGGAAAGTGGAGTCAGGCCCTCCGAGGCCTGTTTCCTCACTCTCTGAGATTCGATGAATTACTCGCCAGTCAACATTTGCATTCTTTTAACAAGTGTACATAAAGTCCTCCAACTAGGAGAAAAGGGAGGGGAAAACAGAAGACCTTCAGTCATTGGTGTGGACAAGATTCAAGCAGAATATAAAATGTCAACATGCTCAGATGCCTCTATCTTTTGTACTTTTGGGGGTCTGTTGTTCTTTTGAGCAAGTCCGTATCTATTCAACAGACATTTATTACACGTTATAGTAGATTTTGGGGTGGGGATAAGGAAATCAATCAGGAAGTCCCTGCCTCAAAGAAACCTGCAATCTAGGAAGGAAACAGATATGGATACAAGTGCTACAAGGAAGGAAATCAAAGTGGGTGAGGAAATAAGAAATAGGAGATGGATCTGAGCTGCATTGATGCTGGGGTAAGTAAGGATTTTCAGCCTTGTCCCAGATGGATTATTAAAAAGAGAGAATATTAGGATCAAAAGTGAAACTGTTGTCTGCTGTTTAGTTGCTGGTGAAATGTTAATATCAATAAAAGCCTTGAATGTGACCTCCACATCAGATAGATCATCTAGCTGAACATTCTCCCCACATTTTACTTATTTTTTAACTTGTCAATCATTTATTCATTCAACAGATATTTATTAAGCACAGTGTAACTAACAAAAACAATAAACATGTTCATGATTATTCATACACACATAAAACTTCTGTAAACAGTTATAAAGCATGACCTAAACTTGAATTGTTAAAAATCTGTAATAAAAGGCATTAATTTTTTTGTCAGCCTGAAGCATTCGACCATGACTATGTACTTGGCACATGGCAGGTGCTCAAAAATGTTTGTCCTGTGAGAAGAGGTACATCTAATTTCCTTAGGTAGCTAAGAGCATCATTCCCGGTTTCTCCTCACAATTTAAATCCAAATGACACTAGAGTGGTCATATTAATCTGAGTTTCAAGTTTTCAGATCCTACATTTTGACTATAAAGTACGGTTTTGCAAACCATCTTTTTATAAAAAGCTGCAGAATGTTGAGAATAAAGTAACCTAGGAACGTGGGCCCTGAGCAATGAAACAGTCTGATATTGAAAGTAACCTTGAGGTTTCTCTCTTCAACCTCAGAGAACCACAGGAAGAGAAAGCAAATATAATGGTGGAAATAAAGTAAGATAGGTGTTTAAAATGGCCTAAAATGCTATCTATTTTTAATGATCTCAGATGCTAGAAATCCAAGGAAGGAAAGTCAAATTTGAAAATAACCAGTGAGCCTTTACTTGGTATTCAATACCGTATTTCACAAAGTTTCTAAACTTCCCTGTATCATCTTCTGCAGTATACCATAAGGGCATTAGCGTCCCCAATGCTTAGGAATTAAACAGGAAGAGAGAGAAGAAATGCATAGGGGCAGGCTTGTAATAAAAGATCACTAAATGCAAGCTAAACGAAGCCAGAGGTCAACCTACATAATTGCAGGAGAATCTCAGACCACTTGTTCATACATCTATTTCATTCAATCAACAAAACTTTACTTAACCCCTAATATTTGCCAGGTACTGAGCTGGGCGGCTTGTCACCCAGAAGCTTGTCATCCAGTAGATCACGCTAGAAATGTCTATTGATCTAAAATTATGAATAAACCATCTCATCTTTTTTCATAAGTTAAAATTGCGTCGTCATTCTACATTCTATTTCTCTCTCATTCATTCATTCAGCCAGTCAGTTGCTTATCCGACAAAGATTTAAGCATTTAATCTGTATCAGATATTTTCCTAGGTTCAAGGGATACCCAAATTAATAGAATACAGTACCTGCCCGTAAAGAGGCAAGGATTTCTAGTAATTCTGGTTAAATATGATTGACACAATAATTACTACATAAACAAAATGCTATAAAAGGTACCAGCAAGAGGTGGGGAGGGTGAAGAGGGATTTCTAAAGTTTTAAGGAAAAAAGGGAGCTGGCATTTGATTTGGGTTCCCCAATATGTGTAACAGCTTCCCAAGCAAAGGCGATGGAGGAAAGGCATTCTTGATTGAGAGCAGGACAGGCAAAGAGGCAGAGGAACAAGAGTGCGAGGACAGTAAGGCCAGGAGAGCTGGACGGCCACATGCTTGGGGCTGACGACTCCACACCGCAGAGTCAGGCACAAGCAGGAAGATCTTGGGGGCTCGGCAAGGAATTTGGGCTTCATCCCGTCACTTGGGGGGTGCTTTCAGATACCTACACCCTAACTTCATCAAGCAAGGCTTAGAAAATTTAAACCCAAGAGCAAGTCTATCAACACACAAAGAGCTATTTCGTTTTGCTTAGAGAATAAAACATGACAGTCCTCCTGGCTGGGCTAAATTTTGAGTGGATATTGAAATGTTTAGCCTATAGAGAAAGGGGAGATCACTATTAGGCCATATTTAAGGTTCGTTTGTCATTCCTCCATGCCTTTATTCAACTGCTTCACGTCAGTCCCTGCAGGATGCCAAGCACTGTATTAGACCCTTTGACTCTAAATAATAATGAAAATAGGGAATTTCCTGGCTGTCTAGTGGTTAGGACTCAGCACTTTCATTACCGGGGCCTGGGTTCGATCCCTGGTGAGGGAACTAAGATCCTGCAAGCTGCGTAGCGTGGCCAAAAAATAAATTAATAAATTAATAATAATAATAATAATGAAAATAGACATATAAGGGTTTAATAGTAGAGTTGGCCAAACAATATAAGTGCAGGGCATCAGAGAAAGCCCATAGCAGGGACCCTTGACCTGGCCTGGGGTGGAGGGGTCCATACCTTAGAATTGAAATGCCATAGAGAATTGCCCCGTGGTATTTCACTGGGAAAGCCCACTGGGTGATGTCCAAGCAAACCTAATAGTTGACATTCCACCAGCGGGTCCCGTCCCCTGGAGTTGCTGCACCTCCCTTGAATGCGCTTTTCTGAATACACATGGACACGAAAGAAAGCAAATCCTTCTGCAGGTGACAGAACTAATTCCCAGGTCCCCATCTTCTCTGCCAGTCTGGAGCGACCCCCTGAATCTTGTTCATAAAACTAGGATGGAAAAGGAAAACAAATGCATTTCACTGAAAAGAAATCGCAAGGCTGCGACTGACTCCATCACTTCTGTCAGTAGATGGGAAATTCAAGCGCAACGCCTGTATATAATTACCCATCATGTCTTGAATACAAAATTACTGATTTAACAGGTGACACATTCCACACACAAATACTGTAATAATATAAAAGGAGAGTTGGACAATAGATTCCATAAATAGAAGAGATGCGTAGTAAAGATTTTTTTGCTGCTATTTTATTTTATGCATTGTGATGACATACACACTACAAATTTATAATCACTTCGAAAATAGGATCTATATATTGGATTTCTTTTCATCTGATCACAAAATCTCTGCCACTTTCAGATTCCCCCCTTCGCAGCTTCCTGAAGACCCAGAAGGAACATCGGACTAGGAGTCAAGAAAAGCAGGTTTCTCAGGCTCTGTCACAAACTACTTTTTGTACGCCAAGTTGTTTAATCCCTGCTCAATGTCCTCATCTGTACCACGTGAACAGGGGCACCTACCGCACTGAACTCCCAGCCTGCTTGGAAAAGCCCTGGATTTAGAGTTAAGAGGTTAAAGTTGGAGTCTGGTCTTGCCGCTGACTGGCAAATTACTTTGGGTAAATCACATACACTCACCAAGTTAATTCACCTGCAAAGGGGGCCTAATTCCACCTGCCTTATAAATATGTCCTGAATCAAGTAAGCCAAAGTGTTTTACAAACCACAACCACTTAATGGTAGCCTAAGGTATTATTAATTAGAATCAAAGAAGATCACAAAGAAGATCTTATAACTCTAGTGCTTTGAGGAGAACACAGTACCTGTGACATTGAATTTCTTATGCAGTCAACCATGCTGTGTGCATTTTCCACAATCGAACTTTAAGCTGTAGGATATTTTAGGGCTACCTCCTTTTATCATGAGCTGGGGAAAGACTGGGGGTTCCCAAGTGGCAGGAATCCCCGGGCATCCCAGATTGCTCTGCTCTGGGAATATCCTAGGGAGAACGAAAAATGCTAAGTCAGTGACTGAGGAGTGATGACCTGATGCTGCTCCCAAACTGGGGAAAATTGGAATGAAAGAATGAGGAGCTCCTTTCTGCCCCCAAATTCTAAGGTTTAATAGTAAAAGGGGCCTCCTGTAAATCTCCACCTAACTATGATCAAACCAGTTCAATGCTCAGACCAAGATTTGTTCAACAAGAACCAAGTGGAACCTTTCGAGGCTAATGACACATGAGATTGAACTTCGGAGTGGCTTTTGAAAGTCTCAGTTCCTAAATCCAAGTTCATCTACTTCACCACCTCCCTCAATCTGTCAGACATTCTAGAAGCACTCAGCCTTCTCCAAGCTGACCCACTGTTGCACAGCACAGCTGGCCAAACAGAGAGAGAGACTATGCCGTCCAAATATCCCCAAGTGTCCGCAGCGCGCCAGTTGTCTTGACCGGGAACGGTAGAAATAGCACAGACACCTTCCCGCTTTGGCCTTGGTTTGGAGTGTGTGGCGGTGTCCGCTGCACCCCGTGCCAAACCAGAGCACAAGGACACGGGCGTGAATTTTGCAGCCTAAATTCCCCAGGGTAATTTTTACAGCTCTGCTATAGTAGTTACTTTTTTTTTAAAGGTCAAGATTCACATGGTTATTTTGACTTATGTTTCTTGGCCTAATCCAGATTTGGGCGGGGGGGAGAAAAAGAAAGAAAGAAAGAAAGAAATTGACACAAATAGATTAATAGTTTGCAAGTGAAATCTACAGCTCATTTTGGGACCTGTCCTGCGAGAACCTTGCTTTCTTTTATTGAAAAGGGCAAGAAAGAGTGACATTTCTGTTCAGCTCAGGGAGCCCAAACAGCCAAAGACCAAGTCCCAGAGAGGAACATCTGGTTGGCAAACACAAAGGAACATAACACCTGCAGACTGGCCGTGTTGTGTTTACTCTGGGACTGGTTGTCCATTACCCTCTGAAAATACGTTTCAGGGCTGGAAATGGACTGTTTGTGCCAAGAAAGTCTGGGGTGATAACGCAGCCTGTTCACCTTGGAATTCTCCCCGTCCCAGCATGGGCGGGCCCTGCTGAGCCAAGAGAGATTTGTAGTATTTTTCCACCTAGCACTTCTTTGCAGAAACCTCTACAAGTTTGGAGCTGGAGACCAGAGAAGGGGCGTCGGGGACTGAGAGCGTGGAGAATGACTGCTTCAGGATGTGGTTATGCTATTATTTATTCCTCTGTGATGATTTTCTGGCAAGGCTTTGCACGTCTTAGCCTCTGGACAGAGTTGCACATATCAGAAACAACACCAAAACAAACTGTTTTAACACCCACACTTACAGGAAACTTTACCCCAGGGGCTCCAAGTGCTTCTAACAGAACAAGAAGGCCTGCTGTGTGCAGCTCTGTCCTTGGCAGCCGTGGTTGTCAGCCCTGAGCACAATTTATTGTGTCTTCTTTGAATCACTTTTGGCCTAGAATGAAGCATCCGCCAAAGAAACCTCACTCAAAGCAGCTAATGGTGCCCACAGCAGGAGAGTTCCCACCAAAAGGCAAAGCCCCCTCACTGCTGGGACCCCCAAAACCCAGCAGTGGCACCCCCTGTTACCATCCTGAGTCAAAATTGCAGCTGGAGTCTGATGGGTACAGTAAACGCCATTGGCTTGGGGACAGTTTGAAGCCTGGAATGAAGAGACATCAGAAGGCGTGTGTGGAAGAACAGCAGAACTCACATTTATATGAGTCTCAGCTTAAGCCCCCCTAGACAATTAGCTCTTTGCATGCCTTTTCTCATATAATTCCAGAAAACGATTCTATTCTTATTTCATAAGCTAGGGAAAGAAGGCTTAGAAAGTTTAAGCAATTCTCCCAAGGTCATGTTATTCAGTCAATTGGAAGCGCTGGGGTTTCAACCCAGGCCTACCTGGCCTTTTTGCCACTGTCTCCTGTGGCCTGCAGAAGGTTGACATGCATTGATAGTCCTTTTGCCTCCAAATGTATTCCAAAAAGACCCAGTGCGCTTGCTGGGATGTTTGTCTGCTTCTAATGTCTGAACCTGGTCTCCATTCCTTCCCTCAAGCTTCCTTGTCTCAATCTGAGAACAGGAGGAAGGTTAAGGGATAATGGAAGTCCAGGCTTGTTTCACACAAGAATTGTAGTGCATGATTGACATATGTTTGCTGTATTGTTTAAGGATGTTCGATTCGACTCTGTAAACTAAGAAAAACAGACCAATGAGGATAGAGGAAATTAAGAGATGTAAGCGGCTGGTGAGACACATTAAACACAGATAAAGTAAGTTGAGCACGAGTACTGGTGGTACGTGAGAAAGACGAAATATTCAGAGTTACACTAAGACACTAAGGTACTCAGAATTCACCAGGCCTGAAGTTGGCCATTCATTGGGAACACCTATTTTGGCTCTACCAATTTTCTGCCTACAGCACACAGGTAAAAGCCAGCAGGCCAACTGGCAAGCTACAGCTGTGACCAAGCAAACTTGTCTGTTTGTCTCGTAAAAGCAAGTCTGTGTTTGCCTCCAGCCCCTTCCAGACGCCCTTGTTCATTATGAATTCTGGTCCACCTCATAACCCCAGCAGGGAAGGCTGGTGTGTCAGAGAAACAAACAGAGAGTGAGAGACAGAAGAAGCAACAGAGACAGAGACAGAGAGAGACTCTAGGCATTGCCTAATACAGGATTCTAGGAGTATGGTCCTTTTACCCTGTTTGTACCCACCTTTGGTGTGTCAATCATCCGTCTCTTCCCCCTTGCTTCTCACTGTGTGTTTATTAAACCACATGATTCAAACATCTTAATCTGGCACTTGAGTCTTTATGTTCCTGACCACTGCGGTAGGTGACATGGTAATACACTTGGAGGGTACCATTGCATCAAGGTGATTTCCCACTTAACACGTGACCTCCAAGAGTCAACTTATCTTTAGCATTTTGTGGTTCTTAATCTTCAAAACATAGGAAATCCTGGTGGAATGATTCAATGGCAAAGAAAAGCAAGTAAACCCAGGAAGATTAATGTGATTTTTTTTAAAAAAGACAATACTTATGAATTACTTCCTGAATGTAATCATACCATTGGAATTTGTATTCATTTATTTAAAAATCCATTCTGTGTTCTTTGGACTCAGCCTGTCAGTAGGCACTCTTACTGAAAGTCCTTTCACCCTTGTGGAAGCTATGTGAATATTATACTGACTTTGTAAGGTTCTCACAACAGATGTGAGTCTTCCTATTTTACAAATGAATAAACTGTGCTCAAGCTGATAGAGAGAATTGCTTAAGGCTAGATTGCTACCAAAAAATGAGTCCAGACCTAGAATCCTAAATAAATATTCTATTATACCACGTATACATTGAAACGTATATAGATTCCTGTCCACATGTGAATTGAAAGATAGGGAAGGAAAGATAGGGAAGAAACAGAAATAAGGTGGATGGTAATGAATGACTTAATATTTTTATTTTACATATATGGTACATACAGTACCCTTTGCTGAAGGCCTATTGTGTACCCAGTAATATTATATGTGTCTTATCCACACTATCTCTTTTCCTTGAAGTGCCAGGAGATGTTATCATTCTCAGTTCATAATTAATGAAAGGCAGATTTAGAGATGTTCCTTCTATAACATGCCTAATCACAAGTAGAAAACCCAGATTTCCGACGTAGGTCAGCTGACCCTAAGTCTTGCTTTCTGAGATGCAATAATTATAATGTTCATCATTGCCAATTGAGAATCCATAAACTTTTTGAGTATTTTCTATGTGCTGGGCAGTGTTAAGCATTCTACTTGAATCATCTCCATTTTCCTCGGAGAGTGTCATTAACAAAATGTCTCTTTCCCAAAAGAATGGAAAGTTTACGTGTTAAACTATAAATGCAGGGCTTTAAACTTTAAAATATGCAATGGAGAATGCTCAAAATACCCTATCAAGGTGGGGACTGTCTTTAATCTTTGGCGTTGCCCTCTAATCACTTCCAAAAGGAGGATAAAAAGAGGAGACTCTAAACCCAGCGGTCAGGACTTGTCTTGGGAGAATTAATTGTGGAAAAGAGTACGAATGATCAAGAGGACCAAATGCAACCTGTGCACCTTATTTGGATTCAGATCCTAACAAACTAAACATAAAAAGACATTGAATAAGGACTGGGTATTAAATAACATTAACAAAGTATTTGGATTGTGTTTTGTAAGGTATGATAATGTTCCTGTGAATATATAATAATATATAATAAAATATCCTTATTTTTGTAAGGCATATATCCATTCTACTTTTATGTGTGTTCCAATTTTTTTGTAATAAAAGGAAAATAATTTGTTGGGGTTTAGAGAGGAGGGGGTGGGAGAAGAGAGAGCAGAATGAAATGATCTGGAGGGAAAATGTTGGGGGCACCTAGAAAGGCAGGGAAAAGGATGAAAACAAGAAATAAACTCCCTGGGGTGAAGGGGCTTAGTCTGGAGTGGAGTCAGAGAATGGGAATGGGGTAAGTAAAGCTTCAGCCCTGTGAATCCAAGGATCCACATAAGCAGCGATACTAACCAAAAAAATAAAGAGGACGAATTAGAGCCCAAATAAGAATGAGTCAAGGAATGGAAGACTAATTGAACATCTAGCATGCAAGTCACTGTGTGTGCATGTGATTTTGTGATTTATAAGAAATATATATTTGGTCTTCATCCCCATTTCTGGCGCTAAGCTCCTAAAACCCTTGGAATTTATGTTAATGAGGTGACTTTTGAAAAGCCTTTAGGTAGCCTAAGGATGGGAGATGGTTGCCAGGGGAAACTTAGAGGACTGGAACTTTCAGCCTCACCCCTCAACTTGGGGTTGGAGGAGGAGCTGGAGATTGAGGTCAATCACCAATGGCCAATGATTTAATCAACCATGGTTTGTAATGAAGGTATTGCTAAGTCCCAAAAGGATGGGCTTTTTAGAGCTTCTGGGTTGGTAAACACACGGAGGTGCCTGGGAGAACGGTGCTCTCGGAAAGAACACGGAAGCTCCAGGCCCTTTCTCCATACCTTGTCTTATGCATCTCTTCCATCTGGTTGTTCCTGAGTTATATCCTTTTACAATAAACTGGTAATCTAGGAAGTAAGATGTTTCTCTGAGTTCTGTGAGATGCCCTAGTAAATTCATCAAACCCAAGGAAGAGGTCATGGAAACCTCCAGTGTATAGCTGGTTGGTCAGAAGCCCAGATGATAACCTAGGTTTGCAATTGGCATCTGACGTGGGGGGCAGTCTTGTATGACTGAGCCCTTAATCTGTGGGATCTGATGCTATCTCTGAGTAGATAGTGTCAGAATTGAGTTGAATCGTAGGACACCCAGCCGGTGTCGGAGAATTGCTTGGTGGTGTGGAAAAAAAAAAACAACAACAGACATCATCATGCATCACCTCACTACACTTCTTCTTCATGGACCCAAATGACAGATGAGAACGCTGAGGTACAGGGAGCTGAAGACCTTTGCCTGAGGTTCCATGAGTCACAGAGGGTTGTTGATGGGTAAGGAGGAGAGTGGAGAAGCCTACTGGGCAAGGATCCAATGGAACTTCCATGAAAGCAACACCAAGTTTTTGCATCAATCTTCATTTGAAAATAGGGTTCTGTAGCTTAAAAAGACACAAAAATCCAAAACTGAGAGAATTAAAGCTGAATGTATTAGCTTGAAAAACTTAACCCAAACATTAATGTAAACATAAAGGACAGTCACAGATGAGAATGCCCAAAAGGTGACTTTCAAATTGTCTAAACTTGTGTCAGATTCAACCTCACTGCAGTTATTCCAAAGATTTCACCCACAACTGCATGCAATTTGTACCCAGAAATTCCCTCACACTGTAGTAGTTTGGGTATGAACTTGAAACTGCTCGGGGAGGGGGGGTGGTTGGGGAAGAGGCAAGAAGAAGGGGGCAAGAAGAGTAAAGGTAACTTAATTGGGCAAAGCTGAGGCCCTGCAGTGAGTTCTTTGAAGAAGATGCCAAACCAAACTGCTGCTGCACTAGAACAGCCATCATATGCAAAATGGCCATTTAATGGGGGGACAGGGTGTATTTCCCAGCTTTGTCTTCTCCACTAGGGAAACTATTCATACACATTCCTTGAGCCAGATGCAGAGTTCTGCACTGAGGTTCCTCCTGTAAGTTTTCAGTGAATGTGATTAGCATCCCATCTGCTACAAAGCTACAAAGTTCCCAGAAACTGTGCAGTTAAAAAATAATAATAATAATAAGGTTGGGTTCATGTCTGGCTGAACCCTTTGCTCACTGTGTGGCCTTGGGCCAGTCAGATGACCTGCTTGTGTCCTGATAGTCAAACCAGCTGGAAAATTGAGTAAGAGACAACGGCCTCCTTGCAAAACAGATGCTACAGCTGAGTTGCACACTTGTTTTTTTAGTAAATAAATTGGAGGTCAAGGAAAGGAGGGAGTGGTGAGTTGTTTTGAATATTCAGGAGCAGCTCCAAGCTGAGGAACAGATTAGAACCTCCTTCCAGAATGATCACCAGGTCTCCTATGGTCAACCTGGTCTCCCACCTCTGCAAACACTGTTGGATCACAGATGGCCTCTCTTTAGACAACTTAACCCTTGACACAAAGGTCCTCAGGGATCATATTTGTTAAAATATCACCTCATTGAAGCTGTCCTGGTGCCTAGTGAAGATTGTAAGCCCCCTTCCCCCGGCACTCCCTGTTTTCCTCCCATGTTTATTTTGGCCAGCACCTTCCTTGTTACCTAGCATCTAATGTGATGACTTATTTATGTTTTCTACCCCCGACTAGAATGTAAGCTCCTCCAGGGAAGCGACTTTAGTCCATTTCATTCACTGCTGTGTCCCCAGTGCCAGAGACAGTCCCAGTAACTCGCCCGTTTTCTCTGGGCTGGAAAGCTGGGAAGATTGTCACAGTTAAGGGAAGCGGCTAGTATGCTTATTAAACAATTGGTCTAGTCAATCTTTAAGGAAGTAGAGTGCATCCCATCAGATGTTCTCAGTGTGATGGGGTGAGATTACAGGACAAATGCTCCTGACATCATAGTAACAGATTCACCGGAGGTGTGACTGCTCATACCCCCGGTTTCTGGGACCAGAAACTGCACTCTTACAGCTTCGTTCCTGCCTCCCTGCCTCCAGGCTCACCATGCTCCAATCCACCTCCAACCTCCTACCAGCAGGATCCAAGTCTGACCCTATGGTTCCCCCCAGAGCTGCTCATTGCCAGCATGATAAACTCCAGACCACGTTAGGGTCTTCTTGATCTGTGCTCGATCCACCTTTCCTGCCCTCCTTCCCACCTCCATCATACCTTACCTGCCGGCCACACTCTCCCCACCTCTACCCCTTGCAGTTTGCTGCATGCGCCATGCTCTCCATGTCTTCAAACATTTTCTCTGCTCTTCCCTGCCTGACACTCCTTTCTCAACTGGCCGACAACTACTGGCTTACCCCATCGTGCTCCAGCACCAGCTCCTGCCTGAATCCTTCCCTGTTGATTGCTCCCCACCCACCCCCCGCAGAGGTCCCTCTTGCATCTTAGGAGAACCACTGTGATACTGTGCTACACTGCATTATGACCACTTGGATATTTCTCTTCCCTACTAAACGGCTGTGGTCTCAGGACAAAAATAGAGTCTTATTTATCTCCATGCCTAGCTCAGGGCTGGGCATATGTGCTGGCACTCTGCAACTAGCAAATGAATAAAAAATAAAATCAGGTTTTTTTCTCAGGTTTAACAGTTCCCTGGTTTCCTTCACCTTCATAGATCATTTTAATATTTCAAATAGGTAATGAAAACCTGATCAAATGCTGAAAAATAGCTCTTCTGTCAGAGGTTCCATCCTGTATGATAGTCTGTAATTCCCAGACAGTTAAGATTAGGGGTGTTAAAAGATAAACCAGGGCAACTAAAAAGTTTGAGTTTATTTGAGCAAAAATGGATTCCAGTCGGGCAACACCAAACCAGAAGTGGTTAGGAGCACTCCCGGGACAGAAGCTAGAAAAGACTCAGAGAAAGTACAGAAACAAAGAAAGGAAGTGATTTGATTGGCTATAGCTTGAATCCTAGTTGGCTGCTTGTGATCAATTGTCCTTAGTGTTTGATCTGTTTGATCTTGTAAACTTGAGGCATTTACAGGCTTAGATTTGGGCTTGCTTACGTAGGCTGCCATGGGATTAGAGACGCCTCAGTCTAATGGTTCCTGTGCCAACTACAAATTGGCACTTGCCATCTGCTTCTACAAGGACTAAGTCACAAACTGCTGCAGCCGCTGACCTTCAACACCCCCTGAAAGGCATTCAAGATGGAGAGCAGGAATGAGGCCCTCTGTGCTCTGGGAAAAACTGGCAGAACAGGGCTTTAGATAGTTAGATATTTTCAGGAGAAGATTTTATGAGCCCAAGTCTTGCATCTCCTCATATCTAGAAAAGCACTGAAATCATTAACGGTGACATCTGCTCCTCATGACTCGCAGCAAGCCTCTGCCAAAATGTGTGCTCGACTGCAGGTCCCCCCCTCACTGAAATCATGTATAACACTGAGCAGCCTCCCTACCTCTTTGGAGCAGTTTCTAGGGCTATCTGAGATGCTGTCTCCCGGGCTATAATCCTCATTTTGCCCCAAATAAAACTTAACTCACAACTCTCACGTTGTGCATTTTTTTCAGTCGACACTTTAATTAATTTAACAGAGGTCTGAGTTTCTTTAGCTTAAAGGGCTAAATCAAGCAGGTGCTTACAACCAAGGTGTATTGCTGGAAAGCTCAAGTGTCTAGGTAGAAGAGGAGGGCGGGCAAAGGTGGATAGTGGAAGAGAGAGAAGGAAACTGACCGAGTACAACAGCCCAGGGGAAATCAAGGGCCTGAGTTGGGTGTGATTCAGCCCCTCCCAGCTTCATACCTTTGCAAAGTTCCTGATGGCTATTGGGCCTCTGGGTGGCTTCTGAAGATTTTCCCAGAAACCCCCAGAAGCATAAAAAAAAAACCCTGTCTGAGAGCAGGAGAAACCTGAGAGAATTTGCATAATTATCTTCCACCTGCATTGAGAATTGGCCCCTCTGGGCTCTCACAGAACACGATGTAATGCTGAGCCATGAACTTTTCTTGAATCTTTCAAGTATCTACAAGATTCTCGAAGACTCTATTTTCACACCTCAAAGTATACATATTGCAACACAATTTTAAGAGCTGGTTTTTGTTTCCAGACAAATAGATGCTGAGGGGAAATATACTTTCAAAACTTAATTTTTTTCAAGATGGGTGGCAAGAACAATCTAAAAACAAAATTGCCTTTTAAATTGAAACATGCCAAAGAAGCACTTGCTTTTCCGCCGGTCTTGGGGCTCGCTCATTTCCTTCTCACTGTCAGGGAAGAATCAGCCATAGAAACACAGACATTGCTATTCAAAGCCCATCCTTTTCTTTTAGAACTTGTCTTTGACAGGAGACCATGCAAGTTTCTGACTGGGGGAAGATGACAGTGGCAGAAAGTGGATTCAGAAGAGCACTAGTTGACTCAAAGACTTAGGCTGGGGACCTTTGTCTTGTCAGCCTGCCAAACCTTCCCCATTCCTTGCCCTCACTCTCTCCTCCCAAACCTGCTGCCACTCAAATTATTAAACCATTGTCTTTTCCTGCCACTGCTTTCGCCCTGTGTGGCTCAAGTCTAAGCTTGCTTCTTAAACAATGGGTCCAAGTGCCATGTGGGCAGGGACTGTGTGCTTTTTATTCAACCATGCATTGGCCCCAGCTCCCAGCCAGCACCTGGAGCAGAGCAGGCATTCAAGAAGTGTTTGCTGAAAAATAAAAGCTATGCTATATGGTTTTCTTTGTGATTCTTGATCCCACTGCTACATTTTCAGGCCAAGAAGAGGTAGCCCAACACCCCAAGCCTGTATTCTTCAAAATGCCTTTACAATTGTTATTTTCCAATTGACTGTGAAAAAGAATAAACTCCCGTGACCAGGAAGACAGAAAGAGAACTCGTTTACATGGCCCCAGGCTCAGCAAACCCACTGGTAGAGATGCAACAACTCACAAATGCCCATCCCAGGGAGGCTGGTGGAGGAAGGATTATTGTTAACTTAGTCATCTTCTTTATTCAAGGTGGTGGTTTTGCTTGGGCTTGTTTTGACCCATTGATCTTCCCTACAGATCGTATCTCTTACTTTGAAAACAATCATGTTTTCAATCTTCTTTTACCTATTCACCTCCTTCTTTTTAAAGATTTTAATTTTTAGATTCTTTTTCCTATCTAACACAACATTGCAAATCAACTGTACTCCAATATAAAATAAAAATTAAATTTAAAAAAGGCTTTAGTTTACACCAAAGTTTTCAATATTCACAAGTCTTCTTTAGGTCCTGTAATCAAAATCCTTCATAGGTCTTTGTATTCGTTTCCTTAGGCTGCTGTAACAAAGTACCACAGACTTGGTGGCTTAAACAACAAAAATATAATCTCTCACAGTTCTGGAGGCTGGAAGTCTGATTGCAAGGGTTGGTTCTTTCTGAGGCCTCTCTCCCTGGCACGAGGACAGCAGCCTTCTCCCTGTGTCTTCACACTGCCTTCCCTCTATACACATCTGTCTCTGTGTCCAAATTTCCTCTTTTCATAAAGACACCAGTCACATTGCCTTAGGGCCTAAAGACCTTATCTCTAAATAAGGTCATACTCAGAGGTACTAAGGGTGAGGATTTCAACATATTTGTGGGGAGCAGACACATTTCAACCTATAACAGTCTTTCTGTACTATTTGAAGCACCCATAGTGAGAGTTAGCTGGACAATATAAAGAAACTGGGTTTTTTCCCCATAATTCTGAAAATTAACTCATTACAGAGATCACCAACCCCTTTAGCTCCAACTTCCAAACAAACAAAAATAATAAATAAACAAATGAGGACTACAACCCCAAAAGTCTAATTGCCCTCTGAAGCAACCCAATCCTACCTGCTGAACTTTCCCACTCCTGATGGATCAATAACACTTTCTCCTTGCTGCTACATTATTGGACCCAACTTCTCTAAGTCAGGCTTATGAGCTTAAAGTAAACCAGTGGCCTTGACTCTTACTAGGTAAATCCAATCCAATAATTTCTTGCCCAAGGTCAGTAAGTTAGGCATGAATTGTAGTATGCAGCCTATGAAGCCAGAAAAAAAAAGCAAGCCTATCCCAAGAGTCCACACAGAGAGCAGCTGACACATCACAGCTGGGCTGAGAGGCAAGAGCCAAGCTGAGGGGGTAAGCTAAGTTCGAAGGTCATAGAAAGTCACCAACAAATGACAGGCAGGATTCCGAGATCAGAGTCAAACTTCAACCTTTGCTGGGAGAGAGGTTTGAAAAGGAGCTCTGGGGACATCCAAGGCCTCCCTGCTAGCCAGCTCAGGCTACTGTAAAAGGCAAATGGGATGTGTTTTTCAGTGGGTACCAGTGGTCCTCTTAAAGGCATATATATTTAAAGTAAACAAATTTTAAGTGTAAAGCTCAATGAAATTTTTTCATAAGTATAATGCCGAGTAAGCACTACCTAAAACATGACTCAGGACATTCCCGGCACCCACAAGGCTCCCTCATGCTTGTCTCAGTGATTACCTACTCCCTGGAAATAATCACCATTCTTTTTTTGTTGTTGTTGTATGATTTGTTTATTATAAACTATCATCTTGAGTCAAATTATAACATGTAAATTGAGATTTCCTTGTCACTAAGAAAATAAACCAACATTCTGCTGATGTTTGTTTTTCTGTATGGACTCCTAAATGCCTGCTCTTAAATTCTGTCAAATTCTGAATTCTCTAGCTCTTAAAAAAACAGCATTCTTATTCCCATCACCATGGATTAGTTTTGCCTGTCCTTGAACCTCATGTAAATGAAATCACACAGAATATAGTTTTTCGTGTCTGGTTTCTTTTGCTCATTTTCATGTCTGTGAGATTCACCTGTGTTTCTCTGCATACAACAATAGCTTGTTTTTATTTTTGTGGTGTACTCCATATACCACAATTTATCTGTCTGTTCTACTGTTGGTGGATATTTGGGTTGTTTTCAATTGGAGATATCATGCATAAGGTCAATTTGAACATTCTTATGCCTGTCACATATATACTCATTCCTTTTAGTTATATTACTAAGAGTGGAATTACCCTGTCAAAGGATACAAGCATATGTCATTTTAGTGAGTACCACCAAACAGTTTTACAAAGCAATAGTGCCCACTTACACTCCCATCATCAGTGTCTGAGAGTCCCAGTTTGAGCTATAATCCTGGGTGCAAGTTCCCCTCAGTATCTCTGTGTGTAAACTGGGGAGTCTGTCTAAGAAGAGAAACTTGCAATGTCAAAAAGACTCAACATGTAGCTATTTTCTGACCAATGCGCTAGTCCCTCCTGCTAGAAGACTGGATGGAGGACGGTTAGTTGGATATACTAATAGGGAAGCATGAGCTAAGAAAACAGCAAATAGATATAAAGTTGGACTCTGCTGGCCAGACTGTTGGACCCAGGCTAACAGCATCTATAGTGATGGTCCCTCTGCCAGGTTCTTCTTAATGTTGGCTGGCCCCCTCGTTATCACTCAGTTTAAATGGACTTAAGGACCAGAAGGGCTGACCTGGAGTCAACTGGGTGCTGTCCACAAATACTGATGGCTTTGGATACCTTCTCCAGGGGAAATCCTATAGAGGCAAACATCTCTTAGAAGTCCTTCTACTTCATCAGTACTTGGCCGTGTAGCAGCCAGCCACAAGGAAATTGCACATGTTTGGTAAGAAATATCACAGCTCCGTGGAGGAAGTGCTGGGAAAATAGTAATAATGCTCTTGAATCTTTCTGGCAACCAACACATCTGCACACACAGGGGGAAGATGTGCCTTTCACATCTATTAAGATATCAAATGAAAGATAAAAAGCAAGACTGAAGCCGCTAGTCTAAATAACCTTGCTGAACCCTCAAAGATCACTCAGAAGACACTTGAAGACATTGTAAATGGCTTCTTCCAAAATACTAAAGCTCCCTAAAAAAAAACAGGGTAGCAGGAGAACACACTTAACAGTGTGTTCTTTAATAGTGTAAAGACTAAGAAGAAAACACTGACTGTATCTAACATTTTCCACATTTGTTATCCTTTGCTCTTCAGAATGGCATTTTTAGTTGAGCAGGGCTAGTCTTATTATTATCAAACTGCCTTCACAAACCAAAAGGGCTGTTTCCTGATCAAAATTAATCCTAAAGTAGAATGTGCAGATTTCATAAAATTGAAACGTCTCCATTATTATAGAAACGTTAGAGGCTAACTTTTTAAAATTTATTTTAAAAATCAAAATGAGAGATTGACCAAAGGAATATCTGCATGCATTTAAATGCAGGTGTTCTTGAATATGGGCAGCAATACTTTGACATTTCACAAGGTCTTTCCAGAAATTCAAGATGTTCACCTTAGATTGAACCAATAAACATGAACAGTAATCTAATTTAAGAGAGAGAGAGTATTTTGACCTTTTAGACAGCTGGTAAAATTCTGCAGTGCTGTATAGACTTCTAGATACTTTGAACAGAGTCATTTTACTCTGACAAGAGCTGTTTTTCCAGAAGAATTCATTAAAAACTTTCTGGCTTTCAAAAATCTGCATTTCTATTTCGAGACTGGGAAAGGTGTTTTTTTTCAAAACTTTCAAGTGTTTCCATGTGGGTTCAAGTTCAGGTGCAGAATCTGTAAGGGAGCAGGAAGGTTTCTGCTTTCTCTGTACTAGAAAGAATTACAGGCAGAAAATACCTGATCTTCAACAAGATGTGTGTGGGTATCTTGAACTGGTCTCAAAGGGTCTTTCCAGCTTGGCTAACATTATAGAAATATCTATGGCTTTGGTCTTTATTGTAGTCCTTTTGTTAGAATTATTTACCGCTGCAAAGTCAGCAAAGCTTATGTCACCAGCAGCCCAATTCAATCACTGAATACAAATAAGGAGCCTTCTGCCCAAGGGCCAGAGGGGAAGCCCTCTTCCTCATTTACAGAGGAGCAGAGTCACAGACAGTCTGAAGTTTTGATGCTCAGCGTTGATTTATGTCTCATGATTCAAGAAAATGAACTGACCTAAGAATTCATGTCTCATTCAGTTGACAACGCCAACTGCGTTTGGAAGAAATGGCAGTCATAACGACCACCCTCCTCACATTAAAAAAAAAAAGTTCTTCTTCCTCTGCATGGGTCAACCCAAGACCATTTCAGCCATTATTCCCTCATTATTGCTTATATCTAAGGATAACCTTGCAGCTGAACAAAACCCGTAGGGCAATTACATTTCGAGCTTCTCTTGGAATCTAGACTCCACGGTAACCCTACACCTCACGCTCCTGACCTCCTAGGGAGGAATTGGTGTCCTCTGCTTCCAGAGGAAGTGAATTATGCCCCCAAGACCCTGGGTCACAGCTGACATTCCATTCTGTTTGTGGGCAAAATGGTTCCTTTTTTCATCATTTTGCTATTGACACCAGTAGGCAGTGATTTCATTGACCTGAAAGTGAAGTCACCGGAACTGTCTTTTTCAGAAGAAAAGATTATTGAAAACATGTCTAAATTATGGTCAGTAAAGAGATGCCTGGCATGTTGCTGATTGCCTGCAACTCTTTTTCAGTAAGTGGCCTCACTTTCTATTAAAGATTTCATCAAGATGTTTGCCAGAATACGCTCCACATATTTGAACTATATATTCTTAGAGAGATTTTTTTTTAATCCCTCAACTCCCCAGTCTGAGGGAGATGGAATTAAAGGGATTGTCCTTGAAGTGAGGTCTAATATCCCATCTATATATCTCATGTTTAGACCTTGAACACTGGCAATGGCTTCAGAGGGTTGACTTTTATTCCTGTCTCCAAAAGACAACATTTTGAGAGTGTTGGGCAAGTTACTCTCTCTCTCCATATCTGTAATCAAAAAAAAAAAAAGAAAAAACAAAGGAATGTAGAAAAATTGTCCTAGGCTCCCATAAAGTGGAGGTATTTGTGATTGTTTTAGAGTAAAAAGATTAAGTCACAGTGCAAATGGGTACAGGGTTTCTCTTTAGGGTGATGAAAATGTTCTAGAATTATGTGTTCACAATTCTGTGAATGTGCTAAGAACCATGGAAGTTATATGGTATGTGAATTACATCTCAGTAAAGTTGTATTAACAAAAAGAATTAAGTCACGATAGTTTGTCATACAACTATTTTTAAGAGTTAAACAATGCAAGCAACCACTTTCACAATATCACTACAGTTTGGGAAGAAAATATTTGGAAAGATAATAACAGCAATTTGACTACCTCAGCAATAATCTTTCAAAAATGTTCACCGAAACAAAGAATAAAATTTATATGGGTACATAATTATGTAACACTAGATTGCTATAGTATTATTGTGATTTTATTTAGCCACGCCTACATGCTCACTATAATCTAGGCGAGAAAGTTACCCTTTGTGTTAATGAGGTCAGTATCTGCCCATGAGACCCGGATGTGAAGGATCAGCCACTGTCCCTTTTGGGTGAAAGGAATCATTGCACGTGGTGTATGTCCCTGCGCCATCATCAGTGAGACTCAAAACATGACTTAACTCTGCACTGGCTCCATCATATATGGAAGATGGGGAAGTAAACTGGCCCAACGCTTTAAGAAAGGAAAATAGGAGAGGGTGTGGAGAAAAGGGAGCCCTGCTACACTGTTGGTGGGAATGTAAATTGGTGTAGTCACTATGAAAAACTGTATGGAGATTCCTGAAAAAGCTAAAAATAGAGTTACCATATGATCCAGCAATCCCACTCCTGGGCATATACCTAAACAAAACCAGAATTTGAAAAAATTACATGCACCTAGATGTTCATTGCAGCACTATTCACAAGAGCCAAGACATGGAAGCAACCTAAATGTCCATCGACAGATGAATGGATAAAGAAGATGTGGTACATATAAACAATGGAACACTACTCAACCATAAAAAAGAATGAAATAATGCCATTTGCAGCAACATAGATGGACCTAAAGATTATCTTACTAAGTGAAATAAGTCAGAGAAAGAAAAATACCATATGATATCGCTGATATGTGGAATCTAAAATAGGACACAAGTGAACATATCTACACAACAGAAACAGACTCACAAACATAGAGAACAGACTTGTGGTTGCCAAGGGGGAGGGGAGTGGAGGAGAGAAGGATTGGGTGTTTGGGATTAGCAGATGCAAACTAGTATATATAGGATGGATAAACAACAAGGTCCTACTGTATAGCACAAGGAACTGTATTCAATATCCTGTGATAAACCATAATGGAAAAGAGTATGAAAAAGAATATATACATGTATAACTGAATCACTGCTGTACAGCAGAAATTAACACAACATTGTAAATCACCTATACTTCAATAAAATATAAAAAAATAAAAAGAACAATGATATCTACAAAAAAGAAAGGAAAATGGCAATAGGTATAAAAATTCTAACGATATCATATCCTTTAGACTGTTGTCACACTTGTAGAAACCTATCCCAATGAAATAAAGCAAAGAACTATGACCAGAAATGTCCATTCAGCATCACTGCTGGTACACAGACTTTAGAAAACCACCTAAGTATGTATATACGTATGTACGTATAGATATGTATTTGGGAAAATTGTGGAAATCCACTTTAAGGTGTATTATGCAGCTATGATAATTTTTATTATGTTAAAAGAAAAGATAAAGAGCAACCGCATATGTACTATAATCACAACACTTTTAAGGATACAGTGTGATGGTTTTCAAGATATGCCCACAGACTCTTTGCTGTGTCTTCCTTTTGAGGAAGGGAGCTTAATTTTCCTTCTTTTGAATGTGAGTGCAATTTAATGACTTGCTTCTAGTGAATAGAATATGGTAGAAGTGATAGAATGTTAATTCTTAAGATTGACTGCAGTTTCCATGTCGGGATTCAGTCTCTCCCTCCCTCTCTTTCCCTCTCTGATCACTTGATCTGGAGGAAACCATGATGAAAGGCAGCCCTGCAAAGAGGGAAGGCACCTGCCCTGAGGAGACACTGAGGCAGACTATGGAGAGGCCCAGGTGATGAGAAATCAATAGAGGCCAACCAGCAACCACGGGAGGGCGCTCAGAAGAGCATCCTTCCCCAGACAAACCTTGAGATGACCTTCACCCCAGCCAAAAGCTTGACGGCAACATCACCACGGACAGACTGTCAAATCACCCACCTAAACTGTTCTGGGAGGCTCGACCCAGAAAAAATCTGTGAAATAATAGTGTTTGTTGTTTTAAGCCACTAAATTGAGGATAAACTCTTACGCAGAAAAGATAACTGATACATATAATACAGAAAAAAAATTACAGGAAAATATACCAAAATACAAACAGAGGCATAGTAGTCAGATGACAAAGCATTTTCCTCCTTTTGTCTCTCTTTTCAAATAATCTCTAATTAAAAGCATTCATTACAGCCTGCTTGAAAAATACTTTAGTTCCTTTACTCAACAGTCATTTAACTTTTCGCCAAACCCTAAGTATCTGAAGGATGTGAGCTTTATTCTGGTTCAGAGACACATATGAAGTGGGGGAGGAAAGTGACCAACGCTTTAAGACATAGCTGCTCAGAACACAGGCATCGACACATATGCTGTTACATACTGTTCCTTTTTAAAGATGCTTCTGACTCAGCAAGAGCGAGGCAATCATTGAAAGGTTTTTCTGGTTGTTTTAGAGTTTATCTTGATACACCCCTGTTCTGTTATCCAGCGTTTTTTGACAGACACTGTGGATTTGTAAGAAGTCCATTTATTAGCTTGGTGACCTTGGGTATTTAACCTCTCTGTACCTCTGTTTCCTCGTGTGTAAAATGGTGATAACTGTACCGTTCTCATAGAGTGGTTGTGAGAATCAAACGAAATAAAACATGCAAAGCACCTCATAAAGGGTCTGACCCATAAGGGCTTTGCAGAAGTAGCTATTATCATTAAGAACATTAAGAGGACCGTAAACTATCTGAGCCGTTAGTTTGATGGGTAAGCCACGGGCTAAGGAATGAGAGCAGGTTCTGTAATGATATGCCCAACCAAGTCAGGTTCACTGAGTTTTCGGGTACCTCGACCCCATCACAGTGCCTTTTTCAAGGAAAGTTATTCTGATGACTTGCCCCTAAAGCTGATTTGTCACGACAGGAAAATAATTACATGGACCCAAAGCTTGTGTCCATTTCCACCTGCCTTGATAGGATTTTTTAAAAACCTTTTAAATTATGAATATTTATTTTGATCCCATTTAAAGTCTGTCTCTGAACTTAGGAGGGTGGGATTCCAGCTCTTCCAAAGCCAAGAAGCGTGATCAATCAGGTACTGAGCCTGTAGGAAAGCAGCAGCTGGATGAGGGTGCTCACTGGGTTTGCAGGCCACCTGGGCTAATTCTTCTTTTTTTTTTTTTTTTGGCTGTGTTGGGTCTCCGTTGGTGCGCGCGGGCTTTCTCTAGTTGTGGCGAGCGGGGTCTACTCTTTGTTGCGGTGCGGGGGCTTCTCATGGCGGTGCCTTCTCTTGTTGTGGAGCACGGGCTCTAGGCACGCAGGCTTCAGTAGTTGTGGTGCGCGGGTTCAGTAGTTGTGGCTCGCGGGCTCTAGAGCACAGGCTCAGTAGTTGTGGCGCACGGGCTTCGTTGCTCCGCGGCATGTGGGATCTTCCCGGACCAGGGCTCGAACCCGTGTCCCCTGCATTGGCAGGTGAATTCCTAACCACTGCGCCACCAGGGAAGCCCTGGGCTAATTATTCTTAAGCACCAATTTGCATGTAATCTCAGCTTGAATCATTTCACTCCAAAGGTGGTGTGTGCGAATAATAAGGCATTTAGCCCCATTCATCTCTCAGGTCAAAGGACCTTTGCAGTTTTTAATTAAAGACATAAAAGAGGTGGAAGTGAGTGAACCTGGCTTAAAACAGGGACTGTGTATTGTCAAGGAATCAGCAAATGCTCCTTTTACTCAGAAATCAAACATGTTCGGGCTACACAGAGAGAACCAATCATAATCGTGATGGCTTGACCAGGGAGATGGGCTTCAGTTTTCACTGGGGCATACCCAAGAAAGACATCCAACACATAGAGCAGTGACAGAATCTCACAATTGCTTTGGGGAGCTATGCCTTCTGTGCCCCCCAGAAGACTAGTGCTCTGAGCCCAGTGGGTGTTAAATTTTGAAACTCCCCAATAAAGGAAAATGAAAAAAATCTAAACTTCTAAACAAAGTACACATTATTTGGGGAGGTATAACCAATTGACCTGATCATTAAGGGAGATAGTATTGATATTACTGGAGTTAATTCAGTTCATTGACTAGACTTAGCTCTAAGCAAAACAGAGAACAAGAGAGCGTGCTGGAAAGAAAAATTGCCTCAGGGATCAGGTAATCCAGGTTCTAGCCCTGTTTCTATCATTTACCAGAAGTGTGACATTAGTTAATTCTCTCACTAAGTCTGCTGGAAAATGATGAACTGGGCCCAAAGCTTGTGGCTATTTCCATTTGCCTTAATTTATTTTAAAAATCCTCAAATTTGGGATGTTTGTTTTGTCCCTAACTAAAATCGATCTCTAAACTTAGGAGGGTATGATTCCTACTATTAGCTCCGTTCTATGTAAAATGAAAGGGTTGGACTAGTCCAGTGGTACTTAATTAAGAATATGAATCAGAATTTCCTGAAAATATTGTCCAATCTCAAGACAGATGTTATTCCGAATATCGCCATCTAGCACTTCTGGGGCTGGGGTCTTAGCACCTGTTTCTTGAAAACTCTCTCCGGGGGATTCTGATGCGGTAAGAACGAAAGGGAGGATGAGCTCTGAGTGCCATCCCTGTGCAGTATCCTATGAGTCTATCTCTCCTGCCCATAAAAGTCCTCAATGCCTCACTTCACTTCTTCCCAGGTTGGTCCTGGGACCCGCAAATAAAGATGAACTTCACCAGTTATAGAGAAGGCGGCTTTCTTAGAGCAGGGTCAGGTAAGTGTCTGACATTACCCTAAAGATGTTAAGTCTGAACAAGAACAAATTGATGTCATAGAGAATTCTTTCTGTGTGTAAACACACACATACACACACATACACATGCACACACACACACACACACACACACACACACACCCAGAGCTGCTGGGCAAAATCCCTCCGTTTCCCAACATTGTTCTGATGCTCAGCTCCTGGTCAATTATAAGATCCAATGTCCTGTTCCACTGTGATTAGGGACCTAGGACAGGAAGACAACATGTGAACAATTACTGAGCACCCAAACATTACAGGAGCTACTTCTTTCCATCATCGATAAAACCCTCTGAGTGGTCCCTATTTAACATACAAGGAAAGTAACAAGAGAATGATGGTGCCATTTAACCAAAGGAAACAGTTGCTGCTACGAAAACAAAGAATGTGGATGTGAAATGTTGAGCTCGGCCCTCCTTTTCATACAACAGGTCTGCAGACAGGAAGAAATGCCAGGGACAGACCGACCAGCAGAGAGAAGTCTGGGAGTCTCACACCTTGGTTCTTAACACATCAATCTTACTTGTTCCTTTTGGAATGAATGTTAGCTATGCACCCCTCCATGGGGAAGGAACCTGAGACTCCCAAGTAATCAAGCCTGGAGAGGCTATTATTTTTGAAAATAAAGAGAGTCACAGTGTTTGTTCAAGAATACAAAGAGGCACATGACCTTGAAACCCTATAAAGGGGTCACAACTACTGTGGACTCCACAGGCATGTGACACGTTCATGCGCTCAGGACGCCACACTCAGAAGGCCCCGTGTTTGGCTCAATGCTCTACTATCTCTGTCTTTGAAATCCTTAATACTTTTTACACATGGGCCCTGCATTCTCATTTGCACTGGGCCCGACAAAGTGCGTATCTGGTTCAGTGGAATAGAGCACCAAGGATATCTTCCGCTAGATGAGACTTTTACTTTCAGAGCACGTGGCATAGTTGTGTGGCCTGTGGAGGTGCTGATTTCATCATTAGCAGGTTGGACTCCAGTCCAAGGCCTGGGTCGCCAAGGCTGAGCGGAAACGTGACCTCCTGAGACATGAGGGACCAGCTGCTGAGACCCGAAGGCTCCAGCTCTCCCCTGGTGTTCAGTGGATCAGCCAAGGCAGCCAGCACTGGCCTGAAAAATTGACTGGCTGCTGGAGGGGAACCTGCTATCGTTACTACCCGGAATGGAACTGGGCAGAGACTAACACCAGGGTCAGACGAGAGCTATTTTCTTCTCCTCGGCCAGACTGACTCCCATCAGTAGCATTCTCCAGCATGACTCTCTCCACAAAGCCCCCATTGCCCTGAGTGCTAACCAGCAAAGCACTGGAACAGCAAAGGTGGTTTGGTGTGAAGGGAGGAGAGTGGGACGAGGATGTCAGATGCCAGGGTTCAGAGTTGGGATGAAGGGGGCCAAGCCAGGGACTCTGAAAAAGTCTCACCTCACTCCAGCTATTTATCCAAGGTGCCCTTGCTTGTCTCACAGCGGTGGGCTATAGGTAGAAGGAGGGCTCATTCTTTCCTCCTCTCCACTTAGGAAAAGTCTCAATATGAAACACAAATGTGGAGTCAAATCTGAGGAGAGCAGAAAGAAGAATGGGCTGAGTTTGAGAAAACTGGATTCCGAGAGAATCAGGGCTTCAAGAGGAGGTACGGGGGTGGCGAGGGAGGCAGAGGCAACAGCAAGAAAGAGCAAGAACGAGATGGTCACGTGACCCAGGGGAAGGAGGGTTGAAATAACACCCTGATCGGGCAATCCCAGCAAGAAAACTGAAAGCTGCAGAAGAGCACAGCTTCTGGGGGATGCTTCCCCTCACAGCTACCATATTGGTGGGCTCCATCGCAGGGCCTGGCACTAGACCTGTGCTCCCAGCAGGATACCCCATGGCTAGTATCCAGCACACACCTACCCCTGAACTGCTACACCGCCCTCCTTGCTTCTCTTCTCTGGAAGCCTGAAACCAGCTCCCACGGCAAGACCTTTCAATAGCTGAGACACAACAAGCCACCAGCTCTGGCATTCCTTCTTTCCTTCACTCATTTCTTCAACAATGTCATTGGAGATGAAAATATGGACAAGACAGACAAGATCCCAGCTCACATGGAGCTTAAAATGTAAATGGGGAAAAAGTGCAATGAATAAATAAACAAGACATTGCCTAAAGGGGTAAGTGATACAGAAAATAAACCAAAGTGATGCAATAAAGTGATGCAGGGGTGGAGGTTGGGTGAGAGTGGGGATGAGAGTTGTCAAAAGGTCAGCCTTGGGAGGTGGCAGGCTAAAGCCTAAGAGTCAAATATATGAGCAAATCCAAGGCAGAGCGCTCCAGGCAGAAAGGATCGTAGGTGCAAAGACCCTGGGGCAAGAACAAGCTTCCTATGTCCCAGGAAGAAAGAAGACCAGCACTGCTGGTGGAGGGAGAGAAGGGAGCCATCTGTGGATGCAGGCCAGATAAAATAAAGGCTTGGGTCCCCAGGATATCCAAAACAGCTATCTTCCTATACCTGAAAGACCATCTCCCAGAAAAGGCTTTACCTACTCCTTTTGCAGGACCAAGTAAGTAACAATCATAAAGCGCTGCGCACATTGCCCCCCCCAGGGAAGTGAAGAGCCAGGCAGTATCTATGCTTCTGACCGCCTCCTGAGCTGTTGTGTTCCTCACTCCTTTCAGCAGCACCTGCTTCAGCCAGGCATTTCCCAATCACTCGACAGGTGCCCTCTCATTTAATACTTTCAGAAGTCTTAGGAGATGGGTGGTGCTTTCCCATTTTACAGACAAGAACACTGAGGCTTAAATACGTTGAGTTACAGATCAAAACCACACAGCCCTCTGAGTAGCAGAGTCAACGTTCTATCATCCAAGCAAGTTTGTAGCTACAAAGCTCTTGTTCTTTCTGCCCAGCCACAAGCTTTGACCCCGCACCCTAATGATCACACTCCCCTCCCTCGCTCTGATCAAACCATTCCACCTCCCAACATTGGCCTCTGGCAACACACTGGCAATGACGAGGTTCCTCCCCACCCCCAATGCCTTTTCAGATCCAAGTGCCTTAAAGCAACTGAAGAATTGTTGGAGACAAAACAATGATTTTTAGTCCACTTTGAAACTCACTTTCCTTTCATCTTTCATTACCCAAACTGGATCAATAACCTAATACAATTGCTGATGTGGTTTTCAGAAGACATAGTTCTTTCTTAGCATTTACACCTACCAAAATGCATCATTTGTCTGTCAATCAGTCTGCCTTGATGAGGGATCATATCTCCCTCACCACTGTGGTTCCAACCCAAGTATGTTTCCTGAAGATTGATGGAAGGAAAACTCACCATCCTCCATATGAGGTGCTACCTGGCCAGGTGCTTATGATCTGGAATAAAGTAAGCTACCTGTGGTGATACATACATGTAATGGGCAAGGATGCAGATACGTATATGTAATGAGTGGGGATGCAGAAGCCTCATTCTAAGATGGGATTTGTTGTCCTCATCACAATACTCCAGTTTACTTGGTGTCCTACAGTTTGAATCCTAAGGTTTAGCAGCTGCAGTGTAAGAGAAAGAGTGCAATTCTTGGACTCAACACACACGAGCTCACGTTCCTGCTCTGCCACTCCCTAGCTTGGTGACAACATCCAAGTCTCTTTGATGCACTGAGCCTTAATTCTCACCTGCAAATAGTACCAGCTACCGTCTTTGGGCCAATGCTCTGAGCCACATTCTAGGCTAGATTCTATACATTACATCTAATCTTTATTAAAACTCTCATAGGTAAATGTGTTATTCTGCCCTCATTTTAAACATTAAGAAACTGAGTCTCTAATGATAAGAACTTTTAAGATTTACTCTCTCAGCAACTTTCAAATATGCAATATAGTATTATTAGCTATAGTCACCATGCTGTATATGACATCCCAAGGACTTATTTATTTACAACTGGAGGCTTGTACCTTTTGACTACCTTCACCCATCTGGCTTACCCCTCACCCCCTGCTTCATTTTGCAACATATTCAAATAACGAATCATTATGTTGTACACCTGGAACTAATATAATGTTATATGTCAGTTATACCTCAATAAAATAAATAAGTAAAAGTAAAAGTAGAAAAAAAATTAAATTAAAAAAGAAACTTGAGGGGCTTCCCTGGTGGCACAGTGGTTGAGAGTCTGCCTGCCAATGCGGGGGACACGGGTTCGAGCCCTGGTCTGGGAGGATCCCACATTCCACGGAGCGGCTGGGCCCGTGAGCCACAATTACTGAGCCTGCGCGTCTGGAGCCTGTGCTCCGCAACAAGAGAGGCCGCGATAGTGAGAGGCCCGCGCACCATGATGAGGAGCAGCCCCCACTTGCCGCAACTAGAGAAAGCCTTCGCACAGAAACGAAGACCTAACACAGCCATAAATAAATTAATTAATTAATTAAATAAAATTTTAAAAAAAGGAACTTGAGTCTCCAAGAGAAGAAGTAACTTACGAAAGGTCACATATTTAAAAGGTAATGAGAAGTCACAGATGTAGAAAACAAACTTATGGTTACCAGGGGGGAAGGGGGAAAGAGGGAGGGATAAACTGAGAGATTGGGACTGACACATACACACTACTATATATAAAATAGATAACTAATAAGGACCTACTGTATAGCACAGGGAACTCTACTTAATACTCTATAATGGCCTATATGGGAAAAGAATCTAAAAAAGGGTGAATATATGAATATGTATAACAGATTCACTTTACTGTATACCTGAAACTAACACAACATTGTAAATCAACTGTATTCCAATAAAAATTTTTTTTAAAAAATGAATTATTTGAAGGTCAGGTCTTGCATTAACAAATTGAGAATTAAATAGTGCTGTTCCTTTCACAGCAGGCTCACTGTTTTACTTTATATTCAGGTATTGTAAGAGAAATTTAAATAAAACTCCAACTGGAGGGCTACATGTAAAAGAATGAAATTAGAACACTCCCTAACACCATACACAAAAATAAACTCAAAATGGATTAAAGACCTAAATGTAAGGCCGGACACTATAAAACTCTTAGAGGAAAACATAGGCAGAACACTCTCTGACATAAATCGTAGCAAGACCTTTTTCAATCCACCTCCTAGAGTAATGAAGATTAAAACAAAAATAAACAAATGGGACCTAATGAAACTTAAAAGCTTTTGCACAGCAAAGGAAACCATAAACAAGATGAAAAGATAACCCTCAGAATGGGAGAAAATATTTGCAAACGAAGCAACTGACAAGGGATTAATCTCCAAAATATACAAGCAGCTCATGCAGCTCAATATCAAAAAAACAAACAACCAAGTCCAAGAATGGGCAGAAGACCTAAATAGATATTTCTCCAAAGAAGACATACAGATGGCCAAGAGGCACATGAAAAGCTGCTCAACATCACTAATTATTAGAGAAATGCAAATTAAAACTACAATGAGGTATCACCTCACATGGGTCAGAAAGGCCATCATCAAAAATTTTACAAACAATAAATGCTGGAGAGGGTGTGGAGAAAAGGGAACGTTCCGACACTGTTGGTGGGAATGTAATCTGGTACAGCCACCATGGAGAACAGTATGGAGATTCCTTAAAGAACTGAAAATAGAGCTACCATATGATCCAGCAATACCACTCCTGGACATATATCTAGAGAAAACCATAATTCAAAAAAGATACATGCACCCCAATGTTCATTGCAGTACTATTTACAATAGCCAGGATATGGAAGCAACCTAAATGTCCGTCAACAGAGAAATGGATAAAGAAGATGTAGGACATATATACAATGGAATATTACTCAGCCATAAAAAAGAATGAAATCATGCCATTTGTAGCAACATGGACAGACCTAGAGATTGTCACAATGAGTGAAGTAAGTCAGACAAAGACAAATATCATGTGATATCACTTATATGCAATCTTAAAAAACAGGCTACAAATGAATTTATCTGCATACCAGAAATAGAGTTACAGATGTAGAAAATAAACTTATGGTTACCGGAGGGAAGAGGGTAGGGGGAGGGATAAATTGGAAGATTGGGACTGACACATACACACTACTATATATAAAATAGATAACTAATAAGGACCTACTGTATAGCACAGGGAACTCTACTCAATACTCTGTAATGGCCTATATGGGAAAAGAATCTAAAAAAGAGTGCATATATGCATAGGTATAACAGATTCATTCTGCTGTACACCTGAAACTAACACAACATTAAAACTCAACTCTACCCCAATAAATTTTTAAAATAAATAAATAAATCAAACTCCAAACAATGTCAAGAAATACAAATAAAAAAATAACAGGTAAATGAGGCAAGTTTCAAATTAGGGTCAGTTTCCATCCAAAGGTCAACCTCCTTGTGCTCAAATTCACAGCCTCCCTTATAAAGCGCCTGCCTGTGCCTGTTCTGAGGAAACATAAGTGCACAGAGCAGAGGCAGAAAGAATGGCAGTAAAGGAGCCAGAGGAGGCCTGCGTGGTCCTCTGGGGCCAAGCCCTGTGAAATTGATCCCCAGGCGTGGGCCCAGCCTGCATGCAGGCCTCACCTGCGTGTGGCCCACATCCGGCTGCCGGCCCAAACTGGCAGTGTCAGCACTCCCACCGTGCAGGCTCCTAGGCCTTTAAAAGCTGTTCTTCTGCAAGAAACACAAACACCCTTCCTCAGACATGGCTGGCTAGACAGACGGTCCCAGGATTCAGTGTAAGCAAGACACCAGCGGGTACAGCTAGAGTGCCAGCTCATGCTGTAGCAGCCTTGCCAGACAGATAAACTGCTCTGCCTCTGGTTCATCTTAATTTAGAATTCATTATGTCTCCCATTCCATGAAAGATAAACCAATAGCTGCCCTTGACAGCTGTTTTCTTCGGGGTCATTCTTTCTATCCGCCCAGATACTCTTTCTTTGGGGATTTGAGCAATGTAATGTTAGTCCTATCAATTTCATTCAATCCTTCCAGGGTAGACTACAGGGACTGGGGAGGCAGCCAAGCTGAGTGCCCTTAACTGTTTGTGCACCGTGCAAGTCCGAGACGGAGGGAAAGAAGGATCTAGAAAGAAGGTTCCCAAAAAAGAAAAAGAGAAAAATAACTTCTGGGACAGGATCTGTGGAAAGTAGACAAGGAAGAATGAGAATGGCAGCAACTTGGAATGCTGAAATCAACTTCGACCAGACTCTGCTCCATGGCTGGGGACAGAGGGCAGCTCATAAGCTGCTTGCCTCAAATAGGATGCTCAGCTATGGAGACACAAAAAGCCGACCCAGCCAGCAAATCATTTGCCCATCAAGGAGAGAAAGTCCATCCCTTTGCACCTTTATGTAGCTGAATTTGACGATTTCATGGGCAGATAGGCGTCAGAGGAAACCTAGACCCATGTGAATAGTGGAAAGGATTTCTATATCATGAATGTTGGGCTGGTGATGGGGAAAGTGGACTCCAGTTTTCTGAGAATTGAATGAAATGGTCAGCACTTAACAAGCATTATCTCACAGCAACCCTGAAAGGGAAAAACAAAGATCACCAGTTTGCAAGTGAGTAAACTGGGGCTCTCGGGGTTTCATCAACTTGCCAAAGATGATGCAACTCAGAAGTAAAGAAGCTAGGATTCGAACATAGGTGAGACTAGCGGTGCTCCGCCTGGGTGATTTGGTCCCCAGGGACTTTGCCTGGAGAAATTTTTGGTTGGCACAGCTGAGGTGCTGTTGCTAGGGTCTGAGAGGTAGAGTCCAGGGATGCTGTTAAACATCCCACAATGTGCAGGACAGCGGCCCACAGCAAAGAATTATCTGGCCCCAGATGTCAGTAGGTTGTGTTTGAGGAACCATGGGTGAGACTGACTCACAGCCCGTGAGGCTGTGAGGTTGGGCACAATAAAAAAAATTACTCAAAATAATAGGACGTTTTATCATTGAAATTCTAAGCAGGGCCTTGGTGCCTCCCAAACTTAATGGGACTCATGAAGAAGAGAATTTCCAAGGCTCTAAAAAAATGATCCCCATGCGCAATTATGACAGTTTGTCTAGTGGAAACCATGTGGCCAAACCCCCAGGCAGGGTCTTGAGATCAAATCCCCAATTCTTTTCTGTGCCTGAACTGGATTTTTCTAAACATGTACGAAGCATTTTCAAATGGTGACCGAAAAAGAAAAGTTCCCTGCGAGGAAAATGAAATACAGTTCAGGAGTGGCAAGGGACACCTCAGCCAGAATTCTCCAGAAGCATCTGCACTTCATCAGACCCGTGGGCTAGAGTCAGCCTGGGGGTTATCCAGGCTCTTGTCCCTCCACAGAGCATGCATCCCCCGAGCAGGTCTTGGAGCTACCGGGGATCTCCTTTCATCCTTGGAGGAAATAGCCCTGGCAAGCGGGGTCCTTCCTGACTTGGCTCCATGCAGCCCACCCGAGGCCCCAGCCCTTTCAGACCTCTAACCCCCTTGCTGGGCCTTTGCCCATGCTGTGCCTTCTCTCTGGAAACTTCCCTGAGGCCACCCTGAGCCACCTTCCTGGGCACTCAGGTTTCCTTCATCGTTCTTCCCACAACCCTGGGCTTTTCCTCTGTGGTGGTACTGGGTTCAGCTCCTGCCATTCCTCAAGCACCGAGCCTTCCACTTACACAGTTTTGTCCCCAGCACCAGAGGACAGAAGAGCTTCCTCAGGAAGATGAAGGAATGAAGAAAAGGCAGTGGTGAGTTGTCTCGAGTGGTGACAGGTAACAACTACTAACTAGAGGGCACTTTGATGTTAGGTCAAGAGGCTTGGGGAGTCAGAAAGCTCAAGTGACCTCACACCTCAGTTATGTCATGAACTTAGCCTGTGACTTCACCTCTCTAATCCTCAGTTGCCTTATCTGTAAAATGGGAGGGGAGTTGAAAAACAATGCCTATCTGGTGGGCTTATTGTGAGGATCAATGAGATATACATGCAAAACATTTAACCGGCACCAGGCTTGGAGAAAACATTTTTTTAAAGAAGGCATCCTTTTTTAAAAAGGAAAGATGACACTGTGGCCAGTAAGAGGAGTTTGGCTTTAGTTCCACATTAATGAACAGAGAATCAAACTGACACATCCAGAATTCTACAGCCCCATCTCCTTTGCCACCCCAGAGAGAAGGGTTTGAAGCAGGGTTGGGCGTTCTGCCTGTGGCCGGAGCTTGGCTACAAGATACCCTCAGTAACCTACTGCTGACTGAGGCAGGAGAAGGTCCCACACGTTTTCTAGCAATTGCAGGACAAATAGAGCAACGATCATCAGTGCAGATGAGAAGGGCTCCTGCCATGAAAACTGGTATGATCTGTCCCAGAAGGATAGAGCTTCGTGGTTTTTAAAAGAGATTCTTAATTTCTCAGGCGCTACCAATTTCCCGTGGAGAAAGTGATCTCCATCTCTGTTAACGGAATGATTTGAGACAAAACTACAAAATGCTTTTGCTGGAGTCATACTGCCGCTTTACTCCTCCTGCCCCCTCTCAGCTGCCCCTTCCCCCTTCCCGCTTTTTCGGGGGGACTGCATTCTCTGGTATCCACTGCTGGCTTCTCGTGAGCACTCCAGGGAGGCAGGGAGATGTAACCAGACCTGGTGGGCGATGGTATCAGCTGCCCCCAGTGACTGGCACTTCGACTAAAAGCCTCCTCCCCCCTCCTGCACTGTGATTGAGTTTCCCTCTCCCAGCCCGGACCCCCAGCCCCCTCTTAGAGACAGTGTCAGTGCCAAAGGGCCAGGCGCTCACCCTACAGCCAAGAGCACCTGCGAATGTGAACCAGCCTGCCTGCCTGAGTTACACACTACCTTCCACTCGGACAGACAGCTCTGTGAGCTCTGGGCAGGCTGGGAGGGGGAGCCAGAGGGACCTGCGGGCAATTCCCTTTCCTTGGTCCCTGGGATGCTGGGGTGGAAATGCCCAGGAGGAGGGGTGAGGGTAACAGTGACAGAGATCTGGGCAGGATTAAAGGAGGTCCTCAGAGCTGGGAATCTAAATGAAGCACGAGGCTGAGCAAACAGAGCTGTTTTCCTGCCCCCAAGAATGGTAATGAGGGTGGGGAGAGAGACCAGGGCTATTACGGGGCTTAGGGTCCTAAATGTAGTCTCAGGTGTAGCTCAGGGTCTCCATAGCGCTGATACTAGGCAGACAAAGGAACCCTGAGGGTCAGAGAGGGTTGCACCAAAGAAAACCAGAACCTCTGTTTGCGTCTTTTACACAAAAGTCAAAAGACATTGCATCATCAGATGCAATGCTGGCATCTTACCATTTCCCCCCAATTTCCTTATGCTAATCGACTTGTCAGTCAGCGTGGTCACTTACAAAAGATGGCTGAGCAGAGCTAAATCACTGCCACGAGCTCCTTCAACAGGACCCAGCTTCATCAGCCAAAGGCAGCACAGATGCAATCCAACCCAACTGTAACAGAAAACTTGGCCATTTCATAAACCCACATGTCTTCATTTTATTTCCCAACAATAATAAATGTAGAGCTTACTCACACCTCCCGGGAGAAAGGAAGGACTCACGTTTATTGAGATCCTACCATGTGTCTGGCCCTTCCCAGACATCACCTCATAGAATCCATACATTGCCTAGGGAGTAGTTTTTCTCTCCCTTTTGACTCCAAGTCTCAAACTGTAAACCCAAGATTTGCCTGGCAGTCTTCCTTCCCCACTCCTGTGGTCAGCAGTCAACAAACACCATCGGTTTCACCTCCCAAAGAGGTGGTTCTTGGTTCCACCTTGCTCAGCTTCCACTGAGATTTCCAAACCCAGCTTCGTGGCCACCTCTTCCAAGTGACCGAGATAGAGTCAAACTCCCCTCTGTACTCCCCCTCCTTGATGGTGTTTCCTTTATATTCTTATAATCATGTACTATAACTTTTTGTTTGTTTGCTTATTTAAGAAGATATGCCATGTATCTGTTTATTTGCTTTTTTATTGAAGTATAGTTAATTAACGATGTCGTGTTAGTTTCAAGTATACAGCAAAGTGATTCAGTTATACATAAATATATTCTTTTTCAGATTCTTTTCCCTTACAGGTTATTACAAGATATTGAGTATAGTTCCCTGTGCTATACAGTAGGTTCTTGTTATTTACCTATTTTATATCTAGTGGTGTGTATATGTTAATCCTAAACTCCTAATTTATCCCTCCCCACCACGTTTTCCCCTCTGGTAACCACAAGTTTTTTTTTGAAATCTGTTGAGTCTATTTCTGTTTTGTAAATAAGTTCATTTGTATCATTTTTTTAGATTCCACATACAAGTGATATCATATGATACTTGTCTTTGTCTGACTTACTCCACTTAATATGATAACCTCTATGTATGATAATTTTTTTAAAGTATCTGTCTCCCCTAATAGACTATCAACAGCTTGCAGGCCCCACCTGTGTCTTATGCCCCAGGGTCTCTCTCTGTCCAACACAAGAGGAATAAGTAAGAAAACTATGATTCGAAGAAGCAAACAATTATGTGCACAATTCCGGGGCCCAGATTCTCACCCAGGCTGACTGCCGCGAAGGCTTCACGTTCCTGTCCAAAGTAACGCCCGGAACAATTCTGAAGCTCCTTTCCATACGCTGCTGGAAGGAGTTCGAGATTCTGCTGTCCACATGATGCAGGGATGTCCCTAAAGTGACAAACTGCAACCTCAGGCACATTCTCCCCTAGACACAGTATCACGGATGCATGGTGAAATTTTATTCTACAGCTGGTGCTGCAGTTCAGCAACATTATAGATCAAGAAAGTCTTCATAGATTATCATACACAGGTAATCACACCCCTGGTTTTCCATTACAAATGATTAACTCATAGAATTTTAGATCCCCAAGTGTTCTAAGTGCTTGATATACACTAGCTCGTCTAATCTTGATAACAATCCTACGAAGTGGTTAGGGATCATTATCATTCCCATTTTAGAGGTGAGGAGACTGAAGCAAAGAGAAAGGTAAGTAAAAAACTGTCCAGGTTCATAGGATTTGAACACAGGCAGAGGTCCCTTAACTTCTCTGCAAAATCGCAAGTTAGATGTTAATATACTTTGTCCAGATAAAACTAGAAAGTGTTATCTGGAAAAGATTGGAGAGAAAATCTAAGTCCCTTACGTTAAGCAAGCCCTCCTTGGCAATTTACCCTTAGCTCATACATAAACAAGGTAACAAGTTACCTTGTTTTCCAGTCAAAACACACAAAATGCAATAAACTATGAAAAGGCAGGAAAGCTGTTATACATTTGTTAACAGCCTAATATATCAGGGGAAGAGGGAAAACCCTCTGCCCCTGATACATATATGATATATATATATATATATATATATATATATATATATATATATATATATATATATGAGCACTCTTCCATGACTTAGGATTCAATAACCAGACACTGATGCCAGAATCCCATCCCATTTTTTCTTTAACCTTTGACCTCCTTCACCCATTTCTCCCACCCCAACACTCTGCCTCTAAAACCACTGATCTGTGCTCTGTATCTATGAGCTTGAAGGGTTTTTTTGGGGGGGGCAGTTGTTTTGTTTTGTTTTAGCTTGCACGTATAAGTGGGATCATACGGTATTTGTCTTCCTCTGTCTGACTTATTTCACTTAGCATAATGCCCTTGAGGTCTGTCCCTGTTGTCACAAATGGTAAGAGTTCAATCTTTTTTATGGCTGGGTGATATTCCATTGTATATATGTACCACATCTTCTTCATCGGTTCATGGACACTTAAGTTGTTTCCATATCTTGGCTATTATAAACCATGCTGAAATGAATGTGAGAGTTTATACATCTTTTCAAATTAGTTTTTTTTTGTTTTCTTTGGATAAATACCCAGAAATTCAGAAATTTGAATGTTGTTTCATATAAGAATTTACATTTCATTCTTCATTTTAACGCCTGTCCCCTCTCAGCCCTGTAGGCAGGAGAACGGTGTCTGTTGTACTACTTCCCTCTTTCCTGTCCACCTCTCCCTCTGCAAATAGATGCAGTGCTGACACTTCCAGGGTTGGTTGGATGAAACAGAGAGAGAAATAAGGGAAGTTCTCACTTACCTGGCACTGTTAGAAGCTGGCCTTGTGTTCCGAGCTTGGCAGATGTATTTACCCGATGCTTTCTCTGATGGGACGCTTTCATGGTCCTTTAGAATCCATCTCTGAACCATCGCTAGGAATCCCTCACTTTGTTTTATGTGTTCAGACACTTGGCTTTTCCAGATGACCACTTATTCATTCTGTCATTCTCAAGAATCCAGCAATGAACACCTTCAGCTTCTCTCCATTGAGTTCCAGTTACCTTCACAGTAGGTCCTTTTGAACAGGTCCTTAGATAACCTCGCATTCGGTTTCACACAGGGTCCACTTCTGGTCCAGAGAAACACTTGCTTTGTCTCTAGAAGCACCGTGCATACAAAGCAGCCCTCTTGCTGTCAGCTCATCCAGCGACACCTGACTAGATCAGTTCTTGTCCTTTGGTTGAGAAGGAGCCAGGCACCAGGCCACTATGCTTCTTACTGAAAGTGACAGATGCCAAGTTTTCTACACGGTTTTGTTGACTTGAAGTAAAAGAAGAAGAATCAACACCACCCACCCCATGCACACACACACACAGAGACATACACTCACATACAGAGAACACACACACACAGGCACACACTCACAGACACACACACTCATACATATAGACACACACACTCACACACAGACACATACACACTCCTTGCTCTACATGAGGCAATACAGGGTTCACAGCAAAGTTCTTTTCCAAAAATCTCCTTCTCAAAAAACTTGTCCTCAAAATCTCCGTGCTGACTCATTTATACCCTTGATATAGATGAGAGGGTCAAGAGTCACCTAACCAGCTGTAGATCAGCCGCCTCCCCACTTTTTCGTGGTGGTCTCTTCAGGCGTGACATACCCATTGTCTTCATCCTTGACCATAAGCCAGAGGAGGCCCCTTGAAAGTTGTGTTAGGCCAGGTCAGGAAGTGAGGTGAGAAGCACATACGTCAAACAGTCCCTTTGAGAGTCATGCATTTGGTGCTCAGGCTGAGGCGCAGAGCGCTTAAAACTGTAACTGTACCTGTTGTGAGAAACCCCAGGCTCCCAATACAACAGCCTCAAATGTGCTTTCTCAGAAAACTCCTGACCCCAGCACCTGTGGGGCTGCCATACTCCCCCCACCTCCACACTGTTACATCCTTCCTATGTCTCCCCGCTGGCCCCCATTGCAACAGACCACTTCCCCTTACCCTCACCTTTGTAAGACTGTTAAGGAAGCCTGCCTCTGGAATTCCTGCATTCCTCATGAAAGAGGCTCCTTAGCATTTTATGAGCCTCTCCTAGTGGAAACAGATGTCCAGCTTCATCACCAAATGACCTTCATTTCAATGGTACTTTCCTCCCACCTTGCCACATAAGTGGCTTCTCCCGCAGAGAAACACTCATGACCACAACTTCAGATTCTTTCCCCTTATAGGTTATTACAAGATATTGACTATAGTTCCCTGTGCTATACAGTAGGACCTTGTTGTGTATCTGTTTTATATATGGTAGTGTGCATCTGTTAATCCCATACTCCCAATTTATCCCACCCCCCGTTTCCCCTTTGGTATGCTTGTTTTCTGTGTCTGTGAGTCTGTCTGCTCTGTAAATAAGTTCATTTGTATCATATTTTAGATTCCACATAAAAGTGATATCATTTATCTTTGTCTGACTCACTTCACTTAGTATGATAATCTCTAGGTCCATCCATGTTGCTGCAAATGACATTATTTCATTCTTTTTTATGGCTGAGTATTACTCCATTATATGTATGTGTGTATATATATATATATATATATATATATATATATATATATACACACACACACACCACATCTATTTTTTTTTTAAACAGAATGGTTTTTAAAGGCCCAGAGACTTCTGATCCTAGCTTCATATATCCCTGGCCATGAAGAAAAGAAATCATTGTCCTTTGCAACAAGATGTGTTTCCTACACATTACCTATAGACCAATGTTGATCACTTAAAAGACACAGGTATATCATGCGGGTGACCGGACCTCAGATTAGTCTGTGCAAAACAGGATATTGGGTGTAAGGATTCCTCTGATTCCCTTCCCCATCTGAGATCACAAATACTTGAATTTTCCTTTTGATTCTTCAGCTGGGCAATGAGACGTGATAAGCATTAGCGTGCAGCTGGAGGAGGAGGACAGGTGGGCATTTAAAGGAGAGGCTGTGAGTTCTAGGGGCTCCTTCAGAATCTTTCAGGGTGGGAAGTTCTGGATCCTGTTGTTCATCTATCTCCACCCAAATCTGAAGACTTGACTGGAAAGTGGGAAGAGACATCCGGTCTTCACACTTCCTTTTACTCTTCTGATCAAGGACAGTTCTTGGTGCTGGTAGAAAGTGAGCAAAATAACAGAGCAGCAGGGCAGGGACATCTCTTCCCCAGCTGTGCTTATCCGAGGCCTCTTCCCTTCCATAAACAGCACCAGATGGAGAATAATTAGGATCTTAAAAAGTAAATAACGTCAAACACAAGTTGGCGTCTTTCCTATCACCCAGTGGACGAGAGGCTGTGAGTAAAAAATAAAGAGCGCTAAACAAGACTGCTCTCCCTCGGGCTGACAGTGAACCTGAGCTGTCCTGGCTTGGCAGGAGTGAAGCGCTTCAGTTAAGGCTCACTTCACACTGCCGCTCTGTCTGAGGCCCTGGGACAGAGTGGCTTCCGTTGGCTATCAAAGTCTCCTTTTCAGAACACACATTTATAAACATGCTTTTCTAGAGTCAAAACCTTTTTTTTTTTTAAGTAGCCTTGGGTCAGAAAACCAGGAGACTCGGGGCTATTTTCTCAGGGTACACACACCTGGTAATGCAAGGATCCACCTAGAGGTCGAGGCAAGTTCTGTCAGCTTGGTTGGCTTATCCCAAATCAGACAACGTTCAACTCTTAAGCAAACAGACCCCTTGCCTATAAACCCTTCGTTGAAAAGCCAACAACAATTAGACACATTATAGGAACAGAGCAATCACAACAGTCTTGAGGCACAGACTGCCAACACTAAGGGCGACCATTATCAGTCATACTCCTGGAAAAGGCCACCCCATTCCGGAGATTGACTCACACGATTGGAGTCATACCGCCCCCTGTGAGCAAACTGAGGGGTGACACTCCTGGGCGCCGTCTTCTCTGTCAACTGCAAGGCTATAAAGAGACAATAAAGTCCCTCTTAACCTCACCCTCCTCCACCTTCTCCCTGGCAGAAGCACTGACATAAACTAAGGTCCAAGAAAATGATTTGGTGAGGTACCCCAGACCTTCTGCTGAAAACAACAAAGGCATACACTCCTGTTCACCTACTAAATTCCCAAAACAAGTAAAGATGAACATGAACACACATACACACTATGACCGAGAAGCAATCTTTTGGTAAACTGAGTGACATTTAGAAATTTCTGCCAGCTTACAAGATTAGTTTAGTGAAAACAACCAAAGCTGCTGCATTTTCAACCACATGAGCTAATGCTGCCTACCTTCTTTAAAGAAAGTAGAAACAGACTTCACCTCCCCCACCTCCCTGCAGGGCTACCCAGTCAGAGAGTTGGGATCCATCCAGATTGAACACTGGAAGTCTGTTAATGCCCTCGATGTGACCACGGTGGTGCTCTAACCCTGTCACCTCTGTTCATCTTGCTACTCCATTAGGGCACTGAAATTCCCAGTACACAAGAGTGCAGGGTGGGTGAGTGATTGGAGAATGTGACATGGAAATAGATCCCCTACCAGTAAAATTCCATGGGAGAGTCAAACACAAAAAAACTCAGATAGTTGCTAACGATGAAGACCAGTTTTTCATTGATCTAATCAGAGCAGTAGAAATACAGGTCTGAGAGGACGTCTTATGGCAGTATCAAAGGGCCTGCCACAAACTAGGAAGTGAGCTGGGAGCTACCTAACTTAATCTAATTTCAGCTACTGAAGTGATCGAGGAAAATCTATACATCTGTGTTGAGGAGGAGAAGAGAAAGCCAGGATAAAAATGGCAAAGGCTGGGACTAAGCACATTTTTTGAGGTTGGGGGAGGCGGGCAGGGAGGAAGGCACATACACATACACACACATGCACACACAGATACAAATAAATTTTAAGTCTATGTCAACATGGGCTGATCTACATGTGTTTTGAGAGTTGGGTTCATAATGGTTTAGCATTATCTGAGCTTGCTTTGGTGCAGTTCGTGTCTCCATTCCTTATAGCCCTGCATATCCCTAAGTTTGAGTTTTAAGCAGTAGATTCAAAATACACAATGATTATCAAGTCAAAAATTAGAACCTGAGTGTCTACATTCTGTCCATTCTCTCTGACCACTTGGAATCGTTTGTGTTTAAAATGTAAACAGTGAACACAGTGTGATTCTGTAAGGGGCAGTGTTTTTGTAAGGACCAATGTATACAGTAAGTTCGTTATGCAATATTTCACTGAAATCAAATTTTATCTTTAAAATTGAAATGTATACTCTTTAAATTGTTTTAAAATAAAAGAATGAATCAAGAAAATGATTCCTTAAATTGGGAGTATGGAATTAACAGATGCACACTACTATATATAAAATACATAAGGATTTACTGTGCAGTAGGGGGAACTATATTTAATATCTTGTAATAAACTATAATGGAAAAGAATTTTTAAAAGACTATAGATGTTTACATATATATAAATATATATAACAGAATCATTTTGCTGTACACCTGAAACTTACCTAATATTGTAAATCAACTATACTCCAATTAAGAAAAAGATGATGATTCCTAATTATTACATGATTACTGACAATAATTTTGCTGTACAGAGGAGGTCACATAAAAACTGATCCACTTTGGGTAGCCAACCCACCAGCTGCACCTCTGCATTTGCTGCACCCATGTTCTGGAACATTCTTCCCTCGATAGCCCCAGGGCGTGGACCCGCAATTCTTCAGGCCACTGCCCAAATGCCACCTTATCCAAGAGGTCTTCTGTGACCAACACCCACATCCATCAGTTTGGGGCTTCCTGGCCAGATTTGCTTTTGTGCATTTCTGCAGCCCCCTGTCAAGTTCTATACTGGTTGCTCAATGTGTCTCCCCTTCCCCCAGGAACTCCCAACTCCCCGGGACAGCCAAGACTTCATTTGTTTTGTTCACATGCGGGTTGTTAGCACCCAGAACAATGCCTGGCCTGCACCCCCAACACAGGCACTCGGTAATTACTCATTGAAAAAAATAATAATTGGGTGATTTCTGGATGAATAATTGCATGATTCATGCTTTACTTCCTGACTTGGAATGCCACATTTATTCAGGAAAATTACTTGCTTGATATACTCAAGGGCAAAAGCCTGCATCTGTAGTCTACAGAGTGACCACGGCGGGGTTGGGAGATGATGTACAGGTGATGCTCAGGAAACAGGAAGGCCGTTCCCATTAGCTGCATCCGCTCCCGCAGCACTGCTTGATGTCGGAGGCTTCACACAACCCTCCTTCCCCCTTCTCTTCATATCTTTAAAGGAAATCAAGAGCACCTTCTAGTAAGCATGCACAGAGTTCTGACACATCTCAGGGTTCCAGGTAGAAAAAGCATTCAAGACCAAAAGGAAGACGGCTAAGCAGCTGAACAGTGTGACAGGACATGAAACTATGGGGAACCAGTGGCCGGAGAGGGAACAATGTGGCTCTTGGCTGGTGCCCGCCTCGTCCCAGCCTTTGCACCACGGTGGCAGTGAATGGGGCACCTCCCTTGCTTTGCTCGCGACAGTGATGCATCATCTATCATTCAAAGTTCTAAATGACAACACCCACTCCTCTAAAAGCAGGTACGGCAAAAATAAACCCGTATCCTGACTTTCTTGTCATGGGTCTATTTGGCCACCAGCTTTGTACTGTTGAAACGATTTCAAATGCAAAATATGCTTTAAAATCTAACAATACAAGCTTTTGCGTGCTGGTGTACTTTTTTATCTGGGCGAATTTTACTTGTTCTTCCCAAATAAATTCTTCCAAATCAATATTGGAAATGTCATTCCAAGTTCAAAAACCTCCCATTGCAATGCTGATTGGAGTTGTGTCAAATGTGATTCGTTTGGGAAGAACTGGCCAATTGGCAACGGGAGGTCTTCCTTCAACGAGATGCAGTGGGTCCCTCCATTGACAGCAGCTCCTGCTGTGTCCAGAGCCTACCCACCAACTGCTGGTGGGCACTGCTGGTGGGGAAGGAGAAACGTGAAAAACAGGCAATGGCCAACCCCTTCACTTCTGGGCCCACTGTCCTCCCCTGCTCCTCTACAAGCCCAAACAGCTCTCTGCTGGCCCCTGGCTTCCCCCGCCTCTGCAAGAGGCAGAGATAAACTCTTCCCTGGACCTCCTTGTGATCCCTGTTGCCAATCTAAGTCATTTCACCTCATACTGGATACCTTTGTCTTCCTTCTTCCTGACATTGGGAATCTACTCCTCCGGACTCTTGCATCTCTCTTGATTCAACTCCCTCTCTTGTTCAGAGCTCTTAGTTTCCCTCGGCCCTTTCTACACTTTTGTATCCCTTCCTCTTCACCTGCGCTAGGTCATTCATAAAAATTAACATTTACAATTCCCAAAGTTAAAAACCCGCTTATCTTGAGAAGGTGCCTTCCAAGGACCCCTTCGGAAGTGCCCCTGGACATGGGGCCCAGACTCAGGAGGGAAAGAGCCCCAGACAGACCGTAGAAAACCTGAACCCCATGGCATAGCAAAAGTCAGTCGCCTCTCCTTTTTTCTTTTTTTTTTTTTTATATAGGATATTTGCTGTGAGTCTTTTTTTTTTTTTTGCTTGTGGTCTTTTTTCTAGTTTATTTATTTATTTATTTATTTTTGGCTGTGTCAAGTCTTCCTTTCTGTGCGAGGGCTTTCTCTAGCTGCGGCAAGCGGGGGCCACTCCTCATCGCGGTGCGCGGGCTTCTCACTATCGCGGCCTCCCTTGTTGCGGAGCACAGGCTCCAGATGCGCAGGCTCAGTAATTGTGGCTCACGGACCCAGTTGCTCCGCGGCATGTGGGATCTTCCCAGACCAGGGCTCGAACCCGTGTCCCCTGCATTGGCAGGCCGACTCTCAACCACTGCACCACCAGGGAAGCCCAGTCGCCTCTCCTTTTGATCTTCCCCTCCTGGATGAAACAAACCTTCTCTCTTCCCACCTCCTTCCTTTCAAATGGGTCCCTCTCTACCTTCTCACCTAAAGGTGACCTGAAAGCCCCTTGGCTAGAATCCTGTAGTTCTTCAGTCTTTTGAGATGGGCATGTAGCTGAGAAAATGTCTTTCTCGTGGTATGACCTTTGCTCCGTCCTGCTGTAAGCAAATCTCTCACCAACCAGCTGATGTTGCTTTCTCCCTAAAGTTTCTCAAAATCACCAATACAATAACACACAGAGAACACCATTCAGAAACTGTAGGCGGTGGCTGGGTGGTCACCAAGGTTCCCAGTGACTCTCTGACATAATCAGCAGCGTGGCACGGTCCATGGGTTTCTGACCAAACAGAGGAATCGAAGCAGTGGCCAGTGCCCCACTGTCCAACCCAGGGAGACTGGCCTTCTCCCCAGAGGAGGGCCATTCCTGGATTCATTCATTTCTAGCACTTATCTTGTTTCACTGTGCATGTGAAAGAAGATGCTTTTGCAAACCAGCAGAAAAGTTTTGATCCTGATTCCACATACTCCTTTACAGGCGAAGGATTGCAGGGCAGTCTGGCAGGGCTTTCCTCGGATGCCTCTCATCTTTGGCATGTCCTTCAATTCACCAAACACTTGTTGATGATCTACCAGATGGAAGTCACACTCCGAGCACCCAGGGAAAAGCACGTCTGCCTTTCTGCTTCTGAAACTAAATAGGGGCTTGGCAAAGATGAACACTAACAATGACCTTCCCCTAGGAAGGGTCCGAGAAGGGTTGGTGTTTACTCAACACTGAAATATGTACCAATGCTCCCGCACTAACATTTTCATCAGCCTTTCAGCTTTACAAAAACCTGGAATCTCCCCTACATCATGCCAGCCTCAGCTCAGGCATCTCCTGTCCAGAGAATCAACTTTATCTCTCTTGGACAACCTCACCTGCTCTCACTGCTGTTCATGACTCCACGGTCATTTCTCCTCAAACATGACCTTCAGCCACTGCCCCTCCCAGAGATACCACCCCGTATTACAGCCATGTTCTACAGGGGAAGCAAATTTAATGGATAGAAAAAGGGAGAGAAATTTATCAGTCAGTTCTTTCCTCATAGACTTTTTGTCTGCCCATCTGTCTGGGGTTAACAGAATTCTCTCACATCATTTCCCCTCATTCCCACCCCAGCTCTGTGTGGTCAGCTAGACAGGTAAGATTATCCTCATTTTACAAATGTAGAAATCAGTGCTCACAGAGGTGTCTAAGATCACCTAATTGGGACAGGAAATCATTTTCTTCCCAGAAGGTTCTCCCCACCTCCCAAACAGCCACGCCCCAGCTTTTGTGTGGCCGATAACCGGCTTCATGTCACCCTATCAGAGAAGATTTCCATGACCTAAAGTTAGGTAACCTTCATCTTATTTATTCCCATTAAGTCTTTTTCCCCTTCACAGCGTTAATCATATTTTGTAGTTACTTAAAAAAATATTTTGCCTGTCTCCCAACTGTCATCAGCTCTGTTAATGCAGGTACCATCTCTCTCTTGATGGCCGAAGAAGTCTCAGCCCCCAGCGCTGGTCCCAGCATATGGAAGAGACTCAAATATGTAATTGTGGTCCTCTGACTCCTAATTCTGTATCCCTCCCACTCTAATAAGCATTCTTGGAAAAAAAAAAATTCTCCATACTAATCCTCACATGTAAGCCTAAAACCAAATCTTATCAATACTATTCAATCATGAACTTGGATCGCCTACTTTTTGAGCAGCATGGGGTCACAGGTTGAGTCTCCTGTTCCCCCCTAAAACTCTATTTCTTTGCCCCCCTATATGTCTTGCCTTGAGGGCATGAGGAAGCCACACCCCAAAGGGGGTCTGAAAGTGTTTTTTCTACCCCATTCTTCCCCCTCCCTCACTGTTCCCACCTCCTTCTGAGGCCATGGCCTCAAGCCAGCAACTTGGCAGGACTTCCCTGCCTCCACGTGGTGGGGCTTCAGTTGTGGGGTGTCTGGAATGTCCAGGCACAAAATGGCGGCTGGACCCAATGCTTTGAGTGGGGGCCTGCCTGCCCCGAGACATGGCATGCTGGCCCAGGGAGTGGTGGAGGGGATCTGATGGGCTGCCTCTGTTTGCTGAGGTTGTCTTGACTTGTGACCATCTTTGACCCTTCCCAGCCTCTGGAGTGGCCTGTCTCTCCATGACCCCTTTTCTCTGGACCCCATGAATGCCCTGGGGAGCTCTAAAAAGGCAGAGGGGTGTGGGAGGGGGAGGGACAGAGAGCCTGGGTGGGCTTCAGAGATTTTTCTCGGAACCTGCATAAATTTGAAATCAGAGTCCTGTGACCCTGACCTGTTTCCTTCAGGGATCTTGGGACCTCAAAAAGAGGATATTCTATCTTCTCCTGCCCTCTGACTGTTCTCTTACCTTTTACAGTGACAAACTGCTTCTGTTTCTTGCTTCTCTAAGAAACATGCCTATGCGATGAAAAGAAAAGACCTTCTGTCTATCTCAAGACACAACAGGCCATGGAAGCTGGCACTTCTTAGAGGCCGGTGGTCAGAGCTAACATTGTTCTCCCTCCAGACCACCCTCCCCAAATTAAGCTTCTTAATCCCGACAACCTCCCCAAAGAGCCTCCCCATCTCCTGTCCCTTGGCCTCCTTGTTTCCTTTCTTTATAATCTCCCTGACTCACAGCCCATGGACCTGTAGATAGAGAAAATGCTGCCACCCAACCTTGAACTTCCATCAGCTTCTTCATGCCTCTCACTATGTCACTAGATCTAATGGAGTTTGCCAGAGACTTTCTTGGTCCTCCTGCCCTGTACTTTAAGAGTGCCTCCCTGCCTTTCCCAGAGGACATGAGCAGTGTTTCCCACTCTTCTCCCTACATCTCACATTCAGGATGATGGAGATGTGTTTGTGATGAAATCATCTTCCAAGGTGAATGGTTGTGGAGAGCAGCAAAGATACTCTTCCCTGGGGTCCCTCCTTCTCTGGACATTCCTCCTCAGCCTCCTTTTACAGGAGGCTCTTCCATTCCCCTAAGGCCCCCGTACTCTTCTAGTCTTTCACCTTAGCAAGCTCCCCAATGCCCATGGAGGTATTACCTATAAGCAGATAATTCACCAATTTCTATCTACGGGTCAAATCTCTCGCACAAGTTCCATACCTGAATGTCCCGTCCTTTCAAAGTCACCTCAACTCAACATGCCCCAGACCTCACTCACAATCATCTCCCTCAGATGAGCTCTCCTCCTGTATTTGCTTACTGTTGAGTGATCACCGTTCCCCAGCCCCATGTGCAATCCACCCGCATGGCCTGCCATTTTCCACCACTGGGTAACATTTCCAACCTTTGCTCCCCAAGCCCCTCCAATCCCAGCTACCAGTCTTGCCCAATGGGCCTCATGACTGACCTCCACTCCTGCCTTCTTCTAACTTGTGTTCCACACAACTAGTGCCTTCCTTTTAAAAAAAAAAACCCAAATGTGATCATTTCTCTCCTCTGCTTAAAATCCTTCAACGGTTCTTCAAGGCTTCTATGATCAAAACTAAAATTCTAAACCTGGTCTGCCAGTTCTCATTAGCATTTAGGCGTCCTTTCCCAGCCTTCACTCACAACATTAGCTCACACAGCTCCCTCCAGACAGGTGCCCCACACATCCTGTTCCCATCACACAGGTGGCCCCTTAGACTGGGAGCTCTCTCAAGTCAAAGTCCATTTCTGTTTGCCTGACACTTTTTGTATCCCCAGTACCTAGCTAACGCCTGGCACATAGGTATTCAATAGATATTAAATGAATAAATGGATGAAGGAATGAATGAATGAATGAGGAAAGAACAAATTATGACTTGTTCCAGGAGTACAACAAGTGTCCAGAAGAAGCCCTGCGGCCCAAAGCCAGCTCTGCTTGGATGGGCCTCTAGCTCCCAGGAGAAAAACATAAGGGCTTTATTAAAGACAAATCAAATCAGAGACGGAGCCCCAACTTTCCCACTCGAGGCAGAAGCCCAGAAGAGAGCAGTGGTGAGGAGAAAAGGCACAAGTTCATGTTTCTTAGAGCTGAGCGCATTTGTGACCCCAGGGGAAGCTACTGTAAGCAACACCTTTCCACTATCTCTTTGAGCCCAAGGCTAGCCTGCCCTCCTCCTCCACGGCCTGGCCATCCTGAGAGTGAAGAAGCAAGAGTAATTAGTTGGAATCTTGGGGCAGGAGCTACTTTGGGGCAGTACAACAAGTGGCAGCTGCAGCTGGGATCAGAGTTGCCTGCGGGGCTGGGCCACGTGAGGTGGCAGGAAGTCCTTTAGCTCCCACCTGCCCTCTGCTGGGCCCGTCAATGAACCCACTAGAGGGTTCTTCTCCGCAGGTAGGGAGAGTCCAGTAAGGTTGTCAAACTGCCGCAGAGGGGCCAGGCAGGTGGCCCTGAGTGCCTGGAAAACTTGAGTAAGCCTTTGGTTAGGAAATCCAATTGCCGTGCGTTGCTGTGTGGTGACTGCATGCTAAAGGCCCAGCCTTCTCAGCAGGTAAGAGCCTGTGCCCTGAGCCCGAGGTCTCGTCCACCCAGCTGCAGAACCAGGGCACCAACCCCTGAGAATCTTAAGGAAAGAACAATCTGATGGCAGTTGAAAGCAACAGTTGAAGCAAAGGCTCAGGGCAGGGCAGGATTCACAGACCAGAGAAGGGCACAGACACCCCAGAAAGGATGCCAGAGAGAGGAAGGCCCCTACAGGCCCTGCAGGCCCTGCAGACAGGAGAGCAGGGATGCAGACAGAGGGGCCTATGAGGATCAGAGCAGAGCTGAAGGGCCAGGGCACCTGAGTGGGTGAGGATCCAAAATGGCCAGTGGGCCAGAAGGCAAATTGACCTCTCTGGGATCTGCTGGGAGCCTGTCCTGGAGAAAAGGCTCCCAGACTCTTCGCTCAATGGGCAGGAGTCATGGCTTGCCTCTGTCTCGGAGCTGGTGCTTCGCAAAGGGTGTTCACTGTGAATCAGGACAAAATCAAGTCCAGGTGCATCCTCTAGCATCAAGTGTCAAATACTAAACCCATTCATTCATTCATTCAACAAATACTTATTGAGCACCTATTATGTGCTGGACATTAGGAATATAATCGGGAAGAGAAGGATGGAGATGACAAGTAACTCTAAAGTACCTCTCTGTGATGATAGATGCTTTAAAGGAGCCCAGCGTGGCACTGTGAGTGCTTAAATTCCTGATCCAGGTGTAGGGCTTCTCTAAGAATGATGGAGCTGAAAAATGAAAGATGAGTGAGAATTACCTAGTTGAAATGGGTAGGAGAGTGAGGGCAATGGTGTTCTAGGTAGAAGGAACTGCAGAAGCAGTGCCTAAGTGCAGATGAAAACTTGGCAGATTTAAGATGCCAACAGTGGGCCAGGGGTCAGGAGCTCAGAGAGACCTGGAAGAAATGAGGCTGGAGAGGCAGGCATGCATTGAACCGCGCATGCTCTTGGAGGTCATGGCCAATGTTTATTTTTGGAGTTCGTATTGAATTGTTCTGGTCTGTATGCTGAAGGTAAAAGCACAGGCAGCCAATGGCAAGACCACAGCAATGGCCAAATGCAGAAGTTTAGGATGTGTCCGATGTGCACATCATAAGCAAAGATGAGTATATATGTATTCATAGGTGATACCAAGCCACAGGGGGGTCAGGCACCAAATCCATCACTACTAAAGAGTCCCCGTTCTTTCTCTTGGCTCGGCATCAATTACGGAGAAGAAAACGTCAGGCATCTCAGGCACAGAAACTTACTAAAGGTTAAGTCATGGTTTCACTAATGACAGAGGGACCTTGGCACAGTTTTGTTGTGTTATGCATAATTCTCCAAACCATATCTATATGTTGAGGTAGAAGATGTAGATTGCTATCCCATTTCACAAATGGAAAACTAAAGCTTAGGACAATTAAATGGCTTCCCAAAAGTCACAAAGGGAAAAGGAGACAGAATGCAGACCAGAAACTACCTTCTAGCTCATCTCTCAACATGCTTTCTCTAAATAACATAGGCCCAGCAAGGCTTGGAACTGATGTATGAGAAGAAAGTAAAATAAGATAAATTTACCCCCCAAAATGCATTCCTATATGCTTGTGAAACAGTTGGATAATATATTGAGTTCTACTCTATAAGTTTGCAAATAAAGATGTTAAATACTAGATAATTTACTCATCTCCAAACCGAAGGGATTTGCTTAAAGCAAAGAAATTCTCAAAATCATGAAAAGAAGCAGGAGTAATTGGAGAGGTAACGAAGTCAATGATGATGATGGAAACTCATCCAAATACTATTTGGATATGTGATGCTAATTAATACTCTTACTTGGCTGTTTAGAACTTGAGAAACTCCTGGTGAGATTCATCTGGAAGACAAACATGTCTCACCTAGTACAGAATGGACTCCCTGATAGCAAAACAGGCAACATGAAAACCATATTGAAATGGATTAAAGATGAAGGGAATTACCAACAGTTTGGAAAAGAGAATCTGAGAAATGCAAACATGACAGCTTGTGGATGAGAATGCAAGTGCTAGATAGGACACCTGCCCCTGGTTGTCCTGCTTGCTTCTACTTACCAGTTGGCTCTGACATCCTAAAAATACTTCCTACCCTGTAATCCCCCGAGCATCTCAGGATAAGCTCTCCAGTGGCTCCCCTGCCCTAGCCCCACACAGCCCAAGGTCATACACATCATAATAAGCTTCTGACAGCCTCACCTCATTGACCCCCAAATCTAACCAGTTGCACCTCGCTCCTCTTCCTCCAAGCACCCGGCTCATTTTCTCCAGCTTACACATACCAGAACCTGCCATATCCTAAGGGAACAGACTCCTTGGGATATCATGTGTCCATTCACAGCTGAACTCTGAGGTCCCCTAAAGCAACCAGGGCATAGCCCTTCCCAGCCCGGGCCCTGGGCAAGCATTCACGGACTGGGCTCTCAGGCCTAGAAATTGTGAGCAAGAGAGCACAGAGGTTGAAAATACTTAGCTCTTCCCATGAGGAGACAGTGGATCTCTGTTCCTCTGTCCCACCTCCTTTCCAAACTGGGATTGGCCTCACTCTGTGTTACTCCAAAATGAGCTGGACTCAGCTGTGATGCTCAAGGAAATGAAGCGTGTCCCCCAGCCTTCTTTTAAGGAATATAGAATCTCAGCTGATCAGAGAGGTCCCTCTGCACTGGCCACATCCCCCTGGGGAGGCTGCCGGAGGCCGGCTGCTGCACTGCCTTTTGGGGCGTCTCCGCTCCCAGCAAAGCCTCCTGGAGGCCAGGCTGGGCGTGGGCAGGGCTCAGCCACAGCCCTCTCCATGGCTGTCTTCCCTGAGCCTCCCCACCCCCCTCCCCTCTCTCCCCATCGTTTATAAGACTGTGGGGTGAACTGCGTCTGAGCCCAGGGTGCCCGCAGCTCTGGTGGGAGGGGAACGAACAGGGAGAAGTGGGCGCGAGGGGAAGGAAGGGAAGGTCAGATCCTGCTCCTGGGGGCGGGGGGGGGGAACGGGCGGTGTCCCCCTCGCCAGCATCCTCAGGACAACAGTCGGTTGGTACCACAGCCCAGGCAGGCCTGGGCACCGACCTCTGCCCACTTTCCCCCTGCCAGGTGGAGGACCCCATCTTTCAGATCTCAACCCCGTTTCCCCCCAGAAAATCCTTTTCATAACAGAGACCATCCCTGACCTCAGAATCCAGCGGAGGGCGGGTTGTCACCCATGCCCTGAACGGCCAGAGTTTTCTCTCTCCCTGCCTCCTCAGGGATGCTTTGAGTCTCCTTCTTCCAGTGGAGGACTCCCCAGAAACCTTCCTCTGCAGCTGCATGTTCCATTGCTCACTCCTTTTTCCTACTCATTTTTGGGTGAATCTCTCCCCTTCCTTCCCTCCCATCTTCTCCACTTTTCTCTGCTTGCTTCTTTCATAAGATGTGAAGTAAGAAGGCTGACATCGGCCCTGCTCATCACTCCTATACTCTTATCTTCCTTGGCATAGATCCACACCCCACCCAGGCCGCACTGCCCCAAGAAACACTCAGCCTTCGGCAGGGGATCATTCCCAAGGGCATCGTGACATTTCCTGCCAGGGCCAGAGCCCCAGACCAACCATTCTTTCTAGAAGGCTGCAGGCCCTTGCTCTTGACATTCTCCCTTCTCAGTCATCTTTCAAAATCCATTTATGTGTTTGCAACCCTGGACACAACAGGAATTTTAGTAATCAGATGGGGTCTCTCATACAGTTTCTCTTATATATCTAAATGATACATTCTTCTAAATGTCAAGTTGAAATAAATCCTCTAGTCACTCCAGAAAAAGAAAAATCTCCTTAATTCCTCACACTTTCATCCACAAACACTGACTAAGCATCATGCTCACTTGTGAGAATTTACAGAAGGGCCTTTTGAGAATTCAAATTGCTCATCACACCAGTAGAGAAACTCTGGAATTAGGAGCAAGGATGGGGGCTGTACTCACATTCTAAGTCTTAAACCTTAACTGGGCTTAGTTTAGCAAATCAAGTACTTGTTTACTGAGTATGTGGTATGGACTAAGTACCATTTTATATTATAGAAAGTACGAGGACTTTAACTTGGAAGTGTATGAGGGGGGCAGTGGATAAAGAATCACATCTGTAAAACTGAATCCATAAATATTTCCGCCTGCCATCCGGAATGCTCTGGCAGAAGGCGGGGGTGGGGGGAGTACTGTGGCCTTTCCTGTACTTGTTTCAGTGTTTTCATCTTATGGTTTACCAGTGCTCTCATTGTTGCCTTGACGGTAATGGGAATAAAGAGGAGCTCTTCAGTCCATGAATATTTCAGGCCCATGTGTCCCAGAGCTGATCCACTGGCATGATTTGTCGTAATGCTGACATCATGGCTCCTCCAAGAAAGTGGAGTCTCCGCTGGCCTCCACTTTTCCCACGAAACCAGCCCTTCCTCTTTCTGACTGGTTCTGGCTCTGGCAACCCAACTCTGGGATGGCCTCCAGGTCCAGGGACCCTGGGACCCAAGTCATTGACAGAGGTGCTGTTTGGCAATTGAAGGTGGGGTAGCAATAGGACAGGGGAAGGTAGAGGCAGAATGAAGTGACTTCTGGAGGAGTCCCAACCCCAAATGCTGCTGCACCCCCATCCCTATGCCTCTGTTCATGACCTGCTCTTTCCAAAGCAAAATATCATAAGGGTGGGGCTTTATGCGTCTTTTCCTGTGAACTTGACTTTGATGATGAGTGTTGGTCCTCTGATAAAGCCTGGATCTCTGTGGTCTAATGCTAGAGGTCTCACCTCCAGCATCTCGTCATAAAACACCCACTACCTACAGCCTTCCTTCTGGCCACTTAAAGGGAGGGTTCTACAGAAGTGTTTCCTATCAAATGGTAAGAAGTCCCCAAAGCAAGCAGCAGAAGCTGTGGTAATTGTAGCAGACAATCAGAGCTCAGCTCAGAGTCTGAGCCCCAGAGAAAGGGGTCAGCCTTCAGATTCGGGGTCCTCTTTAGCCAGGCACATGTGGCAGCCTTTCTAGAAGGGAACTCATGCTGCTTTCCCCCAGAGCACTCTGCCAGACAGGACTCTCAGGATTGTTTTTACATCCAGATGGGCCAAAGGAAGAAATCCACTCAAGCCCTCAGGGCCTGATGACGAGTGCTCAAGGATCCCATGTCTCTCCTCTTGCTCTGAAGGAAAGAAGGTGATGAAACCATAGGTGTAAACAAAAGAGCTTGAAAAAGAAGGAACTCTCCAGCCTGGATCGTTCTCTGTACAATATGTAGGGCTTAGGGTACAAAAACACTCCGGGCTGTGTGGGAAGTTGTGGATCTTTGCCATAGTGTCTGAGGGAAAAAGAAAATCACAAACTCTGGGTCCCTTTTCCTCTAATGTAAATTACAGGGTAGGGGGTCTTGATCATCTCCGGTGAGAACCCTTCCCTCGTCTCATCCAAATGGGGACTCAGCCTGGCCGCCTCCTTCCCACGTGGCAGTTCTCAGAGACACCATGGTGGTGGAGCATGGCATCTCCGTGCCCCATGGTCAAGGCCAAAGGCTGCTCTTCACTTTAAACCTGTAGATTCAAAAATGTGTATGCTCTGAAGCAAGAACCCGGAGCTTCAAACCCAAAATCCGTGGAATTTTTATTCCACCACCATTTACTGAGTACTCATCAGGGGCCCGGGGCAGGGATGGGGGAAGTGGATCTGACCATGGTCCCTGCCCCCAGGGAACTCACAGTCTAATGGTAAACGAATGGAGGCAGGAACAGGAGCATCTACGGAAAATCTCTCCATCTCATGGGGGCTGACTCAACCCAGCTGCAACAGCCCCCTCTGAATTAGCAGGTAACCAAGAGGAGACGTAATCCCGGAGGGCAGGGAGGGAGGTTTAGGAATGAACATCCCTTTCATAAATCTCTGCTATTTGCTATGCGCTACGTAAAGGTGTCTGCTCAAGGCTTAAGGTTTGGGCTGATTAGAACATTTCAGAGATAGAGAAGTTAGATTTAATAGTGAGAGACATTTGAAGGACTCAATCCCCTTTTGCCTTCTCTAAGGTACAGAACAGTGTACAATTAGCAGCTGTCTCTTTGCACCAAGGAGAGGAACAAAGGAAGTTTGAGCAATGCAGGCTTTGTTGGAACCAGCTCATTAAAGCACCATTACAACTTACTGCAGCCTTTTGCAATGGGGACAAGATTGTTTATGCAGAAAATTATAAGGACTGTATCCCTAGCTCTGAAAAGGGTTTAGGAAGCAAATTCATATGATACTAGGGGAATGTTAGCATCTTAAAAATTCAAGCAAAGGCTTTCATTGCTTCATTTGGATTAAAACCGTGAGATGCCGGTTCCAAATGATTCCGACACACGAGTGATGGTTTCTGCCCAGCATTCAAGGATGCCTGTCAGGCTAGGAATCACAGACCTCAAGAGTTTTCAATGTTTTTCCTGGGTTTTTTTGTTTGTTTGTTTTTAATTCAGATGGAGCCATCCAGCGAAGGTATTACAGGTTTGAAGGTTATGTCAGAATCCTGAAGATAGAGCCAGAAAGTTCAAAGACCTGCCCACCACCTCCTCCCGGCTCCCCATACTGCACATGCTCTGTCTCAGTTCCACTTTTCCAACAGTACCTTAAGGGTTTCCCTCTAGTCTGCTCCATCCGAGCCTCCAAGAAACTCAAGGGTTCTGCCCTCCTCACTGGGACAGAGATGTTGGTCACCAGTCCTCCCTTGGGATATTTTCCGCTTAGAACTTCTTCCCAATTCACTGTCCTGGCTGCCTTGTCAGTCTTTCCCAGGGTCTTCCTCCCTCTACCCTCCCCCTCAGTCGGATTTCCCGACTACCAGAGGCGTGGTGTGTCTCTAGTACCAGCTTGGTCTCTCATCTCTGCCCTTGGCACAGCCTGGGCTCCTGGGTGGTGGTGGGGGGTTCTCCTCTCCTCCCCCCACCCCTCTCAGTACACAACAGTCAGACAAGGCTGCTGCCTGAGAGGGAAGCATGAGGTGTCGCCCCTGAGCATGGGGTGGAGCCTCAAGTGTTGATCTTCTGTAAACTGTAAGGCGCCTGCTTCTGGAAGCCATCTCCCTCCCTATCTTCATTTCCAAATGATACAAAACGGTCCCTACAGGCCCCTTTTTGCCCAACTTCCTGGCTCTGCCAGCAGGCCCTGTCCCGGCTGCCCTGGCTGCCTGGCCAGACCCCCAGCCAGGCCTCTCCCTGCTCAGCAACAATAAACTTTGGGAAAGCATCTCTCTGGCCATCCAAGTGGAAGACCTCCTGCTGGCCACCCTGCACAGGAGTCTTGCACACATTGTGCCTCATTTTTCTAGAATGATGGGGAAATAAGAAGGTCCCCTCTGACACACCATTGCCTTCTCGTGCCAACATGGAATAGTCAGGCCAAGTAACTATGTGCTGCTGACGTTTCTCTGATGATACTGGGTCTCCGTAGGGCGAGGTGCTCTCCCATGGGGAGGTCTCTGGAATGGGGAGCGGCCAGCCCTGCCCTGCCCTGGGGCATACAGAGCATTCAGTGTGCCAGGAAGAATCACCAGGCAAAGGCACTCGGTGCCTTTGTTAGGGTTTAGCTCAGTAATGTAAAAAGAAAACAAAGCCAGCCACTGGTGAAAGAGGGCTTCCTTTTATGCAGAAAGGAGGCTATCACAGAACAGAGAACAGAAACTGGAAAAGCAGTCTCCGCAGCTCCATCTTTCCCACCCTGGGCTTGCAGGGCTTCTTAGGGGCTCCCCCTTTGCCCAGAATGTCAACTCCCTTCTGTGTGGCCAATCCGTGTTTACTCACAGCTGCTATTTCCGCCCTGGGTGCGGTCTCCGCAGCACGCAGCAGTATTCGGTTGAAATGTCTATTTTCTCCACATCAGATTACCCAGTGAGAGGCTCTGGGCACCTGCGGCCACCAGACAGATTCCTGACGCCCCTGGGATCAAAAGTCCACCCCAGTCTGACCCGCCCGGGACAGAACAGGTGATCTGAATCCAGTAACATAGCCCAATTGGTGAAACCAGGAAGGGAGTTCAGAGATGGGAGTTCACCTGCAGTGTGAGGGAGGTGAAAGCATCCTGGAGATTGCTGAGTGCCCTGCCCGCTAAGGACTGCAGCGTGGAGGGGTGCAGCGGAAGTCGCTGGTAGGGCCTCGAGAAAGGAGGAGCCAACAGGATGGAGCACTGGTGAGAAATCAAGGAGCCTGAGGATGTGGGAAAGGCCTCAAAGATTTGGTCCATGGGAAGTCTCGGTGGTCTTTGATCATTGCAGGCAGAGGTAGCAAAGGGAGAAATAGTGTGGCCAGTCACCTGGGCAGAAACCAGGTGAAGACAGGAAGGAAGGGGTGACTTGAGGGGACGTGTGAGAACTTTCTCGAGAAAGAGGGAAGTAGAAGGAAGATGGGAGGTGTAGGAGGCCAGGCCCCCTCAGTCCTCCCTCCTTCGGAGAGGGCAAAGTGTTCACAGGGCGAGGGGTGGGTTTTAGGTTTGAACCTCAGTTTTGCAGCTAATTAACTATAGGGCTGCACTCTGTGCCTCAGTTTCTTCTCCTGTAAGGGAAAAGCGGTCTGTAATTTACAGGGGTGGTATAAGAATCAGATATGTCCCTTGCTCGACCTACACTGAGTTCATGATAAGGGCTCAAAGGGGCCTCTTAATGGTCCAGAAGCTTCCCCTATGAGAAGAAACGATTCCCTCCTCTGGGTACACATAACCCGTGCTGATTTTCTCTTAGACCCTACCTCCCTCTGCCCTGGGTTTTGGTTACTTAGATGGTCTCCCACCTCCCCTCTTAGCTGGACCAGGCAGGAGGGCCCCACTCTTTGGACCATCCCATCCACCACCAGAGGTCCAGGGCCTGGCATACAGCAGGTGCTGGATGCACTTAGTGACCTACCCAGCCACAAAAAGCCATCTCGGTGGGGAATTGTGGAAGCCACCTTCCGAGCCCCAGTTTTGTCCAATCACTGGCCACATGTGAGCAAAGGACACCGTGTGAGCGGGCCTCAGCGTCCTTGTCTGTAAAATGGGAGGCTTGGTCTTCGAGTCCTCTGGAGACCTCCCTTGGAAAAGAAGCTGAATTTTTTTTTTTAAGGAAAAGCAGATTCATGATCTTCTGGATCTAATAAACAGAGAAGTACACAAAACGTTCGCCCACAGAAATGTCTGTTTCAAAGGTGACGTTAGGTTACCAGAAGAGGTAAATTTGACCCCCAGCAGCTCCCTCAGAGCTCAGAGGAGCTCTATCGTTTAAAAAAACAGAAAACAAAACAAAAAATAAAAAACTATCCTCCTGAAGCAGGAGATCTATATCAAGAGGGAAAAAAATTCAGAAGTGAAACTGGCTCTTTCTTTCTTTCCACTCTCCACTCATTCCTTTCTTGGTGAGCCAAATCTCAGTCCCCTGGTGTGGCCCATCACACAAACCCCTGCGTGGGAGGGGGCACTTGAAATTCCGTAGAGCCTCTGCCAATGCTGGAAACTGGGCTCACAAACTTCAATCCAACCAACTGCCGTGAAACCCTCAGTCCATGTGCAATGACCCTCCAAGAGGCCTTGCCTGGACAAAGTGAACATTTGCCCTCCTGGTCAGGCCACGCTCTGGTCCTCAAGGCTGGTCCTGAAATTCCGTCCACGTGGGCTGGCATGTTTGCCTCCCCTGCTAGACTGTGAGCTCCTTGAGGGCAGGGATGGTGGGACCTGTCTCCCTCCAAAGAGCATACACATTTTCAGACAGCTGGTCTGTAGACGACTAACAAATATTTGAGACATATTTTAATTAGGTAATTGACCTTGGGAAATAGTAGGCAGTGGTACCACACACAGAACTAAAGGATGCAGACAAAAGAGAAGACTTCAAGGGTGAAGACCATGAAGTGATTTAGGGGGGTGGGTGGGCGCTGAGTTTGATGTGCCAACTGAAAGGGTCCAGCTGGGTGGAAAGCACCTGGAGATACAGGGCTAGGGCCCAGGCAAGCAGTCGGGAATATGTTTGGAGAAATCAGCTTATTGGCTGATAAGCATCATGGGCACGTATGAGATAAGCCTAGGAGAGAAGGGCTACCAGGACACTGAGGCTGGAATTCTGGAGAAGTCCATCTCTTAGAGGACAAGGAGGTTGACTTAGAAGAGCAGAGAAGCAGAGGGACAACCAGAAAGTGCATGGGAGAAAAAGGAGAAGAGAGTTTCAAGAAGGAAAGGCTGGAAATTGAGTCGGGGTCCTTAACAGAGTGGTTTTGAGAGAGACGAAGTGGGTGGGAGCAGAACAAAGGCAGAGGAAAGGAGGGCGGACCTGATGGTCAAGTTCTGCCTATAATAATGAAGCATGTAGAAATAAATTGAGGAATGCAATAACACAAGGAGGAAAATGGAGGTAGCAAAGATTTTTTAAACAAACAAAAAACAAGCACGAGAGCCTTAGCCAGCCCTCTTGCCTTGTTATGTTTCTTTCTATTGGGAACTATGTTCCACACTCTAATCAAGTTTCAACCAGGAGACAAGAAGTTGAGTTTCTCCAAGTCTTCCTTAAACTCTTCGTTAGCACTTTCTCCTTCAAGTGTGTTACTTATCTCGTGGCAGAATGGCAAGAAGGACAAACTCCATTATGGAAAGTGTCCTCACAAGGACAAGTTGGAACACAAATGCCCCCTTGGGCTCTGTGTCTGGTTGCACGGGGCACAGGAAGCATAGAGTCTACATGAGGCTAAAATGGAAAAGTTGCCTTCCTCAAATCGCAAGTGTAAACTATATACACAGAACACAAGATAACTTCCCGTGCACTCAAGGACCTTCTTCCTCTCTATCCGGTCTGCTCAGAGGATTGGATAAGGAGCAATGGAGAAAACAAAATCAGCAGCAAAACACCTGTCCTCCAGGAGTTTGCAGTCTACCTATAACTCCACGCAAATGCTCCAAGGGTTTCTTGAGTTCTGGAATCATCCAGATCTGAACTGGGGTGGGGGTGGCCCACTGGACTTACCAATTGCTAGCCTTGAGTAAGGAAGATAAACTCCCTGGGCCTGATTCTTGGCCTATAAAACAGGAAAATTTTTCACGTTTTTTTAATTAGGACTGGAATCGTGTTTAAAGCACTTGGCACAATGGCTGGCATATACAGGGGAGAGTTGCCTTAATTACCCTGGTTGCAATGTGGGGATGGAGTTCATACCAAATCTAGCCAGGTTGCCCAGAGAAAATGAAAATGGCTTCTTGGAGAAAGCAGAAATAAAAATTATCCTTCAAACATAAACAGCGTTTTCCCTAAACAAGATGCTGCTTGTGAAGTTCTGACTATTCATCCATCCATTCATTCATTCAACAAATATTTTTGGAGTGCCCAGAATGTGCCAGGCATGTTAGGAACACATTAGGACATTAGTAACACAGCTAAGCAACCACGGTTTTCCAATGAGGTATTGAAAAATAAGCCAAGCTTCAAACCCAGGTAATTCCTATCTCCCTTTTCCTTACATGTATCAGAAATGCCATAGAGAAATGAACCATGACATGAATCTCTAGACCCATTTGTAGGTTTTATAGTGGGATTTTTCCTTTTCTTTTCAGCTGCTCTGGCTTTTCACAAAGAATCAAGTGTCTACACATTGTAGAATTTCCATGTAAAATAAAACGTCTGTCCTCATATAAGGGCTTTTAAAATAATGCTTGAGATATCTCTTTGTTGAAGTTCATCGCTGTAGAACCACTCTTCCCTCTCCGCAGGGAGCTTACTCTTCACAGCCACAGGAAGAGCTGGGCGCATGGGGATGGAGATGCTCTGGGGAGGCGGGGAGACATCAAATTAGAACTTTTTTTTTTTGCCGGCCAGAAGCTCCTCACTTTTGAAAATAAAATTTAAATATTTAAGAAGTTTCTTTGACTGGTTTGTTCTTTGTTATACAGTCTCATTCGCCCATTTTTCTAATCTCTCTGCAAAATTCAAGCACATGTTTTTTCACCCGTGGTCCTCCCTACTCTAAGAGAAAGCCAGCAGGTAGCCCATCCTAACCCCAGCAGAAGCTGTAGCTAAAAATGCCTGCAAAGGAAAGGGGTAGAAGCCACTCAAGGTCCTCAGTCTCTTGAGCCCAAACCCTAGAGTTTGAGGGGTCCTCAACCATCAACCCATCTCTTTCTGGAGCTCTTTGCACACAGAAATCCCGCATCCTACTCAGAGAGGAGAGGCTCTCTAACTTCACAGGGACCCTGGAGGAGCTGTAGTGACGTATTTGTCAACTGTGGAGCAACTTTTCTTGTCGCTGAATTGTTATCACCCATCATTGTCAGGGGCTTGCATTCCCTCTCCAGCCCTCCACAGGGAGCTGGCCAGAAAGGGAGCCTAGATGCCAAATAATTGTCTTTAGAGAACTTTCTAGTGGATAAAGCACTTGTAAAGTACTAACTGAGACATATTTTTTCATCATCTTGTGGATTATAATAATGGCTACCTCTTATTACGCCAGATGCTTCTCTTGGTGTTCCTGACATGTATTTACTCATATAATCTTCAAAACAACCATTGAAACCCTTGCTACTCAAAGTGTGATCTGTGAATCAGCAGCATCACCACCATCTGGGAGCTCATGAGAGATAATAAGCATCTCAGGCTCCACCGAGGGCCAACAAAATCAGAATGTGTATTTTAACAAGACGGTGAGTTCAAGTTCCAGTTTGAGAAGTGCTGCTCTACTCACTGCTGTTATCCCCATTTCATAGATAAAGAAACCAAGGCACAGAGAGGCTAGGTAACTTGCACAAGAATATGCAGATAGTAAGTGGCAGAGCCGGGATTCAAACCGAAGAAACTAGAGGTCAGAGCCCACGCTCTTCACACCACGTAACACTGACATTGAATCACCACTTAAGTATCTCTCCAGAGTAATTTCTTATTCCCAGCTCCTGCCCTGAGTCCAAGCCCCCTCCACTCTGCTGCCAGTCTATGCAAAACACTGCCCTCATTGTACTTCCCAGCATAGCATGTTCAATGTCACCCCAAGACTCGCCAGGTAGGGGCTAAATCCTCTTTCATAGAGGACAAGACCTCTGACAATATGACCCCAGGCAACCTTTCCAACTTCATCTTTCAGCTTTCCCTGACTCCCCATTCATGTCACCCAAACTTGGGGATACCTTTGCATTCTCTCACAGATGGGAAGTGCCCTCTACCTAGAACTTTCCTTCTTCTCCATCTGGCAAATCCAAATCCAAGCCCAAGTGTCAGTTCGACATGGAAGCATTTCCTAGCACCCTCAGCCAAATTGTATCATCTCAGGCCCTCTGGGCTCGTAACACTTAGTTCACACCACATTGGTAAGTCTTGTATGTTGTTATGGATCTATGTCTCTCCTACAACTCCAAAATGTGACCTCCATGAAAAGAGGCCATGCTATATGTGTCTTTGAGCTCTCGGTGACCACCACAGTGCTTTACCCATAGCAGTGAGCGCTTGTGCTGTGAGTCAATGAAATGTGTGGGTTGCCTCGTTCCAAGGATAAATGGGGAGAATGGAGCATTTCATCCAATGAACTCTCTTCCTGGGTAGAGGGGAAGTGCCACCTTCCAGATTGTGCTTTCACTCAACACAGTCTTGGAAGAAGCAGCTCAGAGTATTTAACAAGGAGCCTCATCTTAAAAGGCACCAAGTTCTCCACCGAGCCTCTTCGAGTAGAGGTTGGAGAGTACAGTTTTGCCACCATAATCCTTCTCTTTGTATCGTGATACTTGAGGGAATTCCCTCAATGTCCCTTTAGATTGCAATGGTCTGTGACTAAAAATGATATTGTGTATGAAGCCAACACCTAGGCTATTTGGCATGGCAAGACCTGGCCCTTCAGGATGGAGGGAATTGTTTCAGGGCATAATTTGGGATCACCAATTACTCCAAGGTACACTTCCTTTTATTAAATTTCTACATCTTCCACCAAATCAACTTGCCTTTCCCAGGCTCCTGGGAAATCTAGGCACTTCGGGACGCTGTCCTGAACACAAAACCAATTCCTGGACCATATCCATCGGCAAGGCAACATTTGTTTTCTGAAAAATCTTAGATGCCAACACTTTCTCCAAAATATTCAAAGAAAAACCAAAAATTAGGTCAGAGACTGTGTCGGCAGAAGGACACTGAAAAACTTCTCCATTTTTTTTCTTGATTGCTAGAGAATATAACTATTTGGAGAAGCTCTCCATTGTAAGTACTGTAGTTGGCATTACAATTTAATATTTTAATTAATTTAATGTAATATTAAATTAATATTTAATATTAATTTTTAATATTACAAACCCTTGAAATTTTCAAGGGTTTGTAATATTCACCTGCGGCCTCAGAAAAACTTGACCCTGGAGGATGTGCAAGACCTATTTCTACTTCTCACCACCCTGCCATCTGGAAACAGTAGGAGTGGTCTGTGTATGTTCGCCTTGGAACATCCCTTTGCCCAGGGACACTCAGTGCCCTCCACACAGTTAGCCCCAGTCTCAGATCCCACTAACTCTCAACCTGTGGTAAAACAAACGGGGCACCTCGCTCCTGGTCTTTAACTGTGTTCTTCCCTGTACCTGTGGTGCTGCCTCACACCTGCCCATCTGTCATGATTCTAAATCCAACCAGGACCTCATTGTCCAGTTCCTCTGCTGGCACAGAGTGGGACAGCTGGAGATCTGTGTCATGAAGGGCTACTGCCACCACACCCACTGGGAAGCTCCCCTTGCCACCTCCCTCAACATTAAAGAACATGTGAAACACAATGGTAATTGACACTTAATGTATCTGACAACATGTTTCTACCATCTTGATACCAGGAGCTAAATTATACACCATTCATTTCTCCCCAGGTGAAACACTAGGTGTACCTGGCACCTAGTAAGTACTCAATAAATGTTTGTTGGATTAGTTGGATGAATAAATTTCACTGAACTTTTATGAATATTAGTTGTGATTATACACAAACATATGTCTGTTTGTATATTTATAATAGTCTTTCCTAAGTGCAATTTTTTAATAGTGCTGTATTAAAAATGAGGCAAATTTAAAAGAACAAGAATATTAATGAGTCTTATGACATCTTTTTCTGTTAATTAGGGAAGTGGCAGTAATTTCAAGTAAAATGGTACTTGGGTCATCCATGCAATAGGTATGAAACAACAGTAAGGTAGAAAGCCCAGGTGAGCCAGAATTTTGCTGCACCAAGGTAGATTTTAACCTCAATCACTACTGCTGACACAGTGGGAGGAGGGGAAAGGGATTTATAGGGATAATAGGAAATGCCATGGAGGAAAATGTTCTGAGTTAAGAGTGGACAAATATTTTCTGGGCAGCCCTCAGACCAGAAGGTCTCCTCTTTTTTTTTTTTTTTTTTTCTTTTTCTTTTTTTCCTGAAACAAGACTACAAAGTTTTTCTTAGTACCACAAGACGCAACACAGTTAGAAGGGACTTGAAAAATGCCTTCTTACTCACTAGGGGCATCAAAGTCCTAACTCCCAAGGTACCACCTCTATGAAAATTTACATAACAGCAATCAGCAATATCCCTGGACTTATAAAATTTTGAAAAATTATTTTGAAAAATTGCAGCAGAGAGATTGAGATCCCTTGTAGCATCCATTTTGTAGAGAGAAGCACAGGTAGTCGTTAAGAGCTTGAAGCCAGGCTGTCTGGGCTGGACTCTGGATCGTCCATTGAGTAGCTCTCATTTTTGGCAAGTAACCTAGCCTCACTATGTCTCAGTTTCCTTCTCTGTAAAATGGGGATAATTACACCTTATAAAGTTACTTGGAGAATTAAATAGGTTAATATTGAGGAATAAGTGAGTTAACATTGTCAAAGGCATAGAAACATGCGTGGCATGTGCTAAGCCCTGTCGTTATACATAGAGCAACGTCCAATGCAGAAGCGACAAGCATGCATCTGAAAAAGATACAAAAGAAAGATAATGATATTCATATTATCTTCTTTTGTGAAGTGTCTGTTCAGGTCCTTTGCCCATTTTCATTGGGTGGTTTGTCCTTTTATTATTTATTTCTAAGAGTTGTTTGTAGATTCTAAGTGCCAGTCCTTTGTCAGATATATGTATTTGAAATAAACAAAATAAAAGATGCTCAGTATCATTAGTCATTAGGGAAATGCAAATTAGAACCACAGTGATGACATTTACACACCCACAAGAATGGCTACCATTAAAAAGACAGATGACACCAAGTCTTGGGGAGGATGTTGAGCAACTACAATTCTCAGTGCACGGCCGGTGGGAGTGTAAAATGATACAACCATTTCGGAAACCAGTTTGGCAGTTTCTCACAGAGTTAAACATTTACCTACCCTATGACTTGGGTATTTACCCAAGAGATATGAAAGCATATGTTTACACAAAGAACTTGTACAAGAATGTTCACAGCTGTGTTGTTCAGAACAGCCAAACACTGGAGACAACCCAAATGTCCATTAACAGCAGAACAGCTAACACCCCACAGTACACTGATCTAATGGAACTAATATGCACAACGACAAAGATGAATTTCATGGACGTGACGTTGAGCAAAAGATGCCAGATACACAAGAGTAGATACTGTGTGCTTTCATTTATGTAAAGTTCAAGGACAGGCAAAACTAATCTATAGAGATAGAAATCAGAAAGTAGTTACCTCTGGGTGGGAGGGGGATTGACTGAAAAGGACCAGAAAGCAACATTCTATGGCAGTTCCAACTGGTGGTGATTTTGTCCCCCAGGGAACATTCATCAATGTCTGGAGGCATTTTATTTTGATTGTCCTGTTCTGGCATCTATTGCATATTTTCAAGTTCAGAAGCTATTAACTATCCTACAATGCACAGGACAGCTACCCACAACAAAGGATGACCCAACCCCACATGTCAGTAGTGCAGAGGTTGAGAAATCTCTGTCTGGGGTGATGGAAATGTTCTATATCTGACTGGTTACATGGGTTTAGCAAAACTCATCAAACTGTATTTTGCTGTATGTAATTATAACCCCAATTTAAAAAGACACTGAACAAAATGACAAAAGAAAACAGACCATGAGAGAAACATTCCCTTGGGCACATGTGGCTCCATTATCAACCCCTTCTGAGGAAGAATCATCAGTTTTACTATACCCATGCTGTAACTATACCAATATTTTATGTAATCTGATTTAATTAGTCATTAGTAAATATATGTAATCCATCTAGAGTGTGAATTCATTTATTCGCCACTAATCCTTTTGGATGACCCTACCAAATCCTGAGTTAACCATGGTTCCCTCTGAGGTTGAGAAGAGATCTTAACCAGGAAGACCCTATCAACATCCCGGTGATTAGAAACCTTACACACAATGGATAGGTAACTGATGGATGAAACTCTTTCCCCCAAACAGTTTGGAAGATAGTGAAAGACAATAGTTTTTAGTAGATTTTTTTAATATTTGAGAAATAGATCCGTAGAAGACCATAGGATGCTAGGAAAAGTATCTTATCTTTGGAAAGAATATCAGAGCATGAGCAAATCCTACCACAAACCATTCCTTGGTGCAACAGCCAGCGAAGTACTAATAAAGGATAACAATCCCATCAGACTGTATAGAGCTGGAGGATTTTAAATGTGTTGTCATACGTAATAAATTAATTGATCATCAGAGCGACTCTGAAAGGTAAGGCAGGTATTAATCTTCCCACAACTAAGCCAAATCTTAGTAATTAGATGCTTTGCTAACGACACAAATGGAGGATTCAGAACACAAAATCCATAATCCCATGGAAGGACATGGATGGAGGTAGCCCAGAGCAAGGAGTCTATGGGACCAAGGCAACGTGCAGCCTGGAGCCTGAACCCCCCATTCTGCTTCTGGACCATACTCTGGGTACCTGGGAACCTGAGTTCCTTGTCCAAAGAGCCCCAAGCTCACATCCATGGCAAATGTGAGCGTCTTTCCCAGTTCTGTTGTCCTAAGTACAGACCACATCGCCAGTGTGACCATGCCAATAGGCCCAGAGGGTGTTCACAGTATCAGAAGAAAGTATGAATAAAGCTTGGGTTTGTGGGCTGGGTCATCTACATGTGGGCACTCAGGCTCCTTGTAGCATAGGATGAAAATTAGGGTGAGAGGAAAAGGGGTAGTTAGGCCAGTGACCGTTATTCCCTGTGTCACCATGTTCCGACATGCAAATACAAAGAGTCTGAAAACTCTAAATCTGAACCTAGCCTTCCAGGTCATCATGAAGGTATATTTGTTAAAGTAGGATAGAGTATTAATAGTTTGCTAGTTTGGTTTATAACTTACACTTTGTCAAGTAGTATGTGGACCTTCATTTGTACTCTTGTCCTAGGCCATACAAATGTTCAGGCAGGTCTGAGGTCACATACAAATAGGAAATTCAAGGACATGTAGTTGGGCTATAGTACCAGGGGTTCTAGCTTTAATGAGCATAGCAAAGGCGTAGAAAGTAAAAGAATTCCCAATGTCTAGAGAATCCCTTTCCTCCTGTCTTAGAATTCTTCTTCTAGATAACCATTGTTTCCCACCCACACCCCCAATTTCTCTGGTAAAGTAAAAGGAGTCTGGGATGATTGTTGATTGTTTCATATCCATACTTTTAAATACTTTCTTATGTTACTGAATTTAATGGGAATAACACTAACGCTGCACTGTTGAGTCTGGATGCAGGATATTTCATAAGAAAACTCTTTGTCATGTAAGTATCTGTTCCCAATTTTCTAAAATTTATTAGCTAGAGATGGTCAATCTTGTCAAATAATTTTTGGTATCTATTGAAATGATCATTTTTTTTGTTTGCTTCATTGCTATGAACACTAAATCATCATGAATTTCCTGGTATAAATCTTTTTTTGTCGTTTCAAAATACTGAAATGTTGGTGTTTTAAGATTTTTTATTTTGTTTATAGGCAATCTTTTTTCTATACTGTTATTTTCCCCAGTTTTGTCTGATTTTTTTAAAGCCAAGAATAGCTAACAGAAGAATGATGTGGCTTTTGAAATTTGTGAGAATGCATTCATAAATCTATCTAGTCTTAGAGATTTTTTAATACCTTGAAAAATTTAAAATTTTTACCTTAGCTATTTCTCTCTCTTTTATTTTTTTGGTTCCTGGACATCATTTGAGTCATATATATTTTTTCAAAATCATATATTTTTGAGATTTCAAAAATATTACCATAATTGTACATGATTTTTATGGCCATTTTAAAGCCCTTTTCCTATCTAACCAACATTTTCTTTCTCATTCCTACTTTGGTATATTTATACTCTCTCTCTTATTCTTGCCAGTTGATATTTTCAAGTTCAAAAGTTTTCAGTTCTGGTTACATTGCAGAGCCTCAGGGGAAATTTTTTATTGTAAAAATTTTTATGTTGTGCATTCATTTTCATTCATCTCAAAAGTATTTTCTAATTTCCTTTGTGATTTCTTCTCTGAACCATTGTTTGTAAAAGATCTGTTGTTTAATTCCTACAAGTTTTTTAATGTTCCAGTTTTCTTCTTTTACCTGATTCCTAGTTTCCATTCATTGTCACTGGAGAAGACACTTTGTATGATTTCAGAGTTTTTCCTTTTATTGAGATGTTTTGTGTCTTAACACATGGTCTATCCTAGAGAATGTTCCAAGTGTACTTGAGAAGAGTATAGATTCTGCTGTTGTTGAGTAGAGTGTTCTGTATACGTCTGCTAGGTCTAGTTGGTTTATAGTGTTGTTCAATTCTTCTTTTTCCTTAATGATCTTTTGTCTATATGTTCTATACATTATTGAAAATAAGGTGTTTAAGTCACCAGCTATTATTGTAGAACTGCCTATTTGTCTCTAATTTTGTCAACTGTTTCTTTATATACATAGTGCTCCATTTTGGGGTACATATATGTTTATAATTGTTATACGTTCTTGATGAATTGATCCTTTTATCAATATATAATGTCCTTCTTTGTCTGTTATAACAGTTTTTAACTTAAAATCTGTTTTGTCTGACATTAGTATAGCCACCTTTTTTTGATTATTATTTACATGGAATATCTTTTTTCATTCCTTCACTTTTAACCTATTTGTGCCTTTGGATCTAAGGTGAATCTATTGTAGGGAGCACATAGTTGGATCATGCTTCAAATCCATCCTCCCATTATCTGCATTTTAATTGGAGAGCTTAATCCATTTACATTTAAAGTAATTGCTGATAAGAAAAGATTTGCTTCTGCCATTTTGCTCTTTGTTTTCTAAACATCATATCTTTTTTTTGTCCCTCAATTCCTCCATTACTGTCTTTTTTTGTGTTTAATTGATTCTTATTCCCTCCTCATTTCTTTTTCTGTGTATTTTTTAGTTATTTTCTAATTGGTTACCCTGAGAATTACAATTAACATTCTAAATTTACAGCACTCTGGTTTGAATTGATACCAACTTAGCTTCAATAACATACAAAAGATCTGCTCCCTTGTTGTTATTGTCACAAATTATGTCTTTATACATTGTGTGCCCATGAATCTCTTTGAGTTTAGCCTACTTGGTGTTCATTGAGCTTCTTGAATGTGTAAATTCATATCTTTCATCAAATTTGAGAAGTTTTTGGCCATTATTTTTGTCATTCTTTCTGCTTCCTTCTCTCCTCTCCTTCTAGGATTCCCATAGTACATATGTCATTGTGTCTGATGGTATACCACAGATCTCTTAGACTTCATTCATTTTTCTTTATTCTTTTTTCTTTCTGTATAATTTTAGTTGACCTATCTTTAAGGTTGTTGATCCTTTCTTCTACCTCCTCAAATCAGTTGTTGAAACTTTCTAGTGAATTTTCATTTTCTGCTACCGGAAGCCTTCACTTCCTGCTGCAAAAAACCTAAACATCAGTCAGACATGTGAGCTTAGGGGTCTTCTCAGGTTTCTTCTGAGCACACGTCAAGCCCTGGGCTTGCACATTGCCTTCTGGTTTCCCCAGTATACCCAGGAGCTTTTCAAAGCCCTCATTTGCCCGTGTATTTCAGCCTCTTCCTTCCTAGGATATACACTCTCTCTGCTGCTTGCCCACCTGTTTTCCCAGATCCAGATGGTTTCAGGTGGTATATTCCACTAAATGCTCTTGACAGGCACCATCCAGGGGGCCACTCCAGTCTGAGAGAGTTCCAACAGTATGAAACAAAGGCAAGACCCTGATCTGATTCCTCAGATTGCCCCCAGAAAGATAAAAACCCACAGCCACAATTCCTTAAGGGCAATGCCCACATTCCCCCACTTTGGCACCAGCAAGCCACACCAGGAATGTAGACTGGTGTAGGCTTCATGGCTGCTATTCAGCTGGGTAATGGGGGATTATAGATGGGTAAGTAAAAACACCACAGTGCTCTTGCCAACATTTAGCAGATTCTCTCCTCATTAAGCACTCCTCTGATGTAAGTTTATACTAGATTCCAAAGTTCTGAAAAAGTTGATTATGACAGGTTTGGGCCACTTAATCTAACTTCAGTGGAAGGAGGAATACTTAGAGCTCCCTACTCCATCATTTTCAATGACATTACTTTTAAACGTTTTTAATTTTTAATTTTGTCAGTGGTATCACTGAAAAGTTTATTTTTAACATATTGAAATTTTATTTATTGCCTGGGAAAATAATCAGCTTTTTAAATTTTTGATGGTAGTTTGCAAAAATATGTTTGTATCCTGTAGAACACAAAATTTGATTTATTAAATCAACCCTATTAACTCATTTATTTAAATATTTTGTATCTAATTGTTTTCTTAGAGGTGAATGATGCATTTAGTTCTCTTATTGCTACTAAGTTTTTGCCTTTTCCTCATATTTCTAAGTTATAACTTTATATTTTTAATACTGCTATTTATCATACCAAAGTAAATGATTTCTAAAAGTTTACTATGGCTTGTACTCTTTAGTTCTTTGTTCCATTTAATGTTTTTTGCCTAAAATTATATTTTGTCTAATATTAAAAATACCATCTGAGCTTTTTCTTTGTATTTTTGCCATTTGTTTCAATTTTAATTTTAATATGTAATTTTTAGGTGTGTTTCTAAAGTAGAAAATAGCTTCATTGAATTTTGTTTTATTGGCATAAAATATTTCACTTCTGTCATTTTGCCTTGTGCTTTTGTTTTTTCATATTTCCTTGCTTTTTACCATTTTTTTCTGTGCTAAATATGTTTTCTTTCATCCACTGATTTAAAAGTTATATCTATTTTTGTTCTACAAGTGATTTCTTCAATTAAAAAAATATATTTGGACTCTTCCTTCTCTGATTGTCAATGTCAGTAATTAAATAGCATCCATCTTTAAGTCCTACCTGTGAGAAATGATATTTAGCCTGCATTGTCTTTTTTCTTGCTTGCTTTCATAATTTTCCAGGTTTGGCTTTAATAATCTGGGATTTTAGACGTACATAATTTAATATGCTTACCATTATTTATCTATTATTTAAGGAATAATTTGCAGTGTTTGAGCAGTTTTATAATCATACTAATAATAACTGTTTGGACTCATTTATATATGTCTTATAAGCTTCATTGTTCACTGCCAAGTCTGTCAAATCACAATTCTCTCATTTTTTTTCCAAAAGCAAGATATTCCCCTTATGATCTTTTTTCTTCTTCTTCTTCCAGTTTTATTGAAATATAATTGACATACAGCACAGAATAGTGATTTGACTTACAGACGTCATGAAATTATTATCACACTAAGTTCAATGAACTTCCATCATCTCATATAAATACAAAATCAAAGAAATTAAAATTTTTTTCTTGTGATGAGAACTCAAGATTTACTCTCAACAACTTTCATGTATAATATATAGCAGTGTTAATTATATTTATCATGTTGTACATTATACCCCTAGTACTTATTTATCTTATAACTGGAAGTTTGTAAGTTTTGACTGCCTTCATCCAGTTCCCCCGCCCCTAACCAACTGCCTCTGGTAATCACAAATCCAGTCTCTTTTTCTATGAGTTTGTTTGTTCATTTGTTTGTTTTTGAAATATAACTGAGTTACAACACTATGTTAGCTCCTATTACACAGCATAGTGATTTGGTATTTCTATACATTTCAAACTGATCACCACAATAATTTAGTTATGACATGTCACCATACACAGATATTACATTGTTATAGACTATATTCCCCACACTGTACATTTTATAACTGTGACTCATTTATTTTGCAGCTGGAAGTTTGTACCTCTTAATCACCCTCACCTATTTCACTCATCCCCCACACCCCTTCCCCTCTGGTAACCACCTGTTTGTTCTCTGTATCTATAACTCTGTTTCTGTTTTGTTATGTTTGTTCATATGTTTTGTTTTTTAGATTCCACATATAAGTGAAATAATACAGCATTTGTCTTTCTCTGTCTGACTTATTTCACACAGCAAAATACTGTCTAGGTTAATCCATATTGTCGCAAATGGAAAAATTTCATTCTTTTTATGGTTGAGTTATATTCCACTGCACATATATATTACAACTTCTTTTTCCATCCATCTATTGATGGACACTTAGGTTGCCTCCATATCCTGGTTATTGTAAATAATGCTGCAATGAACATAATGGTCCATATATCTTTTCTAATTAGTGTTTTTGTTTTCTTCAGATAAATACCCAGAAGTGGAATTGCTGGATCATACAGTAGTTCTATCTTTGTTTTGAGGAACCTCCATACTGTTTTCCAAGTGGCTGCACCAATTTACATTCCTACGAACAATGCACAAGGGTTCCCTTTTCTCCACATCCTCACCAACACTTGTAATTTGTTGTCTCTTTGACAGTAGTCATTCTAACAGGTGTGAGGTGATATCTCACCGTGGTTTTGAGTTGCATTTCTCTGATGATTAATTAGTGATGTTGAGCATCTTTTCATGTGCCTGTTGGCCATCTGTATGTCTTCTTTAGAGAAATGTCTATTCAGATCCTCTGCCTACTTTTAAATCAGGTGGTTTGAGTTTTTGATGTTGAGTTGTATGAGTTCTTTATATATTTTGGATATTAACCCCTGTCAGATATATCATTTGCCAGTATCTCCTCCTATTCACAGGGCCCATGAAAGTCATAATGTGACCTTGCACATAGGAAGGACTCTGTCAGTTTGAGTCACAGTATTTTCCCTGAAAACTCTGTTGACACTATTCAGTTGTCTTTTAATGTTATTGATTCAGAAAACAGTGGATTTGATTTATTCATATCTGGCCTGTTCTTTGATTTTGAATACTTTTTATTCTTTATATTTAAAATATTACCGCATGGGTCTAGATATTTATTATTCACTTTATCTGCTATGCAGGAAAGACCCAAATATGTTTCTTCAACTCAAGCAAGTTGTCTTCTATTTATTTGATCACTGTTTTTGCTCTGTTGTTTTCTCTGAGGAGTTTTTGTTTTATGTACATTGTATCTTCTTGATAAGTGTTCCAGGTCTTTTATCTATTCTCTCACCTAAGTGCTCCAAGGACTCTTAGGTTGACTCCTGGGAGAATTTCTCAGGCCAGTATTATTATTGCTTCAATTTCTAGAGTCTCCAACCCACTGTTTATTGCCTCTCTGCCATTCTTAATCCAACAGTCAAGGTTTTCATCTCCTTGCAGGATTTCCTGATCTTATCTGGTCCTTCTTCATAATAATCAACTACCATAAGGGTAATTCTGTCTTTAATCTCACTGCATGACAAGGTCATGTTTTCTGAAGTTCTTCTCTGCATATTTTAGTAATATAGGTATTCATTCATTGTAATTCTTTAGTGTCATCATTTCTTTGCAATTTTCTTAATGTATTCAGTCATGTTTTTCTTTTTCTCCTCTTTATACAGGAAGGTCTTTGCTTGTCCAGCATTGGCATTGGAGATGAGTTCTGGGAAAGAACATTAAAGTCTCTAGTCATATCATGCTGGCCCACATTAAAAGAGAAGGGGATATTTTGAATAAAGTATGGTGTAACTCTGATTTTGTGAAAGTCAGCAGGGCAGGGGGACAGAAAGGAGGTTCCAAAGCCAATAGTTATGAGCAAGGAACTTCATTAATGTGCTACAGAAAATCTTGTCTATATTTGGGACAGCATCCAGGAATCACTCAGGCCAGAGCCTCCACTCATTGTCTGGAAAAGTTGTCTTCAGTAGTCATCAGTCATTCACTGCATGGCCATCATTACTAACAGGAAACTCATACTTCCTGTGGCTACCAGGCCATGTGGTCTATAGTGCCTGGTAAACTTCCAGGAGGTGAAGGTGAGCTCAAGATGAGCCCTTCATAGGGTCTGTGGCCTACACTCTCTGCTGGCCCTAGCCCATCCTTAGAAGGGGTCACAGATCTTCAATCCTTTTCTGAATCTCTTGGAGCCAGCTGTGTTTCAGAATTCAGAATTTAAAAAGGTAGAAGCTGGAGAACGAAGGTTATCATAACAGGAAGGAATCTTGCAGGGCAATAGTGGAGTATAAATTACACCAAGATGTGCCACCCAAGATGAGACAGCTGGAGTCCTTGCTTAAGGGTGAGGGAGAGGGAAGATGAAGCATAAATTCTCAGGTGCTTTGAGCTCTTGCAAATGTGCAGGCACAAAAGGGACTCCCATAGCCTGAGGGCGGTTCCCCAAGAAAGGGCCTCAGGTCTCAGGTATGGGTCCTGGGGAGTAAAAGTACATGAAAATGAAATTGTAAAAATAGATCCTGGGGTTTTGAGCAGAGCACCCACTTTGCCATCATACATTCATCATGCAACACCCCAGGTAGGTTTCAGGCAACATCTTGAAATCGAACAATAATTCTGCCACAAAACATAGGAAGAGTCCCAGTAAATGGGATAAAGTGTACAAAATAATATAAACATATTAGAGTTTTTTCAGAGTTAATGTACATTTTTACAGGATGGTTGGCAAAATAATGTGATTATACCATAAATACTCTGAAATTTTTTAACAACTTTAACAACTTATTGAGATATGATTAACACGTAAAAAGTTGTACATGTTTAATGGATACATCGTCAATACAATTTGGGGATAAGTATACAAACTCTAGTATTTTTCCTAAGGAATCATTCAGTATAACTTCAAACCCATATTGACTCAAACTAGGCTAAATACCTTTAGCTCTGCATGCAAAAAGCGTCCGTGTCAGCTGTGGGTTCCTATTGTGACCAGGTTGGGGTTGGACATCAATGAGTTGGGAGCAGATGCTCAGGTGAAGAGCCAGCACAACAATAGATGGCTTTTCTTACTGTGTCCTGTGTCCTCCCTCTCAGTAAGCACGAGTTTCTGTCTAAACAGTTTCTGACTGAGTCAACAGCCATGATCTCTTATTCACAGATAAGTGCATGTTGTCCAACTGTGCAGCAATTAACCCATCATTCATTTTCACCGTTTCACCTGTGGGAATTTTTTCTCCTGTATTCTCAATGTCATGACTATTATCCATCTCAGTTCAGGTAGGATTAGATTCTGTGTAGCCAAATCCATTTTGGTACCAGTTTTGAAAACAACTGTGCTTTCTCAAATATGCTCACATTTTGGAATTGCAGATATGGGGTCTCAGGTTTGTACTAAAAGAATTTCTTTTTGATCTCTCACTTCTCTCTTCCCACCCAAGCAAGCTGCTGCTTTACACAAGGGGAATCACAAACTCCTCTTCAATTCAGGAATACCAATCCAGCAGAAATTCCTCAAAGTTTCCCGAATGTGGATGCCACACTACAGCACTGAGGCAGCTTCTATTTTATTTTCCAGTGGGAATCAGGGAGGAGAGAAAAGTGTGTTCTTAGATTGCCCTCTTACCCAAAAGTCCTGCTTATGGCATGTAATGCTGGAAACAGGGCAGGGGTTGGGGGGTATTTCAAGAACCATACACTTTCTGATAAGGTGTCCTACTTTGCTAATCAAGATCTCTTTATTACTACCAGTAAGTACTAAGTTCTTTCGTAAGTATTTACTGCAGTGTCTGTCAGTATGCATGTATGTGTTTGCTGTCTCATGTTTCTTGGCCTCTTTTCAGTCATATACTCCCGTCAATATGCAATCCCTCTGAAGTTACTATTGTGTCCTTTACCATATAGCTGGCATCGTTTATGTGTCAGAAACATTTATCCACGAAATTATATCAACCACTTTTCCATAGACCCAAGTTTAAGCACTTGCTTTGGCAGTTTAGAAATCACACGTAAGTTTTTTTTTTCTGGACTTAGGGGGCAAAACAGTCTAGTCCACAGTCGTCTCCATCAGATTGGACATGACTCATTCAACCGTAACAGCAAAATCATCCAAGAATTCCAATGGAGAAAACGTAAGCTTAGGAAAAATTTTCTTCCTTTCCTATCATAAAAACTAAACTATGAATATTTATTGATATGTACAACAGAAATGATAGTTTGGAGCACACCTGGATTCAACTAGCTGTGGGAGGTTTAATTCTTTGCAGGTCAGTGTTAAAGAGGTGACCAGGAAACAGGTTGGAATGAACTCCAGTCTGTACACAACACTCTAACCCAAATCTCACACTTATGAAAAATCAATAGATCATCAAGAGAACTTTGGTCTTTATTTCAAGCTTCCACCTCACTTGGAACCCAAATTCTAGACAAGTGATTTAGGACTGGAACTCAGGAGAGCAAGGGCTTTGAAGTCAGGCAGTCTTGGCTTCACCAGTTCTGGGTCTAGCTTTGGAAATTGATTGCATCTCCATAACCTGACTGCTCATCCCCGAAGTGTGCCTCTTACCACTTACCCCATAGATTTGTGAGAAAACATTCTTGAAAGCACTGACCACTATATTTGACATATAGAGGAGACACTTGGAAAAGGTTACTATCATCATGGTCACAACTGAAAAATTTTCACCCCAGACCACTGTCTTTGTCAAAGACCGAGATATATGACAACTATTATGTTCTTCAGGCTGAAGTAGTTTCTATAAAAGTCAGCTTCCATAGTCAGGTGCCAATCAGCCACCAACCTGTAGGAGGTGCATCCCTTGCCACAGGTGTTGACCAACAGAAGTGCACAGACCAGCTGCTGAGCCAGCCTGATGGACAGGAGCATGGGATAGAGATTGTCACCCAGGGCCTCAGGTGAGGGGCTTTCCCTCCATGTATGTGACACTGAGCTACCCAACCCAAAGAGAGTCTTTGTCTTCACAATGGTTAGCAAAGACAATGGGACAAGGCAGCCAATGCCCACTGCCATAAGAGATGTACAAAATGAGAGCCTTGGGTTTATTAAGCCCAGCATTGGGGCCGAGAATTGAAGATGGGCAAGATTTGAAGAAGGGTAACTGGAGAGGAGAACGTTGCAGGCTGAAAGGGGAAGTGACTTTTCTGTCACCAGCAGGATTATGAGGAAAAGAGAGGGAGCTGACCAAACGGAGACCAGCGGGGTCAGGCTGGTCTCTCAGGCCAGGTATGACTCTGTGCAGATGTGCTCCGTGGGGTTGGGAGTGGGGATGCATGCATGTCTGTGCCCTGTTCCCTCTATAGAACTTCAGCTTTGCTTTTCACGTGTCTCCTTACAGCACAAATTTAGGGACACGTTCAGAAGGGATTTTTTCTACCCAGTGAGGGCTGAAAGTAGAGTGGATGTAAATGCATTAAAACGATGCTTCTCCATCAGCGATTTTTATGCCATCAGTTTCTATAAGTTGAAACACAGGACACAGAATTTTAATATTCCACCTCTTAAGCTACTGACTTAGTGAACAGACCTCAGATAATCTCCACGGCCACCGGCAGAGTCTCCTGGAGAGGTCATTCCAGGAAGTTCCCCCAAGCTGGAACATCTGTGGCCCTCAGGTATTTCATTCCTGGCTCAGCCTTCCCGTCTATGCCGACCACTATGATTAAAAATGCATCCAAAGTAAACCTCAGGCAACTGAACCTCCCTCAGCAACATGGGGGGCACTTGGTGTTAGGGGGTGGTCACCCCGAGTCCTTGCAAACTTTGCCCCAGGTACTTAGCAGCTGGCTGGAACGGCTCATGAAATTCTATCCTTCCAGCTCCCAACATGCTGAGAAGTTACCCAGGGAAGCCAACAGTCCTGCCCCACCTGTGGAAATTAATGGGGCCAGCTCAGCACATTGACAGCAAAAAGAAATTTACAAAGCAAACAAACATGCTGAAAAATTGGAAATATTTGTTTAACAGAAGCACATTGATTAAAGTCACTCCAAGATCAAATTACTCTCCCAGCCCGGGCAATTTCATCCCAGAGGGCAGCAGACTCATATTGGCAGAGTATTGATGAAAAGCCCAAGCTATGTCTAGATGTACCATATTAGGGGTGTTAATCTCAGAAGTGGCTCATAAGTTTTCCCCTCCAGCCTGAGTCTTCATTTGGAAGACTTTAATTCCAATACAAACAGTAATAAGGAAATAAAATCACTTATGTATGTCTTTCCAATATCCATCTTTGGTAAGAACTTTTCATTTCTATGGTCAATTAAAGCTCATCTTAAATAAAATGTTGAGCTCCTTTCAAATAGGCTTCCAGGGTTACTTGGTTTCTCAAATCCTCCACAATTGCAAAGGAAAATAAAGGGCAGAGCCAAAGCCACTTCTTAACTACAAAGGCAAGCAAATTACCAAATAAATATGTTTAACATGAGAGTTATGACAATTACAAGAAGGCCCCCTCACCAGGTACCTGAGGGCTTTTGAGGGCCAGGCCAAAGTCAGCAGGCTACTTAAAAAAGTTCTTCAGCTGTTTGAAGAGGCTGGTTAAGGTCTCTCTGGGCCCCTGCAGTTACCCGCTGAGACACTGATTCCTCATTACAACCTTGAAAATGACCCACATTCAATTTGCTGCAGTGTTTTAAACAATCCAAAAAGGGGCAAGCTTTACTTTGCACACGTCTGTTCCCTAAGGTCAGCTATGATGAAACAAGACCATCTCAAACTCTGGCTCAGGTGGGCTTCTCTTGAGGCCCTTTCAGAAGTGATGGAGCCCAAGCCACATGCTGGAAAAGAAGGGTGAGCTTCCTTTCCCCGTGTGCCCAAACGTGCAGTAGCTGCAAGGCCCAAGGGCCTAAGAGTAGCAAGAGAAGGGAAGCAAGGCACACAGGGGCCAGGTGACTGCACAGGCCTGGGCCTCCCAGCCTCTGCTGCCCTGCTTCCGCCCAACAGGACTCTTGGGGCTGCCCATCACTCCTGCCCAGAGTGGATGGACAACAGCCAAATTCTGAGCTCAGGCCTGGAATCCCCCCTCCCTTCTTCATTCCCAAGTGTGAGTCCCCAGACTACAAAATCATGCAACTCTCCCCATGCTCAGGCCACCCATCTCCAGCCTAGGACAGTCTACCGGGCACCCAAGTTACGAAGACAGTGAATGCTCCCAGAAGCTCCCCGCATGGGTAAAAGGCAAGCTCTCCCTCAGGAAGGTTCACAGCACTGACAGAAAGAGGTCATAACACTTCAGTAGCCTCTACAGGGAGCACGTGAAGAAGGTTCCTGCCCTGGGACATGGGACACAGTTAGCTGCATTTTCACCACATATGAATTTATTTAAAAGTGAGACGTGATTGGTTTAAGGTTTTCAAACATAAGGTTCATTGTTGCATTATTTTCATATATATGTGTGTGTGTGTGTACGTATATATTAAAAAAAAAAAAAAAGACAAGCTCTCTACACCTTCCCAGAAATCATAGACGCCAAGCTTCCCACACAACCACCTGCCTTCAAAGAGGGTTTGGAACCCACCCTGCACACACGCTCATATGTACACACGCATGAAAACAACAGGCACTTAGATGGGATTTGCAAAGGTCTTTGCTTGTATTAGCTCATCAGGAACCCAAGGTGGGGAGGGAATGGGAATGATAGGATGGAGGAGGTCGAAGGTAGGGGGTTGGGGGAGAGCTAGGAGACCCCAGAGGAGGCGAGGGAAGGAAAGCCACTATGTTTGAGCACCTAGGTTCCAGGTACTGTTCTGGGTGTGCTTTTTCTTGTTTTCCTCATTTAATTGTCACGTTACGCCCCTGTGAGAAGCCAGGGCTCCAATCCTGGCTGAACATTAGAATCTTTTCAATAACACAGGTGCTGAGCGCCAACTGGATCAGTTGAATCAGAATCTCTAGGGGTGGGGGCCACGCATTCACGGTGTTTTGAAGCATCACAGGAAATTCCACTGTGCAGCCAGGATTGAGGATCATGATGCCAAGGAGTTGCTAAGCCCCTTTCCCGCTCTTGGATAATGAAATATCCCCCACTGATTCAAGGAAGAGCAGCCAGCACAGGGTGCCCGGAGGTGAACCCCACGGGACCGGCCTCCCCTCATCCCACCCTCTGCAGCTCTTCCCCGGGCTCTCTACCTACTGAGATTGCAATAAAACATCACCCCGAGGAACTTGGGATTTTTGCTTTGGGTGATTCAATAAAGGACTGAATTGGAGTTAAACTTTGCTTTCTTAAACTCCTTAAATTCCTAAGACCGTTTCAGTCTTGAAAACATAGGATCACAAATCTTAGAAGATTTAACAGCTTTTCAGATGAGGTTTTTTTTTGTTTTTTGTTTTTTTTTCACCAAGATGTGGAGGCAGGAGCCCACTCCTGGTTTGATTATGACATGCAGTAAGCAGCAGGATGTCATTTTGAAGAATACATTTTTTGGCTTAGGAGAAAATGCGTGCTCTACTTCCTGATAATTGATTTGCAAGGTTCCAATTTAAGAAGCAAATTGCTCCTGTTACCCAGGTATTTCATATCTTATACGAGCATTTAGATAGAAAACTCAATATTCCTTATGCCGACCAGGAAATGACAGGAAAAATTTAAGTTTAAATTTGGGATCATTTCTCTACTCTTTTTTTTTTTAATATCATTCTAAGAAGCCCTGGTTACAAATAGATGAGGATAGTTAAAAAAATAGGGGTAGGGGATTAAGAGGTACAAACTATTATGTATAAAATAAACTACAATGATATATTGTACAACACAGAGAATATAGCCAATATTTCATATTAGCCATAAATGGAATATAACTGCTAAAAATTGTGAATTGCTATATTGTACACCTGTAACTTATATAATATTGTACCTCAACTATACTTCAATAAAAAAAATAAGAATAATGTAGTGTCTTTTAAGTGTACTTTTACCCTAAGAAAAGGCTCAGCTCTCCCCTCAGCATGTAATCAACGCTGATCATAATGCCACCTGAGCCCAGGAGTTGGCAAAGTTGGAAGGTTCCCATTTACACCCAAAGCCACGGAGAGCCTGAGGTTTGCTCAGCTGTTGATGGAATCAGGAAAAACATCCAGGCTCCTCAGCCCCCAAACAAGAGAGGGAAAGAGCAGTGGACCCACGTCAAGATTCTCGGCCTTCAATTCCCAGCCATGATGCTTGATCCACATGTAAGACTTTGAGAAGAGCCATGTGTTTCCCTCTGCAGGCCATAGTTTTCTCTTTTGTAAAAAGAACAGGTTGGGAGAGTAACTTTCAAGTGTCTTTTCCAGCAGGAACACCCCATGGCCAGAAGACGCTGGGCCCAAAGAGTAGTCAAGGTATCACCCTCGGGGTCAGAATGACCCGGACTTGATGTTCAGCTTGACCGCTTACTGGCGGAATGACAAAACTATCCAACAGAGACTGAAGAGAAGGGTAGGCCGTCCAGAATGAAGAGAGAGCAGGCAGAATACCAGACACTGCCTCCCAGAGTTGATAGGAAATATAAAACTACCTGGTTCAGCCACTCATATGATGATTGGGACCCTCCTACCATAGCTCTGCCAGGTGGTCCCCAGGCCATTTTTTTGTTTGCATTTTTTTTTGTTACCTATCAATGGCAGTCCTTTCATCTTTAGAGAGCTCTGATCATTACCCCTCCCGTCCTTAGACCATCTCCCTATGGTTCCCTCCTCTGTAGAGTTAGTTTGTTGGAGGAAGGGATCTCACGGTATTTACCTGGGGACCTGACTGCCAAGGATTGCCAGCAACCATCGGAAGCTAGGAGAATCACGGAACAGATTCTTCCTCGGAGCCTCCAGAAGAAACCAATCCTGCTGACACTTTGCTTTTAACTTCTGGACTCCAGAACTGTAAGAGAATACATTTCTGTTGTTTTGTAATCACCTAGTTTGGGATGTTTCCTAGCACCCCTAGGAAACTATCACGGTGTAGATCCCTCCATTTGTTTGTGCTCTTGCAAAACACACATTGCCTCCTATGACTCATTTTGATTTACATAAATGATATTGTGCTGTGGACCACTTCTGCCCCTTTCTCAATTCCTTATGAAATACCCCCCGGCATCCAGGCATCAGGTGGCGTGCATTCACGTGTTCCCAGGACACTCATGGTGATGGGTGCCTGGAAGTCTTCCCGCCACCTGCTGCCAAAAACAGCTGGGATAAACATCCTGCACACATGTCAAAATCTTGGGATAGGGAGGGTGGGAGGGAGACGCAAGAGGGAGGAGATATGGGGATGTATGTATATGTATAGCTGATTCACTTTGTTATAAAACAGAAACTAACGCACTATTGTAAAGCAATTATACTCCAATAAAGATGTTAAAAAAAAAAAAAAGACTTGTGTAACAGTTTATTTTGTTCATACACTCAAATGTAGAACTGCTCAGTCATACAGACTGTGCATATTTCTTAAATTATTTTTGTTGTGGTAAAAGTCACATAATGTAAAACATACTATCTTAACCATATTTAACTGTACAGTTCAGGGGCACTAAGTACATTCACATTGTTGTGCAACTCTCACCATCATCCATCTACTATGCATGTTTCATTGGAGTAACTACTATTACTAGTTTGCTTTCCGGAACAGCTGTACTTTTCTGACTCCTACCAACAGAAAGGGAGCGTGTCCTCTATCCTCACAGCCCCATCAATGCTTGTCATTATTCAGTTTTCTATATTTCACCAATAGTAGGTATAAAGTAATGTCACATTTTTATTGGCATTTCTCTGATTAAGAATGAGCCCAAGCAACTCTTCATATGCCTGTCGGCTTTTTCTATAAATTACTGTTTGCAAGGTCTGCCCATTTTTTCTGTT